>NC_064271.1:34803750-36098125 GCF_003254725.2 Canis lupus dingo
AAACCTTTGCTATAAGTTCTATACTCCCTAGAGCCTATAGCTTTTATCATCATAGTATGGGTCCCAGAGCCAGGCAAATGTTACATGTTTCACTTACCTACTCAGAGGTACGTGCAGAATCGGAGGTAAAACAGTGAACCAACAGACAGTCGTAGTAATACTCACAATTACACCAAAAGTTGTTCCTCACAATATTAAAAACAATCAGATTCCAAGAGTAGAATCTGCTTTTACATCTGGCCAAATAGAATATTATTACCACTAAAATTATTGCTTACATCTGTTTCTTCTCTAAATATATTGTGCTGCTATACAGACACCACTTTACTTGCAATAAGTGAACATAATCATTTTATATATTTCTCTCTTTTTTAAAATTCTCCTGCAATTGAGATATATTGGGTTAGATTCAAATCATATTGCTCTCAAAGCATTTTAGAGTTATATTTTGATACTTCAGCTGAAACAAAAGAAAGCCCTTTCTGGTTTTATTTTAAATCAGTTGACAGATAAACAGCAGGACAAATTCTGCCACAATTAGGGATGAACACATTGTAGAATGAGCTACAACAAGCCATCTGTAGGTAATAAACATTACCTAGCCTCTAGAATAATCAGCCCTTCAATTATCTGCAGAAACTTGGACCTGGGTATCTTTTCTTCAACAATATGCCTGTTATTTGTCACCAAATCATTCTCGAAGTATTCCTTTTATAACAAAATACGAATGTGAAAAACAGACATTAGACAAACAGAATGTCATTTCCTTTTGCAAAAATATTTCTGTGCTGAGAGTCCTTCTGAAAAATACTCTGTGCCCAAAAAAGAATCTTTTGCTACAAGATTCTGAAAAGAAACAGAGATGACATCCTGCTGTAAATCTTAAAGGCATTATTTCCTTAGTTTCAGAAGAAAGCCTTTAGATGGTAGAGTCATCAGTATTGCTATTTCCTTAATGATGACTTTGCCATCATTTTGAAATAATTATTTTGATAGACAAGTACTCCTTCTCATCTGCACCCCACCCTTAATTTATATTCCAAGAATTGGCAACCCTAAAGGCCTGGCAATCTCATTCTGGCTTCATATTCCTGGTATTTTCAATTCCTGGTACAATTTCAAAACGGAAATTGTAACATATGGTATGCTTTGTCACACTCTTAGGTGATTTCATCTGATCTTCATATTACTTCCAATGGTCTCCTGCCATTAGCTTGTGATATTGAATACTGTGGTAGGCATGGCAATGAACTCAACACTGGGAAATGAGCAAAACTAACCCTGAATGGCTTGTTACTTACCCCAGGGAAATATACACTAAGGTCATTGCTTTGAGTATCCTCCTTCAAGGTTGAGAAACAATTAGTTCGTGAGCCCATAGAATGTGATAATAGCAGCAAATGCTGAAGGTAAATATGTAACATTTAATTAAAAAGAAAAAGAGATTCATATATTTAGGTTTCGCATTTCTGCCAAAAATTTATATTTTCTGTAGAAGTGTAAAATTATATAAAGTTAGGGTGAAAATTCACTTCTTGCTTTCTCATTTACGCAAAAATTAAGAATATTATCAATAGGGTTGAGATTTACATTTTCAGTTAGGCATTAGATATATTTTGGACTTCCTTTTTATCCTACAAACTGTAGAATAAGTAGAGTAAAACCACAACTCCAGTCACATAACTCTTTGCCCTGCAATTTGTTGCTGCTCCTGATAGATTAGATTAGTTTCTTTCTTAGTATATTATTGCATTCAACAAATATCCTTGAGCACCTGCTGTGTGTCAGGAAATACGTTATGCACTGTGACTATAGTGCTAAACTAGAAAGACCAGTTGCCACCACCATTAAGCTGATACATGGGGAGACTCCAGACACAAATAACTACAATTTTGGCAAGTGCTATCTGAATGAAAGTACAGGGTATCGATATTTCAAAGGAGGAGGCAAAAACACAAATGAAATAATCTTTTATCCACAAAAGCACGACAACCCTGTCTCAAAAATCAGAGAGACTCTGAGCAGCTGTTAAAACTAAGAATAGAGTTCATCAAAGTGTCCTTCGATATTATCAGTAGAGATGACATGAACGGGAAATTCATAGAAGACAGACTCATGTCAATAACATTTAAAACAAAGCTCAACTAATCACTTACATAAATATGTAGATCAAAGGAGTTTTGTTTGTCTGTTTTCTCATTTTATTACTTTGCCGGGGCTGCAGTAACAAAGTAGTATGACCTGAGGGGGGTTCAAACAACAGGAATATACTGTCTCACAGTTCTGGGAGATGGAAGTCAGATATCAAGTGGTCAGCAAAGTTGATGCCTTCCAAGACTATGAGAGAAAATCTGTTCCTTGCCTCTATTATAACATCTGGTAACTTGCTGCAAGTCCTTGGTGTTCCTTGGCTTCTTCTGCATCACCCTCAACTCTGCTTTTGTCTTCACATGATGTCCTGTGTGTATGCCCACATTCAAACTTCTTTTTATAATGACAGCATTCGTTTTGGACTATGTAACAACCCTATTTCCAAATACTCACATTCTGAGGTACTAGGGGGTTAGGACTTCAACATATGAATTTGAGGGGTGGGGGATACAATTCAATACACAACATAAAACTTATATTCATAAATACCATTAAACATATAACACTTTAATAACCAGTGCTGACAAGAATATGGAGAAGGGGTTGTTCTCATATACTGGCAGAGTTCTATGTGAGCAAATTGTATTTATGATGCCATTTTGGTCAAATTTATCAAAACTTAAAAATGTACTCAATTTGTGCTTTGGACATTCCACTTGTAGAAATCTATCTTGTGTAAATACATGTGTGAACAAAGGTTAATACATAAATAATAAGAAAAATATTTTCTTGAATTCATTCTTAAATATTTCATATTTTGTAAGCCATTAAGAATATTTTTATTTTTTAATTTCCCCTTCATTATTAAAAATAGAAATGCAGTTGATTTTTCTATATTGATCTTGCTTTCTATAAACCGTGCTAAACTCATTTAAAACTCCCTAAAGATTGTTTTTGTACATTCCTGAGGACTTCCTAAGGGAAAAATGTTAATAAACAAGTTTTGCTTCTTTCTTTCCAATATATATGACTATTGTTTTTTTTTTTTACTTGCCCTACTGTGCTTGTCTGGGACTTTCAGTAAAACACTAAAGAAGATTGGTGAAAGCAAATATACTTGCTTCATCTCCATTTCTAGAGAGAAAGTGTTCCATCTTTCATTACTAAATATGATGCTAGAGTGCCTCCGTGTTTTGTTGTTTAGTTTTTCATGGATGCCCTTGAGAAAGTTCCTTCATATTCCTAATTTATTGAGAGTTTTAAAAATGTGTATTGAATGCTTTTTTGCATCTATTGAGATCATCACATTGTTTTCTTCTCTCTTCTTTATTGTACTTTGCTGATTTAGTGAAAGACATAGTTTGATTTAAAAAATATAAAACCAAAAAAATAAAAATGTAAAACCAATGTTGCATTCCTGAGATACATCACACTTAGTCATGTTGTGATGATTCTATCTTATGATGTGTTTCAGTTTACCAATATTTTGTTAAGGATATTTTCATCTGTTCTTAAGGGATATTGGTTTGGAGTACTGTACTCTTCTAGTGTCATTTTCTGATTTGGTATATGGAAAATGCTCGTCTTACAGATGACTTATGAAGTGTTTGAGTAGAAGTGATACTATAATTTCTGCAATGCTGAGTAGAATTTACCAGTAAAGTGATCTGGGCCCATGGTTTTTATGTGGGAAGGTTTGTATCTACAAATCCAATTTCTATCAGAGACATATGTCTATTTAAGTGATCTCTTTCCTTTGGTGGGATTATTTCCATTTATAACAACTCCTATCAAACTGCTTTAACTTCTTGACTGGTTAGAAAAAAGTTTTTAAAGCTAATTCATAGCCAAGTTACAAGGATTTAATCTTGTCATGTGTTTTTTGGGCCAGACATGAGACTGTGCTGTTGAATAACATCCACTCCCAAACCCTAGCTTCTGATGACCCGAAGGAGACATGTTGACTAAGTGCATGTGTTATCCTGGTAAGGATTTGGGAATAACAGAAAAAGACACTAGTGGAGACTGGTGAAATCTAAATGAATTCTAGAATTTAATTAGTAGTACTGGGCCAACATTCATTTGTTAATTTTGACAAACACATTGTAGTTATATAAATGTCAACATTAAGGAAAACTGGGTGAAGGGACTATTAATTCTCTGTACAGTCTTGGAAGGTTTTCTGAAAATCTACAATTATTCACAAAAATGCTTACTGAAAATCAAGACTATGAATTGTCCCTCCTCAGTCCTTCATATCCAGAAGGAGGAAGATGAAAGGAAATTCCTATCTCTATGTTTTAAAGAAGGAATGTATTAACCCTATTACCTAAGTTTTAGAAGAATGTCTGTCATTATTAAACTCTGCTCTGAAACTAGATATATTTATTCCCTTTCTTCTAGTAAGTGAACAGCAGAGGGTTAGAAGTCAGAGTAAAATGCCACATTGTAATGAGAAGTATTTATCATCAAAGTCCTAGCTAAGCAAAAACATAACCGAAAATAAGCAAACAAAAAAACCCCCTATGTTCTCTATTTCATACAGTGTGTTCACATAGTAGATTATAACAGAGTGCCTTGGCTGAGTCCAACATGCGAAATAATTACATCAGGAATGTGGTAGACTGCTGGGATGCTAGCCTTAGGTCCAATCCATTAACGTTGAAGAATTGTGTAGAGGTAATCCATAGCCTAACTTGTTTTTATATTTCCCATATTGCCCAGAAATGCAACAGTTTTTAAATGTTTAAAAATTTAAATTTGCTGTTAAAAAATTCGCTGATATATAGGTCTTTGAATAATCAATTTGTTGGAAAACATTAATAGCTGGGGGATAATTGCATCTTCAGTATCACATTGACGTACACAATTTATGGTACTTGAATATTCCCATATGAGTGTATATTCCAAAAGCTAATCCTAAAAATTAATTTGTTAGGGGTGAATAATCTCTTATAGTGAAAAGTAACATGTATACAAAGCATACTTAATTACTGTATCTAATTCATACAAAAAGTCTCTCATATTGCTGCATAGCCCTCAAATGTTATAAAATATTATCACTGATGATACAATCTTTACAATCATATGATGTTTTTTCAATAAGTGACAATGCTACGGGTAAAATCACCTGATTTTATGAACACACATTCATTTAATGATTTAACAATTTAACATATATGCATTGAGTTTTATAAAGTATATGCTTTGTGCTAGGCTCTCAGGATATAGTGGTGAAAAAAATGAACATGTCCCTCCCCCTGAAGAACTTACCAAATAGTAGAAAAAGCAAATAAGAAACAGTTTTTTAAAATTACTGAATAATTGAGCATTTATTATATTCTTGTAGGAGCTTAACTGCTCCTGAAATGTTCAAGTGAACTGTCCTAAGTTCTAAATCTATGGAGGACACGGTGATAGATAATAACAGGCAATAATTACCTCGATTATGAGAGGACTACTTTATATTGGAGGTTCTGCCTAAGACAGTAAGAAGATTTATTTAAGGAAAGGTGAAAAAAAAAAAGCTAGCCATGCTAAAAGCAGTAAAAGAATATTCAAAAATAAAAAATAAAAAGATCACAGGCACATACTTTCTTAAAGAAAAAAGATTAGAATATAAACAGACTGAATAAAATGTTATAGAAAAAGGTATTCTTATAAGCCATAATTACCCCAGGTCTTGAAGAAGATAAATTAGCACATACAAGGTCAAGAAAGAGGACAAAAGTTGAGGAAAGAATAAGGAATGCCTTGCTATGTGCTTCGTATATGCTAGGCATTATATTAAAACAGTTGTATGTGTTATCTTATTTAAATGTTACATCCACAGTATGTGGATGATCATATTTTAAGGATCATTTATGTAAGTTTTGGAGATGGTATGCAACTTGCCAAAAGCCACAATGGTAATTTTATGTGATTCATCCAGCATTACAACAGGCAATGTAATCATAATTATCACATTATCACAATGACTGCCATGACTTTATTACCACTGACTGGTATTACTATCTGAATTATTTTTATTGAAATATAATGGACATATAATATCCTATTAGTTTTAGGTGCACAACATAGTGATTCAATATTTTTATACGTTACAAGATGATCCCCATGATAACCCTAGTTACTGTCACCTTACAAAGTTATTACTATCTGAGTGTTTGTGACAATCTGAGCTTTCAAATCCTCTTGAATCACTCCACTGAGATTCCTCCAATATCTCAATGTTTTAAAATTCTATTTCAGAGACAAAGTATTGGGATCACTTAGTGAAGGCCCGGAAAGGCGTGGCTTTGGCAACTAACATGAAAAAGGAAAAAAAGAATCCAATGTTAGAAAATTTTACATACTGAGATTATTTTCCTCCAAGGAAATTATAAACATTTTCATCCAGGGAAGATCCTTCTTCTAGTGAGAACCTAAGAGTAATCCCTATCATTTATGAGTGGGTTGGGGGAATTTGTCTATCCAACCATTTTAAGTGTCACTATCTTGCAGTTTCCTTTTTTTTTTTTTTTTTAAGATTGTATTGTTTTATTCATACAAGACATAGAGAGGCAGAGACAGGCAGAGGGAGAAGCAGGCTCCCTGTGGGGAGCCCGATGTGTGACTTGATCCCAGGACCCTGGGATCATGACCTGAACCAAAAGAAGATGCTCAACCACTGAGCCCCCCGGGCATCCCTATTTTGCAGTTTTCAAAGTAATACACATGCACACACACACATGCACACACAGACACACACACACACACACACACACACTGCCTTATTTTTCAAGCAGGCCAAATCTTGGTTGGCCTGAATAATAAGTCCTCTAAATCTTTATATAAGGCATAAGAAAAGCTGCCTAAACCTTTTGGAATTTGAACATGTTGCATTCATGTAGAAATAAATAAACAATTGCCATTTATCTGTTTCTTTCAAGTCAGAAACCAAAGAACACTCTGAGAGGACTCATTTCCAATTTTAAGAATTACTACGTATTTTCTTTTTTAAATTTCTATCCTGATTTACAGATAAAAGACGCTTGAAGAAATTCAAAACAGCTTCACATAAGCTTTAGAGTTTGAGAAAGCTTACCTCATTGAATTAAACATTAGCCACTTTTGATGTGTGTGTGTATGTGTGTGTGTGTGTGTGTGTTTCCCCTCTCGATCTTAGAAAGAGCCTGTGCTTAAATATTTAAGCCACAGTATAGTGTGTCAGAGTTAAAAAGGAAAGCTTTTAAATCAAACTTGGAAATAATAAATTTAAGCTTAGGTTTGCACTTTGATGAATTTGGGAAGAGTCACAGGGGCTCATGCTGGTCATGGTCCAGTAGAATTAAAGAAGCAATAAGATCTTTCCCTTCATGTGTGGGTTTTGCATGAGGAAAACGCAGACTCTTTTTCTCCTAGCCTTCATCTTTTCTGCTACCATTAGCCATACCAACCATATGGAAATAGAGATATCAATTTTAATGTAGCGTGCACACGTTTCTAGAGGATGCAGAGGTATGATAGAGGAACTTCTCTCTCTACCTATTCTTATGACATTAAGTAACATGACTATCATGGTGTTCAGCAAATGCACATTTCCAACTTGACGTCTTAAATTACCCTTCTCAAATATTCACCAGCAATTTCAAATGAATTTACTTCAAATTCTTCAAATAAACTCATCTTTCTTCAATACACTTCATTTCCCACCCTTTCTTTTCCCACCAAAAATACTAGAAAATTTTAAGACATCCTTGATTTTTCTTTTCCTTCAACACACTGTCACCAAGCCTTGTTTTTTTCTTTTTTAAAGTAACATGTTGATTCATTCATTCTGCCCCACCCTCATCATTATCAGACTTCTATCGCTTAACAGTATATTAGAACATCCTGGTAGCTGGACTGATTTTTTTTTCTTGTTTTCTACACAAGCCTAATAGTATTACTAGATTACTCAGTTTACTAGTTACTACTTTAAATACTTTGTAAAATAGTTCAAGATCACATGCAATAATAATGAAAAGTACCCTTTTCTAACTACTTTAGCCCATGCTGAAAAGAAATCTTCTGACAACGTATATTTAAGGTGGTCATTCACACAACATGCATTTCTTCATACCTTCTTACTGTAAGTCATAGGTATGAGGTACACACAAAATGTTTTCTGTGAACTCTGTCCCTATGGAATCCAACCAGGGAGACAGAAACAAATTATAGCCTTAACCTCAGTGCTTAGTGTAGTACTGCGAATGCATTAGATGCCTATCTCACATCTGTTCAAATAATAAATGAATTGAAACACAATTGTGAAGGAATTTGAAAAGTGTAACAGAAATTAGTGTGTGTAATGATGGTATGGGAAGCTGGACAGTTGATTTTCCCAAGAAAATTTCAAAAAGGCTTTATAACTTGATATTAAATCTAAGCCTAGAGGGATGCCTGGCTGGTTCAGTTGGTGGAGCGAGCAACTCTTGATCATAGGGGTTGTGAGGTCAGGCCCCATGTTGAGTGTAGAGATTAGTTAAAATGTTAAAACAAACAACTAAGTCTTGAATAATAATAGGGATTAAGGCATTTCAGGCAAAGAGAATATATGTAGATTTCCAAATCTTGAAGTAATGTAGAGGTCTGAGAATGTGAGTGTTCTGATATTGGGTGAGCCTCAGAAACTGTTGATCTATAGATGGGGTCTTAGAGGTCCCCAGAGCCTGGCTATGAAGACAGCTGGAGAACTTCAAGAAGGGGAGTGACAAGAGAAGAGTTTCCTAAAAATACTAAATAATTAACCATCCAGGCAGAGGTAGGGGAGAAATGAGAGGGAGGGAAAATAAACTATAGGCAGAGGAATCAATCAAGCATATGCACAGTGATCCAAGCAAGACCTAATGAAAATATGACATTGATGTTAGGCCAAATGCAGCAGAATTGACATGTTTACAGGTCAAAGAGAAGACCTTGTAAGCATCTGGATGGAGAGCTTGAGATGAGGGATAAATGTAGGGACATTCTCAGCGTTATGACTTGTACAACTCAGTGAATGTTGATGCCCTTAAAAATAAGGGATGGATACATACAAATTCTATTTACAACATTTACTATGGAAATGATTGCCCCCAAATAGATTGCAAATTGAATGAAAATATTAATTACATATTATACTTACTTCTTCCTATGGGGAGGAAACATATACTAATACCAATCTTGAAACTTTCTGAAACAGCATCGTGGTATGTCGGTTGCCAATTCAGAGAGTTTATGATATGTTAATGATATAAACATCTTGGAGGCTGTTTAAGAGAATAGCCTTAAGAGTAATGTAGACTTAATTTTAGTCTCACTACTAAATGTAGTGATAAGTATCTTGTCTAAGATGTGACCTTAGACAAGATATTTTAACAGTTTTCATGACAGTTTTCTGAAATTGTGAACTCTTAGTTCAGAACATTATTGTATTTACTGTTGGCAATTTAGGTTCTAATTCAATACTAGAGATCTAGGGAACACGTTAATTCATTGAATGAATGAATGAATGAATGAATGAGAGTTCAAAGAAATTCACTCCACTATTATTTCCTATACAGGTAAAAGGGAGATGTCTTATGTAATTGTAAACTGTCCAATTTGGAAAGATAAGCCTCAAACAATAGGGCCTATGCTATTTAAACAATTCATCCTTCAATCATGAAGATAAGGAAGTTTCTTTAATGTCTAGTAGTCTAAAACTTCAAAAAAGATCCAATTATTTTCAACCAATATTTAATACATCACCATAATAAATATAGAACTAACATCATATTCATCAGTTTGCACGGCTGCAAGAAACAAGTAAGCTAAGTATAACATTGGGATGGAGAAGGAACAAACCTTTCTACAAGTGATGAACCAAGAAAATATCCTATCTTCAAGGAGCAAATATATTAGGTTCTAAAACCTAATCTACATAATCACATGAAAGAATTTCTTTTAAAAATGTACTTAGAAAAATCTACAGTGACAAACATAGCTAATGATTTAAGATTTAAGAATAATTAGATCTTAGCAACTAATGGAAACACATCTTACAGTCGAGAAGTCCGTTTTACAGGGGTACTTGGGTTGGCTCAGTCAGGTTAGCAACTGATTCTTGATTCTGGCCCAGGTCATGATTTCAGGGTTGTGAGACTAAGCCTAGTGTGGAGCCTGCTTAAGAGTCTCTCTTCCTCTCTCCCTGACTCTACCAAAAAAAAAAAAAAAAAAAAAAAAAAAAGCCAGTTTTATACACTGCTGATATTTTGGTTAACACAAACGAAGTAATGTAAATTTAACCTGCTTTAATTTAAATATTTTTATATTACTCCATTATTGTGACTGCTGTTCAAAACAATAATACACTATTGATAGGTGCTCACTTGGTGAACATAGAAGATTTGTGAGATTTTGCAAAATATGCTTATTTTCAAAGAAATGATAAAATATCCCATTCAGTGTGACAAATTGCACTGATTCTTAACAAAGAGCGACAGCATTGTACATGTGTTGAAAGTATGCATTGACTGAGGAACCAAGGATAACTTAATCATATGAGCCAGTTACTTCCCTGGAAAAAGATAAGGACATCTATAACTCTATATAACTTCTCCTAAGTTTAATAATCATTTAGTATACTTAAGGCACTTAGCATGGTGGTAGACACTGGAAAGAGCTTTCACCTTTTCTCTTCAACATTATTTATTGGTGTAGTTATATTTATTCTTTTATCCAACAGCTATATGTGCAATTGCTACTTAGCGATGTGCAGTGCCCTAGAGATGGAAGACCAGCAAGGCCCATCCCTATTCAGAGTCTAAAAGTCTACCCCTCTTAAATTCTACAAAGGGAAAAACATTCAGCACATTATTATAGTCGCCAGAGAGAGCCTGTTCATAAGTGTATGGAAAAAGGCATGGTTAATTCCATCAGGGACAATGAGACAGTGGAGGTCAAATAATGATTCATTGAGAAGGTGATGGAAGGAGAATTTTGGACTTGGAAACATGGTAAATGAACATACATGGGCCTGTTTGGACTTTTGTAAAGTTGAAAGATAATGGTAAAAAAGGTGTCCAGAGGGAGAGATCTGTTTATTTATACAAAGTGGTTATGTTAATGTAATGGGGTTGCAAAGCATTCTCACTCAGCAACGTGGATACATATATTAGAAAAGGAGAAACAGATTAGGTGAAAATCAAGTAAGAAAGAAACCCAAAAATGAGAGGTGATAATTAACTGATCAGAGATATATGGGAATGAAATAGTATAAGATTTTATCACAAACTAAAAGTGGGAGGAAAAGAGAAAACAGTATGAGAAAATTTTCAGATCTCTTTGTTGCTTCTGGTGATCTTGGGAGAGGGGTAACTCATGCTGGGATTTACTGAGAAACAAGGATAGAATTAGGAAGATTTATCTGTTTAGTTTTGATTGGGGAAAGGGAAAGACAGTGGGTTGATTTTTGATAGTTCTAACATTCACATGCCTTTTGGGTATCTGGCTGGAAATTTTCAGTATACCTTACTCTAGATGTTTCTCTATGGCTCTAAAATTTTGAAAAAAGTACACAGCAGAAGAAGTCATGATTATATGGGTAGACATTGAAATAAAGGGGATGAATGAGACTACTCAGGAAAATATGGTGAAGAAGAAGAGACTAAGTGTAAGGTAAGAACCATCATAACATCATTATTATACAATGTAGAGTAAAAGGAGCTGACAAAGGACCCAAGGGATGACAATGGGAAGCAATTTGCTGGATCTCTTCCTGCATTTCCTAGGCAGGCAGAGATCCAGCAAAGAATGCCTTCAAATAAGAAATTAATCCCGGGACACAAGGCTGGTTCAACACTCGTAAAACAATCAATGTGATTGATCATATCAGCAAGAGAAAAACCAAGAACCATAAGATCCTCTCATTAGATGCAGAGAAAGCATTTGACAAAATACAGCATCCATTCCTGATCAAAACTCTTCAGAGTGTAGGGATAGAGGGAACATTCCTCGACATCTTAAAAGCCATCTACGAAAAGCCCACAGCAAATATCATTCTCAATGGGGAAGCACTGGGAGCCTTTCCCCTAAGATCAGGAACAAGACAGGGATGTCCACTCTCACCACTGCTATTCAACATAGTACTGGAAGTCCTAGCCTCAGCAATCAGACAACAAAAAGACATTAAAGGCATTCAAATTGGGAAAGAAGAAGTCAAACTCTCCCTCTTTGCCAATGACATGATACTCTACATAGAAAACCCAGAAGACTCCACACCAAGATTGGTAGAACTCATACAGCAATTTGGTAGCGTGGCAGGATACAAAATCAATGCCCAGAAATCAGTGGCATTTCTAAATTTTTTTTATTTTTATTTTTTTATTTATTTATGATAGTCACACATAGAGAGAGAGGCGCAGAGACACAGGCAGAGGAAGAAGCAGGCTCCACGCACCGGGAGCCCGACGTGGGATTCGATCCCGGGTCTACCAGGATCACGTCCTGGGCCAAAGGCAGGCGCCAAACCGCTGCGCCACCCAGGGATCCCCCTCAATGGCATTTCTATACACTAACAATGAGACTGAAGAAAGAGAAATTGAGGAGTCAATCCCATTTACAATTACACCCAAAAGCATAAGATACCTAGGAATAAACCTAACCAAAGATGTAAAGGATCTATACCCTCAAAACTAGAGAACACTTCTGAAAGAAATTGAGGAAGACACAAAGAGATGGAAAAATATTCCATGCTCATGGATTGGCAGAATTAATATTGTGAAAATGTCAATGTTACCCAGGGCAATATACACGTTTAATGCAATCCCTATCGAAATACCATGGACTTTCTTCAGAGAGTTAGAACAAATTATTTTAAGATTTGTGTGGAATCAGAAAAGACCCCGAATAGCCAGGGGAATTTTAAAAAGAAAACCATATCTGGGGGCATCACAATGCCAGATTTCAGGTTGTACTACAAAGCTGTGGTCATCAAGACAGTGTGGTACTGGCACCAAAACAGACTCATAGATCAATGGAACAGAATAGAGAATCCAGAAGTGGACCCTCAACTTTATGGTCAACTAATATTCGATAAAGGAGGAAAGACTATCCATTGGAAGAAAGACAGTCTCTTCAATAAATGGTGCTGGGAAAATTGGACATCTACATGCAGAAGAATGAAACTAGACCACTCTCTTTCACCATACACAAAGATAAACTCAAAATGGATGAAAGATCTAAATGTGAGACGAGATTCCATCAAAATCCTAGAGGAGAACACAGGCAACACCCTTTTTGAACTCGGCCACAGTAACTTCTTGCAAGATACATCCACGAAGGCAAAAGAAACAAAAGCAAAAATGAACTATTGGGACTTCATCAAGATAAGAAGCTTTTGCACAGCAAAGGATACAGTCAACAAAACCAAAAGACAACCTACAGAATGGGAGAAGATATTTGCAAATGACATATCAGATAAAGGGCTAGTTTCCAAGATCTATAAAGAACTTATTAAACTCAACAGCAAAGAAACAAATAATCCAATCATGAAATGGGCAAAAGACATGAAGAGAAATCTCACAGAGGAAGACATAGACATGGCCAACATGCACTGAGAAAATGCTCCACATCACTTGCCTTCAGGGAAATACAAATCAGAACCACAATGAGATCCCACCTCACAACAGTGAGAATGGGGAACATTAACAAGGCAGGAAACCACAAATGTTGGAGAGGATGTGGAGAAAAGGGAACCCTCTTACACTGTTGGTGGGAATGTGAACTGGTGCAGCCACTCTGGAAAACTGTGTGGAGGTTCCTCAAAGAGTTAAAAATAGACCTGCCCTGACCCAGCAATTGCACTGCTGGGGATTTACCCCAGAGATACAGATGCAGTGAAACACCGGGACACCTGCACCCTGATGTTTATAGCAGCAATGACCACAATAGCCAAACTGTGGAAGGAGCCTCGGTGTCCATCGACAGATGAATGGATAAAGAAGATGTGGTTTATGTATACAATGGAATATTCCTCAGCCATTAGAAATGACAAATACCCACATTTGCTTCGACGTGGATGGAACTGGAGGGTATTATGCTGAGTGAAGTAAGTCAGTCGGAGAAGGACAAACATTATATGTTCTCATTCATTTGGGGAATATAAATAATAGTGAAAGGGAATATAAGGGAAGGGAGAATAAATGTGTGGGAAATATCAGAAAGGGAGACAGAACATAAAGACTCCTAACTCTGGGAAATGAACTAGGGGTGGTGGAAGGGGAGGAGGGCAGGGGTGGGGGTGAATGGGTGATGGGCACTGAGGGGGGCACTTGACGGGATGAGCACTGGATGTTTTTCTGTATGTTGGTAAATTGAACACCAATAAAAAATAAATTTATTAAAAAAAGAATAACAAAAATAAATAAACATCTCTCTGTAACAACAACAACAAAAAATTAATGTAAACTGGCTTGAGTAACTAGACATAGAGCAGCCCACTGCATCTGGAATCAAAGGGAATAATGGTAGCATTTCCCATAATTGTTTCCCTAGAGTTGTGGGGGCAAAGATCTGATATGATGGGAAGAGGAAGGATAAGAGGTCATGTTTTATGTCTAGTGTTCTCATTTCCTTGTTATTCATTTTCTTAGGTTTCTGTGAAATTAGATGATCATTTCACACTCTCAGGATTTACAACTACACATTTCTCTCCCCTCTCCTCATTTTCTGTCTACTGGAATGAGGCAATAAGCAAGAACACCAAGGCCAGATTGTGATGTGTTATACTAATCCAAACCATGTGTCTGACAATGTCAGACTCTTGAATTAAGTCCAATAAAGTCCCCACCTGACTATAATTCCAACATTCGAGTGTTTAGTCATGTTTAAATAATAGGAGAAGTGTCAAGTGAGGCTGAAATTATTTTTCTGACTCGAATTAGAAATGAGGGATATGAAAATACAAACTGATCTATTTTCCACTCTTTTAATTCACATCTTAGCTGGGTAAACAAAAGAAAGAATTTAACACAATCAACCACATTAAGCAAAAAAACTTCCTTTAAATCATCTCAGTACCAATCAACTACATTTAGAAATTGTGATATTGTTATGCAAAGAAAAACGACTAAAGGGATTGGAATCCAGAGTTAGGGAGTAGCAGTTTAGAAAGTTATGTTTTTAAGGTTACACATTCAGCTCTTAATCTCACATTATTTAGATTATTTTTTATTTTACTTTCCCACCCTGCAAGAACTAATTTCTTAAGTAGAAGACTTACACAAAGAAATTTAAGGGCCAGGCAATTTATATCAGATTACCTATTACCCAGGCCCTAGACATGCAATTTTATGTCTTTGAATATTTGAAAAACACAAAGGCATTACTTCCCTGTTGGAAATCATGAATGTAAATGACTTATTAAAAAAATACGATATTTTATTTAGCATTATTTTCAGTGAAGTTACTTCAAAGCAGCACATTAATAAGGATCATATAATTTGAAATCAGGGGGAAGAGAAAGTACACCATGCCTAGAGCTAAAATACACTTTCTCTACCTTTTCTTTTTTTTTTTTTGGAAAGCTCTTCTACCAATCAAACCTGAATACTAGATTCTAATCATTAAAGAATGTTTAGATGATGAACAAAATGATGATGAGAAGAATAACAGCTAGGTCCTTTTATAGAACTGTATAGATTAAGGCCAGTGGTCCCTAAGTTGTTTGGAGTTTCTTAAATGATCAATAATAGCCTGTTTTCAATATATTCAGGTTTGCCAAAAATGAAACCCCCTGTCCCTCTCCCTACTTAAAATGTAACTCTCTACTTTTAAATTTTATTTTTTTACTTTACACAGAAATTTATTAATTTTGATAGTTTTATAAGACAAAAAACAGTCCTATTATCTCCAAATACATCCATCCATGCTACTAATTTGTATTCCAAAAACACTCCACCTAGCCTGTCTTAAGCAATACTGATCCTTCTTCATCCAGTGATGGGCAGGTTAATGATTTACAAGTGGATATCAAATAAAACCACGTGTAAGCACGTATTTGGACATACATTTATTACAAGCTCTACTGATGTAGAGAATGTATAGCACACAATTTGCAAAAAATAAAAATTATATTACTCTTTATTATAAATTTTGTTGAAACAAACTATTCTCCTCAATGCTTTTATTGAATATTTGCTGAACTTCTGTATCTGAAGTCACATTGCGTGTTAATTTTCGACATGATCACCAAACTGTTAGTTGGTAATGTCATTTAGTCAACAAACAAGGTAAAAACAAAATAACCAAAATATATGCCTTAAGTGACATTTAAACATTCAATATGTGGCCTTTTATGTCTGCTTTCTTTTATATGGCATAATTTTTTGGAGATTCAGCCATATTGTGGTATTTATCAATACTCCATCTCTTTTTATTGTCATTGTATGCATATTATGTTATTGTATTGTATTGTATGGATATACTACATTTTCTTTATCTGCTCACCAGTTGATGGATGTTTGAGTTATGTTCACTCTAAGTATGTCTGCAAATTAAGGTTTATGAGACAGTAAGACTAAAGACAAAATGTCAAACATTAGGAAACATACCAGGATAATTCCATTTTTTAAGGCTTCTTGGGAAACAGTTAAATTGCCTTCTCTAGACAAGTCTTTTTAGCATTGGAATACAAAAATATGTTTTCTTTTTTCCCCTTGGAACTTTAATTCATATCTGTGGGACTCTAGTTCAATCCACCAGCTCATACAGTGTATTTGAATGTCTCCTGAGATTTACTTTAGCAGCACATGTAGAAATAAATCCAATTGAAATCTGTTAATCTTTAATAAATCCCATTACACTTTAATTATATATTAATAGTATCTCAAAATACAAATGCTAATTTTTCATAAATATATCTGTTAAAATAATGCACAGTCCATAAATATGATTCTTGTCTCAAAGGTAATGGATAATATGTTGAGCTCTCTCTAAGAATTAAATAAAACTGAATTGTAATTATTATTTAATAATTCCTTAGGAGCTTTCAAAACCTCAAAATATTGTTCAGCTCCACATTGATTACTTTATTGAAAATACTCAACACTGAGGTGCAGCACTGATAAATCTTTATTTAGAAAAGATGCTTTCTAGTAGTGCTGGCATTTCTAATTGTTTTACTGTGAGTCTTTGTCCACACAAAGACTTAAGAATTAGACATTTGATCAGGGTCTATTTTGGGGCATATTTTTTGAAGTAATAATTTCGCTTACCTCTTTCTTTCTTCTTTTTTTTCCTCTTTCTTTCTAGATTTTATTTAGTCATGAGAGACAGAGAAAGAAGAAGGCAGAGAAAGAGATAGGCTCCCCAAAGAGCAGGGAGCTTGATGTGAGACTCAATCCCAGGGCCCTGGGATCATGACCTGAGCCAAAGGAAAATGTTTAACCTCCTGAGCCACCCAGGTGCCCTGCCTTTTTTTTTTTTTTTTTTTTTTTTGATAAAGAAATCATGAAGCTTAGGCTAAGTCTCAAGGGCAAAAGTACCTTTTAGGAAATAGAGTTGCATTAATGTTTTTTTTGAGAATCTGGTAGACTTAGTGATTAAAAACAATGTGGGTTTTATAATCACAAAACTTTCTTCCAAGGTAAATCCAAATTTTAGTATCAGTTTTACTGGAAGTCATAATATTTCTTTCAGTGATAATATATTCATTTTTTCTCACATTCAATTATAAGGCATTTATGCCTGTGAGAATGTGTTGAGATCTGATCATGCATCTCTCTAAGATTTTTTTTTTTTCTCTAAGATTTTTGGACAGCATCCTGGTTTATCCCAGAAAGCTATATTTTTGGGTTTTGCAACTAAAAGAGCTATATGCTTTATTTCTAGATTAGTAGATAATACATTTCAAATGTTTTTGACACTAATTTTATTCCTTTGAATAATCCTGCCTTCTTTCTCTACAAATGACAAGCTCTTATCAAGTGGTCTGTAGTATGTTTCAATGTGTCATTAAAATTGCAAAATGAAAAAAAAAATAAAATTGCAAAATGGATCACATGAAAGAAGCTCAGGGAATGTAGTGACCACAATGCCCAATTTCTCTCATGTCCTTTCCAACTTTCTTTAAAAAGCAGAGCAAATATTGATGCAGGCAAAGTAGTAGAGGCAAAACTGTGCATGTGATATAAAGGGTCAGGATAGCTAAATTCTCCTCCCTTAGGCATTGACTGGATTTACTGTCTCACTATGAATGAGTGTAATATAGCAGAAGTGATGTTTCTCACTGTTTCTGGTCCAAGATTGAGTTATTAAAAGACTTGCTTGTGTTTTGAGTATTTTCTATTTCTCTCCCTCTCCATCTCTTGTCATTTGCTCTGACATAGCCATTTTCCATGTTGTGAATAGCCCTATGGAAAAGCCCACCTGGCAGGAAAATTAAGCCAATATTTTTAAAGGAAATGGGGCCGTTCAAAAACATGAAGGATCACAGAAGTGGCTTTTTAAAAATCCCTACTCAATCCTTGTGATGACCACAGCTGAGACTCACCGTTTTCAGTCAAAGCCACCTTGATTCCTAACTCTCAGAAACTGTGAAGTAGTAAATGTTTAATTTTTTATGCTGCTACATTTGGGGCAATTTGTTACACTGCAATAGAAACCTAATGCACACTCTGTCAGGCTCTCTAGAACAGAGAAGATATATTGAGTTTGTTCTCCTCTGAGCTGGGAAGGAGGATAAATACAAGGAGATATAAATAATGAGGAAAGGGAGAAAACAATTGATAGCCAATAAACATGTAGAAGAGTTGCTCACCCTCATTAATTCAGGGAAACACAAATAAACATCATGAGATGCCTTTTGGTACCCATTTAGTTGGCAGAAATTAAGAAGCCTGACAATAATAAGAATTGGAAATATGGGAATAGATGGGATCTTCAAAAATGAATGTGGAAATGTACATTTCTATAACCACTTTAGATATTTTAATATTCACATTTCCTGTAACTCAACAATTTTATTCCTAGTTATATATCTGAGAAATACTCTTGCATGTGTGCACCAACAAACATATACAAAGAATTTTCATAATAACAAGGATAGCAGCATAAAGGTAAAAGCTGGAAATAAATGCTTATAAATAGAAGACTGGGAAAAATATTGACAATTTACACAAAGGAAAGATAATACTGAAAATAGTAACTACATGAACAACATGGGGAAATTTTAATATACAATATGATGCTCTTAAGTTTAAAAATAAGAAAAACAAGTGGGTAGTGATATACATACACAAACATACATACATATATAACCACATTTTAAATAATAAAACAAGAAAGCAATATTTATTCTAATGGTTTGGATGAAAGGATGCAGGATGATGTAATAGAGGAAAAAGCAGTGTGTTCACAGTATTATATAATCAATAAATAAAAATAGCATATGAATAATAAAAGGTTGAATAAGTGAATAGATAAAATGAATTTTAAAAAGATCAGATTCCTCTACTATCAGAAATAAGACAAAAATGTTCCCTCTTGCCACTTTTATCCAACGTAGTATTAGAAGTTCTAGCCACAGCAATTAGACAAGAAAAAGAAATGAAGAATCCATATTAGTAAAGAAGAGGTTAAACTGTCACTATTGGTGAATGATGACATTATGCTACACCTAGAAAACTTCAAAGACTCCACTAGACCAGTGGGATTTATCCCCGGGATGCAAGACTGGTTCAACACTTATAAAACAATCAATGTGATCATATCAACAAGAGAAAAAACAAGAACCGTATGATCCTCTCAATAGATACAGAGAAAGCATTTGACAAAACACAGCATCCATTCCTGATCAAAACTCTTCAGAGTGTAGGGACAGAGGGAATATTCATCAGCATCTTAAAAGCCATCTACAAAAAGCCCAGAGCAAATATCATTCTCAATGGGGAAGCACTGGGAGCCTTTCCACTAAGATCAGGAACAAGACAGGGATGTCCACTCTCACCACTGCTATTTAACATAGTATTAGAAGTCCTAGTCTCAGCAATCAGGAAACAAAAAGAAATAAAAGGCATTCAAATTGGCAAAGAAGAAGTCAAACTCTCCTTCTTCGCAGATGACGTGATACTCTACATAGAAAACCCAAAAGACTACACCCCAAGATTGCTAGAACTCATACAGCAATTTGGTAGCATGGCAGGATACAAAATCAATGCCCAGAAATCAGTGGCATTTCTATACACTAACAATGAGACTGAAGAAAGAAAAATTAATGAGTCAATCCCATTTACAATTGCACCCAAAAGCATAAGATACCTAGGAATAAACCTAACCAAAGAGGTAAAGGATCAATACCCTAAAAACTATAGAACACTTCTGAAAGAAATTGAGGAAGACACAAAGATATGGAAAAATATTCCATGCTCATGGATTGGCAGAATTAATATTGTGAAAATGTCAATGTTACCCAGGGCAATTTACACATTTCATGCAATCCCTATCGAAATAGCATGGACTTTCTCAGAGAGTTAGAACAAATCATCTTAAGATTTGTGTGGAATCAGAAAAGACCCCGAGTAGCCAAGGGAATTTTAAAAAAGAAAACCAGAGCTGGGGGCATCACAATGCCAGATTTCAGGTTGTACTACAAAGCTGTGGTCATCAAGACAGTGTGGCACTGGCACAAAAACAGACACATAGATCAATGGAACAGAATAGAGAATCCAGAAATGGGCCCTCAACTCTATGGTCAACTAATATTCAACAAAGCAAGAAAGACTATCCACTGGAAAAAAGACAGTCTTTTCAATAAATGGTGCTGGGAAAATTGGACAGTCACGTGCAGAAGAATGAAACTAGACCATTCTCTTGCACCATGCACAAAGATAAACTCAAAATGGATGAAAGATCTAAATGTAAGACAAAAATCCATCAAAATCCTAGAGGAGAACACAGGCAACACCCTTTTTGAACTTGGCCACAGCAACTTCTTGCAAGATACATCTATGAAGGCAAGGGAAACAAAAGCAAAAATGAATTATTGGGACTTAAGATAAAAAGCTTCTGCACAGCACAAGAAACAGTCAACAAAACTAAAAGAAAACCTACAGAATGGGAGAAGATATTTGCAAATGACGTATCAGATAAAGGGCTAGTTTCCAAGATCTATAAAGAACTTATTAAACTCAACAGCAAAGAATCAAATAATCCAATCATGAAATGGGAAAAACACATGAAGAGAAATCTCACAGAGGAAGACATAGACATAGCCAACAAGCACATGAGAAAATGCTCCACATCACCTGCTCTCAGGCAAATACAAATCAGAACCACAATGAGATCCCACCTCACACCAGTGAGAATGGGAAAAATTAACAAGACGGGAAACCACAAATGTTGGAGAGGATGCGGAGAAAAGGGAACCCTCTTACACTGTTGGTGGGAATGTGAACTGGTGCAGCCACTCTGGAAAACTGTGTGGAGGTTCCTCAAAGAGTTAAAAATAGATCTGCCCTACCACCCAGCAATTGCACTGCTGGGGATTTACCCCAAAGATACAGATGCAGTGAAACGCCTGGACACCTGCACCCTGATATTTATAGCAGCAATGGCCACAATAGCCAAACTGTGGAAGGAGCCTCGGTGTCCCTCGAAAGATGAATGGATAAAGAAGCTGTGATCTATGTATACAATGGAATATTCCTCAGCCATTAGAAACGACCAATACCCACCATTTGCTTCAATGTGGATGGAACTGGAGGGTATTATGCTGAGTGAAATAAGTCAATCGGAGAAGGACAAGCATTATATGGTCTCATTCTTTTGGGGAATATACAAAATAGTGAAGGGGAATAAAGAGAAAAGGAGAGAAAGTGAGTGGGAAATAGAGGGGGAGACAGAACATAAGAGACTCCTAACTCTGGGAAACCAACAAGGGGTAGTGGAAGGGGAGGTGGGCGGGGGGATGGGGTGTGGGGTGACAGGCACTGAGGGAGGCACTTGACGGGATGAGCACCGGGTGAAAACAAACAAACAAACAAAAAAACAGACTCCACTAAAAACTATGAGAATAAACAAATTCAGTAAAATTGCAGAATACAAAATTAATACCCAGAAATTGTTAAAATTTCTCTATATAAAAATGAAGCAGTGGAAAGAAAAATTAAGAAAATAATCCCATTTACAATTGTGCCGAAAAGAGTAAAATGCCCAGGAATAAACTTAACCAAAGAGGTCTTTCACCTGAAAACTATGAAACAATGATAAAAGAAAATGAAGGCAACATAAACAAATGGAAAAATATTCCCTGGTCATGGATTGGAAAAATTAATATTGTTAAAATGTCCATATTCCTCAAAGCAATCTACAGATTCAATGTAATCCCTATTAGAATATCAGTAGCATTTTTACAGAACTATAACAAATTATCCTAAAATTAAATGACACTACAAAAGACTCCAAATAGCCAATGCAATCCTGAAAAGGAACAAAGCTAGAAGTATCACAATCAGATTTCAACATACACTACAAATCTTTAGTAATTAAAACAGAAAAATATAGATCAATGAAAGAGACTAGAGATCCCAGAAATAAGCCCACATTTGTATGGTCAATTAATCTATGATAAAGGAAGAAAGAATATACAATGGGGAAAAGAGAGTCTCTTCAACAAATGATATTAGGAAAATTGGAAAGTTACATGCTACAGAATGAAATGAACCATTTTCTTACTCTATACACAAAAATAAACTCAAAATGGGTTAAAGACCTAAATGTAAGACCAAAACCCATAAAATCCTAGAAGTAAACCCAGGCAGTAATTTCTTTGACATTAAGCTTAGCAAAATTTTTCTAAATGTCTCCTCAGGCAAGGGGAAAAAAAAAAAGCAAAAATAAACTATCGGGACTGTACCAAAATAAAAAGCTTTTGCACAGCAAGAAAAACTTTAACAAAATGAAAAGATGACCTACTTAATGGGAGAAAATATTTGCAAACCATATATCTGATAAGGGATTAGTACCAAAGTTATTAAAGGACATATACACCATAACACCCCAAAACATAATCTTATTTAAAATGGGCAAAGAACTGAAGAGGCTTTTTTTCCAAAGACACACAGCCAACAGACACATAGAAAGATGCTTAACACTACTAACCTTTAGGGAAATGAAAATCAAAACCACAATGAGATGTCACTTTACACCTGTCAGAATGGCTAGTGTCAGAAAGACAAGAAAGAAGTGTTGGTGAGGATATGGAGAAAAAGGAATTCCCATGAATTATATTGGTGGCAATGTAAGTTGGTGAAGTCACTGTGGAAAGTAGTATGGATGTTACTCAAAAACTTAAAAATAGAAATACCATACAATTCAGTAATTCCATCACTGGATATTTTCTCACAGAAAATCATAACACTGATTCAAAGAGATATATTCACCCTAATGCTTATTACAAACACAGAAACACAAACAGAGAAATATAAGCCAAAAAACGATATCTTGCCATTTGCAACAACATGGATGGATCAAGACGGTATTATACTAAGTGAAATAAGTCATATTGAGAAAGACAAATATCATATGATTTCACTTATACATAGAAACTAAAAAATAGCCAAAACAATAAACAAACAAAAAGAGATTTGGATCTTTAAATACTAAGGAAAAATTAATGGTTGCCAGGGAGAATGTGGGTAGAGGTTGTGCAAAATGGGTAAACTGGGACACACAGCTCCCAGTTATGGAACGAATAGGTGGTGAGAATAAAAGGTACAGTATAGGAAATATAGTTCCTGGTACTATAATAGGGCTTTATGGTGACTGTAGCTATACTTGTGGTTAGCAAAACATAATAGAAGCATAGCAAATGAACTTGTTGGATCCTATGTTGTACACCTGAAACTAATGTAATATTGTGTGTCAACTATATTTAAAAAAATAGCAAGGTATTAGTAAGCTAAAATTTTTTTAAGGATTAAAAAGTTGTGTTTTTTAAAAGATTTAAAGGTTTCAGGGGCTAAAAACACTAAGTTGCTCACAAATTTATTAAACTCATTATTATTTAACCCAGCACAGTGGAACAAATAACCAAAATAACATATCATAGAATTACTTCTAATCCATTTGAATCAGATAAATCAAAATTACACACACACACATATATTCTTTTCTTTTTTTTTTTTTTAAAGAAAGACCTTAGATAATATTTAGTAGGACCACTTAGAAAATTCCTTGGATAAAACTCTTCATATAAATCCTCTTTTCTGTATATATCAATTTTGAACTAGAAGGCTACATCTAAAAGGAGACATCAGAGATTTATCTGAAAGGACCAAAAAAAATCTGAAAAGTAATATTAATAAAACTAAAATTTATTTTATTTATATATGGCCTTTATATCCCCTGCAAAACTATAGATATTTTTCCCTCAAGAATATGACTATTTCATATGCTTATCCTGTTTGTTTTGTAATCAGTTTATAAGTAAAATTATATAATACATTTCACACTCATTTTGACATCATTCTGTAAATATTTACATTATAATTGAGCCACGTTTTGTGAGATTTGCCACTTTATATCAGTAGTTTTATGTCAACAAATCAAACTTTTACTTCAGCTAGTCAATTCACGTTATATTCAATTTTAAGCAAATAAAGCAATGTCACACCCTTTTGAAAAGTTCTCTCCTAATATTAGTGCATTGTAGATGACCACTATTAAACCAGGGATTCTATATCATAGTTCAACTGCTGTGCACATTCTCAATTTATTTATTTTTCTTTATGATGTAACACTCGGAGCATAGGCTTTGAATACTGTGTGCAATTTCAGACCAAAGCAGCTTTATATGAAAGATGAATTCATATGAGGTAGCCTTATAATGAATGCTTTAAATCACTGTGAGCCCTGTAAATGAGAAGTCCTACTTTTTTTTTTTTTTTTTTTTTTTTTACTGTCTCTTGAGAGCTCATTAAGACAGCAAACACGTTTTTGAGAACAACTCAAATCATATGCAGAACACACTAGCCCTTGTAGCAAGAAGATCCACTGCAGGGGAAAACACTATAATTTTGAACTAGAAAGTGACATTAGAGCTACATTTAAGCACAGTGGTTCTTTCCACTAGGACTGCCAATTCCTAGTGCTGGGTTTGAATCTAAGTTAATTGATCCCCTATGTGGGTCTTTAATAATGCGTACCTCATTATAATCCTGCATGCAGAATGCTAGGCTGTGAAGAGATTTATTGATATATATCAGAGCAAAAAGACAATACAAATGAATTCTTTTAAAAATCTAAATGTTGTGACTAGGGCAAAGCAAACACTGTCCATGAACTGATTCATATTTATTCTCCTGAAACAGAAAAAAAAAAAAAAAAAGAATATGTCCTCATTCTAAATGTTTCAGTCACATTTATCTTTCACATACCTTATCAAAATCTCAAAATAGATTAGATTGAACGATGTTATGCTATCCAAATTCAAGTATGAAGTATGTTTTCACCAAGCAAATAATTTATCAAGTAGTCAATAAACAAGCTAATTCAAAGCTGTGGGAAGAAATCTGGTATTGTATTCAGAAGCTGGACCCTAAGCATCAAAGCCTTCTTTAGATAGGTTATTAGTAACAATAACCTTACAGTATATTACCCAGAATACATGAGATAATGCATTTGAAACGCCCTTACTTAAAAGTACACTAAATCTTAGTTTCTTGTATTTATATTGCACAAATATCCTCACACAGTGAGATACTTCATGTTAAACTCCTTAAAACTATATGTTCTTCATTAAGCATTTTTATGTAGCTATTCACTCATTGAATGATTATTTAGCAATTCACATATATATTTAACAATTTCACACATTAAAGAAGTGGAAAGGCTAATGAGTATTATCACAGGCAGTTCTATCTGACTACAAAGATACTGCTTTTTCCCTACATAAGAGTAGACAATATAGAATATTTTTCTAGTTAGGTTTAGAGTTAGAAGCAGGTAATACATTGGTGGTAAGCACGTAAAACATTGCTATTGACTAAAAGTTAATTCTCTTTGATCTGGTAAGGTAATATTTTTAATAAGTGTATCTTTTGAGGAGGGGATACACATGGAGAAGTTTGAATTAGGTGATGCCTACCTTCCTATTATAATAAACTGAAACTCTGATAAAGGTAGATGTCCAGAGATGCATTACTCTTATACTTATGTAGTTGATAACTGAGCATGGCCATGATGGAGTGAATATAAATTTATCTAAGTATGGTTCTATGATTCTATGAACAGAAATAAATGATATAGAAACCAAAAAAAAAAAAAAAAAAAAGCACTAGAACAGACCAATGAAATCAGGAGCTGGTACTTTAAAAAAAAATAGTAAAATTGATTAACCTCTAGCCAGACTTATCAAAAATAGAAAGGATCCAAATAAATAAAACCACAAATAAGATAAATAGCAACCAATATCACAGAAACACAAACAATTATAAGAGAATATTACAAAAAACTACATTGCAACAAAATAGACAACCTGTAAGAAATGGATAAATTCCTAGGAGCCTATAAACTTCCAAAATGGAAACAGGAAAAACTAGAAAACTTGAACAAACTGATAATATACAAAGAAATTAAATCAGTAATCAAAAAACTCCCAACAAACAAAAGTCCAGGACCAGTTGGTCTAATAGGAAAATTCTAACAAGTGTTTAAAGGGGAGTTAATACCTATTCTTAAACCATTCCAAAAATCAGAAGAGGAAGGTAAACTTCCAAATTCATTCTATGAGGCCAGCATTACCCTGATACCAAAACCAGATAAAGACACCACTAAAAAAAGAGAACTATGGGTAAAATATCCCTAAGAAACATGGATGCAAAAATTCTCAGTACAATACTAGCAAACAGAATCCAACAATACATTTAAAAAAAATAATTCATCACAATCAAGTGGTACTTATTCCTGGGTTGTAAGGGTGGTTCAACATTCTCAAATCAGTCATGATATGCCACATTAAAAAAAGAAAAGGATAAGAGCCATTTGATCATTTTAATATATGTACAAAAAGCACTTGACAAAGTACAACATACAATCATGATAAAAACCCTCAAGAAAGTAGGTTTAGAGGGAAAATACTTCAACATAATAAAGACATGTATGGAAAACACACAGCGAGCATCATAATTGATGGGGAGAAATGGAGAACTTTTCCTCTACGGTCAGGAACAAAACAGGGATGTCCACTCTCACCGCTGTTATTTAACATAGTACTAGAAAGCCTAACTTCAGCCATAAAATAACAAAAAGAAATAAAAAGCATCCAAATCAATAAAGAAGAGTAAAGCTTTAACTATTCGCAGATGGCATGATGTTATATATAGAAAACCCGAAAGACTTTACCCAAAATCTGCTAGAAATGATAAGTGAATTTGGTTAAGTTACAGGATACAAAATCAACATATAGAAATCTGCTGGATTTATATATGCTAATATGAAGCAAAATCAGGAGAAATTAAGGAAACAATCCCATTTAAAATTGCATCAAAAGCAATAAGATACCTACAAATAAACCTAACCAAAGAGGTGAAAGACTTGTCTCTGAAAACTATAAAACCCTGATGAAAGAAATTGAAGATGACACAAAGAAATGGAAAGACATCCTGTGCTCATGGATTGGAAGAACAAATATTATTAAAATGTCTATGCTACGCAAAGCAATCTGCACATTTAATGCGATTGCTATCAAAATACCAATAACATTTTCACAGAACTAGAGCAAACAATCCTAAAATTTGTATGGAATCCCAAAGACTCTGAATAGCCAAAGCAATCTTGAAAAAGAAAAGTATAGCTGGAAACGGCACAATTCCAGACTTCAAGTTGTATTACCAAACTGTAGTCATCAAAACAGCATGGTACTGGCACAAAAATAGACACGTAGATCAGCAGAACAGAATAGAAAACCCAGAAATGAAATCACAACACTATGGCCAAGCTTCAACAAAGCAGGTTAGAATATCCAATGGGGAAAAGAATGTCTCTTCAACAAATGGTGCTGGGAAAACTGGGCAGTGCACGAAAAAGAATGAGACTTTCCTACATCATCCATTAAAATACATTTTAAATGGATGAAAGATTTAAATGTGAGATAGGAAACCATAAAAATCCTAGAACACAGGTAGTTATTTGTTTGACATCAGCTGTAGCAACTTCTTTCTAGATATGTCTCCTGAGGGAAGGGAAACAAAGCAAAAATAAAGTATTGGGACTACATCAAAGTTAAAAGCAAAGAAAACTATCAACAAAACTAAAAGGCAATCTGCAGAATAGAAGATATTTTCAAATGACTTATCCAATAAATGGTTAATATCTAAAATATATAAAGAATTAATACAGTGCAAAACCCCCAAAACAAATAAATTAAAATGAGCAGAAGATATGAACAGACCTTTTTTCAAAGAAGAGATACAGATGGCCAAAAGACACATGAAAAAATGTTCAATATCACTCATCATCAGGGAAATGCAAATCAATACTACAATGAGCTATCACCTCATACCTGTCAGAAAGGCTAAAATCAACATACAAGAAACAGCAGGTGTTGGTGAGAATGTGGAAAATAGAGAACTTTTTTGCACTGTTGGTAGGAATGCAAACTGGCAGAGTCACTCTGAAAAAACAGTATGGAGGGCCTTTAAAAAGTTAAAAATGGAACCACCCTATGATCCAGCAATTGCACTACTAGGTATTTCTCAAAAAATACAAAAACACTAATTCAAAGGGGTATATGAACCACAATGTAGAGAGGGAACATTATTTAGTCGAATTATGGAAACAGCTCAAGTGCCCATTGACTGATGAGTGGATAAAGAAGATGTGGTGTGTCTGTGTGTATTTATATGTATATGTATGTATATATATGTGTGTGTGTGTGTGCATATATACATTATATTACTCAGCCATAAAAAAATAAAATCTTGCCATTTGCAATAACATGGAGGGAGCTAGGGTGCATTATGGCAAGGGAAATAAGTCAGAGAAAGACAAATACCCTATGACTTCACTCATATGTGGAATTTAAGAAACAAAACAAATGAGCAAAGGGAAAAAAGAGAGGGAGGGGTAAACCAAGAAACAGACTCTTAAGTACAGAAAACAAATGGATGGTTAACAGAAGAGAGGGAGTTGGGGGATGGGTTAAATCGGTAATGGGGGGATCCCTGGGTGGCGCAGCGGTTTGGCGCCTGCCTTTGGCCCAGGGCGCGATCCTGGAGACCCGGGATCGAATCCCACGTCGGGCTCCCGGTGCATGGAGCCTGCTTCTCCCTCTGCCTGTGTCTCTGCCTCATTCTCTCTCTCTCTCTGTGACTATCACAAATAAATAAATAAATAAATAAATAAATAAATAAATAAATAATCGGTAATGGGGATTAAAGAGAGCACTTGTGATGAGCATCAGGTGTTGTATGGAAATGTTAATCATTAAATTATATACCTGAAACTAATATTACCCTGTATATTAACTAATTGGACTTAAAAAAGAACAAAGAAGTACAATTCTATGAGATGGTGCCATGTTGAATGGCAGAGTAAGGACCTCTGAAAATATGTACCTTAGTATAATTATGAGAACAGTGCAAATGCTCAAGAAAGTAGAGATAAATGAAATAGATAATAGAAAAATAGAGAAAAATCAATGAAACCGAAAGCTTGTTTTATGAAAAGATCAATAACACTTTTAAAACTTTACCTAGACTGACTAAAAAAGCAATACAATGAATAACTGTGCACCAACAATTTAAAAAACCTATATGAACTTAAGAAATCTCTGAAAAGACACAAACACCTGAAACAGAATTAGTAAATAGAAAATTGGAAACCCTCATAACAAATGAAGAGACTGCAATAGTAAACAATTCCCACAAATAAAAGCTCAGGCCAATTTGATCCCACTCAAAAGTTTGGCCAAACACTTAAAGAATTAATAATGCTTCACAAAAGAGTTCTTTAAAAATTTAAAATGGAACACTTCCCAACCCATCATATAAACTAATATTGCCCTGATACCAAAGCTAGAGACTAAGATATCACAAAATACAAGAAAACTATAGATCAATATCTCTTACAAATATAGAGAGAAAGTAGTGAATAAAGTACTTTCACTCAGCAGCATATATAAAGGATTATACATCATGTCCAACCAAGGTTTATTAGAGATATGCAAGATTGATTCAAAATTGGAAAAATCACTTAATATAGCACACCATATTAGAATAAAAGACAAAAACCACATGATAATCTCAACAGACATAAAAAAAAGCATTGGAAAAAAGCTAGGACCCTTTCATGACAGAAACATTAAACAAACTAGGAAAAGTAACAATCTCCTTCAACCTGGTAAAAGTATTATTAAAAATTCACAGTTAACATCATTCATAATGATGAAACAATAGATGCTTTCTAAGATCAGGGTAACAGTAGGATATCTAATTTTGACATTTCTTTTTTTAAAAAGATTTTATTTATTTATTAATGAGAGACAGAGACAGAGAGAGAAAGAGAGAGAGAGAGAGAGGCAGAGACATAGGCAGAGGGAGAAGCAGGCTCCTTGTGGGAAGCCTGATGCGAAACTCGATTCCAGGACTCCAGGATCATACCCTGGGCCAAAGGCAGGTGCTCAGTGGCTGAGCCACCCAGGCATCCCTAATTTTGACATTTTTATTCACATTGTACTAGAGGTTCCAGCCAAGACAGGTGAATGAAATGAAAGGTGTATGCATAAGAAATAAAAGAAAAAATTTAGAATCTACCTATATTTAAATTTGACATTATTTTGTAAATAGAAAACCCCAAATAACTCCCCCCAAAATTATTATAACTAATAAATGAGTTCAGCAACTATGTGGTCACAAGACTGATATACAAAAAATATATTTATACACTTAAATTGAACAGAAAATGCTATGAAGAAAATAATTTATAATAGCATCAAAAAAAGAATTAAAACTTAAATTCATTTAATAGAAGATTGCACAACACAATGAAGACCACAACACATTGGTAAAAGATTAAAAGAAAAGATTCAAAAAAAAAAAAAAAGAAAAAGAAAAGATTCAAACAAATGGAAAGATGGCTGCGGTCATTGAGTTGAAGACTTAATTAGTGAAATTCTAATATTTCTCATAGTGTTCTACAAATTCTGTGCAATCTCTACCAAAAGCCCCAGAAACTGATAAGTTTATCCTGAAATTCATGTGGAAAAAAAGAAATCCAGAATAGTCAAATTAGTCTTGAGAAAAAAAGAACAAAGTTGTAAAATTCACGAATTCAAAACTTATAAACCTATAGTGACAAAGACAGTATGGCAGTGTGATACAGACAAAAATTAATGTGACAGAACTTGAAGTCTAGAAATAAATCTTTCCATTTATGGTCGATTTATTTTCTATAAGATGCCAGCACAATTCAATGAAGAAAACATAGTCTTAAAAGAAAATGGTGTTGGGACAATTGGATAACCTTTTACAAAAGAATAACTGAAACCTCTACCTCATACTATTTCCAAAAATTAATTCAAATTGGTGAAAGATATACAGCTCAAAAATTTGAGAAAAAAAGCACAAGTATAAATATGACCTCGGATAAGGCAATAGTGTTCTACATAAGTCCATTAAAATGCAATCAACTAAAATTATAACCATTTGGACGTCATCAAGTTGAAAACCTGTGTGCATGAAAAGACACTGTCAGAGAAAGTGAATAAACAATGGGAGCATATCTTCTTTGGAAATGTCATTTAGGTCTCTTCTCTATTTTTTTTTAATTGAATTGTTTTTGCTACTGACTTGAGTGAGTTCCTTATATATTTTGGATATTAACTCCTTATAAGATATATGGTTTACAAATATTTTCTCCCATTCTACAGGTTATTTTCTTCTTCTTTCTTTGTCTTCTCCTTCTTCTTGTCATTTCTTGTGCTGTACAGAAGCTTTCTGGTTCAATGTAGTCTCACTTGTCTATTTCTGCTTTTATTGGTTGTACTTTTCATGTCATATCCATACATTCATTGACAAGACCAACGTAAAGGAGTATTGTTCTGTTTTTTCTTTTTCTATTTTATGATTTCAGGTCTTACGTAAGTCTTTCATCCATTTTGAGTTAATTTTTGTGACTTGGGTAAGAAAGGGATCCAGTTTCATTCTTTCACATGCAGCAGTTTAGTTTTCCCAAAAATGTTTATTGAAGAGACTATAATATTTTCCACACTAAGTATTCTTGTCTCCCTATTAAATATTAGTTTACCATATATGCATGAATTTATTTAAGTGCTCTCAATTTTGTTCCACTGGTCTATTTGTCTGTTTTCTATGACACCATCATACTGCTTTGATCACTATAGCTTTGTGATATAGTTTGTAATCAGGAAGTGGGATGCCTCCAGCTTTGTCCCTCTCAGGATTACTTTAGATATTTGAGGTCTTTTGTAGTTCCACATGAATTTTAGGATTTTTTTAATCTTTTTCTGTAAAAAAAAAAAAAGTCATTACTTTTGATAGAGATTGCCTTGAATCGTTAGATGCATTTGGTAGAATGAACATTTTAACAATATCAATTATTTCATCCCAGGACTATAAGATATATTTCCATATATTTATGTCTTTAGTTTCTTGCATCAATATCTCATAGTTTTCAATGTACAGATATTTCACTGTCTTGGTTAAATTAGTCATAAATATTTTATTGTTTTTGAGGCTACCATAAGTAGGAATGCTGTATTTTCCAGATAATTCATTGGTAGTATATATATAGAAATGCAACTAATATTCTATGTTATTTGTATCTTCTAACTTTATTGAATTTATTATTCGTAACAGTTTCTTGGTAGGATCTTTGGAATAGTCTATATGTAAGATCATGACACTGACAGAGACAATTTTATTTCTTCCCTTCCAATTTGGATGTCTTTATGTTTTTCTTGTTTGGTTGCACTTGCTAGGAATAAGAGCCATGAGAGTGGTCATTTCTGCTTTGTTCCTGATCATGCATATATTATAAGGGATTGGCTCAAGTGATTATAGAGACTAATATATGAAGCTGTAAGTTGGAAATCTTGGGAGAGTTGTTGATATAGCTCTAGTCCAAATGCTAGGTATCAGACACGAGAACCCAGAAGAGCTAGTTTTCATTTGCGAACAAAGGAAGACAAAAAGGATATGTCCTGGCTTGAAGGCAGTGAGGCAGAAGGGGTTCCCTCTTACTCTGTTTTCTGTTTTATTCAGGTCCTAAGTGAGTTGATGAGACCCAGTCACATTAGGGAAGGTGAGTAGCTTTAGTAAGTCTACTAATTTAAATATTAAGCTCTCCTAGGATTTCATTGACATACGAGGAATAACATTTAAACAGAAATCTGAGTGCTCATCTTGAGTCAAGTTGACATATGGAACTAAGTATCATGCCATGATAATTTGTACAACCTTTTGAATAAAACATTGAATTGTCATTTTTAATTGTAAAAATTATACAAAATGATTTATATGTTAGATAACTTTTTTATAGTGTTCATGATGGATTAGAAAATATAGAGGCACTCTCAGTGTTCTGTCTCCATATTTACTTTGTGTTCTTACAGTAGTCACATGGATATTGGTATTTTAATTATTTATTAATATTAAACATGTTCAAGAATTGTTTTACACTAGCTGTTTTTCAGGAATTCAAGTGACAGTCTTTGACTAGAACAAGGTTAAATATATCTGATCAGGGCAGGGAGCAAGCTTTGTCAAAGGCAGTAGCTCAGGAAATATGGATTACTTTCATAAAGATACTAGTCAACTGAAAGCTAGCCTTTGTAGAGTCACTAAAACACCTTAATCAAAAAGTTTTAACATTTAAAAAAAGAAGAAGAAGAAAAGAAAAACATATAGCGCTGACCAAACTGTGGCAAGCCATTGTTATGAGAACCATATCATGGAATTATATTCTTCTACCAGTTTATACCTGAATTAATGAAGATGATGTTATACTGTAAATTTATCCAGGACTCAGAATTTTTTAAATGCATTCAATCATCAATTCAATAGATATTTGTGTTCCTATCATTTTAGAGGCACTTTGTTAGATGCTGAGTATAAAATGGTAGGTAAAACCAGATGTATTTTATTGTTTCAGAAAGCAGCTGTATGATAGAGAAGATAGATATTAAATGAGCAACTGATGAACGTGTAGTTGCAAACTGAGATGCATATTCTGAAGGACAAGAATATCGTTCTATGAGAATATATAAGAATGTAATACAGTAAAACCTAATCAGCACATGTTTTTTGAGGAACTTATTGAGAAGAGACATTAATGATGATTAGAAGACTGTGTAACAATATAAGGATGGATCTGTAGAGAAATAAAAAGGTCAATTAGTCAAGATCCTCATTTACTATGTAAGGGGTTTTTGTCTTTTTTCTCAAAAACAATGAGGATTAAGTGTACAACACCCAAAAAGCAAAACCTTTAATTCCATTTTGCTTTCAACTTGCTGCCCCACCCGATCTTCCTACTCTTGACTTATCTTGTAACATTTTACATTGACCTCATATTTCATTCCATTTTAAACGCATTCAACATTTAACTAATGTTTCTTTGAAATTTTATATTTAATTGCTGTCAATTTCCCTAAAGTTTCCAGTTTTCCCATGACCTTTTAAAAAAGAAATTGTGCTTTCTCTCATATCCAAAGAACCACAGAGCCATGTGTTAAGTGGATCATATTTGAGAAATAATATGCTGGTGAATTTTCTTATTTCTCTCCATAAATTCATAATTGTATATTACTCTGAAGTATTCTATAATTATGGCCTGAAGGAATAATTAAGCCAAATACAAGAAGGAGCACATGACACAAAAGGAATCTATAGCAAAAAAAAAAAAAAAAAGAAAAGAAAAAAAAAAGAAAGAAAGAGAAAGTATACCATTCCACTTCCATGAGGAAGCAGGAAAGAAAGAGGATGAGGATGAAGGAGAAGGGAGTAAGAGCAAGACAGAGCAAGAATAGAAGAGAGAGAGAGAATGTGAATAAGCAATACTGGTCAAAAATTACCATGCTTGCTTAGGCTTCGCTGAGCTTTGAAGCTCAATTAGAATACTAAAGGAGACTGTCTAGTGACAGTAGTCAAGGAACAGCCAGGAGTCAGTCAACAGGAGGTAGGAGGAAATTGCCCTAGACTTGAGCAGCTACATAGTTCTCTATTGGATGAATTGCCCTCAGGCAAGACAAGGGACAGTGCCACCAAAGCCTGTAAGAATTCAGAGAACAGTACAAGCACTCATGTAAAGTGAATTCCCTGTCTCCATCAGGAAGACACAGAAAGTTCTCCCTTGAGCCAGATTCCATTTTGAAAAGTAGGAAGGGGAACAGAGATCCAACAGAAAACCAAGACTTGGATTTCCTTATTCTATATGTATAATAAGATTACTTTTCATCCAAGGGGATTGAAATACGTAAAATTGGCAGGTTTATGTTTTTCCTTATTATTCCTATTGTAGATGCCAAAGTACTTGAATTGTGTTTGGAGTGATAAGAATGCTGATAGAAAGGAGCAATATGGGAAGAACAGTGAGTGGTTTAAGTTGATGATGTCAACCTCAAATGGGGATGATTTTACATGAGGATATGAAGTTGATGACAGGATACAGGTATTTGAATAAAAATGGCAATTCCTGTATCAGTGAGGATTTAATCAGGAAAACAGAAACCACGCAAGTAATTTTAACAGAGTATTTAACATGGGCAAGTCATTTAAAAGGTTTTGACAAACTATAAAGAAAAGAGGAAAGGTGAGGGAAACTGATTGCAAAGTGTAATCATCAACCTTAGTGTCAAGAGAACAAAGGGAAGAGTTTGGATTTATCAAAACCTGAAAGTTTGTGGGGAGGAATTTGGAGGAGCTGAGGCTCAGCCTGCTAAGGAGGAGATGCCACTAAGTTTCCGTTGGAACCTAAGGAACTCTGAGGAGACCTCAGGGAATAAGGACTCCAACTTCTAAAGAGATGGTACTGACTGGCTGCTACTGGTACCTTTGAAAAGACACCACAATGTTGCTTCTAAGAATATTAAAAACAAAGACAAAAAGCCCTAACACTCTAACCATCTGCTTCAGAGCAAACTGCTGTTGTTGAGACCAACAGTAATTGCAGGGGCTTACTAGGAGCAGTAGACAACCTAAGAAGCACAGGTCCTCCATTTCCCTCCCACTCCCAATCTCTTCTGGTGCCCACTATTGGCAGAACTTAAAGATCCAACAGGCAAAGAAGAAATGTAGTTTTCTGAGTCTCTCTGCCTCGGTACCACAGAGCAAAATATACTACAGAGTGAGTTTAAAAGTCAAACATAGTAATGAGTGGTATACCTACCACTCCTTCTATTAAGGTATAGCAGGATGAAAACTGTACAGGGAAATGTGCAACACTTCGTAACTTCTGTAATGTTCTACAACAGATTTTGATTTTTTTTTTCATAAACCCATGCTCCGCTGAACAATAGGTAAAGTTAATAATTGATGATTCTGTTGTTGAGGCAGATTTCCCAGTTGCTGGAAAAGAATGAAATTAAATTTAAGATAAAGGGCTTGCAGGTTGAAAGAGAGTGGTGAAAAGTTATTCATTTATGAGAACTAGCACTAAACATAAAACCTGAGCATTATTTTATTTCAAAGATACCTCCTTTAGCAAAGAATACCAAGAATGGGAGAATGTTATTCTTCATTTTACTCCAGACACATGAGACAACTTTTCTAGAACATTAAAAGTAATCCATTTCTGACAGTAAAGCTTCTCAGTGTGTTTAGCAGGTCTGAGAAAGCCAAGCTCAGGCACTTGAGCTACGGAAAGCCAAAATCCATTTTAATAGTTTAAACGGAATATGAAGGGAGGAATAGGATTAGAGAGGAGAAATTGGTTTGAGAATTATTTCAGAGTGTGAATATCCTGTATTGTACTTACCAACAAAGGACTTTTTTTTTTTTAAAGATTTTGTTTATTTATTCACGAGAGACACAGAGAGAGATAGGGACATAAGTAGAGGGAGAAGCAGGCTCCATGTAGGGAGCCCAATGTGGGACTCGATCCCAGGACTCCAGGATCATGCCCTGAGCCAAAGGCAGATGCTTAACTGCTGGGTCATCCAGGCATCCCACTAACAAAGGACTATTAAGAGCAGTAGAGAGGAGCAAGAATCAGGTGAAAATTTATAGAGGGATTGATTGATTGAATTCATGGCCCCAATTCTTCTACCCCTTTACTTCCCTAACTTTCAGTAGGGCCCTCTCACACTGACTCTGGGCTTGTCTATATGACTGCCTTTGGCCAAAAGTGCCTGATTGTGTTAGACAGTTTTCAATATGGCTCCTAATGATACTTGCCTCCTAACATTCACACTTCCGTGTAGTCATCTCCCATATTTATCAGGGCTGGATTGTGTAACCAATAGCATAGACAAGTGATGTCATATATATAAATGCTATCATCTCTGAGGTTAGGTTATACACAATTGGAACTTGTCTTTAGTGTTATTTCTCACACTCTCACAGGTTACTCATTTTGAGCAAAGAAAGCTACCATGTTGGATAGTATTCATGGACAGCTCTATGAAAAGATTCACAAGGAATTAAGTCTCCTTCTATTATCCATGTTATTGAACTGAAAGTAGATTCTCCTTTCTCTTCAGATGACTGAGGTCCTGACCCAAAACTAAACCTCATGGAGACTCTGAGCCAGAGACACCCAGCTAAACTGCTCCCAGATTCCTGACCCACAGAAACTTAGTGAAAAAAAAATTTTCACTGTAAAATGCAAAGTATTGGGGGGTAATGTGTTACTATATAAAAATAATAGAATAATAATTTGTGGCACAAGAATAGAAATAATATACAGATTTTGATACCTGGAAGTGGGGTGTTGTTAAAACTAATACTAAAATGTGGGTATGCCTTTGGAATCAGGTAGTGAGCTCTGAGAATAAAGCAGTAAAATCCTCTTATAAGGTCTTAGGTAACTTTTAAAGAGATCTTTTATAAGTGCTTATAGGAAAGTGAGGCAAAAGTTATTGAAAACCGAATGAAGCAGGAACCTTTTCATGTAGTGGCTGGATGTTTAGCAACCGTCCTATTTGCAATTCTGTGGAAAGTAGAAATTATACTTAATCAACTGGATAGTATAGCTAAGAGGATTTTCAACCCTTTTAAAAAGTGCCACGTGGTTCCTTCTTGGTGCTAAAAAAGGAGAGAGAGAAACTAAAGGAAAGACTGTGAAACAAAAGCAAGCCAAGACTTGATGGCTTGGGAAACGTTAAGCCTTTACAGATGTCAAATGGTGTAAAAAATTAAGAAATGACTTCTGAGCAAATATCCAATCCAGGGAATTGCCAGGAAAATATGGTCGAAAGATTAAGTCAAGGTTATGACTGGAAAATCTTTTATTAAGATGTCAGGAAGACACAATTCAGTCTGAGTACTATTCAGTCAGATAAAGAATGTGCCTCAGAGATCCTCTCAATCAAACTATATGGTTTTTAGGTATTGTTCTGTAGCCATCTTCCAGGGAATCCAAGGGAGACGCGGACTTGACTTGAGGTATCTTGTGGCTGACGTTTGTCTACTGCATTAAACTCCAAAGAGAATTATAGAAGAATAGAAGATCCAGAAAGTTTAAAAAAGAGTTATATATGCAGAACATCATCTGGTTGAACTGGACAGTATAAGGCAGTAGAAGAAAAGGACAGAGGTCATGAAGACTTTTCCCTAAATATGAGCGGTAATCAACAAACTTCCTCCTGGATTTTAGAAGTGTTATAGATCAGTTACTCCTTTGTGTCTCCAATTTTCCTCCTTTTTGAAGAGGAATGTCTATAATGATTATCCTACACTTGTCCTGCCATTATGTATTGGGTAAGAAGATGACAGAGGATTTATGTTTCTATTTTCACAGGCCAAGAAGAATTGTACTAAAAAAGCTGTAATAAATGAGGTACATCCAAGGGACTTCTCAGCACCTGGATTTGATTTAGATAAGATTTTGGACTTAGAGCTGAAGCTGTAATGGAATGATACTTTTGGGGGTCTTAAGAAAGGACAAGAGGTTTGTGAATGTGGAAGGAATGTGAATTATCAGGAGACAGGGTGAACTGTGTTAGGGTACGATTTGGGGTAATTTGTTATACATCGATAGAAAATGTACATGCCGCTCAATTCTATTCTTCACATCTCTGCTATGTGATTTTTCACTTACTGGATTCTATTACACAAATTGGATTCTAATGCTTCCTAAAGTTACTGACTATAGAAAGAAAGGTTAAAATTTCTCTAGCTGTTGATAAACAGGACTTTCTCAATGTAACCTCAATTTATCTGTCCAGGGATATCCTTAAATCTCTTTTATAAATCCTATCTGAGAGCCATGCAGGAATTCTTATCATTCCCAGAATAAGCTCAAAGCCTTGTGTTGATCCAAGATCTTCCCCCTATCTGGTACGTCTTCATCTATTTTTGTTTAGCTGTTTTTACTGGGAAACATCCAAAATTGAGGCTTTGCATACCAACTGCACAATCACCTCTGTGATGCCTCCTTCAACTCTCTTCACCTCTGTACCAGATGTTCCGTTAGCTCTTCCACAAGTTTCAGTGACAGTACTTATCACAGACACACTGACTTTCTTCTGCTCATAGCTAGATCAGGACTGTCAGAGAACAGAGTAAGAATCTCATATTCAATTCAAAAACAAAGGGATACAACTGTCTAGGCTTAGAGAAAACAAATCTCAATTACTATTAGATATCAATAAAACTTGTCTTGAAGACAAATGTCAGGTACTTGGAATCTAAAAATTAAAACTAATTTAAAAAGGAAAAGTGGAATTATTTGTTGTCCTTCACGTAAAAGTGCTGAAAAATGCTAAAATCCAGAGGAAACTGTTTCAATTTAGTAGAAGAAAAAGCATCTAATTTTTTTGTCTTTTCAAATCCTAAGAATACAGTGATAAAAATCTTTTATCTCCTGGGTCCAGGAGATAAAGAATAGAATAATTCAAATACAAGAGAAGTGAAAAAGAACATATAAAATTGGAATTCAGAAAACATGAGTATCATTTCCTTCTCTAAAAGGAAGAAAAGAAACACATTTTCTAAGCCTGTTAAAATTGTGGTACAATAAGCAAATCTGCCTTCCCCCTTTTTTGGAGTCAAGTAGAATTTACCTTAACTGAAGATCATTCCAGCTTCAGTAAAGACAAAATCAGAATAAAATTCACTGCCATTGTGTCAAACAAAAATTGAAAATTTATGTGTATACATAAATTTTGTGAAGTGATACCATAAAAAAAAAAACTGTTGATCATGATACTTTAAAACACATTGACTGACACTGGTTATTGTCTCCTTCCTTCTGTCTTAAAAGAATGAATTTATTTGAAATTATATTAAAAAATACATGATATTACTACAAAAGCTTTTATTTGACAACTAAAATTGAGAATTTTTCCTAAACATAACTGCTATTATTTAAGGCTATTTTGAAGAAAGAAGAAGAAATTATAAATGATTTTGTCTAAGACCTTCTGTTTCAGGTTCACCAATTCCAAGTGTTTTTATTTAAAATTAGAAATTTTGGCTACAATCAGTTAGGTCTTTTCCTGGGCTAAGGTGCTCAGAGTAATTCACTTTCTAAATGGAAAATACACAATAGAAATGACATGAAAATATAAACAAAGGCTATGACTAGTAGCCTCCCAAACAGTGGATCCATCTGGACATAAGCCCTTGGACATGCTCTGTAGGAAAAATGGAGAGAGAACTGAATGACTGTAAGCTTGGATGAAGAACTTAAAATAGCAGAGGAAAAAAATGCCATAGCTATTCAAATTTTGTGAATAAGTTGCAAAGTGGTCACAAAGAAGATTGCTATCGTCTGTCCTGATATTAATGGAAAGGACTGGTCACCCAGGGCATTGAATCAGGGTTGAGTTGCTTACCTTAGTCAAGAGCTTCATTCTCATTGATCTGATCAATAAACACTCATTGAGCTTCTCTGCACCTGAAACTTGCCTTGTTGATGAAAATATAGTGGTGAACAAAACAAAATTCTCATCCTTATGAAGCACGTACTCTATTAGGAAAAACCAACTGTGTGTATGTATGTTTGTTTGTGTGTAGACACAAATGTGTGTGCATATATAAGAATAAGAGTAGCAAAGGAAATAAAATAGGCAAATGGAAGAGAATGTAAGTAGTACTATGTTACGTTCGGTTCCCGGAAAAGCCTATCTAATTAAACAAAAACTAATAGATATCTGAATAAAAAAGTATTCAGAAGAGTGCCTGCACATAGTAGGTTCTCAATAAATGCAAAGGACAAAGGAAAGAATGAACAAATGAATGAATGTGACTACTGCTGAAGATAAAATTGCAAAGAGAGTAGTTGTAGGTATGATTCCAACTAAAAATATATAAGCATTACAGTCTTGTATTTGTTTTATTTATTTATTTATTTATTTATTTATTTATTTATTTATTTATTTATTTATGATAGTCACACACACAGAGAGAGAGAGAGGCAGAGACACAGGCAGAGGGAGAAGTAGGCTCCATGCACCGGGAGCCCGATGTGGGATTCGATCCCGGGTCTCCAGGATCGCACCCTGGGCCAAAGGCAGGTGCTAAACCGCTGCACCACCCAGGGATCCCTTGTATTTGTTTTAAAGAAGAGGCAATAATCTATGTTCATCAAAATTTTAATCTATAAAACTTCTAGGTCAGGAATGACCTGTTTTTTGTTGTAAGAAAACAAGATAATACAGAGCAGTGGAAAAGTTTATGGGTTCTACTGAAATAGTTAAGAAAACATTGTACTTACTGAGTGCCTACTACCTACTGTATGTCAAGTGTGTAAGGTAGGTTTTCTCATTTAATGTTTCAAACTTAAAATGAGGTTGGTTGGGGGTTTGGTTTTGTTTTCCATTTTGCAGGAATCAGAAACTTGGAATGGTTTAGTGACTTGTGAATATTGTGAATACACATTTGCCTTATGGATGACAAAGCCAAGACTGGAACTCAGGTATCTCCAACTCCAATGCCACATTTCTAAGATTTTCTATAATGTGAATAAAGCCCTTTAGTATATTTTGAGATTAACACTCAAATTTAAAGGTTTTCCTTGCTAGTACTAACATTCAAAAATCCTTTGAGCAGGTTTATATCAATTTATACCTACTTTTTATAATTCTATAGTCTTATAATTTCTTAGTTTTCATCTAACCAAAACTAAGAGGTTTATTTCATTTTTCTATTAAATTATGTCATCTTTTCTAAACTGAGTTTATTGTAAAGAACTAAAAAGTTTACATTGAAAAAAATATATTACTAATGAAACTAAAAATTAGGTATATACATGCAGCAACATAGATGAATCTCAAATATAATATGCTGAACAAAAGAAAGCACAGAAAGTCCAGAAAATAAAAATATACTTTATGCAGCTAGAAAGTCTACCTGCAGTTACCTGAGAGATGGATGGAGTTGACTGCAAAGGATGTTAATAATATATTTGGATAATGAAAATGACCTTTATATCTTGAATGTGAAAGCACCTAGATGAATATATTTGTTAAAACTCATGAAACTGTATACTTAAGTCCGTGTGTATTGTTTGTAAATTTAGCTCAATAAATTTGACTTTTAAAGTATAAAATTCAATGTATAGTATATTTTAATTTTTAAGAAAATTACCCATGATTCTGAACAAAACGATAAATATTTCTTACATTTGTTTTGTTATTCATTAAAAAGCAAAGCACCTAAAAAATGTACCATATGGTACCATTTTTCCCATGACTATACATTTTCCATTTAGCAAATACTTTAAAGTCATGGAGCTTCAAACAAATCATCTAAAATCAATTTAATCAAAAGCTTTATTGGCTCTCACTGTTAGTATTAATATAAAATTTTCTTAAATTTTTGCAAAAAAAAAAAGCGAAGTCATCTGTAGACAGTGTTGGCTGCACTCACATTTTTAATAATGCTGTCTGGCCTTTATGTGCAAGTGGAAAGAGAATTGCAAGATAAAGAGAAAATGCATTTGGCTTGGTTTTCCTGCCCAGGTAGGCAAGTAATATTGGCTCAAAAGAGACACTTGAATCTAGTTCATTTTCATGTTATAAACCAAAATAATTAACATAGTTTTAATTTTATCAGAGGCTATTTTCCTATAGAGCCATTATTTAAGTCAAATAGAAATCAGGTCAACATTTCTTATAATTATTATTGCTGTATATCTGACCCACAAAAATCTGGTTGGAGCTCAAATTAGAAAACAGTTTCTGAATTTGAAACTTTTTTTATAATGAAGAAGTATTACTATAAAGGAAGTTTCCTTAATTAATTGAGAAGGACAGTTACATTGAATGTGGATATAATCACAACATTTGAATCATGAATTCTAAAATGTTAGGTTGCTCAATGACTCTAATTATCATCTAAAGGTTCTATCCTCAGACTACCTCAAAGTTTGTAACGAGAACACCAAAATTTTTAAAGGGCTAATATGTACCTAAAATTATAATAAGGAAGAAGAAAGCTTAATATGGAACAACTAAAAATCTTATTTGATATGCCAGTGATATTTACATGAAGTTGTTAAACCTTCTGTTTTGCAGAGAAATGATACTGCCTATAATGCTCACTTACAATTATGCAGTAAAATCAGGCCTCAGAAGTAGTTAGATATAAATTATCCAAACACTCAGGAGAGGTGTTCACTTTGATTTCCTCTATAGATCTAAGGTACCTACAGATAACCAGTTTTTTTCCAAACTCTGCAGGTCTAAAACACGGCATCATAGAAAACAGGGGGCCTTTGAGACTAGCAGCTCCAGCCTCACATTGCGCGAGGGAGGAAGACCATCTCTGAAAATGAATTTTGACTACATCTTTAGGTTAAAAAAATTCCCTTTCAGTGTCTAAAATAGCTAAATTACTTTGGCAAAGGAAAAGGCTAATCTAAGATCACTAAGAATTGGTCTTGTGTTCATCCAGAGTTTTATACTTCAATATTTTGGCTTATAAACCACTTCTATTTAACTTCTGTATCTGATATGGCATAAGAGAAGATTTTTCTTTTCATGTATCCATTTATTCCAGAAACATTTTTGAAAAGGTTACACTTTCCCCATTGAAATATTTTTGTACCTTTTTTTGAGAATCAATTGGCTATATATATAGATCTATTTCTCAAGTATTCTACTCCAGAGATCTATATTTTTATCCTTACATTAATACCATAATGTCTTCACGTTTACTGTCTAGTTTACTGTTGTTTTAGGTATTTTAAAATCAGCTTATGCAAGTCCTTCAAACCTTTTTGTTGTTCAAAGATGTTGACAATTCTAAGTTCTCATTTTCAGAATGAGGAAACAGAAATTTTGAGATATTAAATAGCTTCCCTAAATTCAGAGTACTAAATTAAGGAATTAAACACTGGTTGTTTAAGTTTGTGAGCCATTAGTAACCATCTATGTAGCTAACGTCTATTCAAAGCAATTCATTGATTATATAAGTATCTAGCCACTGAAGGCATAACCTAAATTTATTCTCTTGTGATTTATTTTTCAGCCAGAAAAAAAAGCCTATGCTTTTCTATCATATTATTTAAACACTATCTGATAAAATAACTTTTTTCATTTCTCTAATTTCCTCTGTGAAACATGCTGCCTGTGTTTGAAAAAAGGAATTGTATCTAGCCGACCCTTGCCATTTATGAGAATGTAAAGAATAGCTGTGCTATGAATATACTGTGATAGAAATAATATTATTAAACGTTATCAAGAAAATATGAAAAATTTCATCGTGATTTCTAGGAATGGTTAACAGAAAAAAAATGCATCTTAAAATTATGTTAGTTCCCTTAATCGATTTTTCTCAATATGTGTCTAAAAAATTCCATTACTTATCTGCTCTAGGAAGGGCCTAGGGAAACTTGCCCAGCAATCATAAATGCTGTATTCCTTCTACCAGCTATCTTACTATCTTACATGCCACTTACTATCTTACATGCCACTGGGCCACAGGTTCATGAGCAAAAGAGTAGAAGGTATGAAGCATAAACTTCTCAACCATAAAACCAGCAGTGGATGGAAAGTCAAATATAGAAAGCACACACTTCCGCATTTAAAGGAATATCATTTTTGAATGCAAATAAAGGGAATATATACTATACTGGTAATTAGATTTTTTTAAAGCAATATTTCTAATAGATGTCTGAAGAAAAAAACACACATGATAAGCAGGAGGAAAGCATCACCTGTAAAACTCATTCTGTGGCTTAGTTTTAATTATAATGCCTTTGCCAAAGTGATTTAGCTATTAGATACTGAAAGGGAATTTTTTTAACCTGAAGATCTGGTCAGAATTCATTTTCAGAGATGGTCTTCTTCCCTTGTGCAATGTGAGGCTGGAGCTGCTAGTCTCAAAGGCCCCCTGTTTTCTATGATGCCGTGTTTTAGACCTGCAGAGTTTGGCAAAAAACTAGTTATCTGTAGGTACCTTAGATCTATAGAGGAAATCAAAGTGAACACCTCTCCTGAGTGTTCGGATAATTTATATCTAACTACTTCTGAGGCTTGATTTTACTGCATAATTGTAAGTGAGCATTATAGGCAGTATCATTTCCCTGCAAAACAGAAGGTTTAACAACTTCACGTAAATATCAGTGGCATATCAAATAAGCTTTTTAGTTTGTTCCATATTAAGCTTTCTTCTTCCTTATTATAATTTTAGGTAAATATTAGCCCTTTAAAAATTTTGGTGTTCTCGTTACAAACTTTGAGGTAGTCTGAGGATAGAACCTTTAGATGATAATTAGAGTCATTGAGTATCCTAACATTTTAGAATTCATGATTCAAATGTTGTGATTATATCCACATTCTATGTAACTGTCCTTCTCAATTAAGGAAACTTCTTTTATAGTAATACTTCTTCCTTCATTATAAAAAAAAGTTTCAAATTCAGAAGCTATTTTCTATTTTGAGCTCCAACCAGCTTTTTGTGAGTCAGGTATACTTTTGGGTTAGGCAAAATTTTATTTGGGGTACGAAAAGAACAAACCATAAATATCTTAAAAAATGACATTTAGGACCTCATCCAAATTAAAAACTTCTGCTCTTCAAACAACATGATTAAGAAAATTTAAAAATACAGATTAAAAGAAACTATTTGTGAAACAGATGTTTAACATATATCTAGAATATGGAAATCACTTTAATATATAGAAAAGGAAACAGGGGCACCTGGGTAGCTCAGTCAGTTGAGCATTTTCCTTCAGTTCAGTTCATGATCCCAAGGTCTTGGAATCAAGCTCTGCTTCAGGCTTCTGCTTAGTGGGGAGTCTGCTCCACCCCCAACTCCTACTCTCTCAAACAAAAAAATCTTTAAAAAAAAAGCAAAGCAAAGCAAACAAATTGCCCCCCCACCCAATCAACCAAAACACCACACATCTCTATAGGTATGTCTCCTAGGGCAAGGGAAACAAACAAAAAATAAACTATTTGGGCTACATTAAAGTAAAAACTTTTGCTCAATAAAGGAAACAACCAACGAAACTAAGAGACAATCTGTGTAGTGGGAGAAGATATTCACAAATGCTATATCCAATAAAGGGTTAGTATACAAAATAAAGAACTTATACAACTCAACACCAGAATCCCCAAATAATCCAATTTTAAAAATGGACAAAAGACAAAAACAGACATTTCTCCAAGGAAGACAGAGGGCCAGTGGACACATGAAAAGATGTTCAACATCACTAATCATCAGTGAAATGCAAATCAAAACTACAATGAGATATCAATTCATACCTGTCAGAATGACTAAAATAAAAATAACAAATATTGGCAAGGATGTAGAGAAAAGAGAACTGTTTCTGCATGCAAACTGGTGCAGCCTCTGTGGAAGACAGTTTGGAGGTTCCTCAAAAAATTAAAAATAGAATTACCTTATGATCCACTATTTGCACTATGGGATATTTACCCAAAGAATACAAAAGCTCTCATTGACAAGCTATATGCACCCTTATGTTTATTGTAGCAGTATTTACAATAGCCAAATTGTGGAAGCAGACTCAGTGTTCATCAAGACAGAAGTAGATAAAGATAGGTATGTGTGTATACACACACACACACACACACACACATACTCACACACACCCAATGGAAAAGTATTCAGCCATAAAAAGAATGAAATCTTGCCATTTGCAACAACATGGATGGATCTAGAAAGTATAATGCTAAGTGAAACAAGCCAGAGAAAGACAAATACCCTATGAATTCACTCTAATGTGTAACTTAAGAAACAAAACAAATGAACAAAGAAAAAAAAGAAAAAGCAGATTAATAATTATAGAGAACAAATTAATGGTTGCCAGAGAGGAGGTGGGGTGGGAGGGATGGATGAAATAGGTGAAGGGGATTAAAAGTACACTTATCTCAATAAACACTGAGTGATATAACATTGTATGTTAACTACCATGGAATTAAAATAAAAAAATTAAACCAAGCCAAACAAAAATAAGCAAACAAAAAATATTCAAAGCCAAAGGGATACCTTTTAAAGCAGCAAGTGACATCACATACAAGGGATTCTCAGTAAGCTTTTCAGCAAATTTCTCATCAGAAACTTTGGAGGCCAGAAAAGAGTCAGCCTGATACATGCAGAATGATTTTTTATTATTTTATTTTATTTTATTATTTTATTTTATTTTTCAGAATGATTTTTTAAAAAATTGTGAACTAACAAATCTCATGTGGTAATAAGGAACTTTAGAGGGAAAAATTCAGATCTTCCCAGTTAAGCAAATGCTGAGGGAATACAGATTACAGAAATAAAAGGAATTACAAAAGAATACTAAATACAATTGTATACCAAGAACTTGGATAACTTAGTTGAAACGGACAAATTCATAGAAACACAAAACATACTTTACTAAATGGGAAGAAATAGAAAATCTAAACAGACCTATACCTGGTAAAGAGAATGAAGCAGCAAGGGAATTCCCTGGGGGAAAGACTATCTTTTTAACACATGGTGCTGGGAAAACTGGATATTCATAGGCAAAAGAATGAAATTAGGCCTTTACCTAATACTACATCTCAAAAATAACTCAAAGTGGATCCATGATGTAAACTTAATACTTTAAAGCTCATAGAAGAAAACATAGGGCAAAACTTCCTGAGATTGTTTTTGGCAATGTTTTCTTATATATAATACCAAAGGCACGTGCAATAAAAGGAAAAAAGAACTAGCCAAATTGGACTTCATGAAAAATTTAAAAATGCCCTGTACAGCAAAGACCCTATTAACAGAGTACAAAGGCATCACACAGGATGAGAACATATCTGTAGATCATCTGTCTGATAAGAGGATAGTATTCAAAATATAAAGAAAACTATTAAAAATTAAAAATAAGCCAATTCAAAACTGAGCAAAAGATTTGAATAGACATTTTTCCAAAGAGGATATACAAATGATCAATATGCACATGAAAAGATATTCAACATCAGTAATCATCAGGGAAACACACATCAAAGCCACAATAAACATCACCTCACACCCATTAGTATAGTTACTACTAAAACTAAAAACAAAACAAAAAAGCAAAAAGCAAATGTTGGTGAGGATATGGAGAAATTAACACACTTGTACACTGTTGTGGGCATATAAAATGTACAGCCACTATGGAAAATAACATAGTGGTTTCCCCCAAAATTAAAATTCAGTTACCATATGATCAAGCAATTCCACTTTTTTTGTATACAGACTCAACATAAGTGAAAGCAGATTCTTAAGAGATATTTGTACACCCATGTTCATAAAACTACTCACAATAGCTAAAACATGGAGGTAATCAAATCCATGGACAGATGAATTGATAAACAGTATGTGGTACATGCCTATAACCTAATATTACTTCTCCTTAAAAATAAAAGGAAATTTTGACACAAGCCACGACATGGATGAACCCTCAGGACGCTATGCTAAATGGAATAAGTCAGTCACCAAGAGACAAATACTGTATGATTCCATTTATTATGAGTGGTCAAAATCATAGAAATTGAAAACAGAATTATAGTTGCCAGGAGTTGGGGAACCAGAGGAATGGGGAAGTTATTGTTTAATGGATACAGAATTCCAGTTTTACAAGATAAAAAAAGTTTTGGAGGTGGATGATTGTGAGAGCTGTACAACATTAGAATGTACTTAATATCACTAAACGGTACATTTTTAAAGGGTTAAAATAGTGAATTTTGTTACCTGTATTTTATCACAATAAAAAAAATCAGAAAAAAAAACCTTAATACCTCCAATCCTACTTTTAGTAAAGTTCCATTCTTGATCTAATCACAAGAATTTTACCTGAGAGAAGATAATAAAAATAGGCTCTACCAGATTTTAACTGTTTCACTGTTAACATATGAAAAAAAAAGTATTAAGATTTGGAAGGTACTTGGCTCTTAACCACTGATCATTAAAACTTTTTAAAATTAACACATGATACTAAGCCCATTAGCAATTACTGCTTGATGAAACTATCCAGTTTGAATGCAGTAATGATAAATAATTTCAATTATTATTTCCCAATCCATGTTTATTTTACTTCCTTAAAGGACTTCTAGTTTGAAGTGACACTTTTTTAATAGCATAATGAACATCACTAATATTTAAGTTTGCACTCTTAATCTATTTGTGAGTACTTAAACATATGTACAGAGTTTATGAGCAAAACATATAGATACTAACATTTAATGAAATTTATTATTTCTGTGATTTAGTTACTGTAATTTCAATAGGCAAAAACAAAGGTATATCTTCATAGCTATTTAAGGCTAATATAATTTGGAAAGTTATACATATATATAAATAGATATAACTGTCTTAAATATATAGAAAATATACCTATATATTTAAGTTATATTAGAGTTACATTAGCTATATTTTCCCAAAAAATAGCTTCTATGTGACTTTGAAAAATATAAATGATGCTCCAATCAATACTTTGCCACACATTTAAAAGTAGAAATGAAAGCTCAGTTTGTTATAAATCTGCTCTATATTTAGATTTTCTAAAAAATGTCAGAATATTAACAAAATATTTCTAATCAAAATACTGTAAAATCTAGCCTTAATATATTATGACCCTTTATGACTGAATGATCTTTAATATACAGAAATCACATTCATTTTTATCATCTCTGAAAGTTTAAATGAAACCTTACATCAATATAGCTACTAAGTAGAAGAAATAGATTTAGAGCCTTCACTACACGACTGAATTTTATAATCTAAATCATTATTTTATCTATATCTGTCCTCAGAATGTATGATTGAAGTCATTAATAACTCTATTGCATAATTTCTTTATATTTTTCTTGAGGTATAATTGACATATAATATCATATTACTTTCAGGTGTACAACAGGATTCCATGTTTGTATACCCTGCAAAATGATGACAAGAATTCTCATTATCAACCACCACTATACAAGTTTTCTTCTTTTAATGAAAACTTTTAAGATAGACTCTTATAGCAACTTTCAAGTACACAATATGTATTAATAACTAGTCATCATGCTGTACCTTAATATCCTATGACATATTTATAACTAGAAGTTTGGGCCTTTTGACTCCCTTCATATATTTCTTTACCTCCCAACTCCTCTCCCCTCTGGAAACCACCAATCTCTTCTTTGTATCTGAGCTTGTTTTTTAATGGGCATTTGGTCTAGTTTTTTAAGATTCCACAGATAACTGAGATTACAGGATACGTGGAAACATGGACCTTGAGGACACTATAATAAGTGATATAAGTAGGATAGAAAAAGAAAATGTCCATTACATATTTTAAAATGTCAAAGAGAACATCTTTCAAATATTTTATTGATATTCCCATTTATTAAAAAAAAACACTTTTCTAGTTTAATTCTAGTCTTAAGACTTTTTTTTTTTTAGATGAGAATCATTATCCTCGTTCTATAGATGAAAAAGAGGAAGGTCAAGTACACAATCCAAGCATCAGTGTTAAAATTTGACAGACCAATGACTTGAATTTGGGTATCCTGAATCGGGAATTTGCAGGTTCTTTTAGTAATTAATAAGCTTAAGGGAGACTTGATAAAGGCTATGCAGTTAGGGTTCTCAGCTCTAGGAAAGGTTGCCATCACATGAAAAACCCTTTGTAGGAGGGTTGATTCCCTGTCATTTACTTTCAGGATATATTACCAAATCATTTTATCTATCAATCATCATCTACCTATTTATTATTTATTGTTAGTGCCTTATCCTAAAGTCTAAGTTCTTAGAGCACAGAAATGACATGTTTTGGTATTTAATCTTATGTATAACACAGTGTTTCAGTAACAGCGCACAAATCATAGCTTCTCAGATTTTGTCTAATTACGAGTTTTGATCTTTGCTCATAAAAAAAAAAGAAATGTGTTTTATGATATCAATATCTGCTACTCAACTTAGTTTCTCCCCGTAGGAAAATAGAGCAGAACCAAATTCTTCTTTCTATAGACATTTAAATTATTTCCAGAATTTTGGGGCACCTGAGTGGCTCAGGTCGTGATCCCAGGGTTCTGGAATCAAGTCCCACATCAGGTTCCCTGTAGGGAGCCTGCTTCTCCCTCTGCCTATGTCTCTGGCTCTGTGTCTCTTATGAATAAATAAAATCTTATAAAAAATAATAATTCCCGAATTTCTCTTAAATTGAGTCCCTTTTACTTTATTATTCACCAGTATCAGAGCAAGTTGTGTTACCAATTATGGAGGCTGCTTCTCATTTATTACTTCGGAGATTGAAATCAAGAATGGAGGGTCAGCTCAACTCCTCTGGAATGTTTCTTGAAGCATAAGGCCTGGGCTTTCACAACCCTTGTCACACTGTATTTCCTATTCTCTGCTATACTGGTTAAGAATGTATGCTCTGCAGTCACAGAGGCCTGAGTTTGAATCTGCTCATACTACTAAACTATATAGTCTTCCCTGGTTATTCCCATGTCCAAGCCTTACATTCTGTATTTCCCAGGTGGGGTCAATGAAATGTATGCCATGCAATTATTGGTACTATATTGAGTGCTCAGTGAGCATTATCATATTTTTTGAAAAGTTTATTTCATAAATTGTTTATACTCGGATACAACAATCACAATCCTATACTGGAGAGGTAGAAGAGGAATAGTATCTAAGTAAGGCAATATAATACAAGCCGGTATTTTCATTCAATTTGTTACAAGATACTAAATGCTCGAAGACTATTTGGAGCACTTTATGGTCAATTAATATTTATTTTTGAATATGACACTACCACAAAAGGTAAGATAGTATGTTAGGATTTACATGTTGCACTAGAACATATCTGCTAGGAGGTTACTTTGAAAATATTAGAGACTCTATCAAAATGAAAGAAATATAAAAAACAAATATTTCCTATATTCCATGTGTGAAAATTAGAGAGGTAAACAAACCATGAGAGACCCCTAACTCTGGGAAACAAAGGGTTGCAGAAGGGGAGGTGGGCGAGGGGATTGGGTACCTGGGTGACGGGCACTGAGGAGGGCACCTGATGAGATGAGCACTGGGTGTTACACTATATGTTGGCAAATCGAACTTAAATAAAAAGAAATGTAAAAAAAATAAATAAATAGCCAAGCATCCTAGTTTTGCCTATAAAAATAACACTAAAGAAATTTAGCCACTATTAACCAGGTATGTAATTTCATGAGTAATGCTTAAATTCTTCAGCATTTGTGAAGTAAGATTAAACATCATTTCGACTCCCTTACATCTTTCTAGTAGTTGACCTTCCTAGTAGCAGATCTTTTACACATTTCCTGAACATAGTGGATGTTCATAAACATTTGCTGAGTGAACTTTATAGTGATAACAGCAGTGAAAATTAACATTTAGAATTCCTTAAATATTACAAAGAATATGGTGTTGGTTAATAATTTAGTAGGATACATGTTTCCTTTTGACAGGCAACTCAAGCTCTTTATACAAATGGTGTTTGGCTGTGCTGAAGCTGCCATCTGTCCAGAAAGCTATAAAACCAAAATTCTGAATACTATGGTCATAAATGATTCAGAGAAACTTCTTTTTCTAAGAGGAAAAAAAAAAGTTCTTTTAACTGTATTTGAGAGCATTAGGTGTATAGGAATATGATGATAAAGTTGCCTTTCTTGTGAGTACCCTAGGGAGTAAAAAAGGTTCTCGTTTTTTAGAAACTTTTTTTTTTTTATCCTAAGGGAAAACTGAAAACAAAACAAAACAAAAACCTAAATTTACTTAGAACTTCTGGGTTGGGGGGGAGGAGCAAGATGGCGGAAGAGCAGGGTCTCCAAATCACCTGTCTCCACCAAACTACCTAGAAAACCTTCAAATTATCCTGAAAATCTATGAATTCGGCCTGAGATTTAAAGAGAGACCAGCTGGAATGCAACAGGGAGGAGAGTTCGCGCTTCTATCAAGGTAGGAAGACGGGGAAAAAGAAATAAAGGAACAAAGGCCTCCAAGGGGGAGGGGCCCCGCGAGGAGCCGGGCTGAGGCCGGGGCGAGTGTCCCCAGGACAGGAGAGCCCCGTCCCGGAGGAGCAGGAGCTGCACCGACCTTCCCGGGGGAAAGGGGCTCGCGGGGAGTGGGAGCAGGACCCAGGAGGGCGGGGATGCCCTCGGGCTCCCTGGGACAGTAACAGCAACTGCGCGCCCAGGAGAGTGCGCCGAGCTCCCTAAGGGCTGCAGCGCGCACGGCGGGACCCGGCGGGACCCGGAGCAGCTGAAGGGGCTCGGGCGGCGGCTCCGCGGAGGGGGCTGCGCGGCCCCGGGAGCAGCTCGGAGGGGCTCGGGCAGAGGAAGAGGCTCCGTGCGGAGGGGGCTGCGCGGTTCCAGGAGCAGCTCGGAGGGGCTCGGGCGGCGGCTCCGCGAAGGGGGCTGCGCGGCCCCGGGAGCAGCTCGGAGGGGTTCGGGCAGAGGAAGAGGCTCCGTGCGGAGGGGGCTGCGCGGTTCCAGGAGCAGCTGAAGGGGCTCGGGCGGCGGCTCCGCGGAGGGGGCTGCGCGGCCCCGGGAGCAGCTCGGAGGGGCTCGGGCAGAGGAAGAGGCTCCGTGCGGAGGGGGCTGCGCGGTTCCAGGAGCAGCTGAAGGGGCTCGGGCGGCGGCTCCGCGGAGGGGGCTGCGCGGCCCGGGAGCGCGAATCCACCAGCGCAGGCTCCGGAGCACAGGGCGCCGGGACACAGCCCAGGATCCCGCCTCCCCCGGGACAGGCAGAGGCCGGGAGGGCCCAGGACAGCAAGGACGCTCCTGCCCCAGCTGAGCAGATCAGCGGCCCCGCCCCGGAGCCTCCAGGCCCTGCAGACGGAGTTCCTGCCGGAGCTGAATCCAGGTTTCCAGAGCGGCCCCGCCACTGGGGCTGTTCCTCCTGCGGCCTCACGGGGTAAACAACCCCCACTGAGCCCTGCACCAGGCAGGGGCACAGCAGCTCCCCCAACTGCTAACACCTGAAAATCAGCACAACAGGCCCCTCCCCCAGAACACCAGCTAGACGGACAACTTCCAGGAGAAGCCAAGGGACTTAAAGAACACAGAATCAGAAGATACTCCCCGGTGGTTCTTTTTTTGTTTGTTTGTTTTTGTTTTTGTTTTTGTTTTGTTTTGCTTTTTGATTTGTTTCCTTCCCCCACCCCCTTTTTTTCTCCTTTCTTTTTCTTTCTATTTTTCTTCTTTTTTTTTTTTCGTTTTTTTTTCGCTTGTCTTTTCTTTCCTTCTTTCTCTCCTCTCTTTTTCTCTTTTTCCCAATACAACTTGCTTTTGGCCACTCTGCACTGAGCAAAATGACTAGAAGGAAAACCTCACCTCAAAAGAAAGATTCAGAAACAGTCCTCTCTCCCACAGAGTTACAAAATCTGGATTACAATTCAATGTCAGAAAGCCAATTCAGAAGCACTATTATACAGCTACTGGTGGCTCTAGAAAAAAGTATAAAGGACTCAAGAGACTTCATGACTGCAGAATTTAGAGCTAATCAGGCAGAAATTAAAAATCAATTGAATGAGATGCAATCCAAACTAGAAGTCCTAACGACGAGGGTTAACGAGGTGGAAGAACGAGTGAGTGACCTAGAAGACAAGTTGATAGCAAAGAGGGAAACTGAGGAAAAAAGAGACAAACAATTAAAAGACCATGAAGATAGATTAAGGGAAATAAACGACAGCCTGAGGAAGAAAAACCTACGTTTAATTGGGGTTCCCGAGGGCGCCGAAAGGGACAGAGGGCCAGAATATGTATTTGAACAAATTCTAGCTGAAAACTTTCCTAATCTGGGAAGGGAAACAGGCATTCAGATCCAGGAAATAGAGAGATCCCCCCCTAAAATCAATAAAAACCGTTCAACACCTCGACATTTAATTGTGAAGCTTGCAAATTCCAAAGATAAAGAGAAGATCCTTAAAGCAGCAAGAGACAAGAAATCCCTGACTTTTATGGGGAGGAGTATTAGGGTAACAGCAGACCTCTCCACAGAGACCTGGCAGGCCAGAAAGGGCTGGCAGGATATATTCAGGGTCCTAAATGAGAAGAACATGCAACCAAGAATACTTTATCCAGCAAGGCTCTCATTCAAAATGGAAGGAGAGATAAAGAGCTTCCAAGACAGGCAGCAACTAAAAGAATATGTGACCTCCAAACCAGCTCTGCAAGAAATTTTAAGGGGGCCTCTTAAAATTCCCCTTTAAGAGGAAGTTCAGTGGAACAGTCCACAAAAACAAAGACTGAATAGATATCATGATGACACTAAACTCATATCTCTCAATAGTAACTCTGAATGTGAACGGGCTTAATGACCCCATCAAAAGGCGCAGGGTTTCAGACTGGATAAAAAAGCAGGACCCATCTATTTGCTGTCTACAAGAGACTCATTTTAGACAGAAGGACACCTGCAGCCTGAAAATAAAAGGTTGGAGAACCATTTACCATTCGAATGGTCCTCAAAAGAAAGCAGGGGTAGCCATCCTTATATCAGATAAACTAAAATTTACCCCAAAGACTGTAGTGAGAGATGAAGAGGGACACTATATCATACTTCAAGGATCTATTCAACAAGAGGACTTAACAATCCTCAATATATATGCTCCGAATGTGGGAGCTGCCAAATATATAAATCAATTATTAACCAAAGTGAAGAAATACTTAGATAATAATACACTTATACTTGGTGACTTCAATCTAGCTCTTTCTATACTCGATAGGTCTTCTAAGCAAAACATCTCCAAAGAAACGAGAGCTTTAAATGATACACTGGACCAGATGGATTTCACAGATATCTACAGAACTTTACATCCAAACTCAACTGAATACACATTCTTCTCAAGCGCACATGGAACTTTCTCCAGAATAGACCACATATTGGGTCACAAATCGGGTCTGAACCGATACCAAAAGATTGGGATTGTCCCCTGCATATTCTCGGACCATAATGCCTTGAAATTAGAACTAAATCACAACAAGAAGTTTGGAAGGACCTCAAACACGTGGAGGTTAAGGACCATCCTGCTAAAAGATAAAAGGGTCAACCAGGAAATTAAGGAAGAATTAAAAAGATTCATGGAAACTAATGAGAATGAAGATACAACCGTTCAAAATCTTTGGGATGCAGCAAAAGCAGTCCTAAGGGGGAAATACATCGCAATACAAGCATCCATTCAAAAACTGGAAAGAACTCAAATACAAAAGCTAACCTTACACATAAAGGAGCTAGAGAAAAAACAGCAAATAGATCCTACACCCAAGAGAAGAAGGGAGTTAATAAAGATTCGAGCAGAACTCAACGAAATCGAGACCAGAAGAACTGTGGAACAGATCAACAGAACCAGGAGTTGGTTCTTTGAAAGAATTAATAAGATAGATAAACCATTAGCCAGCCTTATTAAAAAGAAGAGAGAGAAGACTCAAATTAATAAAATCATGAATGAGAAAGGAGAGATCACTACCAACACCAAGGAAATACAAACGATTTTAAAAACATATTATGAACAGCTATACGCCAATAAATTAGGCAATCTAGAAGAAATGGACGCATTCCTGGAAAGCCACAAACTACCAAAACTGGAACAGGAAGAAATAGAAAACCTGAACAGGCCAATAACCAGGGAGGAAATTGAAGCAGTCATCAAAAACCTCCCAAGACACAAGAGTCCAGGGCCAGATGGCTTCCCAGGAGAATTTTATCAAACGTTTAAAGAAGAAATCATACCTATTCTCCTAAAGCTGTTTGGAAAGATAGAAAGAGATGGAGTACTTCCAAATTCGTTCTATGAAGCCAGCATCACCTTAATTCCAAAGCCAGACAAAGACCCCGCCAAAAAGGAGAATTACAGACCAATATCCCTGATGAACATGGATGCAAAAATTCTCAACAAGATACTGGCCAATAGGATCCAACAGTACATTAAGAAAATTATTCACCATGACCAAGTAGGATTTATCCCTGGGACACAAGGCTGGTTCAACACCCGTAAAACAATCAATGTGATTCATCATATCAGCAAGAGAAAAACCAAGAACCATATGATCCTCTCATTGGATGCAGAGAAAGCATTTGACAAAATACAGCATCCATTCCTGATCAAAACTCTTCAGAGTGTAGGGATAGAGGGAACATTCCTCGACATCTTAAAAGCCATCTATGAAAAGCCCACAGCAAATATCATTCTCAATGGGGAAGCACTGGGAGCCTTTCCCCTAAGATCAGGAACAAGACAGGGATGTCCACTCTCACCACTGCTATTCAACATAGTACTGGAAGTCCTAGCCTCAGCAATCAGACAACAAAAAGACATTAAAGGCATCCAAATTGGCAAAGAAGAAGTCAAACTCTCCCTCTTCGCCGATGACATGATACTCTACATAGAAAACCCAAAAGTCTCCACCCCAAGATTGCTAGAACTCATACAGCAATTCGGTAGCGTGGCAGGATACAAAATCAATGCCCAGAAGTCAGTGGCATTTCTATACACTAACAATGAGACTGAAGAAAGAGAAATTAAGGAGTCAATCCCATTTACAATTGCACCCAAAAGCATAAGATACCTAGGAATAAACCTCACCAAAGATGTAAAGGATCTATACCCTCAAAACTATAGAACACTTCTGAAAGAAATTGAGGAAGACACAAAGAGATGGAAAAATATTCCATGCTCATGGATTGGCAGAATTAATATTGTGAAAATGTCAATGTTACCCAGGGCAATATACATGTTTAATGCAATCCCTATCAAAATACCATGGACTTTCTTCAGAGAGTTAGAACAAATTATTTTAAGATTTGTGTGGAATCAGAAAAGACCCCGAATAGCCAGGGGAATTTTAAAAAAGAAAACCATATCTGGGGGCATCACAATGCCAGATTTCAGGTTGTACTACAAAGCTGTGGTCATCAAGACAGTGTGGTACTGGCACAAAAACAGACACATAAATCAGTGGAACAGAATAGAGAATCCAGAAGTGGACCCTGAACTTTATGGGCAACTAATATTCGACAAAGGAGGAAAGACTATCCATTGGAAGAAAGACAGCCTCTTCAATAAATGGTGCTGGGAAAATTGGACATCCACATGCAGAAGAATGAAACTAGACCACTCTCTTGCACCATACACAAAGATAAACTCAAAATGGATGAAAGATCTAAATGTGAGACAAGATTCCATCAAAATCCTAGAGAAGAACACAGGCAACACCCTTTTTGAACTCGGCCATAGTAACTTCTTGCAAGATACATCCACGAAGGCAAAAGAAACAAAAGCAAAAATGAACTATTGGGACTTCATCAAGATAAGAAGCTTTTGCACAGCAAAGGATACAGTCAACAAAACTCAAAGACAACCTACAGAATGGGAGAAGATATTTGCAAATGACATATCAGATAAAGGGCTAGTTTCCAAGATCTATAAAGAACTTACTAAACTCAACACCAAAGAAACAAACAATCCAATCATGAAATGGGCAAAAGACATGAACAGAAATCTCACAGAGGAAGACATAGACATGGCCAACATGCACATGAGAAAATGCTCTGCATCACTGGCCATCAGGGAAATACAAATCAAAACCACGATGAGATACCACCTCACACCAGTGAGAATGGGGAAAATTAACAAGGCAGGAAACAACAAATGTTGGAGAGGATGTGGAGAAAAGGGAACCCTCATACACTGTTGGTGGGAATGTGAACTGGTGCAGCCACTCTGGAAAACTGTGTGGAGGTTCCTCAAACAGTTAAAAATAGACCTGCCCTACGACCCAGCAATTGCACTGCTGGGGATTTACCCCAAAGATACAGATGCAATGAAACGCCGGGACACCTGCACCCCGATGTTTATAGCAGCAATGGGCACGATAGCCAAACTGTGGAAGGAGCCTCGGTGTCCAACGAAAGATGAATGGATAAAGAAGATGTGGTGTATGTATACAATGGAATATTACTCAGCTATTAGAAATGACAAATACCCACCATTTGCTTCAACGTGGATGGAACTGGAGGGTATTATGCTGAGTGAAGTAAGTCAGTCGGAGAAGGACAAACATTATATGTTCTCATTCATTTGGGGAATATAAATAATAGTGAAAGGGAATATAAGGGAAGGGGGAAGAAATGTGTGGGAAATATCAGAAAGGGAGACAGAACGTAAAGACTGCTAACTCTGGGAAACGAACTAGGGGTGGTGGAAGGGGAGGAGGGCGGGGGGTGGGAGTGAATGGGTGACGGGCACTGGGTGTTATTCTGTATGTTAGTAAATTGAACACCAATTAAAAAAAAATTAAAAATTAAAAAAAAAAAAATTTAATCAGAAAAAAAAAAAAAAAAAAAAAAAAGAACTTCTGGGTTGGAATCCATATATGTTACTAATTTTAAAATGATTATTAACCTCTCCCTTAATTTCCTTCATCTCCAGACTGGTAAAGACAGTACCTATTCTGACCACTTCACAGGACTATTTTATTTTAAAGATATAAAGGAGATAGCAAAATATGAGTATTATTAATTTCTACATAATTTTTAAGTGGGACATATTTGTAATCATTGTTATACTTGTAACCATTTTTTGCTTCTGGCTTTTAATGCAAATGGCAAAATATTTTCTCCTTTCTGCTGAGTAATAAATACTGCCTTTCTTCTTTGGGATCCCATAAAAATATTTACAGATCGTATATGTACTTATTGTTACACAGCTGAATTTATATTTATTCCCACTACATGACAGGTATCTTGCAATCTTATTTCTGTGTTTTCCACAGTAAGATGGACAATTTTACATAAGCATTTAATGTTTTTTGGTTAAACTTATGTAAACAAACAGAAACCACAACATAGAAAACATTTTAATTTTCTTTAAAATATTGTAAAGAGCCAGGCAGAGAACGGTGTGTATGAACATGTTACAGCATTGTTTATTGAGTAGCATTTCCATCCTGAAGGAACGAAAAAGTCATGACTGATCAGTAAACAGAGTGGAGAAGTTCAGCATTCATGCTCTATGGTAAATGATAGACTCAAACATTACATTTGTCAGTCACTCAAACACAGAAGAATCATTATGAAAATAAGTGGTTTTAAAATCTGGCTCTCCCAGATTTTCTGTTTCACTGTTAACATATGGGGAAAAAAAGGTATTAAGATTTGGAAGGTACTTGGCTCTTAACCACTGATCATTAAAACTTTTTAAAATTAACACATGATACTAAGCCCATTAGCAATTACTTCTTGATGAAACTATCCAGTTTGAATGCAGTAATGGTAAATAGTTTCAATTATTATTTCCCAATCAATGTTTATTTTACTTCCTTAAAGAACTTCTAGTTTGAAGTGACACTTTTTTAATAGCATAATGGACATCACTAATATTTAAGTTTGCACTCTTAATCTATTTGTGAGTACTTAAACATATGTACAGAGTTTATGAGCAAAACGTATAGATACTAAGGTTTAATGAAATTTATTATTTCTGTGATTTATTTAGTTACTGCAATTTCAATCTCCAAACAAGTGACTTTAAAAACAGCAGACTGTCAAATAATAATCCAAATTACTTGAGTTCTGATTTTGATGTAACCACTGACCTGCAATACGCAGAAGGAATGTTGACTCCCCAGGTCTTTATTGTATTCATTAGAAATGCAATAGGGTAAAAGGGGGTTTAAAGTAGAAAAGCAAGAAATTAATGGTTTTGATCTGGTAGAAATTCCTGATAGCCTTTCCATGAACAGTGTGGACACCTCTGCCATTGGGAGAATCATCTATTCTCTTCAATTTGAATGAATGAATGAATGTTAAGCTGAACAAATATTCTCTTTTGCTGATTTCAAAATGTGGTGACTCCCATTTTAGATAACCTATATTCGTTTTGGCTACTGTAACTTCCACCAGCTTTCTGAAAGATTTTCGAATTCCCCAAATGGGGGACTACCGACTCACTGACCAATCCTACCCCTTCATTCCTGCGGCCCATGATATTATACCCTGGCACAATGTGGCTTACTCTACATAATTGCAGCACTGTGAAGATTTAAGTGGACATAACTTCATAACCTCTCTAGCAGCATAAAGCATCGTTTTTTTATGGAGGGCTGAATAAGCAATTTGAACTTCACAAATGAAGTGCAAAGCAAATTTTGACTGCTTGCAAATCTGTATGCTGTAGAAAGCAGTGCTCTGGTGGGCTGAAACTTCTGGGTGGAAGTCTCAGAATTATTCAATCATGTTTTTAAAGTCTAAAGTGTATTTTCCAGACACATGTTGAAATTTGCCTACTAAAAGCAGTATCATGTGAGCTCACTCTTGTTTTGAATCTTATTGGGAATTCCTCTAGGTGACTGGAGTACAGTTGGATGTGTATCCTTTATTAGAAAAATGCCTCACATAATCTAAATTCTCTAGCTGAGCTATCGAGGAGGAGGCCATGACCTTTGACGCCAAGGATGTATGAGGATAAAACCAAAATTAACCTTTTTATACTTCTTGATAAAACCAGTGACCTCAGAAAATGAAATCAACAATGTCCATGAGATATCTGTTTCCTTTAACTGTATGAGAAGAAACAGAGCCTATCTCTAATTTAATTGATGTATGGCACTCCTCTTCAAACCCATCTATCATAGATGTACAAGAAATTCAATACAAGTTACATTCCAGAAGAAAACTATTTTTTTTCCCCAAGAGTGAGTGCACACATGGGTGTGAGTGAGGTGGGGGAGGAACAGAGAGAGAATCTTAAGTAGGCTCCATGCTCAGCACAGAGCCTGATGCAGGGCTTGATCTCATGACCCTGACGTCATGACCTGAGCTGAAATCAAGAGTTGGACACTAAACCAATTGAGCCACCCTAGTGCTCCCAAAAGAAAAACAATTCTTCTACAAACTTTTGGATTAAATACCTGCCTTCTTGTTTATTTACACTGATGAATTTGGTTGAGAAACTCTAAGGAAATCTGTAGAATTTTACTTATTTTATTTAAAGCCAGAGTTGTTTTATTAAACCGGCTACTGACACCTGTTCTTAGGTATTTCCATCCTTAGTTCTCTAAGGACAAAGATGCTTTTCAAGAAAAGTCTGTATTTGTCCAAAATTATGAGGAAGAAACACATGAAAAGAAAATCCATCTACATTTCTAGCTTCCAAGTAATACTGTCTTCATTTTTCTACTTCCCTCTTTTCAAATCTTGTGATGCTCTGGAATAGGTAAATGGAAAACAGTATCAGCCCTTTTTTTTTTTGTCAAGATTGTGTATGCTTTCTTTCTCTTTCTCTCAGTCTTCTCTATTTCCCACTTGTTTTACCTCAATTGCATTTGTCCAGTAGCATGATTTACTTTATGGTAAATTGAGTTTTTTTTTTCCTGAAGAATCTGAGGTGATGAAATAAGATGAGTGACTTCATGACCACCATAACATGTAAAGAGTGATTCAAGATGATGGAAAGGAAAGACACATAGAAGACACAGAAGGCTTCCTTGCTCAAAAGTTCCAAGGAAGTCAAGGCAGTCAGGGTGTTCAGCAAACAGATCAACAACATTCTCCAAGAGTGTAGAGGTGTAAACTTCTACCTCCCCAAAATGTGCATTATTAGTGTAAGTGAATGAAAGTCAAATCAGGCCTCAGGAAACTTTATCGCCACTCTCCGAGCTAAAGCAATTCTGCGTGTAGGCTGAGGACAAGATCACCTAAGCCGGAGGGATGATCATTCTCAGACTTAGCCATGCACTGATGACTAAAAAGCAGATTAAAATACTGTACACTCTCAAGCCTGAGCATTTCTCATGCTGAGCATATTTCAGCATCCCTGGCTAAAGGAGCCTGAACCAGCTATTTCCTGAACTCACAGCTGCAGAAACAGAGCAAAGGTTGGTTTTCATTAGTAACATTTTTGGCGTTCATTTACAAATTTATATATGAGAAGATACGTATTTTATGAGCTTCATTTTAATTAAAATGTTGACAGACCTTAGATATCATCTAGGATACTATGCCATACACACACACACACACACACACACACACACAAAGGTATAATGAATATATAAAATAAATACATATTTATTATAGGAAATTTTATAGTATATAAAGCATATAAACAATATATATGCATTGTATATTACATGAAATAATGAAACACATAACTATATAATATACATAAGTATAATTTATATTAATATATAATTCTTCATATAAATATTAAATGCTTATGTAATTAGGTAAAGAATTTGTGCTTTCATCTTACTTTTAGTAATTGGTTGAACGAGGCTGTTACTAGACTACAATCCAGATCACTGCAGAACATACAGTCCAGTGGCCTTTCACCACCATCTCGTCTCTTCCAACAGACCCAAGGGTCTCTGAAAAATCTTTTATACTTAAATAATAACATCATCATGAAACCATTATATTTTTATCCACCACACTTAATTTTTAAATAGTTTTAAAATGACTGTATTGTATTAATGTTTTGTTTTTATTGTAGAGGTCAATGAATGGCATATTTGTGTAATTATCACTACAATCTGGATAAAAAAAACAATTCTATTGGCACAAAAACCTCCCTATTATTGCCCCTTGTAGTCAGGTCCTCACCTCAGCAACGTCCGTTCTGTTCATCACAGTGGTTTTGTCTTTTTGAGACTTTCATATAACTGGAACTGTGAAAATTTTTTGGAATTGACTTCTGTCAATTATCCGTTCCTTTGTATTGCTGAGTAATATTAAGTTGTACGGATATTCCACAATGTGTTTATTCATTCACTAGTTGAAGGAAATTTTTTGTTGTAGAAACTCAAACTTTTTCTAGAGTACACAATTCGTACTTCCTCCATCAACACATGAAGAGTTACAGTCACTTGCTTGCACTTGGCCCCTGAATCCTTCGGAGTGGTACCACATTATAGTTTTCATTTGCATTTCCGTGATTAATAATGACCATCTTTTTAGGTGGTCATTTGTCAACCATACATATCCTTTGGTAAAGTTTGTGCTAAGGCACTTGTCCTTTTTAAACTTGAGTTGTTTTTTTTTAGCGTTAAGTTTTGAAAGTTCTCTATGTATCCTAGGTAAAGTCCATTATCAGATATGTGACTTGCAAATATTTTCTCCCAGCCCATTGAGATGTGTTTGAACGTTCACCAAAAATCAATTTTGTCTATTTCTGGAGTCTTTATTCTGTCCCATTGATCTACATATCTATCCCTTCAACAATACTACACCATCTTGATTATTGCATCTTCACAATAAGTCTTAAAATCAGGTAGTGTAATCCCTTCATCCTCTTTTCCAAAATTGTTTTGGCTATTCTAGTTCATTTGTCTTTCCAAATAAATGTTAAAATCATCTTGTTTGTAACTACAAATTTCCTGCTAGGATTTTGTGTGGAATTCTGTTAAATATATAATATGTATTCATCTGCCAATGAACATCTGGGCTCTTTCCATATGTTGGCTATTGTAGACCTTGCTGCTGTAAACATTGGGGTGCAAGTACCCCTTTGAATCACTGTGTTTGCATCCTTTGGATAAATAACTTTGTGGTACAATTGCTAAAACTAATGATACACTATGTTAATTGATTTTAAATTAAAAAAAGAATATAGCAAGAATTTTGTTTATATGCAAAAATACGAAATATGTAATAAGTGTAAATATATAGATCAATACGATGAACATTTTAAATTTTACTATATTGAATTTCACAGTCCTTGAACCAATGTGAGTTCTTTGATATATTTCATCAGCTTTTCTAATGTTTAGCATATAGATCTTGTACATGTTTTGGTCAATTTATCTTTTACTTGTTTAGAGAAATTATTAATGGTATTATTTTATTTTTTTTTCTAATTTTAAAAAATTGTTTATAATTATTCTTAGTGTGTTAAAACAGACTGGTTTGTGTTGGTTTTGTATCTTGTGACTTTTCAAACAAATTTATTAATTATAGGAGATATTTTTAGTAGATTAGATCCCTTGGTGTTTTCTGCATGGAAAATCATGTATATGAAGAAAGGTGCACTTTTATTTCTTCCTTTATCATCTATATACTTTTTTTCCTTATTATAATATGTTGGCAAGTACTTCTACAACATTGTTGAATAGGAGTTGTAAAAGTTAAAAACTTGCCTTGTTCTCAATCTTTGGGGAAGACCTCTGTCTTTCAATATAAAGAATGATGTTGGTACGTTGTTCAACTTTATCAGGCTGAGGAAATTCTCTTCAATTACTTGTTTTCTCATAGTTTTTAAATTTTATGAGTGCATACCTTTTTTCAAATACTTTTCACTAATTAATACAATCATGTGCATTTTCTTCTATAGCCTGGTATATGGTAAATGTTAGTATGTTATTAACCAATTCTTGAATATTGAACAAAACTTCCATGTATATGTCATTGGGTTAAGTGTTGGATTCAATATGCTAATAATTTTTTCTAGGATTTTTACATTTAGGTTCATGAATCATATTCATATGTCTTTTCCTTTTCTTAGAGAATCTTTCACCAGTTTTAGTATCCAGTATTATAGTATTGGTTTCATAAAAATAAGTTTCCATTGTCTGGAAGAAATTTTGAGGAATTGATATTATTTCTTTTTAAAATACTTGGTAGAACTTGCCAGTGAAAACATTCAGGCCAGAGATTTCTTTTTCAGAGCAACTTTTAGAACATATTCAATTTATTATAGGACTCTTCTAGTTAACTATTTCATCCTAAATAACTTTTGGTAGTTTAGGGTTTTCAAGGAATTGCTCTATTTTTCAAAGTTGTAGTTTTTTTCAATGTTTGTGGGGTCTGTAGTAACATCCATTCTTAATTCTGTTTGGTAATTTATGTCCTCTCTCTTTTCCTGTCAGACTCACTAAAGCTTTATCAATTTTATTGATCTTTTCAAAGAACTAGCTTTTGGTTGTATTGATTTTCTCTACCCTTTTTCTGTTTACAATTTCATTTATTTCTGTTTTCTTCATTATTCATTCTATCTGCTTGATTTATAGATTAAGATAAAAGCTTAGGCTATTGATTTGAAACTATTTTCCTTTTGTAAAATAACCATTTAATATAATTTCATTGTAAGTATTTCATTAGGTGCATCCCACATACATTTACCGTATTTTCATTTGGTTAAAAATATTTTCTAATCTCCCTTGAAATTTCCTCTTTATATTACAGATTATTTAAAAGTATGATATTTACTTTTCAAATGTCTGGTAATTTTTCTATTATCTTTCTGTTATTAATTTCTAGCTTAATTCCATTTTACTCTGTGTAATTTAAATTATCTAAATAAAATTTGTCTTATCCAGAATAAAGTCTACATGAGTAAATGTTGAAAAAATCATGTATGCTTATGTTTTGGAGTGGTGTTCTTTACATGTCAATTAGATCCAGTGTACTGTTGTAATTCACTTGTACATATTTTCTGAATTTCTAGATCTATTACTAATAGAGAAGAGTTGATCCAACTATAATTGTGAGTTGTTTGGTTCTTCTTTCAGCTCTGCTGATTTTTGTTTCTACATTTTAAAACCCTTATGATTAATTTCAGTCTACTTGGAAGAGTTACATCAGATTAAGTTTTTTTTTATATACAGAATTTCATTTGGTCATGATTTTTCTCTTAATCCATTCTGACAATCTCTGATTTAATTGGTTTGTTCAAACCACTTACAGTTAATATTATGGATACAATTGGATGTAGGTCAAACTTTGGTTATTTTTTATAATCTCTGTTTTTCAATTTTTCCCCTTTTGTACCTTTCTACTTTGATTATACATTTTTAGTTTGACCATATCTCACTGCATAGTTTTTGTGGTGTTTTGTTTTGGGGGGGGTGGTGGTGGAAAGAATTGCATTAGGTTGCTCTAGGTTTTACAATGTACATATTTAGCTTTTTACAATCCACTTCAAATCACTATTTTATACCTCAGGTGGAAGAGAGAAACTTGAACCATATAGATCTTTTACCTGCCTTATTTTGTTATGGTTCTTTTATATGTTATACCTACACATATTGAAAATCCTAACAATAATTAGGTTTTGCATTCCCATGCAAGGCAAGATTCTCCAAATTTTCATATGCCTAGTAATTTTCAATTTTATCCTGGATGTTTTGTATATCATGCTATGGGCCCTTCAGTCTTCTTCAAATTCCATGGACAGGGCAGCTCCAGTGGCGCAGCGATTTAGTGCTGCCTGTGGCCTAGGGTGTGATCCTGGAGACCCAGGATCAAGTCCCACGTCGGGCTCCCTGCATGGAGCCTGCTTCTCCCTCTGCCTGTGTCTCTGCCCCTCTCTCTCTGTGTCTCTCATGAATAAATAAATAAAATCTTTAAAAAAAACAAAAACAAAAACAAATTCTATGGACATTTTTATTTTAACATGTAACTGAGAAATACAGCTTCTGGCAACAATCCTAACTTACCTTCTACATATTGTGATTCTACCGCCAATTCACTCATCAAGGCTTTTTCTGTGCTATTAAAATCTTTTCTGTATGTAAGTCACCCAGTGGTAATTCTGGGACTTAATTGACAGTCTGTCTAGCTCCCAAAGTATGCTAACATCACACCCATGCATACTCAGATGAAAGGTGAAACAGGAATTTACAAGCAACATAGGTCAGTTTTCTAAACTCCTCTCTTTATGATCTCCTTGGGTTCCAGTTTTTCTTAGGGCCCTTGTATTCATTTCTCTAGTTAGAAAGCTAGAGATTTAACCTCTCTGAACTCAACACTACTGTGACTACTTCTGAGGCCACATGAGAAGAGGACAGAGACAGAAAAAAAACAATGGGGAGGGGGGAATTCCCTCATCTTCTTGGGACCACAGCTTCTCCAAAAATTCTAAGAATTTTCCCCTTCATAAGTGATGATAGGCTCATGCTGCAGCTGTCAAGGCCCCAGCACTTGACCTTTACTGCTCACCTGCTTGTACTCACTAACCTTTATCTTAAATTTCTCCTTAAATTCTTCTTTCCAGCTTATTTCCTGATCCAGGCAAATGAAACATGAAACTTTACCCCTTAGATGATGGTGACTGCCCTGACAAGACATCCTGCTGGCCCAGACCACCCAAACAAGTTCGAGCTAAAACCCATCTCACACCTGCACAGAGGGACCATAGAGTGACCTCTAGAATGATCTACCATTACCTTTACTTCATATAAGACTAAAATCTCTGCCAAAATAAAAAAAGCCCCAGCCTAATTTACATAACATACAATATATATACAGAATGTTTCCCTAAAGCACATGCATGATCCAATGCCCCCCTCTACATACAATGTCAGGGCTTCTTTATTTAAATATTCACCCTAACCCTAAATAAAAGGAACCCATTTTCCCTTGAGTGAAGAGTCATGGCTTTGGAAGTTTCCCCATGATCTCATTTGCTGCAAATAAAGTGTCCTTTGTGCAATAACTCACTTGGTGTAGTTTCTGTGTCTCACCAAGGAATGAACTCATGTTAGTTCAGTTATATAGCCATTGTTTATGGTCTCAAGTCCTCTTTCCTACTCCTCAAATTAGAACTGGAAGACTTCTCCTAAAGATCTTTCTGTACTGATATCCACTTCCCAGTTTCAAACTCCTCTGAAATCAGGTTGAGGAATATCAGAAGGAATAATATAAATGGCAAATTCTCTTCATTTCAGTGATACTGTGTACTCTATCTTCTTCTAAATTCTTCTGCTACTCTTTGATTTTTGGAGCTTTTTACCTGTTGTGTTATGCATCTGTTTGGATTTTATAATAGTATTCGGTGGAAGAATCAGGATAAGAAGTATTTATCTTGCCTGGAATCAAAATTCCCATAATTTTATTTTAACTTAAATACATTAATTACAATTTTAATTTTGTCTTTTGTAATGTCTTGCACATTTTTGTCTCTTGTAATTCTTGTGATATTTAGTGCACAGTAGTTAAGCAGAATTTAGCTGAGTTTTAGAAATAAAACATTAAATTATTACTCAAGTTATTAAATCTCTTCAGTAGTGGATCTCCCAATTGAAATTATGCTAGTATATACCATCTGATGGCTCTCCTTATAGAATGGTACGGCCATTTCACTCAAAGTTTAATTACTGTGTTAATAAGTGAGGCAATACCATCCTGAAGTTCAGGCAAATGATCTAACAATCCAAAGTTCCACCACACTGATAGAGATTTCATGCCTTGCACTTAACACTTTGATTGAAAAAGAAATGAGAAAGTGAGGGAATCTGTTTTCTGCTTAATTTTCCAAAGCAGCATTGTTTCTTTTCTCCTAGGAAATCTCCAAAATTTTTACATTTCTCTTCACTTGTTGAGGACTGCCAAATTCACTGTTACAATGTGCATTTCACATGGCAATGAGAAGATGCTCCTTGGAGATCTCTGACAGAAATCAGTGAGCTCAAAGCACTACAGTACCAACGCAGGAAAGTTACACGTGCTCTACAGAGCACCAAGAACTGCCAGGACCAAATGAGTGTGAGAGAAAATGCTAGCTAGAAATCTATTAGCTTCTATATAAAGGGATCATTCGAGTAAGACATAGTAAAAGGTCATACAATATGCAGAAAGTTTTCAGGGTCTAAGTTGTTGAGGTATTTTATTTATCATTTTCTGTGGTTCTTGTCACAATCTTACATTGTTCTTTAGGTGGCTTACCTTTTCAAGAAATGTCAACATAGTGCCTTATCCTTTAAAATGACAATCCCTTTGAAGAGGACAAATAGAAGGCTATGTGAAGTTCCATAGAAACGACTGTGAATCCGTCCACATGCATAACAACAGGTTGCGGTTACATGTAAGTATTTTGATGAATTTTGGAATTATCTAATCACGTTATTAATAATTTAGGGCTAAGGGTAAGCTGGAATTTCTCTTTACAGTTTTTATAAGAATGGTGAAGTTGCATAAATGTGTGAGAAGGAGATACAAAACATAATTTGATAACCTTATACTATATTGCTGTCATTTAGGCAAAATCTGTATAATTATTTTGGAAATATATGTATATTTTCTTGACAAATGCTTAGAGTTTTCCACACTTCAAAGCTTACATATGACAGCATTTTTCTTCTCTCTGAATGTGTATGTGTGCATGAATCTTTGTATTTATGTATATGTACATATGTGTATAAATATATATATACACATATATACACACATAAAAAGACATTATAGTCCTAAAACTAGGGCATATCCCTTTCACATATTTCTTAAATACATATTTGATTGTACAATATTTAGTCAGGTCTGCCCAAATAATTTTAATTTGAGAGATATTTTTCAAGATGAGTGAAGAATCATATTTAAAATCTTAAAGTGGAGGGACGCCTGGGTGGCTCAGCGGTTTAGCGCCTGCCTTTGGCCCAGGGCGTGATCCTGGAGACCCAGGATAGAGTTCCACCTCGGGCTCCTTGCATGGAGCCTGCTTCTCCCTCTGCCTGTGTCTCTGCCTCTGTGTGTGTGTGTGTGTGTGTGTGTGTGTGTGTCTCATGAATAAATAAATAAAATCTTTTTAAAAAACTAAAAAAATAAAAATCTTAAAATGGAATAATTCTCCCAATGTATCAAAAGTTAAAGCTATCTTGCATTCATTTACATATGAAAACATTAGTAACAAAAATAGAATCAACTTTAGGGTTACTCTTAAATATGTGTATATGCCCTTATCAGCACCTGGAGTAGATAGCCATTATCCCAACATATTTGAGAGAAATAGAGAGGGACTCCTTTTTCAAAAGCACTCCTCAATTGTACAGACACATTTTATGAAGTGCTATCTTTAATAATTCATTGCTTTATTTTGAGGCATTTATTCTAGGGCTTTGCTATTAACATGAAATCACCACTGGAAGGTCAATGTCTGAAGCTATTTATCATCTTACTCTTCTTTGATTGTCAAAATGCTTTCTCTGAAAAGCAAAGAGAAGAATTATAAGGAAATATATGAAACATGGGGTCAGGCAAGGCTTGCTAGGGAGAAGAGTTACAGCTGAGGTGCAAATGACAATTTTCTAATTTGCCAAAGCACAACACTTTGATTCTGAATTCAGTAGGAGAGAAGATGGCACCACCACATGCCAGTTACTTCTTAGAATTGGTCAAGATCAGCCACACACAGAGAAGCCAGGAATGACCACCAAGTCAAGCTAATATAATACTTGCAGAACACATAAGAAAACAGCATCGAGGGACATGTATGTCATTTATTAAGATAAACAAGGCATTTGACAGTGAAATATTTCCCTCTTCTCCTGAATACCTCCATTGTAATTGGCTGCAAGCCCCAAAATCATCCTTAAAAAAAAATCAGTCATCATCCTGATGAATGGACCTTAGAAACACGCACATGAAAAAAGATGGAAGACTATATTATAGATTGTTTCACAGAGTCAGCAAAGGATTGTAAGCTTAGAGCCAGCTTAAAAAGGATTAGAGTCATCCATTAGTCTGCTACAGAAGAATTCTAATCACCAAGAAATGTCTGTATTGGCAGTACACATTTGAAGGCTGTCACTGAATAGCACTGTCTTGGCAGTAGCCTGTCAAAGGATATACTTATCAACTGAGAATTAGGACTGTCCATGCATCCATTAGGTCTTTATCAACGGCTAGAAAGATGTGGATATGAGACATCAAGAATGTGGTTAAATTGTGATAGAAAAATTGTACATAATCATTTTCAAATGTGACACTAGGGCCCCATCAAAGGTATTTAAAGAACATTCAAAATAAGTTTGTCCCTGGTAAGTAGACAGCGGATTATGGAAACAAAGACACTTGCCATTTTAACGAGGGTCAACTATCACCACATTTTTACCAACCAGATCTGCCTTACAGAGGCAACTTGATTTGGACACTTCTTCCTGGGGCTGAGCCTAACATATGGTTTAAGGACCCCTTTGAGACCTTCATACCTAGACCAACTGACTGGTGACTCACCTGTTATAAGTGGCAAATCTCGTGGAGTGTCTTATCAAATACTTGAAAAGACAACCCAGTGCTTCGAGTCATGCCATAAAGTCAGGTTTTTATCTGCAACCCCAACACATGCCTTCATCTGGAACATGACCTTCATAGGAATTCTGAATTCTTCATGCTTTCCTAGTTAAAATATAATCAATGTTCCCATATCTAAATAGTACCTAAAGGATGTATGGTTTACGTAGGGAGATATTTCAGATCCATTCTAGCTCTCCATTCACCTCTCCAAGAAATATTTGAGTAACTCAAGGTCTTGCAAGACATTATTAAGGTGTGACAGGGGGTCGGGGGCACAGTCTAGCTTCCTGGCAGGTTCACATTCAGTTTGCTACCATTTGGGAATCTGGAGTGTCATTTCTTATACTACTTCAAGGTAAGCTCAATCCTCTTTTAAATTATGGCAGATTCCCTACCTGTCATCCATCTTATTTGGAAGCTCTAGAGTTTTCCCAGATTTCGCTCAGCACGATCTGCTCAAACTCTCCCTCTTGTGGTGCCCTCAGAGATGCAGTCATGCATGGATTTCAGGTGATGTGCTGAATCCAACAATTCATTATCTCCTCCATATGCATATGACGGTACCTAAAATGTTGCAATGGCTTTTTGTACTGGTAGTCCAGTATTCAGCAAACTGCAAGATTCCTTGACATAAAGGCTTTAGGTTATAAAAAAAAATCATGAGGATCAATAATAACCCTTAATATATGTGAACATACAGAAATGGAATTCAAGGCCACACACCACTTGGCATTTTTGAGTTGTGTTTCCAGTCCCGCTGTCACGTCACCTGGTTCCTCTCAGTGATCCATCAACAAATGTTGGTCCCAAGGCCTCACAGGTGTAATCCAAGTTTCATGCAGAACACAGATTATCTGCAAAATCACTCCATGGGACAATAAATGAAAGTACAGGAAAAGAGTATACCAGTGTGAGTGCTGGTGAGAAACTAAACTGAATTTGGCACTGATACATGCTTACGCACGCAGAGAACATGGTTACTTTTTAAGTCCATGAACAAGGCATTTCTGCCTGTTGCACCATTTGTATTAATACTCCCTTGCTTCTCTCAAGTGCATTTTGTGATAACAGCAGGAAATGCATTTCATTAAGTTAAAGTGTGCTGGCATTAATGTAATGGCTGATGGCATCTCTAATTTGAGGGGCTTGCAGAGTCAGTTTTATGGAGGCATTTTCCTTAGCAACCGAAACAGGACTATAGAATATCTGTGGGATAGTTTCTCCTCGGGGAAGAATTCATCCCTTCGGTCTAGTCTACTTTTTATAGGCTAACGAGGTATTAAACAAAACATAGTACCCTTGCCACTTCTTCCCCGGAAGTAACACTATATTGTCTTTAGTTGTACAAAAGCATCCTCCACGATTTTAACACTAATTGAGTTAATATTGAAGCAGAGGATGCTGGGAAATGTGTCTGGATAAATTTATATGTAAAATAAAACACAGATACTTCATAACTTAAAAAGAAGAAAATTATCTCGCAGCTCTAAACCTAGACTTATTAGAATGAAAAGAGGATATTCTGGTACTATATTCATAAGACTCTAGAACTTGTCTATGTGAGATTTTAACAAGTTATTAGAATCAATATCCTTTGATGAGTAGGTTTCAGAATTGTCCCAACTCCTACAATGCTGGAACTGAGTATGTGTAGTTCACCGTGACACTGTGCAACACAGCACTGTACACAATTAAGTACTCAGGAAAAGTTTGAGATGTTGTGAAACAGTCTGAAGCAATAGTTTATTTTTGTGATGTGCCTATTAAGTGTACCTGAGAACTTTCTGAAGAATGGAGGCTTCACTGGGCATAAAAATGCACAATACGAGCTCAGATTTACAATCTGTTTTAACAAGCACCAAGCTCCAGGGCTGTTGCAGCTGCTTTGCTCTTTGCTTCAAAGTAAGGGAAAAAAGAAACCGTACAACTGAGTAGGCACTATGTTTCTTCTTAATAGAAAATATGAAAGGCTGTGTTATTGAGTCTTTTAAAAGTGTCTTGAGGAGCACCTATTTATGAACACTTGTTATTTATAAGGCTAGGCTAGGCTGGATGAGGAGCATAGATCTCTAAGAAGGGTTTTCCCTTGTCTTCTAAGGCCCTGTACACGTGTGAGAAAGAAATAAGTAGCATACGATAAAAGGAATTACTAGTACACATAATTTTGGAAATGAGATGAGGAGATAATTAGAGTTGGCTCTTGTGTTCAGAGATGTTTTTGGTATCAAAGCTAGAGATCATATGGTATCTGGGGTTTTCTTAAATGATGCCAAAGATTATGAGACACTAAGATAGAGAAAAAAAATATATCCAGGTGGGTATCCTCACATATCAGCACACACAGGTGGGAAATAATTATAACATAACTCGCCTTTTTTATAGAGTTTCTAACAAAGTATATTAATATTTATTGACACATTTGGCTCTCACCCGGGAGAGAGCAAAAGTATGTCTATACTTATACATATGCATAGATACATATATAATTACCTATAAAATGAGTATATGTTCATATATCTATATTTATAAATGTTCATATATATTCTTTTTACAGGTATAAGACTTCAGGGTAGTAGGAAGTAGTGAAAAGATTATACTCTGAAAACAGAATATTGCACTTTTATCTGCTTACTTGTTGTCTCTCCATGGGTATAGCTCAATTCCTATCCCTCAACCTCAGTTTTTACCATTTGTAAAAAGTGAATAGTAATAACTAAATAAATTCACAAAGTAGGAGGATCAAGGGAAATATAAGACCAGGGTAAGAAAATGCTAATAGAAAAGCATGAACAAATAAGACATTTGACTTCTTTGTGTTCTGTGGCATTGATCAGTTTATAAATCAGTAAATTAATTAATTCAACTAATCATGCTGTAATTCACTCCTGAAACATTTACTACTTGCTTTCCATGTGTCATCAATTATCTTAGGAATTAAGAATTCAAAGTTGAACTACACAAATTTTCCTCTCCACGAAACTTCCATTCTAAACAGAACATACTCTGTGTGGACAGTTTTGTACCTATGATCTGAATCCTTTTTTCTCTTTCCATTTTGAGTATGTAGACCCGGCCTCAAATCTGGTCCAATAGCCAACTGAATGGCCATCCAGAACATCCATGAGCCCAACCAGACAAAGACAATACCTGTTTACTGTGATGAGACACAATTATTTCATTAACACACAGTTTTATAGGCCTCAAATCTCCTAAGATCCTAGTTCCATGCCCAGAAATCAGGGAAGACTCTTAAACCAATAAGGAAAAGCTTCTGTGCCCAAGAAGTGTAGAAATTGATGGGAGTCTATATCCTCATGGTTTAAAACAAATTTTGTGAACTTAAACATAGATTTACTAAAGCTACTTAAGAGGGAAATATATCAAGGGAAACTGAAATCATGACTTCTCCTCAGAAATAATGCAATTTAAGTAATTTGAATTGGTAATATTGCCAAAAATGTACGCAGTGAGCCAGAGGTTAATAGAGATAAAGATAATAATAATATATGGCACTAACTCTTCAATACATAGAAAATATAAAGCTCTAGAATTTCACTCCTAGAAATTATATATCTTCATGAATACTCAAATAATTAAGAAAGATGAAACTAATCAAATATGCAGCTTACCCTTTAATACTTTTTGTAGTTCTATTCCTAATCCATATAATTTTAGCCTTTGTTTTCCCTTGGTCTCTTTAGGCTTTACCAAAATCAGATAAGAACCAGCCTGACATCACATTATACATATTAAGATAATTTCCTTTCCTTGAAATGTATCAGAGGTACCTTGCAAAGTAATAAATTAAATTACCACATATATTGCTTATTTTCTATCTTTAATTTGTATATTTGTCAAGACCAACTTCCTCAAATGTATTTCTCAAAAATTGAATTTTTCTGTTGAAAATAAAATAAGCCCCATAGTTATCTATCATTTAGTTTTCTGTACTTTCATGGGAATCTGATATAGAGTAGCAGCCAGGATGTTTAGATATGATAACAAAATACATCATTTGGCCTCCTAATTTTTAATAAAACCATGTCTGCAAACTGATGCACCCTGATAACCTCAAGGCAGAGTGTGGCATTTTCCATCACATGACAAGTTTAGATTTTCAAAAACTGGCTTAGAGGAGGTTAGTTCATTTCCTCCTATGTGCTTTACTGGTCAACAGATGGGGATAGAGGTGACTTCATTATAGCCTTGTGGTCCAACTATTTAAGCTTCCTGAAGATTTGGTTTACTAAGAAAGAAAAAAAAAAAAAAACATTTTCCTACCCCAAAACAATTACATATTAGAATTACCTTATTACATTGTTTAAAGAACATGCCCAAGTGATTCCAGTACGTTTTCTGTTTAAAATAGACATTATAAAGTTCAAATTCAGGGCATATTGTAATAGAATATATCTCTAAGCACAGCAGCAATTGCTTCTAAGAGGAGGCAGTCCTATTTCTCAAAACATTACTCAGAGATTTCAAAGTCTGTGTTGGCATTCTTTACCACTTCCTACTAGCTCTGCTGGTTTTGTTAAACTACAGACAGAAGGTTAACAGAATGGACTAGAAAGGGAAATTTTCATCCAAAGAAATATCTGTGTGTGTGTGTGTGTGTGTGTGTGTAAGCTCTCTAGTGTAACATTTAAGCTTCTTTGTAAATTGTTGCATATTTGTCTATATTTTTCTACCATGCCTTATGGAATGTTTTAGACTTACTTGAATAAATACAGGAGTCAAGCTACCTTTTCATTCTTATCTTACTTCACTACCCCTGCCATATAATATATTCACTTTGAAAATAAAATTATACATTAAACCATGACTAACAATGTGCTAAAATATAATCATGTCTAATCCTTTCAACATTTAAAGAATAACGACTGTGAAAAGGGTTGTTGAAAAAAATGAATGCACAGAATAAAATAACCAATAGCCAATTAGTTTTGGCTGATTTTTGCCACGGTGAGTGAACTAGTATTTGAATAACCTAAATGTATATTTAATGTTGCAAAGACAATTGTACAGTACTTTACCATGGAAAGCTTTTGGGAGGCCCCTTCCCTACATGTACTCATGGGATGCCAGCAATTTAAATTTGATCAAATGATGATTGAAGATTAAGGAATAGATACAAAGGATTAGATAAAAATACATAGCGAGGGAAGTTTAAAATAACAGAAAAAATTATTCTAATTTTATGAGAGCTTGAAATAATGAGAAACTCCAGATTCCAGGAAAAAAAAAAGAAAATCAATGGCAGATCATTAGTTTCATAGATTTAATGTACTAAATCATGAATAATGATGTTCCTTACTTATAGGTCTCTTAGTGCATGCCAGTGTAGAGAAGTAGAAGGAGAGAGAGGGTACTCTTGGCATGATTTGGGGTCCCTAGGGAAAGAAAATAAAGAGTCCAATCAGTGTCATGATACAAAGAAGATGCTGTTTCTGCAGGAACCTGGGAGCTGGACAATCCATATCTATAAATTAACTTTTTATGGAAACAGGTTAGCTCCCCATTATTACAAAAAGTCCCATGTACAAGTGGTCTTTGAACCTGTTATTCTACTAATGAAGTCCACTAACACCTAAATACAACAGACGTCCTAATTTTAGTAAATGAAAGTAAATTATTTCACAGGATGAGAGTTTTGTATAACCATGGCTGATTTGTTTTCCACAGCTGTAAAAAACTAATTGTTCTACAGAGCATTTAATTAATTTAAATAAGCATCTGAAAGTGTCCCTTTGGAGGTATCAAACTTAACATAAACAAAATAAAGTCTTGGTTTGTTGATCTCTCTCTTAATTGTTGATACATCTATATAATTCATCATCCACACACTGCTCAGAACAAATACTTAGAGTAAATCTTAAATTGACTATCCTACCTGAAGTATCATAAGCAAATCTTAGCATTTTTACCTCCAACACATTTCCAGATTTAATCCACTTCTCATTTCCATCGGTAAAAACCATGTTCAAGCCATTATTTTTTCACAGAGACTACCATAATAGCTTTCTAAATGATCCCAGCTTCTATCCCCTATGCATTCTCTGCTGAACAGCTCAACTGGTCTTATAAAAATATAAATCATTTAATGTTACTACATTGCATAAAGCCCTCATGTTCAATATAATCCAAACTCCGTAACATAGCCAAAGACAACTAACACATCTTTCATCATCTGATTGACCTCTGAGTACTCTCCTTGGCATTCCATCATTTCCTAATTTCTGTTGCTCAAACATACATGGCACCCGCATATTTGCTATTTCTGGCTGGAAAACTCTTTCTTTCTTCAGAATTTATAAAACTGACTCCTTGTCATTTAGATCTCAACTGAAATGAGCATTCAGCCTACTTGTCAAAGAGTCGAATTTTTCAGTCTGAGGATTTATACATTTCTCCAGTTCTAGGAAATGTTGCTTCTCTACTGCTTACTTATTTTGAACTCTATCTTGAAATCTAATATAGACATAAAAAAGGAGTTCTGATCATAGTTTGATGGATTTTCACAAACTGAACACATTTACACAATCAGCATTCAAATCAAAGAAATTGGACTCTTCCAACACACTCCCAAAGCCCCACGCGGGCCTCCAATTGAGTCACAGCCTCCTACATGGAAACCGACCACTACCTTGAATTATGACACAATATATTAACCATGGTTTTTAGCTTTACATAATGGAAACTTATAGTATATATCTTTTCTGATTGGATTTTTCCTCTTTATGTTAAGTTTGTGACATTCAACCATGTTATGGTAGCATGTAATTATAACTCTTTCATTCTTCTTGCTGCACAGCACATGTTGCATAATATATCAGACGGCATTCAGCCATTCTACTTTTAGTTGCCATTTGAGTATAAAATTGTAAGCTGTGATTAATAGTGCTGCCATGAACATCCCAGAGCTTGACTTTTCTCCAACAAGAATGAATTATGTTTCTGGTAGACATATGCACAAGACAGGTAGGGCTGGGTCATGGGCTAATGCATACATTCAGTTTTAGGAGACACTGTCCGGACGTCTGGGTGGCTCAGCAGTTGGGCATCTGCCTTTGGCCCAGGGCATGATCCTGGGGACCTGGGATCAAGCCCCTCATCGGGCTCCCTGAGTGGAGTCTGCTTCTCTCTCTGTTTGTGTGTCTGCATCTCTCTGTGTGTCTCTTATGAATAAATAAATAAAATCTTTTTTTTTTTTAAAAAAAGGAGACACTGTCAATAGTTTTCCAAAACGTGGTACCAATTTACACTCCTCATAGGCTGTGTGTGAAAATTCAGTTCCGTATTCTCAGCATTTGGTTCTGTCCTGTCATTGTTCTTGTTAGCCATTCTAGAGAGTGTTATGGGCTCAAATTATATTTCCTAGATGATTGCTAATGCTTTTGAGCATCTTTTCATATATTTATTAGTCATTTGGATATCCTTTATTCTCAAATGCCTATTAGGTCTTTTACCCATTTTTCTTTGGGGCAATCTTTAAAAGCATTATTATTAATTATTATTAAGTATTATTATTAATTATTTTAAGATGTGTTATTTTTGTTAAATATAGAGCCACACAGTTAAAAAATAAACAAGTTTGTTACAGTAAAAGACATTACAAGAAAAGGGAAACATACCTATTCTCAATCTACATTCTTTTTTTCTCAGAGGCAACAGCCTTCAACTATTTGGTGCTTAGTATTAGCACTTAAAACAATATTTCTAAAAAAAAATAAATCAAAAAAATACAACCATATTTCTTAACAACATGCTAGTAGACTAATAACATTTTCTTTCAATCTGTATGGCTGGTACTATTCATATATATATAATATATGAATATATATGAATATATATATGTATATATGCTATAAGCCTTGTTTTTTTAAAGATTTTATTTATTTATTTGAGGGAGAGAGAGCGAGCGAGAGCATAGGCACACATAGAAGGAGAGGGAGGGAGAAAAGGAGACCCCCTGTTGAGCAGGGATCCCAATACAGGGCTCGATCCCAGGACCCTGAGATCATGACCTGAGCCCAAACCAGACACTTAACCAACTCAGCCATCCCAGCATCCCTGGCTGATACTATTCTTCTAGAAAATATTTGTTTTCTGAAATGTCAAAATATTTCCAGGATAAAAGTTAGAAGCATTTGCTTCATCCTCTATCCAGACATAACCCCTCACTTTCCTATTTCTGAGTATCATTGCACAAATTTAAGCTTATATTTAGATATGGTATATATGTAACCTCCATTCTCTCAGTCACTGGAAGTTAGACTTGGGAATGTCTAGTATATATGTGGCATTCATTTACACATTCATTTATTTCACAGTAATTTATTTTCATAAAATTACTTATTGATAAGAGATTAAGGCAATTTATATTAATTATATATAAATATAAAAGTACTTATGTGCTTTATAAGGTGATGCTTTATGTTATTATAATGCTATGATTATTTGCATAGGCATAAACTGAGCCCTATATTTGTCATATATTTCCTTCTTACAACAATATGAGATTAAGGCTTATTAAATTGTCATGCCATGCTTTATCTTTGCCCTATTCTATAATTGTATAAGTACATACTGCTATTGGCTACAATACTGTCATGTTTACTCATCTCAGTATCCATTATCTTCAACTTGTTGGTAAGTTACTGGATACTAGAAACTATTTTATTTTTAAAACCCCATGTATATCTGCCAAAGTAGAAAATACATCATGCCCAGAGGATTAAAGTATCAATTAAACATATATTATGTAGCCTGTCTTTTTTGAATGTTCAGGAAAACAGTTATTTTATGTTATCGTGAAAGCACAATGTAAGTCAAATATAAAAGAAATATTAGGGTTCATGGTGGCTAAGTTGGTTAAGCCTCTGCCTTTGGCTCAGGTCATGATCCGGGGGTCCTGGGATCAAGCCCCACATCAGGCGGAGCCTGCTTCTCCCTTTCCCTCTGCTTGCTTCTCCCAGGGCTTGTGCTCAGCTCTCTCTGTCAAATGAATAAAATCAATTAAATAAATAAATAAATAAATAAATAAATAAATAAATAAATAATAGACCTAGAAGTATATGCATCTATTAATTTTCAAAACTTTATTGAGATCTTGCATACCTAAATCTATTTAACAAATACATTTTATCATAACTATTGCGCTTTATCATAACTACTGGATTTCTCTTGAAAACACGATGTTTAATGTCTTTTGTTCTTTTATCTTCAATAATATTATAGACCAGACACACTAAGAAAACATTAAGAAAAAGTGTCGTAAAAAATATAGCATTTTAGGGGCACCTAGGTGGCTCTATTGGTTAATTGTTTGATTTTGGCTCATGATCTCAGGGTCCTGAGACCCAGCCCAACGTGAGGCTCCCTGCTCCGTGGAGAGTCTGCCTCTCACTCCCCACTCATGCTCTCTTTCAAATAAATAAGATCTTTAAAATATATATAGTATTTTAAAATTTGGATTCTCTTATTCCTAGATCCTTCAGTTTGGCTAAATTTCTGAAGTCCATGGATTAAAGCTTCTGTGGTTATCTTCAGAATCTTGGGGTAGCTCAGAGAAAAACTCCCCTACTGCTGACTCAAACTGACAGACTTCGGGAAACCACACCGGATAGGTACGTGGCCAAATAATATCCTTGCATAGTTGCCAGGGAACAGTAGTGTTCCTCTTCTTTTGGCTCAGCCCTCTTCTCTTAGTTTCTTGTCTGTGTGTCCACCAACTGGTTCCACTTCACCAAGGTGGCGTAACACCACTTGGTACCAAGTAGACAGCCAGCAGTGGGAGATGTGAAACTGTTGAAAGAGACACCATTTCTAGTAAAACCTCTGAATGCTTTCCAAATAGGAGTTGAACCTCCTCATAGGTGTTTAACCCTGGGATATAGGAAAGAGACTAATCTAAAATGCCTATGCATATTCAGGACAGTTTTCCTAAATAATTGCCCTTTGTAGGATTATGAAATTTTACCTGAAATACCAAACTAATGAATTGTATGTATATGGATAAAGACACACAATATCAACTGATCTATGAAAAATGTAATTTATATTACCAGTACAGGGATTATTATCATGAAGCAATTCACTTATACAAGAAGAGATAGTCAAGAGAGTCAAGGTGATCTCTCCTAAAAGACAATTCTTAAAATTCATTATTGTGCAGGAAAACTTCTAGTCTCTGAAACTCTTTTCCCTATAGACCTGTAGTTCTGTATGACAATCAGGGAAAAGATTCTTGCTATTTCTAAAAAGCCAAACTCCAAGAAATATACAGAGCTCTAAAAATCAGTGTTTACATTTTATATGGTTGCTGAAAATCACTAAATGTCTCTAAATAATCAGCACCTTCATCTCAATTTTTGGTGTCTTATTATTTATGATTTTCTGTTGAAGCTAAGAAAGCTTTTAGTGGAACAATATAATACTCTATAATGGACTAAAACCTGGTATTTCCATTGCATGCATTTTACTTTAAAAATGAAGCTTACTTGCGTATGATTAATATTACATAAAATATTAGACAATGTAATTCCTTAAAACTGTGTTCTTACTGTAACATCTAATTTAAAAAATGCTACTCAGAAATATTTAGATATCGCATTCTGTACTTTTCATGACCCAACAATCTTAAATTTGTTAGTTTCTTATGTAGGCAAATTGAAAGTATTAAAATTAAAATTACAAAATACAGATTTTAAAATACTTCACGTTTTGCAAATTGTGAATGATGAACACAAAATGGCTGTCCATAGTAATTTTTCATCACACAAAAATATTTCATAATGTACACAGTCTTGTGAAAAAGAGAACCACACAGTTCATCTAGATGTGAAAAAAAGCATATTTCTTTTATGCATTTAGAATCTCAAATATGAATTGAAAATTATTGAAGGTATTAATATTAATTTTGATATTTTTAATGATATCAGTCTTCAGAGAAGGTTTAATTGAGAACCTGGGAAGTGTTATATTTCAGTTTGCCCTTGAACAGCTAAAAATGTATTATAAGCTATTAAATTTCTTTTCTTCTATTTTCCCTTCCAATATCAATTTCCTTTTGGTAGATTGAGTCAATTCAGGAAATAAATTATTTGACCCAGGTAATCTACTCCTTGCCTCCAAAGCAGACGTTGTCCTGGATCTTTAGGCTGCTCTATCCTGTTTGTATTTATGCCAGAGAACAAAGACAAAGAGAAGACAAAATAATAAAATAGAAGTCACAAGTATAGATATCTGTGAAATAATTAAATATTAGGATATAAATTTGTTATATTTTTTGCGTGTTCACGTGAATGGGTATGAAAAGAGTATACTTAATTTATTTTCTGCTTTATTAGTATTTAAAAGTTAAAATGCTGTGCCAGTCTTCCAGTGAAGAATACTTGATGATGTTGACATTAATTATTGGATTTCAGAGGGGTCCCATCAATACGTGGCAGGCCTCATTTTACATCGTCTAAATCCTTCACCTCTTACCCCACCACAATTTTTGCAAAGGATTGAATGGAACATTAGAGACCTCGCAGAGTATTTGTAGTGACCAATTTTAAAGATATAAGATGCTGGGGAGAAAGATCATTTGACATGGTTCTTAGTAAAAGTCTTCTTTATACTTACAGATGCATGAGCTAAAATTTTTCAAAATGATGAAATAACATTGCTTGTTTTACTTTAAACATTGCTATATTTAAATAAGGTGTGACAGGAAACGGAATTCCTGGTAGAGAAATCCATTCACTTGTTACCACATACTCTGGGTGCAGTGGCAAGCAGAGAGCTTTTTCTGTCCAGGTTAAGATGAATGATTTCTATCCATCAAATCAATAGTGGTAATAGGGCAAAATTTATTATCTGATTTCTGAGGTTGCCTCAAAGCTGCTATCCTCAGTACCCAATCAAGAACAGCTAACAGTTACTAGTGGTCAAGTTCACTGATCGTAGAATGGAACCATAGAGTCAAGTTTACAAATTAACTGACAGTGGTGTTATATAGCAGTATATAGTAAATCTGCACTGCAAACAAATTTTAAGGTGATTTATGATGGTAGATTTTAACTTCTTATGAGGGAAGAAATCCATTTTGTAATTTTTAAAAAGATTTTATTTATTTGATACAGAGAGAGAGAGAGAGAAAGCATAAAGAGGGGGAGCCACAGAGGGAGGGGGGAGAAGCAGGGAGCCCAATGCAGGGCTCAATCCCAGGACCCTGGGATCATGACCTGAACCAAAGGCAGACACTTAACTGACTAAGACACCCAGGTGACCCTCCATTTTGTAATTAAACAAAAAATAAATTGTAGCACAGATTGGTAGCACAAAGTCCTGTTCCCACATCCAAGCCATCCAATCACCCCCCTTCTGGGTGGTGACCACTGAAGCACCTTCTAGAAGACAAGTTCCTGGCTTTCCAAAGCATAATTTGAATATTCCAATATCCTAGATGTATTAAATAAAAATACTTGAAGTTGAAACCCTAGAATCCCTTATTAACAAAATTTTCTATTGACTGTGATGCCCAGTTGAGTTTGGGAAGCATGCCACAGCTCACTTTCCTTCTTAAAGTACAAACTCTTTCTAGAGTATTCCTAACAGAAGTTTTCCTCTCTTTAATTTGCATCTGCAACAGACAGCATTGCAAAGATCGTTTCCTCGTTTGACATTAGAACTATTTGGAGGTTAGTTCTTAGCATAGAATCTATGTTTACTTCACTAGTAACTTTCACCCATTATCTTTAGTTTTGTCCTCAAGAGAAGCACTGGACATGTTTCCTTACCCTTCTACTTGAATTACAAGATGGATGTGATTAAACAATAACATTTTTAAAGACTACACTCCTATAAAATGTCCTTTCTGTATATGGAGGCATATGGTCAAAATAACTACAAACCTGTCTCTCTTCCAAATGTTTTGGTTTCCAAGCCATCAAGGAACAGAAAATGTTATGTGTTTAATTATTTTGTGACATTTAATTCATCAATCATTTGCGTTTAAATTAAAATTTTGTCTCTAGCATGCAAGTTTCTCAAACTAGATTCTAAAAATACAGTAGCTTAGGAATGTGTTGAAGGAAATCTCAAAACAATGGTTTCAGATGAAATTCTACATTATATATTGCTGGGTAATTTTTTATATACAAATGTGATTAAAATAGAAGGCAAAATGTGGTTAGTGGGTCCATTAATGCCATTTAAAATACTCTTAATGTTGTATTTTGATTTGTTCAGTGAGAATCAAATTATTTTGGTTGAAGGTGGGCTTGAGCCCAGATATGAATATTTTATGCAGATTCATTCATCTGATGGTTATGAAATCTAACTATTGTACAATTTCTTTCTCCAGGGATTTATAGGTATGAAAAGGCAGAAGAGGAAAATAAAAGGATTACCTTCAATTTTAGGCAATGCAAAAACCAGGGGTTTTAGGTCTATTTTGTTCATTGATATATCACAATCAAATAGAAAACTTAACTGGCAAATAGCAGATGCCCAAAAATATTTTTGTACAAAACCAAATTCAATAGTTGAAATTTTATTTAGCTTTAAACTTATTTAACAAATGTATATGAAATTCATATAATTGATAGAAATATGAGCAGCAGAAAAAGAAATTTCCCTATATATGTCTATCAAGATGCCTCTAAAAGTTGAATTATTGTTCACATAAACTACACTGATTACCTATTCAATATTTATCAAAAACCTCTTATGTGCCAAAACTATGCAAATGATGGATTAAAATGGAGAATGTTACATGCAGATACTACTCTCAAGGAAGTTATGGTTTGATGGAGGGGATACAGACATGTAAAGAGGAAATTACCTTTTTAAAGTACTGTTAAAAAAAATTGACATGTGTCAGGTGGTGATTCCCTTGTGCTTACTCATGGCTCATCCCAGTCTTGGTGAAATATTATGTTGATGCTTAGCACAAGAAATCTTACTTTTCTTTTTTCTAAATACTCATTAAATTACTTTTTAATTATATCTTGTCCAGCTTCTGAGGCTTTGTCATGATAACTGAATGATTCCAAAATATCTCTGGCTTCAGATGAGGGGTCAGAAACACTAATTCAGACTCACAGAGGAATCCAAATGATTATTTAACCAGGTTGATGGCTGTATAAAGACACAAAGCCTTCTCAGCCTAGGCTTGGGCTTAAATTATGTCATGGTTTTATTTATTATTAGTGTAGCGTGTAAAACTTTTCAACAGTGCCTCTGCTAATAAAGAAGATAGTTTCATCTGTTAACAAAGATGTGTCTACATAAGTATTGGAGCTTCTAGTATACCCCATCTCAAACAGCAGATGGGCTTGCATTCAAACACATTTAATAATTTCATAATACTCCAACCCAAAGACCAAACTCTGTTTCTAAGATCTTTCCCACCAACTGGCCACTGAATCATCTATATCACTCCAATACCATTTCTAACCATTTATAGCCTCACTAAATAGCATTTCATTTGGAGTCAGCAGATCTAGGTTCTAAAGTCAGCACCTTTCCACCAAATCCCTTAACCTTTTCTTTGATGAGTGGGAATAATGGGATTAGAATAAGGATTCAACAATTTCCATATCACATATTTGCTATGAGGATCAAATGAGTTCAATGAGATGTGTATTAAAAATCCTGCTGCAAAACAACTAGTGAATATCAGATACTCAATAAAATAATTCCATAAATACTTAAAGATTTAAAAAAAATCATTCCTTCCTCATCCAACCACCTATAATTTTGTTTCCTATGAATCCTGACATGTAGAACCTTGCTTTCTGCCCCTTAACCAGTTCATCTCTACTAAATAAATGCTTATCAGATGGCTCTTATAACATTTCATCCTTTTGTATAATTATTTGGCTAGCAGTACTCTCTTCTACTGCCCATGACAATAAGAATAAGGTTTACTAATGTTTGTATGGTCCTTTATATCTACTGCCGCGTCTGTTACATAGTATATACTGAGGAATGATTTAATAAAAGGATTTAATTATTGGATACTTGCTCTATTCCAGACACTGTGCTCAATTCTGGATATCACAAGTGAAGCAACACACCAGGTAGGTGCCAGGTCATTGCCAGATGCAGACAATGATAAAGGCAATTTCAGTAGAAGACGTGCAGTTTGCCCAAACTCAAGTAAAGTGCCCTGTGACTTAGCCAGGACAAGATTCCCTAGAAGACATGTTGTCTAATTTGGGACTGAGGATAAGTAGGAACTAGACAAAAAGAACAGATGACTATCTCTGGAAGATGGTCTAGAAATGTGAAGACCTGCACACCATGCAGAGAGCATGTCATGTTTGCAACACAGTGGAGCAAGTTTGTGGGGGAATTGGTTAAATCAGCTGCAATGTGTGTGTCTGCGGTGCTTGTGGGACCATGTAAGGAGAGGGCCACTAGACATCTGGATAAAGAATTATGAAGACTGTTCAGAATTTCTGCTGCATGGGAAATAGCAATTTAAATATCAATAGCTTATGATGGCCAATGAAACTTTAAAATCACCTAGAAGAACGGAGGAGGTTGAGGAAAGAAGCCTCAGGACAGAGCTTTGGGGGAAAAATAGTATTTAGTGGACAGACTTTCAAGAAGTGAATAAAATATTATTCATATTTAATCTCTACTCAGACATTTATTTTATACTAAAATGCCCTCTTCCCAGAACTCTTCTTACCTACTTTTTCAATTATTTATATTCTTATTTATTTTTACTAATATTTACTCAGATATTATATTTACCCTTTCTCAATAGTACTCATTTTGGTTGTTTCCTGAATATTTGTTTTAGCTAGAACTTTCTCTTTGATAAGGAACATATTAACAGTGCACTCACATTGTGTTTAAAGTTTTGCCAGTTCTCCTACCCTTATTTCAAATAGAAGTAGAAATAAAAAAGTGAACACTATCAATCCCTATTCTGTATATTAACCCCTAAACATAAAATGTCCAGGTAGAGGATGATTTTTTTTTATTACCATCATTGTCATCATCAATTTTTCTTCAGCATCCAAAGAAAACATACACTATCCATAGTGGCCAAGACAATTTTTTAAATTGAATTGTAACAGAATTCCAAAACAGGAAAGTTTTTAAGGCATTTTTTTTTTAAACAGAGGTACGTTCGGTAATACTTCCCAGGACCCATTATTATGTAATTCTGTATAAATTGAGGAAATTCAATTTACTTGGCAGAGAAGCAGAGGGCTTTTGGGTTTTTTGTTGTTTCCCCTTAAAAACCTAATTTTCCAGTCACCCATGACGATCTACAACTCTACAGGCCGCCCAAATCTCTGTGTTTCATGGTTAAAATGATCTCCTATACTAGGAAGTGGTGCTAATTCCCATGAGAAAATATATTTAAGAAACTTGGAGGATCATTTTCCATTAGCTTACCAGTCAGGGCAACAGTATAAATATAGTACGTCTGGATCTCAGAAAGGCTTTTAACAGACACTTATCTTTGTGAATTAAATGGAGAGATATAGACAATAAGTAGCAGAGTTTGCTCTGTCTGTAGGGAGTAGAAAGAAAGTGCCTAAAGAAAATTATTTCACTAGCAATAAACTAAATTAATAACTATTAAAATATCACATTTTTATGTGTTTTCTATGTGCCATATAGTATGCTAAACAGTTTATATGTATTACCCTACACAGTGACAATGTGTGTGGGAAAAAGACCTCGGCACTTGATGAGGCTGTCAAAATATGTACTGAAGAATGAAGCTATCATCAGAGAACATTTGATAACAAAGACAATACTAATCCCCGGAGAACTAGAGTTCAAGTCTGATATCCTGCTTTTACGGGAGCTGTGACAGACTGGGCACAAAGGTGGCTTGGGTGATAGGAGTATTCAAATCCATGTCACATAAAAGCAGGCGATGCCTGATAGGATGGAGTATGTGCTCAGTTTTCTGGCAAATATCCTATGTTTTAAAAATCAGTTAACAGGACACATTGCTAATCTCCCCAGGGCCCATCCCACTGATGAACATTACAGACAAGTTCTTTCCTCTGAGACAGGCAGCATATGGAGTAAAAACTTAATTAAAGCAGCGACAGAGCACTAGCCAAGTGAGAGAGAAAAAACAAAGGGGGCAGGCAGAAGGGATAGTGATGCAGAGAGTGAGACGAGATGAAGAAAGAAGCCAAGCCGGCAAGGGAGACTGAGAGGCCTGCTGACGACGGAGAAAATCCTGGTGGCTCATCCATCTCCCCGGGGACAATACTGTCTGTCCCTGCCTACCGACATTCTTTTTGAAGATGTATTCATTAGTCATTTATTCAACAGACAGTTTTTGAGAACCCATCATGTCTTACCACTGGGAGCAAGAATGCAGTAGGTGGGCATGGATGAGAAAGCCCTTGCTCTCCTGGAGTGTACATTCTAGTGGAAAGATACAAATTGCAGGTATAATTTTCATTGGATTTGCATTTTAAAGATCACACTCACTACCTTCTAAGCAATGAGTTTCAGAGAGGCAAAGATGGGAGCTGGGAGACCTGGTTAGGAGATTATTGCAGTTAATTCAAGAGAATGATGTCAGGAGATGATAGACATGGAGGAGAAGCAATGGACAGGAGACAGATGCTGTGGGTAGCATCCAAAAAATCTAATGATGGTAGACGTGAAGAAACAAGCTGAGGATTGAATCAAAGCATTGTATCTGGAATTGTTAGTGCAATCAGTGTTGCTAAGATAATGAGGATAGAATAAATTGATAACGAACATAACCTCTAAAAAATTTATTTATTTTTTTTTAGGTAAAAAGGAATGTAATTCAGCTTCAAAAAAAAAAAAAGACTGAATTTTGTTACAGTTTTTCATCAATAACAGTTTTTTCCCAAATGTACAATGCTCATATTTGGTTTATGATAACTGGCTTTCATTTCTTCCTGATGTAATTCAGTAGATAGGACTAGTGTGAATGATAGAACTTTTTATTATCACAGCAACAGCTTCAGACTCTACTTTTAAGGTCTTTCGAAAAAAAGGACAGAAATATATTCCCCAAATCCTCCTTGTCTATTTTACCCCATATGTCCTGACCACTGTCCCCCATATGGTATATGAATCAATAATAATGAATGGATAAATTCTATCCAAGTTTACACCAAATGTATATAGATAGTTCCTGCTTTTAGAAAACCTAACCTTTTCTAGACATCTTATAAATGAATTAAGATGTACCAGAATATCTCTTGTGTTAAAACCTTTTTGCAACAAGAATTTTTAAATATTGAACTCCTAATGTAAGTTTTAAAAATATTCAATTAACAAGAGTTGTGAATATGAGTTAGAAACATATGGAGACATGCAACATAGTACATGTATTTTTTAAAAAGTTATTTCACAAATATTTACGGAGTGTTTCCTATATGCCAACACTCTAATAAACCTTGGCAGACACAACACAATAATGAGCAAGATAAGGTCTCTGCTCTCTTGGAGTTCATTTTCTATTAGAGGAAGAAGGTTGGGGAGGAACAATTTCCTTTACCCTTCAAGGTCCTTCTAGCTGGACAAAGAATGAAATCGTCATGAGATTAACAGGAGAAAATCAAATTTTATAGTATATATCCAAGGGAATCCACACAGATGTGGACATTTCAAAGACAGGTAATCTGAGGCTTATATGAGCTAAAGGGAGGGATAGGGGTATGAGAACGGAAAGAGCAGAAAGACCATTAGCTGGAGGGTGAGAGATGTTTGGAAAGCGAAGGTTGCCCTGTTGTGCAGATAAATTTCTTAGGTAAAGAGGAATCTCTGTCAATAGCTCTCTTCCTGGTATACACAGGCAGCTGAGGGGGGGAGGTAAAGAGCCTTTCCTGTTAGGAAATCTGTTAGAATCTGTTAGGTTTTGATTGCTTTTATTTTATTTTTATTTTTATATATAAATTTATTTTTTTATTGGTGTTCAATTTGCCAACATATAGAATAACACCCAGTGCTCATCCCATCAAGTGCCCCCCTCAGTGCCTGTCACCCAGGTGACTGCTTTTAACTCAAAATAATGTTCATGCCAAACTGGCCCATCTTTGGGCAGCCTGCCCTTGGTCCCTGTGTAGACGATACACAGGAAATACAGAAAACTTCGGATAATGAGAAGTTCTAGAAAGATAAGCAAAGAAAGAATATAGGATGATGGAGGATATTTTAGATAGGGTAGTCAGTCTTCTCTGTAGTGGCCAGATGTGGGGAGAGACTTGACCAGTAAGAGAATGTCAACCATGTCACTCCGTCCACACGGCCCTCCAAGCAGTCATTACTAGTCAAATGCTGACGGGTTATTTCTTGCTGTAAGTATTCTGGGAGATGTAGATGAAGCTGAGGTACAAAGCATTGAATGTAGTTATGGAGACACATTTAACAACATCAAACGTCACAAGATTGTCTCGTACGGTATAGCAAGAAGATTTGGAACATTCCAATTCTGTTTCTTTCATTTTGTTTTTAACATTTTCAAATCTCAATTTTCTCATTAGGAAAATGAAATTGAGCCAAACAAACTACTAGATTCCTTCTAGATTTTAGGGTCAATAAATCTAAGTACAAAATGAAGTAGGATTTTTTGGAAAAAAAAAAAAAAAACACAATGAGTTTTTGATGTTTAGCTTAAAAAAAATGAGCAAAATGTAACTGGGGAAGGTTATAAGATCCCTCCCCTTCTGATGGAGAGGCTTTCATTTTGATTTCAGTTTTTTATGTATCCTTAAAGAGAAGATCTACAACTTCATCAATGTACTTGAAGAAAAAAACATACACAACACAAAATTCATATTATCCATTTAAATCTTCCCTATTTCTATCTGTTGTTACTTAAGCAATTTAGGTTGTAACTTCAAGTTTATTGATTTCTGTTTCTCCCTCTGACTGAGCTCTTACAAACCAAAAATGATTCATCTCTTCACAGTGGAAATATTTCCATATTCAGGATGTATTGCCATAGAGGGTAAAAAATCAATAGAATAATTCCTGTTTAGTGAAATTCCTTAATAAGAAACATTACTCATTTTTAAATATGATATAGTCATTAACAAAAGCTTCATTGCAGAAGTATTATAATTTTCCTTAAGAACCGACACATGTCCTTGTCTAAGAGATCTTTTTAGGACTTAATTGTCTGCATTCAGTTTCCTCATAAGGATATATTATCCCTTTAAAAATAATGTTGGTCTATGGCGGGGTGAGAAAAGATAAGAAAAAAATCAATAAAAACTGAATATTCTAGAAATCGTGTATACCTTTTATCAGTTATTCATAATGAAAAAGCAAAACATATTAAGAGCAAAATAAAACCTAATAAGAGCATATAAAGCAGGATTAACAGAAGAAATTACAAGAGAATACATGCAAGAAATCATTGCTTCTAGAACATGAAATGGATATGGATGCAGCCACCAGACAGAACAGTCGGGTCCACTGTCTTCATTTTTTTTCCAGCACCACAGAGCTACACAGAACAGGCCTTCCAGAAGCCATGGGATATTACGGTTACAGTAGAGCGGCAATTATATCAAACCTGGCTGATTATGGAACCACCTGGAGCCTTCTATGAGGTAGTAGATTTCTGGACCGTGTTATCTTGAAATTACTATTTTAAGTAGTTTCAATGGAAATCAATGGTCTAAAACAGACTGCAGAATCTTCTTGAATGATGTAGGGACACCCATTATACATTTGAAATCCTGAGATGGAATGGAAAGAAACTCCAAGTGCCTTCTTGGAATGAAATTAGCCTCTACTTTCCCCTGAAAGGTTTTTTTTTTCCCCTCCATTATCATTCCCCTGAGGAGTCTTTTGCAACATTTTCTTAATTGCCCCCACTTCATAAAATTTTAATAACACCAGTAACTGCATATCTGCTTATGTATCACTGTTATACAGATATGTATATGTATATACATACACATATCTATGTTTTATGTATAAAAAGAGGTGCTTTCTCCTGATCGATAACCAATTTTTGCCCTCTTGGAGGCAATATTGCCCTATTGATAACCTATGTCCTGGGTCATTTCAGGATCAGGCTATTAACCTGGTAGCTTAATGGACAGGATTTTTATTTGCACTCAGGTCTTTTACAAACTATTGGGAGCTATAAGACTTTGAAAACTTTTTTGAAGGGATGATGACATTCTCTAAGCATTCATACTAATGTAAACAGCTCTTTAACAAAATGCATTTTAGAAAAGTACTTTAGAAAGCCTGGGAAAAAGATCAGTAATAACTGTATCAGTTTTTCATTCAGGAAAACAGAACCCAGTACAAGTATATAAAGTATATTAAGTATATAAAGCAGAAAGAGATTTAATAATAGAAATTAGGTGGCACCAACCTAGATGTGATCTAGAAAATCCAGAAGCTGTTATTAGTGGCCAGAGGTCAGGAAATGGAATTGGTGCCAATTACAACAGTTACTCCCCGTCTTCCAAATGTACAAGAACATGAGCAAAGGATGCTGAGAATGTCAAAATACTAAGGACGTGGAGGCAGAAAAAGAAGAAGCAGAGACAAAAGGGAGGAAGGAGCCAGTTGCTTGAGGAAAAAGAAAAACTTGATGTTTAAAACAAAACAAGACAGAATCACAAATCAAAAATGTAGCGTCTGTACCTTGACTCATGGGAAAATAAACTATAACTTGTCTAACTTCAACTTCTCTCAGGGAGAGGATGCAATTTCAAACCTGCCCCACAGGACTGTTTGGAAGATGCAAAACCCCTAGATAAATATAAATCCTGGTATCAGCTGAGGTCACCTGTCCTCTCAAATTTAAAATAACACTGCATAAACACCACTCCATGGATGCCGGAAGCCTGGAATCTCAATGTTTGGCAATTCAGAGTGAAAGGACTTAATTTTTTTAATTTTTAATTTTTTTTTTTTTTAGTTTTTAACTCCTATTCCTTAATAAGAAGCCTCTACCCTGTTAGTTTACTTTATATTTCATATCATCTACACCTGTGTTACTTTTTTCCACCCCATATTGAATCCAATTTCTTCTCTTTTTCCCAGTTTCTATTTTGAATGAATATCTGAGATAGAATTATATATTTCCATGTGACTCAACCCCCTTTTCATAAAAAAAAAAAGATATAGTCACCCTCCTCTCCTCTCCTCTCCTCTCCTCTCCTCTCCTCTCCTCTCCTCTCCTCTCCTCTCCTCTCCTCTCCTCTCCTCTCCTCTCCTCTCCTTTTTCTCAGACCCCCACAATCTTCGACATTTCCATACTCTTTACTTTGCAAAGGAATTTAGATCTCCTCTGTAACTTTGCATATCCAAAGGACCATTAATATTCTTATAAAACAAAAACACCAGCTACTCTGCATCTCAATCCTTTGCTCTATGAAACTGGCAGAAGCTTTAAAATTTCTCTTTCCCTCTAGCTTCCATTGGAAACAAGCAATAAAGATCTATATTTCCCACCAATCTGAATTATGGCAACCTCACCATATCTAATAAGTCAAATATTGCTTTGAGTTTTAAATAATTTTTTAAAGTTAAGGTTTTACAAAAATGTAAAAGATTATTCACACAATAATTAGTGAATTGTTAGTGTTGTTAAAATAGCTCCAAGGCATGTCCCACCTGGGTGATGCCCTAAAATGTGTAGTGTATCTGGAAGCATGGTTATCCCTTCTGTGTGGGTTTTTCCTTCAGAGGTCTTCTGTAATATCCTGTTTAAAATAATAACCAATCTTTATCCCCCACTCTCTCCATCATATTATTCTATATAATTTGTAGCAGTTTCACAGTCTATGTTGTATCTATTTGCTTGTTTATTGACTGTCTCCATTATCAACTACAAAGATTTATCAAAAATGGGAATTTGTCTAACTTTTACGGAAGTAGCCCTAGCAACAAAGTACTGCCTGGCACTGAGTAAAGTCTTCTCCTATTTCTTCTCATATTATTATGGAATGAATGAACAAGGAAACGGGGGAAATGGATGGGTGGGAACAAACATCAGTTCCCTATAGATGCTTGAAGATATTGCTCACTTGCAAGTGAGCTTTTCTATATAGCCCCATGCTTCTTTGGATGCATGACTTCAAGGGTCCATAGACAGGGCCCTGAAGAAGATCCTGAGAAGAGAGGACCCACACGAGAGATAAAGATCTTTGTAGGGCACCTGGGTGGCTCAGTGGTTGAATGTCTGCCTTTATGTCAGGTGATGATCCCGGGGTCCTGGGATTGAATCCCGCATCGGGCTCCCTGCAGGGAGCCTACTTCTGCCTCTGTGTCTCTGCTTCTCTAAATCTCTCCTAAAAAAAGTATCATTGATATATAAGGTCTGAGTTTCTGTACATGAAATAAGTTCCCTCCTGCCATGGGCTAGTCCAAAGGTCATGGAAATCACAACCCATATGGCATAAGACATTCATTTTCTATTCTTTGATAAGTAAAAGTGCATAAAAGAGACTTCCTCTCCCTTCACCTACCACCAAAGGTTATCCCTTGTCTAAATACAGCTGCTTCCTATCCTCCAGGGAGAAGGGAGGTGAATTTTCATTGTGGTACATAAGGTTATATAAGAGTGGACTTGGCCACCATTGCTGGAAGTTTGAAGATGGAAGGAGGTCGTGGCCAGGAATATGGATGGTGCCAAGCTAAGAATGACTCCTGGCTGACAGACAGGAAGGAACTGGGTATCTCAGTCCTCTATCCCTATGGAACAAATTCTGCCAAAACCTGAATAATCTTGGAAGCAGATGTAGCCCACTCCAGAATCTTCAGATAAGAGCCCAGATGATCAACACTTTGACTCCCGCTTGGTGAGAACCAGAGGTGAGAAACCAAAGGAGTCTACTAAGACTTCTGACATAGAGAACTATGAAGAAAAAATGTGTGTTTTAAGCAGCCAAGGTTGTGGTAAATTGTTACAGCAGTAGAAAACTAACCCATGGTGCAAACGTTCACATACGCCTTTTCATTTAAAAAGAAGACCCTGTGTCCAAATGACCCTCATTACTGTTTAAGCTGTTGCTGAAACACTACAATTAGTTGCTAAAGGTCATACTTGAAATAGAACGTTACCAGGATGGAGCAACAGTCAAATCCATTAATGCCTAGGAAGGCCAACTAATGATTTCACTTAACTCAGATTAACATTAGCAATTTAGCAGGAACTGAAAGAAAGGGAATGCAGGACAGGTTAGTGCTGACAGAGTGTTGTAAGAAAATACAAATGGGGCATCTCCGATGACTGCAGGCCCACTTAAGGCACAGTGAAATGGCATGAGGAAGTGGGGAGAGAAGGCAGAAAGGGACTGGGGGCACATTGAATGAAGAGGAATGCAAGCAGAGAGAAAAGAAAAATCATTTCTGCTTCAAAATGTGGGAAGAGTTGGTTCTGTTTATATGTACTACTAATTCAAAAGTAAGAGGAAAAAACTTAGTCAAAGCTAAAATCAGCTAAGAACAGCCTGCATTGACAATCGAGGAATCTGTTTACACTCCCAGCAAAGTGCACAAAATTTAAAATAAGAAAAAAAAAAAAAAGGTGGAGTCATATGACTTTTTTAGGGTGCATGCCATAATTTTGCACACTAGCACTATGGAGCCAGTGAGGTTTACTCAAGGTGTGGTTATACCTAATACAGTGCATCCCAAGTCATGAGGAGGTTAAATATGATTTAGTCATATTAATACTCCGAATGGGAATATATGTATTAATAATCTATTGATATGAGAGGGCTTCATGTATCAGACTGGAAAAACTTAATGGAATATACAGCTTCAGGAAAACACTTTGAAATGGAGAACTTGGATCACACTTAAAGCAGACGCTATCTAAACAGACTGTCCTGCTTGGCTCAAGTCATGCAGTGGGATGGAAGATAAAAACAGCTAAAAATTGATCAAAAGTTCGAGGAGCTCTTTATTTATAGATTTTTAAAGAATGTTACCAAAAAAAAAAAAAAAAGGAAGAAAATACATTGAAGCTGAATTTAAAGTCCTTAGATTATAAACAAGCATACAGTGATAATAACAACAGTAAAACAATTTATTGAGCACTTAACTGTTTACTTGATAGACATGTTACCAGGCAATTATTAAATTTCCCCAATCCTGTGAGTTAGGCATTATTATCCAAACTGCATAAGTGAGGAAAGTGAGGAAAACGGCAAGTACTTGTTTGCTCATAATCACAACTAGTAACCGGCAAGGCAAACATTTAAAAACAAAAATTTCAGACATATTAGACACTCTTGCTTCATCAAAACCTTTATTTTATCATTTTTAAAAAGATTTTATTTATTTGTTTGTTTATTTATTTATTTGTTTATTTATTTATTTATGAGAAGCAGAGAGAGAGAGAGAGAGACAGGCAGAGAGAGAAGCAGGCTCCCTGCAGGGAGCCCAATGCGGGACTCGATCCCAGGACCCTGGGATCATAATCCTGAGCCAAAGGAGACGCTTAACCACTGAGCCACTCAGGCATCCCTAGTTTATCGTTTATCTATGCCATTAAAATAATTTAGCAATTAATGAACAAAACTGGAGCCCCTGCACTGTGTCATATGGATGTCTTAGATTCCTACTAACCCTAAATCTATTCAATGTGTTTACTGAACATATATATGCATTTCTGCTGGATTGCTCTTTACTCATTTTCTATTGATTTTTAATACTTCTTTATATAGGAAAGATTTTAATGCCTTCCCATTGTAGATAATATGTTTTTTTATTTCAAATTTAGTTTTATTTGTGATACTGCTGAGCACATTTTTTAAAAAAAATTAAAGCAATGTGTATTAATTTACTTATACATGTCACCTTATATGATAAAAAATCTATTTTATAAATTTAAAAGACAATCTTTAGCAGATTTCTTTAAAAATGATAAATATAAGTTGTTACATGGAAACTGTGCATCTTCTAGTTACTTATTGACTATTTTTAAAATTTATGGTTACTAAAATTTTGTGGTTTTCTTCATAGATAAGCCTAGCACATTTATCTTTAGTTTCACTCTTTAGTATTTTGTGTTTTCTATTGCTACTGTGATAAAGTCATTTTTTGTGATGTATTTCAAGTAGTTATTGATGGCATGCAGAAAAACGATTTGATTTTATAAAGATTTTTCTAACAGGTAATGTCAATATTACATTTATTTTTTTATAGTTTTTATTACTTTCTTGGCATTCTCAGTGGATAATCATATGATATAGATTGTTCTAATTATATTTTTCATAATAGTTAATATATCTAATTTATTTCATCCTGTGTCATTTCATCCTAGCCTTGCATTTAATGAAACTATCCCCGCTTCTCACAAATATTATTCAAGATTTAAAAGATACTAAAGAAATACTACTGAATTTGGTTATATTTTTGTTAAAGTTTATCAAGAAAAGCCTATGCTTTTCTCCACTGTCCGTGCTAATGGGTCAGAATATATGAATAGATGCATTAAGGATAAGTCATTGTTGTATTATTGTCGTCTTACTATTGGCTGTTATATACATACGTATGTGTGTATGTACACACACATACATGCACACATATATGGCTTGATCTGTGTTAAACAGTTAATTTCAGAAATGTACCGTATATATCTCTTGGTAAGACTGATAAAGAACTGTATTTTTTGTACCATCTACAAGCGTTAGAGTTCTAATTACGTCAGATTTACAAAGGAAGCTTAGAAGCTCTACATATTTTGTAAGTCCTATAATAATTTACATAAAAAGGGATATATGCTCCTCAAACATTTACTAAAACTTGAAAATAAAATAGTTTTGTCCCAGTACTTTTCTTGGGGATGGTTCTTTGAGAACATTTAAAATGTATCTCACATTATTGGCTTGCTCAAAAATTCTTCTATCGTTTCAAATCATTTTTCTGAAATTATAATATTACCTCCAAACGTCCATTTCCTCAATTTTTTATTTTATTTTTTTCATTTCCTCAATTTTTTAAATGCAGAATTGTCTTTTCAGGTTTCAGGCCTCCAAATTAAAGTTTTGTCTGGTCTGCCAAAGCTCCCACTTAATTCCCCCCGAAACTGGGAAATAACAGGAAACAAAGTTGTATATTGGCCCAGCAGGGGAGGCATTTTTCAATCTTTTCTCATCTGCCCCAAATGAAAAGAGACATTCCTCAAAATTTCTGTGAAAGGTGGTAGCTAACCTACCACGGTTCCCACATTTACATATTTTTCTCCTGTGTGTCATCATTTCATCATTGCAGTGAGGATTTGTTACAGAGTGGAACACACGTAACTGAATTGCTAGCTTAATTACCATACCTTGAAATGCTCTTGGACGTTTTGATATAGAGTGTCTCATTCTTGGTTACAAGTCATACGTGAAAATGAAAATGCAAAGAACACCAAAAAAAAAAAAAAGTTCAATTGAGCTAAATGACTTCTAAATTGCTAAAACATATAACCATCCTTGACAAAAATTATGAGTAACCACTTTTTGCAAACCTACTATTATGAATGTCAATAGAAAATGGATGATTCTGAGGGGAAGCAATGAAGGGGCATCTCTTGCCCTTTTCTGGTCAGGGAATTGTCAGTGGGGACAAAGAATCTTATAGGTACTACCATTCTGAAAGACATTTCTGCTCAGTTTTTGTAGGTGGCAAGGAAATGGGAACTTTGTTGCTCCTTAAGAACCAATTTAGGATCATTCTTCCCAGCGGACCGACTTTGTCTCTCCTGGTAAAGCTTCCCTGACACTAGCTGTTTTCTTTTAATGGCTTTACAGAATGGCTAAAACAGTTCAGTTACATCTCGAATTGCTTTGAGTCGTGTTCAAGTACTACTTCTGATAATGAATCTATTTATGTATTTTATGGCACCTATCAACTTGAGTATCTAGGTGACCAGCCAGAAATATTGAAATAGTAAATAAATTAGAAAGTGTTTTTTCCCTCCCTATTGGAGACCTGCTTGCATAGGTATATGGAGTTATACCAAGCTCTTGGAATCCTATGTCACCTGATCTTGGAATCTTGGATGAGTACTCTTTCCTATAAAATTTATTTAATAAACTGTTATAAAGTGAGATCACTACAATTATCCTTTATAGAAAGCAATTTCTTTACCCTGAAGATATTCCAGGTAATACAGAAATCAAACAACAACATCCTTCCCCTTTAGGTTACTACCCTTGGTAATAAAAAAAAAATTATTTAAGCTATTCAGTTGAACGATCGCTTTTATCGGATCCCCTTGTGTTCAGGCCTCTTGGACATTGTACTACAAACTTTTCCAGGGCTCATCTGAGAGCTCTTTCATACAGTAAGTTTACCTTTCCAATTTCTAGTCTAGACACCAATGAGATCAATAATATAAGACACAGGCTTGCATCTATCATTTGCAAATTGTTTTTCCCTTTCTATTGACTCGGATAACAAATATGAAATACATGAGAGTGGTGAATACAAATACATACAATTTAAATTCCCTTCAGTTAAGCCCCCAAATTTAACTCTTTTCATTTTTGAATAACCTGATTTTAAGTCTAAATGTTCATTGCCATAAAATATCATTAACACTTATACCCAATCTATTCCTAAAATATAGTTTTATAATTAGAATATAACCTAACCCAATATAATTATAATGTAACCATATAACATTCTAACATATAAGCCATCAAGTATATATTGAAGGATTATTTTATCACAATTGAAAAAAATGAGTGTTTTGAACTAATATTGGCATCTGAACTTAGGCTAAGAAATAACCCTACATACTTCTTTTGTAATGTTATACTGAACTAAGTGACAAGGATGCTATGATGTGACTAGGCCCCAAGTACTCAGATTTTATAATAATGACTCTGGTATGATTTTGTAAGAGATTTATGATACCAGCTGTATTTTACTGCAGTATTTTTGTCTTTAGTTTCTCCAGGGGAGATGTATATTATTTATGATTTGGCTGAAGATGAAATGGCTCCAGGGATTAGTAATGAGATATGAAACCTTTCATCTCAAAGTTTTTAGTTCTAGCATATGATACTTATGCCTGAAAGTCCACATTACCTGTTGCTTATGAAATATGCTAAGTAACATGAATTTAGAGAGTTGAGTCAAATCACCTACAACCAAATTTCATCTGTTGCAAACTGCATGTTCATAAGTAATCAGCAACCTTTGTGTTAAGCTTTGTAAGGACATCGTAATTAACTTATTCTGTAGATGCTGGTTCCCTTTGGTGGCATACAGCCCAGAAGCCTCACAGAGTAGACTGATCTATCAGCTGCCATTTGTCTATTGGCCACTGTTGTCTATTGGCAGTTGATCATTTGGTCACTGGCTTAACCATTAGTCCATTATTATTACATTAACATATATTTGGTACTGTTTAGTAAGTTTCTACATCAGTTGCTTTACATTTTAGACACAAGATCTGAGGTAGGGATTATAATTCCCACTTTGTATATTGAGTAGATTGAAATGAAGTTTCCCGGAAACCAAAAAGTAGTGAATCTAGGGCTCAAACTCAAAGCAAATGTCCCTTTGAACATTAAATTAATCAGGCCAAGTGCCCAAGATTCAAAGATATGCTCTATATACATTAGATTTACTCCCTCCCATCAACTGTCCAAAAAAAAAAAAAAAAAAGAATTTTAGTAGTACTTTCTTTTATTGAATATTTTAATACAATATATTCAGGTCAGATTTTTTTCTTCACCTTAGTCCCAGGTTCCAGATTCTATGAGCACTGTTAGGGCACCTATTAACACTTTGTAATTCAATTTTAAATTTGTATATAGATTTCAAATATGCAATTTAAAATTTTAAACATTAGATACTAGATACAAAATGCTTACATGATATTAGCTTGATGGCAATTTGGGCTTTTAAGCAACTGCAGTACCATTCGGTGTGATAAACACAGTGTGATAGTAATTTACTAAGTGGTATCTTAGTCACTTATGGATTACTATATGTTTAGAAAATATGTAGGCAGTAAAAGTAATGAACAAAATAAACAGTAAGAATAAGAAATAAGCTTCATGAGAAAAATAATTTTACTTTCTGCTGAAAATATTAATTTTATTCTATTTTCTCTTATGTCCCCCTCACTACCACCACCAATTTCCAGTTGTCATGTTGTCATAGAAACTAATTATAGTACTCTGACTGCCTTAAAAAATGTTTTGAGGAAGAAATATTCCATGAGTAATATCCTAATGAACATTTAAAAAATTATTCCCATTTAAAAAATCAATTAATGTCAATCATTATATTCACTCATCCATTTAACATATAATTTTGAAACCCTATTTTTTACTAAAACTACTCTAAGTGCAGATATCATATTAATAAACAAGTATTAAAATGTGTTTTCATCATTGTATGTATTTTCTGCTTGGCAATAAAAAGATAAATAAGCAAATAGATAATTTAAGAGGAATAAATACTATAACAGGAAATACACGACTACTTTCTAGTATTTCTCGTGCAGATTTTCTTGTACTAATATAATAAATCAAAAGAAAGAAAAATACCAGGAGTGCAGAGAATCTCAAAATGTCTGGTAAAATAAGTCTCAATTTATCATAAGGAGCTGAGTATCTTTTCCTGCAGCAGAGATAAAAATAAGCTTTCTTAGAGCATTTATGGTTTATAACCCTCTAGTATCTTTCAAACAAAAAACAAAACATATACCTAAGCATTTCTCCATTCCCAATCTCAATCTACTCATGTAACTTTAATTTTCCTATTATGTTCTCAAGTGGGTCAGAGGAACATACTGTATTACATAGATATCTGTGATTTCCCCTAAAGAGAGGTACAATTTGTGAGGAAAAAGACTCTAATATTCAATAAGATTAGAATCTACCTGATACTGTCTTTCATAGGACAAGTGTAAGCTAATGCTATATGTGTCGGATTTGTTGCATTTTTAATAAATGTAGAAAAGTAAAGTAGGCCAAGTGCTAAGATGCATCATTTTTTATATTGCATGTAAATTTTTTTATATTACATGATTCTGTGTTAAAGGAAATATGTTGTTGGGCCACCATGAAAACCCAAGAATCAAAATGAGGAAATAAGAAAGAGCATATTTCCCAGGTTGATTCCCTAACAATAAATCACTGCCGTTATCTTTACACTCTAATAGTGCACTTACTCACAGTGGCAAACCTCTGACAGTCACTTTAATACATCTTGAGGTTAGTGTCAAGTTGTATAACTTAGAACAAATTCCAGGTGGTGAATTGGGAGGCTCATGACTAGTGTGCGATGAATGACTGTATTTTTAGCAAACCTTTTAATCCTATGGAAAGCTTATCTGACGTGAGACTGTAAACCATAGATCGCTGTGGCAAATGTGATTAGTCTGAGGAAAAATCCCCATTATTTAAGGTCTCCTTTGAGGGAAAAATCTCTTCCCCGAGTCTCATTATATATGGTTTAGAAAATAATGTGTTAACAGTTGCCATTTGCATTTCTATATAACCTCAGAAGGAAGTGATTTTGACATGCATTTTCTAGATGACGTCATAAATGTTTTTTGTTGATTTTTTGATGATTCATTCTATCCTAAGAAAGAAAATTTGGTGTCAGACTCATGAGATAGTGTTAAGGTGCCTAGCATGTAGGTTTATTTGAAGCAGAAAATATAGAAATAAAATAACTACATTTGAATAACTAATGAACAAATATGTTCCAATTTGATCATAGCTTTAAGTATTGGCCCACGAAGCTCAATGAGGCCCACGTGGGATTAAATGAAAGAAAACCACAACTAGGCAAAGTCCTGAAAACCAAAGAAAGAGAAAGTTTTAAATGAAGTCAGAGGAAAACAGTAACAGTACAATGAGCAGTTATAAAAATGGGTGCGGACTTCTCATCAAAAGCAACGCTAGGCAGGGGATAGTGGGATTATACCTTCAACATTCTTTTAAGGCTAAAAACTAGAATTTTATATTCAGTGAAGCTATCCTTCAAAATAAGTACAACATAAAAAAATTATAGAAAAGTCAAAGCTGAGAGATTTTATCACTAACAGACCTGTGTCATAAAAACACTAGGAGCCCTTTAAGCTGGAGGGAATGATACCAGATGGAAATGTAGGTCTAAAGGAAGGAAGAACACCAGAACTATGATATGGGGAAAGATAAAAGACCATTCTTTTTCCGTTCTTAATATCTTCAAAAGACAACTGATGGTAATTCATAATGCATGTAAATAAAATCGGCTTTTTGAAAAAGACCATTGAAGCAACAATAATAAAAATGTGTTATGGTGCTTGTAAGATAGACTGTAAATATTTAGCACACTAGCACAAAGATTGGGAAGGAAATAAAGGGACATGCCTCACATTATGCTTGCAGTAGTACACATCAATTCCAGGAGAAGTGCGATAGGTCCAGGATGCATATTATAATCATTAGAGAGACTGCTTGCAAAAAAAAAAAAAAATTAAAGATAAATAGGGTTGTTATAATCTGGACAAAACCACCTGAAAATCAAAACTGAACCTTGGTTTCAAAACGTCTCTGAGGAAGCAGTACTGAGGGGGGAAAAATGCACGGAACACTACTTGGCTTAAATAAATTCTGCAATAAGCTATGTGTCGATTGCAAGCAAGAAAAGGGAAGGCACAAGAATGCACATGCTGTCTTTCCTGCTTGCAGGTCGTCACCTTGATCTGTGTCAGCAGTTGCTGGTGGTTGGTATGCGTGGGCCCATCAATCAGCTCAGTGCTCAGGAGAGAGAGAGACTCTCAGGAAGTCCATGCTCTCTTGATGTTCCTATCATCTGGCTTCTGGGTTCACATGCGGACAGGAATACTTGGACAGTAATCAACTCTTCTATTGGTTCATGATTCTATCATCTAGTTCTGATTGGTTATACTCAAAGTCATGTCATATACTCAGTCATGAGTTAGCGAAATTATGTATAACTTTGGGGTACAGCGGGTGTTTGTCTCTTTTGGACAAGGTAGCCATGGCAACAGGCTCTCAACCTAATGCTTATCAGTAGATGAACTTACATATTTTCAATTTTGTAGGCTTTTGGGTAAAATGTGCCTTTCAACTCTTTGGAGACATGTTTATAAGCAATTTGGGAGAAGCATGTTAATTATCCAAGGAACATTTTGGGCAGGAAATTGTCTACAATTTCAAGAATAAAGATATTTATGTTCACTCTCATGAGGAAGGATGAGGCATCTTTTACTTACATTTCTTTTACATATCACAGACGTATCTATCTATACAGGAGAAGATAATGACAATAGAAAATAAATAGCAAGATAGTAAAAAAAACCAACCAGATGATTAGTTACATTAAATGTAAAAAAGAGTACACATCAAATTAAAAGGCGGGAATTGGTCAGACTGAATAAAAAGTTAAGTCCTAACTATATGAAGCTTATGTGAGTAGTTTAAATATCAAGTAAATTCATGTGGAAAAATGTGGAAAGTAAATACATGGAAAAATACGCTATGCGAACTCAAATCATAAGAAAGTTGGTGTTCCTATCAGACAAAGTCTACTTTAAGACAAAAAGGCATGTTCCAGGACTTAAAAAGAGCCAAGCATGACTACTCTAGAATAGCCATCCAAAATATGTAAGAGCTTAAAATCAGGGTGCTAACACACAAAAATTGACAGGAGAGGAAAAAAAAATAGAATAAATCAATAATGACTATCAGAGACTTAAAAATCCTTCACTAATTCATACATATTATATCCAAAAGTATAAAAAATTATATAGAAGATTGTAACAACACTGTCAATTACTATTTCATTTCGTCCACTCAATAATTTTTGGTGCTATGTTGAACCTGATAATGTGTTAAGGACTAAATTGCAATGATGAATAAGATTCAGTCTATTTTTTAAAAGCGCATTTTTTTTATCATAAGACACAGATAGAAACAGATAAATTGCAATTAAATGTGCTGTTGAATATTTTAATAATTTAAGCACATTTTAATAGATGCTGTTGCAGAAATGTGAACAAAGTTTGTTGCAGAAGAGCTCATTCTCATTAAGGAAATTAGAGATTTTATTAGGGAGGTAATATTTGAGCTGATAGTTGAAGAGATATTTTTAAGGACCAGAGTAGCTAAGTGCATAGGGTGAGTCATTCCAGAAAAAAGGAGGAGCATCTATGAAGGAATGCAGCTGCAAAATGTTCTGTAATGCCTTGGAAATGTCACGCAAGAAAAGGAGGTGTCTGAAAATGAGGCTGTAAGAGTAGATTGAGGATGATTTTGAAGATGTATAGATGCTGAGGTAAGAAGTTTTAATTTTAACCTATTGGCCTAAAAAGCCAACAGAAAGATACAATGTCATCAGCATTTTCAGGATGATAGGCTTTGTCACAACAGAGTCAGTCCCAAATCAAGTTAGGCTGAAGGTAGAAACACAAGTAAAGGAAATTATAACTTCTAACTTGGTGGTGAAGTAACATGCTGGTCCGTTTCCATGAGCTGCAAGAAATGTCACAAATAATTTGTTTCCAATAAATTACTAAAATTTACAAATTATTTAGACGAAGTTCAAGTAAATCCTTATAACAAAAATCCTTTTATTCACTTACATTATAATATGTTTTCTTGAGTGGGAACAAATGGATTTTATTAAAGCTAATAAAACGTAAGTTGTACATAAGCCTACATCTGTGTGCCTCTGGAGAAAACACAAATGTTGCCCGATATCTGTGTGCCAGCTGTGGCCATCGATGGCATCACTATATGCCCAGATATCCAAACTTGTGAGCTGAGCATTATTCTAGACCATTTCCCCCCTCACTAACCAACCCAACCAAATTTGCAACTGTTATTTAATATTCCTTATATTCTCCTAATATTCTCCCCCCCCCCCATTTTCCCTGCTACTGCTTTTGTTCTTTCCATCATTATTTCTCCTCTTAATACTCTAACACCCTTACCATAATACCACCTTACATAGATCTCATAACATTATGGATAAGATAAATACTTCTTCAATAACTTCCCTTTCTTTCCAAACAAGTCCCCAAAATATTCCTTTTCAAGAACAAAATGTAAATTCAGTTCCAAATTTTAATGTACTCTTTCATTCTCCCTTCTATCTTATTTATGCTTTTTCTTCTCTTGGGATGCTGAATGAACTTCATTGATATTTTGCTAGATAATTCAGGAAATCTCAAATCTAGCTTATTGTCTTATGTGAAAATTCCCAATGAAGTTATACACACCAGACACAATAGTAGAGATGAAATCAAATCACCATATAATTATAAAATGAGTGGCATTAACTCCTAAAATAAACACCAATGACACTGTATTGGAGCATTCATTTTGTTCAAGATTCAAGATTTCCTCCTACTCTGAAAGTCTTAAGCTTACAACTGACCACCTATGGATGAGAGCACCATATTGCACAAAAAAGAGAAAAAGATTGAAAGAGAAAAGGAGAATGTAAGGGAGGGGAAGGGCACCAGACTCTATGCAACATCCCACTGACCTGAAAAATGCTCTATAATGAGTGAGTATCCCAGAACCAAAAAATCCAGTCAGAATCTCTTTCTGAAGGGAAGTATATGGGGGGAGGGAATGGCTGCTAGGATATCTGTGAAGAAAAAAAAAAACATTTGAGGAGATAATAGCCAAAAATTTCTAAATTCAATGAAAATCCTAAGTCCAGAGAGATCCAAAAAAGCTCAACAAATCCCAAGCATTAGAAAACTGGAGAAAATCTCATCAAAGATTATAACTTAGTTTCTCATAACCAGGGATAAAGAGAAAAATTTTAACAGCAACCAGAGAAAAGACACAATATGTACATTAGAACAAAGCGAAGACATCCACAGATCTGTTTAGAAACAATGCAAGGAAGAAGACACTCAAGCAGCATTATTAAAGCAATGCAATAAATAATAGCATAGAACTCTATACCCATATCTTTCCAAACAAAGACAAAATACAAATAGGCCCAGAAATGCAAAAGCTGAAAGAATTCACCAACAGCAAACCAGTGTTGGGGGAAAAAAAAAAAAAAGCTAACCTCCTTCAGGCAGAAGCTAAATGATGCTAAATGAGACTACCGATCTATATAAAGAAATGAAGAGCATGAAAAATGATAAAGCCACGGTTTAAGATATGTAATTCTGTCCCATTTAAAAAGTTCATAAAATAGTTAACTGTTTAAACAAAAGTAATGTCAATGTATTGGTGTTGTGTTTTATACATACAACAAAGGCGGAGAAGGGAGAAATGAAAGATTACCTTTGGAAAGTTCATATACCCAACATGAAGTGATATGATATCTGTGAGATTAAGTTAAATATATGCACTGGAAACCAGAATCAGCCACAATAACAAAAAGAGCACTGTAACTGGTCAGTCAAAAAAGGAAGGAAAGTGGTGGAAGCATCAAAGTACATGACTGATCCAACATACAGCAGACAGATGACAAGCACGTAACATGTTTCCACTTACCTAACACTTCAGAAAATGCAAATTAATGTGGAATAATAGAAAGAAGAGCCTGGGGATGAGGGTGAAGGGAGGAGGGAGGAAACCCCCGGGAATGGGATGAGCAAGATGCAGGGTGACAAGCACTGAGGGAGGCACTTGATGGGATGAGCATTGGGTGTTATACTATATGTTGACAAATTGAACTCCAATAAAAAAATATACAAAAAAAAATCACAAAGTAATGAGGAATGGCAGGAGAGATAGCTCTCTTCGCCGTATTGATTTCTGTGGTGTTTTTTTTCTGCTATATGAATATGTAACAACTTACCAAATCACACAATTTAAGTTTGTGCAGTTCATGACCTGTTAATTATTCTTCCATCATACTATAAATACATTTTTGAAATTAATCAATTACGATCCCAGTAAAGATTTTGGATGAGAGGGGCCATATGGACCAGAAACTTACTGATGGCATACAGGGAAAAGAACACAGGAAATGAATGTTAGTTTTGGGTGGCAAAAAAAAAAAAAAAAAAGGATTAATAAGGAAAGGAATAAAAGAAGGGACAAGATGGGGTTGCACTGTCCAATAAGGTAGCTATTAGCTAGGTGTGGTATTTGAACACTTGAAATGTAAGGGCCTCAAACTAAAATGTGGTACTGGTATAAACACAGGCTGGATTTTCACCCCTTGTCAATTTAAAAATAATAAAATATATTATTGATACTTTTATTAAATCTTTATTCCATACTTTGTTAAACCTTATTAAGATTTTAGATACTTCGGGTTAAATAAGGTATATATTATTAATTTTATCTTCTTTTTACATGTTTTAGTGTGGCCACTAGAACAGTTAAAATTACATGTGCAGCTTGAATTATATCTATATAAGACAGTACTATCATGGGGTTGGGGTGGATAGCGTCCATAAACAGCTAGGTCAATGACCCAAGTAAAATAGTGTCACAGTAAATTTCACCAAAACTAATAATATGTAAGACATTCACAGAGTCATTTGAGACTGAAATTGGCTAATACCTCACATCCTGCTTTCTCCTCAAAGCATCACTCATTAGATGCAAGGAAAGAAATTGAGGAGTTTCTTTGTTACTACAAAGTATGAGGGTCTCATCAGTTGCTGATTCAGAATATTCCATGTGAAAATATTAAAATAAAAACTTGACTAACTACTTATCAGAGGCTAAAAAAACACACATAAGAAATTTGTCCTAGTTGCATATCTACGAGTAGATACGAAAATTAAATTCTGGGGATGCCTGGGTGGCTCAGTGGTTGAGCATCTGCCTCTGGCTCAGGGCGTGATCCCGGGGTCCTGGGATCGAGTCCCACATCGAGCTCCCCACAGGGAGCCTGCTTCTCCTTCTGCCTATGTCTCTGCCTCCCTCTGTGTGTCTCTCATGAATAAATAAAATCTTAAAAAAAAGTTCTATATCCAATCTTAACCATTAAGTTGATTCTCCAGTTCAGCTCAAACAGGTTTAGATATTAGCATACCTGTATTCTTTTTTTTTACTTTTATTACAATGTTAACACACAGTGTTATATTAGTTTCCAGTGTACTGTATTCAACAATTCCATCCATCTCCCAGTGCTCATCTCAAGTGCACCCCTTACACCCCATCACCTATTTTACCAATCCCCCATCCACCGCCCCTCTGGTAATCATCAATTTGTTCTCTATAGTTAAGAGTCTGTTCCTTGGTTTGTCCCTTTTGTTTCCCTTTGCTTGTCTTGTTTCTTAAAACCCACAAAGGAGTAAAATCATATGGTATCTCTCTTTCTCTGATCAGCTTATTTTATTTAGCATTACCCCACCCTCCACCATCATTACCCATCACCACTATTTAAATGAGCAGCAGCTAGCTACACGGGAGATCAAAGCTACTTTGTACCATACTTAGCAATGACCTGAGAGTTCTTTTTGCGCAAAGCCTACTCAATCTTTGAAATCTGTTCCTGTTTCCCATGGCAAGCTTGAATTTCATTGTCATGTTTTCCTGAAAGAGCTGAGGATTTTCTCTGTTGGTGATGAGAAAGTGACAGGTGGGGCCAGTTAGGGAGAGAGGGGTAGGGGGCTACATAATCAGGCTCACAGAAATCCCCAAAATGTGGAAGCATAAGGAAACCAGAGCTAAGGGAACACAGGAGACCACCCGGCCCTAGGTGTTCAAGGCGGGGGGGTGGGTGGGTAGTCTTATTTATGATCTCCTGTGGTCAACAGAAAATAACCAGACCCTAAAAAGAAGTAAGCCATTAAGGATGTTATCACTACTCCTTAATCAATGGTGCTGCCAGTAGAGAGAAGTCCAAAAGATTTCAGTTCCCTGGTTAGCCTTCAATAACAGACCGACCCTAAAAGCCCCCTGTGGTAACCCAGTTGGGACCCCTCTCATTTCTGAGAGCTTTTCTGTACCTTCGCTTAGTAAAACTCTATCACTTTACTCACTCTCTTGTGCCCACAAGATTCATTCTCGGACCTCATGAGACAAGAACCTAGCTGTCCCCCTTGCTTCAGTGACAGATACGGAATTCCCCACCCTCAGGAGGAACCCAGTCTAGCAGATGGATGGTGCATGCTTCAGTATATTCAACAGGAAAGAACACCAACAGCCGCCAAGAGATAATAGCATGCCCCTTACACAACATATACATACGTGCCGGCTTCAGCTGCAAGTTATGAATTCAGGCACCAGTAGAGTGCCAAAAATAACTGATCATGCTGGTTTGCTGCATGAATATTTATAGAGTTGATTGACAAACTTTTAAAATTAATCTTAATGTTCCTTAAGGTTGTCACTCGGCAATTTTCTTCAGTGGAAGATGTGACATTCATTTTGATTTATTAGTTGCCTGCAGAGTTTTGATTAGTCAGCCATATGTTTTACCCTCCTTAAAAAATTTGGAAACCAACCCCCATCTTCCTATGTGCACATTTAAAGACACTTTGCTTAAATCGCCCTTTGATTAAATTGCTACCTCAAATTAGTCAGAATACAATAGGGTGCGTAACAGTAATAATCAACACAGACATTTCAATGGCTTAGCACAATAAAGGTTTATCATTGGTGACATTAAGTCCACACAAGTCAAAAAGTCATTAGCTTCATTTTAGTTTGCATTATCTCCACTCAAAAGAAGGGGTGCCTGGCTGGCTCGGTCAGTAGGGCAATGGGACTCTTGATGTTGGGGTTTTGAGTTTGAGCCCCATGTTGGGTGTAGAGATTCCTTAACAATAAAAATAAAACAAAACAAAGGACTACAGATCTGAGTACATTTGGGCTTTATGAGATATGGGAAAGAAGAATAAGGAAGAATTAAGGCTTTAGAAGACTCCTAAATCTCTAACATCAGCAGCCAGGGAGTTGGTGATAGATTTTAAGCGAATAAAGAAAGGGAAAGCTTAAAGTTTTAAGTACCTTAAAGTAAACGGTAAACATACTGAAAGGAAATATAGGTAAATACTGGTATAATTTCATGAAGGAAAAAAGTGATTAAGCTTGAAACAGAGGTATGAAGTGTATCAACCCTACAGGACAGATTTTTGACCAAAAATTTTGAAGCTATTTTGGCAGAGGCGCTTATGAAATCAAGAAGATAAAATGAAACCCAGAGCAAAGTATCATAAAAAAAAATGTGGCAAAGGGATAGTCTCTTCAGTAACTGAAGGTGTACACATCAGTAAGAAGAATAAACTGCAATGTGCTAACATCTAAAAAATACAAATAGCCTATATGAAAACCTGTTCAACCTCATAAAAAAATGTTTACTTATTTATTTATTTTTTTTTAAATTTTTAAATGTAAATTAAAATTAAAAAATCTTTGAAATAGCAAATTGATAAATATTAAAGAAGGATAATATGCACTACCATGAAGGATGCACAGACACAATCATTCCTACCCTTTGCTTAAAGATTTATATTTTAGCAAAATCTTTCTCCAAAGCCATTTGAGTCTAAATACCGTAAGCTTTAAATATGCATGTGCCCTCTGACCGAGCAATTTCACTTCCGTACTTACCACAGAAGGTTTGACTTAATATAAAAGCAAAGATCTGGAACCAAATTCAACGTCCAAGCGAAGGGATTGGTTAAATTAATACCCAAGTATCTATGAAATGAATTATCACCCTGCTATTGAAGAGTATGACATGAATAGTGATATATAAAAAGCTCAGAATATGTAAAGTAGAATGCATTTATAAACTTGGTTTTATTTTACGAGCCTATTTGTATAAAACTATATGTGTATATAATCTACAAGATCCCACATGGAATCCCCATGTATAAATCTAATATTTAGCCCTGTCAGTCAGGGTCCACCAGGAAATAGATGGCACCATCTATTTGGATAACTTGAACAAATTTAATTTTAAAAATGAAATATAGCTGAGGCAGAAGGAACGGTACAAGAAACGAGGGGTGGCATCGCCTGAGCAGTCACCCTCACTGTACCGGTGATGTGAAATGAGAGAATGGATGGTGGACAGCTCCTGAGATAAGCCCCAATAGCCCTCACCTACTTCCCTGTCCCCTTGCGTGTGGGCTGCACTTTGTGACTCACTTCTAGTGAACGAATGTGGGCAGATGTCTGTGGATGCCACAGGTTTAAAGAGACTGTGGCCTTCTCTTTGGTTCTCTCTTGCTCACTGCCATGGTCTAGCCCATCGCTAGAACCAGGGGAAGCCAACTGCCAGGTTACCAGCAGCCCTATGGAGGGATCCACACAGCATGGAGAGGAACTGAGGTCCCTCAGTCCAACAGCCTGGAAGGAGCTGAAGGCTGCAGCAGTCACAGGAGTGAACTTGGAAGCATATGTCCTAGGCCCGTTAGGTCTTGATGACTGAAGCTCTGGCCAAGAGATGGACAACCACCTCCTGGGACACCCCAAGGCAGAGGCCTCCAAGTAAACCAAACCTGGAGTCTTGACTCACAAAGAAGCATGAGTTAAATTAAGTGCTTCTTGTTTTCATAGGCTGAGAGGGGTCATTCATTACACAAGAAGAGATAGCAAAGAGATACACAACCTCGAGACGAGCAGTGACCAACTGTTGGGGGACACAGGTAAGCCCACCTGGGAGGAACCTGGAAGAACCAATATCTTCACTTTACTGCTCTCGGCTGATCTCCTAGTGGTAGAGAGCAGGGTACAGATCCTTAGGAGGAATCCGGTGGGGCAACAGAAGGGAGAGGGCAAAATGATCCTCTGGATATATTATATTCTGTACTATATATACAAAGGTCTGGAAGGATACGGTGCACACTCAACCGTGCTGTTTATCTCTGGGTAGTGAGATTAGGGTTATATAATTATTTTTTGTTGTTTCTTTGTTTGGTAATAAAAAGAATTAAATGAGTTGTTAAAGGGCATTGCAAAAATCACAGGCTGACCTTGACTACTCAATCATGCATTATGTTTTAAGAATTCCATTATATTAAGCGAATTGCATGGTCCTTCCCTTTTTTAAGATCAGGTTTGTGTAATAAACAGCTGTTCCTAGTAGTTAAAGTCAATTAATCACATGGGTATCATTTCTTGAGTTGGGATTTTTAGAAGTCGATCATTTTCTGTTTGTCTTTGCCTGATGGGTTTGTTCAACTTCTTTATGTCTTGTTTCAGTTTGATAGTTTTTATTTCTTTAAGAACTATCCATGTCAGTCATTATAAAGCTGCATTGTTTTTCAAAATAATTGCAAAATAGATTTGTATCGATTACCATGTGAGCTTTTCATTTCTAAATATTTTATTTGGTGTAATCGTCACAGGTTTATCGCACCAAGAGTGAATTAATTAATGTTTTCCAAATAAACAGATTTTGTTTATCAGTTTTACTTTTTCACTCATTTTGCCAGACAGGTATTTTTGCCTTTTTTTGTAATTCCTTTCCACATTTCTGTGGTATATTAAAATCTCCAGCAGTAGTCCTATTTTTTTACCTGCATTTTTTTCTTCTTTTGACAAATACTTATTCTGCTACTTCTAAATATTTCTTAACTCATTTGACTGAAAAATACATAAATTATTAACACTATAGCTGAATATTTATAAATTTTAAGAACTGGGAAAAGTGTCATAGCTAGCATTTTTCAAACTCAGGTTATAATTCATTAGGGCAAAAGGAAAACAACTTAGCATCATGGAAATCATTTTTATAAAGTAGAATAAAAAAGACAGGAAGATAAAGCATATTATCATATGGCAAGTATAAATGCTGTTATATGAAATGTCTGTTTTGGTTCTATAGTATTGTGTGTGTTTATATGAGTATGCATGTGATTTATGTGTACAGAGAGATGATTTTTTCTATTGTAGATAGCCATCAAAAAGCAGAGTTGAAAAAGACCAAAGCCATAGATAAGTTGCCTCAAACTCTCATTTGAAGCCTGAGAAATAGGAGAGGAGGAGGTTATGTTCACTCCACATCACACAGGGTACAGCTGACATGAATCTGTGGAATATCCAAAGAACTGGTCTCTCCACTAGAAAGCAATATAAAAGAATACTAGACATTACTCACTTTAAATTACTAGGGCAATACTATAGTGATTTTCATTAAAAATTGCAATTTCTCTGAGTACCTCAAAAGTTTTTATTTTTACTTATTTTTTTCCATTCCTTTTACATTTTATTTTTTTAAGATTTTATTTATTCATGAGAGACATAGAGAGAGAGGCAGAGACACACACAGGCAGAGGGAGAAACAGGCTCCATGCAGGGAGCCCGATGTGGGACTCCATCCTGAGACTCCAGGATCACGCCCTGGGCCAAAGGCAGGCGCTAAACTGCTGAGCCACCCAGAGATCCCCTCTCAAAGGTTTTTAAAGGTTAGGATGTTCAAGGCATGACCCAAACAAGGCCCATATGCTGTATGTAGCTGATGACTCTTATGACTGTTGATATGTGTTTTCCCTTTGCAATTTTTTTTCCCTATTGAAGAAACTAGATCACCACTGAGCCACCCAGGCATCCCCCTATAGTAGGATTTAGAAGGTTCCTCTATCTGATTCTTTTTGGAAAGAATAGTTTATAAGGAGTGTTGTATATCTCCAATTGCATAAATCATGAGTCGTATAATGCATAGCTGTAACACACATAAGATAAAATGGCTTAGTAGACTCAGCTATAACTGTTTCATCCATTATAAAGTGAAAATTTGCCTTTTTTACTTAATGATTTCAGCCATCATTTAGGGATTGTTGCTTACATTCATTACATCCTTAAGATTTTCAAAATTGAAGATTTTATTTATATTTCCCCCCATGCATTTATTAGTTTGAATTTTACCACACGAAGAAGTTGCCTCATCAGCTAGATGTCAACTTTGAAGTACTTGATAGTAAGCAGGTTAAAAATGTAGCTTTTCCCTTTATTTACCAGTGTTCAGAAGATGAACTGGTTTCATGGCATCCTCCAAAGTGACACATGAGTGTCTATATATATATCAGTATAAACTTTCAAGTATCTTGATGTTTTTAGCATTTCAATCAACTTTTGAATCATTGCAATCGATTTTGTTGGTATATATTTCTAGCATGTCTTCATTAATTATATCAAGCTACTTTTCTCATCTTTCTTTAATTTACAGGATATTTGAATACAACTCTTTTCTGATGAGCATGCTAATTAAGATGAAATTTTCTTGTACTTCTTAGAAGACAGGCTATGAGGGTGAGCCAGGGTCGCATTTCTAGAGTCATAGTTTGAAGGCTCCCTCTTTTGTTATTAACGAAGAAGTATTTTTTTTTTTTTAAAGTAGCCTCTCTATACTGACATCTGCTGGCTCCCCTTTTCTCCTTCACTGTATGTGAACTTTTGCTTTCCTTTTTCTCAGTTTCTAAGTTATGCTTCATTTACGCTCTACTCATATCATTTCTTTTTATTATAAGCTTTGTAAGAAGGGAATTTGGGCGATTACTTTTTAGAGGTTTCAGATCAGGACTCTCTCATTCCTTCCCAATCCTCTTGTGGTCCCTTTGCACTCACCCATGATGTAGAGTCCGGGAAGTCCTCTGGCAACTTGGTTGATACGGTTTTGGCCTAAACTTCAATTGATGAATAAAGTTCCCTGTTTGAAGAGTGGGTGCTTGTCAATGATATATGGTCCCCAGGATCATCCTAATCTTGTTCTCTTCTTGATGTGAACATGACCACTCTGCTGACTGGAGTCCTCACAGCTATATATATAGCTATTCATGGAATTCTTCATCTAGTCTTAAAGATGTTTTAGGATTTTTTTTTTAAATTGGCTACACAACTATATCTGTTTTAAAATACTGATTCAAGAATAAAGAATCATACCACTGTCCCTGCCATGAACAACTTGCCCTGTTCCCCTGATAAAGCCTTTTAAGCCTATAAAATTTTCACTGAGGTCCATTTTATTTATAAGAAAGTTTGCAAATATGAATTATGAAACCTATGGGGAAAATTGCTGTGATTATTTACATGTGCCTCTTCTAGTTGGGGAATAGTTCTTAAAACTTGCAATAATATCATAAGCATATTATCAATAATTATCTTGACATTAGCGTATGTTCCTAGTTTCTTGCTCACCAGCATTCCCTGATTTCTTGTTCTCTAGTGTTTCTTTATTGGTTTGTGTTTTAAGCTTATTGGGACATATCTATGTACTTATTTAACAGAAAAATTGTGCATAAAAGTGGAATTCTTTCCATGTATTTTTTATGTTTAAATGTCTTCATTACATTCTCATATCTGGATAATTACTTAAGTGGGTATGAATTTCTAAGTTCAGTTTATTTCCTTTCAAAACTTGAGAGATGGAACACCTGGGTGGCTCAGGGGTTGAGAGTCTGCCTTTGGCTCAAGGCATGATCTTGGGGTCCAGGGATTGAGTCCCACATCGGGCTCGCTGTGAGGAGCCTGCTTCACCCTTTGCCTATGTCTCTGCCTCTCTCCTGTGTCTCTCATGAATAAATAAAATCTTTAAAAAATATATTTAAAAAAATAACTTGAGAGATAAGATAATCCATATCTTGGCATTAATTTTGTAAGAAATCCATTGTCAATACAATTTCTATTCTTTTTTTAAAAAATATTTTATTTGTTAATTCATGAGAGACAGAGAGGCAGAGGGAGAAGCAGGCTTCTCGTGAGGAGCGGGACACAGAACTTGATCCCAGGACCCCAGGATCACACCCTGAGCTGAAGGCAGATGCTCAACCACTGAGCCACCCAGGCATCCCTACAATTTCTATTCTTTAATAGATATATTATGTTGTTCTCTAGAAGCTTACTGGATTTTTTATTAGTATTTATAAACAAAGTATATCTATGTATTTCTTTTCAAAATACATTCTATCTTGGTTCTAAGCCCTTTTCAATGGAAAAATTAGTTTTTTGTGCAATTCACATATTTTTATCAGATCATTACTCTCCATTCATATTTTAACATTCTCTAACTACTAGCAGGCACTAGATGTTATTAATCTTTTATTTTTTTATTTTAATAATTTCTATCATTTCTATTTATTAACAAGGTCAAAGAAGAATTTATGTTCTGGATTACTGAGTTCTAAGTCATTCTGCTATTCTGTAATTCACATTACTTGTAATTTCAATAAGCATTTTCATTCTGATATTTCTATTTAATTACATGACTGCTATTTTAGACGAGCCTTGTTTATCTCTTATAGGAACAGTATTCTCTTGAATCTCTAGGTATATTAAGTCAAATTTTTGAAGTTTTTTTTTTTTACATGAGTTGTATTTCCCTACTCATTTATTTACATATTTTCTGAGGTGCTTTCCTTTTGCTATATTGCATTCCCGTATATGTCTAGCAAGGTTTCTTTTATGTGTATATATTCATATTTACCAGCATACTTACTACTAATATCGATGTTTGTTATTAGTATTGGTATCTAGAAAGATTGGGTAGAGAGGTAGCTAGGTAGGTAGACAGTAATCGATTCAAACAAGCCTTATCTAAGAACTACTGACTAGTTCTGGGGCCTGTTTCTCCTTCAGGTCTCTTCTAAAGGGGGTTCTGCTGATACAGCTTTGTGACTATGTGGACAGGTTATTCCAACAGACTGGATTTCCTTCAGGATAAATGGAATGGAGTGAACCAAGAAAAACTGAAATCTTGCCTTATTAAGCAAGGTCTTCCCTAAAGATATAGAACTTGAAGGTATTTTGCTTTCATGTACTTTGGGTGAAAGTGCTTTGCACTCACTGCTTCTCTCCTCTTCTGTTCCTATGTGTGCATCTCGAATACCTCACACTCTATTCTTCCACTTCCCACCTAAGGCATATCCTAAGATCCTCAAAAAGTAGAATGCATCCAATCATTAATTATATAGCTGTGTTTACTAAGCTTTTCCTGAAGCCAATACCTCAGCAGTTTTGCTGTGTACACTGAGACTATTCTGGCCCAGATCAAGCCAGCCTTCAATTAATTATCCAGTTACTTGCCCTAAAGGCCTGCTCTTACTTCCAGCTCTTGCTGACTGTGGGGTTGGAGATTTTTTTTTCTAATTTGCATTGGGGTTGACCTCTGACAGTCACCTCTGTGGCAGCCTGCTCCTATACAAAGGCTCTGATGCTCATTCTCTGCCTCTGTTTTCAGATCATTTTCATAATAGCTACTGTAAACCACACAATCTTAAAATATATTATTTTCTATGGATATCCCTCTTCTCTATTTTGCAGCAACCTGTAGTTTTTTTTTTTTTTCTATATCTATTGCATTTCAATGTGATTTAAAGAATCAAAGGTAGTAAATGTAATCGCCAGGTTACCATCTTGGACTATTGCCCATTGCCATACAGGTATAACAACAAATTTTGAATATTCATTCTTGTTTACCATATTGTAAGCAATGCGATTACTAATAAAAAAGAGGCAAAATTATTTTATTAAAATTGGGTTGCTTGCTTCCTTGAGGCTATTTTTTGCTATTCCCTATTTAATATTCTCAATCCTCCAACTAAAGGAAAAACTTGAAATGACCTCAGGATATTGTTTTGTAAAGGATGAGGTTTAGCAGAGTATCAAAATTTTGGGAATTACATTCCTCCGCTCAGGTTCTGCTAGACCTGATCTTAATCTTGATTCTATAGCTCATGAGATTTATGACCATGGAGAAATAATGTCTTTTGCATCAATAGCACCTACCTGCAAGGGTTATCTTGAAGAGCAAATTAGGAAGTGCCTAGAAACCCCTTGCATAGTGCCTGATAGATATGTATTCCACGGTCCTACATATTGCAGCTATGTAAGAAAGGCATTTGCATGAGAACAATTAAATCATGCCCAAACCTGGAATTTAAATGCAGAAATGGGATATTTATGTTTTGGAAAATAATTATCAGAAACCAAATAGCACCTTTAAGATACCCAACGCCATCTTAAAATGGTAACAACCCAATAGATGTAACAGTTGGGTAAGCTGTCTTGGGCAGAACTACTCTGTTTATAAATGCATATATCCTCAGGTTTGCAAATATCTCATTACCTTCTCCATGATCTGATTTTGCTTTTATGATTTTATTATAGATTTGGAGAGCCCTGGATGGGCTCCTGACCCATGTATATACCTCTTCTCACAACCCAGCACTTTCTCTACTTTTCATCGGCCAGGCATACGTTGTAGAGCCCAGACCCACTGCTCTACCAGGCTTCTGCTTCTACAGGGTCCCTCTTCCTCTGTGCTGGGCTCAACAACGCTACTCCCCTGCCCTTTTGATTACAGCTACAAACTCCTAGTAGTATTAAAATTTGACTTACTCAGTCTTCTATTTATTTCTTCAGCCCCTATTCAAAACCAGCAATGCTTTATCAGAATGCCCAAAAAGCATTTTAGTATTAAGTAATATGTACTTAACTCTCCTATGAAATCACTATATACTGAAAAATTTGAATAGTGAAGAAAGCTGCAATCTCATGTATATGAATTGTGATATAGATATTTCTTTTCCACAGACACACATCATTAAAATATTTGTCCTACATATAGTGACTTAAAAAATAGAATTATGCCTAGAAAAGTTTCAGTGTTAGTAATAAGGCTGCCTTCCAAGCATATTAGTTCTTTCCTTGAAGTTCATATTCAAAGGTCTTCAGTATAGTAAGTGAGCTTAGTATATTTAAAAAAAATGGTGGGGCAAGAAGGAAAGAAAAGTAAGCAGAAATGGCGATTTTCCTCTAGTTTACTGCATTAGGCAGATATATACATGAATCAGTTTTAAAAATGTCTGCCTGTCTCATATTCAGGTGTATCTAATGTTAGAAATTGTGTGGCCTCCCTAGATAATCTACTCCATTAATTTTTTTTTTTTTTTGCAAACTTTTCTATAAATTGAGCTTAGGGTAGCAATTGGTATTCTAATTAACCAACAATGGCTTATTTTTCTTTCATTTAAAAGGCACTTCATTGAAATTACATATTGACACTCAAACTAATATTTTACATTTTAAAAAGGTGCCCTGAGGGTTGTTTAAATAGTTTTCAAAAGCATCACTTTGGGTAATCTTCTTGTTGACATTTGTGAAATTCAACTCTTGCTATATTTTCTAAAAAGTGAGATGAGTCTTTTAATGCTGAAAATATGGTTTCAGTAACGTTCACATCTACTTGTAGTTGAAGATTGCTCTCCCTGTCCCTTATGAACGCAACTCGTACGTTTGTATTAGCATCTATCACTTCCATTGTTCAGCCAACCCAAAAACAAATCAGTCTGAATAAAATTATTTCATATCTTCCAGGGGGCTACATAAATAATAAAGCCGAGTACCTTGGTTTGGCATGCCAAGTTCTCCATAAGCGGATCCTGGTTCATCTCTCAAGCTTGTCCAACAGCAGATCCCACCTCATTTGTTTGATCAAACAGCAGCAAAAAATTTTTTAAGATGTTACTTTATTTATTTATTCATGAGAGACACACAGAGAGAGGCAGAAACATAGGCAGAGGGAGAAGTAGGCTCCTCATTGGGAGCCTAACGTGGGACTCGATCCCAGGACCCTAGGATTATGACCTGAGCCAAAGGCAGACATTCAACCACTGAGCCACCCAGGTGCCCCACCAAATTCTTTTTAGAATACTAAAAATACATACAAATAAATACCTTACTTATGCTACTTCCTATGTATATAATGTCCTCCATGTGCCCCTCCTTCCCCTTGTTAACTACAGTTACTTGGATATGAAGGCTGAGTGTACATAGTACCTTCCTGAAAGGCTAACATCTGTTCCCTCCAGACTTTATCAGATATCCCTATTCAGTATCCATAATGCTGGCAGTATTTTTCTTTTTTTCACATTTATATCCCTCATGGACTCTAAGTCCTTTTAAAATAAAGGTATGACATAGTTATTATTTTACTTCTAAATTATACTCCAATGCTTGGTGTGCATTAAGGACTTAACATAAGTCTATTAAACTATTAACTGAAGCTCCTTTAATACACAACTGTATTGATTGTCAGAGTAAACACTGTCTAAAGCATTTGTACACTAGGCCTGATCCTAAATCTAAAAAATGAGAGCAGAAATCCACCCCCAACCCCCATCCCCCACCAATCAGGAGAGTTAGGTTTATGAAAACTCTTCCAATATAAGAAAAGGCAATAAAGAAACATTGTAAGAAATCATGGTGAAAGACAAATTTCCAGTAAACATACGAAACTTTGGAAAACTGTTTTATATGTTCTTAAAAACTGCACAATTACAATTCTGTAAATATGTAATAGTGGAATTCTATATTTGGTATCTGTATGGGTCATATTAAATGCCAATTTTCTGGCTTGAAGATAGAGTCTGAAGAAGTTCAGTATGAAAAAAAAAAAAGAAGTTCAGTATGCTTTTATAGAAATACTTAGGCTCACAGGGTATTACAAAAACAAAGGCAGGTTTCATGCCTTCTCCCTTCCTACCAAACAACAGAGGAAAACAAATGAAGGGAAGGAAGCTCAAGGCAAAGAGTCGTAAGTTCTAGCCCCTGTTGGTAGATGGCTGAATGCTGGAGAAGGGGGAAAAAGGGTATGGCTTACAGGACAACTGGTCTTTTATGTTGCTGAGCATGTCACAGTGATCCAGAAGAGAGCTAGAACTTCCTTCAGGCCACTGCTAGCAGTGTGGGGAGAGCGCTTCTTGTGGTCACAGGTGGTTCCTGGGAGAAACACTCACGCCTGATCACCTGCCTTTGAGACAAAGGCGGTATGAATCTTTTATTTTTTTAAAGATTTTATTTATTTATTCATGAGAGAGAGACAGAGACATAGGCAGACGGAGAAGCAGGGTCCCCATGGGGAACCAGATGAGGGACTCCATCCCAGAACCCTGGGATCACAACCTGAGCCAAAGGCAGACGCTCAACCAGGTGCCCCAAAGTGGGTATGAATCTTAATGGGAGTGGCCAAGTTCAAAGTAGAGACTAATCAGGTGAATTAGAAGAGATAATGGGTGACTAAGGTATGATTTGGGAAGTCTTAATCACTACAGAGACACACAGCAAAATAGGCCTCTTTGGTCAATGTCATCACCTAACTACCCACCAAACTAACATTTCCCAGGTAAACACAGTACAAGTGCCCACTTCCAAAGAGTTACAACCCTAGAAGCTACATCCTTTATTTCATTTTATTGCCTATGGGCTTCAACAAACTCAGGAGATAGTTGAAGAAGGAATCATCTTTACAGTACATTTGGAGGTCTGTAAACCAATAAAAGGGAATCTTCCAGTAAGAACCTTCTTTCCTTGTTAGAAACTTTATAGGCTCTGTATTAGGCAGGGTTCTCCAGAAAAAATGAAATCAGTGGGAGATGGATAGATTATAGGTAATAGGGATCGGCTCACATTCTTACAGAGGCCCAGAAGTACCACACTCAGCCATCTGCAAGCTGGAGACTCTGGGAAGCCAGCCAGTACTAAAATTCAGAGTTTGAAGTCATGAGAACCAGGCATGGTGTTAAGTCTCAGGGCTCTGCTGTTCAAAAGCAGAAGATGGACATCTCTGCTCAAGGAGCGGGGAAGGTGGAGAGGGGAACTGGAAAGAGAGAGAGAAGGAGTGGGGGAGGGGGGGCAGAATTTACCCTTCCCCCACTTTTTGGTTTTGTTCTGGCCCTAGAGGGATTGGATGACTCCCACCCAAGGGGAGTGAGGTGATCTTCATTGAAGATGAAGGGGGATCTTCTTCATTCAGTGAACAGATTGAAATACTAATCTCTTCTAGAAATATCCTCATAGACACAGAAATAATTCTACCTCCTATCTGGGCATCAACGCAGTCAAGACGACACATAAAATTCATGGTCACAGGCTTTTATGCTCTGTAACTCATGCTCGCCTCTCATCAGTTCAACACAGAGCAAATGTTTGTGTGATTTCAGATAAGAAGTATTTTGTTTATGTACCTGTTTATGCGTCGTATCTATACGAGTTTATGATATAGAGCTGTGGGTTTCTAATTTTTCAGTTAGAAATACTAATATGGATAGAAAAGCCCATAGGTAGCCTTTATATAAATGATCTGACAAAGCTCAGTACAGGTTTCTTAGTCTCTGCTCATTATCATGGCCCCCCTGTGTTGGGCAGGAAACCCTGTTCCAAAGTCTGTGTATTTCGACTCCTTTCCTTTCAGGTGCATCCGTGCACTTTTAGGGTCTAGGTTTATTTATTCCTCGTTTAATTTTATTTCTCCTAAAACTCCATTCCAGGGGTGTCAGGGTGGGTCAATCGGTGGGTTAATCGGTCTCCCTTGGGTTCAGGTCATGATCCTGGGGTCCTGGGATGGAGCCTCCCCATGGGGTTCCCTGCTCAGCGGGGAGTCTGCTTCTCCCTCTGCCCCTCCCCCCACTCATGCTTTGGTCCTCTCTCTCACTTGATCACTCTGTCTCTCAAATAAAGAAAATCTTTAAAAATAAAATAATAAATCTCCATTCCAAACTCTCTACTCCTTCTCCACTATTTCTTTCCTTAACTTTTCTAATTCCATTTCCAGGCCTCTGCCCCTGATAATTGCTGACAGGGGGCACTTGAAGTTGACTGCGCTTTAAATTGCACCAGCAAAAATAAAATGTGCACTAGTAAATATGAGAACATTAGAATTTTTGTAAGGGGAAGTTTTAATTTGTGCAGAATTACAGGAAATATTCTAGATTCGAACTCATTTTGAATGCATATGCTTCAAAAGGCAAAAGGCAATTTAGGAAGGATCTTCAAATGCTGTTCATCATGATTATTACCATAAAGGCAAACTGGGTAACCCAGAATTGGAAAAGAGAGAAAAACTAAATTTTTCTGTTTGCACATGTTGAACTTTGTAACTTGTGCGACTTGTATTATCTATTCAAATGATAAATACTATTTTTCAAATGACTATGGACTCTTTCAGACCATCAGGGTGGTAGCAGCCACAGACAGGGATAATTTCCTATTTTCAACCTCTTGACCAAATGAGATTAAAAAGGTGCTGTGCAGAAAAGGCAGGGAGGAGAATGGAATCAGCATGAGTATCTGAAGTAAGGAGGACAATGAACTGTTTTATTATGTTTCTGCATAGCCTGCACTGTTCTTCATAATTAACTATCCCCTAAAAATTCTTTCACAAGTAACCTACATTTTCCCTCAAGTTTTTCATCTTTATATAACCAATGATAAGTTAGCTTAGGGTGCCTGGGTGGCTCAGTGGTTGAGCACCTGCCTCAGGCTCAGGGCATGATCTTGGGCTCCCTGCAGGGAACCTGCTTCCCTACTTCTCCCTCTGCCTATGTCTCTCACGAATAAACAAACAAAATCTTAAAAAAAAAAAAAAAAAAAAAAAAGAAAAAAAAAGAAAGAAGTTAGCTTAATAATAGTTTGTACTTACCTTCGGTTGAATTGCTGTGGCCCAGTAGCTAGATAATTTATGTCTATCCAATTCAGCCTCTTATGGATTAATAATTGTAGATTTTAGAGAAGTGAGAAAGGAGAGGATATATTTTGTTGAAATAAAGTTCTAAAGAAAAGGCAGTACATACTACCTATTAACACAGCATTTCTGTGACTTCCCTATTTGAATGTGTTTATAATTAAGGCTTACCTAAAACAACCATTTAATCAGAATTGACTTCTACAAAACAATTTTAGGTAAATATTTAGGATACGGTTTGACAGATCAGCTAGCTAAGTTATCCAAAAATTTTCAGTTATTTCCAGAAAAAAAAATTGTAGCAAAGGAGTCTTTTTATTTACATTTTTTTTATTGGTGTTCAATTTACTAACATACAGAATAACCCCCAGTGCCCGTCACCCATTCACTCCCACCCCAAAGGAGCCTTTATAAAGATAATGCAACATTACTTATAAGTCAAAGATGGTCTGTTTACAAGGATCTCCAAACTGATTCTTTTACTATTAACATTGCTGGTTTGTGCTCACGGTCAGATTTTCTCTATTGCAAACAGCATGTGGAGTGTGGAGTGATGGAGAGGAATGATGAAATAATGCCATCACTCAACAGTCAAAAGTTTGCTTCCAGCAGTCTCTCTGCCTTCAATTAGTGACCTTCAATATGCTTTAAAAAAAAAAAAAAAAAGACCTAAGTATTGCTTTTTAAGGTTTTGAGACTCTAGTCTAAAATGTGAAAAAAAAAAATAGGGTTGCAAGTGTCATTCATTTTTGCTTCTGAAAATATTGCCCATCAATAGTTCTGCTAATACCACCCTAAGTCCTGGGAGCCCAGGAGAACATGGGGTTCTCATCACCTATTAGCTGTATGACCTCCAACAAGTCTGTTACATGTTCTGAACTGCAATGTTTTTATCCTTCAAATGACAATACTTAATATACCTGCCTTTTCTGCTCATGCCATTGACCTTAGGCTCAATGCGTAAAGGTGCTCAACATCAGTGAAAGCCATCCAAATGCTAATTGTTATTATCAGCAGCATGACTATCACATGAGATCGATTTAGGGGCTGGATGAAACAGTAATTTGAGCGTAACACCAGCTCTGTGTGATTGAAAATAAAAGCGGTTCAAATCAGAATTAGTAAAACTCTAATTGATCTTTGCATGGTTAGGATTAGCCCTGAAGAGTTATGACTAGCTAAGGTCTGATTGTAATTGAAATACAGACACTAAAACAGAAATTTCAACATGCCACTTAGAACATATTATTTAGGATTTCTGAACATTGTCCTACCAAAATCAATAATTCTACACTAATAATCTATACATATATTTAGAAGGTCCCTGCTCCTAATGAAATTAGCTGTTAAGATGATTAAAAAGATATTAAGGTCGATAAAAGGAAATGATAGGTTTACTATATGCACATTTGTCTACTCTAATATGGTCAGGCAAAGAGAAATTTCTTTGATTCAGTAGAAGATTGTTCTCTAACTTTTAATTTCTACCTTGTAATTTCTAATGTAGGCAGAAAAGGGACAGAAATTACATTGTTAAAATCTTTAAATTGAGCCAATGCTCAATGTTATCCTGTTATGTATTACACAGAATTGTCCGGGACCCTGGAAAATACTGGTAGGTAGATAGGACCATACCCAGAATGCCAACTGTCCAGTTAGTGATTGAACCAGGGACTCATGTTGATTGCCAAAGTGTTAGCAATGACACAGGAGAAAGGGAAAGAACACTCGTGCCACAGGTGCTCTCAGCACCATTAGGTATTTTTCCTTGTGCTCACCTTTAATACAGACACCTTTGGTACCTAAAAAATAGCTTTTATTCAGGAAAAAAATATTTTAAATAGTCAATTCATTTTATTTCTGTGTGTATAACATACTTTTTTAAGGTCAGTCACTTGATTTTCAGAAATATTTTAAGTTATAGGAAAGCAGAACTTCTTTAAAATGAGAAATAACAGTTTATAAAAAAATACTGATTTTAGAATTTGAATCTGGGAAGGAATGATTAGTTGGGGAATTTAGGATTATAAACCTATTTCCTTGCCTTCCTAAGTGATAGGTTTAAAATTAGCTGTGATATGGGATTTAAGACTGATAGTATCTTCTTATTTATTCCTTCCACCCCACTCCGTTTCTCATAAATTACAGAAATAAATTTTCCTAAAGAAGTAAAGCATGTAGCATTTATGTGATAATACAAATTTCTGTCATCAGTCAGATAGTGTTCTGAGATTTCACAAACATTTGAGTAAGAAAAAGCTGTATCTCATATTATTAAATCTGCTTTAATTGGAATTTGTGACAGAAAGGAGGGAAGTGATTTGTTTTCTACCTAGAATTTTCTGTCTGGAGATGTTAATAATAATGTTTTTGGTAATAGATTAAATTCATTTGAAATTGAAAGATTCATAATTATCTTTCCCTATAAATTTTGATACATTTGGTTTTTCTGGAAATTCTGCTATTGTATCTGAACGTCACATTTATTGCCTTAAAACCATAACTGTGGGAACCAACAGCTCAAATAAATGACAATAGCCTTGGATTTTAATGGCTATTATAGATGAGACATGAGGAAGGAAATTGAAGCAAAAATCCTTCCAGAAACTTGGTATCTCGAAGAGCTTGGTTTCGTAACAGAGGTAATTTCACTATCCTTGGCCTGGACTCGATAAGAAAACGTTTTCCCTGAAAATGTGCAATCCCTGGACCATTCTGTTGTCAGTTAAACTTAGATTTGCATTTTTATGCTATTTGTAGTCTAGGAAGCTGCTACCTCAAGAAAGACACAGAAGGTAGTCTGGAGCTGCTACTACCACTGGAGCAACTAACAAAAGGAACGGACCTATGCCAGCTTGTACTTACAAAAAAAGTGAACATAATTTTAGTTAAAACGGTGACTGAAGAATCAGAAATGATTTATTGAGACAGATATTTATTGGGCATTTTAGTCATTGTTTCAGTAACTAAACTAAGCAAAATCATCAGGCATAGTTCCCACTTTCTCAGGTCTTACAGCCAGGACAGCAGGAGATTTTGAAGAATGTGATGTAAGGAAGCATATATTGGACAAACGTAGGGACACCGGCGTGGCTCAGAGGTTGAGCATCTGCCTTCAGCTCAGGTCATGGTCCCGGAGTCCGGGGATCAAGTCCCACACGTCAGACTTCCTGCATGGAGCCTGCTTCTCCCTCTGCCTGTGTCTCTGCCTCTCTCTCTGGGTTTGTGATGAATAAATAAATAAAATCTTAAAAAATATATATGACAAATGTAGGCTAATAAAAAACTGTAGGAGTTCAAGAACATTTTTTGGATAAATTAAATGAACATTCCAAACAGAATTAAAAGGATGTTCAGAGGTCTCAAACTAGAAGAGGTCTCATGGCTCATGTGTTAGAAAAAGTCTAACAGAACTTCAGTAGAGTTAGAAATTGGGGTAGTGGCATGAGATGAGGCTGGAGAAGTGGGCAGCGGCAAATAGACACAGGGATTTGAGGCTCAAAATTTTTAGCTACGATTGTTCAAATTTAATAGTGTTTAGGTGGTATTATTTCTGTCTTCATGGACTTTACAATTGCAAAAAACAAAAACAAAAAACAAAAAACCAACACTGAAGACATACAGACATAGAGAAACATGTGGTAGGGGTAGAACAATGGAGTCACAGGCAATTTTCAATTTGTCATCGCTTTTTACTGAATCTATGCTTTTGAATGCCACGCTGCCAAAATCCAAGATAAATGTGAGAAAACTATGACCCTGCACTGAGTTACTAAATTATTACCATAGACATGCAGCTGTGTGTCTGGGTCTGCATAAAAGCACCTCCTTGTCATTACATAGGTATCAATAAACCTGGATGCACTTACAGTGTGATCATTAGTAAGTCTCACACAGTTGAGATTTAAGAGAGTCCCAGCCACTCCAATGTGGCCTTTTTTAACAACAACAATTGGGAGCAGCTCAAAATAAGACAAGACAAAGCAAACAAAGAGAAAACATATTTTACCAGTAAGAATGATCTCTTCTATCCTTTTCCTGTGGGTAATCACTCATCTTTCTCTGAACAGAGCCCATTTTTTCTCCATTCCCCATCACTTTCCTAAGTGAAAGTCCTGTGCACTTTGCTCTCAGAAATAAGAAGAAACCCTTATGTAGCTCAAGCCTTAAACACTCGACCAATCTCCTGATGGAGTCATCTGGCTTCTGTTTCTTATACTTTCATAGCACCTGTGAATAGCTGAGGCTACCTTACATTTTTGACTGTGAGAAAAACTGGACGGGGCTGGTCTGAGTGCAGTGGTGTTTACAATACAGATTTCTTGGGACGCCTGGGTGACTCAGTGGTTGAGCGTCTGCCTTCGGCTCAGGGCATGATCCCAGGACAGGACCCATATCAGGCTTCCTGCATGGAGCCTGCTTTTCTCTCTGCACATGTCTTTGTCGCCCCCCCCCCCGCCCCCCCCCTCTGTCTCTCATGAATAAATGAAAGTTTTTTTGTTTTTTTTTTAAATAAAAACTGGAAGGTCTCCAAATAGCAACTTTGACCACTTCTTGACTTGCCTAAAAGAAAGTTCTGGACTCTGTGATTTCTCAGCTTCCTTCAAGTAAAGCCAACTGGGACACTTGACATAAAATAGAGAATGACCTCCATTTTGAAGTCTGGGATTCACTGAAGGGCTAGGGGCCCTAAGAACACCTTTGTCAGAATACTATTTACACCCAAAACCCTTTTATGATGATAAGTCATAAGCAACGTTTTATCTTTCGATTCAGCCCTTATTCTAAGTCAGTTTATCAGTCAATTGGCTAATATTTAGAGGAAGTGCATCTGCTCCATGCGTAACACCCTGCTCAGTGCTTTAAGGGAATTCCCTTAAAATAAGCAGCTAATTGTGTGAATGTTTATAGAACGTGTACATCCATAAGATGTTTCCTTCTTAGAATCCGTTCAAGAAATAATACTTACTCTGATAATACTCTTAAAAAGTATTTTGGACCATTCATTTGGAAATACCTTTATTTTTTTTTAAAGGCTTTTTATTTATTGAGAGACACAGCAAGAGAGAGAGGCAGAGACAGGCTGAGGGAGAAGCAAGCTCCCTGCAAGAAGCCTGATGTGGGACTCAATCCTGGATCCCCGGATCACGCCCTGGGCCAAGGGCAGACGCTCAACCGCTGAGCCAGCCAGGTGTCCCTGGAGATACCTTTAGATCCAATTTTCAAATCATGAAAAACTCAATCTCACATTTGCATCAGTACAGTAAATACAGACCCTTAAGTGAAAAGATGGGAAGTTCTACTCTAGAGAAGGAAGAAATCCTTTCAGTAGAGATCGGCCAATAAATGGCAAGATATCTGTTCTATACACAGCAACTTGCTCAGTGCTTTAAAGGATTATCTTTAAATAATTTGCTGATTATAAAAATTTTAACAAAATCTGTACATCCCTGAGCAATTTCCTTCTCAGAAGCACCTCAGGAAGCAATATAATGATACTGTGATTGCTCAAATATGCTTAAGCTTTCCATTTAAACTTACCTTTAGACACAGTTTACCAGCCTATGAGAGACTGAATCTCATTTTGTTTGGTTATAATTAATACAGGACACTAAATGAAAAAGTCAGTCCTGCTATACTTTGGAGCTGAAAGTGTTTCAATTGACATTGGCCAGGAAACGATCTATGAAAGAAGATTTAAAGTGGATCTTGAATACAAATAAGTATTCGGTTTACGCCATTCTGTTTGTAGACATCTGGAGAGATGCAGGTGGGATCCTACATGGAAACAAAGACATCAGTAAAGGACAACACAAGTGCCGTTTCTGAAAGTGTGAATAGATGTAGCTGAAAAAAAATGTGTAGGAGAAACAAAATTAGGGTGGTCATTTGTACCAATTATGGAGACCTCTGGCAATGCATGAGGTTTGGCCCTAAACCACATTCCAAAACTATTTTTTTACGATGGTCCTATAAACCTTCCCATTAACAGTTGGGTGGGATTCATTGTTTGACAATACTCAGCCCCGATAGTGCTTTCATTAGCTAGTCTAAGCAAGGTGCTTATTAACGGTTTCGCATTTCCTACAGCACTTCCATTTTGTCAGATAATTGTAACTAACATTATTTGATGAACACCTCATTACTTTTGGAAAATCAGTAGGAGAGAGTATGAATAACAAGTGACCCACATCATTAGAAGGCCGAGTGAAAAATGTAGCCTATTTTTCCAAGAGTGGTGAACGAAAGACAGTTGTGTAGATCATGTAAGTTTGCCAAGACAACCTCTTATCCACCAAAGCTGGGTGTGTTGGAGCTTTCTTCCAGTTTACACATCATTTTAAAATTCACGATTGGGTGAATTCTTTATGTTACTCTCCTTGCTTTATATTGTTCAATATATCTTCCAGTCTTGACTCTTGATCCTTTAACTTGTCCTCAAGCCTCAAAATCTGCCGCCTGTACCATTATATTAGTCACCAAGGCAATGCTTAGGGCAGGTTGTAACATGGGCAGAGATTGCCTTCATCTGGCAAATTCCCTCTGTGAGTACTATTCAAATATATTTGAATATTCAGTGCCTTCTTCATTCCTGGTCATTCAGTCATGTCCATGACCTCAAGAAAAACCATTATGATACTTGCATGGAGTATTATGAAAGATTGCACAGGATAGCATTATGGGACTTTCTAAAAGAAATAACAAAAGCAGGCTGGAAATCGTTAGGGAAGGCTTCCAGGTGGAGAAGAAACCTGAGTTAGTCTAAATGATAATCTGGATCTATCCAGAGAAAATGTAGAGGTAAATAAATGCTGTCAGAGGCATGAAATAAGCAAATATTCAGAGGAGAAAGAAGCGAAGCTTTGAGGGAACGGCAGGTAAACTTAGCAGAGGGGCCCTTTGGGCAGTCAATCTGGGATGAGGGAGGGGAACGAGGCTGGCAAAGTGATCAGGGACTGGTCACAAAAGGTCCATATGCCACAGCATAGATGTGGTTCTTCACCCAGAAGGTGAAGAGATTGCCAATAGTGAATTTTAAGCAGGAGTATTGTATGAAAGATTACAAAGTTTTAGGAAGATTTTTTCTAGTTGCAATGTTGACAATGGGTTAGAAGTACTCAAGACTAGAGATAAGGAATTCAGCTAAGAGGGTAGTTTAATATCCTGAAGGAGAAATTATGGAGGCCTGACTTAAAAACATGGTAGAGGGAATGAAGGGGGAAGACCTAGCAATATTGTAGGAATAAAATCAATAAAATTCTGTGCTTAATTGGATGTAATGAGTTTGTGAAAATAAAATTCACTCTCTGAGGATTGAAAAAGCATAATATATGTAATGTTGCTTGCAAGCTAGTGTTCAAAAATACTACTTATGATGTTAATTCTGTTTATGCCATGTTGTTCTGTACATTTCAGGGATGGAATTTCTTGTAATTATACAAAATTGACTTCCTTTTAGTCTGAAGTTGGTTTTCCAGTACATATTTTCAGGAGGATTTTCACTACATGTAGAGTTTGCTGAATTCCTACAATAATGTCAATTAATTACTTTTTTCTAGATTTTGTTGGTCAATGGCTTTTCTTTCGAGTTGTGCAGCTCAAGAGTATATCCTTTCTCTCCCTCTCTCTTTCTCTACCTTCAGCTTATTTCCCAGGTGGTGATGAGAGATTTTATCCTAATTGGATAGCCCTCCATATCCTATAAACCTAAGTTCTGAATACAAGAGTTTCTTTCTCGTTCAGCTGTGGCCAAATTGGCAAAGGTGCCATGACCTAAAAGCAGGGTCTGCATGACAGTCTTAGACAGCATACGCGGGCTGTTTCTTCTACTGAGACACGATTCTATCAGTTTTAGAGTCTGTGAGAAAGTTTTAATTTTAAATGGATTTTAAATGGCCTCCTCTCCTTTTCTTCTTTTAAAAAAAAAATCAACATTTTCTGCCTCTTGTCTTTGTTTTTAAGTGTTAACCCACAAATTGAATACAGCCTGTACTTGGCAAATGAATATTAAATGCTTTTTCCTGGAAATGTGTTTGCTCATTAAATTTGACAGTCATTGCTTATGTGGTAAATGTTGTCAGTGCCAAGAACTATCTGGCATGGCTGCCAGCTACAGGTCCATTATTTTAATTGCCTTTAACCTATAATCAATATTTACTGCTTTCCATAGAAAGAGACTGCATAGCTAAGCAGTATGAAAAGTGAGTTTATTCTTCTGCACCTTGGTTTCTGCCTTTAGATCTAAAAGATAATATTAAATGCTTCCTCTGGGTACTACTTTATCAAAAATGTTGCCTACCACTTCTTTTGTGAAATTCTCACATTAGCCAAATCATGTCTACCTGAAAAGAAACCGTTTGAATTTATGGCTAAGCAACTCAAACTTCTGTTTCATTGTAAAGTTATCTACATCTTTTTGCTTTTGTCATTGGAAAAAGGTTCTGAATTTTAATAGCATTTATTGAGGAATGCATACTTTCAAGCATAAAATCACCAGGATTTGCCCTGGGAATTTGGAGAACAGCTAAGCCTGCAGGTAAAAATCAAGAGACCCTAATTGGGAATAGGCAGGGTGCAAAGGCAAGAATCGTCCTTTGATCTTTTAAACATGTAAGTTGACAACAGGGAGCCATTGAAAAGTATTAATCTGAGGCGGCACTATGTAAATGGCTTTGTAAAAAGATCACTCTAATGGTAATGTGAAGTGAAACTGAAATCATGGACTCAGGAAAAGGGGAGAGTCTTAATATGAACAGGAACTAAAAGAAATACAACAATGTTATGCATCAGAAATAGTATAATAGTGTGTGTGTGTGCATGTGTGTGTGTGTGTGTGTGTGTGTGTAGACCTTGGCACATGAATCTTCCCTGCAAGATTTTTTATAACAAGAAATATTTGGAAAGAACTTAAATTGTCACAAATCAGATATGAAGATGCTACAATTGTTTTATGAAGCCAGTGAATTTGATTTCTAAGTATAGTTATATAAATTAATGTTCATGAAACATGGTTGACATAAAATAATATTCATGACACATCAAGTGAAAAGTGCACATGTGGATGATATACTCACATTATATGCAAATAAACCCATCTAGAAGGAAACATGAAAATGTTATCTCTATATAAAATGTTATCTCTATATGACCATATATATAGCTTACTTAAATTATCCTTTTATTTAGCTTTGTTTTCTAAATGTTTACAGTGAGTGAGCATTATATGCATAATTTCTGCAAGGGCCCACGTGATAAAAGATTATACTGCTATGCTACGGATATGGTCACAAAATTTGAGAAAAGAGCACAATTTTGGAAGTCAACATTAAATTTAACTGGAATTTGATGACTTTGAGTTTATTTGGATCCCTAATACATTTCAAGCGATTGACCAATATCACCGTCAGTGCAGCCATCCTTTAAACATTTATTTGATGTGTATCATAACCTTACTTTGTTGGAGAAGAGAGATGACGGTTTCATAATCAAGGAACTTATGTGCAGTGACTTATTATAGTTTACCCTCTAGCTACGCTACCCGGCATAATTATCTAGTCAAGGAATATCTACAACCAGCAAAGCACTAAAGTTTTCAGTTACAGAGATTAGTGTCTCTTTCCAAATAAAAGTCTAAACTCCCTCGTATTCTAACAGAAAGTATCTTTAGCTAAAATAGAATTGAAATGAATTAAGCAAAAAAAAATTTATAGCATTAAACATCCTGTATGGTTAGGATGAAAAACAATATTTTTCCAGTCACAGAAAATATACACCAAGTAATACATTACAGCATACTTCATTCAAAAAATAATTTTTTCATTGTCTATCTTGTGCAAGGCACTGTGTTCTGTAGAGCACACAGAAATTACGAAGTGTACTTTGATCTCAAGGAGGTAACAAGCAGTTGAAATGAGAGAAGTATTGATAACCAGAAAGCAAGGGAAATACAAGTAAGTATAACAGCAATAAGAATCATACAGATAAACTCACTGGGTAACAACATTTTAAGCCTTAGATTTTTAGAAGAAACTGAGGATACTGAGTACCCTCCCATTTCAGAGAGGGCCAATACACCCAGGACTTGCCAAGAAAATTATGAAACTTATTATTATTAGCCATCATAACCCCCATCATATTCCTACAGATAAAATGGGTTCCATTTTAAATAGATTCCTACAGATAAAGTGGGTTCCACTTTATTGAATGTTTTTCTGCTAAAAGAGAAAGACAAACTTGAAGATATAAATATTTTAAAGGCTCCTCATGGGACACATACATACACCCTGAGTCAAATCCATAGAAAAGTTGCTCTACACCTTCATAGAAAATGTAGCTCTTGACGTAGCTCCTAAAGATCCTATCCTTTTGTGCTATCCTCCCTGGACTGGTCTCTAACAAATAGAAATTGGCAGAAATGATGGGTGTTACTTCTGTAATTAGGTTACAAAAAGACTGAGGCTTTCTCTTTCTCTCTGGTCTCCACGTCCTCGGGTCACTGCTACCCTATCATGTGCACACTTGGGCAGCCTGTAGAGAGGCCCATGTGACAAAGAAACAATATTTGCCAGCAACCCGGGGCTTGGAAGTGGATTGTCCCTCAGCTGAGCCTTGAAATGATAGTGACGGCCTGCCTGAGACCCTGAGCCAGAGCCTCCCAGCTAAGCTGCACCTGTTTTCCTTTACCTGTTTCCACAGACACTGCAGGATAATAAGTATTTGTTGTTCTAAGCTGTAAAGTTTCGGGATAATTTGTTATCCAGCAATAAATAATTAATAAATCTCATAATTCTTAAAATAGAAATTGAAACAATTAGAAATTATTCACATATCATACTGACAAAGATTGAATATCAACGATGCCCACTGTTGACAATGTGTGGGAAAAGGGACTCTTGTTTACTGTTTGTAATGTGTAAATTGGTTCATTTTTTAAGGGACGATAATTTATCAACATGTACTAAAGTTTTAAATGTTCCTACCCAGTCATCCAGCAATTTATCTGATAGTTTGGGCACTCGCACAGATAATCTGTGTGTCCATCGATAGAGAAATGATTATATTAATTAGTGTTCACATATAGAGTGGAATATTCTATGGTTTTTATGAAGAAAGGGTATATCTAAATGCGCTCAACTGCAAAGTTGACATGGAAGTAAGGTTATCTTTGCTTTATTTTCCATTTCTTTTTTGTCAGTTTTCAAAGACTCTCACCCCTGAACCTGACAATGTTTTTGAGCAATGCTTATTCTACCCATTAGTAAGACAGTTTGAAGAGGAAAATGTTGACCCAGAACCCACTGCCTGGGTTCACATCTCTTCTCAGCCACTTCTTCTGTGACCTTGGACAGCTTACTCTGTGGCTCAGCTTCTCCATCAGTTAGATAGTAATGGATACTGTCTCAGAGATAGGCTGTAAAAGTGAAATGAGTTAACGCTAAGTCAAGACTTAGAATAGTGCTGGAACATAGTAGAGACACACGAAGTGCTGATAAGTTGTTTCTAAACAATTTCTAAATTGTTAATATATTTGGAAATAGAAGTTCTCTAGAGAGAATGCTCTAGATATCTCCCAAAGAAGAATTTGGGAAAGTTCTAGGAGATGGCTGAGCAGCAGGTAGTTTCAAGGATATGATCTTAGAATAGTTCCATCAGATCTGCTTTTCATGCATTTCTTTTCTTAGCGTCCTCCATATTCATACCCTCTGCTTAATTACCAAGAGAATTGTGTGGAGCGGGTTAAAACCCTACTTGAGAAAATTTACATGTGTTCCCTTGGACATTAAAAAATATTATTTTCCCTGGAAATGGCAAAATTATTCTCTTGAAAAATATAAAAGAAATGCCCTTGACTGCATCAATAGCCTAATTGCATTTCTAGATGACCCACCATTACCAAGATGCTAGTATCCAGGCACCACTCTCTGATGGGTCTGTCCCAACACCAATTTGAAAATGCTCATGAAAATTCAGTCTTAAGCATGAAAGAGGCTATGACTACCGTAGAGGGAGAACAGCTCTGCTGGAGCTCGTGCTTCTGTACACAGGAACAGGAGATTCACAGAACACACGGCACTGAAGAGGACACGGAAAGAAAGTTTCCAGTAGCCAGAGGGAAACTGGAAAGAAAGACTATCTCCCTCAAGCTAAAATATTTGAAATGATTCCTATTTAAAAAAGGAAAGTGCCCATTAGGACTATGATTTTTTTAGATTATAATTATGAAAAAGGTATAGATGATTATTAAAATTGCACAGAGATTGATGATGGAAAGCCAGACAAAGAAGGCAGTGACAGGGAATGGGACAGGATTTTGGAAACTCACCCAATACCATATAGGATGAGAGTATGGATATAGACATATATGAGTGCAGATATTTTACTATAAATCTGAAAAAAGGGGGCACTCAGGTGGCTCGATGGTTGGGTATCTCCCTTTGGCTCAGGTTGTGATCCCTGGATCCTGGGATTGAGTCCTGCATCAGGTTCCCTGCATGGAGCCTGCTTCTCCCTCTGCCTGTGTCTCTGCCTCTCTCTCTGTCTCTGTCTCTCATGAATAAATAAAATATTTTAAAAATTCTGAAAAAAGTAATTTGTATTAAATACCTAAGAAAACATCTCTCAGTCATGATAATATCTACTTAAAATTTTTACTATACAAGATAAAAGAGCGGATGGATGACACAGTACTGGTTTCTCTCCATTATTTAGTTTGAAATCATTTTAGAATAAATTTTTTAGCCTAATTTTTCAAAAACTAACAATGTTGGAATCAATTACAATATTGGGATGGATCTATATGGCTAGTACATTTATGTCAGCCCAGAAGATAATACTATTACACTTATTTTATGAGATGTTAGAAGTAATTTGAGCATTTCTAATTTTTTTTAAAGCCAAGTTCTTTTTCTTTAGGCATTACAGTATGAACTTCTGCACTCTTACAAACTGTTCCGAATTTCTGGAAGAGATTTAAAGTACTGACATTTCTTTAGATGATTTCATGAATAAATAATACATGTCAAATCACTTGTAGAGTGTAATGCAAAATATGAAGTTTTTTTTAAAAAACAACACTATTGTTAACATAGTAAACACAACTTACTTCTCTGTAAAAGAATATTTAAAATATGCTCTATTTATATCAAGCACTAATCCTTCTAGAGCTTTCTGCTCTAATTGTCTAGGCCATTGTAGCATTTAGAAATATAATTATGTCTAAAGTTTCTTTAATGCATAATTTTTTTAAAGATTTAATTTCTTTATTCATGAGAGACACAGAGAGAGAGAGAGAGAGAGGCAGGCTCCATGCAGGAAGCCCGACATGGGACTTGATGCTGGGACTCTTGGGATCACGCCCTGAGCCAAAGGCAGATGCATGCTCAACCGCTGAGCCACCCAGGCATCCCTTCAATGCAAAATTCTTAATGGTTTAAATCCAAATGTTCAAAAAGTTTGGCTTGACAGTGTCTTGTGTGTGTGCGTGTGTGTGTTACAAGTATTTCAACAAATTATACTGATATTGTTCTTCTCATTTAGCCTTCAGGACATTTTAGGAACCATAAAGGACCTGGATTTTGTCCTATTTGCAAGTTAGCAAGTTTCAATGATGCTGCTGGTTCCATGGATATTGAAAACTGACACAAGATACCTGGGTCAGGAAAAAAAAAAAAAAAAGGTTTGATAACCCATGGTGAAGCAAGCAGCATGAGCAGGTTGTTTGTGTCATCTCCTTTTGCCAAGTCCCACAGGGGCAGGGTGAATGGGGCCATGTGAATGGCCTGCCCACCGTTGTGGCTTTGGTGTAGGAGCGGAACTCTGAATTTAAGAACTCAGGAGTTTGGGGATGGGCAGTAAGCCCACTGCCCTTTGCACTAGAGGAAGACATTCTCTTTATTCTATTGCATAGTAAGCGTGCTTGCTTTTGCTCCAGAGGGAGAAACTATTTCTATGTTATCAAAGGCTGTTAGCTACACCAAAGTCCTTGAAAAGGTAGTCTGTAGCAAAGGATGGTAAATGACTTGCTTGCAAGACATGCAGAAATGAGAGAGGCTGATGGAGAATTGTCTCCCAACAGGGAAAGCAAAGCGAAAGCAGAGCATCATAATTGCCAGATTCACAAATGTTGTTTCAGTGATGTAGCATTAAATCCTCAAACGATGGCCCCAATCACCAGTTGAATAGATGGTTTGATTCAGATCAATATTGCAAATAAGAAAACAATATTCTAGTTTTCTGATCTCTAGTGGATATTACTTAGACCTTACTCTAAAAAATATTGTTACTATATTTAATATGGGAACCCTTGACATATGTCAGTTTATAAAAATAAAAACAGAAAATTATTTTCAATTGGATATCTATGCGACTATGCATTAGCATGAGGTATATATGATTTCTGCAAATTAAAAATATCAAATGAAATATGGCACTGGCATCTTTTTTTTTCGGAACATTTATCCATTCCAAATCATTTGGAGAAGCAAGGAAAAATATGTTGTTCACATTGTATGAATTTACCTGGATGGATCTTAGAAATGTTTGGATCTTTTAACATTCTATCTTCGTATAATTGAATACAATTTCTGAGCACCTTGCTGTGTAAGTTCATAAAATACAAATACCATCTTTCTTTCACAAAAGGCACATTACTCATAGAATATTTCATTATTTAAAAAGCATATTAAAAATTAATTTATCTAAGATATTAGGTTTATGCCAATCTGTGGCCTAGTCAGGATATGTCCAAATCAAGAATGTTACCTTTAGACATTGCCTTTTACTTCTCTCAACACTACTAAATTTATTTTTCCAAATACACAGAAAAGTAAAAAGAATAGTACAATGGAAGTCTATGTACCTTTCACTTGAATTGACAAACTAAGACGTTCTCATGTACTTTTTCATAAAGATTTGAAAGGAAGTTTATATATTAAAATACTTCCCTCTTATGTTATTCCAATGATTGTTTTCTCTTAAACTGAAAATTTTCAGTTCCCACAGTACTAATACATTTGTTGCATTGATCGTACAATAAATACAAAATGGTTTTTGAATTGCAATACCAAATTCTATGAAAAATAAACCCAATTAGAAGATTTCTTTGCATTTCCTTTTTAATCTTAAAATATATTCTACTATGGGGGTAGCTGGGTTAAGCATCTGCCTTTGGCTCAGGTCATGATCCCAGGGTCGTGAGATGGAGCCTCCATTCAGGCTCCCTGCTCAGCGAGGAGCCTGTTTCTCCCCCTGCTTGTTCTCTGTCAAATAAATAAATAAAATCTTTAAAAAATGTATTCTACTATGGATATACAGTCAGAATGTTACCTGAGACTTCCCTGGATATTTTTCTCCTGTGCATATAATATCAATTTGCTATGTAAATAAGTTTATCTGTTTCAGATTTGTTTTCAATTTGGGGGGGGGGTCTTTCTATAATCCCATATTATGACTTTATTTTAAACAATAAACTTCGTAGCAAATTATTGCTTCCATCTCTAATTCCCTCCTTTCCATTTGGAGCATCCCTAGATGATGACTCTTCTGATTGACCCTTTCTTGGGTAACACATTCTGCATTTCACTTTGCAAACATAAGCAAAAAGGACAGAGAGAGAGAGAGAGAGAGAAGGAATGCAAGAGAGATCAAGAGTTCATTTCTTACATTAAGGGCAGCAACCTATTTAGAGAGTCATGTTGCATCTTTTTTCTTTACTAGCTACAAATAATTTGCGGCCAGTTCTTGATTTTTTTTTTCAGTCATATAGAAATAGTTTGTGTTGATATTCCATAGATTATTTTAACTCCTGCTAATGGATATTTAGATAGTCTCCAATATTTTGCTGTAACAAATGTCACAATGAAAACTTTATACTAGACTTTTGTTTTTATGGAGGACTATCTTCAGAGTAGAGACCCAGAAGTGTGATTGCTGAGTCAAAAAGCAAATGCATAGGCAGTTTTGTTGGATATTTCTAAATTTTCCTCCATTAATGTTGTAACATCTGGAACTCTCACCAGCAATGTTTAAGAATGACAATTTCCCTGCAGCCTTATCAACAGATTGTATTTTCAAGCTTTTGAATTTTTGCCAGTTTAATGTACTTTAAGAAAAAAAAATCTTTTATTCAAAAAATTTGCCTCAAACTTAAATACCCAGATGTGACTACAAAGTCTTGCATCTTTCCTGTTTGTCTACTATAAGCTCAAAATATATTAATTACGTGAGCTAATTACCATATGGATTATAATATCAAGGGCAAAGCATTTTGGGAAATAGCTCTTCATGGCACCATGATAGGAAATCATAACCATGTAACCTGCTCAATTTATCCATTCAGATATGAGGCGATGTCTTGAATAAATGAATAAAAGTAATAGTAATTAAGGTCATCATTAACCACAGTCCAATGATTGGTCCGGTAAAACATAAAATAGCAAAAATTGGGGGACTGCCCATTGTAAGTAATTATGCATGGCATTCGGTTAAGAAATCTCCATGGCTTTATATTAAGGGGGAATATATATGTGAAAGATAAGTTTACTCCTTCTTATAACATCATCTAGCAATTTTGTCAAATGTTTTCCAATTAAGTCTAATTAAATTAACTATAAAATCTACTTTTTTTTTTAATTAAGAAGATGTTTTTAAAGGCCTAAGTAACTGTACTTTTAACCATAGTCAGTGGCTATGATCCAAACATCTTAGGCCACATTTGAACTCTGTAGCTTCATTCTATTCATATAAGCATATCTAGAGTGAGTGCCATGATGAAAACCCAGACTTGAAAATTAATCCTCTTTTATGATTCTTTCCATTTACTGCCCAAGCCTCTGTGGCAGCCAGCTGGAACGCCAGCTTATTCCTAATGCTGGTAAGGGCTTGGAAAAAGGAACAATATGCATACTACCAGGGAAAACTGCATAGATTTATAGACCTGAGTAGAAATGTAAGGATTGTGAAGTCTAAATCCTCGGATTTTCAGATTAGTAAACTGAGGCATGCAAAAGTCAATTATTGCTCAAGGTCAGATAACAAGTATATCTCAGAGCAGCACCTGAAACCCTGCTTTTCACACTTCCATTCCCATGTGTTTTCCCATCACACCAACAAGAGTGAAAAAGAATACCATCTTCATTTAACAATTTCACTTTCAAATACCAGTTTATTTTCATATATATCTAAATATATTTATCTGTATCTATATCTATGTATTTCCTAAATCTGGTGTACTTTGTATAGCAATATGTTAATAATGGATTTAACCATATTTTGGTGTACATTTTGATTTCTCCATAGTAATCAAACAATGATTTTTATTTAGTGAAGTGTAATACACTGAAACATGAAGGTTATTCGAATCATCTGAACATTGTTTTCAGGTTTCTTTTAAGAATAAGGTTAGGTGGTCACAGTTTTTACATTAAATGAAAAACAGCTTTTCTATCATCTCCATGAATTACCAAGATATTATCCTATTTTTTTCTACCATGAAATATTATGGAGATATAACCTAATAAACTGCACTTTGTAGTTATTATGAAGACACAGGAGGGATGGGAATGGATCATTGCCTCCAAATTTCTGATAACCCTTATTTCTTTTTCTGTATTCTATACTGTTTAAATGCTAAAAGGCCTATTTGGGATAACAACACAAATTTCCATGATGAGTCATATTAAGATCTAACTGATATGTAAGCTCATTGCAATTCCTTCCATTTGTCCTTCAAGAGTCAAAGAAGGGTGTTTTTAATATTTAACTATTAATAGTAAAAAGTCAGTCCAACAGAGATGTGGTGTTTGATACCCTTGAGTTTAAAACCAGTTTGGGCACTTTTTGTGCACTTGACCATGTAATATCACTTTTCTTGAACTTCATTTCTTCATGTGTAAAGTTGGGGTAATCATAGCTCTTTTACAGTTTTGTTTTGCGGAACACTAAGGAAATGTAGGTAAAGTAACTATAGCGCTACTCAATGTCATTTACTTTCTCATGCCATGCTCTGCAATATACTACAGACTTTGCATATATTCACTCTATTATCTAACCAAGGAGAGTCTCAACTCTTCAACACCACCACCACCAAACCATCAATATATGCTGAAATTTAAACAGGTATAACAAGACACCAGAAATGCCAGGTCTGACAACTAATAAAGACCTTTTTCAAATAAATTTTCATGATCATTTTCATATACCTTCAAGATTCCCTGTATTTGATATGTTACTTCCTCCTCTGCTTTCAGAACCAATGCATAGATAGCATCACTGATAATAGAAATACAACCATTCTAATTTCAAGGGCAGAAAATCCTTTCTTCAGAAGTTAAGGGCTATGTTGATGAAGTTTTCCAAGAACAAATTACAAATACTTACTAAGCAAGTGCACTTTCTCTGTGGTACTCTCTCTGTGGAATTCTTGTCCTGAATTAACTGTTTGGACTACCCACTGTTTAATTGCAAAATCTTCATTTCCCTAGGTGATGTACTATGATGTTGACTCTAAGTGGGCTCATATAGCTTTTAAGACTGAGATGTGGAGAGCTTGCCTTACAAATGAGATATTTATCTGTAAGTTGTTCTTAAACTGTCTACACCTAGCTGGGAGTAAAGTGGAAATTTGACATTTTCATCTTAGTTAGTTATTACACAATCATTCATTTTTATTTTCTCTGCTCTTGTTCAACTTTTTACTATCTATATTAGGACAATTGCAGCTAATTCCTGTTTTATCTCTTGGATGCATTTCCTCACTCAGTACATACATCATCCTACACTACCCACCAGAAGTCAGTGCAATCAAATTACTCCTTAGTTATTCATAGGTTGATTTGGGGGCTCCTTATTTTGGCATTCGGTGTGTTTTATAGTCACCAGCTCTCCAGGTCTCTCTTATACTGTAATCAAATGGCTCATTCCATGAGGCCCAAAACAAATCTTTTGTTTTTTGCCTTGTAACCTCTTCCTCTCCTGTTTTCTTGATCTTTTCAACAATAATTCTGAATCATCATTTATGCTCTAGTGAAGCTCCTCCTTTCCATGCCTACTCACCACATCTCTAGCTTTTTTCCTCTTACATCAGTGGTTCTGAACCTTGGCCGAATATAGGACTCAACCTTAAATAAAAACTGGTAGTTCAGCCTGGTTCCCAGAGATGCATATTTAATTTGTCTGGGGCACTGTCTGGGTACTGCGTTTAAACTCTCCCTAGGTGATCGTGTGGAGTCAAAGTTAACAACCACTGTCGTGTACATTTCAATTATACCTTATATGCATAGTTCAATAAGCCATTTAATAAGACACATATCACCTTTGTGATGGTCACATATTTTCAACCTTGTGGGGAGTGGCTCATTTGCAGCTATATACACTTTCATATGTTTATGTGACTGTTAGTGTCGTGCATAAATTATTTTACAGTTTTCCTATACTGTAAATACATAAAATACACAAAAAGTAATTTGAATCACCACTAAATATACTGCATTTAAATTTGTAATTATATAAATTAAGATTAAAATCTGTTTTTACTGCTTCCCACCACCAAAATTAATCACAACAAATTATTACATTGCGCACATTACATTGCAATGCTATTTCATAAGTGGCAGAAGGAACATGGTCAAAGGCTCTGATTAGCTTGGTGAATTCAGAGAACTGTTAAGAGACCAGTGTGGTTACCAAGGACTGAGCAATGGAGGGTGCTAAGAATGAATGGAAGGAATGGGAGCCATACAATGACATGTGGACGAATCATGTGTTACAATGTAAGCCACTGTTAGGACTTTGGCTTTTACTTTAAATGAGAGAGAGTCACTGGAGCAGAGTCTGAATAGATAAATGATATGGTCTGACTTTTATTTTTTATTTTTATTTTTTTTGACTTTTATTTATTAAAGATTACCTTATAAATTTAAGAGAGATTGATGGTATAGTTTGAGGTAAGAGGTGAGCAAAGTGCAAGAGAAGCAAAAATAGTGGTTAGGAGACTACTTCAAAATCCAGGAACAAGGCCATGGCAGTTTGGGCACAGAGGTAGGTGTGAAGATGATGAGAACTATTTGCATTTTGGATTTATTTGGAAAGTAGCAACAGTGGGATCTGCCATTGGATTGGATATATTAAAGAAAGGACTTAAAAAAAAAAAAAAAAAAAAAAGAAAGGACTTAAGGTTGACTTCAAAGTTTTTAAACCGAGCAAATGAAAGACATTCATTCCATACTAGCAACAAGGATACTTCCCTTTCCTCATTTTCATCTCATAAATGATAACATGGAAAAAAAATGCCTAAGGTAGAGAGATATCAAGAAGGACACAATCAATGCAGACAATGGAAGACCATGAGATTTGAAAACTTAAATCATCAGCTTAAGCTAAGCACCTACTGGCTATGAGACTAGAGTGATCACTAGAGTGTCACTTCAGTTATACAGCCAGTCCAGCCATGCTGGTCAAAAATATCCAAACAAGAAATATGTGACTAGTGATAGTACTTATCCCGAAGCCCTGAGACTTAAAATTTCATAGAGGATTAGGAAATCTAAGTTTCGTTATTGAGTGATTGGATGTTAAGTTGGTTGCTTGAGTTTGGGGAGGGGAACAGATGATCGTAGAAAGTATATATTTGAGTATAACATATAAATGCAGCAAAAGAAATTGACTATAAAGGAAAACACACACAGAACTGGATATTGTAACATCCATATGTTCATAAATTCAAAGCATTGGAGATGGAGTAGAGAGAGAAATAGATGGCCCTTGGAGGCCTTTTGGGGCAGCGAAACTATTTATATAGTATGACACTATTAGGATGGATACGTGTTGTCATACATCTGTCCAAACTACTAGCTATGAGGTATCAATGTAAGTTCATCTGTTCTAACAAATATACCACTGCAGGGATTGTTGATAATGGGAGAGGCTATCTGCACGTATATGCATCTGTAGAGGCAGTGGGAAATCTCGGCAAAATCTTTGTACCTTCCCAATTTTGCTGTGAACCTAAAAACGTTCCCTAAAATCAAACAAACAAAAGCCTTGAAGTCCATAGGAGATAGTAAAATAGAACCCAAATCTGAGTATTTGTAAAATGAAAGCCATTTTACATTCAGCAAGAGCGGGCACTTCATAATTCCTTTTCCAATGAGTAAATGAATAAAGAGTTAAGAACATCAGTAATACGAAGAGGATTTTTGAGAGCCCCCTACAGTGATTTAACAATAGAAAAGGGAATGGGTTCAAAAACAGACCTTTTATTATTGTGCTGCAACACAACTCCTTTGAGTCTTATTTTCTTTATCTGTGAACAAGAGATAATAATTCTTACCTCAAGGCTTTTAAGAAGAATTAAAAATATAAACGTTCTGGAATATATAGTGCCTGGCATATAGTTAAGTTTTCAGTAAATGTCAAAGGTTAGATGGCACTGAAGAAAAAGGTATCTAAGACTTAGGAAGGAGGAGAGGTGTTTACAAATCCCTGATGAGAAGAGACTGGAATGTAAACAAGATCACACAGATGGCCTCCATATTGCTAATGGCTCCAAGTGTCTAAGTTGCTTGTTAGGTAAATCTGTATGTAATTCATCAATAATATTGTCCAGGTTCCCTCATCTAATTCTCGGTGTTGCTACCATTAGTCTAAATTATCATGCAATTTCAGGTATTATAAATCAGGCATACTTGAACCAGATAGACATAACTGTCCATCTGGCTATAATTTGGATCTCAGGGAGGAACTACATGTGCTGGACAAGCATTTAGGGAGGCACACATGTAAACAACCACTGCTCAAAACAAGCATTACTCTCCATTATCAGGTAACTGAGATTCAGGAAATAGCAACCAAATAGATAGACTTCTTATTTTGGTTAGCCAGAAAGTTTTCCAGAATGGCACACAAACAGTATTCTTTTTCAGCTGATCTTTTCTGAGAAGCTTTCTCCTAACTTCAAGGGTCCCCATGAAGCGCCCTTATATTTTCAAATGAATGTGACACCTTGGTGGTTAATTTTATGTGTCAGCCCCAGGATGCCCAGATACTTGGTTAAACATTCTTTCTGGGTGTGTCTGTGAAAGTGTTTCCAAAATAGTTTAGCTTTTAAAAAAAAAAAAAAAAAAAAAAAACATTTGAGAGCGAGCGAGCGAGCGACCTTGGGACGCCTTGCCCTGGGCATGATCCTGGAGTCCCAGGATCAAGTTCCTCGTCAGGCTCCTTGCATGGAGCCTGCTTCTCCCTCTGCCTGTGTCTCTGCCTCTGAGTCTCTCATGAATAAATAAATAAAAATCTTTTAAAAAATAAAAAAGAAAGAGAGAGAGAGAGCTTGAATGAGCAGGGGAAGGGACAGAAGGAGAGGTGGAGGGGGAGAGAGAGAGAGAAGCAGATTCCCTGATGAGCACGGAGTCCCACTCAGTCTTGATCTCACAATCTTGGTATCATGACCGGACCCAAAAAATCAGTAGTCAGATGCTCAACCAACTAAGCCACCCAGGCACCCCCAGAGAGATTAGCATTTAATCGGTGAATCCAGTAAAGAGAATGGCCTTCTCTTCACTGTAAGCATTACTGAATTCATTCAGGGCCTGAACAGACAAAACAGGGTGGAGGAAGGCTGAATTTACTCTCTGCCTATTTGCTTTTGGAGCACTGATCTTCTCTGGCCTTTAGAACTCTTGGTTTTCAGGTTTTCAGTTTCAGACTGGAATCTATACCATCAGCTCTCCACTGTTGGAAGTACATCACCGGCTTTCTTGGATGTCTAGCATGCAGACAGCAGGTACTGAGATTTCTCAGCCTCCTAAGTATAAGCCAATTCCTTATAATATATCTCATTCTCTCAATAGATGGAGAGATAGAGGTGTGAAAGAGATTTGAGAGCAAAAAGAGAAGGGAGGATAGCAAGAGATATGGATAGATAGCTATATCCAATTAGTTCTGTTTCCCTGGAGAACCCTAATATGCAGAAATATAAATATATAACCAAAAAATTAGAAAATCAGTTGTGCCTTGCCGATGAAATTCACTCAATAGAATTAAGATTCTTAAATGTCTTAATGGGAAATTATTTACATTACCAACTAATGATTAGAACAACCTAAGTCAGTATTTTCCAGCTGGGATTCCCAAACTCCATGTGCTAGTTCCTTGCCCAATTTATTTCAGATTCACCCCCTGTCCTTCTTATGATCTACTCTGTAAGAAAAGGATATGGATATGGATTCTGCGTTTCCCAGAAACTCTTGCCAACAGGTTTCTGGCTGTGATGTGACAATGGAGATCTGGTAAGGACTGTGAAGCACTAGAAAGGGAGAGGCCAGAATATTTCTAGCCTTCCAGCTCTGAAGAGTCGCATTTCTAGCAACAACCACAACTTTTCTGTAGTCCCAGGCTTTCATTGAGCAGACATTCTCTTCATGGTCCCCACCCTCCAGGCAGGTCAAGCTGGCTTCTGGATTTTATCTGGTGATCCAGATCCTGACTCTCGTGATGATGCCCACCTAAAGGTGATGGTAGCTTTCTGGTATTGCTAACTTCTGAATTGCCTTAGTGTCCCATGTTGGGTTTATTAGCTTTTCTATCAACCGTGCAAGAATTTCTTTGTAGAAAACCACCTTCATTTGAAATACTTACAGTGGCTTCTATTTTCTTGATTGTATTTGATTCATAAGAATTAAAAGGTGTTGATTCCCCCCACCCAGATTTGTTGAGGTACAACTGACAAAGCTGAAATAGATTTAAAGTATACTGCATGATGATTTGAGATGTGTATAGATCGTGAAAAGGATTCTCCCTGAAAGAGTTAACACTCTCATACTTACCCTTTCTTTCTGGTAAGGACATTTAAATTCTATTCTTTTAACAAATTTCAATTATACAATACAGTGTCATCAACATATTCATCATGTTATGCATTAGATCTTTGGACCTTATTCACCTTACAAGTAAAAGTTTGTACATTTTTATCAACCTCTCCCTACTTCTCCCACTTCCAAGTTCCTGACAACCACTTTTCTATCCTGTTTCTAGGACTTTGACTGAAAGTTGATTTTAAAAAATATTAAGAGTCAAAAGAGATCTTAGATATCTCAGCAAGTGTTTCTTGCCTGTACACATTCCCAAAGTCCTTAGTATGCTAAAGTACAGAGTGGATTTTCAAGAGAGAAAGATGTCCAACATCTAACTTATTATCCCAAGGAAACTTTTTTTTTTCCTCATGAAGTATCTACCAATACCTTACAGAAATGGGGTTACACAGAACATAGCTTGGAAATATTTATCAAAAAAAAAACTATTTAAATTCTGAAAATTCTGTATAAATAAGATGTGATGAACCACTTTTTATCCTTTCCATCCTTGGTCATTTAACACAAACCTGGTTACAAAAACCTAGAACAAATAACTTGAAAATTAAAGGAAAGGTGTATGGGCTCACACACACAAAAATCATCTCATTTTAAATTCATTTGCAATATTATGGTGGGCAGAGTCAAGTTATTTCATGCTGAAACACTTTTTTTGCAAATTTGGTAATTGGATCCATTTTGTGGAGTCTGCACCCTGGAAATGCCACTGCATTTCATTTATAATCAAACCAACGGGGTTTGAAATGATATTAAATGTGCCAGATTGGGGGAAAAATCCAAATGGATTCATACAAAATGTTATTAACTTGGAAATGGTTCAATGGGCATTTGGCATTTTCATATTGGTAGGTTTAATTTGTTGAGTGAGAACAATGAACTAGGAGATACAGAGCTCTATATTTTTGCCATTTTAACATTTATGTTTGTCATTTATGAACCTGGACTGAGAATTGATTAAATTTCTGCCTTGTAGCTTTTGAGTTTTGTAACATATGGAAGTTTTGTTGTATTCACCTATTTCTTTTGTAGATGGTCAGTTTAAATACAGCCTTTTCCATATGAGTGGTTAGCTAAAACAAGAGTAAGAAAAATAAGAGCAGTAAAGATTTGTCCATCTGTAAATAAACTTAGTACTCTACACTTAACTATCCAGCATGAAGTACTTGGTGTATAAGGCCTTAAGGTGCTTTTACGAAGACAAGAGAAGTATATGTTTATAAAGATAAAATAGTCATTTTCATTAATAAAGTGAAAGGAAGTGACACAAAAGAAGAAATGGATACATATTAGGAAAGAGCAAAATATACAGGACACATTCAGATGAGCTAAAAAGCAAAAAGAATTTCAATGAAGATAGCTCAACAGACATGGCGGAGATAATATCTTACCATTCACATTCCCTACAATGATGAGCTGAATGCCTTGTGCAAAGCAGTTACGTAAATTGGAGTGAATTCTATGCAACATGTAGAAGTCAAAACCATGAGCTGAGAAGAGATTTGGGCTATAGTGTTCAGCTCTGACTTTACCAAGTTGTGCGGCTTTGGGCTACTCAATTATATCCACCCCATTCATTTGCTCCCCTATTCTATGGCAGACACATGGTTAGGTTATGAGGAGGCTCACAGAGCTTATATAATGGGATAGGGGGGTGATGAGGCAGGGAACGAGCAGTAAGGAAACAAATCAAAACATACATAAAAGAAATCTCAGAATTAAAACAAGGTTGATGAAATAACAAATGCCTGTGTGGCCCTTTAGTTGAGTGGCCACTAATAGCTTCTGTTAGTCCAGCATTCCAGGTAGAGAGAGTACAACGAGCAGAGAAAGTGCTAGGCAGGTTTCAGCAGCCATTGTAGTTGGATCAAAATGGGAAAGGGGAAGGAAGGTTCCATAATCTCTCCAAGACTCTTTTTTTTTTTTCATTCACAAAGTGTGGTGTTTGGGGAAAATGGATTTCAAGAACCCTTCCAGTACAAGTCTCTCCTCTCTATGATTAATATAAAATTTCATGAATATATTAGAAAGAAAAGATAAACCAAGGAAAACACAAGATGATTAATGGAGTGTCTGGGAGGGAAAACAAATAATAAAAATCCAATAGTGACTGTGGTTTTTAATAACTGTCATCAAAAGAGTGGCTTAACTGTAAAGTGAAAATGTAATAAAAAAATGCAATGCATTACACATTAGCAACTTAAAACAAATCAGCTTTACTCAGCTTCTTTCCTTAGAATTGTTACATACAATATTCTCTTCACAAAAGATTAAGTTGTTTTCTCATCATTGTAGATTCCAAAGTACAAGTCATTTAGGTTCAATTACTTATTCATCTTTATTACCTGGTCTGCTAGATACAATAGAATGACTACCAGTAAATATTGAGAAACGTCCATTCCGTTATTTCCTTAAGTGTTCTCCATGGAATTTAGATCTTTGGGATGCTGCATTACATAAAGGAAGTAACCCATCTTCGGTCAGTGCAGTGCAAGTACACTCCAGGGAACCACAGCTCCAAGTAAGTGAGAAAAACTTTATCCTGCAGGAGAAATTCTAACTACAAATTATGCTACAGTCAATGGCACTGAGAGCTGAGATGCTCAGAGTTGTCCCAAATTGAAACAAAGGGCCGGGTCTTTGTATATAAACACCTTAAGCAGTCCATAGAGGAAGACTAGCTTCAGCCAAGGGGCCATAGAGGTGAGGCAGCTTCCTTCATCCGAGGACAATTTAGCAGAAAGAGCTAGCTCTGAGCCCAATGCAGCCAACGCTCCTCCTCGCAGGTAGGGGAATGAGGGCCAAGACACTTGGCTACAAGGGGCACTAGAATGCGGTGAACAGAGAACACCCACATTGGGATTACCACACTGGTGTGAGACTATGACTATAAGGAGATTTTGAGTCCATTTTTTACGGGGCTGATCTGTTTTATGGATTACAAAATACAGTTTGTTGCACGTAAGCCACCTCATTCAAAAATCATCTCTAACCCCTTTCCTGCTTAGGTCAGAATGCAAAGTCAGACAATGGCAGATAAGTCTTCAATTCTATGACTCTTAGTGGAGCTTTCAGAAGGGTCCACATGTCTCCCTAGAATGGTAACAGGTCCAGGGCTAACCCGCTCTCTCTTCCACCAGGTTGCTCTTCCTCTCCTGCAAAATCACTCTTGGGGTTACCGCTCTTACCTAAAAAGGCCAGGGGAGAACAGGATCAGTTCTGGGACAGGTATTGATGCAAATTCTATCTTTACTGCTTCTAACACACACACAGGTGAGATGATCTGTGCCCATGCCGATGTGAGTACTAAAGCAAGGGTGAGGGCTTTGGGAAGGAGACAGAAAAAGTACACGATTCTAAGCTGTTTGGCTAAATCTTGCTCAAGAAAATAGTTTTTTCATTTGAGGTTGCCTAGCCCATTTGAACCTTCTAAACGATTAAACTCAAGAGTCAGCTCTTTAGACAAGTAAAGCTACATTGCCTACAAGACACCTTTCTGCTAAAAACTTTGAAGCTGTTTCTACAGGGATGTCCCACTCAATTTTACTGGTTCAGAAAATATTTATCAAACTTAAAAAAAAAAAAAGATTTATTTATTTATTTATTTATTTATTTATTTATTTATTTAGGATAGAGAGAGAGAGAGAGAGCGCGCGCAAGAGAGAATGAGAGAACACAAGCAGGGGGAGTGGCAGAGGGACACAGGGAACAGCAGGCTCCCCACACAGCAGGGAGTTCCATGTGGGGCTTGATCTCAGGATCTTGAGATCATGACCTGGGCCAAAGGCAGAAGCTTATGGACTGAGTCCACCCAGGTACCCCCAAACATTTTTCGTGTACTAGGCCCTGGACTAAGGGAAAGACACAATGATGAATCAAATGCAGTTTCTATCTTCAAAAACCTGAGGTTTAATTATGAAGATAAACTGAGCAGGTAATCACAATCATGGATAACATGTATATCGAGAAGTCGTCATAGTCTGAAGGGAGAATACCTACAAAAGGCACCTCACCCAGACTGGGGAGATCAGAAAAGCCTTCCCAATGGCATAATGTTTTAGGTTTAATCTTTTCAGATGAGAAAGAGCTGAGATAAAAAGGGTCGGACAAAAGGACCAGCATTTAGAAAGGCTTGAGAGAGAGAAAAGGAAGAGTTTGACCTACTTGGAGCTTCTCAAGTGGCTCACTGGGCCTGCAGCTAGGAGAACAAGTGTGGAATTATGAAAGACAAGGTGCCAGGGTAAGGAGTTCTGACAGTGTCCTGAGGTCTTTTTGAACCACTGGCAATATTCAGTGATGTGACAAGATCACATTGTCTCTGTAAATGGTTTTTAAAATGTCATGGTAACAACGACAATGATACTTAATACTCAGGCTTATTTACATTTACCATGTGCTAAGCATAGTACATTCCCTGCCCAAATTACTCTGCACCGGAAACTTTTGCAGACAGAACTATTAGTATTCCCACTTTACATATATGGAAAATGAGATTCAGAAAGGCTAAGTAACATGCTCAAGGTCTGACTGGTAATGAGAATGAATTTGCAGGGGTCTGGTCTGGAGTCAGACAAAACATTTCAAGGACTGCTGGAGTAATTAGGTAACAAACGATGATACAGGAGAACACAGAACATAAATGAAAGCAGTGGCATGAAGATAAAGGGAAGGGCCCAGATTATATGGAAATTGAGGAAGTGGAACCTATGCGAGGATGTGGGAGATGGAACAACCCATGATGTCCTCCAGCTTTTTTTCTATAGAAACTGAGGAATGATGAGGTCATTCATTGAGACAGTGAGTCCGGGAGTGGAGGAGGGAGGGGATCATTTAAAAAAAAGAAAGCTAAATGCAAAGATAAAAGATTTAGAGATGCATACATTGGGTTTGAGGTTCTTGCAGGACACTTTGAGGACAATGCTTAGCAGGCATGCGGATCAGCAGCTGAAGGGCAGAGCTGGGATGCAGAGAGTGACCCGGGAGTCATCGGGTAATGGAGAGTGTTTGGAGACGTGTGCAGGAAAGAGGTAATGCAGCAGGACTGAGAAAACACTGCTTGTAAGGTGGGCCCTTGGCTAGGGTCTGGAAACTTGCTTTCTGAATCCTTCTCTGATGGGGAGGTTTTGCTCTGTTGATGGCGAACATCTGCTTTCTTGTTGGGGATCTGGAATTTTGGAGTTGGTAGGCTGAGAATGCCTACACGACCAGTCCTCAATAAAACCCTTAAACTCTGAGTCTCAAATGGGCTTCCCTAGGCACAAATGCTGCGTACTTGTGGCTGAACTGTTACCACTGGAGAGACTGCGCTCTCAGGGACTTCTCCTGGGGAGGTGAAAACATCAGAAACCTCAGCATGGATTCCTCCAAACAGTACCTGTCTTTTTCCCTGATCTGTCTGTGGAACCTTACTCTAGCATTAGAGTAAATGTCATCAGTGAGCATAGGTATATGCTTAGCCCTGTGAGTTTGGCTAGTGAGTTGTTTAATGTGTGGCTGGCCTTGAGGGGCTCTTGGAAGAACTCTAGATTCTGTGTCTACCTCCCTCGCTACAGTGTATTCAGAAACCCACTGAAATATGGTTTCTGCCACTAACACCTTGGTAAATAAAGCTACCAATGGCCTCCTGGGGTTAATCTTGTATGTTCCTACTTCGGAGCTCCCCAAGACCAGCCACACAGTAAGCAATTCACTAGAAAGACCCACAGGGCTAAGCATCTACCCGTGCTCACTGATAAAATAAGAGATTTCTCTTGACTCAAAGACCATCTGAGTTGGAGAAGATTTTTCAACTATCATGACTAACCCTCTTTCCAGTAAATGAATTGGATCCAAAATGTCTTTGTAGTTTTTCCTCTTCTGGCTTTTGTGCCAACATTTCCAGGGAAGGGTGGCTCAGTCTCAGTATATAACACAGTCAACTGTTTTGTGAACAGGCAAATCACCAAAATAGTCTTTGCAAAAATGAACCATTTTCTATTCTATATTACCTCTCTTTTGTTATTAATTTTTCATCCTGCTGATCACATTTATTTCCATTTTCCATATGAAATCTCTTCAAATGTTTAAAGGCATGTACTGTTAGTGAGTCTTCTCTTCCTAAGGTTATACATAGAAGGTCCTTTTAAAGTTGTCATGAAACATCATTTCTGGATCCCCACCCATCCCGTTACCCTCCGTCCACCTACTCTGGAGCATAATGTTAATTATGTTGGTGATATTAGAAATATACGTATATTTTCAGGCTGAACTACAGTGTAGTGGCAAAATCATGACCTTTGTAAAGATCATGATTTTTTTGTAGATCTTTGTGGAGATCTTGGTCTGAATACTTGATGGCCACTGGTTGATTGTGTAGCCTTGGGAAGGCTGCTTACATTATATGTCTTATTTCTTCATCTATAAAATATTAATAAATAGTTCATTGGGCAGTTATGGGGAATGGATGAAATCATACAGATAAAGCACTTAGCAATGTATCTAGAATATGTTAAATAATCAGCAAACATATATTACTCATTCTTTTTTTCTGAGTTGATCATCTACCCAATGAGCATCTGCACTTACAAGATTACCTAGTTCAGCTTATGTTAGCTTTGTAGTATAACAGTCACCAGTTCTAGAAAACTCAAGTTATCCTACTAATAGCAAGTCAAATTGTTTCCCATATTTTCACAAAGGCATTATCAACTGAATGTGTCCATTCTCCTTGTCTGATATGTTCTTTGGATTTTCTCATTTTGTTATTCAATCAACACATATAGATGGAGTGCTTAGTATATGCCGAGCAATAATTTAGGCATCGGAGAAACAGCAATGAAACATATTCAGGGAGGTGGAACATAGAGGAAGCAGGTAAGTAAATTAGTATCAGAAAGGAACAAATGCCAAAGAGGAAAAACAAAGCAGAAATGGAGATGTCAGGATGATTGTGGGATGGGAAGAGATTTGAGTATTTATATGGAGGTGTCAAGGGAAGGCTTTCTCAAAGAGATATTTGAGTAAAGACCTGAAGGGTATGTGAAAATTAGCCACGTGGATACCTGGAGGGACCGTATCCCAGACACAAGAAGAGAAAAGGCAAAACTCCTGATGCAGGGTTGTGATTGGGGATGTGGCTACAGCCTAATGTGCTGTGGTCAATCAAGTAGGCCATAAGATTACAGTATCAACCATGTTAAGACCCTATAGGTCATGGTAAAGAATTTCAAAGTTTGGTCCCTGGATTAGCAGAAGCACCACCTGGGAAGAACATTCAATCCCTGGGAATCTGTTTGTAATGGAAATTTTCAAGTCCCCTCCAAACTTACAGAATCAGAACCTCTGGGGGCAGGGTTCAGCCATCTGCCTTAAAACTAGCCTTCCAGTGAATTCTGAGTCTCATAACAGTTTGAGAATCTCTGGCCTCTTAGGTGATGAAAGAAAGCCATGGGAAGGCTCGAGCAGATCGATGATGTCATGATCTGACTGACACTACAACATACACATACACACACACACACACACACACATATACAAACACTACAAAATACATACATATACACTCCTGCTGTGTTGAATATGTTTAAGGTAGAAAAAGTAAGACATCTTGTAATCTAAGACAAAAGAGGATATTGGTTAGACTTGGTATTGGTAGAAGGTAGTTGAGAAAGTATGGAAATCTGGATATATTTTGAAAGTAGGCCCAACTGAATGGGTGGGATAAGAGAAAGAGAAGTCAAGGAAGACTACAGTTTTTGGCTAGAGAATCAGGAAGAACTAAGTTGCTATTAACTATGAAATCTTCTCCTCTTGCAAAAATAATCTGGTATCTGGTCATTAAAAAAAATTAAGGACTTTGTTTTTCATAACTCTTTACATTTTATCCTGTTATATTAGGACTTGTATGGATACTTGGGGGAAACAGTACAGATAAAATAGTTCAACGCTGAGAATAAATACTTTTCAAGCTTTTATAATTAAAAGTTTTTACCTGAATTTTAAACTTATCTCTGAGAAATAATCAAATAAGACAAGTGTTGGTTCTAAACTGTCTTTGATAAAGACATTATTATTATCATTATTATTAGCCAATTCTCTCAGAACCCGCTAACAAAATTTGAAAACTGTAAATTACCTGGAAAATGTGCCCTGTCAACTTTTAATAATTTAGATTATGGTAGAGAGGAAAGGAGTTATTAGAGAATCTTTGAACATTTCTTTCTTGTCCAGATGGAAAATTGAAATACAAGATTTGCTACCAGATGAATTCAGACACGCTTCATATAATGGCCAAGCAATGATGATCTCCTCTCTCTATAAGCTCTCTGCCCAGAATTATAGCCTCAGTAACAAACTTATTAGGTTCCATTTTCAACTAAAGTGCTTCAGAGTCACTATATTGTACACCTGAAACTAATATAACCTTGTATGTTAGTTAAATGGAATTAAAAACTTAAAAATAAAATGGTAAAAAAAAAGTGCTTCATTTTTCCACATATTTCCTTAACAACAGTATCAATGATTCCCCACAGAACATTTTATTTCTAGATAGATAATTTCTGATTTCCAAATACAATCAATTTTTGAATTTCTAAACTAGTGAAGTAGAGCTTTGGGGAAAATCATCTCAACAAATCACTCAAGGCCCTTTGCTTTCCAAACTCATCTCCATCCCCTTTTCTCAGAGTTTATTAGCAGTCAAAATGCATTATAATCAAAAACAAATTAACACAGCTTAGTCATGTAATGCTCCCTGATATTATTTTAAGGTTAAAAGTGACAAAAGAGGTTTGAAAGCCTAATTTTGAACTAATTGGACACAATGTATTATACAAAGTCATATTTTTCTTTCGACAGGATTATAAAAATCAGATCCAACCCATGTTGTTTGTGTTAGTCATAGTGATTTTCAACCAACACCATAGTGATCCACTCCCGTCCTGCATTTTCAAAGAATCACTATATCTTGATATTGTGAAAAATCTTAAAAGCCAGCTAATCTAAACCTTGACAAGCAAAACTTTTTGTAACATTTATAAGATTATCTTATAACATCTGCATAAAACTTTCCAGGGATGAGGAAGCAGCCCAGCCCTTGCTGAACACTCAATAAAAGCTTATGGTTCGAGCCTTTGTCATCTGGCTCTACTACCCATCAACCTTCCTGTCGACTACCTACAAGTCTTCCAGCAACCACACTTTAGTCATTGATGACTTTCAGATTTGGCTTATAATTGCCTGCTTCAATTTTAATGCTGACATAACTCCGAGTCACTTCTGTGTCTATGTATATGTCTAACCCAATATTGCTTGACAATTCTTTTTTAAATGCGATGATCTTAGCACCTTTTCTCCTTAACTCTGCCTTCCACCCAGATACAAGAAAGAGAATCAGCCAATCCAAATGCTTTTGTTTCTTCTCCACCTTGCATATTAAATTGAATAACAACATTAAAAATATAAGTATTTCCATCCTTACTTCTTTCACATCACTTCCTCCACACCCACGGCTATCTTTGTAACTCAGAGCCTCATTTGCTCCTGTCTGGCTTTCCTGAAATAACTTTCTAACTGGAATTACCTTAAATTCTTTTCAATTCTTTCTATAGTCTAAATTTCAAATACGCATAATGCCCTTCGTGGAGTGTTTATCATCTACAGAATAACTCCAAATATTAAAAAGACATATGTGCTCCTTACTTTATGACTATGTTCTTTCTGACCAGTTTATCACTCATCATACTTTCTCAAAAACCATAACCCAGAATTTTATAATACTCGGAGCACTCAATCATTCCATACCTTGTAGGTTCCATGCCGCTGTACAAATTTTGACTCTACTTGGACTGTCCTGTTCTTTCCTCCTACCAGAAACCAACTGCCTTTCTGGAGAATTTCTACTCATCTTTGAGGCCTGAGATTAATCATTATGCTTTCTACCGATGATTTCTTGATTGCTGTAGACTAAGGCAATTATTTCCCTCCTTTGTGCTGCCAGTATGTCTTAAGCCTACCTCTATTGTTATAGATAATATGTTTTACTAAATATGATAGTCTTTAAGTTCATCTCTTCTTCTAGATCCTGAGTACTTTGGTGTAGGATTTATGTGTGTGTAGTCTTATTTGTATCCTCAAAGCCTCACCATCATTGGTGCCCAACCAATATTTGCAGGATCAGAAAGTGAATTAATAAACACCTTTAGAGTGAATCTTACCTCAGAGATTTAGGTAAATTTGGCAATTATTCTGACAAAGGAAAAACAAAACATCCGTTTTTACTTTACAGCAAGAAGATGATAAATAAAAAATGATTATGATACATACGCATGTGTCCTTCATAATGAGCTTGATAATTAAGAGAGTAATCACAGAATATGAATGCTGTCTGCAAGGCTTTTACATAAAAGAAACAAAATCAAAATACAGTCCCTCAAAATAGAGTAAAAGCTATGATGGTAAATGAGTTGAAATTTTCTTGAGGAACTGAAACCAGTCAAGGTAAAATGACATGATATTTTTAAACAGAGGAAAGCTTATATTTGTGTAATTCTTCTCTACCCTTTTCATCTCAAAGGAAATTATGATTGCTATCTGATTTGATATTGAACGGACAAGGAAAGTTTTAGTTTAAGGGCAGTCCTGAAACAATATCCAAATAAAAGCTTGCATACCAGTTTTAAAATAAGCTTTCATGAACTGTAAAATAATCCTCTAATAGTCAAGATACCAAAGAGGAAATTAAAGACACGTCTGTGAACTTTTATTCATACTGTCCAAAGTTAATAAAAGATATTACAATAAACTTATAATTGACTTTAAAACATCTGACTTTAGTTTAAAATATGCAAATCAAGACAATTCCTATCACTTTTTAAAGGATTCAAGACACCACCCAGAAAGAGAATATAGCATTATGTCCATTCTTTTCTGCCCTATGGAATACACACCTGTTCACGAAAAACAACTTCTCCTACAAATTCATTCAACAATATCTAATTACCATTTTTCAGGTGCATTTTTTGGCATTTTAAGATGCGAAAGTATTTTATTGTGAAAGAATATAATGTTATAATTCACAATACGTGAGAGTCTTAAAGATTAGAAGATATAAAGTTAAAAGCCTAGAATAGGTTTTTTCACTGTCAATCCAGGTTGTGATAATTAAACTGAAAACTCCAATTTTATTTTTTACTCCAGTGTCACAGAATATATTATTTGATCTAGACACAGCAGGAAAAATGATCAACAAAGGAAAACCTACATTTCATACCTAGAAGAAAACCTGATTAAATTCCTACATCTGAATTTATAATCACAATTTAAATAGATTGCTAAATTGACATATTTTTGATTTTTCCACATGATACAAAAATCAAACCCATGAAAAATCCATCTGGATAGTAAAATTGTTTTCACCTCCAACCCAGTCATCACTGCTGTTCAGGACCTGCAGGAAACATATTTAGACTGAGAATTACACACTACCTGATAATCTTCATCCTCATGAAAAAGATGACCAGTTTCTCAAGCTCATTCTCACACTCTTGCTGTTAATGCTTTGTACTCACTATGGAGTATGACTGTTAGCTTCCAGAGTCACTCTAATCATTTAATAAAAAACATACCACTTAATGCCTTAGCATTCCTAATTGTTCCAGCTCCTTGATTTGATCTCTTGAAATTTGCTGCATTCAGTTCTTCCCTCCTACTCCTTCATGCTATCTGTTCCTTTATCTGTTTATCTGCAGTCCACTGTCACTTCTCTATTCCTTCAGATTATCCATGTTCCACTGTTTATGATCCCATCTCTACATGTTATGGGTTCCATGATTTCCAATTCCTTAATTTGTTAATAAAATAATTTCTGACGAGGACTCCTCTCCACTCACCCTGTCCCACCTACCCAACCTGTCACCACCCCTGCTGCGTGATACTCTGTGTTTCTCCTTCCTAACATGTCCTTTGGTGCTTGTTTTACATTTAATTTTATAGTTATCAACTTCTTTCCCTCATGCCAGGCTTAACCATCATAAGAATAAGAGGCATTTCTAGGACAGATTATTTTTAATTATGCTTAATACTCTTCTGAAGTTTAACTATTTCTGCTTGACTGGATATATGAGTTGCTTATACTTTTTTCATTATTAAAATATATTTAATATAATCTATCTTACTTTAGAAGGAAATATCCAGGAATGTGACATATAAAAATTAATATTCTTAATGCTTTTGATACATATTTCTAGATTGCTTTCAAAAAAGGAAAGAGAAACCTAGATTCCCACCAATAATATATGAGGCTGTCTTACTCTATCTTCAACATCATTCAGTACTGAAATTTTAAAAAGCCTTTGATAATTGAATAGGCTTAAGGATTTATTTTTGCTTTTAGTTTATAAGGCTTGATTTAAATTTGGCTTAAAATTTTATCTTAATTATAAATATATCATTTATATTCATAAGGATATAATCAGTTAAAACTTTACTTCAGTCAACAGATAGATCTTACACTTCACTCATTAATCCATTTAGATTTTAATATTTATATATAATTTGTATAAACCCATATTAACATAACATTTTGCCAATTTTTAAAATTTGATTTTTAGAATATTTTCACATGAGAGACTTCCATGTATGTAATACATTTCTTAATTATGTAATGATTCTTTTAGTATTAAAATTGCTTCCACACCCAGAGCTATAGTAAACATTACTGTTTAACTCAATATGAATTTATTTTCTAATTTTAACTCTATAATTTGCTTGAAATTTATTTCAGTGTATGAGATGATGATCCTTTTCACAAAATTCTAACTAATTGCAGTTCAGTTAATAACGTGAGATATAGATCCTCATATCCCTTCTGATATCCTTCCAAATAACAACAAAAAAATAAAAATAGTATAAATCTTTTGCAAGGAAAGGGAAAGATTAAAAAAGTCTGGAATCCAAAAAGCAGATACAATTAACTAATTAAAATGAGAAACTTGGAAAGCTGAAACCCAGACATGCAGTTGGTGTATTTGAAATATAAACCTCTTATTCTTAAAACCAAGAAAAGCTTAGGAATTAGGATTTAGTACCAAGCAGTGGTTAGGATAGAGATATAAGCCAAGAAAAAAAGCTAAAAAAGCTCTTTTTAGGAAATAATTAAAATTTCAGATACCGTGGATAACTGTTTCCCTGACACAGCATTTTTTTTTTTTTTTTTTTTTGGCAAGAGTGAATCAGAAGGAATCTATACCGGGGCTCATGTGACAGATACTATCCTTATGAAAACATGACAGTTGTATTAGTCTGGGTCCTCCAGAGAACTAGAACCAAGACACACACACATGAGTATGAGATTCATTATAAGGGATTACCTCATGCAATTATGAAGGGAGAGAAGTCTCAGGGTCTGTAGTCAGGAATAGTTTCAGCCTCATTCAGACTCAGAGAGAGCCAGAGAACAGCATAGATTCTCCACCTTTTTGTTCTATTTAGGCCTTGGATAGATTGGATAAGGTCGGTCCAATAAGGGATGGCATTCTGCTTGCCTCAGTCTATCTCAGATGCTAATCACCTCCAGAAATACCTACATGGGCATACCCAAAATACTGCTTAAGCAAATACATAGGGACCCCATGGCCCAGTCAAGTTGACATATGAAAATTACTATCACTGAGGTTCAGGGATTTTCTACTTACCAAGCAGCAAAACCCTAGCCTACTTCTGCCATAGAGTTTCCAGAATTTTGGCACACTGTGTTAAACTCTCTAGGAAGGAAACAACAACAAAATTCCTCTGATGAATCAGACTAGTTGAGGAGAAAAATCTCAAAAATTATCAAAGTATTCTCTCAATTGAACCATCATAGCAGATGATCCTCCAAAGAACATCATTATTAACAAGCTCCTCCGTGATTCACTCTTAAACATGAGTTCATAGTCAAGGATCAGGAGGCATTAGATGGGAAAACTCTAGATTTAAAGAGATAGAATCAGAGCAATTTTAAAGAAACATATAGGAGGCCAGAAAAGTATCATTAAAAATCCATTATCAAAGTCAATCATAAGAAAAGGTTGTATTGAGAGTGAGTGAATGTGGAAACTGAAAACATGATGAAAAAAAAAAAGATAAGGGAGCAAAGGCAAATGTAAGAAAGTCTCTTAGTAAATGTAACTAAAAGAAACTGGTGGATAACAGAAATTGGTGGACATTAGAGAATCAGTCCAGAAGTTACATTTAAGTAACAGGAATTCCAGAGAAAGCCGACCAACAGAGGAAAAGAAAAAAGGATAATGAATTGAATTGTGCCCCCTTCAAATTCATATGTTCAAATCCCAGCCCCTAGTACCTCAGAATGTGATGTGTTTGGAGACAGAGTTTTTGACGAGATTATTAAGGTAAAATGAATTCATATAGGTGGGCCCTAATCCAAAAGGACTACTGTCTTTACAAGAAGAGATTAGGACACACAGATACACACAAAGGAAGAACCACGTAAAGATGCTGAAAGAAGAGCATCTGCAAGCCACGGAGAGCGGCCTTAGAAGAAACCAACCCTGATGATACCTTGATCTTGGACTTCTAACCTCTAGAATTGTAAGGATATAAATTCCAACATTCAATCTACACAATCTGTGGAACTTTGTTACGGAAGCCCTAGAAAAACTCATACAAACAGCTCAAGAAATTATCTCACATCTGAAATATGTGAATGTTCAAATTAACAAATTCACCATGTTCCAATACTGTTAATGAGAGAGAAAAAAAAAAGACTATGACAAGAGACTTCCTAACATTAGAAATATAAGAAAAGATCCAAAAAGCTACCAAACAGAGAGGGCACATTCACAGAATTGGTTAGGAATTAGAACTTCATAAGACTTCTTAGAAGCAAAACTGGATTATCCTTCAAACATGAGGGCAAAGATGTAGATGTGCAAAACCTCAAAAAATTTACCATCTCTGCACCCTTTTCCATAAATTACTAGACACACTTGATCAAAAAAGAGAAACTGAGAATAAAGAGGCTATAGGATATAGGAAACTAGAGGATTAAACACGAGAGAAAAGTGAAGAAATCACACAGAGGCTAATGAAGAAGAGCTCAGGATGAGGAATGCAGAACAAACCTAGAGGAAACACAATCTAGGTCAGAAGACAATGTAGAGGATGCTAAGAGTATGTGTTAGGCCTGAGTGCACTGAGAGGATCTTACACTGCAGGCAGAGAGTGTAGGAATGAGGTAGTGATAGGTTCATTAAAAAGCTGAACAAATGAAAATTACATCAGATATTAGCTCTAGCTGAAACAACCTGTTGTAAAAGAAAATGTGGTGATGATTCTGTTCCAACATTTACATAACCACATCATGTAAGAAGTCACTATAGTATAATGATTGGGAGGAGAGGGAGCAAGATGGAGTAGGGTTGTTTGTGGTTTTGGGGTGGGAGGCAATAAGAAAAATAGCGTTTCTGATGTACAGTAAAAGGGACTTGACCAATAGAATGCAAACTTGAAAAAAAAAATCAAGAAAAATAAAGAATTTAATTTAGAAATTGAAGTTAAATACCAAAGGAAAAGCTGAGATTTTGAAGTGACTATCACTCAGGAATTGGAATACAATGGGGATTAGGAAACAGATGATAAGTGTTCAACATAAAAATTCTCAAAGAACTATTTGAATTTTTTGAATGTATACCTGTAGAATATTGGAAAACAAATAAAATCCAATTGTTCAATACAATTTACTGAATTTTTTTTTCTATTTTCTACTCTTTCTGATATGGCCAAGTCACTTATTAAATTATTGTTTAGAATGCTCTTTTTGGGGGGTTATTTGTACTGCCCTATTGTTACAATTCTATGATTGTAACAATATCCAATTTTTAAAAATTGAGGTATAAATGATGTAAAATATTGTATCTTTTGCAGGTATAAGACAATAATTTGATATTTATAGACTATAAAATGATCATTACAATAAGTCTAGATAATATCCATTACCACGCAGTTACAATTTCGTGTGATGAGAACTTTTAAGACCTGTCTTAACAACTTTCAAATACACAACACAGAATTGTTAACCCTAGTCACCATGCTATCAAACTACTTTCAAGATTATGATTCACAAAATATGTTGATATTGTGCAAAAGTAGGACTCCATCAGAATCCTTTCTAAATGGCTGGGACAATTCTTATCTATTGTCCCTTAGATGAAAAAGGAGTAACATTTAGATAGTATTACCTAATATCCTCATTTTTAGACTCTTTGCAGGTTGCTCTTTCTTTATTCTTCAAGAACAAGACATCCACTTACACCCATTTCCTGTAAAACCAGGTTTCTGTGCATTGTAGATAAAAGTTGTCAGAATTTCATTAAGTGATTATACCCAGATGCAATAGTCAACCTTAACTAGCGCTATGGACTCTGAAATGTTATTATTTTCATAAACTCCATATATCGCTCCAGTCATTTACCAACTTCTTAATTTTCACAAGCTGTTTCCTGTATGTTATTCCACACTAATGGCACTGCCTCATATTCACCTGTTTCTCTGAATGATGAATTACTTCCTACTACATTCTTCATATGTATCTTACCTCTTCTCATATATTGACCCTTTTCTTTTTGCTTTTCATTTTATTTTCCTATAACTAATCCCAAGTGAAAATTTAAAAACATTTAAATATCAATGTGCTCAATTCTACATCATTTATGTCAATGTACACAAAAAAATTAATCTCTGGAAGCCAAGTCATATACCCAGTGCTTAGAAAATGAATTTTCTGGGTGCTAACCAAATGATAAAATCGTCATTTTGCCTTCTTCAGGTTCTATATTGTTTGGGCTATGGCAGTTTGGCAGTAATGAGAACACTTTCGCCTTCACAGTACTGTCAGCAGGCAAAGTCAGCCTACAATCCCTTGAAATCACCAATTAGCAACTGCTCTGTGAACGACTGAATTCTGCTCTGGAGAGGTGGGATGGCACAGGTACGGAGCATGTAAGATAAAGACTAGAGTTGATTATTCAATATGGGAAATCATTGGTGTGTAAAAGTAAGATGGAAATAAGGCTGATGCTATTTGTGACTGTCATAAGGTTAATAATTATTATTGTAAAGTATGCCTCATATCATCCTTTAAACCTTATTCTCTCTTTGATAATGCAGCCCCATTATACAAATTGAGTCTTGTCAATCTATAACGAGGTAGTAGATTTCTGCTTTCACATTGCACTAGAATTCCACTTCAGTGATACCTTGAAGCTGGCTCTTATGGCATCCTTGAAGTGGGTCCCCAAATATTGGCTTGAATATCAAGAGCAAAAATCATACATGTAGGGGCACCTGGGTGGCTTATTGGAGCATCTGCCTTTGGCTCAGGTTGTGATCCCGGGGTCCTGGGATCAAGTCCCGTATCAGGCTCCCTATGGGAGCCTCTTCTATGTCTCTGCCTCTCTCTGTGTCTTGAATGAATGAAAATTTAAAAATATCTTTAAAAAAATCATACATGTAGCTATTGAAATACAGGTGTGGCAGCAGGGTGGTTTAGTGAGTTGAGCGTCTGACTCTTGGTTTCAGCTCAAGTCTCGGGGTCATGAGAACCAGCCCGGTGATGGGCCCTGCGCTGGGCATGGAGTTGGCTTGGGGATTCTCTCTCTCCTTCTGCCCCTCTTCCACCTCCAGTGCACACATGTGTTCTCTCTCTCAAATAAATCCTTAAATATAGGCATAAAAAACAATGCAAGTTTTAATGAAACACTTCTTGCTATTTCAGATAAGTCATTAGTTCTCAGTAATTGTTTTGATAATTTATCCATATCAAACAGGTTCATTTGTCCTCATCTAAACATGGATTCTAATTCCCTTGCAAAGATTCTCGTTATATTTTCAGAAAAGGAGTAAAATAACAGAGCAGGACAACTTTCATATATTTTAGGACTCTGCTTGCAAGGCCTTTCTTGGGCCTATTATCAGACCTTTGCTAGCTAAAAATCATTTTACTTGAGAGCCTAAAATATAAGCCTGTGCTATTTCCCCAGTTGATTTATAAGGTGCCCGTGCAGTAAGAGCTGAAATTGCTTGCCCATAGTTCTTCCAGTTTTCGTCAGGAGATCTCACGTTAGTCAGTAGCTCGATCATTCTCTCTGAAGTAAATTAGCTCAAATTTTGTTTTTTATTTTTATTTTTACTCTCCTCTAAATGCTCTCTATTTTACCCTTTAAATTCTGGATGTTCTTTCAGGGCCGAACTCTAGAACCACCTCAGGTAATACGGATGTTGAAAATGTGGCTTTACAAAAATCTCCTGACTTATAGACTTATAGGCTAACTTTCTTCATTATGAACTAGAAAAGGCAGGTGAATGGGATCTTCCCCATGTGTACTTTGAAAGGCTTGCCTCAAAATCTTGTGCTGATGAAGAGAATATATTGACACCACTGAATCATGACCATAGCCACGGTCTTGTGTACAGTTGGATTTCAGTAAAAGTATTAAAGTGAGCACGTGAATGGAATCAGCATTATAGAGACACGCTGAAATATGAGTTTAAGCAATGGAGCCCTGCCATGCCGTGCTGGGAACTAGCAACTGATAAAGAACATGAGGCACTCTTTCTAACAAAGGCTGTATGCAGCCCCTAATTTATTATTTACACCATTTCTGTTTCTAGAGACCACTTAAAATAAAGGCCCATATGTAGGAAAAACATTAAAATAAGGAAAGAATAGGAGTGCAGTAAGTCATATCTGGGGTGGGGAAGATTCATATCCGGGTGGCTCAGAGGTTTAGCTCCACCTTCAGCCCAGGCCTGATCCTGGAGACCTGGGATTGAGTCCCACGTCAGGCTCCCTGCATGGAGCCTGTTTCTCCCTCTGCCTGTGTCTCTGCCCACCAATCTCTCTCTCTCTCTCTCTCTCTCTCTCTCTCTCTCTCTCTCTCTCTCTCTGTGTGTGTGTCTCATGAATAAATAAATAAAGGCTTTAAAAAAAAAAAAAGAAGCAAAAATGAAGAGAGGGGAAAACTGTTATACTAGAAACACTAGGCTAATTATATAGAGCCATACGTTTAATTCAGGGGCCTTCTGGTAGCCAATGCAAAAAGGGAAACCAATGGTTCTCACACTTTTCATTTATTTATAGGAAGTATATATATTCTTTAGCCAAAAACAAAACAAAACAAAACCAAATAAAAAAACCCACATTTTTTCCTAGTACTCACTTTTCAGAGGAATTTATTTCATAATATCCCTATGTAAGGAATATTGAACATAGTGGCACTTTTTTTAAATTTAACTTGCCAACATGCAGTATATCGCCCAGTGCTCATCACATCACGTGCCTTCCTTAATGCCCGTCATAAGTGAGACCTTTAACAGCAGTTTTATAAAACACAAAGGTACAGCTTTAATGTGGTCATCATGTGAAACTCCAAAGGCAAAGAAAAAAAGTAAAATAGCATAGTTGTTGAAACCAAACGAAAGGCATAGTTCAGGCATTCATTGTGTAGCTACCACCGTTTGGACCTACACTTTTCATCCACAGTGCTACTTTTAAGGTCTGAAGGATATTAATACATGATGCAAAAGCGTATTAGCAAACTTAAGTTTTAATAACTCTGACATTCTAACTCTCCTTGATATTTAGAATCTGAAAAAGCTTATATAAATCATCATGTACGTTGTATATACATGTAGGTGTATATATATATATACACACAAACACACACACACACAAGTACACATTCATATAATCTCTTTAGCCATTTTGGCTTTTTAACCCCTATGGTCACAAAAAAACTGAACTTAAACCCTGGAAAAGCAGTAGACAGGAAAACAGTGCAAGTCTTCTCAGAAGAGATTTGCTGTTTAAATTAAAAACAAAATATGTCTTTTAGGCTGAAAATGCAGCACCTATACAAACAATGATGAATACACATAAATTCATTTTGATTAGCACTTTCACACCAAATATCAAATGATGCTGAGTAGATAGGGCCTTTTAAGTATTGCCAGATGTTTCTAATCAGTATTTATCTTTTTTAAAAATATACTTTACTAAGAGATCATATATTAACAGGCAGCTGGAGTATATCTTTCAAACTCAATAAGCCAAAGAACTGCTTCCAGCTGACATGTCATAAACTGGAGAATAAAGTAAGATATAAAGCAATGCTCAAAAGAAAATATATACAACGTAACTGTATTTCTGCAGTTGAGATAATTGTCACTAATTTTTGCAGTAAGCTCCCCTTAGTTATCCTATTGCTTAGCACTCAACTTTAGTGAGCCCAGACACATAAACCTCATCACAAATGTAAGGATAGGAGTCACAGGGAAATTTTCCAAACAGATTTAAGATGGTCAGAAACTCAGTCCAGTTTGGGAGAAAGAAAGTTCAGGTGAAAGACAAGAATAGTGGTGAAAGTAGATCTGGGAAGATGAGCCCCGTGGAGAGTCCTTTGTAGTTAGTGACTGCTACGTGGTATCAACTATTTCCACTCAATTTTCCCTCCCCAAATAGACTAAATTTGACTTTCCAGACTAACTCAATATGCATATGCTCATTATTACTTACAAAGTAAACTTAGGAAGAAAAACTTTTCCTGTATCCTTTCTTTTTCCTAGTACTATGACCCATGTAATGAGCTGCATGCCCATCACATTCCTCTCCCCAAGAAGGGAGACCCAGGATGTTGAGTATTTTCTTGTGAGTCTACTGCTGTGTTAGATACTTTCATCTACTAGCTTAATTAATTCTCAAAAAATTAAAATGAGGGTACAAACAGAAAGAGGATTGCTTTCGGCTCAGCATCTCGGAGACACAGAGTTGACATTATTTCCAGGTCTTATTTGTAAAGGATGTCATTCCTACTGCGCTTGGGCATCAGACAATATGCCATATAGATTCATAGAAACTGAGATAAAATGAAATTCCACGGTTTATGCAAAGATGATTCAGGAGTGTAGGGGCAAATTCGGTCAGTTGTAGCACGTATAGATAGACCCATCCACTAATCAGCAAATTAGTAACATACAGAATTTCTAAACAGTTTTCAAGCTTAATTTATCTCGATTCACCATCCAAATATATAATAAGCATTTTCTTCTCTGAAAGAGTCAGCGGCCCTATTAAATATTTACATAAATCTACCATTGATTTACATGAATGTATATTGCTTTCGTAAATAAAATTGTCCTCTGTTGAAGACTAGATTGGATTTGAGACATGCTGTGCTCAAGTACACAATTTTGGAGACCTATTACCTGCTCTGAGAAAATCGTAAGAGCTTGGAAACAGCTCAAAAATCTTGCAGCTGGTATAGATGGATTATAGCATTCTGGCACCCACCCATCTTCATCATGTAAAGATTTTAAATTACAGGAAGGCTCATGGGTTAAAACATCTGCTTTTGCATGGACATATTATAACAGGTCATCACATGGCGTGATAGCACCTGTAATTGGCAGGGTTAAGGCTGGAGATCCATAAAGTGTTGACAGCACTGACTCCCTCTTTGGACCCCCATCTTGTTCAGACCTACACAATGACCTCCCTTGGGATTATGTGTTCCAGGACTGTTGGAGGTTAATGTATGCCCTGACCAGCACGTGGGAAGGCTTGTGCTCATCTTTCCTACACTGATCTTCCCTACACTGACACACAGAAGGCACCACTTTAGATAACCACTTTTGACCTCTGCCTCTAGCTTTATAAAAAGTTATAGATTAAGGTCCAGACTTGGTGGAAAATAGCTGCATAGCACCTGGATCATTTGTCTACTCAATCCCTCCTGTTGGTAAATTATTCTGAATAAAATTCTGTGTAGGTGGTATGGAGTGGTTTGTTTTGTTTTTTGGTTTCAAAGTGCCTTCTTAGTCTGGAGGATACTTTTCTGTCCCTCCTTCACCTTCTAACAAGACTATCCATAACACCTCATATGCAAAACCACTCTCCTGTTCTTAATACCTCTTTCTTCACCATAGATTACTGCAGAATTTGAAAAGTAGAAAACTTACATATTAAATAATGCACCACCTACAATGAGATCATGTTGCTGAACTATACCCTTTGAGTAGAACAATGTCAGAAATGCCAGTACTTCAGGTTTTAAATGGTATATAAAATACTACAATGGAATAGTATTGCTAATTTTATAAAATAGGTTTAATTAATTACTGGGAGACTTGCTACCACAGAGAGGGCATACAAACCTAAGGGCTCTAAAAAGAGTGGACGTCATCTGTACTAAAATCCTTGACAGCCCTTGCACCTTAAAGACTAGCCATGCCCTACCAAGTTATTCAATAGTTGTTGCTACAAACATCTAAACACAGGCAACTTTACTAAATTAAAGCAAAATAAGCGATTTAGCTTAATGTAAATACAAATCAAATTGTAGAATAAGTATCTTGTCAAAAGACACAGCAATGATTGCAGCTCCCAGAATGACAGTAGCGCTTATAGAATGTATTCTTTTTTTAAATATTTATTTATTCATGAGAGACAGACTAGAGGCAGAGACATAGGCAGAGGGAGAAGCAGGCTCTCTGTGGGGTGCCCGATGAGGGACTCGATCCCGGGACCCTGGGATCATGACCTGAGGCAAAGGCAGACACTCAACCACTGAGCCTCCCAGGCACCCTCTATTAATTCTTTATCTATATCTTCTGTTTTAGAATATTACCAAATTACCTGAAAAACTGTTTTCAATAAACAATTTAAAGTATTTCTTGGTTGTCAAGTTGTGTTGAGCCTCTCAAAGAAGTGGCAGCGTCTACTTATGTGGGAGTTCTAGAAAGCAGCCCTTGAGTCTAGAACATGTTAACATGGTCCCCTAAAATGAGTTATCTGCTGAGAAGGCAGCAAAGGAGTAAATCATAGACAGAGACCTTGTCTAGGATAGCACCTACATTTAAGTTAGAGCCCAAGAGAGATCAGAACAAAGTAGATGAGAAGCCATAAGGCAAATCAAAATGGCAGTTGCTAAACAGATATAACCTGGTGTTCATCACACTTTCCTGCCTTTATCCCATAAACCATTTCTCATAGTAGTTATCACTTGTCTATGACTTTGGCTATTCACTAAACATAGTACCATGTCCACCTGCATATATAAAGATTAAATAATTATTTGTTGACTGAATAAATGGTTGTAATTTGGGAATATAAAAAAAAATTGCCAACCTTGATACTAGTGGATGAAAATGGCTTATAAGCTACACAAGAAGAGAGCATCTATAGCAAAATTCAAATAGCTCTGGGAACATATTCAAGGTTGTATTGTAATGAGAAAAGGGCCCTTCTAAAGCATGCTATACGTAGGTGGTATCCCAATAAATAACTAGGAACAAGAAGAGTATGCAAAAAGGACTAGGAAGATCTTTCATTCATCTCTATTCCTTCCGTCATTCAAAATGTGCATTCACATGTGCTAAATGCCCATCGGATCCATAACATTATACCATATGCAAAGCATATAGAAAAAAAAAAAAACTCAAGAGAAAGGTAAATCATCCTTAAGATTTAAATAGGGAAATGATATTTACATATGAGGAAGTGATTTTGACAAATAGCTACCTTCTAGAAATTTAAAAGATTTAGCTGACATGAAGACTGTACATAATACAGTTTTAGGGGTGACTTTCAAATCTCCTTTTTTTTTTGTACATGTGACTACTTTATGAAATAGTCTGAAATCTGCAGTATTTTCCTAAGGTGTACTCAGTTTTGAACCTCTGAACTGCTGAGCTTTGCCATTTGTTTTAAAAATTGCTTTTGCTAACATTGATGAAATCACCTGAAAAATTTACTAACAACTCCTGCTTCCTTTGCCGAAGAAAGAAGTGAAAAAATATAAGCTACCCAGTAATTTGGAAATATAATCTCATGGTGTGTATATTTTCCAACACGAGTCAAATTTGGGTAAAATACAAAAAGAATACTATTTGTCCTATTCGAGGTCATCATCAATACATTTTATATATTTAATTATGGTTGGTCACTGTTTCATAGACTGAGGATAGAATTCTGAAGATTTTTAGTCAATATTAACTGACCATTATTTACATCTCCAATGATTGCAATTTTTTTTAAGGCATCATCTTGGCTTGCATTCAGTCTCTTTAGGAATTTTCAGATAATATTTTAAAATAACTTTTTATTTTATAAATCAATTATCACTAAGCAAACTAATTCAAGAACACCAAACATTATAAATAAAGACATGAGGAGCTGATTAATGAAATACTGACAGGAAGAGAAAGAAGGGGAGCAAACATGTGTCTTAAAAGGTCTTATTTAAACTATCTTTTTATATCCTTCTACTCTACTGTCCTTTTTTTGTTCTCTGCCATAAAGATCCATTTTACTGCATGATTTCTTATGTTCTGCGCTTCCACTGAAGTGTGTAAGTATCACACTTGGATATAAATCTAACTGTTAAAGTAGTTTTTATAATTAAATTGAGCTCGTTTCTCCTCATTCCCCCTTAAGTCACTCCTGGAAGGTAAAATGATCAGAATCACAGTCTTGGAATAGACTAAAGAGCGTGGAGATTACAACCTGCCCCACCTACAGAAAATAGGAAACAAATGTACACAGGTGACTAGTCATTAGCAACACAGCGTATAAATATCAGAACACAGAATGGATTCAGGGACTCCTCAAGTGTCACCCAGTAGGCTTTCCAATGCCATATTTCAAAAGCGGTGGCAATCTTTCAGACATCAGAGTGAGAATGATGTCTCAAGGGGTTCTAGAAATCAGATCCCCTAGGTCTTGATCATTAAGTCTGTGCCCACTTATGACTTTCAGATACCTCATGTATCTTGTCACTTTTGGTAGCACATGTGGCTTGATAAAAGTCAGATTTAAGGAAACACAGGGGCTTTTCTTCGATCCAAGTGGTAGCTCCATGCCAGATTCTATTGGCTAATTGTAATCGAGATAATTCACCACTCAGACATGCACAGATACTTAACATCCATCTATTCCATTTCCATCGACAATGACAAGGGAATGATATGGCATAGAAGGTAGCTGTGTGGAGGAAGGAAAATTAACTGAAGGAGGGAGGCATTGCACTCTTTAGGTAGCTGCCAAAGGCATATGCTAGTTTTGGCTGTCCAATACTTCCCTTCCTCTGGCAAGAGAACCCTAAATTTCTTGGGAAAAAAATTGCCAGAATGGCACTCCATGACTATTAAGACCCATTTGACACCCAGCTCTAAAAGGGGACATATGAACCGGGCCCTACTCACTGTAATTCAGAAATGGGAACACGACCCCCTCTGGATGGAGGAAGAGAAATCCCAAGACCATTTGCAGATCTTTTACAAAAGACACACAGTCATTCCACTAAGTATGGTGAACTGGTCACATATAGATATGAAGCTGTTTCTGGAGATCTTTTCCCCAGATAGAGAGACTGAGAATAACCTAATGGAGAAAACAGCTGAAAGATGGAGAGAAACTGTGTTCTAACAGTACCACTTGGGCCTACTGCACACGTGAAGCCACATCTTCTTGTGGGCTCTTTGCTTCCCAGGTCACTCAACACATTCATTTCCTGTCTCTGTTCCTTGCCCTCTAGCCATTTTTATTTAAATTTCTGTTGCCTCCAACTAAAATGGTCCAGGCAGATAAAAAGGCTTCTTTCTAGATGCTTAAGTTGATATCAGGAAGGGACTTGGGCTTCAGAGATATTTTAGCCTTCTACCGAGCTGTTCAAGGCACCAGTGAAAACATACTTTTATCAGTACATCAAACACCTATGTTATTCAACAGTCTACACTGAGCATTTGAATCTCCTAAAAATATGCCACAGGGTATGGAAATTAAAATAAACCATGACACCGTGACACTTCACATTTCAGGAAACAATACTAGAGAGAGTGAGAGAGGGAAGAGAGAAGAAAACTCCCAGAAGAATAAACCGGTTAAAAATTAATTTTACAATAAATGCCAGCATGTGATTTTGTTACATAAAAGATCAAACACAACAAAGACAAAAAAAAAAAAAAAATCAAAACTCTGCCTTGCTCAGTAGTTTGTTGCTCTGGCTCACCATCAAAGGTATTTAAGAAGAAAATCCACTGCATGTTTTAAAAACAACAATAAAAAAAAAAAACCTGACTATAATGACAAAAGAATACGCATCTAGGCAGGTATCATCTAATAACTGAACAGAGATGTGAAAGATTGTTCGGTGCTCCTAATGTAATCATTTCATTTGCTCTGGTCTACAGCGGTCTTCTTGATATTTAGCATCAGATATTTTGAGGGGGAAATGTTCTAGCAGGAGTGCAGGAAAGTGTGAGATGTCTTTTCAGGTGGTAGAAATAAAAGCTGAGGCTGGACCCCTGTTCGGCCTGCATGAGATACTCAATAACCGTTGGCTTCTCGCCTGAGCGCAAACCCAGAGTGGAGCTGTGCCAAACCACAAAGGCCTAAAACACACACCACGAGGCAGAAAGCCCTTGTTGTCTGGTAGCCACCTTTCCGGACCACCTGCCGATGACCTTGTACCAGTTGTCAAAGTCCTCACATTCTGCCTCATTTTTCCCCAAAGTCCTGCCCCCAAAACCAGATCATGGAATCGTCCCCATTGAGGCAGAGGTTTGTAAATGATGCTTCTCAGAGCCCAGGTTCCACAGTCACCCTGAGGGGTGCTATGAAAAATGGGAGTGAGACCAACAGGAAGGGCCTTCAGGGTTTTTCTCCTGTCCTTAAACAGAGCTATGGAGCTTTTACCTCCTATATTCAGAGGGGACCCCCTTAAAATATTCATGGGGGGAAGGAAGGAGATGGTTTTACTCTTGCTGCTATTATTGAAAAAAATAAATAAAAAGCTGCAAGCCCACTGTACCTGAAGATGAGAACATAGGCCGTGGCGTGGTATCTTACATGAAACAATCCTATTTTAGGAGCAGAAAATGTTTTCATCCAAACAAATTATTTGTAATGATGAAATATTGACATGAAGATGATAAAGTGCTGGATTCATGATTCTCATATTCTTTTGTTTTTCTTTTAAGACTTCCTTTTCCTCCCATCTTCCTTTCAGCCGATCCATCCTTTTCCCTTTCTTTTTCTCATTTTTTATTCTGCCTCTCTACCTCTCCATTTTTCTCTCTCCATGTTTTCGTTTTTCTTCCTTATTTTCTTCATGAAGAATTAGGACTCATTCTGGTAATTTATCCTATAGATATGCAGGATAGATGCCACTTAACTTATTCTCAAGGTTTATAAGATCTCAGAAAGAGAAGGGAGTTTTTCATTAATAGAGAGTTATTTAGGGGAAAAAATATTAGCTTAGATTAAAAAAAAATGTATGTCGCAGACCTTTACAACTGCTTTTTCACTGTTCCACTTCACTTTCCTTGTCACCACTTGAGTGGGAGACCTAAAATTAAACTTGATTCTGTTGCTGTCCTAGTTAGAAAATGTTTTTGGCTCCATGTTGTTTATAACAAAAATATATACATTGCTTCCCCAGACATTCAAGGTCCCTTTACCTTCATCCTACTTCTTTTCCAACCTCATATCCTGCCGCAATGTGCTATGTTTATACCAGATTGAAATGATCTCTGATGTGTAAATTGCCTTTTCAGTATTGACAGCTTTGCCCTGAACAAATATTCTGTGAGTAGAGTTAGCCATCATGTCCACCTACCTTCAAAGGGACAAACTTAAGACAATATAAAATTTAAAAAATCTGAAAATTCTTAGCATAAGATTTTATTTAAACCAATTATTGTAGGAAGTTTTTCCCCCAGCCTTATTGAAATATTGACAAATGAGATTATAATATAATTACAGTGTAAAACATGATTTGATTTACATATATATTGTGGAAAGATTCTTACTGATGAATTAATATATCTACTACATCATATATTTAACTTTGGGGGGCGGTGAGAACACTTAAGTTCTACACTCTTTGCAGATTTCAGTAACACTGTATTACCAGCAACTGTCACCATGTTGCACATTAGAACCACAGAACGTTTTTCCTCTTACAACTGGATGGTTTTTACCCTTTGACCAATATCTCTTCATTTCCTCCTCTCTCCAGCTCCTGGCAACCAACTTTCTAGCCTCTGTTATTATGAGTTTCCTTTTTTTTTTTTTTTTTAGGTTTTACATATAGATGAAATTGGACAGTGTTTATCTTTCTCTGACTTATTTCACTTTGCATAATGCCCTCTAGGATCATCTTTGTTGTCCCAAATGGCATCATTTTCTTCATTTTAAGGCTGGCTACTATGCTGCTGTGTTTGTCTATGTGTGTCACATTGTCTTTATCCGTTCATCCATCAGTGGACATTTAGGCTGTTTTTATACCTTGGCTATTGTGAATAATACTGTAGTGAACATGTGATTGTAGATATCTACTCAAGACAGTGCTTTCATTTCCTGCAGATATATACCCACAAGGAGGATTGCTGGATTATATGGTAATTATATTTTTAATTTTTGGAGGAACCTCCATACTGTTTTTCCACAGGATATCATTTTACATTCCCACAGGATAAAATGGTTCCCTTTCCTCCCCATTATCATTAGCATTTGTTCTTTAAGCTTCATCTGTTAATCAACAACCTAATAGGAATGAGGTAGTGTTGTGGTCTTGCTGTGCATTTCCTTAATGATTAGTAATACTGAACTCCTTTTCATCTGTTAGTCATTTGTAGGTCTCCTTTGGAAAGAAACAAAAAATATCTACTCAGGTCCTTTGTCCATTTTTAATTGAATTATCTCTTTGGGGGGGGGGTTTGTTTGTTTTTGCTATCGAGTTGTATTAGTCCTTGCAGGTTATTGATATTTGCAAATATTTTATTTCATTCCATAGTTGCCTTTTCATGTTGCTGATGGATTTCCTTGTTGCACAAAAGCTTTGGAGTTTTATTTGTTTTTTGTTTTTGTTTTTGTTTTCCTATTGGTGTCAAATTAAAAAGCAAAACAAAACTATTTCCAATGCCCCTGTATAAAGCTTACACCTCCTATGTTTTCTTCCAGGTCTTACTTCTTAAATATTACATTTATTTGAGACACAGAAAGTGGGAGGGAGAGAGAGAGAGAGAGAGAGAGAGAGCACGAGCCATGGGTAGGGACAGAGGAAAAGGTAGAAGAAGCAGACACATATGGGGCTTGATCCCAGGTTCCCGAGATGATGACCTGAGCCAGAGGCAGATGCCCAACTGACTGAGCCACCCAGGTGTGTCCTTTCAGGTCTTTTAACAAATTTGCTCACTTCTAACATATTCACAGTGTTCAAACTAATTGCCTCACCTTTACACCAGTGCTTAACACAGCTATTTTCAATAAAGAACGGGGCGCATGTGTACAACCAAACTACTTTAGAATGGAAAAGATCTATTCAAGGAAAATAAAAATCAATCTGCATAACTAATACAATGTTCAGATGTTTCCCTGAAACTTCAAAGGTAGCAGTAAGAAAATCTGAGCAGCCTCCTCCCACCTGCATAAAGGAAGAAAGTATCTTTTACTTCCTTCATCTTTCGTAAGTGCCACAATGACACTCTTTATGGAGTGTATGGGTTTGGCCCTCCAAAAGGTAAAAATAAAAAAAGTGAGTCTTTTCAATACAAAATATTTGACTTTCATTTACCCGTTAGTAAAATATAAAGATTCCTGTTTGTAATAGCAAAGAGTTTCTTTTTTTTTTTTTTAAGTTTGACAGTTTAGTGGCAAATTACTAGATGCTTTTGAAGCAAAATTTAAAAATTCACAGAAGTCTGGACATTATTTTCAGCGTCTTTATTATTCAGTTTGTTGATAAAATCCAGTTGGCTTTTCTCTATATATAAAAATGAAAACTTTTTTTTCCTACAGAAAAACTTTTAGATAAAAACTGATGGGGCAGTCTCACTTGAAGGGATGGCTTCCTCTAAAGACCAGCCGTATCAGTGAGCTATTTAGCTGATTCCAAAAACAGATCACCCGTGCTCTCCAGTACTTAGAGATATCCAAACCCGGAGGAGATGCATTTTGTTTGCCCAAGGAGACAGGTTAGTGAATCTGTTTAATATATTAAGTACTAAAACCTATACAAAGATATAGTATGTAATTCTATTTTATTGCACAGGCAAGAGAGAGAAGAAAACGTTAATTTAACCACCCGACCTCTTGCAGAATTTATCGACTGTGATACGATAAATTAAGTGTTCTCCCTGTTTCTCTTCAGTTTCATTTCCTCTGCTTCCAGTAGTGTTTCAACTTAACCTTTATTATTCAATAAACGTTCAGAAAAACTACTTAGCTACCGGTAGGGAAATATTAGGAAAGGGGGAGATTTGAGCTCTGAACATTTTATAGTTCAAGATAGTAGAAGGTCAAAGAGACACCAACAGTAACACAAATAACTGTCCTAGGCCTTAAAATCAGGGCAACGGCTAGAGATTTCAATATTGTTCAGGGCTATGGACTTGGACAAGGGAGTCTTCAAGAAAAACATCTTATCTGCTGAGGCTAATTCAGTTGAAGGAAGTTTAAGAAGTAATCTAGATTTCCTATTGTAGTAAGCGACCTGGCCATCAGATTAAAAACAAAAAAATCCTAAAGAAACATTATCAAAAATTAGAATATTCTAGGACCCTGCATGTTAACTGGGCTCACAGAATTAAGCTCATCACCCCGTCACCACCACACACGCACAACTTTTTATTTGCAGGTAACATTTATCAGCAGTCTGTACTTGTGGGAACTAGAGATATGAAAGAGTCCTAAAATAAATTCCATCATAATATCATATCTGACATTTATTGAGTTTTTATGTACTATTCTAAGTGCCTTACAAGGCTGACCTCATTAATTCTGCACAGTTCTCTGTAGGTGTAGAGACCTCTGCACTTTGAAGCTCAGACAGTTGGTTAAGGAAGAGTTAGTATTTGACTCAAACTCTTGCTCTTAACAAGAGGCATCTGTAGAGACAAACTGTATCTCTGGAGCTAATCCACAGCTAACCAGAAGATGGCTTTTATGCAACACATGAGGATACTGAATACAAAGAATATTTTAGTCATCTCTCAAGATTTCACAATCCATACCGGTAAACAAGAACCCTGGTACCAAGACTCAATCTTTCTGATTTGAGGTTGAACTGGTTTTAGCAAGTCAAGCTGACATTTTATTAGAAATTAAACTGCCTCCACATGAGACTGAAATCAACTGGCACTATTGCCTCAGTCATAACTTAGGCTAGAGTATAAAACAATAAATTTCTTAGAAACGGAGCTATCTTCATCCCACACTGACTGAATTGAAATACTACTGAATTCATCACCAAAAGATTTAGTAATACATTTTTGTTCCATCTTTTTGACCCTGAATAGGTAAAATTGAGTTTAGTGTTCTTTTAATTGTAGAACTATGGCTTGTGATTAGGTTACAAAATAATTTTTGTTACCATAAGTATCAAATTTTAATCATATCTAAGTAGAATCATGGAATTTTGCAGTATAGTAATAATGAAAAAGAGTTGTTCAGACCCTTTCATGCTTAAGTCAGCCCAAATGAAAAAAAATCCCATAATGGTCTTATGAACCAATATCATTATGCATTACCCGTTTTGGTAAAGCTTTAGGAGCCTATTTATCAAAACTTATGTAATGACTCACCCAGTGGTTATAGGTCATTCTTTTTAAAACTTGATTCTTGGGGTGCCTGGTTGGCTCAGCCAATTAAGTGTCTGACTCTTGATTTAAGATCAGGTCATGATATTAGGATTGTAAGATAGAGACCCTTGTCAGACTCCATGTTGGGTATGGAGCCTGTTTAAGATTCTCTCCCTCTCTGCCTTCCTCCAATTCAAAAACAAAAACCAACTGAAAAACATAACCCCCCCCCCCCAAAAAAAAGAAAACTTGATTCCCACAAAAAGGCTGATTCAAAGGGATACATGCATCCCAATATTTATATGTTTATATTTTGGACATAACCTATATGTCCATGACTGATGAAAGTATAAAGATGTGGCGTGTATGTATATGTGTGTATGTGTGTGTGTGTGTGTGTGTCTATGATGGAATGTTACTCCAACCATAAAAAAGAATGAAATCTTCCCATTTGCAATAACATGGATGGAGCTAGAGAGTATTATGTTAAGTGAAATAAATCAGAGAAAGACAAATGCCATATAGTTTCACTCAGATGTGGAATTTAGGAACAAGAACAAATGAGCAAAGGGACAAAGAGAGAGAAAGAGAGAGAGATGAGCAAACCAAGAAACACACTCATAATTTTAAAAAACAACTGATCGTTACCAAAAGGGAAGTGGGTGGGGGGGATGGATTAAATAGGGCACTGGTTATGATGAGCACTGGGTGTTGTAAGGAAGTGTCGAATCACCATATTGTACACCTGAAACTAATATTACACTGTATGTTGGCCAGAATTTAAATAGAAACTTTTTTAAAAGACCAACTTGGTTCTCAAGGATTATAAGCTTTTTGAGAGTAACCAAGTACTAAGCTGGTATGCCAAATTTTGGAGAAGTATAGGCAATTCAGAATTTTTTTTTTTTTTTTTTTTTACAAATTCTGACCAGGGTGAAAGGATGTGATATAGGTGACACAAATCATTTAGGTATTTTTCCTTTTTAAGAAATGTTTTCCTTGGGCAGCCCAGGTGGCTCAGCAGTTTAGCGCCACCTGCAGCCCAGGGTGTGATCCTGGAGACCCAGGATGGAGTCCCATGTTGGGCTCCCCTGCTTCTCCCTCTGCCTGTGTTTCTTCCTCTCTCGTTCTGTCTCTCATGAGTAAATAAATAAAATCTTAAAAAAAAAAAAGTTTTCCTTAATACAATTATAGAAATGGAAACTTTGCCTCCCCAATTATAGCTGACCAAACTGATCATAGTGGGTAAGCTTTCAGAAACAGATTTTTACTGAGATATACTAAGATATTCCTTATCTATAGAGCTCTTTATGTGTCTTGGGGAGACATTACTCTCTCCGTAATGAGAAGTGGTAATAAACAAACTAACTTGCTCCTCAGATCCCTTCCAATATCTCTAGAATAGAGGAAAAATATTGCCAGACAACCCAAAATTGTATTCCAGGAGATATGTGAAAATCCTGAATGTACTGAGTGCTATTATGTTAGCTCTAAATTAGTGCATGTATGTATTTGTGTGTGTACACATTTTTTCGATCACTTGATGCTTACGATGATCCTAAAAATGATGCATTATCCTAAAGAGGACAGAAAGAACCTAAATTAACTTTACCAAGAACAAGGGAAGAGGTGATTGATAGTCTCTGGAAAATCCACTAGGGCTGAAGTGAAAAGACTTCAGAGTCTTTCTAAATGTAGGTTTGAACCCCATTCTCTACCACTTCCCAGCTGGGAGGCCCAGGCCAAAGAAAAAGTGCTTTTAGGAAAGGATGCCCAGAGTAACTGACATTTGAGAAGAGCAGGCCACAGAACATCTGTTCAAAATAGATGTGTATAACACCTGGCAGGAAAATTCACTGGGGATTAAAATCCTTTTAGAAAAATTTCAGCAAAATGTCATTTATGAGTTGTTTTCCTCAATCGCTCAACTCCATGGCAATAGGGATTCTGGCAATGTCAAAATAAGTACAACTTTCAAATGAAATTAAAATTGCATTTTTTCGTCAATTATATATATTTGGAAAGTGGTATTTTTTTTTAACATGGCTTCTGACCACAGCAGCAGCTCCTTCACTGGTAGATAAATGTTTTCAAGAGCCAATTTCTTGAAATGTTTGCCTTTCAATGGTGTTACCCATCTGCAATCATCATTTTCTTGAAAATGCTGAGAGGCATACCCTTAATTGGTTAGCATTTTACCTTTTCCCTATGAATTCTACTAGCTGCTTAGCACATTGAAGAATATATACCAAAAATTGTTAGAATTTATCTGCTATTCCAAAATAATTCAGTTTTGCTTCCTGGATTGTTTTTTTGGAATATTCCTCTATTCCATTGCCACCACCACTGCCAAAGGCAGAAATACAGTGTTTCTTTTCCAGGAGCTCTAAGCAACCTGAGAATAATGACTCATTTCTCTCCCCTTAGTTTTTGCTATATAAAAACTGCTAAATAAGAGTTTTCTGAAGAAATAAATAGCCTATCATTATTGAAGCTGATGGAGGTCACCAGCCTGGTTATCTATTAAACAAAGTAATTTAGAAAACAGCATGAGAGGGGATCCCTGGGTGGCGCAGCGGTTTGGCGCCTGCCTTTGGCCCAGGGCGCGATCCTGGAGACCCGGGATCGAATCCCACATCAGGCTCCCGGTGCATGGAGCCTGCTTCTCCCTCTGCCTGTGTCTCTGCCTCTCTCTCTCTCTCTGTGACTATCATAAATAAATAAAAATTAAAAAAAAAAAAAAAAAAAAAAAAGAAAACAGCATGAGAGAGCTCCACCCAGGGAAAGCACCAAGGTCAAGCCTCTTAAGCAGTTGGGTAGCTGGCGTGGTTTTGAGGTGTAGTTGTGCCTCATCTTCCCTATCTGTCCCTCTCTCCCAATTCATGGCATCTCCACCTTTATCCCAGAGAAGAAAATCGTGTCGTAAGATGAGAGTTTAGCCTTGGTTATCCTTAAAACCTAATCACTTTTGTGTATGTTTATTCAAGGTCCTTCTCTCCTAAGTACTGCAAAGCAAAATCATCAAACTCACGTTGAAATTTCAACATTAGATAATAACTAGTTTATCTTCACAGGGATGGTATGTGCTTTTATCAAAGACCGAAGGACACTTGATTTCCTTTAAGTGAGAATGGGATCTTTAAGAGTGAGATTTCTGGCATTAAGCAGCTGCTCACTCTTTCTATCTCAATGGAGCATATTCCAGGAAAGGGCAAGTACTTATTGCTTATCTACTGAACCAACTTTTGCCAATAAAGACTTGAAAACAGGGCAAGGAAGTTTTCTAGATTCAACCTAATTTCATCCTAGGCATTCATTTTTTTACCTATCAAGAAGTCAGTGCTGTTACTCACTGTGAAATAGACACATTAGAAAAACACACAGGGATTTGTGAGGAGAGAAATGTGCATAATGCTTATAATATCAGACAAATGAGACTGAGCAACGAGACTCAAAATTTACTGGGACTCCTCTGTGATTGGTATTTTGTATCACATAGCAGATGTAAAGTAGATATTATTCTGATTTTAAGCTAGAGGAAACACAACTGAAAAGGCTAAATAATGGGCCTCATTTCTCTGGAGGAAGATAATATAAATAAGTATTATATCTTTTTGGTGTGGTTTTGAAAATTGAATGGACAACAAGCAATGCTGCATAACTATAAGACACATACAAATGTGATTTAATCCATATTTTAAAAATTTCATTTAGTTCTTTACCTAAAGGAGAATAAACGATGAAGTAAAAGATGAAATGACCACAACTGAAGTACTCTCCTGCATACATTATGGTTTGGCAGCTCATGATCAAATGTACAGTGATGTGCTTAAAAACACAGGACACGGGGATGCCTGGGTGGCTCAGCGGTTGAGCGTCTGCCTTCGGCTCAGGACAAGATCCTGGAGTCCTGGAATCGAGTCCCACGTCAGACTCCCTGCATGGAGCCTGCTTCTCCTCCCTCTGCCTGTGTTTCTGCCTCTGTGTCTCTCATGAATAAATAAATACAATCTTTAAAAAAAAAAAACACACAGGACACAATGTCAATGGTTTGGGTCAGAATCCCAGTTCTAGCTGCCCCATTTATGTGCTACAGGACCATGCCTAAGTTACTCTTGACTTCAGTTTTATAATATTAAATGGGGTTGGCAAAAGCTCTCATAGGTCTCTTCAGAGGCATGTAGAGAATTTGGCATGTGGTGACTGTAAAACAAAAAACAGATCTTAATATAAATGTATGTTTATGTTGCTTAGTAAATTTTTGTGGCTGTAATCTCTTTGTGCCTTTTTAATATCAACATATTCAATATAAAACAGTCATCTGTTGACTCATTAGGTATTAAATGGTAAAACCTATAGAAATATATATATAACTTGGGAATAACCAGGTGGAGGGTGGGATGTGTTTGCATATGAAAGAGACACCTTATAAATATACAGGCTGAATGATATTCAATGAAATAAAAAATATAATAATGTAATGCAATAGATATGTTATACCAGCTTTACATTATAAAGTGAAAAAAAAAATAAAGTGACTTTTTCCACAGCTAAGGGAATATTTCACAACAAATTACAATTGATTGTTCCTGCCACAACCAACCAGGCCACTGAGATGGGAGTGAGGGAGAGATTCTTTCTGGGAGGACAGTGATATATCTATTTCTCTCCTGTATACTTGTTACTTCTAGTCTTATTGTATATTTTCCTTATACCTCCTTAACTCTAAGTTCTCTGAAGCGTTTTTATCTGATGTGCCCTTTTATCCACCACACTTCTTAGCACATTGAGAACATCTATAAATATTCAAATAGTAACTGAGAAATCAAAGTACTGTTGACTTGTTCATTTACTGTAGAGCTTCTCAAATAGAGAAGAGAGAAAGAGACCTTACCTCTGAATAAGCTCCCTTTACAAATAAGATATAACTCTTAAGGATCAAGGAAACCTTTGAAGCAAAACAGAAAACTTAGAGGCTATAAAGGAAAAGATAAGGCACATTTGACTGCATTGAAAAATGGAATTTTTTGTATGGCAAAACAATTAACAAAAAAACATTAGAAGAGTGATCATTGGAAAAATATTTAAATCTGTGTAGCAGGTGGATTTGCATCTATAATATAAAAAGAGGCCTTACACTATGTAGGAATGTAAAACAGGAAAACATAAGCAACAGTGCTTAAAAGGAAATCCATGGATTAGGAAAGGGTTGGGCTTCAATAATAACTAGTAAAATGCAAATTTAAGCAATCACGGGCTATCACTTTACCACTGACACTGGTAAAATATAAAAATGCTAACACTCATAGCTAACGGAATATAAGGGAAATACGTGGTCTTCTACTGCCCATAAAAATAAGAATACATAGAGCTTTTGGAAAAAGAAATCTAGCAATACTACTAAAATTAAAAGCACACACGACTTTCCATCCAGTAATCTCATTCTTGAAAATTTATCTCGTTAAATCAAAATGCTAGTACATAGCAAGGGAGTTTATGGCATCAAGGTCTTTAGGGGCGAAACAAAACTGAACAGCCACAAAAACCGAGAAATACATTGAAAGCTACCAAAGGGGAATAGTTTGATAAATTAGGGTATCTTCATACCACAGATGATTAATAACCGTGCCTGTTAGATAGAAATATTTCTGTGCATATTTTAAGTGATAAAAGCAAAATGTAGGTAAATGTACATATGGAACAATTTACATAAAGCAATGCAGACAAGAACCATATACATACACACGATAAACATGATTTTTAAAAAAGGGGAAGTAAATGTTTTTGATGGTTGTCGATAGTGGAGGGAAAGGGGGTAAGGTAAGGAAATCACAATAAAGCATTTGTTGTGGTAAACTACGTGTCTCCATGCTGTCTGCAAAATGTTAAGTAGAAGGACTAGGTTATTTTGAAACAAAAATTTAAAATATTTACAGTTAAAGGGCTCAACCAAGATACAGATTTCTAAAGAGAAGAGTACCCAAGATTCACATTCCCCCCAGGAAGCACTCAAATCACATGGGCTCTATACCCAGGATTCCCAAATAAATTTCTAAACTGTGCCCATAAATGAATGGTCTACACATTTAGAAGCCGTAGGCCAACACCACCACACATATCTACACACGCAAACACACGCATCCACCACAGTCCATTATGCCTTTCTGCAAACACTGAAGCAACGTGAGACAGTTGTCTGCCTCCAAGGGGAATTAGTTTTCCTCTGGAATAAAAGTAATCAATTGAGCTTGATTTATTTCCCCCCAACTCTAGTCCATGTTGTCACACTTGTCGCTCTTATCTGGACACCGTGCTCTGTAACACAACCTGACAGGAGAGAACCGGAGTTTAATTCTGGACAGCTTTCTATAGTAATTGGTTAGACAGGGAGAATAAAGGATCTCTTATTCCCACCTGTCTGCAGTGCTACAAATAACCCCCCAAATGCAAGACATCATTTCTGGAAGGGTACAAAGTGAATGTCAGACTATCTTATAAGACTACAAGGGTGGGGGAATGAATTATGGGCAATGGAGAGTTATTTGCCAAGTGATTTCTTTACCATTAAATTCACTGAGACAGGCTCTTGCCTAAAACATTCACAAATGTCACAGTAAAATGTGTTGACAGCTTAGACAGAGTAGCTTTTACTTCATTGTCATACAGTAAGTCTTCTCAAATATTTTTTTAATCAAATACTTTTAAGTTGATGACTGCTTCTTTTCTGTAGGTAATTGTAAAATGTGGACAGAAATATCGGGAAAACTATTGACCAAAGTATTATGACTATCCCCACCATCCCCAACATTTAAATCTTACCATGGCAAATCTTGCACAAAGCTATTGAAATAACAACCAAAACATCCTTAAAAAAAAAAAAAAAAGGCAAAAAAAAAAATCTTGATTTTTTATGCTTCACTACATGAAACTAGAATAAATCAATTGCTTAGACAACCAGCAACTATTTTAATGTTGAAATCTCAAAGGAATAAAGAAATCTAAATTCAGCTCATCATAATCCACACCAGTAGAGGAAAATAATATATGGGTAATCAAAACCACAAATGAATGCACATTTGAGTGTTGGGAGCTTTTTCAATGGAATTAATATTGACATGTTATAAATGCATGTACCAGTGTACACAGGCATATCCAAACACACATTCTGTGACAGTAGATTGGGATGTTGGTGGAAGTCGATTTGGAAAGTAAATCTGCTGTAAGTTATAAATATAAACAAACATGAATTCTCATTTCCATTTATATAAAATAAATTCCTATAAAATGCAGGGATTCAACTTAAATTTAGAATAATGTAATATTTGAAAGGTGGCTTCAGTGAATATTTGAATGAAGAAAGTAACTCAAAGTTATTTACATTTCAAGTTTATGGGTAAGAGGTTTCTAACTTATGCTCACTTCATTTTTCGCCATCATGAAGTCTCTCTCAGGAAAGGAGAAAAATCCTATGCAGCAGCCACATTTTTTAAAAAATAAAATGCAATGACTATCACAAAACCAGGGACACATGGAATGTACCAACTATGAGCTTTGTAGATGTGCATGCGTGCACACACACATGCGCGGTAGGTGGCTTCGTCAACGAAGTTACAGAATCATTATGGAAGATGACACACATTCCAAGTCTAGAACTGCGATCAATGATTTCTCACTACCACCTGCAGAGGAGTGCATGGCTCTCTTGTAAATACTTCCATTGAGTCATAACCCATCTTTATCAATTCTCGAGGTACTCCATGTAACTCAGCCTCTCCACCCCAAATGTCACCATCATCCTGTAATGTCCACAATCTATGTCTAAGTTAATGATCAATCCAATTCATAGTTCGTTTTGTTCCTTAATCCCATATCTAATGTTTTTTTTTATTTCTATATCACTTCAACCAAATTTCTTTCATCTTTAGCCTTCCTAACTTTTAGGAATATTTGACATTGATTTTTCCCTTTTTCTCTTGGCTTCATGACTGTCCTAATTTCTTTTCAGTGTTCGGATCATGTCTTTCTAGTCTCCTTTACGTGTACTTTTCTTGCCCACCCTTCAATGCCTCTGTTCCTGTGGGCTCTCCTCTAGATTCTATTTTCTCTAAGAGAGATCACCTACTAAAAACTACTATCTCTGTCCTATCCAAACACAAGCTTAGACCAAGTCTCCTCATGAGCTCTGCCTTCATATCCTGTATATCTTTGATTCCAAAATTTTGTCTAGTTTAAGATGTACTGTTTTATCACTAAAGAAAAACAAAAGCTTCATAATTGCAGTGTTTTCTTATTTAACCAGTGTTTTCTTAATGTTTATCATGTATTTTAATATACATTTTAGACTTTCATAAAATTATTTTATCACATATCAATATTGACGTGTAAAAATTCCTAGTGAAATTAATCAGTTAAAGAATCCTAAAACCTTTTTCTATTTAGACAGCTCTGAATCATTTTTTAGACCTCAGTTTTTTTCATACAGCATCATCTTTGGTACTAGTAAAAGTACTGGTAATGCAGCAGTTTTTCTAAGTACTCCACTGTTGTCTCAGAAATCTTTTTCCATACTGCTGACACTTTCTTGCAAAGTTTGACACCAACACCTTGAACTTAGAAGAAAATGTCCTTAAACAGTTCTTAAGGCAACGACCAGAATGCAAATTTCTTTCACATGTGGCCTTACACACTTTGTTGCCTGAACCACTAAGGGGCTGTAGATATCCAGTCATGGCCATGGCAATAGCAATTAAGCTCAATACAACAGGCATGACAGCCATGAAGAAACACTGCTTGAACTGAGATTCTAAGACATTCTCTAAGATGTGTTTCAAGAACAAAAATGCAAAACTTACCAAAACATGTGCCCCAACGTCAATAAAACAGGTATTGGTTGCTTTTTCCACCTTCCCTCTTAGTATATTTGAAATCACCACACAAAACCTGCTCCTCTGCTAACTTCCTCTACCAGGGTAAATCATTCCTTCATCTACTCAGATGTTCATATGGAAACCTATTATTATCCTTGGCAGCTTTTTCTCTCCTTCTAGGTTACAGTCAGGCTTTTACTGATACCTGAAATGAATTTTCTTCTTCCTATTTCTACTTACACTACCCCAATCCCTGGACACTACCCTCTCCCTCTGACTATGATAGCATATCCTAAGGTCTCCCTTTCCTCCAGTATTGTTTTCTCTTTAATTAAAAGTCCATATTCATGACCCCATTAACATCTACACTTCATATATGACAAAATAAGGCCAAGAAAATTATTTGCCTAAGAATGCACCTCTAGGATTTTAAAGATTACATTGCAAGTGGAAATGAATTTCGGAAATAAAAAAAAATAGTACATGAGAATGAGTGCAAAAAAATGATGAAAAGTAGCTAGGAAAAGGTCAAAGCTTTGAATGTAAAATTCTTTGGAGCTATGGCAAAAAGAGAAAAACACAATCCCAAATGTGGAAAATATGTGAGGTAAAACTAAACCATATGCTCGAGAGAAATTTATCTGTTTCTGAAATCTGAGAGAAATTTTTCACATAGTCAGTCATAGAAGAGACATGTATCATATTGTATAGAACCTCTTGCCCAGTATACCTTCAGCAGATAAGATGGTGAGCTATCTTCACTGTTTTTTGTAATGATCTTCAGCGAGAGACAATGATAAAATAACAAAGTCCAATTCTATAAAATAATTAGGATAAAATCATACTGTACAGGCACATAGCTTTCAGATTTTCTGCATTTATTGAAGAGTAAAATTTAAAATACTTTGAGAATTAGTTATATAGCAGGGACTGTTAGATATTTATCTAAATCCATATTCTCTTTAACTTTCTGGACACACAGCTTGATTGCATATCCCAGCCTCCCTTGTTGTTAAGTGTAGCTATGTGATTGAGTTACAGGTAATGGAATGGAATAAAAACAGAGTATTCCACTTCCAAGCCTCATTCAATAAATAAATAAATAAACAAACAAACAAATAAATAAATAAATAATAAAACCACACACCTCCTAGGCAGTTTCTCTGTGCTTCATTCGCCTCCTGCTTGGCTAGGTATGAGGGCAGTGACCTTGTGAGTCATTTCTTATAGGTGCAATGTAAGCAAGAAATAAACTACTGTGTTTAAGGCATTATAGATACCAGGAACTGTATGTTAGAGATGCTACTTTTATATTAACATAGTGAGTAGTGAAGCTACAGAGTTTAGGAGGACAAAAACCTTATATATGAATAACCTCCCAAGAAAAGAATAAATATCTGCTTTAAATATTAAGGTATCTACCTACATAATAGTCTAAATATAAGCTCTACCTATGTTATTTTCTTTCTTCAATATTCAGTGTGGACTTTGACTAATAGTAATGATTGATGAGTGAGACTCAGCCCCTTTCCTTAAGGGGCTTACTGGGGACAGGGTTTATAATTCCCTCAGAAAGCAAGTCCCCTCCAAAATTAGAAAATTGGGCAATCAATGGTCCCCAAAGCCTGCACCATAAGCTATGGCCAAAAAAATTTTAGCCTAAATAGCCCTCAAACCATGTAAAATCAAGTGGTCAACATGACGATAAAATCCCAAAAAAGTATTCAACAATCTCCAATTTCAGAAATGTTTCGGAGATTTCCTCAAATGCCCTCCAAGCTAGATCAGTTACAAAATTAGCCACAAGATAATTGAATTATCTGATTTGCTAGATAACATTTTTGGAAATAAGCCAAATTAATGAGACACATCATTTAAAAATAATTTTGATTTAAACAGTAATTGCCTTTGAATGTTTTTTTTTCCCCTGAACAACAAAGAATGAGATAATGACCCATTGAGACTCAAACTAGTTTATGACAATACAATGTTATAACCAAATAGCATAGCTCTTTCCATTCTCAGTGGCAGTGGGCATGTATCCATCTCAGTCACAAGCATGTTTACCAAGGTGGCTCATTCATGTTTGCGTTGAAGAGAAGCAACAACATGGCACATTGCTTGAAAACATCTTATCTATAACAATAGTATTACAAATGCTAGCCCTTACCAGTAGTTAAAAATTTTGTTGAGGTATAATATAAAGAAAAGCATGTAGTAAAATCTAATTTGGAGAACTTTAATAAAATATACACAAGAGGGAAACCAGTAAGAAATAGAACATCGCCAGTACTGCAGAACTCTCTTGATGCATCTTTCTAGCCAACTCTAACCCACAATCCTGACTTCTTACAGTGGAGATTAGTTTTAACTGTTTTTCTACCCCATATACATGAAAACACACAGGATGTACCCCTTTGTGGAATTTTTTGGTTGTCGTCAACATTAGCTGTATGAGATTGTTCCCTATTGTTAAAGGTTTTCATATGTTCAACTCTGACAGTAGCTATTGTCAAATAGTTTGCCAAGTTGGTGTCATGAAAGCATACTTCCACCAGCAGCGTATCCAAGTTCTAGTTACTCCACACACTTTTTTTTTTTCATCTTTGGATAGGCATACAGTGATATCTAATTGTGACTTTAGTTTTTAAGATATTAAAAATTTGAGAGAGAGAGAGAGAAAGTAAACAGAGGTGGAGGGAAAGAAAGAAGTAGACGCCCTACTGAGCAGGGAGCCCGACATAGGACTCAATCCCAGGACAGGGAGATCATGACCTGAGCGGAAGGCAGAGATTTACCTGACTGAGCCACCCAGGTGCCCTTTATTAAATTTCTACTTCTTTAAGGACTATAATTGTTATTAACCATTTGAATGTTCTTGTGCGTAGTGTCAAGGGTTTTTTTAGTGGATTTCTCACTTTCCAACTGATTCATGGGAATTGTAGATAGACATATGTACGTACATTATACATACATAGCATGCACATTCATATAGGAATCTATTGTATCTTTTAATGAATGTAAGTTAAAAGTTTTAATCTATTTATGGCTTTTTTGTCCTGTGTAAGAAATCTGTGTCTGTTCTAAAGTTACAGAATTTGTATCCTATGTTTCACTCTAAAACTTACATCGTTTACTTTTTCAAGTTAGCTGTGTAATCTACACAAGTTCATATATATATATATTGAATATCCATGTATCATGTAAGTAGGGCATTCAATTGATTCAGTATCATATACTGAGAAGTACACTCCCTCCGCATGGTACGACACTTTCAGGTCTGTCATAAACCTAGTAAGGGCTAATGTATAGATCTGTTTTTAGACTTTCTATTATCTTCGACTAGTCAGTTTGTTTATCCTAGAACAAATGCCATGTTTTCTTAAGTACTATAGATTTTTAATACATCTTAATATATGGTAATATAAGTTCTTTAGTTTTGTTTTATTTATTCAAAAATGTCTCAGCCGCTCTAGGCTTTTGTACTTACCATGTGGATTTTAGAATCTGTGTGTTAAATTTTGAGGAAAAAAAAAATCTTTTCATTTTTATTGCATTCAATCAATCGATGAATTTGGGGAAATTAACATTATAAAATATTATATCTTATGGGACGCCTGGGTGGCTCAGCAGTTGAGCCTCTGCCCTCAGCTCAGAGTGTGATCCCAGAATTCCAGGATCAAGTCCCTCATCGTGCTCCCCGTGGAGAGCTTGCTTCTCCCTCTGCCTGCGTCTCTGCCTCTGTCTCTCTGATGAATAAATAAATAAAATGTTAAAAATATATATTGTATCTTCTAACCCATGAACAGGATATATCCTTCATTTATTCAGGTCTTTAATTTGATGCTTTTTGCTGCTTACAGTCATATTCTTCCACAAAAAAGTTCAATAATCACATGTTTATGCTCAGGCTACAACTAATTCCTTGAAATAGACTCATGATCCACGAGGAAATCAAGTGAATATACAATCACATATTGTTCCTTACAAATCTATTATAAAATAGTAATAACTCCATTCTATGTACAGAACAGAGAAGTCAGACACCAATTTGACAAAAGGACCTCCCTCCTATTGTTAAGCCACCCTGGGTAAAAATTTGATATTTGGGGTAAATTAAGGAATTAGATCTTTTAAAATAAGATTGAATTCTGAATTCCCATGCATTAGAAAATATTTGTAGAAACATTATAGGATAAAAAATTCAAAATTATCAAGGCTACCATTCAGAGTGGCACTTAATTCTTAATTGTAACTTTACTTTGCAATTTTTTCAGTTAATTAGTTGTAAAAACAATCTTATTTTCCTAGGGATATGATAAACTGGATAGTTGCAGAAACCTAGCCAAAAGAAGACAACTTCATTGATTAGCATTCAAAAAAATTATTTTAAAGAATATTTTCTCCATAGAAATATAAATATGAATTATATAAGGTAGTAACACTACGTTAGACTATCTGGGGATATTTGCCAATTCCTGGTGCTCTTTAAGCCTGTTCTTCTATGCATATGAGGGACAGGAAAAAAATTGACTAGAAGATCAGATTGGAGAACACCAGATAAAGTTAAGATCCATGAATGACGAGGCTATATATATGCGCACTGGGGAAAAAAAATGAAAAATATGCTCTGAACAGAAAGACACCAGGGATAATTGTCAGTCTTGGCCCTGGATCCTGGTGAAATTAAAAAAGAAAGAAAACATTCTACCCAGGGAACTTCTAAAACTAGCCAATACTCATATCTGTTTAAGCCAAAAACCTAGTTTCAAGTGGTCTTGGAAAAATAGTCTTCCCCCAGGCAGTTGGAAAAGGAAAAGACAAATACACTTATTGTAAGCTTTAAAGATTTTCTCTAGTTAAACTCTGAAGTTAGAGCTTATAGCTCATAGTCACAAACATACATAGAAATAAACCACCATGAACAAGATATTCAGAGCCAGATTTGAAGAGATGACTGATATTGGAATTGTCATATATAAAATATAAGATAAATATTTCAATATGCTTAAAGAAATAAAAGTATTATAAGTAGTATAAATGGAAAATCATATTAAAAATGACAGGAAGAAATGAAAACTATGAGAAATAAATTACAAATTCAACAGATAGATCATACAGATTAGAACAAAATGAAGAGAGAATTAGTAAATAGAAGATATGGCTGAAAATGACTCACATTGATACAGAAAAATAAAGAGGTGAAAGTGGAAAAAAGGAGACACCAGAGGGTACAGTCAAGGTTCATGTCTCAGAAGGAGATAATAGAAACCATGCAAAATAAAAATATTAAATAATAATAACAGACATTTACACAATTTATAAAAATTAACAGTCCTTCAGAATTGATGACAAGTCTCTAGTAATAAAAACAATGGATTCAGACGTATCACAAAAGAAAGGGAGATTTTTAAAAAAGAAAAATCAGACTAAAAAGACTTGGTATTTAAGTGGGCAGCTGAAAGCTACCATCAACTGAGAAAAAAACAGTAGAAAAATAAATTTAAGGTCCTGAGAGAAAATAGATAGGAACACAGAACTGAATGCCCTGTGAAGACATCTATTGAAAATTAAGTTAAAATCAAGATGTTTTCTGAAAAACCATGTATGAGAAGGTTTGCTACGTATAGAAACATTAGAAGATTAACTTCAGATATAAATGGCAAAAGAGAATGTCTGAAATGAAAGATATATAGAATAAATTATAACTATCTGGATAAATATAAACAAACTGACAATAAATAACACAATTTTGATGCTTAAAATACATCTCTAAGATTAGACAATAGCATTTGAGGATAGGTGATCAGATTTCAAACCCTTTCCTGTTCAAGAAAAGGGGCCATTCAAAACAGAATCATATTAGACTTTTATAAATTGCACAAAATACTGAAATAATTTCAAGTGTGACAATTTGACTTATTTGGGAAGTAAAATTGGTTCAACATTAGAATGAACATTTAAACATTAACATTAATTAAACAAATTACAGGGAAAAGCATAAGTGATTAATTCAATAGATTCCACTTAGCAACCATTCTTGCACAAAGAAATCTTAGGAAACTAATAATAAAAAGGGAACTCTTAACTTGTAAAAAGATGTTTATACCAACTGTTGCTCCCAGAGCAAAATATTACTATCTTCCCTTTAAAATGAACAAAGCATGATACTTATCATCACTGTTATTGACAATTTCACTATTTTACTAGTCGTTACAATAAATGGAGTTATCATTACTGACAAATAAAATGATTAAATGGAAAAATATAAGACTCAACAATAAAATTATTAGAATTAAGAGGAGTTGATTAAAATGTCTGGATATAAGATCAATTTATAATAGTGAATTAAATTCTGCACACCAGCAACAAATGGAAACAATAAAGATAGATCTTTACAATAGCAAAAACCAAAAACAAAACCTTATGAAGTTCATTGGAATAAATCTACTAAAAGTGTGCAAGATACTAATGCAGAAATTTATAAAACTTGATTGAAAAATAGTCCAAAAAAATCAAATAAATTGAATGGTAGCATGTTTATAATGATCAGATCTCTTCAAATGTATCTATAGGTTTGATTCCATTGTGAACAAGATCAGAGTCAGGTTTTTCAGGAAACTTGACAATTCTAAAGTAGTAAAACAAGTGACTCAGAGAAGACAAGACACTCCTAAAGAAGATGAGGGCATAGGGATTTCTGTCCCAAATATTATCTTATAAAATCACAGTGAATCAACAGTATGCTATTGACTCAGAGAAGAACAAATGAATTAGTGCAAGATAATTGAAAACTCAAACCAGACCAATACACAGATGTAAATCCACCCTGGATTTTGTTGGAAAAGCTAGTAACACAGATATGTAGGACTATTCCACAAATAGTAGTGAAATAATTTGTCATTTACATGGAAAAAAATAAATTGGATTATACATCATATTCCACACACACACAAAAATCAATTCTGGATGGTTAGAGCATTAAATGTGAAATTCATTAGTTGACACTTTTAAAGCCAAATGTAGGAACATTTATTTATCATTTTGAAGCAGTGAAGGATTTATAAAAACCTTGAATACAACCATAAGGAAAAAATCAAAAATTCTACTTTTTTTGTTTTTATTTCCCTCGCCTCACTAGAATTTTAAAAAAGAAAAAAAAAAAAAAAAAAAACTTAACAAAACCTTTTTCTTGTTCAAATAAACTCCAGATAAGGAGTGAAAGTCAAACTACCTATAGAGAGAAGATATCACCAATCCAAGATACCAACCAAGGATTACTATGCAAATTACTTAAAGAGCTCCTGTAAATTAATAAGAGAAAATACAAATAGACCATAACAAATAAAAGCTACAGGGGCACTTGAGTGGCTCAGTTGGTTAAGCATCTGCCTTTGGCTCAGGTCATGACCCCAGCATCCTGGGAAGGAGCCCCATGTTGGGCTCCCTGCTCGATGGGGAGCCTGCTTTTCCCTCTCTGACTGCCACTCCCCCAGCTTGTGCTCTCTTGCTCCATCAAATAAATAAAATCTTTAAAATAAATAAATAAAGGCTACAATATTTTTAGGATTTTATAAAAGAAATAAATGTGTAATAAACATGTGAAAAAAAACCAATATCATTAGTTATCAAGAACCATTTCACATGACCAAGCTAGTACAAATTAAAATGTCTGAAGCTGTGAAGTGTATAGGAGAATACCACATGCCCTCACCTCTCAATGCTTCCAGCTTTGTGTCTAGGAAGCTAATACACATAGACAACATCGATGAGCTCTCATACCTTCTCACTTCCTACTGTTATCAGTTATTGAGAATGCCCATGTAAGACGATGGCAGAAGAATTAGAACTCTAACCCAGCTGCCTCATTGCAACCTATGTCCCTTTATTTAAGCTCAAAGCCATGACTCATATAAGGTGACCATCTTAATCAGCAAATCTCTTCAAGTTTTAGGGACCTCTCCTTCTTTCTACCTCAGGGATAAGGATGGTAAGTTTCTTGCTTGCTTGCTGTTAACCTTAGAGTACTTCACTATCCTTTATGGGTTTCTCTATTACCCTGCGCTATATAAATGATCACTTATTAAATTATCCTCAGATTAGCAAATTTGAGTGTGTGGTCCATTTCTTGCTGGGACTGTCATATACATGTGCATATATATATATATATATATATATATATATATATATATAGCAAAGGGAACTATCAAATACACTAATGTGAGTGTAAATTGGTAAAATCCCTAGGGACACGAAATACAAAGTGCATATACTTTAAATGTCAGTCATTCATTTCCTAGATTTATCTCTAAAGAAACTATTAAAATGTCCTTGTATAGCAATTTTCATAAAAGAAAAAATTTGGCAACAACCTAAATATCCACTAAAATAGAATGGCTAAAATTGTTTATTTTGGAGTAAAATACTATGCAAAAATAAAAATGAACTAATGCAACATCAAAAATGTGGTTTCAACAAAAGGAAAATCATTTTATGGCATTAACAAATAAGCAAACCTAAAACTGTATCATTTAGGTAAACTTACAAATGCAATAAACCTATAGAGAACAGTAAAGAATAATGAACAGAGGTGAAAGATTAGTCCTCGAGGAAGAAGCTTTTAAGATTTGTAGCCATTTTTTTAAATTAAATTTAGTGTTAAGTACATGGATGTTCATTTTATGTTTAGTTTTTTAAATGAGATATATATGCTATATTTTTATTTTAATAATTTAATAAAAAGCAGTGTCAGTCCAACATATTTAAGAATATAATCCTTTAAAATGCTAAAAAAGGAGTTTCTATGTGAATTATGAGAGGTACACTATAAGGGATATGAGAAGAGAACTTTATCTCAAATGGTTTTGCCACTATGTAGCTCAATCTCCCTGAGCCTCTATCTCTTACCTGAAGAACTACATAGTAACTCCTACCCTAAAGTTTATGGGAATATGAGCAAAACTATTAAAAAAAAATCTTAGAACTGTGACCAGGATTTATTATATATTTATCCTAGGATCTGCTTATATTTTTGGTCCTATTTCCCAAAATCAAGTATAAGCATTTATCATTCTTAAGATTCTTAAAGGCAACAAAATATTTATAGAGAAGTCTCAGGTAGCCTGCACAATTATATATATACATATATATGATAATATTTCTTATATTTCATATATTTTTATATATAGATTTACTATTGGTTTACTTATAACCATCAACAATCTTCATTGAATAACTAAAAGATTGCATTTATTTTTTTCAAAGCAAAATAGAAATAGTTATTAAATAAACAACAAAGAAAATAGTGTAAACATTTTTCCCTAAAAGCCTAAGAAAATTTAAATACTCATGGGATACAAGTTCATTCCTAATCCTTGAAATATATAAAAAGACTAAAGATGTTTAAATTAACATAATAGAGAAGTGACATCACTGAGATATACATTATTCCTGAGTACACTAGCCCTCGCAAGAAGAGCAATTAACAACAATTACTCAAGAAAGAGTTACCACTGAGAGGATATCAGAACACAAAGGTGAGGATGGAACACCCTACTCTACCACAGAGACCAAGATAGATTGCATGGAAAAGATAAGGGAAGCTGCTACACATTGACCCACATTGGCCCTCCCCCAGGCCATCATAACATTAATCAGAGAGGTCTTGCCTGGACCTCCAGGTTCACCTTCCCCTTCTCACTCAGCTGAGGCATAGCCAGCCCCAAATTCTGTAGAGTATCCCTTGATTCCGTCTGACGAGAAGGCCTGGAGTCAACTCCTGGAAGCTGGATGGCCTAGTGGCAATTGCCAAGAGGCAAGCAGGCAGAGCTGATACTTGTAGAGCAAAGCCAGTGGCCCTGGCTGGGGTACAAGTTAGCCTCAGTTAAGACAACAGTGAGCTTTACCAGCTTTAGAGTTGCTTTTCCCACTGTGACTGGGCAGGGAACCTAATTCATAGCCCAGCTCATCACTGATTGCAGCCTTCAGTCTGCCCAACCTGGGAACCTAACCAGAGAACACAGGAAGCTATATAACCCATTCAACAGCCCTATTTACAGTGGCCTTTGAGCAGAGAGAACAGCCTAAGGCTTTTCTCATCTACAGAGCAAAGTCAGTGACCTTACTTGAATGGTAATGCAGTACCTGCTCTAGCCTGATTTGGGTTCCCAAACAAGCTGTATAGATATCTCTACAGAGACCAGTGTTGTTATAGTTTATGTGTCCCAATTGTTAGATCGTCCTTTAGTCTCACTTGGGTAGGGAACCAAGTATCCTGTCCTATCCAGCTGTTCTCAGACAGTGGCACCACACATTACCATCCTCAGAACTCAGTTTCTTTGCCCAAAAATAAACAACAGAAGGCCCCACCTGCCTAGAGACATTACCAGCAGAAATACCCAAAAACCCAAACTGAGCTAGCCATTGATGAACTCTCTCTGCCAAAGCAAACCTGTGAAGTCAGCAGAGAAGCCCAATTACTCAAAGGTGCAGACATTAATATAATGAATCAGGTACAAAAAGATCAGGTAAATATGATACCATATTTACTAACGAAGGAAACTAAAAGTTCCATTAACTAGTCCTAATGAAGTGGAAACCTGGGAAGCAAAGAATTCAGCATCATTCTCCTAAGGAAGTTCAGTGAACTACAAGAAAATATAGAGACAACTCAATGAAATTAAGAAAGCACGGTGTGAACAAAACAAATTCTGTAAGGATATAGCAACCATAAAAAAGAAATCCTAGAGTTGAAAAATACAATAACTAAAAATTCTACAGGCTTGAAAACTAGACTATTCCATGCAGAATAAAGAATCAGCAATCTGGAGGACAGAACATTGGAAATTACCTAGTCAGAGTTATAAAAAGAATGAAAAAGAGGGAAGAAATCTGCCTACAGGAATCATGGGACACAATGAAAACAAAATAATATTCATATTATAGGGATTCCAGAAAGAGAAAAGGACAGAGAGTATATTTAAAGAAGTAATTCCTGAAAACGTCTTGCACCTGAGGAGAGAAATGGACATTCAGATCTATGAGCCCAAAGGACCTCAAATACACCAAACTGAAATAGGGCCACATCAAAACACATAATTAAATTGTCAAAAGTTAAATACAAAGAATTTTAAGAGCAGCAAAAAAGAAAAGTTACATACAAGGAAACCCCCTAAGACTATCAGCAAATTTCAAGACAGGAGAGACTTGAGCAACATATACAAAATATTGAAAGTAACTATCAACCAAGAATTCTAAATGCAGTACAACTGTCCTTTAGAAACAAAGGAAGGATTAAGACTTTCCAGAAAAAAAAAAAAAAAAAAAAGAAACTAAAGGAGTTTATTACCACCAGACCTGATTTACCAGAAATGCTGAAGAGAGTTCTATGGATGGAAGTAAAAGAATGTTAATTAACATGATTAAAAACATAAAAAGTTAGATTAAATTTCACTATAATGGTAAATATATAGTCATAGATCCTACAGCATGGTAATAGTGATGCATAATCCACCTACAATTCAAGTTTGAATATTTAAAAATATTAAATATAGCCAAAATAACCATAATTACAATAATCTGTTGTTACACAATACAAAAAATAAATTCTAATAGCATTAACTTTAAATGTGAGGGGAAGATATTTTATATAACCTGCATAGTAATCACAAAGGAAAATCCTGTAGCAATTTTGTAAAAAGAAAACTCTAGGGACACCTGGGGGGCTCAGTGGTTGAGCGACTGTCTTGGGCTCAGGTCATGATTCCAGGGCCCTGGGATGGAGTCCCACATCCGGCTCCCTTCAGGGAACCTGCTTCTCCCTCTGCCTGTGTCTCTGCCTCTGTGTGTCTCTCATGAATAAGTAAATATTTTTAAAAAAGAGAAAACTTTAGAGAAGTCAAAGCATACTGATGCCAAAACATAAAAAAAAAAAAAAAAGACAGTAGGATAAGAAACAAGGAACAACAGATCTACAAACCAACCAGGAAACAATTAACCAAATGGCAATAATAAGTTCTTAGCTATCAAATAATTACTTTAAAAATAAACAAATTAGATTGTCTAATTAAATTCAGAGAATGGCTGAATGGGTAAAAAAAAAAATAAGATCCAACAATTCGCTGCCTACTAGAGACGCATGTTAGCCCTAAAGACACAGATAGACTGAAGGTGAAGAATTAGAAAAAGAAATTTCAAGCAAATAGTAACCAAAAGAGGGAGAAGGGCACTTAAGTATGATAAAATAATCATTAAAGTAAAAATGATGAAATGAGACAAAGAAGGTCATCATATAAGGTCAATGCATTAAGAAAATAAGGCAATTGAAATATTTATTCACATAATATCAGAGCACCTAAATATATGAAGAAAAAACTAACAGAACTAATAGAAGAAATAAACTGTAATACAATAGTTGGGGACTTTTTTTTTTTTTTAAATTTATGATAGTCACACACAGAGAGAGAGAGAGGCAGAGACACAGGCAGAGGGAGAAGCAAGCTCCATGCACCGGGAGCCCAACATGGGATTTGATCCCGGGTCTCCAGGATCGTGCCCTGGGCCAAAGGCAGGCGCTAAAGCACTGCGCCACCCAGGGATCCCTAGTTGGGGACTTTAATATCCCACTCACAAGGGATATAGTCCAGACAGAATCAATTAGGAAACTAATTTTAACACTACAGACTAAGTGGATTTGACATACACAGAACATTGTACCCAACAACAGAATATACATTCTTCTCAACTACATATGGAATATTTTCTAGAATAGACCATATGCTAACCCACAAATCTCAGAAAACTCAAGACCACCAAAATCATACCAAGTAGATTCTCTGACCACAATGAAATGACACAAAGTCATTAACAAGAGGAAAACTGAAAAATTTACAAACACATATAAATTAATCTCTTAAACAACCAATGGATCAAGAAGAAATTCAAGGGCAAAAGTAGGGACACCCAGGTGGCTCTGTGGTTAAGTGTCTGACTTTAGCTCAGATCATGATCCTGGAGTTCCGGGATCAATTCCCGTATCGGGCTCCCTGCGTGGAGCCTGCTTCTCCCTCAGCCTGTGTCTCTGCCTGCCTCTCTCTCTGTCTCTCGCATGAATAAATAAATAAAATCTTAAAAATAAATAAAGGCAAAAGTTTCTTGACACAAATGAATATGGAAATATAACACACCAGAACTTGTGGCATCTAACAAAAGCAATTTTTAAAAGGGAATAAACACCTATAGCAATAAACATCTATATTTAGAAATAAAAAGGTCCCAGATAAACAGCCTAACTCCACACCTGAAGGAATTAGAACAAGAGGAACAAGCTAAGTCCCAAGTTACCAGAAGAATTATAAAGATTAGAGCACAAATAAATTAGAGATCAGAAAAAACAATAGAAAAGATTAACCAAACTAATGGTTGGTTCTTTGAAAAGATAAACAAAAGGGCAAATCCTTAGCTAGATTAACCCAAGGAAATGATAAAGAACCTAAATCTTCTAAACAACCTAAAAGAAATGGAATGACTCTTTTTAAAAAAGATTTTATTTCTTTATTCATGACATACACAGGGAGAGAGGCAGAGACATAGCAGAGGGAGGAGCAGGCTCCGAAGGGAGCTTGATACATGACTCAATCCCCATACCAGGGATCACATCCTGAGCCAAAGGTAGATGCCCAACCACTGAGCCACCCAGGTATCCCAAAATGGAATAATTCTTACATGCAACTTATCAAGACTAAAACAGGAAGAAATAGAAAATCTACATAGAATGGGACACCTGGGAGGCTCAGCAGTTGAGCGTCTGCCTTCAGCTCAGGGCGTGATCCCAGGATCCTGGTATCAAGTTCCACATCTGGCTCCCTGCAGGGAGCCTGCTTCTCCCTCTGCCTATGTCTCTGCCTCACTCTGTGTCTCTCATAAATAAATAAATACTTATAATAAAATAAACTTCAAAAAATCTAAATAGATGAATTACTACAAAGGAGATTGAATCATTAATAAAAAAACCATCTCCCAACCAAAAAAAAAAAAAAAAAATCCCAGAGCCAGATGGCTTCACTAGTGAATTTAACCAATATTTAAAACAGAACACCAATCATCCTCAAACTCTTGCAAAAAAAAAAAAAAAAAAAAAAAAAAAATTGAAAAAAAATTGAAAAAAAAAAATTGAAAAAGAGGGAAAATTCCCAAACACATTTTATGAGGCCAACATCATTCTGATACCAAAACCAGAAAAGGACACTGTTAGAAAACTAAAAGCCAATATCTTTAGTGAATATAAATGCAAAAAAATTCAATAAAATGCTAGCACACTGAATGCAGCAGCACATTAAAAGGATTCTATAATACTACAATCAAGTGAGATTTATCCCTACGATGCAAGATTACTTCAATAGATGCAAATTAATGTGATACATCACAGTAATAGAAAAGAATCACAAAATCATCTCAATAGACACAGAAAAAGCATTTGACAAAATTCAACATCTATTCATGATTTTAAAAATCAGAAAAAAATTAGGCATGGAAGGAACATATCTCAGTATCACAAAGGCCATATATGACAAGCCCACAGCTAACATAAAAAAAATAATATATAATTATTTCATATAATTTATACCATTAAGAGAATTATATATAATATATAGTGATATATACAATGACAATTCCAGTTTAAAATAAAAATAAAACCAAAAGTTTCCTTTAAAGTAATTAAAATTGAGTTCAATGATAAATAAATGGAATCTATTAGATAATCAATATAATAAGAAAACTAAAAATTGTGAAAAACAAAAAGTAGAGAAACAAAAATTCAATTTTAAAAACATTTTGACGGGCAGCCCCAGTGGCCCAGCGGTTTAGCGCCACCTTCAGCCCAGGGCATGATCCTGGAGACCCAGGATGGAGTCCCATTCGGGCTCCCTGCATGGAGCCTGCTTCTCCCTCTGCCTCTCTCTCGCTCCGTGTCTCTAATGAATAAATCAATAAAATCTTTAAAAAAAAAGATTTTGAAAGATATAAAATTTATAATGAAATTGCGCAGATGAATAAAAATATAAAATATTAAGAGAAATGTAGATATCAAGAAAAGTAGAAAAGATATAGTAAAATCAGCAGAGAAAAATCACTGAAAGGAAACAGATTGGGATGATAGGATATACTGAAGCAATCCTAAAACACAGAATCATATCTGTTATAAGACAGGAGCTGGTGAAGAGAAGAAAAGTCAGCAGAGCTGAAAGCATGTGGAGTAGGTGCTTAGTATTTTCCTCATTGGAAACGACATTGGGTTCTGTGTCTCTAATGGTTAAAGATGCTCTGAAGAGAGTTAGAGCTAAGTCCCTTCAGCTGGCCCCAAAATGGAAAAAACACGGCAGCCAGTAGCGTGGTCCCAATAGTACACACATGACAGCACACTTAGGAAAGGAACAAGCACATTTCAATAAGAAATGTGAAGCTGGAAAAAAAAAAAAAAAAAAAGGAAAGAAATGTGAAGCTGGAGTCAGGGCCTTTTAATCAAGTTTCCTATATGTTAACTGCTATTTTATTTAGAGAGGGAGGGAGCAATTAATCTATTTTTATTCTATCAATGAAAACCTTTAAATAAAACAGAAACTCCCATCTACTCCAGCATCCAGTTCTCCATACTTGAGCCATTACGTTTCTTTCTCTGTATCCTTTAGCCTAGTTGTAGTTGTCTTTTAGAGAGCTTTCTTACTAAAGGAGAAATAAATAACCTTACAGCAAATACTCCTGGTGTCCTCCCTCAATAACATTAAGTGGAATTATTCTCAAAGGCAAAGAACCTCTGCCGCTGCATATTTTATAAAGATAACCAATTGAGCAGGATAATATGAAACATTTCCAAAACCTCGTTTTTGACCCCAGCTCTCGTCCTCTTTCCTCTTGTTCTGTTAAGGGTAGATTACATGCCAACAATATATTATTAAGAAAATCAAACAGCAAAAACACTTTCTCCAGAGCCTTTGTGATTTTGTCAGCCACCTCCTGCTGCTGTCATCTATGCCTCCTGCCTTCTGCTGGTTTTCTCATTACTAAGTCATCTTCCAAAGGGTCTAAAGGAGGGAAGGCAGCCAAGGGACAAGAGAGTTTATAGGGGCAAAAAATGAACATAATAAAAGTAGGCCAAGTAACAGTGGTATGTCCAAAGGTTATTGTCAACAGAATTTTGTGACATAGTAGCATTGAGACACGGTAGCATTTTTTAGTCTCTTTCTCAACCAAATAAGCTGTAATATTTATAAAAGTTGCAGTCACTCAAAATAGTGTTAACCGGGCAGTTCTTGTGAATTCAGGCAAAAATGGACAACATGAAGTTCAATTTAAATAACTCTGGGCCATGAGGTTTGTTTGTTTTTAAACTCTAGATTTGTCAACTTTCCCTTCAGTTATATGTAGTCTTGACAAAGGTTGAAGTAGAATCACATAAAAACTTACTAAGATACTATCTTATCATCTATATTGGGCCTATGATGTAAAACCAGCTTTGAAGTTGGTATTGAAGAAATTTAATGTCTACAATGTATAATATATGTATATATTACAAGAGGATTACCACAGAAAATTTAATAGCCACTACCTCTTCACAAAACTTTTTTAAAAACCCAAAACTTAATATAAGATTAAGTGTTCACTTATTTAACAAATAAGATCAATATCTACACAAGAGTTTGAAAACTAGTGACCCACAAACCCAAACCGCAATGAAGGTTTATTTGGTCGGGGCCATGTCTTTGTTATTAAAATTGCATCAATGCTTTAAAATTGGGTAATAATAATAAAATGCAGATATCCTTTCTGAAAATTTCAAATATCCATAAGCACTTTTACTACATTCTTGTGTGACAATAGCTATGTGGAGCTAAATAATGGCTGCCTTGTAAATGAGGCCCTGATCCCCATACCTCCCCATTATTCTATTAGCAGTGGTCTTCTCATTTCCTTATCTGGCCCTAATGAGTTGATGATCTTTATTGTAAATGTTCTAAGAGATTCTAAGGAAAATAAATGCAATAATGACCCAAATATTATAGTTTCCTAACTGTGCCTGCCTGGTCATGCTCTTACTTCATGATTTCCATTTGTTATAAAAAAATAATAAAAAATAAAAGCTTAAAATTTATAATAAATCAGGTAATTGCCAAGAAACCATAATTGGTATCCTCCTTTTCTTTGCCTAAGATACATAGAATACATCAGTATTCTATAAGTTATCCTAGAAAATCTTTGGTAAGCTAAGGGGATTTGGTGTTAGGGAGAAGAAACTTCCATGACCCTCAGAGGTATATTAATTCTTACAGAATTCTTACCAGGATAATTTCTAAGATATGACTTTGATTATTCTCAGCATCCCTCAAAGTTGTAACCCAGAATATAGGCATGGAATACACAGTGCATAAAAATGCAGAGTGATAATAGAATGTAGTTTTTCCAACAGAGTTCCAGATTACATGTGCTGTCCAAATATAATTGGGCAGAGCATCCTTTAACACTACAAAGTGTTCTGGTGTAGACAATAAATAAGCCCTCTCATTCACTATTCAAGATAGTTTCACTTAATATCAGACTTTGAATCTTACCCACTTGTTAGTCCTAGGACTGAGTTTAGCTCCTATGTTCCATCTTTTTTTCCCTCCTTCCCTCCCTCCATACTTGTATCTTACCCAACGCTATATTTTCATGTCTGAATGCCTTTAAGCAGCCATGAACTTTTCAATTTGCCACTGGCCTCACCACTTCATGTAATACTAAAAAGGACTGCTTCATTTTACTGCAGAGCATTGGAGTCAAACACTCCAATCTTATGGACATTATGACTCATTAATAAAAGTATATAAAATGCAATACTTCCTAAGCCTATTTGACTGAAGTATATAAACCTTTCGTCCAGAAGTAATTCATGGGAACCAATATTCCTTCAATGCATTTTAGGAAGCCCTGTCCTATCAATTTGCATTACTTTACTGGTTCTTTAATCATAGCAAATATTAAATTCTGTGTTGAGCCAGATAATAAGCTAAAGATGCATTACTTCTATTTCTTAGTGTTACCATAATTTTATATGGTTTTTTTGTGAAGAGAAATGAAACATCTATATCCAGTTAGCTTACTGTTTGACAATCTGCCTTGACAGGAGTTTACTTTCCCAGGAGATTCTTGCCCAGGAAGATTAAGTTGCAAATAAAACTATCACTTTAGGAATTTCCTGAATATTTATTCAAGAAACAGACTTCTCAACTTGTTTTCATTACATAAATAGCCTCTTCTCACAACAGTAAATAATAGCTCAATTGGACTTGTCAAGAAAATGGTTACTCTTCAAGAGTACCTACTATAATGCCTGCTATTGTGAAGTGAGTTTTATCAAATCCAAGTGTACCCCCCTACACTGACTTACCTTAAATACAAATATTATTAATAGCCTGCCTTTGACTTTGTCTTTCAAGGAGGTACTGATACTGTGAAGGTAATGTCTTCCTTTATTGTAGTAAGCAAAAAATTTAGCTTTCTGTGATCAATGGTTTTGGTCGCTTCTTTGGAGAGGCAAGTAAGCAGCAACAGTAAACATAATTGAGTAGGGAAATAGTGTTATGTACTTCAATGGGAGTTTGCTAAGCCAGAGTGTGTGTGTGTGTGTGTGTGTGTGTGTGTGTGAGAGAGAGAGAGAGAGAGAGAGAGAAACTTTTGCGATCTCAATTATAATTTAGACCTACACTTTAGTAGAAAGTATGTAATCCTGGAAATTAGATCCCAATTAAAAATATCTGCCCCATTACTATCAATTTGTTCCATATTGTGCAGCCCATTTAATTTTTCCAATCTTCAAATGATTCTTGTAAAGGAGTATCAATATCTTCTTCATAGGGTTGTTGCTTCACATATAGTAACATGTATAAACATACTTCGTACATATTTAAATGCCAAAATTAGTAGTTACTACCAGAATTGACATCTGTTATGCCATGTTAGTTTCTGGAACTGCAGTTTATGTGGAGTCTATTTACTTACTTAGTTCGTATTTCTTTTACTGAGTCTAAGAGAGGAAAATGGAAATATTTGAGATTATGAGTATCATACTATCAACAGCCCGTGGTGACGAATCCTGGTAGAGACCCCGTATTTGAAGGTGAGATCTAGTCAAAGAGATCACTGCAACAAACTAATGTGCAATGGAATCCAAAGATGGACTAACACTTCTACCTAAGACTGAATGGAAAATGAGTCTAAGACTTGATATTAATCAATTCCTAAAGGGGTAAAGATCACCCGACTGTTCCAGGCTCTATTCTTCAGTCCATATTTTGAATGAATGATAAATGTTCATCAAAATATGTATTTGTGTGATCTGTTTCTCCCTTACTTGACATCAGCTACATCTTGACACTCTTTCTCCTCACTTGCTTCTTCCCTTTGCCTCCTGCCTGAGTAAATATCTCAGACTGTTTTCTCATTGTCTGGTCTGTTAAATCAATAGGCAGGCTTTCAGGGTGCCTGGCTGCCTCAGTCTGAAGAGCACTGATGCTTCTTCTCAAGGTCATGAATCCAAGCCCTATGCTAAGTATAGAGAATACCTTAAAAAAAAAAAAAAAGAGGCAAACTTTCTAATAGCCACACATTGCTCTCATCAAATAATCCAGTTGTAGGAGAGACAGATGAAAAATGAGAAGAAGGACATACTAAAGAAAAACCATGCCTACTCATTATTCTTGGTTCTCCATCCCACCCTGAGCAAACAATAATTGTACTATTATTGCTTTAATTTGCCCCTCTCTTTCATAGTTAAAGATGACTGAATTCCATTTTTAAATGTCAATTATGGAATTACCTAATGCAGTTAAGGGTTTATCTATAAAAAGTAATTGTTTAAAGGCAGAAAGGATCTGTGCGTGTGCAGAGTAAGGGAAGTAACATAAAAAAATTGGCACATATATAGTCCTTTGACTCTGGACTCCATGTATCTTATTCTGATCTGCTTTGGTACTTCTGCTGGTCTTACACAGTTTGCTCTTAGGTTCAGAACCCAATATACTATTCATCAGAAGGATCTAGATCCCTGGTTCAGATACTGCTATTACTGACACTCTCATGCAGATGCTAAGTCAGAGAATTAGCTTTTATTCTCCCTCCTGCCCTTACTCTCCTCCCCTATCCCTTTACCAAAGACTTAGCTAGGCTCTCACCTCAGAGTGAGAACTTTGTAGGCTAAGGCCAACCTGGGGCACAAATCTTTGGTTGTTAAGGAACCAAAGAAAAAGGTGCCACTCTTGATTCCCAACATTTCCTTCAATCATACTTTGTCCAGCTTGCTCTAACATCGTTTTATCCATTTTAACATCAGTTTTGCAAAACCTATCAACATAAAAAACACTGAAAATATTCCATTTTTGGAAAATGTGTTCAATAAATTATTTCAGTAAAAATCAATATTCAGGATCCCATACTTATAGGGAAATTAATTAAAATGTTTTGCCCTTTTCAACTAGCTGCTGAATCATTTTATTGATATAGAACTTTTGTCTTTGTTTCAAAGTAAGCATTATGAAATCCCTTTGTTTCCATTAACCATAAAATATCCCATTCCTTTTCATGAAGGATTAAAATTCATATATGCATATTTATAAATCAAGTGCATTTTGTAATTATTTTCAGGTCGTTGGTTATTGTTAAATTTGCTAGTTCAAATTGAGTAACATTGTTTCTTTTACTTATGTTTAATTTTATTATAATATTCTGTTCATGGGAATGTAAAATCAGAAGTATTTCTCAAATGCAAATGAAGTATTTGGGAAGTGGGTGGAGGGGATGGGGTAACTGGGTGACCAGCATTAAGGCATTCGGGAGGGCAGGTGATGTAATGAGACTCAGTGTTATACTCAACGGATGAATAACTGAACTTGACATCTGAAACTAATGATACACTGTATGTTAACTGAATTTAAACAAATTTAAAAAACTATGACATGCAAAAAATATTAAAAAATAGTTTGAAAAAACAATAACATCGCAAATATACATATGCAAATATGGAAAATATGGCACAATCATTAAGGAAGGACATGTATAACTGACATTTAGAACATACTGTAGCAGCCTTTTGATGCTCTTCCTATTCCCTGTGCCTATCTTCAGGTTTCTCATCATTGCACTTGCTGTGTTTTCTATTGTTGCAATTGCCTCTCGCTCACTCTAAATCTCCTTCCAAAATTCTATTACTAGCCACCAAGCATCCCTCCTTCAGTGAAATCTGTCATTAGAGCACTGAATGAGTGTCTCTTTCCAGTCTTTATTTCAGGTTTGCATATTTCTTAAGATACTTTGTTTCCTGCATTTTCTATTATATTTATCTATGTGGTTATCAGATTTTCCCTACTCAACTATACGACTGTAATATCATCTAGTACAGAATTAAATATTTTTCTTTGAATCTCTGCCATAGGGCTTAGGGCTGTAACTGTCACTTAATATATGCTTAATACATCCATATTGAATTTCATTCTCTTAAAATTCCAACAATTTTTTGCTGGATAGTTTAAGTTTTTTTTTTTTTAACTATTGGTATGACTCATATGGTTATACATCATTTCAGATTGCACAAGTTCATTTACTGATGCTGAAAGACCTGGGAAGAAGGGAAATAATCACAATTTTTTAAATGCATGCATCAAAATTAAGTTCAATAGCAAGAGAAATTGAATTAAAATACACTATTTGAGGTATCTGGCTTTAAGTTTCTTAATTTAAACAAAGGTTAAGGAGAATTCTGTATTTACCAAAGAAAAATGTATTTAATTTTCTTCCTCACAGGATTGGTACAGATAATTACTAGTCAGAATTTATCACAACATCTTCTCCAAAAGTGACATCCTTATATCTATTTTTAAAGTAGCATTTAATACACTCATATAAAGATAATGAGACTATGTGAAAGTAAGTTAACATAGATCCGTGATTGGGCTGTAAGTTGCAAGAGGGTAAGGCCCGTATTAGTCTGGGGTATGCATTCTTCTGAAAAGATAGCACAGTGCCCAGCTCAGACTATCTGCTTGTAAGTGTTGAATAAAGGAAAAAAAATTAGGCAGTAATTGTAATACAAGATTAATTCCCAACCACCCAAAATTGAACCACTGCCTAACAGCCCTGCAAAGCACTCTGAACTTTGGGCCGGATAATTTTTTGTAATTGCAGTAAAATTCGTATAACATAGAATTAACCATTCACCACTTTAAAGTGTACAATTCAGTGGTATTTTAGTACATTCACAATGTTGTGCAATCATCACCATACTATCTAGCTTCAAAATGCTTTCATCACTCCCAAAGGAAATCCATTAAACAGTCACTTTCCATTCTCCTCTCCCCTTAGTCCCTGGCAACCACTACTCCGCATTCTGTTTCTATGAATCTACATATTCTGGAAGTTTCATATAAATGGAATCATAAAATTTGTGGCTTTTTGTATCTGGTTCTGGGCTTCTGAAACAAGACAGTCTGAAAAAAAGACTTTCTTTTCCCTGCTGTGGTCTATAAAACTCTTAAAAAGATACTGGGTATGATCTACAACTCCCTTATTCACAAAATATTTAAGTTGGGATACTAACTACATCATCATATTCGAAGCAATGATTAAATAAGAATAAAGCCCATGATGAGTTAATGAGGTCAATACCAAGGGGGAAAAATTTAAGCATTGATTCTTTTACATATTATCTTTATATTTTTTTTTCTTGAAATTAGCCACTCATTTATCCTCTTGTGATATTTATTCATCCATTCAACAAGCAATATTATTTGCCAACCACTGTGCTAAGCTCTAGGAATTCCAAGATGGAACAAATTCATATCTTATCCTCAAAGAACTTACAGTTTGAAAGACCAGTGAACCTGCCCACAGGACCATTTTCACATAGAATTTTATAACCAGAAGCACATTTTGGGGCAGGACAGTACAAGTTGGAAAAAAAAACCACCATGTTCAAAGACAGAAAGATGAACAAGAACTTTCCCACTTGAGATAAGACCGTTTTTACTTCTCCAGCTTGTTTTCTCACCCTGCTGCAGTCTTCATAATAAGATTTATGCCTGGGATCCCTGGGTGGCGCAGCGGTTTGGCGCCTGCCTTTGGCCCAGGGCGCGATCCTGGAGACCCGGGATCGAATCCCACATCGGGCTCCCGGTGCATGGAGCCTGCTTCTCCCTCTGCCTGTGCCTCTGCCTCTCTCTCTCTCACTGTGTGCCTATCATAAATAAATAAAAAAAAATGTTTAAAAAAAAAAAAAAAAAAATAAGATTTATGCCTATTTCTCCCCCATCACCATATTCTCAACGAATTTTTCTCAATGCAAAAGTGAGCATTTTGTTTGTTCATTCATTCATGCATTTAGTAAATTTAAGGAGCCACCACTTTCTGTTACCAACCTTAGTTGATAACTGTACTGCAATCTCAAGAAATATCTGAATCTGAGTGATTTTTCTCTATCCACCATCTATAGACAGGTGCCCAGTCCAGTGAAATTCTCTTGGATATTCCCCTTATTTGCTTCCAGTAGGGAAGTGCAGTTGGAAACTGAACTATTATTGTTTTTAAGATTTATTTATTTATTTTTGAGAGAGAGAGAGAGAGAGAGAGAGAGAGAGAGGGGCAGAGACACAGGAGGAGGGAGAAGCAGGCTCCATGCCAGGAGCCCGACGTGGGACTCGATCCCGGGACTCCAGGATCGTGCCCTGGGCCAAAGGCAGGCACTAAACCACTGAGCCACTCAGGGATCCCTGGAAACTGAACTATTATTAATGGTTCTAATCCCTTGGCCCTGTCAAGTGTAGGTGTTGGTAGCTGAACATCTATAGACTTAGCCTCAAACAATTCCTTGTATCAACATGAATGAAGCAGTTATTACATTAGGAACCCCAGCATCACCAGAGCATGGCCTGCCTTAAGTCTAGGATCTGCTGTCCATAGGCATGAACTACTTGACACATACACACGCAGAGACACATACAGACCCAGAGATACCCAGGTCTCCTAAACCCTGGTAGTATTTTGTGGTCAGTCTATAAAATTAGACAAGCAGTTCTCTAAATATAGTCTGGGGACACTTGGGGAGCCCTAAGATCTTTCCAGGTCCATAAAAAACATTAATGTATTATTTGCACTCTATTTCCAGAATGTGTGATGGAGTTTAAGAGGCTACATGACCTGTGATGACATCATTGCTCTGACATTTTTATTCTGATGGCCAATGAAATGTGTGCTTGAGTATTTATTGCCAAACTTTGTCTTAATTTGCAGCATAGTAAATATTGATATAATCCATGTAAACAAGGTGTAAAGATGTTCTTGACCCAAAAAGTTTGAGATTTGCTGTGTTAGAGTATTGTCTTGGTTTTCTGTTTGAGTAATTTAGAATATGTTCAACTATAATTCATCTGGCCAGGCCCATGATTTTCTGTTCAGCCATTTCTAGCCATTCTTCTTTGCAGGGATTTAAACATAATTTTCTCACATGCCTAAAAGCGAACAGTTGAACCGCTTCAAATAGTGGACAATGTCTGGGACACTTGGTTTATCAACCGTCCAAACCATTATCACCTAGACAACCGAACATTTGGTACCAGCTTGAATCCCTACATTAGCAAAGCATTTAGTATAGAACCTGTCAGGATGGTGCTGAGTCAATGGTTTTACGAAGGATAAAAGAAAGCAAGAGAGGAAGTATATATGAATCAGGCCTAGGTTTTCATTCCTTTTAGAAATAAAATTAATTTTTTCTTCAACCTGTGAGATGGAATGAATGAATGTATCTATCTATCTATCTATCTATCTATCTATCTATCTATCTTCATGCAAAGGCTGGCATAGTGTTCATGAGAATGCATCTTTCAGGTCTCCAAGTGCAGGGAACATAATTGACCAATGGTTCCAGTTGTGACATTCTCAAAAATCCATCACTAAGTTCATGCTGAGGCTACATTTCCCAGAGGTTTCTCCCAGCCAACTAATGAGCATAGCAGGGATAGTAAGGCATGCTCAATACTGGTAGAAGCTAGACAACTATGACGGCCAACTCAGACTCCAGGAACACCTCCACCCTGGCTCACACACATTCCCAAAGACCTTAACAAGTTGTCCTTGAAATTATGCTCTGCAAGTTCTCCTTAACCTACTTTCTTCCCCTTTTTACCCACTTTATCTTTCTTTATTTTATTCAGAATCAAACCTACACTGTAATCTGATGTTTTTTCTTTTTCCAGTTTCTTCTGTCTCCCTCCCCATTTGCCCTGACAGGTATTTCCAGTGATAAATGGGTTCCATTTTAATCCCATCTTGGTGTTTGCTTTATGAAAGATTTGGACTAATGTCTGAGTTCTCCTTTGATTATTTTCTCTAGGGTTTGATCTTCTTCATTCAGATCCCAAACTCTTATCCATGAGACTCTGTGGGGAAGTTGGCTGGCTTCTAAGTAGCCTCTATGTTTTCCAAAACTGACTTAATAGTCTTTGTGTACTTTTCAACTGTTTACACTTAGTGCAACTTTACTAGATGTTATTTGGAACAAAATTAATTTTTAAAGGTGACAGGATAAGGAGGAAGTAGACTCCAGAGCTCATTAGCTTTCTTCCTTATCTCCTACAAAATAATTTCTCTGAATCCCAAGACTATAAATTTCAAAATTCTTTCACTAATTCCTTGTGAACCTACAGGATTTTTCTTTATAAGTGTTATTTTTATCACTTTTATCAGAGACAGGGAGCCCAAGCTACCCCCTTAGCCACTGATGGCAATGATACAGCAGCATATCTCCATTTCAGATAGTATACACCAAAATTTGCCAATAAAAAAAGGGTGTGTGTGTGTGGGGGGGTGGAATATGGTCTTCATAGTTGTGTTACTTTCAAAATAAAGTCATTTGCATATTGAATATTTTTTCTATTTTAATGTGTTTAACTTTCTCTTCTTCAGATGTATTTTGAGGAAGGAAAGAGCTGCATGGCTAAGAGGAAAGGTAATAAAAGTTTATGTTTGGATCATTGTGTTGCTCCAAATTACTTCTTGTCATTTAATTATAAATTAAGCACCCATAAGACTTCAAAATCCTAAAAATAATTGGCAAACTCAGTGTTACCTCACTGTGGATACACTTCAGATAAGCCAAAAATCTAAATATATTATATACATATACATATGTGTGTGTGTGTATATAGGAGAGAAAGAGAGAACCTCATTCAAATTAGATAAAATCTGATAAAAAGATTTCCTGATGACTACTTCAGGAATGTTTACAAGGGTTTTTGCCCCCCCCCCCCCCCGAATAAATTCTAGGCATTTATTCAGAGCCTCATTCCTTCATTTTATTTGTAAAGTCCACTGGAGTTAAGAGACTGGGCATTGCAGCCTATCATTTCTAAACTGACTTGATATAACAGTTTTCTGGGTCACATATGCTCCCTTAGGCTCCTACTGCAGTCTGATATTAACCATGTGGGATATTTGTAAAAGGCATCAGCAAATACTTTTTTTTTTTAAATGAAAGGAATCCCAAAGTAGGTCACTCATTAAAACCTCTTCAATAGAGAAATGATCTGAAAAGGAACTAGAGCTAAGAAACTGCTGAAAAGAATTGCACTGATTTACATGCGCAAGAGATACACATTTAAATATTCTATTGCGTTCTCTATATTTTTATTTTGTCTGTTAACCCAACATAGCCATCATCTTCCACTATTCCTTCTCTTTTTAACATTTTTATTCAAAACCTAAATTTCATTCCCTTATACATGCATGTTGGCAACATATTAAGAGTTTAATAGTGTTGCTGATCTGAAGCAATACAAAAACCCCTGCGATAGAAAGTTACCCTTTTTTATTTAGTGGTAATAACAGTGTTTGAAACCCTCTACTGCCTCTATCCAACTAAGTGTTCAGGGGAAATGCTGTAGGTTGGTTTGCTCTAAATATATATTTTGCTGAACTTGATGGAGAAGACAAAAAGCAATTAAATCACCTTCCTACACTTTCCCTCCTTTTTGTCATGTTTCACAGGAGATGATTATTAGGGGTACTATAATCTAATTGAAAAAGCTAGACACGTTCAAGGCAAAGCATCTCTAACATACCTGTGTTTCGAAGAGATAAAACTGAGCACCAACTAACCATCAGACCCTCGTCCTACTCAGCCTTCAAGCAGCAGCCTGATGTAACGCTCTCTGTAGAAATCTCCTCAACAAACTTTGACCACATTACTTATCCTTCCCTCTGGTCTTCCACAGAACTTTTGCAAATTTCTTAAAATTCTTCCTTGTTAGATTATAACTCCTTTGTTTCCACATCTGTTTTCCTGACTAGACTATAAAGTATTGGGTTGCTTAGATGGTATCTTCATCACCTTTGCAATTTTCAAAATACCCAGGGTGAACCAACACTCTAATCTGCCAAGGACAGAAGTTTCCTGGGATGCATGACTTTTAGTGCCTAAATCAGAATGGTCCTGAGCAAGATACATCATAATCACAATTCCTCTACATCTCAAAGCCCATTTTTTATTGAGTAATTCATGATCGTCAGATGGGTAATTCTAGGTACTTGCTTAAAGAGTATACAAAGCTGACAAAGATCCCTTCTAGGTACTTGCTTAATGAGTATACAAAGCTGACAAAGATCCCACCCACCCTCATGGTGCTTTCATTCTACAGTGAAGTTGGAAGTAAATATTATTGCTTCCATTTTGCAAACAGGAGCAATTTTGTTCAGAAGGGGACAGTAATTGTTGACAGTCCTATAGTAGGCAAGTGGTACACCCATGTCTCTTTGATGACAAATGAAAGATTTTCATCTCCCTGAATTAACCTACTTCTTTTTAAAGAACATATTCCTTAGACCTACTACTAAAATATTCCCTCAAGAATGTATGCATTGCTATGAGAAAAATTAGATACTCTTTTTGGCAACCTCTAAATAAAAAATAAATGTGGCTATTAATGGCCAAAAGTTCAATCTATATTCACCAGAGACATAGTATTTGAAGAAAACATTCTGTAGATGGTGACCTCTTGAATCTGATATAGTAATCGATGGATGGATAAAGCATCGGACTTACACCACTTCTAGTATGAGTCTGCCCTCTGATTCTCAGCATAATTACAGTAATCTCCAGTCAGAGAATGCTGAAAGAAAAAATATATTTCTTATTACGTATATCTTTGCATTTAGATAATCGCATATTATGTGTTATGTAAACAATGCTAACAGATAAAAAAATGGAGAAGAAAATAAATGGGATGATTCCACTTGGAAGAAGCTTCATCTAAAACCTTTTCATTCACACATCAACCACTCACCAGAAATATGTAGAATGGCTGTTGACTTTATAAGCAGATTCATGTGTGAATAAGCAGAGCATCTACCATATTTAGATGCTTTGATTGATGACATTAATGAAAAGCAGTTACTCAAAAACTTTTTTTTTTAAAAGATTTTATTTTTGAGAGAGAGTACATGAGAGGGAGAAACAGACTCCCTGCTGAGCAGGGAGCCTGATGGGGTGAGGGGCCTCCAATCCAGGACCCCAAGGTCATGATCTGAGCCAAAGGCAGATGCTTAACCAACTGAGCCACTCAGGTGCCCCATTGAGAAAAAGGCATGTGCATGTACGTTATAAAGTGGCATAAAACTGGTGATAAAGTATACTCTTATTTCATTATTTCAAATCTATTCTGAACTGGACGTTTCTTTAAAACAATGAGAATGGATAAACAAAACAAATTCTCTGGTCTCTTTTATTCTTCTATCTTTAAATAGTTTTTGAACCTAATCATTTACTATGGAATTTAGTTTATGAAATAAGCATAAGAAGGTACAAGATGAAATTTTAAATGAAAGGAGGAAGAGGTCTGACATGAGGCCAGTCACATTTAATATTTACAAGGCAAAGAAAATTTGGCCCCAGCTAGCTAATTGTACAAATTACTGTATTCATCTCTGGCTGCATGGAGAGGTCTTCTTTTCTGCATTGTTAAATTAAGGAGAGAATATAACCAAGTGAAGCCCTTATTCCACTAAGAAACTAAAGACTATACAGGTTAGTGGAAGGGAAGAGATTAAATTATAGTTGAACTTAATGAGAGATGGCAAACATGTCTCTTACCTTCCTAGGTAGAGCTAACTCTAAGTCTGGTTAAGAAGCTTTATATTAATAAGCTAATATCATATTTCATCAATTCCAAGATGCAGACATTTAAAATCCGCATGTGAAATTCAGAACTCACCCCACAATCAATGACATTTTACAATCTTTGTTAGCATGGAAGCACTCCTGGTGTAAATTACTTACTAATGTGTGAACCTGGTTGTTGTTTCTGGAGCCATTCTGGGACCTCCACGACTTTTCAGCCTTCCTACCATTAGGGCATTTGATGCGGGAGTATGCATGTATATGTGTTTGTAGCAGTTTAATTAAAGGAATACTGTAAGTAATAGGAAAATAGTAGGCTAGTTAATTGGGAGCATTTTTAAAACTTCTTAGTTACCCATTAAACAACCAATTAATCAATTTTTTTAAAGATTTTATTTATTTATTCATGAGACACACAGAGAGAGGCAGAGACACAGGCAGAGGGAGAAGCAGGCTCCATGCAGGGAGCCTGAGGTGGGACTCCATCCTGGGTCTCCAGGATCATGTGCTGGACCCAAAGGTGGCGCTAAACCACTGAGCCACCCGGGCTGCCCAACCAATGTTTTTAACATCCAGGTATCAGAAAAGAATTTCTCTAAATACTAGACATGAAGGGCAATAGAATTTTACGCACCATTTGAAGACAGATCAACTAAGGGAAAAGATAACATGATGGGGTCATGAAAAGATTCTAAAGCACAACAAAAAAGGAATAATTTTCTGAATATGCTAAAGAAAAGCCTAACACTGACAATAGCTTCCCACAGACAGCAGATAAATATTCTGGAAACCATCTTCTTTGCAGATTCAATACAACTAAAAGATAAACCTTAAGAAATGAGAAGCAAAAATGTGAGATGAAAATCTAACACAAGTACAAGCTGAGATGGTAAGAAGCCAAATCAACTAAGCAAAGCTTTTGAGAAAACTATAGAATAAAACTAAAATCTGCCTCAAGCATTGCAGAAAATTTAATCAGTAAAGTAAAAGGCAAACTAGAGAAATTATTCCAGAATTCACAGAAGTAGAAGTGCTTGCTTATTCTTTCCAATGACACTTTTATGGCAACATTCTAACTCAGAATTTAATGCTGTCTTTGCTCCAACTAGTAATGAATTTAACTGACCTTTCCCTGTGGATACGTAACAATTCAGAGAATGAGTATCTTGGGAAATGAAGACAAAGGAACAGAAATTGTATGTAAACTACTAGCAATGGTTATGGAACCCTTGATCCAGAGGAAGTAGGATTTAAGATTGGAAATACAGACGGAGGCTGAGAGTTGCACTGTGAGTCTCCCCATCAAGGCATAAACTAAGCCAGCTCAAAATCAAGACGTTTCAGTTACCCAAGCCAATTATTTACTCTTTTTGCTTCAGCCAGTTAGGATTTTTTTTTTTTAATTGAGGTACCATTTCTAAAAGAAAAGCAATAAAGCTACTAAATAATCCCGACCCCAACCCACCCCCCAAAATAACAATTACATCTAATGGATAAGAAGAACACAGGAGAGTGTATCAGGTCTCTAATGCCACTTTCCTTTAGAGGTAGGTTCTACATTTATTGGTCAATACTGTCCTCATGAAACACACAAAAATCAAGAGTAAACAAACAAAAAGCCTTTGCTTTTTGTGACGTTGGCCAAATATTAACTGGAGTATCCTTGCAAAGCTACTGAAAAGTAATCTTTGCTTTATCTTCATTGAGTAGGCTGGTCGAGCAAAGCCCTGCCCATACTCTGCAACAGGAAACAAGCTAAACAGCATCACATAAAAAATAATCTCACAAAAGCTCCCTACTATTCAATCACAGGTAGTAGGATGAAAGCCTTTGGACTTTGCTAATACCTGCCATTCTCTAATGGTCCTTTGCATGTCAGTCTCTGAGCTAGGGGCTTTCCACAGTTTATTTCTTCTTACTGAAAAACTTACTCTAAAATCATAATAGAGATGAGGAGATAATGGAAAGTGCACATCACTTTTCCAAACACATAACACTAGTAATTCAAAAGTAGATGGCTCGCATTCCTAAGTCTCTCTTTTTTTCCCCCCAACTTCAAGGAATTACTTCACTTTAAGAAAATATTTTTTCAGTTCAACCACTTTTTTGGACTACTTCTTACAGTTTTTTTTTTTTTTTAAGATTTTATTTAATCTAACAGTGTTTCTATGTGGTTGTCACATGAGATTCCCAGATGAATAGAGTGTGACTTTAGCCAACACACAATGCTTCCCCACATGCATTGATTTAATATGGAATTGGGCTGATTAAATATCATCTTCAAATGCTTACTGAACGATCTTTCTCCTTGTACCATGGGAGACCATAATACCGGTTTCCTTACCTCTGATAATAGAAGCGGAATAAGATCTCTAATGTCTGTGTATATAAAATTGCTCTTCAACCATCTCCATAAAAACAAAACAAAATGCAAGAGTTGCACACAATTGCAGAGGTGAATATTTACCTTAACTACATTTGACTTCTGTGAATAGGGTAAATGTACTATCACTGTATCATTAATTCAGAATACTTTAACAGTTAAAAACAACCTTCTCCTTATAAAACATCACAGTATAGCAAGTGAATTATAATAGAAACATTCTGCATATTGGTATAAATATTACCAAGCACTTAATTAAAAAATGAGAACTTGCTTTGATAAAATGTTATAACATAGTTTTCCTCATTACGTGAACATGAAATACATGCTAATTATTTAAATGTTATAAAGTAAAACATCTTGTGTAGCTTGTATGTTAAATAGAAATAAATATATTTAATGACCATAACTTTTAGATTATTAATATAATTTACTGACTAATGCTTCTTTTCTTCTGCACAAGCATTAGAAGTCAGAAATCTCAGATGCCGTAACCAATATCCTGAATCAGTAATATACTAAGGTCCTGTCCAGGCTATATTTTATTATATAAAAGGACAGTGATAAGTTTTGCTTTAATGGTAAACCCAATATGATTTCACAAAACATTTTTTTTAAAATCTCCCCTTGTTGTATCCTCAATAGCTGTATAAAATTGGGCATGTTACTTTACTTCTGAGTTTCAGACACAGTGGTTAAATGGGGTTGAAATGCATACCTCAAGGCTGTTACAATAAGTGCATTTTACATGTACGGGATTAATGTAGCATCCACATATACTAAATAACAAAGTCAAATTCAACCACAGACCATCTGACTTTAAAGCCCATTATGAAATCTCTTTATGTTACCAAAGCTGTTGTTTCCCCTTCACTGAGTTTCTGTCCTGAACTCTCTATATTATAGAAAGAACACATGATTTTAAGGTCTGATGTGCACCCAAGTCCCAATCATGGAATCAAAATAAAAACTTCTGAATAATCCAAAGAGGCTAACCATAGAAAACTGTACTGACCCGAAGTATGGATGATTTAGCTGGGCCCATGTACTTCCAGGTGAGGAAAGGGGGGAAGTCTAGAATCCAGGACAAAAGTGAAACCTATGACTTATCCAACCCCAGTCTTGTAGTAAGCACACCAGAGCCCAGGATAAAAGCAATAAGAAGGCAGTATAGATACTTTGGGTAAGAAGGCTGGAGTTCCCTAGTAAATTTTTGGTGCCTATAATTGAATTTTTTGTGTGAAGAGAATTTTCTTACCTTTTACTATCTATTGGATAATTTTTAAGGAAAAACAGATATTTTGACAATACTTTTGAGCTATGTGAAAAGTATAAAATTCATGTATAAAATAATCACAAGAATGAGACTTTGATGCTTCAATCTTTCAACCAGGTGTGTTATGCCTACACTTACTCTTGACTTCACCCACTGTTGGCATTTTGTTTGCACACCTTCTGATGCTGGTCTTGCTCTTTTATCATGGCTATTTTTCTTGTGTCCCATTTTTCATAATAAATGCAGAGGTCTTTTGGAGTGGGAAATCTTTCATTTATTTATTCACTTATTCATTCAAGAAATATTTAAGGACGTGCTATATGCAAAACATAAAAACATGTGGAGATTGTATGGCCAATTAATATTTGACAAAGGAGAAAGAATATCCAATGGAAAAAAAATCAATAAATGGTGTTGGAAAAACTGGACAGGCACATGCAGAAGAATGAAACTGGACTACTTTCTTACACTATACGCACAAATAAAATTGAAATGGATGAAAAACCTAACTGTGAGTCTTAAAACCATCAAAATCCTAGAGAAGAATATAGGTAGTAACCTTCTTGACATTGGCCATAGCAACTTCTTACTAGATAGGTCTCCCAAGACAAGGGAAATAAAAGCAAAACTAAACTATTGGGACTTCATCAGAATAAAAAGCTCTTGCACAGCCAAGGAAACCATCAATAAAACTAAAAGACAGTCTATGGAATGGGAGAAGCATCTGATAATGCTTAGTATCCAAAATATATAAAGAACTGATACAACTCAATACTACATAATTGAATAATCCAATTAAAAGTGGGCAAAGACATGAATGGACATTTTTCCAAAGACGACATCTAGATGGCTAACAGACACATGAAGAGATGTTCAACATCACTGACCATCAGGGAAATACAAAACAAAACTTCAATCATCTTACAAATCTCAGAATGGTTAAAATCAATGCAGGAAACAACATATGTTGATAAGGATAAGATGTGGACAATGGAGAATATTCTTAAACTGTTGGTGGCAATGCAAACTCTATGTCCACTCTGAAAAGCGGTATGGGGTTCCTCAAAAAGTTAAAAATGGAACTATTCTATGACCCAGTAAGTGTACTATTATGCATTTACCCAAAGAATACTAAAATATTGTTTTTTTTTTAAATATTGTTTTAAAGGGACATGTGCACTCCAATGTTTACAGCAGCATTATCAACAATTTGGAAAGAACCCAAATGACGGACTGATGAATAGATAAAGAAGGGGTGGTAAATATATATATATATATATATATATATATATATATATATATATATATATATACACACAATAGAGTATTTCTCAGCTGTCAAAAAGAATGAAATCTTGCCAGTTGCAATGATATGGATGGAGCTAGAATGTATTATGCAGAGTGAAAAAACTCAGAGAAAGACAAATACCATATGATTTCACTCATATATATATGGAATTTAAGAAACAAAACAGATTCACATAAGGGGAGGGGGAAAAAGAGGGAGGCAAATCATAAAAGACTCAATTTTAGAAAACAAACTGAGGGTTGATGGAGGGGAAACAGGTGGAGAATGGGCTAAACGGGTGATGGGTATGAGTATATAGATGGGAATGGATATTACATACAAGTGATGAATCACTAAGTTCTATTCCTGAAATCAGTATTACAGTATATTATTTAACTAGAATTTTAATATAAACTTTAATCAAGCAAACAATGAGATATCACCTCACACCTGTCAGAATGGAAAAAAAAAAAAAAAAAGAAAGAAAAGAAAACCAAAATTGGTGGCATTACAATGCTCTATTGCAAAGCTGTGATCATCAAGACAGTGTGGTACTGGCACAAAAATAGACACACAGATCAACGTGTCAATTCAATCAACATCAAATAGAGAACTCAGAAATGGACCCTCAACTCTATGGACAACTAATCTTTGACAAAGCAGGAAAGAATATCCAATGGAAAAAAGTCTCTTCAACAAATGGTATTGGGAAAACTGGACAGGCACAGGCAGAAGAATGAAACTGGACCATACCATCCCTCACACCATACACATAAATAGGCTCGAAATGGACAAAAGACCTACATGTGCAAAAGGAATTCATCAAAATCCTAGAGGAAAACACAGGCAACAACCTCTTTGAACTCAGCCGTAGCAACTTCTTGCTAGACATTTCTCTAAAGGCAAGGGAAACAAAGGCAAAAATGAACTATTGGGACTTCATGAAGATGAAAAGCTTTTGCACAATTGATAAAACCAAAAGACAACCAACAGAATGAAGAAGATATTTCCAAATGACACATCAGATAAAGGGCTAGTGTTTCAAATCTATAAAGAACTTATCAAACTCAATACCCAATGAATAAATAATCCAATCAAGAAATGGGCAGAAGACATGAACAGACATTTTTCCAAAGACAACCTACAAGTGGCCAACAGATGCATGGAAAAAAAAAAAAAAAATGCTTAACATCACCCGGCATCAAGGAAATACAAGTCAAAACCACAATGAGATAACACCCACACCCACATTTATTTATAAATAAATATAATATTTATTATATTATATAATATATAATAAATAGTGCAATATAGCACTATTTATTTAATTATTAATTTAATTATTTAATTTAATTAATTTAATTATTTAATTTAATTATTTAATTTAGTGGTGTGAATTCCATTCACACCAATCAGAATGGCTAAAATTAACAAGTCAGGAAGCCACAGAGGTTGGCGAAGATGAGAAAGGAGAATCCTTTCTGTTGGTGGGAATGCAAGCTGGTGCAGCCACTCTGGAAAACAGTATGGAGGTTCCTCAAAAAGTTGAAAATAGAGCTACCTTTTGACCCAGGAATTATACTACTGGGTATTTACTCCAAAGATACAGATATAGCGATCTGAAGGGGCACCTGCATCCCAGTGTTTATAGCAGCAATGTCCACAATAGCCAAACTATGGAAAGAGCCCATATGTCCATCAACAGATGAGTGGATAAAGTTATACACACACACATATGTATGTATATACACACACAATGGAATATTACTCAGCCATCAAAAAATGAAATTTTTCCATTTGCAATGATGTGGATGGAACTAGAGGGTATTATGCTAAGTGAAATAAATCAGAGGAAGACCATTATCATATAATGTCATTCATATGCGGAATTTAATAAACAATACAGAGGATCCATAGGGGAAGAGAGGGGAAGAAAAACAAGATGAAATCAGAGGGAGACAAACCATAAGACATTCTTAATCCTAGGAAATAAACTGAGGGGCACTAGAAGGGAGGGGAGGGGCAAAGGATGGGTAGCTGGGTGATGGACATTCAGGAGGGCACGTGATGTAATGAGCACTGTAATAAGTCACTGACCTCTATCTCTGAAACCAATAATACATTATGTATTAATTGAATTTAAATAAAATTTTTAAAAATGAGCAAATGAATGCATAACTCATATGAAGCTTGGAAACAATTATCCAATCAACTTTTTTTTTTTTTTAAATGGAGCCTGTGATGTTTGAGAAGCTGTGATAGATATTGAAGAGTACGCAGAGTATAACATGCTCTCTCAGATCTCAAGAATAAAGTTTAAAAAAGAAAACAGTAGCGACCTATTGTGCTAGGTTAAATACCGATAGCACTTTTCCCTAAGCGGGAAGCCAAAGAATGGGTCAGCTACACACTAGCTGAATGATCTGCAAATCTACTTCTAGGCTGTTACTTGTTAGTCAAATGGGACTAATGGCCACTGCTTCTCCTGTTGACACAGATTTTTAGGTGCATATCAAAAAATGTACATTTCCTATAAGAAAACATTTTAAAAATGTTAGTGTGGTTTATTTAGATATATAGAGTGTGCTTAGCCACCTCCTTGGTGGACTTCTAGGCAATGTGAGAAACAGAGAAGTTAATCAGGGTTATCATTTTCAAGGCAGAGAAAACAGATTCTTCTTTTGGATCTAAAAAGCAGTTATAGGAAAGTCACCTTTGGGTAATTACATGGATGTAGGCAGCTTTGAGGAGAGGCTAGTCTAAGATCCGCAGGATCAGAACAGCAGGAAAGATGGTGATATTTTGTAGTTTGAGAAACGTACATGCATTTTAAGTATAAAGAGGACTGAAATAGATGAGTGAAATATTTGGAAGGCTGTTAAATGGTATTGGGGAGGTATATATATTTACTGAGTTGTTCTATCAAAGTTATACATTAAATTTGGGGTTCAATTGAAGGTTACTGTTAGTTAAAATAAAATGTTAGTTGCTGTAATAGATAAATCCCTAAATCTCAGTGAATTAACCTAATAAAAGTCTCTTTCGCTCAAAAAAAAAAAAAAAAAAGGCTAAAATCAACAGGAAACCACAAGCATTGGCAAAGATGTGGAGAAGGGGAACCCTCTTGCCCTGTAGGTGGGAATGCAAATTGGTGCAGCAGCCACTCTGGAAAATAGTGTGGAGTTTCCTCAAAATGTTAAAAATAGAACTACCCTGTGACCCAGGAATTGTGCTTCTAGGTATGTACCTAAAGAATACAACAATACTGATTCAAAGGGATACACGTACTCAGATGTTTATAGCAGCTTTATCTACAATAGTCGAATTATAGAAGTAGCCCAAGTGTCCATGGACTAATGAATAAAGATGATGTGGTACATACATACAATGGAATAGCACTTACCCATTTAAAAAAGTATGAAATCTTGTCATTTGCAACAATATGGATGGATCTAGAGAGTATCATGCTAAGTGAACTAAGTCAGAGAATGACAAATACCATCTGTTTTCACTCACATGTGGAATTTAAGAAACAAAGAGGGAGAAAAAGGAGAGAGGGAGGGAAACCAAGAAACAAACTACAGAGAACAAACTGATGGTCACTAGAGGCAGAGTGAGTGGGGGATGGGTTAAATAGGGGATGGGGATTGAGGGCCCTGGTGATGAGCACCAGGTGTTGTATGGAATTGTAAAGTCACTATACTGTACACTTGAAACCAGCATTACACTGTTTGTTAACTGCAATTTAAATAAATCAAAAAACAAAGTGTGGTATGTATATACAATGGAATACGATTCAGCAGTAAAGAATGAAGGGCTGATTCATTCTACAACCCTGAAAACATTAATTGAAGAAAAAAAAAAAAACAGCCACAAAACACCACATGTTGTGGTAACTATTTATATAAATGTCCATATTAAATCTATAGAGACAAAAATAGATTAGTGGTTGACAGGCGCTAGCAAATGGGAGAGTCTGCTAAAATGTACTAGGTTTCTTTCGGGGGGGGGGGGGAATGAAAATGTTCTGAAATTAGAGAATGGTGATGGTTGCAAAACGTTGTGAATATAGTAAAAACTACTAAATCATACATTGCTAAAAAAGTGAGTTTTATGGTATGTGAAATGTATCGCACTAAGGCTATTATCTAAAAAATATGAAACGCTATCCTTGAATTGGATTAAAAATCATATGGAGATTATGAAGACTATGTGATTTATTTAAACTCATGGATCCTGTAATTGAATGAGTTAATTTTCCCAAAGAGAATGATTAAAGTCTCAATCTGAAATACTGAGATAGATAGATATACATCCCATAAACTGAAGCTTTTTAGCAATGCAGCTAAGGAGTTGAAATCAATTAGTTTTTAGTAGATGGAACTAAGTCAGGAATATAACTCACCTTCAGTTTTCACCTGTTCATGGAAATTGACCCTGTGCATAGATCTTCGCAAGTAGCTCAAAGTGGCAGTTTCTCATCTAATGTGTCATACCTACATCTAAGGTGTCCACATTTTTTAATTTTACTCATATTGCTGCATTTTTCTCTAAGGACTCACTCTTGAATTGCAGGCCACAGTGATAGGTAAATGTACTTCAACTATATAAAATAAGAAATTATACTCCAAAAAGGAATGCTAAATAAGAGTGCCCGAGTGGCTCAGTCAGTTCAGCATCTGAGTGCCTGAGCCTTTGGCTCAGGTCATGAATTCCAGGGTCCTCTGATTCCTGCATTGGACTCCCTGCGGGGAGTCTACTCTCCTGTAGCCCTCCCCACTGCTTGTGATCTCTCTCTCATGCTGTGTCTGTCTCTCTCTCAAATAAAATCTTAAAAAGATGAATGTTAAATAATACGAAAATGACAAACCACCATCATACCATGTTTCCCCTTTGCTTATATTGGATTAACAGTTTTCTGAGCCTAGCCACACCTGTGTTTTTTTTTTTTTTTATTGAAATGATATCTCCTATTATGCCATTTATTGCTAAATGAAGCTGGTTGTGGGGCTAAGCCAACGTATTCATTAAATCTATTGTGATAGCACTGAATGAAAGGTTTTATTATCAATCTCGTTAATTTCAAGATAGAATTTAGTGGAAATCAATATTAGAAAAATGCCTAATTGCTAAATCTTCTTAAAATAATAGACTCCTTCATTAAGGTAGGCTTCTTCCAATAGTTGGTCTTAAATCATTGACATTGTCTAACTATTTAGCAAGGAGCAAATCATACCTACCTCTGCTACTTTTTTGGCAATCATATGAGAGGATCCTAACTAACATAGGCCTGGGCTGGAATTAATCTGAGTATGCATATAAAGTGTCTTAGCAATAAGTTGATTAGAGGAAAGATGGCTACACAAAGAAGCACGATAGCAACATGCTGACGCTTGGCAAAAAGTCTGGTAACTAGCAAGCTGTTTTAACAGGATCAGAATGGGAAATGTACCAAAAGAGTACTCATTGAAAGATAGCAGGCAATTTAAAATCTTTTGAATTAAAAGATAGTGCAATATAGCTAAAACTAGATACGGTACTATATATGCATTATCTGTGAAAGATGAGACTCTTCATTTATGCTTTAGTAAGCAGGATTTGGGAGCAAAAAAAAAGAAAAATGTCTCTTTAAAAGTACAAAATGCAGTAGCCAGAATTATTCTCCAGAGTTACACATATTTTACCAACATAGTTTCTTTGGTCTTGAATTTCTGTGGTCTCAGATATTGAAATTTTAGAGAATAATGTATAGAAAGATTAGACTGGTGACTACAGGTGAATTTCTATTTCCTGTGTTTATTGATTTCACTAATCAGTTGTGACATCCCAATGAATTGGACAGCTATTTCTAGATTCAGGGTTTTACTGAGGCTTAAATAGTCTGTGCAGAAGTCTCTCATTCTATCTCTTCCGGCTAAGAAAATCACCCTAAAACTAATTGCTCATTTCAGTTCTGACCTGGGATAGACAGCATTCTGCTATTGTCATTGGTACCGATGGTAATTGAACAGTCATTTAAAATGCATACGTACATGTACATACGTACATATTACACTGTGCATTTAATATATTTATTTAGTGACACGTATCTTTATATGTAGATAGATGTACAGATACATTTGGCAATATATACTTATAATATATACACAGCCCATTAGGAGAGAAAACTAAGGTTCTCTATAGAAGAGAATCACTAATTTGATTATAATGTTTATTAAACCTCAGCTTAATACCTATAGTATTATTTCCATGGAGGAAAACAAGATTTATCCAGATAGGTTACTGTAGGATTCACAAAGCACCGTGAATCTTATCCCTCTAGCAACATTAATCCCCACACTTAAATGTCCTTTTACTTTTTAGAAGCCCAGTGATTACTACTAATAATGCTGCTACAATATTAGAAATGTGCTTGACAATAAATAAAATATATTCACTGCAGATAATCTAAACAAGCGTGAGTTTTTCCTTATGATTTTGTTCCCTCCATTTATTATCTTTAATTGCCCTGATAATTTTCTTTTTTAAAAAATCTCATCCTTTGCAGGACAATACACATAATTACACATAGGTAAAGACCATTAATTAATTAATTTACTTATTTTAAAGACCATAGATATAAAAAAAATTAATGAAAAGTAGCCATGCACATTTGAACAGATGGTCTCTGCTACCCATGTGAAAATGATGGTGCAAAAAACAGATTTGGGACTCCTGAATTCTTTTCATGAATCAGTTTTAAAAATAATAGTATTACTGGAAAAAGTTCAAAAAAATTTAACAGTTCCAAGCAGAAGTAAAACTGAAAATTCTCTAAAGATATGGTTAGAGGGCAGCGTGGGTGGCTCAGCGGTTTAGCGCTGCCTTAGCCCAGGGTGTGATCCTGGAGACCCAAGATCGAGTCCCATGTCGGGCTCCCTGCATGGAGCCTGTTTCTCCCTGTGTCTGTGCCTCTCTCGCTCTGTGTCTCATAAATACATAAATAATCTTTTTTTAAAAAGAGATATGGTTAGAATGATAAAAAAAAAATCAACTATTTAAAGCAATAGGTCTTCTTAATCAGCTCAGACACTCAAGAGAAAAATCCAGATCCTCACATATGTCTCAGTTATCTGTTAGATAAACATTTAGAGTGTAGATTCTCTAAGCCACAACCTGCAGAACACCTGGCTCCAGCCCACTATTGTTGGAAGGTAGAGGGTAACATACGTGTACAGTGGTGAAAAGTTCATCTTAAGTCAAGCAAACCCAGGTGTGATTTTCATCTCACCACTTACTAGCTGTGTGACTCTGGGCACATTATGGTTTAAACCTTCTATGTGTCAGTTTATATTTTGTTAAGCAGGTAATAGTATCTACATAGAGATCGATAACTTTTTTTAATTATTTTAAGTACTAAATATAACAATGCATGTATATTTATTCTGCATTAGAGAGAAAACACGCAGTTGACAATGACTGGAAGCATCTTAGAAAATCAACATTGACTAAAGCATGGGTCCTGGACTGAGTTTGCATTCCAGGCTAGTGCCTCCTGAATCCCCACATGTTCACTATGCTTCAGCCTCCTCCAAACCCCAGAGGTCATTGTCAAGTCCATGGTTCTTGCCTCACAACTATTTCATTGGCTCAAGCCTTTACAAGTTGCCTATTACCAGTCTACCTCTCCCAAGTTTACCCCACCAATAGGAACCTGAACCTCACCCCCCAGTCCCAAATACGTTGCTTGTGACCTGTTTCACACAGCACAAGCTCCTTGAACCGAGGTCCTAGACTAATATTGTTTAAAAACTGGCTCTGTGGGGAAAAGAGTAGCAGGCATGGAGACAGTCTGATTTGTAATAGATACTGATTTCTACACTGTAAATACTCTTGCCATGGTTAAAAGCTGAACATCTGACCTCTCCAACCATGGGGTTGAGAAGAAATGCACAGAATCGGCTTTCACGAGGCAGTTGTCATTAGCCTAACAACCTTTGACATAGCAAGTCTGAAAAACCCTACCGGAAAGATGTTTCAAGCAGAACTGATCCTTCAGATGAATTCTCCATTATACTTGAACTTTCAAGGTGACTTTTCATAATTGCTTGGACTTGTGACATCTTGTTTAGGTATGTATTTTCTTTTTCAAAGGCCTTTTCTCTCACCTCTACTAATGCCCACATGCTGTATGCAGAGGTCTAGCACGTACTCTGGCCAATACCTTCACAGATTTTGGCAGAAGAAAGTAGGATATGCAATGATTCTCCTTCCAGAATAGATTTAAATATTTATGGCATAATCCAAACTGTGGAAATCTCTCGTGCATAATTAATTGGCCTTTGCTTTAGAGGAGTAAACCAATGCAAAATTAATCTTACTAATTATCCTTCCCATATTGCAGACATTATCCAGAATTATGTTTTTAAGGTTTTTTTTTTCATTTATGTTCTCATCTGTCAAGATGATATGCTCCATTAGATTATAAAATCTCTCACAGAAAGTCATTGTTTAAAAAAAAAAAATCCTGTCTAGGATAATTACTTCACACTTATGCTAATTATTTATATTTTCAATAAACAATTTGAGTCCCAAGTGAAATATTAGGAAGTTTCTACATGAGTAGTTGAAATTCCTCATAATTTAAAATATCTAGATTTATGAGTTAGTACTACTGGTATTTTAATGAAAGTATATAAGGAAGAACAAAGATTAACATCTATGAACCTCAACTTCCTCAACTGTCATAGTTTTATCTGTCTTCCTATGTTCCTTACATAATTGTTTTGAAACCCAAAGGAGAGTATTATCTACAGTTCTCAGATGATTTTAAAGAACTACATAAATGCACAGTATTATTTTATACCCATAGTATAATATCATGCCTTTCATATAGTAGGGGCTCAATTAATGCTCGTGGAAGCTACCAGTAAAGAAAAATATACAAAGGCTAAAATTTTATTTTAAAATCCTTCCAAAAAGTCTGTATGTTAAAACACAGTTTTTCTTTTTTTACGTGATAATAAATTTCCCCCTGAGGAAATTATAGCACCTGCAGAGAAAGAGGTTCAATGCTGGTGAGGAAGGTAGACTTTATGGCAGGTAATTGCAGGTGGCCTGACAGTTCTGCTGATCAGACATCTTCTCAAAACCTAGATTTACATAATGAAAGGACAGAAACCTGTATTGCTTCTAATTCAATAGTGGCTTTTTGCAATTCTATTCCAATTCAACTGTGGCACAAGACATATTTAATTTTAATAGTGCTGAGATGACTAATGCCAGGAGCATTAGATTTATAACAAACTGCCTCATTACTTATTAGCAGGGAAGACAACAAAATGTTACTTCTTTATAAGTTTAGATTATGGATATGATGAGATTTGTAACAAAAAACTAAAATTACAATACAAATAATGCGCAAATGTTCAAAAAAATGCACAAATGGGTTGCAATTCTCAATATACAGTGAGAATTTCAAGACGTCAATTTTAGGATTGTAATTTGATATTAACAGTCCAAAAATTAATTTACAACTTTTCTAGGCATACTTTACCAGAAAGAGACATTTGTAGGTTAACCATTTCACAAGTTTCCATGGAGATAGGACACTAGGTACTTCAGCATCACACCTTAAAACCCAAGCCCAATACTTTTTGACACAAGGACCTTCCATGAAGCATCCAAATATAATTCATTTTCTTTCCTTTAAACTTACTTTTAAAGATTTGAGAGAGCACATATGCTGGGCGGGGAGGAAGGAGAGAGAATCTCAAACATACTTTTGCATTGACTGCAGAGTCCCACATGGGGCTTGATCCCAGGACCCCCAGATCATGACCTGAGCCAAAACCAAGAGTCTGACGCTTAACCAACAGAGCCACTCAGCTGCCCCTCACTTTTTTCTTCCTAACACCACACCGTTGTTCCTTTCTCTCTCTCCATATATTCCTTTAGGCTCTTCTCTTACTGTCTTAATCTCACTCCTGTCCCGGTGCTCCAAACCTCACTCTTGCCGACATTCTCCACTTTTTCCCCCACTACTCTCCTTCAGCACTTTCTATTTCCCTCCACCCACTGTCTCTCCTCTTGCAACATTTGACCACTCTTAGTTCTTTTATGTATGAATTACCAAACTATTGTCCTTCGTTCTTATCATTCTCTAGCATTTTGGGGATTTGACTCCATTGGCCATATTTGCTTCACCTTCCTCTGTTTCTTCTGTGAGTGTGCCAAGCATCTCACCCTTATATGAACATGCCATTCTGTTTCTTTGTTATAGTTAAGTGAATATCTGCCATATTTGAACCCTGAGTCCTGAGCTGTCACCTTTATTTCAATCCCATATTGGCAAGATCCACTTATGCCTAAAATATCTGGTTAAAGCAGCCTGCATTAAATCTGTTCTACCACTGCTCATTTCAAACCCAGTATTTCCATATTCATACATCTGGATGCCACTGTAAAATCACACTTTGGATTTAGTTCCTTCTGGAAAAAGAAACCTATTTTTAACAAGCCTCCATCAGGATGAGGAGGAGGGATGGATTGAGATGAAATACAGGTCGAGATAGAGTACAAGAAATGCACAGCATAGCAACACGGAGAGCCATTTTCTCCCACTTCATTCTTCCAATCCAGAAAAGGATCAACTGTTGAGGAGGCCAAATCTTAAGGGGTACGATAAAGTTAGGGTTCTTCTGAGTTTGTTTTTTGTAGTATCTAAGAAGTCTGAAGAGGAAAATGTGACATCTTGGAATGAGAGCTCAATCCCAGGTACAGGGTTAGGGGTGTTATGCAAGTGCTTTCCAGCCACACACTCCCCCACCCTCTGCTCAATCTAACAATGTGGTTAAAGCTCTAGGGCTTCTCTCAAGTGATTATACTACTCAGAGGGTAGACGGGCTCCTGGAACCCGGACAAATCTTTATATACTTGGGATTAGATTAGTAGCCAACAGTTGAACAGCCCGATGTTCAGATGGGTTCCAAAAGTAAAGGGAAGGCCTAAATCTATCTTCATAACTTTCACTAGTTATTACTAAACCCAGGATTTGGGACAAAAATTATCAAGGAGGAAGGAACTCCTCTCTAGTCTGGCTGTCCAGACTACATTCTCATGAGTATGATTATTCTCAAGCTTAGTCTGCAAATAACCAGAGGAAGGGGTTCATTCAATCTCCTATGTAATGCATAGATCCCTTTACAAAGGAAGGAGTTCCTTACTTTATAAAGTGGTCAGCAATCTATTAAGCTCTTCCAATAACAGGACATTATCTCCCAAGGCAAATTCTGTTTATTCTTGGCAACTTTTTTCTCCTTGATTTTTGACATATTGCTCATTTAACTTAGGTTAAACATCTAATTCAGTATCACAGGCTTGCTTTAACAAATTGTTCTCAATTCCAGATGCATCAGAATCTCTATGGGCAAACATAGTATCTTCCTTCAAAGACCAGCTCCTTTCTGTACCTGTTTCTTTTGTTATTACCACCATTATGCCACTCTTTCAAGATGGAAAATTTGGATATATGGAATTAAAATTCACAGGTAAGAAAAAGAGAAGTAATTCAGACATATCAAGCTCTTTTGCTAAAAATACTCCCCCCCCCCTCCCCCGGGATGCCTGGGTGACTCAGCATTTTAGCACCTGCCTTTGGCCCAGGATCATGATCCCAGAGTCCTGGGATCGAGTCCCACATCAGACTCCCTCCATGGAGCCTGCTTCTCCCTTTGCCTGTGTTTCTGCACCTCTCTCTCTCTCTCATAAATAAATAAATAAAATTTTAAAAAATAATAAAGATAAATTTTCTTTCTCCTTTAGCTACATTACCAACACCTAATATGAGCCCTTACCAACACATGCTTATATTTGCACTATTTATAACAATTCTCCCGGGCTTATCTTTTCTCTGTCCATGATTTTTTGAGCACTTATTTAACAAAATGATCTAAGAATCTCCTTTTCCCATACTCTTTCCCTATCATCAAGGATTTTCTTTGCTTCCTAAAACAAGTTCAGCTTTCTCTATTAGGTTTGTAAAGTTCTCTGCCATCTATTTCTACCCATTTTTATTTATTTATTTATTTTTTTTAACAATACTAACCAATATAGACCTTAAGCTCCCACTAGAACAGTGGCTTCTCATTTCTCTGGAAAATGTTAATATCAACTATTAGAATAAATTAGAGTCATCAAAAAAACTTCATGCCAATTGCTCCATTTGGGTTCCCTAGAGAATTTCTCATCAGTTTCTAAGACTTGAAAGAGGCCACTCTTAGTAAATGAAGAGGGAAATCTATAAATGACCTAGAATCTCGATATATGTAATGTAGGCCTTATCTGTTGGCATGAAATTCAAGTTTTAGACAGTTATATAAGGACAAAACAAATTTTAATTTTCCTAAACCATCTAAAAACCATTCAGAAAAATTAGCATAGTGTTAATATGATTGTAAAACTTTATTATTTGATATCCAGTCTTAGTCTTATAAAAAGATGATAATTTCAGGCAAAAAGCCAAAGCACCATTGTATCATTAAAATGTTAAATCTTCACCCATTGTTTAAGAAGTCAGATCATATATTTACATTAATATCTTTATGTAAATTTGTATGAGTATCATTCTATGAATTTTTAGTTTTTATATTTTTATATATACATTGTATATGTTCCAAAAGATGAAGTTTTTAAAATTTTTATTTATCTTTTTAATGTGGGTCACAGTTTTAAAAGGTTGAAAGAAAGCCATTACTTTACCTCATTAAATTATTGCAAAGACATTATAATAGAGGCAGTACTCCCATTTTGCAGAGGAGGAAACTTAAGCTGAAATAAATTAAGTCTGCTTCCTCAGGACTATGGAAGTAGAGAAGCTAGCATCCCAAGTCAGGTGAATCCAAAGTCAAGATCAAGTCTACTGTCCCAAATGCCCCTATGTTCTACTCCTCTACCCTAGACTCAAATTTTAAATGATACTACATATATGAAGGTCAAACTATTATTAGCAGATATTGTTAATGAATTTAATTTTGTAAAACAAGTTGAAATCCTGTCAATAAAGCAAAACCACATTTTAAGAACACTCAGTGTAAGAAAATCTATGATTTAAGAAATAAAACAAATGTAGACAGGAAAAAAAAATAAACAAAAAACCCCCAGACTCTTAGAGAAACTAGTTTTTGGCAGAAGGGAGGTGAATAGGAGAATGAGTGAAATAGATAAAAATAGGAGTGAAATAGGAGTACAGTTACCATGATAGGCACTAAGTAATGTATAGACTTGTTGAATCACTATTGTACACCTGAAACTAACACTGTATGTTAACTATACTGGAATTTAAAAAGTGTAAAAAAATTGAGCAATGAAAGAAAAACTGATATTATGGAGCAGGTGAATTAGGAAGCTATTTCTCTTTAAGTTTATGAAGTTTATTTGTAATTCCATGGAGGTCCTTAGTGACACTCCAACATAATTCAAATTAGAAAAATTAGGCCCGTGTAAACATTAGATACATCCATTTTACCATCAACAACATATGAATTTCTACAAATGATTTTAATCTATATTTTTGTTCAAGCTCGAGTTTCATGAAACTGGGTTTAACATCAAGGCCAGAAAAAAACATGAGACCGATTATAACTAGCAGATTGAAAATTAACACATGTGAGCATACATACCTTGAAAAAAAGAAATTAAAATATAAAAAAGAATTTCACCTTTGGAGATGTAATTGTATTTTAATGTTTTTGAGAAATGGTCTAGAAAATAAGATTCTTACTGAAGGTGAAAGGTGGTACATCTGCAAATAAAGTTGCAGCTCCCAACAACTCTGGTTTCTAGTGTAGTAATTATAGGAAAACCACTTTAAGAGTAGAGAAAAAGCGTATGGTTTTTATATATATAAATATATATATATTATATAATTCTACTGTTGCCAAAGTAATGGTGTTTCTGGTAAACACAAATGTAGAACACTCTGAAAAGCAACTCCTCCAACACTAGAAAGAAATCTGAGACTTAAACCTATAACCTCTTGTCATGCAAATCCAGGTCCATGACAACAAAGAAAAAAAAAAATGTCATTTGAACATATGTTGTAAAGCAGCACAAATTGCTAAATGCAAAGACTTCTGTGACAACCCAAAAGCAGCAGGTTGTCATCAAACAGGTTGCTTTTCAGTGACTAGTACTATAGAACTAGTTTTGGCAGACTAGTATTAGGTCCTCCTTTGGGGTGGGGGTGGAGGGGCACACATCTTAATGACACATCTCAGTCTCTCTGGACTTAGTTGGTACCATGTGATGGAGTTCTGACAAAGAGTGTGGATGTAAATGAGAGCTGCAGGACCTGGCCCCTGAACCCTCCTTGAGATCATCCATGTTCTTTCTCTCTTCTGCTTACTTTGAAGTCAAGGGTAGAAATTGCTTTTCTGCATTTAACCATGATCTACCTGAGAAACAGACTATTGTCATGTTAATAATCACTAGGATCTGGAGGTTACAGGACTCAGCATACCCTAATACAAGCATCAAATTTCAACACTGATTGAGAAAATATATATATATATATATATATATATATATATATATATATATATATATATATATATATATAGTCTATTGGGGGCATATAATACTTTTTTTTAAAGATTTTATTTATTTGAGAGAGACAGAAAGAGGATGAGCAGGGAGGAGAGGGAGAAGAGTTTGATTTCAAGACTCTGGGACCATGACCCGAGGGGGAGAGAGAGGCTTAACTGACTGAGCCTCCTAGGGGCATCTAGTATGGAAAGCCAGTATCATGCCACAATTATTCTACATGAATAGTATTCACATTGTTTTCATTTCCTTTAGGTATCTATAATGAATATAAAGAACAGGAGTGATTTTTAGTATCACTAGATCACCCAAAACACAGACAGCTGATCAAGTCAAGTCTAAAGCTTCTGCTTCTTCTCACCTTTATTCCTCCACTAGGGCTTCCTTCTGCCCTAGCCTCAGTCTTACCCTTTAGGTCATCTTCCTTCCCTATACATCTCCCTTACCACTCTTCCTCAAGCTAAGTGTCCTTGGATGCCATCTAGAATATTGTGGCTGAGATTGCAAGGATGAACATATCCAGCCAACATATACTGTTTTCACATGAGGAGATCATGCATTTCGTTAGAATGTTACCAAAATGACTCACTCTTCTATTACGATGGGTGACGAAGAGTACTGCTGTGTATCTGGCTGTTGACTCCAAATTAGAACGTGAGAGCGGAAATCAACACATAATGAACTGGCTCAGCATTCTTCCCCCAACTTATGTCAGTGAGAGAACATTCCCTTTTGTGGTGCCTGAAACCAAGTATGTATTTTGGCAAGAAATTTCAGGTGAGAACAGTGGTTCCCTTTCATTCCTAAGAAGTACCGATAATGGTTCCTCTTTTGGCATAATTTCAGACAGTGTATAAATATTTCCTTTTCTTAGTTTAATTTGTGTCTTAGTTGGGATATCTGTTGCACAGAGAACAAAATAAAAGCAGCCGCAGAATCATCTATCCCTTCCTCAATTGGACATAAAACACCCTTTTCTCCTCTCTCAGTGTATGTGGGGGTTTGTGGGGTGTGAAGTATGAAGCATACTAAGGTGGGGGTGGGGGAAGCAATTGCTATGAGGAAAGACAGGAAGAATATAGATCACAGAGCTGCCATAAATTATATTTTGCCATTTCCAGGCAACCTACAACAAGTAAACCCTTGGCAAAAAAAATGTAGATTTTCTATGCCTAGGTTTTTGATACTGTACACAGGAGCAATATTATTTTTTCTCTTTGCCTTCCAGCTTTTCTATGGGGAACAATCAGTTTTCCGCAAGAGTACTCTGACATTATTTTTTGAAAAATCTCTCAAGAGCATTACTAAAACAGGCCACATAGATCAAGAAGAAAACACCTGGAAATTGCTGGATGCAGTAAGTCATTCATGATATTTTTATTGTATTTTTAATGGAACAGGAAACCATGACAGCACAGAGTCTGGAGAAGTGGCCCAGCCGTTAAAGAGGTTAGAAGACATAAGAACCCTTGAAATCCTCTCAAGTAATCAGTGTCACTGGCCTGTTTTCTAATTTTGTAGAAAGAAGTTAAGATTCCTCTCAACGTGCACCTCATTGGAAGTCAAAATTCAATTCCCGTTAGCTCTAAAGACAAATGGTACAAGTATTTGAAATGTAAAGTAGTCCATGCTCTGGTTAATATATCTTTAGAATAAAGAGCAAAGATTAAGTCCAAATATACACTTGTCTCTATTGTCTTTTCACATGCTTTGCTCCAGAATGAGCGTACAGAGGCGGCAGGAGAATGGGCTCGGTGTGGACACCAAATAGGTTCCTTCTTGCAGTCCAGCCAGTCTAACTGATGGATAAGAACACCATGTTTGGAAGAATTTTGAGAACTTCTCTAGACTCGGAGGGCAGGGATGGATAATTATTAATGCTCTCAGGACCAAAAGGGAGTGGTAGCAGGCAAGCAATGCTCTGGACCTGACATCTGCAGCCTATTGGAAAGTTGGCAAGCAGAAAACACATGGCCATGTGGGTTGTGGTGAGGTGGCGTACAGTCATGGATGAAAATGGACCAGTGCTCTGATTTTTCTTGTTACAGAAAGCCTGAAAGCCACCTCAGAGATTAAACTTAACTGTGGGCAGATAACCTTGCAGCTGAGAACGTGTCTGTCACAACTCTTTGAGCACGACATGGCCACACTGATCATTTCCCACCTCATCTCTGGGTTCCTGTGGCACCCTATGTAAATAGCCAATATCACATACTACATGGTTATTTGCGTTTGAATTTAGGTGCAAATTCATATATTTACTCATCTTTTAATTTAGCATTTTTGTTACTGCTATGGTAGTCATATCAGATAAACCAGATCATTTAGAAATAAAAGGAGCTAATGTTATCATTTACACAGGACAGTAAGATATGTAAGCCAGAACTTTCCTGGGGAGCTGGACCTAGGGTCACCCTAGATATAGAGTCTCAGTTTATAAAGTAAATGAATGAACTTAAAAAAAATTCTGTAAATACTATTACTTAAAATAGGATAATATATGTAACACAAAATACACTCGTACAGATCAAATTTAGAATCTGTAAGTATGGGAAAATGGCAATTCCTGAGGTCCACAGCTTAACAAGCAGTGAAAACATGTGAACAGAAAAATCAAGCCATTACTACTTGTCAGCTGATCTACTTTATAATAATCTAACTGGAATCCTTGCTTCCTTCCTCTTTTTCTTTTTTTTCTTTTTTTTTTAAGGAGCAAATAGAGTGATTATTAGTACTTATCAAGCTGTGTTACTCCTCTGCTTACAAATCTCTCATTTACTTTCTCATTGCACTTAGAAGAAAATTCAACACCTTGGTCTATAAGCATCTGCCAAACCACACACATCTGTCGTTTCCCATTGCCGCCTCCATCACTTTTTGTCCTCTGGCCACAATAGACATGATCATCAGCATCCAACCATTTCCAAATTCGGGGCCTTCACATTTGCTATTTACCTTAACTGGAATGCTCTTTGCTGGCCCCAGCATATCCTTCAGATCTTAGCTGAGACTTGAGTTTAACTATCAAATCTCCTAAAAGCTTGACCTCTCTTGTTTAAAGTAGTGCCTTTTCCAAAGTTATTCCATTTGTTCTATTCTTACCACAATTCAACATGATTTTCTTTACTTCAGTTGTTGTTTACAACATTTTAACCATGTTGGATGTGCCCAGTGCTCTTAAATTATACCAAATCTCTGCTTAATAGGATCATGAGAGAGGCTCAATGTAGAAATTGATTGAATTGGCATTGCAAGACTAACAAAAAGAGAGTCAAGTAGAAATATTGAGGAAAGAACATCCCAGACAGAAGAAAGGCAAATGACAAGGCTGGGAAGTGAAATGAAAAGGCCAGTGCATCTATTTTACTGTGATTAAAAGACAAATTCATAGGAAATGAGGTCAGACAGGAAATGGTCCATAGAATCTTGAATTCCTCTGGAGAGTATTTAGATTTAAGTCTAACTATAATGGAAAGCTACTAGAGAGTTAGAAATAGGTAAGGGAAATAATCTATATTTTAAAAAGATTGCCTAATTTGAGTAGAATGTTGAGATAAAGCAGAAGATTAGGAGGTTTTACCACAGTCTAGATGACCTCAGGGGGCAACTGCATAAATGGAGGGATAAAAAAAATCTGTGTATTTTAGAGAGACCTAAATAGACAAGCTGATAAGTTGACTACACAGGGAACATTTTTATCTTTACTATTGTATCCTGAGCACCTAGCGTGGTGCCTGGACAACAGTGCATTACGGTATTCAAAGAAGAGAAGAGATGGAAACTACAGACTCATCCTTCAAAGTCAGACTTCCCATAGCAAAAACAGGTGACTCATACTGTTGCAGAGCAGCGTATAAAACAAGTCCAAAACATTTGTCAAATATCATCCAGGGAGAGAAACCAGAATGTTATCACTGGCGAGTTTCCTCCATCATTTAACAGTTAGATGGCCTTATAACATTGATTCCACAGAATACGAGAGAACAATATCTCCTCCAAAGTAATAAAGTGACTAACATGTACAGATCATGAGATGTTGGTATGTGTACAGTTCATGAGGGTGTGAAACATCTACTTTTGCCCTCTTCAAGGTACATCACATACTAGGTGAGTAGCAGATTCTTGATGAATGAACTAATGAAGAATGTAAAATGGATGGATGTTTTCTTTGGTTTAATCACTACAAATGCATGATTCTACACTATTTTTATCAACTCAATTCCATGACACATGACAGACGAGAAGGGTAGAACTGGTTCAGCTCTGAGCAAGCATGCATGTTATAGGGGCAAGAAATAATGTTGATCTACGAATAAGGGCGGTTGCTTCTGTGAGCCAATCTACCCACGGATTTATTCATTGTGGTAACAGTTGCTTGTCAACAATGTCCCACATGAGCTGATTCAGTATTGATGGAAATTGTCAAAATGATCTGACCATGCTCACTGTGAATTTCTGTTTCTCTTTCAGCATGCTGAGCAGAGAAATGGCCAGTAAGTACCTGACTTTTTTTTTTCAGATCAGACATGCTAGCTGTCAAGAGCAAAGGTGCTCACATGACTTTATGAAATGTGAAATGAGATAAAAACATTTCTTCAAACTCACATCTATGATTTCAAGTGTTTGCTCAAGTGGCATATCTCAGTGATATATTCAGAATCTTAAGTAGCCTGAATCTATTTTCTCAAGGCTAAAATACCACAAGGTTAAATGTTTTGAATAGAATACCAGGATTTTAAAACACGACCACACCATAGGACAAGTGTCTCAACTGTCAAAAATTTGACTTTTTTTCATAAATAATTTCCTTCACTTGTTAAAGAAAGAAATCAATGAAGTATTGCTTTAGGGCATATTTTAAAAACATCCCAATGCTATAATAAAACATGTAGAATTAAGTAACACCTTGGTTGCCATCAAAGAGTAGATTAGAAACACATTCACAACTATATTTTTGGTTGCAAAAGTCAACTTTTCAGCTTTTGAGGGTAATGTGTGTGTTGATTTTCATTTTTTGAGCTGTTAAAAGAAATCTCATGAGATTTTTTTTTTTTTTTTTTGCTATTTTTCCTATCTGAATACCATAGCTATTTAGCAAAGTCTTCAAATAATCACGCCTTGTCAATGCATAGTCGTGAGCAGGGATTTTCTAAGTTAGTGAAAACAATATGTAGGAAGAGATATCAATTGTAAAACTGACCTACAATTCCAATTATTCATCGCTGAAAATGAAATACATTCTTTGGAGATATATTAAAAATAATTTGCCATCACTAATAAGGCTAATTATAATAATTTTATATTTTTCTTTTGAAAAACATAACTTATCTATATAACTTACTAGCAATAGTTGAAACACCAGTTAAATACTCTATGTGAAAGTGTGAGAAACACAAATGGAAAAAACAGAGGAACTAGAACCACAAAAACTTCAAAGTCCAGTTCTGCAATCTACTGATGACTCTTGATGTGTTTTTCTGTTCCTTAGTTTTTTCATCCACAAATTATACAATTATATTCAAAGGCAATTATAAATATTGAAAGTTATGTGTTTATAATACTTAGAAAAACTTCTAGGCATATAGCAAATTTAGGAATAGGTAATTGTTATTAGAGTATCTCACTTCGATGTGTAGGGCAGTAGTTTTTTCTCATTTTAGTTTTCTTTGTAGGACTCCTTTCCTTGGAGTTTTAGTGCTCGATATATCTTCAATAAATGGATGAATACCATGTGTCAGGTTTGTATCTGTAAGTAACAATAGTGTTCTTTTATTTCTCACACTTTCCTCTATTTCACTTGCACCCCAAGGGGCACGTGCCCTTTCTCCAGTAAACGTGAGAGTAGAAAATTAAAAGCTAAGGAAAAAAACAATATGTTCAGTAATGGAATATTATTTTCTTAGAGATATGCCTTCAGTGCCTATTATCTATTGATTATATTTACCTGCAAGAGACCAGGCAACAGGACCTAGAGAATTGGAAGAAAAGACAACTCATTCATTATTTCAACTATATTTTTTGAATGCATACTATGCATCAAGCATTTTTAGTCTTGGGGATAAAGCTTTGAAGATGAAGACAAAAGTCACTGTCCTGTGACACTTACAGTCCAAGTGCAGAGAAGAAGGGGAAAAAACTCCAACAGGCAATATGAGAATGGTTTGGAAGAAAGTGGATGGTATAGGAGCACAAGGAAAAATCCAAGGAAAATTCTTCTCATCTAAAGAGGCAGAGAAGTCAGAGTGAAAGGGACTCTGGGTACAGTGTGGACTCCCTGATGAATTCACCTGTGACCATTTGCCTCTGAACAGTCTTAAGTATTTGTAAGTTCACTGAACCAAAGGCAAAGGGTTTAAAACTATGAGTGGGTGGGTAGGTGGGTGGTGGTTGGGGAATGAAGAGAAATGAACAAAACTATCAGGAGAATTTTCCTAGGCATGAAGCAGGAGGACCCACCACAATGCCTGTAAAGAAATCTGCGAGTGGAGCACTCACTGATAACATGAGAACGACTGCTCACTGTCTCTCTTCTCCCACATGACTATTTCTCAAAAGTTCTGAATAAATATGGCACACTATGTCTTTGGTTTCTTTAGTTATAAGAGTAAAACAATCAAATGGAATATTGATTAAAAAAAAAAAACAGTCACTAGTACAAGCAAAACTTTTCAAGGATAGGTCAGAATTCTGGGTTTACCAATTACTAACATATTTGAGCAGATAAAATCTTTGTGAATATCCTCTTTTATGAAATAGAGGTAATAGTATCTCAGAGTAACAAACATATCTTTTATAAAAGCCTATACCTATGAGTCATACACATATAAACTTATGTCATAGATCTTTAACTTATTGAGAGAATCAGATATTGTATCAAAGAGGAATTCAAACAGCAGGTACACACATGAATACACAACTAGATGAAAAATGAGTCTACCCAAATTGACTAACTATAGTTGTTTTGCACATCTATAGGCAAGATTAATTTGCATGACCACCACTTTGAGACATACAGAATTGACAAACCCAAATGAATAAGTTTAGTTGATCAACCACCTTATTTTACCCATTTTAAAGCCTCTCACTATTTTTTCTGATAGGGCCATTTTGATAATTAAATCAGGTGATATATTAAAAGTATTAAGCACAGTGCCTGAAAGAAAATGCTAAAAAACGTGTTCGCTCTTAAATTTCCTGTAACTTTTTAAAAATTTGCTAGGACTTTTAAAAAGTACTCAATTGAAACATAAACTTGCAGGTAGTAGAGCATTTTCAACCTATAAAAACACCAGCATCAGATAGTTCAAATTATAACAATTATAGTCATTTAGCAACAAGGAAACTGGTTCTAATACCAAAAAAGTTTAAAAAGATGTAAAACAATTGTATTTATATTGTGAAGAGGATGCTCCTTGAACTAAGAGGTTTCAATCTCTGAATTTTTGATGACCTGCTTGCTTGCTAGGCTCCTGGAGGAGTCAGATAAAGCTGACTTTGCTAAGTAAAGGCCTACTATTTAAGTAAGGCTTTAGGGCATTCTCTCCTGAAATGATAAACTATGCAAGAAAGAGTTCCTGGCCTAAATCATCAAAGAATGCCAAGGTAACAAGGAGTATTTTATGTTTGGGTGTTCTCAGATTTAACCACCACAAAAAAGAATTTTCAACATTTATTTGACCATGACCTTTGCTCCTCAAGCATTTCCTCTAGTGTCTCAGGGAACATCATTTGGGAAAAGCAATACAAATGTTTGGCTACATACCTATATAGATGGGCTCTCACTCTAGATAATTAAACAAGTCCAGTGTTTTATTAAGAGACTTCTTATTGCCTAGATGGAATGAGATGTCAACAACCATACTTTTCTACAGCCTTGAAAATGGTAAGCTCTTCTATCAAGGTGTATCCAGAGTTGACTGACATCTTTCTGAAATTTCTACTCTGTCTAAAGCACAGCGTCTCCTCTTGGAGCCTCGCAACACTGCAGCTCTCCTCTGTGATTTTATTTCCAGCCCTGAATGGTCTATGTTTTCTACAGCAGCCAAAGTAATCCTTTTTAAAATTTACATCATATTATGTCACTTTTCCGTTTAAAAACTCCCAGTGGCTCCCATTCTGCTTCAAACAGAACTCAATTCTTCCCTTGGAATAGAAGGTCCTGCATGGTCTGACTCCAATTATAACTCTGACCTCAACCTCTACTCTTTTTAATCACATGGATCCTGCATGTTTGTATCTTAGGGCCTTTGCTCTACAGTTCTCTCTGCCTGATAACCACAGGGCTCATTCTCACTTTAGAAAATCTTTAGATACCACCCCCTACATAAAATAGCTCCAGTATTTTCTATACCTTACCCTCCTTAATTCCTCTTTACAGCATTTACCACTTAACATTTTTAAGTTTTCATCATCTATCTCCCTCCCCTAGAAGGTATGGTTCATGGCTATAGGAACTAGTAGTCTCAGTCCATGCTATATCCCCAGCTGGCAAAAACAGAAGCTCAAGAATTGTTTTAAAATGAGTAAGTGGGTGAATAAACAGATAAAGAAGAAACTAATGAAAGAAAACCAAAGATTAAAAAAAATACAAGAGTCTAGAAACCTCTCAAAAAAATACTCATTTGTAAATATATGTATTTGTCATTGCATGTGCAACTAAAGGATCTACCTTCTTGTGGTTTTATCAGTAGACTTTGACCTTGACTTTGTCTGTTGGAATGTGTCAAGATAAGAAGTCTGAAATTCCTAAAAGCAGAGTAACCCATACTTTCCTACTTACCAATACTTTATCAATTTTTAAAACATGATTTATGAATATGGACATATCTTACAAAGTAAGAAAAATGCAAATATTGATTTATTAGTGAAGAGAAGCTTGCTATTTCTGTTATAGGAATATTAAATAGAATTTTAGGGACAAAAATGATAACATTTCAAAGCTACTGATATGCATGAGCTAATTTTAGTGTTCAATGGTTACAAATAACAAAGATCAAAAATAATAACAAGTATTTTTTAAAATCTTACCTAAGACTTTTATGAAAAAAAAAAAAAAAAAGTCTTTAACCCACCAGGATAGTATTGAATGAGATTTTTTTCCTTTGACATTCTTATACTTACTGCCCATATGGTGATTGCATAATTTATTTTTTAATCTCTCAATTTGAATTCACAAGTACTGAGGTCGTAAGCCATGCCTAATGCTCTCTACTAAAGTAGTGCTACATACTTATACTCACAGTCTGCTGCTCTGTGGTCATATAGGAAATACTACAGGGTGAAGTCATTTGTTTTATTTCTCCAACATATTATCTTAAAACTTTCAACATTCAACATGACAGGTAATTCTTAGTCTCCTAGGCTAGTGGAAATAGGCAAGGGCAAAAATGAACAAAGCATACACATGGACAACCACTGTGGTCTAGGTCAGTCTCAGAGGCCTCCCCATTGCTGATATTTGGATCTCTAAACTGCTTAAACTTATAAGGGTTACTAAGAGTAGTGATGCATTAAAAAACACTGAAGCTCCTACGCAGCTAAGTTAGGGACTCAGATTCTTTCAATCCATTTCTCAGATAAGTCTAAAATAAAGAGGAAATATTAATTAAATGTCCTGTAAACTGTAATAATTGTGAATAAGATTCTCAAGCCTGTTTTAGTATGACTGTCGAGACTAAAAACATTTTTGTATTTAAATTGGTATGCTTCTCTCAACATTCTTTATTAATAAAATATATTTCAGTGTCAAAAAAATGCAGAGCAGAATTAAGTCGAGAGACATGTATTACCATCAATATCTGAACAAAAGAGGTATTGAATGTCTATTCTGAGCTCCACATGGTTCTAGATGGTAGGAGAAATACAAAATTTGGGATTATACCAATTCAATGAAAGAGAATTCTGTTTGAGTATAGCATGTAATCCTTGCAGACATCCTATGAAGTAAAAACTATTATTTCAAAAGGTATAAAAATGGCAGTTCATATAGTTCAAATAGATCCCAAAATAACACAATTTGTAACAGTTAAAAACAAGAGCCAGTTTCTTCTAGCTACAAAGTTCTTACTTTCCACACTCTACCTATATATCATCTTCCTAGAGAATAATTCACTGCACCTTGCATGTACTTCATAGTTGTCTTTTCTGGAGATGCCCATAAGTTTCCATTTTAACTTACCTTCTATAGTGATGATGCTGCACTGAAAATGAAGTGTTTTATAGAAGTTTATAGAAGTTGCTCAACACAGAGACATTCATTAAATATGTCAGCTCCATTTCCCCCTACCGTTAAGAAGCTTAAAATCTTGTTGATTACAAGATTCCTACCACTGAGGCTACAATGAACCAAGATAGCAACTATTAGTATCAAGAAAACATCAATCATTACTAGAGAATTCTGGAGGGAGTGAGACTTGTTGTACATTGTGCTACTGGATGAAAGAGTGACCTAGCAGTCAGGAAGAAGAGCTGCCCATAAGATTGAAGTCTCTGGGCCACAACTCTTCTATTCATACTTAATTTCTGAAATTTTAATAAATTTTCCTTATTCTTATGATATATCCTTATTTTAAATATCTTCAAATCATTTAGACCTGCATCCATTTGCACAATTATGTTGCATAAGCAAAGTGTATTAATCTGAGTGACTTAAAAACTTTAATTAAAAAATAGTTACAGCTACAAATTCTTTCTTGTTCATTTACTTTGTAATATATCCAGAAACTGTCTTATTTAAGTGACACACCATCTATAAATTATTCTGTAGTTCCAAATGTCAAAGCCATGGCAAGCCATGAATTCATTATATGATCATTATTGATCATTGGCACAGTTTTAGTTTTAATGACAGGCTTTAAATCCACAATTGATTTCCTGTATACAAAAGTTTATGTGCGCCTAGCATTTTTATTATTATGACATGATTTGCTAACAATGCTAAAATGCTGCTTTTAAATTGTCATCTTTCTTCCATGACTACCTAGATGCCATGCCTTTGTGTTTTTGTTTAACGATAATGTTTGGCAATGCTTGATTTGTGAAAGACACAGATCTTTGTACAATTCTAATTTTTGAAGTAGTGGTGATTATATGCATGGACAAAGAATTCAAAAAGTACCAAGAGTGATAAGTAAATAAAAAAGAAGATTGACTGGGTAAGCAAGGATTGCTGGGCAAAAGATGCTCAAAGGGAAGCCAGGTGGGAGAGGAGAATTCAGTAGAAGATTCCCAAATGTATTTTGCTGCCTTGTCATTAACAAGTCAAAAGGGCATACAAGGCACTGAGAATAGAAAAATACAAATCCCATTAACTGAACAATTGAACCAAGTCAGTTTGGTTATAGTCTCTATGGATGACAGAGATCTATCATACAGAATGTACTATATATTATAGTCAGTCCAGTCATTTCCTTTAATATTTAGTTTTATTATACTAAGCCCAGGAAATCTATTTTCTGAGAGTTTAGCCATAAAATTAATCCATGAATCTTCAAATAGGAAATTATTAAAATTGATAAATTTGTAGCTAGATTGATCAAAAACATGAGAAAACACAAATTACCAATAACAGGAATGGAAAAAAAAAAAAAAAAAAACTACTACTAGAGTATGACATACCCATAAAGCAAAGTTAATAATTATGGCAATAAATAAGTTAGGTGAAATCTGAAAAGTTCTTAAGAAAACTGGCCAGATCAAATACAAAATTTAAACAGTACACATATTAAAAATCATTTTCATAATCATAAATATTCCCAACAAAGCAAGTTCTAGGAACAGATAACTGACTGAATGTACCAGTAAAAGTACTTCATAAAGAAATCATGCCACTCTCTCAAAATTGATAATCTTTCAGAAAATAAGTGAACAAAATTTCCTATTTTATGAGACTAGCTTAATCATGTTACCAATATATGACAAATGCATTTAAAAATTATAGACCAATTTCTCTCATGAACATAGGCTATAAAAGTCTTATAAAAATGTTAAAATGAGATCCAGCCCTATATCAGGCTCCACATTTAGCATGGAGTCTGCTAAAGTTTCTCTCTCCCTCTGCCTCTGGCCCACCTTACCTCAAGATCTCTCTCAAATCTTTTCAAAAATGTTAAATTTAGGAAAATATAAAAAGGATACTATATCATAACAAAAGATTTTAATTCAAGTTAAGATTAGAAAAGTGAATTGATGTAAGTACCAACAAGATAAATGGAAATACATGTGATTATCTCCTTAGATCAAGTAATAGCTTTTGACAATCCCACTTATGACAAAATCGCTCATCAAACCAGGGCTAAAATGAAACTACTTCATTTTGATAATGATCATCTATGAAAAAAATTCTAATACTATACTAATCAAAAAGTAAGTATAGCAAAAATACCAGGTATCTACTCTCTACTACCCAACATCATATCATTTCAGTAAATAATGAAAAATAAAAGTATGAAGACTGGGAAAATGTAAACTGTAGATACTATGATACTTAGATTAAAACAGTAACAATAATAACAGAATACTAGCACAAATAAGTGAATGTAGCTTAATAGAGAAATTGGACTTCATCTATACCCTGTAATAATGAACTTCTCCACTCTTTTCACTGGAGTACTCTCAAGAGGAGACTTACTGGAGGGTTAAGACTAACCACACACAACAGTTAAAAATGCCATGCCCCTGTCTGTCAGTAGATGTCGCACTGGGGAAATAATGAGGCACTAATACCACTTTCAGCCAGAGAGGCATGGAGAGCTAGTAGAAAATACAAACTCCCACTTCTCCCAGCAGTGAGTGATACATCATGTTGGGTGTTAATGGCGGCCTAGTAGAAAACATGAACTTCCATACTCAATAAAGCGGAGGCTATCTTCCACTGCTTGAGTGGTACCAGCTACCAGAAGGTTTTAATTGTATTTAAAGCCTCATACAACCCAAACTATTCAGGTTTCAATTGAAAATAATTATACCAAGATGCAGAAAAAGATCAGATTTACTAGAAAATATCATCAATAGATGCCAATGCAAAGATGACAAGATATTACAATTATCTGACAAAGATTTTATAAAAGGGTCAGAAAAAAAAAACTCCAGAAACAACCACAAAACATCAATAATTACTTTGAATGTAATGGACTAAATGCTGCAATTAAAGACTTAGGGTAGTGGAAAGGATTAAAAAAGACCCAACTAGGGATCCCTGGGTGGCGCAGCGGTTTAGCGCCTGCCTTTGGCCCAGGGCATGATCCTGGAGACCCAGGATCGAATCCCATGTCAGGCTCCTAGTGCATGGAGCCTGCTTCTCCCTCTGCCTGTGTCTCTGCCTCTCTCTCTCTCTCTCTCTCTCTCTCTCTCTCTCTCTCTCTCTGTGACTATCATAAATAAAAATAAATAAATAAATAAATAAATAAATAAATAAATAAATAAATAAATAAATAAAGACCCAACTATATGCTGCCTACAAGAGACCCACTTTAGACCTAAAGATACCTGCAGACTGAAAGTGAGGGGATGGAGTAATATTTAACATGCAAATGATGCTAAAGTAAGCCAGAATAGCAATACTCCTATCACACAAAACAGACTTTAAAAAAACAGACTAACAAGAGACCAAGAAGGACACTATATAATCATAAAAAGAACAATCCAACAAGATGTAAATATGCATCCAACATTGGAATACCCAAATATAGCAAACAATAACAAACACAAAGGAATTCATTGATGAAAATGCAATAATAGGGGACTTTAGCATCTCATATCAATGGACAGATATCGAAAGAACGTCAGCAAGGAAACAATGGCTTTGAGTGACACACTGGACCAGATGGACTTAACAGATATATGCCCTCCTAAAACAACAAACTACACATTCTTTTTAAGGGCACATGGAACGTTCTCCGGAATAGATCACATATTAGGTCACAAAACAGTCCTCAACAAATACAAAAACATTTAAGTCATACCATGCACCTTTTCTAGTTAATAGTGTTGTGGTCAGAAGTCAACCACAAAAAAAAAAAAAAAAAAAAAATCTGGAAAGACCACAAATACATGGATGTTAAATAAAATGCTAATAAACAATGGGTGGATAAATCTAGAAATCCAAGAAGAAATAAAAGGAATCCAAGGAGAAATTTAAAAAAAAATTACAGGGAATGGGGGCACCTGGATGGCTCAGGGGTTGAATGTCTGCCTTCAGTTGGGGGCATGATCTGGGTCTGGGATTGAGTCCTACATGGGACTCCCTGTGGGGAGCCTGCTTCTCCCTCTGCCTAGGTCTCTGCCTTTCTCTCTGTGTCTCTCATGAGTCAATAAATAAAATAAAATCTTTAAAGAAAAAAAAATACAGGGAATAAATGAAAACACAATGGTCCAAAACCTTCAGGAAGCAGCAAAAGTCATTCTAAGTGGGAAATATACAGCAAAACAGACCTACCTCAAGAAGAAAAAGCTCAAATAAACAACATAATCTTATACTTAAGGGAACCAGAAAAAGAATAAAGCCTAAATCCAGCAGAAGGAAGAAAATAAGACCAGAGCAGAAATGAATGATAGAGAAACTAAAAAAAAAAAAAAAAAAAAAAAAAAAAGCAATAGATCAATGAAACCAGGGGATGGTTCTTTGAAAAAATTAATAAGATTGATAAACCTCTAGCTAGACTTATCAAAATGAGAAAGAACTCCAATAAATCACAAGTGAGAGGAGAAATAACAACCAACACCAGAGAAATACAAACAATTTTAAGAGAAAATTATGAAAAAGAACTGTATGCCAACTACTTGGATAAGCTGGAAGAAATGAATAAATTCCTTGAAACCTAATAACTACCAAAATTAAAACAGGAAGAAACAGAAAACCTGAACAGACCAATAACATACAAAGAAACTGAATCAGTCATCAGAAAAATCCCAGCAAACAAAAGTCTAGGACAAGATGGCTTCACAGGAAAATTCTACCAAACATTTAAAGGAAAGTTAATATCTACTCTCAAACTATTCAAAAAATAGGAGGAAGGACAACTTCAAAATTCAATCTATGAGGCAAGTGATAACAAAACCAGATGAAAATACCGCTAAAAAAGAGAATCATAGGTCAATATCCCTGATGAACATAGATGCAAGCATTCGCAAAATACTAGCAAACTAAGCTAACAATACATTTAAAAAATCGTTTCACCATAGTTAAATGGGATTTATACCTGGGTTGCAAGGGTGGTTCAATATTCACAAATCAATGTGATGCATCACATTAATAAAAGAAAGCAAAAGAACCATATGATCATTTCAATAGACACAGGAAAAGCATCTAACCAAGTACAACATCCAATCATGATAAAAAAAAACCTCAACAAAGTAGATTTAGAGGGAACATACCTCAACATAATAAATGCCATAGTTGAAAAACCCACTGCTAATATCATCCTTAGTGAGGAAAATAGAGCTTTTGTTCTACAGTCAGGAAGAAAACAGGGATGTCCACTCTTACTTTTATACGACATAGTACTGTAAGTCCTAGCCAGATAACAAAAAGAAAGAAAAGGCATCGAAATCAGCAAGAAGTAAAACTTTTACTATTTGCAGATGACATGATACTATATATATAGAAAACCCAAAAGACTTCATCCAAAAACTGCTAGAACTGATAAATTCAGTGAAGTCTCACGATACAATCTCAACATACAAAAATCTGTTGCATTTCTATACAACTGTAATGAAGAAACAGAAATTAAGCAATCCATCCCATTTACAATCGCACTGAAAACAATAAGATACCTAGGAATAGCCCTAACCGAAGAGATGAAAGATGTATACTCTAAACTACAAAACACTAGTGAAAGCTATTGAAGAGGACACAAAGAAACGGAAAGATCTTCCATGCTTGTAGATTGGAAAAATATTGTTAAAATGTGTATACTACCCAAAGCAATCTACATATTTAATACAATCTCTATCAGATATGTAGATTGCTTTGGGTAGTATACACATTTTAACAATATCTATCAAAATATGAACAGCATTTTTCACAGAGCTAAAACAAAAAATCCTAAAATTTATATGGACCCACAAAAGAATGAATGGCCAAAGCAACCTTGAAAAAGAAAAAGCTAGAGGCATCACAATTCCAGACTTCACATTATATTATGAAGCTGTAGTAATTAAAACACTATGACACTGGCACAAAAATAAACACATAGATCAATGGAGCAGAGCAGAAAGCCCAGTAATGAGTCCATAATTATATGGTCAACTAATCTTTGACAAAGCAGGAAAGAATATCCAATGGAAAAAAAAAAAAGTCTCTTCAACAAACGCCAATGGAAAAACCAGACAGCAACTTGCAAAGGGGATGTTTCTTTCTTACACTATACACAAAAATAAGCTAAAAATGAATTAAAGTCCTAAATATGAGACTTGAAACCATCAAAATCTTAGAGGAGAATACAGGTGTTAACCTCCTTGATATTAGCTATAGCAACTTCTTAATAGATCAGTCTCCTGAGGCAAGGGGAACAACAACAAAACTATTGAGACTACATCAAAATTAAAAAGCTGCATAGTAAAGGAAACAATCAGCAAAACTTAAAGGCAGCCTAAGGAATGAGAGAAGAGATTTGCAAGTGACATATCTGATTAAAAAAATCTATTAAAAAACTGATAAAAACTGATAAAACTCAATACTACATAATTAAAAATGGGCACAAGACATGAATAGATATTTTTCCAAAGAAGACATACAGATGGCCAATGGACACATGAAAAGAGGCTTAACATCAGTGATCATCAGGGAAATGCAAATCAAAACTACAATGAGATATCACCTGACATCTGTCAGAATGGCTAAAATCAACAACACAGGAAACAACAGGTGTTGGTGAGAATGTGGAGATAGAGCAACCCTCTTGCACTGTTGGTTGGAATGCAAACTCTGGAACCCAGTATGGAGGTTACTCAAAAAGTTAAAAATAGATCTACTATGGGTAGTCCGGGGGCTCAGCTGTTTATTGCCACCTTCAGCCCAGGGCCTGATCCTGGAGACCCGGGATCGAGTCCCACGTCGGGCTCCATGCATGGAGCCTGCTTCTCCCTCTGCCTGTGTCTCTGCCCCTCTCTCTGTGTCTCTCATGAATAAATAAATAAAATCTTTTAAAAATAGATCTACTATACAATCTAGCAATGAACTACTAGTTATTTACCCAAAGAATACAGAAACACTATTGAAAGGGATGCCTGCACCCTGATGTTTACTGCAGCATTATCTCCAATAGTCAAATTATGGAAGCAGCCCAAATGTCCATATAGAAGAATGGAGTAAGATGTGGCATATATGTACAACAGAATATAGCTCAGCCATAAAAAAAAGAATGAAATCTTGTCATTTGCAATGACATATGAAGCTAGAGAGTATTATGCTAAATGAAGTCAGAGAAAGACAAATACCATATGATTTTACTCATTTGTAGAATTTAAACAAATGAGCAAAGGGAAATAAAAGAGGGACACACTCAGAAAACAGACCCTTGAGAACAAACTGATGGTTACCAGAGGGGACTTGGGTGGGGGAAGGGGTTAAATAGATGATGGGATGAAGAAGAGCACCTGTGATGAGCACTGGGTATTATATGGAAGTGCCGAATCACTATATTGTACATCTGAAACTACTACTACTCTACATGTTAACTAGAACTTAAATGAAAAAATTAAAATATAGAGAGATTGAAGTAAATGAAAAATGAAAACACCTAGCTAAAACACTAGAGTGATATTTATAGCACCGAATGCACATATAAGAGAAAAAATCTAAAATCAATAAACTAAGCTCCTACTTCAAGAATCTAGAAAAAGAGCCAAATCTAAGCAAAACCTCAAAACAAGCAGAGGGAATGAAAGAACAAAAATCAATGACATTGAAAATAGGAAAAAAAAACAAAACAGTAAAAATCAATGATGAAGAGTTGGTTCATTGAAAAGATAAAATTGGCAAATCTCTAGAAATATTGGCAAGGGAAAATAAGAAAATGTCTATTAGCAATTATGAGGAATGAAACAGTATCACTACAAACTCTGTAGACCTCAGAAAGGTAGTAAAAAGAAGCTATTATCAGCAACCTTATGCATAGACATTTGACAACTTACAGAAGATAGACCAGTTTTGGGGGCATCTGGATGGTGCAGATGGTTAAGCATCTGACTCTTGGTTTTGACCAGGGGCCCAATCTTCAGTTTTATGCTCATCGGGGAGTCTGCTTGAAATTCTGTCTTCTCCCTTTGCCTCCACCTACTCCAATGCTCCACCCTCTCTAAAATATTAAATATTAAAAAGTCAATCTAATCTATCACATAAACACATTAAAGAAGAAAATTCAAAAAGTAAAGTCATCATACTTGGCAACATGGGTGATTCCCAACTTCAGTATCCCTCCCAAGACGACCAGTTAGCAACTACTTGTAGATAAGACACCATTGTGAAAATTCCACGATTGAGGGTTAAGTTGAAGCACCTCCCTGAACCAGAGAAATCAAGAACTGCGGTAGAAGGGTAGGAAGAGTGACAACCATCTGATTTATATCACCCTTCCCTCAGGCTGGCACCATGCCATACCAAGGGCTTCAGGCCTATGGTTTCTCTAGTGAGAAAAGGAGGGTCTAAGGCATACATCCAGCTCTCTAACATTGCAGGGCACTTCCACATGGGTTGCACCTCACGAGGATCAATGGGGCATCTTGTGGGGTTTGACCACCAGAGGTCAGACACTAGTAGGGGAGAGGGTTGGGGATTACGGCAACCAGTGCTCAGAATTTGCCAGACTGCATTCTTGCTTACAGAAGAGCAGATGCCGTAGCCCATAGATAGAACCATCAGCAATGCTGAGCTGATGACCCCCATTTGGCCAGGGAGTCCAACTGGAAGTTTTGCCTGATTTGGGGTCCCACCCAAAAAGCCTTATCAGCTTTAGAGCCTATTCTACAGCCCCACCCCTGGCAAGAGAGTAAATTTGCAACCCTCAACTTCTGAGTATAACCTCTAGTTACACCTGACCAGGAAGTCTAGCCAGAGAACATGAGCAGCCATAGAGCATCTTATAGCTACTCTTAGAAAAGGAACCAAGCCAGCAGCCCTGTCCAACTATTAAGTATAGACTTTATCCAAGCATTATATAGTTATATAAAAGTATAGAAATTATATTATGGAGATTATATAAAATTATGGAGATATGTAAATTGCATATTATATAAAATTATAGAAATTATGTAATTATACAAAGGCATTATATAATAGAAAGGTCAATCCATCAAGAAGATCTAACAATTGTAGATATTTCTGCACCCAACATCAGAGCACCTAAAAATATAAAAAAAATATTAACAGAACTAAAAGGAGAAATAATCATAAATACAATAATAGTTGGGGCTCTAATACCCCCACATTCTCAACAGTCAACAGAACATTCAAAGCATCAATAAGGGAAAAGAAAATGTGAGCACCACCATAGACCAAATGGACTGAACAGACATATAGAGGACATTATATCCAGCAACACATTCTTCTCAAGCACACATGAAATGTTTTCTAGGATAGAACATATGTTAGCCCACAAGACTTTACCAATTAAAGAAGGTAGAAATAGCCAAGTATCTTTTCTCAGAAAGGTATGAAACTAGAAATTGCAAACATGGGAAAATCAAGAAAATACACAAATATATGAAAAGTAAACACTCTTAACTGATGGATCAAAGAAGTAATCAAATGGAAAATAAAATATATGCATGGAGAAAATAATGGAAATATATCAAAAATTATGGGATACAGCAAGGCAGTCTAAGAGAGCAATTTATACTAACAAATGCTTACATCAAGGAAAAGATCTAAAATGCACAATCTAATTTTATATCGTAACGATCTAGAAAAATAACAAACTAAGCACAAATTTAGCAAAAGGGAAATAAAAGTTAGATGAGAAATAAATGAATACAAAAACAGAAGACTTAAATAATCTGTTCTTTGAAGAGAGAAATTGGCAGTTAGCTAGACTAACCAAGAAGAAAGAGGACCCAAGTAAATAAAATTTTAAGTACAAGAGCAGACATTGCAATTGATACTACAAAAATACAAATAATCATGAGACTACTATGAATAATATGCCAACAAATTGACCTAAAAGAAATGGATAAACTCCTAGAAACATACACCAAGTCTGAATCATGAAGAAATCAAAATCTGAACAGACCAGTAATAAGACTGAATTCGTTTTTAGAAATTTCCTAACAAAAGAAGTCCATCATCAGATGTGGTCACTGGTAAATTCTGTCAAACATTTAAATAATTAATGCAAATTCTTCTTAAACTCTTAAAAAAAAATTGAAGAGGAAGGAATACTCCCAATCTCATTTTACATGGTCAGCATTACCCTGACACCAAAGCCAGAGAAGCATATTACAAGATAACTATATATCAATATTCTGACTAAAGTAGAAATAAAATTTTCCAACAAAATACTATCAAATCAAATTCAACAGCACATTAAAAGGATCAAGAACCATTATCACATACCATCAATCCCGATGATGAAAGGATTATTCAACACATGTAAATCAATTCCTGTGATATCACAGAATGAAAAATAAAAATCATATGATTATCTCAACGGATCTAGAAAAGGCATTTGACAAAATTCAACTAGGATAAAAACTCAATAAATTAGGTGTAGTGGGAATGTAACATGACATGATAAAGGCCCATAAAAATCACAAGCCCACAGCCAACATCAGACTCCATGGTAGAAGGCTGAAAGCTTTTCCTTGAAAATCAGGAATAAGAGCGCTCACTCTTTCCACTCCTATGAAACCTAGTTCTAGAAGTCCTAGCCAGGCCTATTGAGCAGGCAAAAGATATAAGAGGCATCCAAACTGAAAAGCTATTGTGGATGGCACGGTCATATGTATATACACAAAGAGAAAATCATAAAGACTCCACAAAAAAAAAAAAAAAAAAAAAAAACTTGTTAGAACTGATCAACAAACTCAGTAAAGTTGTAGGATACAAAAATCAAAACACAAATATCAATTGTGTTTCTGTACAGTAACATGATATCAGGAAAAGAAAGAAAGGAATCTGGCATATAATAGCACCAAAAACAATAAAACAGTTATGAATAAATTTAACCAAGGAAAAGAAACACCCATAGAGTGAAAACTATAAGACAAATAATGAAAGAATTTGAAGACAATGCAAACAAATGGAACAATATCCATGTTCATGTACTTAATATTAAAATGTGCGTATTACCAAAAGCCATCATAGATGCTAGGCAATACTTGTTAGGATTCCAGGGGCATTTTTCAAAGGAAAATATAAAAACAATCCTAACATTTACACGGAACCACAAAATGCCCAAATAGCCAAAAAGCCAAAATAATTGAGAAAGAACAAAGCTGGAGGCATACAATTCCTGATTTCAAACTATATTACAAAGCTAGAGTAATCTAAACAATGTGGTATGGATAGAAAAACAGACGCACAGACAGAGCAAATGGAACAGACCGGAGAGCACAGAAATAAATCCATGTGTATTTGATCAACTCTTAATTGACAAGGGAGACAAAAATACTCAATGAAGAAAATCTATCTCTTCACTAGAGTGTTGTGTTGAGAGAACTGGATATTTACATGCCAGAGAATGATACTTACCTTGTACCATTCACAAAAATTAACTCAAAATAAATTAAACAGTTAAGAGATCTGAAACTGTAAAATCCCTAGAGGAACACAAGAAATTTTTGTTGACGTTGATTTTAGCAATGATTTTATGGATATGGCACCAAAAGTAACAGAATAAAAAACAAGTGAGACTACATCAAACGAAAAACTTCTGCACAACAGAAGAAATGACTGATAAAATTAAAAAGTGACCTGTGGAATGGGAGCAATATATTGGCAATCTCTATCTGATAAGGAGTTAATATCCAAAATGTAAGAGAGACTCCTACAACCCAGACCTGACACCAAAAGCATGATCCTAAGAGGAAACACTGATCAAGATATCTCTCCAATTAAAATAGAATCAAAACTCTTAAAATGATAAAACTGCAAGCTATAGACTGGAGGATAATATTTGCAAACCACATATCTAACAAAGGGCAAATATGATAGTTAATTTTATATGCTGACTATTTGGGCCATGGTGTGCTCCAATATTTGGCCAAACATTCTGGGTATTTCTGTGAGAATGTTTTTGGATGAGATTAACATTTAAATTGGTAGATTGAATAAAGCAGATTTTGCTTCATACCAAGGGGGATTTCATCTAATAAGCTGAAGGCCTGAAAAGAACAAAAAGCCTGACCCTTCCTCATAAGAGAATTTCTCCTGCCTGGCTGTCATCAAACAGACACTGTCTTTTTTTTGTTTTCCTTTAGGACTTCATCTAAAATATTTGGTTTATTCAGGTATAGAGCCTGCTAGCCTTGGGATTGGAATTGCACCATTGACTTTCCTGGTCTACAAATTTCCAACTCACCTTACAGATTTTAGGGCTTCTTAGTTTCTATAATTATGTGAACTAATTCCTCAAAATATGCATCTAGATGCTCATATGTATATATACACATTATATTGGTTCTGTTTTTCTAGAAAACCCTAATATCAAGAACATATATATAACTCAATAATAAAAAATATTAAAAACGGGCAAAACAGTTTACCAGAGGATATACAGATTTCAAAGAAGCACATGAAAAGATATTCAACATCATTAACTACAGCTTTAAAAAATAAATTATAAGTTAAAATCATGATAAGATATCTCTGCACACCTATCAAAATGGCTCACATAAAAATAGTAATAATGTTAGCAATGATGTGGAGAAACTTGATCATTCATATATTACTGGTGGAATATCAAATGGTAGGATTACTTTAGAAAATAGTTTGGCTCCTTCTTTAAAAACAAACTCACAAAAAAAAAATAAATAAAAACAAACTCACAATTACCATATGACTTGGCAATTGTAGCATTTATTGGGCATGAAATCTTAGGTTCACATAAAAACCCTTATAAATGTATAGGTTTATATATTTATATAACCTGGATCATCCTCTGGAGAATTTTGCTGAGTGAGAAAAGCCAATCTTAAAGTTGACATATTGTATGATTCCATTTCTATGACTTCTTTAAATAACCAATTATAGCAATAGAGATTTGGTTAGTGGTTGCCAAGTGTTAGGGGTATCTGGGTGGAGGTAAGAAGGAAGGGGATGATTCTAAAAGGGAAATGAGAGATCCCTGTGGTGACAGAGGTGTTCTATATCCTGTTTGTGATATTATACTGTAGTTTTGCAATAATGTTTTAAGGATACACAGAATTTTATTTCTTATAATTCTATGTAAATCTATAATTATCTTTAAAAAACAATTATCAAAGTAATTTTGATTTCAAGTTCACATAAAAACAAGAAGTCACTTCCAGGTGAATTCATGGACATAAATGGGAAAGACAGACAAGAAAGCCTCTAGAAGATTAAATGGTAAAATATTTTTATGTTCTTGAGTACACAGTTGTTTGAATACCAAAAGCAATAATTATAAAGAAACAGAGCAAAACATTGGATGTCTTTGAAGTTATAGATTTTGAGCAAAAGAAACCATTAAGAGTAAAAATGAAAATCACACAAGTGGGAGAAAATATCTGTAAACATGTACTTGACCATTTTTTTTTTTCAAGAACAGCACTAATAGAAATATGATGGGAAACATCTCAATTCTGACTAGCTACATTTCAATTGCTTGATGGCCACATGCGGTTAGTATCTACCAGACTGGATAACAGATCCAGAACTTAAAAACCACTCCTACAATAAGAAAAATACAGGCAGTCCTATTTTAACTATGGGTGAAAAACTAAAATACATGCTCTTAAAAGAGGCTATACAAATTTATCAGTATAACATTTAAGACACAATGAGGTATAACCAACCACTCATGTACCCAAAAGGCAAAATAAGAACTATGAAAAATACTAGGTCTCAGCAAGGCTGTGAAGCAATTGCAACTCTCATGCCCTGTTGGCAATCATCAAACTATATATATATTTTTTATATAAAAATATATATAAATTTATATATAAATATATATATAAATGTACATATATAAAATGTATATATAAATATATGTATATAAAAGTAATGTAACTTTGGAAGTTTTGTGTGGGATAATTTTATAACGTGAATGTACATCTCACTTGTTATGAAACAATTCTACTCTTGAAAAAAAATGAGCTGCAAAAATTACATATGAAAAGGTTGGTACCAGTATTTATCTTTTCCCCCGAACTGGAAACAATGCATATGCCCATTAATTGTACAATGACTAATAGCATATGCATCCAATTAAACACTACACATCAACAAAAATGAATAAATTTCTATTATGCACAACATCATGTTGAGTGAAAGAAGCTCACAGAAGTTACCTGTTAGGGGTTTCTTTTATAAAACACTGAATAGAAAAAAGTAATTTGTTTTAAGTACAAATAGTAGCTACATTTAGATGGGAATGAAGAGTAAAAGAGGTCACAAAGGAAGCTTCTGGGGGTGGTAGCAGTTTTTTATTTATTGAATGTTCTAGGTAAAATTTCTTTGAGTTCTACATGTATGTTTTGCATACATTTTGTTTTTATTCTGTATTTCAATGAAATTTGTTTAATACATTTAGAATTTACTTTTATGTGATTTTAATTGGTTTCCACAATGGCTTCCTTGTGATATCTCCTCATTTCCAGTGGGACAATTTTCCAAATCACTCAGTCCATTGCTACTGGGACTTATTGCCCTGATCTGCAATCAAGCTTGTCACTGTTCAATTAAAACCAACAAAGAGTATAATGGCTAAGCAAAAGCAAAATTGTCAAGACCTTATTATTGCAATAAAATATGCTAAAAATTACTTACTGAATTTCCCAGACTGCATTATTGAAATGTTTGCTAATTTTCAGGACAATTTACCAGAAACTGTTGAAGAGGAACTTAACGAAGTTGTGGCTGAAGTTACATCTAAAAGAATCCAGTGCACTTCTCAGAGGAAAAGAAGAAGAGTTCTCCCCAGCTGGTAAACAGCTTTGACCATATTTGATGCTCAGAATTCTCAAAGCCTAAACTTCAATTTTTTCTAACACAGATTTGCCAGAAAAGCATCTCTCTCAGACCTGAACTACTTTAAGGAGACTTAAAACATTAGATATGGGTCAGGGAAAAGATAGCTATATGTTTTGGCCAGAGAATTAGAAATGAATGTTATTGAGGAAAAAACATCAATCAACTTGCACATTCATATTGCAAGTTCTATACTCTTTATATTCCGTTGTTATTCTGATTCATTACTACGTCTATGGTTCAATGGATTGCTTTAAGCAATTTTAATCATGCATTCCTTTATTCATTCAATTTATTGGTGCTTCTCGACATACAAATATGTGCTAGGTTCTAGGATATATATTATATACATGTGTACAAATGAGCACAGTTATGAGTTGGAGAAAAGAAATACAGTATATTGACAGCTATCCAAGGGGCTAGGAAATTACCAAGACTATTAGAGAAGACCTCAGTATGATGAAATTTAAGTCAGGACCTGAAGGAAGCCTGTGAAGTCATAAATAAAGCTAAGGCGGTAGGACCCAACAGGGAGACAGAGTGGGGACATGCTGGGGGGACATTTCAAGCAGAGAAAACAGGAAAAAAAAATTGGAGCTGAAGGAAAGCCACAACAAAGATAGAGAGGATCTCGTAGATCAAGAGAGTAACCCCCACCCACCAGAAAGAAAAAGTTGGAACATAACCCTAAAAATGTCAACATGAACTTAGTGAACAATTTTGGTTTGAGTTATAAATGTATTGGATAGATGGAAATAGGGAAACTGTAATGGGGGATTGTAAATATTCTAGACCCTAATGATAACTCAGGATAGCAGTAAAAACACACGTTTGAAATATATAACACTAACAGCGATGCACATCGTTTTATACTAATACAGTATTAATGGATGATAGTTTTTATCAACACTATTCTATATCATGCCTCAGAATTATATGGGTTTTCTCCCAACCTATGATCAGTAATTTGAAATGCTTGCTGCTTTTGAAAGCCAATATCACTTGACTCCCTGAACCATTTGGCCATATCAATTAATAAAATTTTAATAGTTATCGATGAGTCTGAATCATAGTTCTACCACTTACTAATTGCATGACCTTAGGTAAATTGACATTAAGCAAGTTACTTAGCTTTTCTAAGCCTCAGTACCTCATCTACAAATTTAATATGAAATTGCTTCTTGACTCATAATTGTCATTAAAAATTAAAATAATTCAAAGCGCTGTGGTAACTCATATATAGATTATACCCAACAAATGTTGGCAATTCCAACAAAATGATGTTTCCTAATCGAACTAGTACTTTGTCTCAAAACAAGAGTGCTCAAATTGCTTTAAATACAACGCACCTTTTGTACTTAAGTAAAATGGAAGTACGTTTACTGTCAATGTCAAATTTTTAAAGATTTGAGAGAGAGGGTACAAGAGAGAGCACCCTTGAGAGAGAACACAATCATGGGGAGGGGCAAAGGGAGAGGGAAAGGTAGGCTCCCCACTTCTCTGTCACCCCGGGGGGCTGGATTCCAGGACCTGGGGATCTAGACCTGAGCCAAAGGCAGATCACTTAACTGAGCCATGCAAGCACCCTGTCAATATCAATTTTATTTAAAATTGATGCTTATCATAAACATAGTTAAAATGATCATGGTAGTGGCAGTCTGACCAATCTACTCACTTGATCTTCTATCTTATGATGGTTTTGATAAATTCATTTAATTAGTTCTAGCAGCTTTTCATAGACTCTGTATGATTTTTCTAAATGGATTACCAGGCTGCTGAGAATAAAGATATTTTTATTTCTTCCTTTTCAATCTGTATGGCTTTTTTTTCTTGTATTATTGTACTATCTAGAATTCCCAGTAAACTTTTGAATAGAAGTGGTGAGACTAGACACCCTTGTTTTACCTATTTTAGGGAGAAACCTTTGTTTCAAACCATTAAGTATGATGCCAAATACGGCTTATATAGATGACCTTTTTGAGATTGATGCAAATTCTATTTTTAGTTTCCAAGTTCTTGTCATGAATAGATGTTGACTCTTACCAAATGCTTTTTCTGTATCTATGGTCATGTGTCTTATTTTTACTTGTTTTTGGTCTGTATTAACTTTTCAAGGTTGAACAAATCATACATTCCTGGAATGCATTACCCTGAGTCATGATTGTCATTTCATGTATCTAATTACATTACATTCTGTTTAAGGATCTTTGTCTACGTCTTTGAGAGATACTGGTCTGTAGTTTTCTTGTAGTGTTTTGACTTCGTTTTTAATATCATTCGTTGATTTGAATACTTTTCTTCTCTATTTTCCAGAAAAGACTATATGGAAAGGATATAATTGATCCTTTCATTCTTCAATAAAATCTACCAGTCATTCTATCTGGGCTTGAAGTTTTTTGCTGTTTTGTTCGCAGGAAGGTAACTGCAATCTTTCCAGATTATCTGTCTTCTTGACTTTTGTAGGTGGATTGGCCAAGAAATTGATTCATTTCACCTGTTTATCAAATTTATCAGCATCGAGTTCATAATCTTTCCTCAATATCTTAAACTGTATGGAGGATACGTATTGATGTCCCCTCTTTCATTGCTGATATTTGCAACGTGGATCTTCTTTTCTGGATTTAACTGGTAATTTATAATTTGCACTGAACTTTTCAAAGAGACAGCTTTTGAGTTTTGTTTTTTCTTTTCATTTTCAATTTCTTCAATATCTAATCCTACATTTTTAAAAAATTCTTTTCTTTCGTTTACTTTGGTAATTTGCCCTTGGTCTACTGTGAGAAAATGCAGATTGCTTTGAGATTGTGGCTTTTTAAAATATTATTTATTTATTTATTTATTCATGAGAGAGAGAGGGAGAGAGAAGGAAAGGGAGAGAGAGGCAGAGGGAGAAGCAGGCTCCATGCAGGGAGCCCAACATGGGATTCAATCCCAGGTCTCCAAGATCACACCTTGGGCTGAAGGTGGCACTAATCCCCTGAACCACCAGGGCTGCCCAAGATTGTGACTTTTCTAATAAAGCATTTGCTGCTTTAAATCTTCTTCCAAGCACTGTCCTAGCTCCACAAGTTTCGATATACTGTTTTCATTTTTGAAATTCAAAGTAGTTCCTTTGCAATTTTTTTTTTTTACTGAGGTGGTATGCTATTATTTAATTTCCAAATATTAGAACCTTTCCCAGATAACTATTAATTTTTAGCTTCTCCTTTGTTCAGTGGAAATACATGGTCTATATTTTTAAATTATTTTAAGTATGTTAGGATTTGTATTATGGCTCAGAATATGGTTTATCTTGATAGATGTTGCATTTCCACTTGAAAAATATGTTCATTTCACATTTGCATGGATTGCTCTGAATACGGTTAATAGTGTTCAAGTTCTCTCTATTCCTACTTTGTTCCATCAATTACAGAGAAAAAATCTCCACCTATAATCGTGGGTTGTCTATTTTAATTTCTATCACTTTTTTTCTTTATGAACTTTGAAGTACTGTTTGGTGCATGCACATCTAGGATTATTATTTCTCCTCAGAGATCAACTTCTTTATCATTATATAACATCTATCTTTAATAATATTCCTGATCTGATATTTATGTGATAATATAGTCACTCTAGCCCTCCTTCAATTAGTGTTATATGACATATTTTTCCCAATCCTGTTGTCTTTGTCTTAACATTTACCATGGATTTCCCACAGAGAGCACAGAGCTGGGTATCATTTTTCATTCAACTGAGGGTGACATTTTCTGCCTTTCAAATGGATGTTTTCAATCATTTAGACTTATTTACATGCATAGATTTAAAAATACTGCTATCTTATTTTCTAATTATTTTATCTTTTGTGTTCTTTCTTTGTTCCCCCTCATTTTGGGTTGACCATTTAAGGGTGCATTTAATACCCAAGATGCTTATTAGTTATTCCTCTTTTCTTGTCAGTTTAGTGGTTGAGCTAAGGTATGTAATATATATTGTGAACATGTAATAGCCTACTTTCAAGCAGGCTTACAATATAAACCTTCATTATGTTATACTTGCATTTCCACCTACTCTTCTTCTGTTATTGTCATATTTTAAGCACAACATAGTTATTTTTTTAGAACATCAAATAATTTGCTAAGGCATTAAAATGGGAGAAATGTACTTATATTTATCTCATGTTTACCATTTCTGACCTCTTCATTTATTTTTGAAGATTTCCATTTGGTATCTTCCTCTTTCTCTCTAAAATGGGCAAGTCTCTCATGTTCTTGCTGACATCGTTTCTTCCTCTTCGTTTTCAAGGTCTAGAACACATAAATTTGAATTGGAAAAGAAAATACTTTAAGATACGATACTCAAAGGGAAAACCATTGTTAATATTTCCCATCACAGACCTAGTCTGGCCCTTAACATTTTAAGTTGTTTGTTAATTAGAAATATCGTAAAATCTGCAAAAGACATACTGGGAAGAAACTCTTGTTCAAAACCACGTAGACAGTGATGACAAAATATGAATCCTTGATCAGATAAACATTTTGTGCTGACACAACCAGTAACGTTTAGTGAGTTAATTAAGAGCGGCCCTATTATATAGCATGGGACAACAGCTCAGGTTTTATTAAAGCATATCAGGACAATTAAGCTGAGGGTGATATTGCAATCCTGAAATTAAACCACAGTTGTTAGCATTGTATCAGCTTGAACCGGCTGTGTGTGCTTATTTCTCAGGAGAGCCTTTTTTGTACATGTTCCTCTGCAACTATTCATATCAAAGTAAGATCAAATGGAGAGCCTGGATACACACCACACAGTGCTATGTGATGTCCATTTGGCCCACATTCTAACAACCCAAGCACTTCAGGGAAAATTCTAAGTCAGCTTCTGATCACCACCTGCCAGGAATTCAGCCCAGTTCTGACAGAGCCGCAGTAGCTGGCAAGGAGCCACTAAAATACAGAAGGAGGAAAAAAAAAAGGGTGTTCAAACTTGTTAGATCAAATGTCAAAATCATATAAATAGAAGGAATAAGAAGAAAACTTGAGAATTAGGGGAAACATTAGAGATCTAGAAATCAGGACTATATTAATTTTGTTAACTAGGGTAAAGAATGGTGCAAAACTACATGTAGGACCCAATGCTTATTGGAGGTAACTTATGAAGCAGTGCTTTCAGCAAATAAGCAGTTTACCTCATTACACTGGCAAATAAAATGGAGAGCTGGTGTGGTAATTTGGTTAAAATCTTCAGTATTATAAATCTTCAGATATTATAAGCAATGGTTCTGAGGAGGGAGTGCATTATTTTTTCTCCCTGCTAAAAAGTCTCCTCAGCACTATATTAAAACAAATGGAAGCTCTTCCTAGAAGTTAACCTTGCAAATTCTAAGATGGTAGGTATTATATTCTGAATAATTTAGATATACTCGCCTTCCTCTGGACTGCATATGGGTTCCCATAGTATATTCTCCGTTGCATGTGCTATAGATCTCACATTTAAGATTGCACATTTTTCTAGGACTGGACCTACACTTGCTCTGCATTGACATTTCTATAATTCCTACATACCTACAAGTGCTTAGCCTTTATTAGTATGCTTTCCAAATAATTTAAGTCGTGCTGTACAACGCTGCTGTAGAACTGGCCAACTAAAATGCCATTTACAACATTTATAAATGAATAGAGCCAAAAGCACCTACGATGTTCAAGAAAATAAATAATATGATTATTGGTTGGTGAGCCATATTTACCGAGTTTACAATATATAGGAAGTATTCTTAGATTTATTGGATTGGGTCCATCTCATCTCTACGATTAGTAGGTGGGTATTTAAAAAGTCTCCTGACAGGTACTTTCATTCTTTCTGTTCAGCTTGAAAAGGGTTGAAATTTAAGTGAATCACATGCAAAAAAAATAAAATAAAATTCATATCACTTCAACTCTCAGGATAATTTGTTCAATTTCTCTTCTCTATTCAATGACCTCATTATCCAAGAGCTGAAGCTGGAATTTCACTTACTATCTCTTCAGAATGTTCCCAGTTTGTATGATATAATGCATAATTTAAATGCATGAAGGTATATTATCCTCCCTGAAAGCTTCTGAAGTTGAATGTACAAATATTGAAGCATCCTTAAACCATTTGCTTTTACTATATCAACACTCATAAATTGAAGTAGAAAAATTTTGTTAAGTGGCCAGCTATCTATATACTTTAATGATATTTAAAAGTACTTTTCAAATGTGGAAAGATGTCCTTTATCCCATAAAGTGTTTCTCTAATATCAAAGCCTGCTTTTAAGAAAGGATGTATATTTTTTCTCTAGAACTCTCTTTAGAAAAGCCATCATAACTTCAGTTCAGGGTTTAGCTTTACAGTTTTGGGAAAGCTTGTGACTGGAATGTGCAAGTTATATTCATCTGGAGTCGTTTTAATGTTTACAACAAGCCACACTCAACTGACATATCTTTCAATGCTGAAACAACTTTACTATGAAAGCCACTGTCGCTACCCAATACGGGCAGTTAATTAGCAGCTCAGAAGGAAGGAATGATGTACAGAAATGACTTGTTTCAAAGGAGTAATCAGTCCCCAAGAGATTTCAGACTAGATAGTAGTATGTGAGTCCTTTAGATTCAAGCTTTACCTTGAATTTTCCATTTAATGTTTAATATTATACTGCTTTTACAGTGGATTGACACATGTCATTAAAACACTTTAAGCCTATCAAGGTTGTCACTGTTTGGTTTTTGTTTTTATTTTTTTTATTTTTGGTTGCTATTGTTTTCCTCTGAAAGCAAACACTGCAAAGTCAAATTGGTAATTCTGAAGTACATTTTGTATAAGAGTTTGTACTCTATTTGGCATGATTTTTTCCCTTTCTGCAGGCTCATCAAAATGGCCAATGTCACCAAAACAGCAAATTTGCCAGGTGCAGCTGTTGTACATAGCAACACACACGAGTCTGGAATACTAATGTCCTCTAAACATTCTGATAGGATGACATAATCCTAAGAAAATATTTTTTTTTATTCTCAACAAGAATATGATCTATAAGTTTAGGTCTTTTAAGAAAAATTCAATGTATTCAGTATACCATCAAATAGGGAAATGTCAATAGGGGCCTTTTCTGTTTTCCTAGGACACTTTATTAACCAGGTCAAGTTCTAGTAAGCAAAACACTATGTAGAATGCACTATAGTATCTGAGGGACTAGAAGAAGGAAACAAAATTTTTTGAATTTTAGTCAAGGCAAGTAGACAATATCAATACATATATTTCAAAAGTAAAACATGTGCTATTCTCAATATAGAGACTATATTATTGTTTTTGGTTCAACTGGAGCACACAGAGAAGATATTAGCTTGATCATTAACTTCCCCAAGTTCTGAAACATGGCTTAGTATCGGCTCTCATTAATAAAAATGGTTAACTATATCAAACCACTATTGTCCTTGTGTAGACACACAAAGTTCATCAAACATCATTGATGATTCTTTCAAGAGCAGAGTTGGCCGATACCTTCAACAATTTCTTTAATGGCTTTTCCTCCCATCCCTTGATAAAAATGCCAATCATTACATGAACATCATTTTTTTATTACTAGAAACTAGTATCAAAATACTAGAAGCCTTTACGATTTTTCTTTAGATATTCTGGAGTACAGCCATCAACTTTAACTTTCTAAAGCTCATCAATGGGGGCTTAAGATATGTTCATTGAACTGGTGGCATAGAACTTACAAAAAGACTGCAGTTTCTGAGAAGATTCTAGAGGAACACTGCAAGCTGAGTCTATTGCTGATAGCCATACACAACCTGGGTATGACTGTCAACATTGTTCAACCGAAGTCTCTCCAATTTTGTTTTAGAGTAGAGAAGGTGAGACATGGGATGTAAGGGATTCTCTGGGTATAACTATGCATGTTTAAGTGGAGAAGAATCCAGACTTATAGTTCGTCTCATAAACAAAAAGGAAGAGGTGGGATTCAGAGTCAGAGAGATCCTTTTTACTTAAATCACTTTCCAGAACTTTGGTTTCTTCTCTAAATGTTTCAGGAAACTATACAATACACTGGGGCACAAACTTCTGCCTTAAGATGCCTAGAACAAGAGAGGAAGGCAAAAGCGAGGGAGCCAATGCTCCAGTCCCATTACATATCTCTGTCCAGCATGGCACAGAGAGCTAGCCACCAATGACGAACTGGTCTGCTAAGAAGCAAGGGATCCACAGCAACTGGGGCAGCATGTGCAGAGGCCATACCTCAATAACCAGGGCATCAACACCAGTGAGCCAACTACTCTGCCCTCCAAAACCTCACAAACAATGCCTCACAGACAGGCAAGAACAACTCTGGGGATCTCAAAAAGGTGAAACTTAAACATTAGCAGTCAGAAAGTAACAATACTTCTTTGGGATTAGACTCAAGCCAATATGTAAGTAGATTATTACTAATACTATATTTCAGTGTCCATTGCTTTTTTTTTTTTCATAGACCATATATATATTTAAAACAATCTAGAGAGATGAGCATCCCCACCTTCTCTAATCTTTACAAATGAGCTTCAAGTAAACTCTACTCATTCAGTAAAGATTAAGTGTCACCTAAGCAGGATGATATTGCCTGGCTTTCTGGTTTAAGCCAAGAATCTTGAGGTTTTCTAGTGTCTCCCCAGGATCAGAACTGGATTCTCCTGCTTCGACATTACCCATCTCTGGCACTGCTGCCTATCCTTTATTCCTGCCACTAACCAAGCTCCAGAGATTTGCCTGCCTTTGAAGGAAGGACAATGTTCCCAGAGATTTAGCTTCAGTCAGTAGGCTATGGGAGACTGATGGAGAACAGCTGCATTTCCAAAGTTATTTCTTTATGGTGAGCTAATAAAGGATGGATTGTTCACAGGGTGAAATGAAGTGTGAAAACACATCTGAATCTTTGAAACACTGCCATAGATGACAGCAAAACAACTATGCCAATAAGATTTGGAGACATATTGCAAGCTATGCCACTGTGGCTCACTCTATATGAAAACAGAACATAATTACAGAAGCTAAGTAACTTTCATTTAACATTTATTAAAATCTTAGTGTGTGCCAAGCTCTCTGCTAAACTTTGGAAATGGAAAGTGAATAGAGCATGATCCCACTCCTTCAGAATAACACATTCTATCAGTAGAGATGAACAGTGACAGTGATGTGAGGTGCTGTAATGACATAAAAGGGGTTACAGAAGGACAGACAGGGAAGCCCCAATGTGTCTTTCCTAAAACCGAGGAAGAGCTATCTCCAAAAAGCCTTCCAAGAAATAAATAAATAAATAAATAAATAAATAAATAAATAAATAAATAAATGCATGCCAATGTCGGTTGACTGTTCCTTCTGGTCCAGATACAGTGCTAAGCACTGGGGCATCATCTCACTGAGTGCCTATCACCCCTCTGATGTGTGCAGAACCATTGCCACCCCCATTTTCTAATGTAAATAACATGTTGTAAAGTCACCACGGAGGTTTGGGAGTTGTCAGTATTCCCACATTCCCTTAGATCTTTACCTTTTTTCTAAGTTCTAGAAAATTTTTTCAGGTTTATAACACTCATTGCAGTCTATTGTAGTATTTTTATATTTTGATACAACTATAATGGTATAGTTTATACTACTAAAAGGTAATGACCTATATCTAATTTCAATCTAAAGCAATGCAGAGTAGGCCCTCCGTAAATTTCGTTTCAAACAGAATCATTCTAAAATGGTACAAACTAGAGCTGGTATAAAATTTTCGGTCTCAGATGCTGAAGGAGGAGAGAACGATAACTGAAATAACACAGCTTGAGTATAAAGGTCATTAAGATCCGCTAGGACACGGGCAGCAGATACAGAGAGTGATAATCTAAGGGTCCTCACAAAATCTGATCTGGTTTCTCAGTACTGACATTGTGCTCTGGGGCCTTGCCACACTTCAGAAGCACACTTGGGTCATCTTCTTCCATCTGTATGCTGGGATTCCTAAATTAAAATTTATTTTGTTGAGTGAAAATATCAGTGAGGGTGATAAAACATGAGACACACCTAACTCTGGAAAATGAACAAGGGATAGTGGAAGGGGAGGTGGGCAGGGGGTTGGGGTGACTGGGTGATGGGCACTGAGGGGGGCACTTGGCGGGATGAGCACTGGGTGTTATGCTATATGTTGGCAAATTGAGCTCCAATAAAAAAAAATTTTAAAAATTGAAAATAAAATTTATTTTGTGGTATCTTGTCCATGGACATAGCCCTTAATCCTCAGATGGATTTTATCTCCCCAGGCTACAGAAGTGCTTTCTGGGCTGCTGCTTCTCTCCTACATTTCTACACCCTTGCCTTGTGTTCAAAGATGGTATTCTCCAATAAATAGAAGGAGAAGTATCCCTGGGTTTCATACCATGAGACCTCTTGATACTGGTCCTACCTGCTTCTGGAAGGGGCCATCCAGGCCCCTGAACTTCTTTCCAGCTCCACAACCCCTGAACTGTGGAAGAAAGTAGAGTATGTAGAAATGGGATTGATATCACAATGCTGTTTCATGTTCTGCTTTCTCTAGGAATAGAATAGAGCAACGATAGAAGAAAATAAGAGGTTATTGCCACACCTCTCCTCAAAGAAATCAGCCACAAAAGGAAAGCTATTTTTTTTTAAAAATTAGCATTGGTATAAATGAACATGCTTACTTTCAGTGGTGTTCAAATTTTAACTATGAGGTCGAAGCTTTTTAGAACCAAGAAGATTTCTTACTTCTTACTAACTCTACCCCTCACTGGCCAGCTGAAGACGCTGGGAAATGGTATAGCAGTCCTGGCACAGAAATCTTTGGGCTAAAAACCTCACAGAAAGCTTCCAGCCACACTAAGAAGGGTTGCTTGCTAAAACCAAATCTGAGGGAGAGTGGATGACTTGTTCTTGTGCCCTAGAAAATATTTGTCCTAGTTTTGAGCGTAATTCTTAATTTTTATAGAGAATGCACTAAGAGGTACTTTTCTATTAATACTAGTCATGCAAATTATCTTCTAATAAATTTCTTAATTTAGTGAAGCAGATGGCATATTTTTCTCTATTCTCTAGAACTCCATTACTAGAAAAGGCTGTATCCATCCAGGTTTTCATCTGTCAGATATTAATGGTAATAGTAAAAGTAGCAGCAGTTCCCAGTTATTAGCTACTTCTTCATTTTAATTATCTTAGAGATTATCTCACTAAATCTTCACAATATTTAATTACATGAGGTGCTTTCTTTTTTGTAGATTAAACCTGATGCTTAAATATGATAGTAACTGGACAAAAATTACACGTAAATGGGTAGCCAGAATTTGTGCTCTGATAACCTATGGAGTCTTATCTTATGTGAATGCTCTTGCTGGTGGAGCTTGCCCTTTGCAACTCCGGTTTATGGCTATAAAGTTACAAAATAATAAAATAAGTATAAAATAGATTCAAAGAAAAACACCAATATTTCTTGTACAATTTTCTAAAATTGGTCATTTACAGATTACCCTTAGTGCAAAAGATGTTTCTAGGCTTTCTTCATTTAATCATCCATTTATAACAAATTCATTAAGCACATATTATACTTCAAACATTAGTGTATGTGCTAGACATAAAAGATGATAAAGCAGACCATCTCTACTGTCATGGACCTTAAGTGAGAGAACAGAAAATAAAGGTAAATAAGATATAGTATATTGGAGAATGGCAAGCGCTAAAAGAAAAAACAGTAATGTTCTGGTTCAAGATGGCAACTAGGAGAATCTCAAACTCACCTCCCCCAATAGACACACTGATTCTACAGCTACATATACAACAATCTCCTCTGATAAAACCCCTCAAACTAGCTGAGTGACTTTTACATATGGACTAAGTGAATAAAAAACCCAAATCAAAGTGCGTAGGAGAGGCTTAGACCATCTCACCACAAACCCCACCACCAACACAATGTACCACTGGGAGGGAGTTCAAAGCCCTGAGCTGTTCGCTAGGGATGTAAGGATTTTAACTCCACATCTGGCACAACTTTTAAGACAAATCCCCAAAACATCTAGTTGAAAACCAACTTCTGGCTTGTGTCCAGAAGACCCGCAAGGATGTAGCAAATGGAGAAACAGTTTTCTTCAAGTGCTCACACACATGGACTCACCTTAGCAGAGGCAGCTGACTGAAAAGTACCCGGACTTTTTGTGAAAGAAGCTTATTTTAAACTATTGGCTTGAGGGGCAGAGATCCTAATTTAGCACACATTTAGAGGCCAATGAAAAATACACTTCAAAATGGCCAATGAGTGCCATTTTTACACCCTCCCTCTGCCTGGCACCAGCTTACCCATACCTCAGAGAAAGCAGCTTCTATACTCATCTGGTTGCCTGAGTTTTGTGGCTGCTATCTATGCGATATCTCCCCATTGCCTCACTCTGGTAGCCAGTGGGGGCATATGCTCACAGGTGACGGCCTCGTAACAAACACAAGCTTTTAGCTGGCTATGTCCCCTGGGCCACAATAGAGAAGTAACAGGCTAAGGTACCCAGTCTCAAGAATTAGAAAAAGAAGAAATGAAGCCCATATTAAAAGAAGGGAGACAATAACAAAGGTCAGAGCAAAAATAAATAAAATACAAACAAGAAAAATAGTGAAATTAAGAGTTGTGTATTTGAAGATAGAAATTCATAAATATTTATAGCTGGACTCATCGAGGAAGAAGAGGACTCAAAAATCAGAAATGAAAGATGTTAAAACTGATGCCACAAGAATACAAAGGATCATAAGAGACTGCTATGAGCAATCAGGTGCCAAATTGAACAATTGACAAAAGAGAAAAATTCCTAGAAACGTACATACTACCAAGACTGAATGACAAAGAAATTTTTAAAAATCTGAACAGATTGATTTCTAGTAAGGAAATTCAAAACCAAAATTTCCCAATAAAAGTCCAGACCCATAAGGCTTCACTGGTGAATTCTATCATATAAAGAATACTATCTTTTTAAAACTTTTCCACAAGAATGGAAGAAGAATACTTCCAGAATCATTTATGAGGACAGCATTACTATGATCCTAAAACCAAAAAAGGATGCCACAAGCAAAGTTACAGGCTAATATCGCTAATGAACAGTTTTAAGAATCCTCAGCAGATTATCAAAACAACCCCAATAATAAAAAAATGCTATACCATATCAAGTGGGATTTATTCCATGGGTACAAGAACGATTCAACGTGCATAAATTAATCGACGTGATAAACCACAATAGAATGAAGGATAAAAATCCTAATTGTTTTGATAGGTCTAGAAAAAGCACCTGACAAAATTCAATATCTATTTTTGATAAAAACTTGAAATGGGCAAAGCCACAATACGACACACAGCTAACAGTATACTTAATTGAAAAACTTAAAGGTTTTTTTTTCTTGAAAAAAACAGGGTTTATTGAATTTTAAACTACAAAATTACTACAAGTTTTTTTTTTCTTTTAAGTAAATTCATACCAAGAAAGAAGAATAGAAAGCAAAGGTGGTGAACAGCAAGAGGAATAATACGTTCATCTTGATGTGTGTGCCAATTCTGTTTACATTAACACTGGAAAACTTCAAACCTGGAATCCAGAACCTCAAATGTGTGATTGGAATATCTTGAGTTAGGCATATAGAAGTCAAAAGTTTTCTTCCCCAGGCCCCCCTTTCTGAAGCTATACATTAAAGTTGTTTCCTGTCTGTACTATCACAGAACTTTTAATATTCTCAATACTAGTTGCGAAAAGGCCTAAAGAAAAAGAAACTCAATTTGCAGTCCAACATAAAGGAGAGAAAACTCTAAAAAAAATAATCCAACAGTTTTTTGCATTTTAATTTTTCTTTTTAAATAACCAAAAAAATGTAAATTTACCAAAAAAGTCACTGAAAAATACATTAAAACTGTAAAAAAAAAAAAAAAAAAAAAGGAAAAAGACATCACAAAATTTTAAGATTTATATGAAGTTCATAACATAAAAAAATATATTCTATGGACTTGTTATCTCAATAAATATGAACAAAATTAACCAAAAAACCCATGGTTTTGGCAATCAACAGATTCTGATAAGTTTATAAGCTTTTTATGTTGATGTGCTGTGAGGGGCAACATTTTTGCTAGTTTTCTCTGAAATCAGAAAAATGACCAGATGTCCACTTTTGCTATTTTTTTCCAACATAGTGTTATGGTCTTAGGCAAGAAATGAACATTCAGGCAAGAAAAAAAAAAAAAAAAGTAAAAATTGTCCAGACTGGAGAAGAAGTAAAACTGTCACTCTTTGCAAATTCTGCATACCCTTAAGAATTCCTCCAAAAAAAAACTATTACAATAAATTCAGCAAAGTTGCAATATATAAAAATCAATACACAAAATTCTATTTCTGTACAGTAATAATAAACTATCAAAAAGAAATCAAGGAATCACCCTATTTACAACTATCAAAAATAATAAAGTATCTAGGAATAAATTTAACCAAGGTGGTGAAAGACCTGAAAACTATAAGCATACAGGAAAGTAACTCAAGACACAATAAAATGGAAATAAACTCCTTCATGGATTGGAAGAATATCATTAAGATGCCCTTAATACCCTAAGCAATCTATACATTTGATGCAGTCTCTTCCAAAAATTCCAATGGTATTTTTCACAGAAATAGACACACACTCCTAAAAATCTATAGGTGATCACAGAAGAGCCTATATGCTGAGTAGACCAAGCTATCTTTAGAAAGAACAAAGCTGGAGGCATCATCCTTCCCATTTCAAACTTTATTACAAAGCTGTAGTAATCAAAATAGTATGGTGTTGGCATAAAAACAGACATATAGATCAATGGAAGAGAGCCCAGAAACAAGCCCATACATGTATATTGAATTAATTTATAATCAGGAAAATAAGCGGGGAAATTTTCAATAAATGGTGGACAGCCACATGCAAGAAAACTGACCACTATCTTACGCCATATGTAAAATTAACCAAAATGGATAAAATAATTTAAAACCTGAAACCAAAAACACTCATTGACGACAACCCAAGTTCTTAACTCCTTGACATCAGTGTTGGCCATAATTTTTTGGATAGAACACCCAAAGAAAAGGCAACAAAAGCAAACAAGTAGGACTACATTCAACTTAAAATCTTCTACAAAGCAAAGAATGTTTAAAAAAAAAAAAAAAGAACCTACCAAATGAGACAATATTTGCAAATCCTACCTCTGATGAGTTAATTTCCAAAATAAAGAACTCCTACAACTCAATAGCTATATATATAAATTTAAAAATGGGCTGATAATCTAAATAAATGTTTTTCCAAAGATGACATACAGATGGCCAATAGGTGTATAAAAAGGTGTTCGATGTCACTAACGATCAGAGAAATGCAAATTAAAACCACACAAAGGTATCACTTCACACCTGTTAGAATAGCTATCATCAAGAAGACAAGAGGTAAGGAGTGTTAGTGAGGATCAACAGAGAACCCTTGTTTCCACTGATGGAGATTAGTGCAGCCACTAAGAATAACATAGAGGTTTCTTACAAAATTAAAAATAGAACTACTATACGTTGCAGCAATTCCACTTCCAGGTATTCATCCAAAGGTAACAAAAAACACTTATCTGAAAAGATCTATGTGCCCTCATGTTTATTTACAGTAGCCAAGAGATAGAAGCAGCCTAATTGCCCACTAAAGAATGAATAAGGGAAATGTGGTACACATACACCCATGAATATTATCTGGCCATAAAAAAGAATTAGATCTTACCACTTGCAACAACATGAATGAACCTTTAGAGTATTATGCTAAATGAAAGAAGTCAGAGAAAAACAAATACTGTATAATTTCACTTATATGTGTAATTTCAACACACACACACAGTTAAAAGATTGGTGGTTGCCATAGGCAGTGAGTAGGGTGTGTGCACAATGGGTAAATGGTGTCAAAGGGTACAAATGTCCAGTTAAATACCTGTCACAGGATAAAAACATCTGGCACGGTGACTATAATTCTGTATTGTGTATCTGAAAGTTGCTTAGGGAGTAGATCATAAAAGTTATCATAAGATAAATCATTCTTAACTATATATGGTGATGGATATTAATTAGACCTGCTGTGATGATCATGGGGCACTTGGGTGGCTCAGTCAGTTAAGCATCTGACTCTTGATTTCAGCTCAGGTCATGATCTAAGGGACATGACATGAGCCCCGAGCTGGGCTCTGCCCTGAACATGGAGTCGGCTTGAGATTCTCCTTTGCACTCTTACTTGTGCAAAATAAATAAGATTTATTTACTATCACTCTCTCAAATAAGATTTAAAAAAAAAGGAAAAAATAAAAAAAATTAAGAAAAAAAAAAAAGACTTGCTGTAATCACTTCACAATACAAACATGAAACCATCATCTTGTACTCCTAGAACTGAGAACGTTACATGTCAGTTAAATCTCAAGAATATAAATGGAACAGAAAAGAGAAAGGACATGACAAAAAGACAAATTTCAGATATAGTGACCAAAGAGGATCTCCTAGAAAAGGTGACTTATGGGTGATGCTCTGTGAAGGTAAGGGTATGCACCAAGAGTATATCTAGGGGAAGAACCTTTGGCCAGGAAACCAATGTGAAGGCCCTGACGTACAAGCATAACTAATATTTTGAAGAATCAGAGAGAAGGTTAGTATCCCTTAAATACAATGGTTGAGGAGAATGTAGGAGGTAAGATCAGAGAGGTAATGGAAAGCCAGGACCTATAGGTCATGGAAACAAATTTGGAGTTCAATCTGCTTGCACACAGAAGGCCCTTGACCAATATTAAGCAAAGGAGCAATAGGACTTGACTTTCAGTTCGACAGGATCACTCCAGCTAGAGAACAGGCTAATTAGGGTCCAAGGGCAGAAGCAGAGAGATGAGTTAGGTGGCACCTGTACTAATCTAGACAAAAGATTATGGTGGCTTGGACCACATAGCAGCTGTGCAAGTGCTCAGAAGCAGGGTTTTTTTTGTTTGTTTTTGTTTTTGTTTTTTAAGTAAAGCCACTAAAATTCAGTCACATATTCAAGGAGGGATGTGAGAAATAGTCAACATCCAGTCAGTTGAAAGTTCCTTTTCGGTAACTAGAGGGATAGGGTTTTCATTTACTGAAACAGAGTGGACAGCAGAAGGAACTGTTTGATGTGAACAAGATTAGGTTCTTATTTTTGACATTACTTGAGACATGGAATAGAAATCTAACAGAATGTGAGTAGGCAAGCATATATATCAAGCTGGAGTAGAGGGAAGAGGTAAAGTTGGGAGTCTTTACTATACTGATTGTATTTTCCAGGCAAAAATTAGAGGAAACCAAAGAGGATATGAAATTAAGAAAAGAGATTCAAAATTTCCACATTTTAGAAGATAGGGTGGTAAGGAGACTGAACAAGCAAAGGTGACCAAAGAAGATCAGAGAAGTAGGAGGGAAAGAACACAAAGGATTGGTTTCCTGTAATCAACAGAAAGTGCTTTAGAAAAAGAAAATAGGAATGCCCGGGTGGCTCAGTGGTTGACCATCTGACTTTGGCTCAGGTCATGATTCCAGGGTCCTGGGATCGAGTCCTGCATCGGGCTCCTCCCGAGGAGCCTGCTTCTCTCTCTTTGCCTGTGTCTCTGCCCCTCTGTGTCTCTCTTGAATAAATACAATCTTAAAAAGAGAGAGAAAATAGTTTAATATGTAAGTTATTGTAGGAACTCATCATTAGGTTTGGCAATGTAAACGCTTGGGGAGAGTAGGGGAGACAATTCTGGTTAGAGTGGATTCAAGAGAGAATGGAACAGAGAAAGGTGCAGAGTAGAGGAAAATCTTTGGCATAAAGAGAGAAAAGGGTCAGTAGTTGGAAGAATTAGGTAGAAAGGAGGAAGGGTTTTGCTCTCTGAAGGGAGGAGTAGTATGTTCTTATGGTGATATGAATCACCCTGGAGAGGGCACAGAACTGGTAATGCAGGAGAGAGAAGGGGAATTCCTAGAGTAGGAACAGGAATGGGACGCAGGATGCCAGCAGAATAAAAACAGCAATAGGTAATAGAATATGAGAGCACAGCAATAGGGAGGTGGTATGGCCAGTGTCATCATCACATCTCATGACCAAAAGCTAGTGGATGGAACATAGAAATTCAAGAATGAGAGATAAAATCCAATGAAAGAGGAGCTGAGTTTCCCAAGTTCGTTTGATCACAGTATCTTTTGTCGTCATGCATTTTCACCTTCTTCCATTCCATTACTGTGCCATAGGGCTAATCCATGGGCTATCCACTAGTTTCCACAATAGAAGCCACTTCCACCCTCAATACATCAGGCTAGAAAATCTGAAGACCCAGTTACTTTGTAAACATATACACATATACAGACCTATCACGAGCTTCAGTTGTGATCATTCTAGATAATCTCCCCATTTTGAAAATAAAGTTAATAATTTCAACATTTGAGTTCATGGACGTTACAGAAACAGGAGGGAGGGTCTGGATTGGGTCAGGGCAAGATGAGGGTCAAAAGGAGCGCTCCCACATGAATTCAGGACCCTAGAGGGCCCGTATTCTTATTGAATGTATGAGTTGGGAAAAATCTGTCAACTGTCATGAGTAGTGAAAAGCTTGCCTTTCTCAGTTTAGGCTTAAGGCTAAGGTAAATAGGTCTTCTTTAATAACCTGCAATCCCAAATTTACTCACACACAACTTTGCATTCAAATTTATATCGCTGCCATGCTTAGTTCATACCACACAATACAAATCTTAGCATACGAAAAAGCTGGCTTAAGTCATGCTCCTTAGTAGAAGACTTCGAGAGGAGGATCTATATGCAGTAGGACATACTCTCCAAGAGAACCCAGTTAAACAAGTAGGGGAAATAGGACAGGGGAGAGAGGGGAAAAAAATTACCTAAGCGTGCAACCTTAGGCAAAGACCTCGCTCCCCTCTGCTCCAGAGTATAAATTATACTTTTAAGTTGGTGCTGCCTCAAAGCAAGTGAGCAGAGCTTTTCTACTTTTTTTTTTTTTTAAAGATTTTATTTTATTTATTCATAGAGACAGAGAGAGAGAGAGAGAGAGAGAGTGAGAGGCAGAGACACAGGCAGAGGGAGAAGTAGGCTCCATGCAGGGAGCCTGACGTGGGACTCGATTCTGGGTCTCCAGGATCACGCCCTGGGCTGCAGGCGGCGCTAAACCCCTGAGCCACCGGGGCTGCCCAGAGCTTTTCTACTTTTGTGCAGGTCAGTCATAAGCTACAATCCACTCAGTTGGGGACATAAACTCTCAGTTTGACTCTCTCTACTAAAAAATAAGTAAAATAGCTCCATTAGCTCCAAAGCTCAAGGAGCATTCAGACATGAATCATAAGGGGCAAAGCACACAGAAATTGGGAGATGGATACACATGACCTGTAAAGAGGATCAGCGGGGGAATCTAGGAGGGACACCAGCAGCTTTTAGTACCTGAGCCATTCTGGAGAGTTTTTTCTACCAACCCAGTTTGCATTTGAACTTAAAAAAATTGAAGATGTGCTCAAACCCAAGTTATAAATACATGAGAGTAAACAACTCGCTATGAGTGGACATCACCAGACACATCCTATGATTTTTTTAAGCTACTTAGAGATATTTGCAATTTTTCTTCCAAAAGCACTTAGGAAAGAAATACTACTGGTATATTTAGAAATGAAAACGAAGGATTATACTTAGGAAAAATTCAGTGAGTTAAAGGCAGATGAGACACATTTAGAGAGAAGGGGTAGGTCAGAGGCCGACAAGAGGAATTCACCACAAGTAACTCAAAGACAGAGGTAAGAACGAACATCAGAGTCTTCTTGGGCAGAATGGCAAAGCCAAACTATGTTTAGACGTTCCAGAAGGTGCTGGTAGAGGGAATGGTAGGAAAATAGCTGAGAGTTATTCAGAACTGATTAACCACTTAGATTTTCAGATACAGCATAAATTCTCAACCACCCTGTACATTTCATAAGGAAAAAAGAAATCTTGAAAAAAGGAACCAAAAGTGGACAGCAAAGCTTTGAATAAAACAGAAGCCAGAAGGCAGTATATTATGGTGGCTTGCATGTGCATGTTTTGCTGTTGCGCGCGCGCACACACTCTCTGAATCTACAACTATTCACAGGCTAATATGAATTCAGAATTTAATTGTACCCTGTATGCACATTCCATACTTTGAATTTTCTTAAAGATAAACATTTAACTCACAAATAAAAATTTTTAAAAATATTTTGTATTAAGGCCTCATAATAAATATTTAGCTTCTGAACAAACAGTCAAAGAGGGGACCTTATCATTTTGAAAATATTACACAAAATTCTACCCATGTTTTCCAAAGTAGAAACCTAACCAGAGTTAATGCATGGACTTAAAAGTTCCAAAAGTGCATTTAAATGACTTTCAGGAGCCAAAACCAAGTTAATCATCTCTTCAAATTACAGAAGTGTTTCTTTTCAAAGACAAAATTTCACATTTCTATGAAAATTTTCATATTTGATTATTAGAGACAGACATTTGAGGTATCAAGTTACTTTGTCAGAGCTGAATTTTTAAAACTGAATCATACTAGGTAAACAGGTAAATTTTTAAAACTGAATCATACCAGGTAAACATACATAGAAAAAACCTATTTTATAGTTGTATGTGGAAAAGGGGAGAATTAGTACATGTCAAGTAGATATATATGTGTACCTATTTACAGATTATACATGTTTATTTTTATATTTAAATATAAAAATATATATGTGTATTTTAAGTTTGTTTTTAGATTCCAGTTAGTTAACATATAGTATTTATATATGTATATTCTTTTAATTGAAGACAAGTTTTGAGGAACTAAAGTTGGCAGTGACTATTTGGAATTGTTATTAGTAAATCTCCCCTCATCCAATAGCATTTCAATTTCCTTTATTATCCAGAGAAACAGTAAAATTAATAACCAGTATATAGCTGGAGAACAATTTCTCAATCTGACAAAATGTAATAAACTTTCCAAAATATACTGCAGAGAATGACATTACAGCAGGAAAATTAGAACTTCACGGTTTTCTTCCTTGTCCTCAACACTTTCAGGTTGAAAGGGGACCAAACTCAAGACCTTAGTATCAAATTTATCTGATTCTCTTTTTAATTTAAATTCAATTTGTCAACATATAACACCCAGTGCTCATCCCATCAAGTGCCCTCCTCAGTGCCCGTCACCCAGTTACCTCATCCCCCCATCCATCTTCTTTTCTGCAACCCTTTGTTTCCCAGAATTAGGAGCCTCTAATGGTTTTCCTCCTCTGATTTTTCCCCACTCAGTTTCCTTCCTTTCCCTTATAATCCCTTTCACTATTTCTTATATTCTATGTATGGGCGAAACCATATGAGGATTGTCCTTCTCCAATTGACTTATTTAACTCAGCACGATACCCTCCAGTTCCATCCACATCGATGCAAATGGTGGGTATTCATCTTTTCTGATGGGTGAGGAATATTCCATTGTCTGACTCAATTTCTCTGCATGCAATCTCCCCTTTTTCTATAGCAGAAATTTGCTACTCCTTTTTTACGGCTAATCCTGTCTTCTGGCCCTCGCAAACCAACCTTAGTCTGAAACAGCCAATAGTGTACATGGAGAGTTGTAATTCTATGTATATGGGTTCAACTTCCAGCCCTGGCTCGAACAGAATCTTCTAAGACAGCGATAATTAGGCCACCTCCTCATTGCCAAGCCTTGTTCTTAAGACCTGAGTTTCAGACCTGTTTCCCCCCCCCCACAATGTGAACAGGACTGTCAATCTACTTGTTCCCCTCTCAAAATCCCAAAGGGAAGTCCTAAATTGACCAATGATGAATACCTCCCAACGTGAATATATCTGACATTCTGTACGAACATCCTGAACGGTACTTGGAACAGTCTGTTACATTTGTTTATATAGAGAGCAATCCTCACACTACACTAGAAGCTGCTCTGGAAAGAAATTATATTTTACTAAATTCTGTATTCCAAGTACCTAGCAGTATCTGACTCCTGGTAGTCTCTCCAATACTTTTTGAACAATTGTTGCATTATGACAATGAAAAATTAAGTAGTAATTTTACCTTACTTTGAAGTTAAAATGTTTGCTGTTTAATTTCTCTTGGATGCTCAAGGGAAGTGGAGTTCACTGGATCTTAGATCAGTTTAAACATCATGTCACTTCTTTGACCATCTGTGTTGATGGATGTCTCAAGAGGCCACCTGTTAGTGCATCCAAAGACTACTACCTATAAAGCTGAACTGGTTACTTTTCAGCAGGTAGTTCATGATCTCCACAAACCTGAGGAAGAGTTGAGGGGAAAAGCCTAGAGCAGGACTTCTTCAATTAAGTCAAATTATGCCTCCCATGAAGAAAATGGAGATTTGAGATTCTGGAAAATATACTGGGATCATCTAGGTATAGGAAAGTGTGATCTAAAAGAGATGCAAAAATATTCCATGCTCATGGATTGGCAGAATTAATATTGTGAAAATGTCAATGTTACCCAGGGCAATTTACACATTTAATGCAATCCCTATCAAAATACCATGGACTTTCTTCAGAGAGTTAGAACAAATTATTTTAAGATTTGTGTGGAATCAGAAAAGACCCCGAATAGCCAAGGGAATTTTAAAAAAGAAAACCATATCTGGGGGCATCACAATGCCAGATTTCAGGTTGTACTACAAAGCTGTGGTCATCGAGACAGTGTGGTCCTGGCACAAAAACAGACACATAGATCAATGGAACAGAATAGAGAATCCAGAAGTGGACCCTCAACTTTATGGTCAACTAATATTCGATAAAGGAGGAAAGACTATCCACCGGAAGAAAGACAGTCTCTTCAATAAATGGTTCTGGGAAAATTGGACATCCACATGCAGAAGAATGAAACTAGACCACTCTCTTGCACCATACACAAAGATAAACTCAAAATGGATGAAAGATCTATATGTGAGACAAGATTCCATCAAAATCCTAGAGGAGAACACAGGCAACACCCTTTTTGAACTCGGCCACAGTAACTTCTTGCAAGATACATCCACGAAGGCAAAAGAAACAAAAGCAAAAATGAACTCTTGGGACTTCATCAAGATAAGAAGCTTTTGCACAGCAAAGGATACAGTCAACAAAACCAAAAGACAACCTACAGAATGGGAGAAGATATTTGCAAATGGCATATCAGATAAAGGGCTAGTATCCAAGATCTATAAAGAACTTATTAAACTCAACAGCAAAGAAACAAACAATCCAATCATGAAATGGGCAAAAGACATGAAGAGAAATCTCACAGAGGAAGACCTAGACATGGCCAACATGCACATGAGAAAATGCTCTGCATCACTTGCCATCAGGAAAATACAAATCAAAACCACAATGAGATCCCACCTCACACCAGTGAGAATGGGGAAAATTAACAAGGCAGGAAACCACAAATGTTGGAGAGGATGTGGAGAAAAGGGAACCCTCTTACACTGATGGTGGGAATGTGAACTGGTGCAGCCACTCTGGAAAACTGTGTGGAGGTTCCTCAAAGAGTTAAAAATAGACCTGCCCTACGACCCAGCAATTGCACTGTTGGGGATTTACCCCAATGATTCAGATGCAATGAAACCCCGGGACACCTGCACCCCGATGTTTCTAGCAGCAATGTCCACAATAGCCAAACTGTGGAAGGAGCCTCGGTGTCCATCGACAGATGAATGGATAAAGAAGATGTGGTTTATGTATACAATGGAATATTCCTCACAGTCATTAGAAACAACAAATACCCACCATTTGCTTCAACGTGGATGGAACCGGAGGGTATTATGCCGAGTGAAGTCAATCGGAGAAGGACAAACAGTATATGTTCTCATTCATTTGGGGAACATAAATAATAGTGAAAGGGGATAGAAGGGAAGGAAGAAGAAATGGGTAGGAAATATCAGAAAGGGAGACAGAACATGAAGACTCCTAACTCTAGGAAATGATCTAGGGGTGGTTGAAGGGGAGGAGGGGGCGGGGAGTGAATGGGTGATGGACACTGAGGGAGGCACTTGACGGGATGAGCACTGGGTATTATTCTGTATGTTGGCAAATTGAACACCAATAAAAAATAAATTTATTTTTTAAAAAAAAAGTGTGATCTACCTATTTGTAAGGGGACTGTTCAATTTCTAGTTTTAAAAGTCAAATAAATGTTAAGCTATTGAAAATGAAAGTATAGAATTGATTATAATATTAATTGGCACTCAGTAAGAACTTATAGACAGAATTTTCAATTCACTCACTTACCAAGGGCAGAATTAGAATTCCAGGTCAAGTGGTGGGTTAAATTTTGAGAGTATACACTAAATAAAAGCCGAGCAACCAAACCAGTGACTACATGGGAAGAGAGACTGCTGTGATGTAAACAATTTGAGGCAAGATCCTAATATTTGGATTTCATAAGCCTATACTTTTTTATTTTTATTTTTTTTAAATTGGAGGAGCAGACATAAGATTGCAACCTTAATTTTTAGGAAAAAGAAAAAAGCAACACCAAAAATAGGAAGCATATCATTTCAAGATTTAAAAAAATGTCTAGATTCAATAAATTTAGCAGTATGGAAAAAATACTATGTGGCCACTGGCGTTAATTATTAGTTTCCATTTTTAAAATTATTTTCCCCACTTTTAATTATTTCCCATTCCTCTGTCCAGCAATGTTGCATGTTCTGATTCTAAAAGACAAAAAGGAGAGAAGGTTTGAAAGACTGTGCAGTTGGCAAAGAAAGCAAGCTTACTCTCATTCTTCCACCCTTCTCTGGTATCCATCAGGAACTCTCATCCATATATCAACTTAAAATTGTTGCTTATTTTAAGGAACAGCTTGGAAAGGAAAAGCCTGGGACCTGGAACAGCTTGCCACTGCATCCTATAAATTCTAACAGTGTACCTGAGTGATTGGTGCTTAATTAATCTCTATTTTTTTAATGCTTAAATGTATACATGGCATTGCTGCTTCCCTTACAGAGATATTAGAAATTGCCTATGTATTAGAGCAAATCAAAACTCAGAAATCATGCCAATTATAGAGTTTTCTCTTTGATTTCAACCAAAAGAAAGTACCTAAATTATATATATTCAAATGTGGGTGATAACATGTCTAAGGATAAAGCATGAAATAATTTTTGAAGTGATTCTTCTCTTAGTAATCAAGGCTTTAAAGAATCTTTATACAAGGACATGTGTTATTTCTCCTTGCAGGATATCAGCTTAGAAAGGCTGGGGGAACAGTTAATACATCTCATATCCGGCTAGGTCCTTAAAAGCCTATCCTTGTTATATTTTAGGACTACATTATTTTAGTTGACATTAATCAATCTCCAATTTAAGAATACAACCTCTACTATTAACTTTTTAATTCTTTTGCATGTTTAATGATAGAATCCACCATTTTCTCCAAGTGTGCTAAAAGTAAGTAGGAACTAGAAATCAGGATCACTATTCATTTGATACCTTGTCCTTGGCTTCTCTAATCTTGTTCTGTATATGCTCCAAGTAGACCAACCAGGTCCTGCAGAAATAGCACTGAGAAACTGACAGTGAAGGTCCAACTTAGAATTTCTCACCATGTTCAAACTGCCATTGATTAAAACAAACTTTAACACTTGTCCATCTTTGGTTCAGAAATAAAAGTGGTTGAAAAAGACCATTATTTTGAAAAAGAAGTTCAACCTAAGCAACAGAGGAACAAGTACAATACAGAAAACTTTAAATTATCAAGCTTTTTGAAAGTGGTTGTTACTCCATGGTAAGTGGGCAAAATACAAGGTCTTATTATCATTGAATTTTGATAAAAGAAACTTAATACATGGATTCTTTAATTTGAGAAATTACATTATAATTCAGAAGCACACAAGATTTTCTGGTGATATTTTATAAACCAATTGTTTAGAGAGAATTCAATTATTACTAGTAAGTCTTACTGTAGAAAGGTGTCTAATTATAGTTGTAGGGTTAAGTCTATTTGATTCTGTCACTACCTTATCAATTATTATAGCATGAACAAAATATGGCTGGCCTAGTGTTAATGAAACTCATATTCCTGTACTGTAGGTTATAAAAAAATTAGTTTTTCTTTACCCTTTACTTGATCCTATGATCATGTCAATTTCTTTGTAATTTTCCTACAAACCTCAGTCCATGTGACAGGAGTATAAAGGTAAAATTTACACATAAAGTAAAAGAAGCTTGGAAAAAAAAACTCAGAAACTTTAGAATATGAATAAATAATCTAAAAGTGAAGCAGAAGAAGAATAATCTCTCAAAACAAATTTATCAACACATTTCAGCCCTGGAAGACACTGACAAAAATAGGAAATGAGCCGGGTAATATCAGAGTTCAAACTGTAGAAGAGAAAATGGCATCATAAATCAAAGTACAAATAATCATGGTGAAAATGCAAATATAGTTGCTGACATGCCTGACACAACAGAGGGGAATGAACAAGTCTCATTCTAATATTCCAGGGTGAATTATTTGGCACAAGGCAACAACTTATTATGATCAGCCTTCTATTAAAGGTAAGCATTTTAGGAAATTCTGATGGAAAAGGCAAAACCCCAAGTGCTCTGTGAAGTTATATAATCCAAAATAGAATTTCTATTTATTGAGTTCCTATTATGGGTCAATCATGGTTATTTACCAATGCAGTTTCATTTAATCTGCTCAAAAATCCCATGAAGTGGAATGTTTTCTTCCATTCATAAATGGAGGGAATTGAGACCCACACTATTTGTAAAAAGTGTCCAAAAAACAAAAAAAACAAAACAAAAAAAAACTTTTAAAATAGGACCTATGGAATGTCATTCACTGGGATAAAGAACACTGAGAGACCAGCTTTTGGGGACAAGATCATCAAAAGTGAGTGAACTTAATTTACAATTGAATCATTGATCTCCAAATGAATAGTTATGCTTCAGAGGTATGGAAGTGTGACTTCGGCATCTACAAGCATCATCTACAGATAGTTTTATTAATATACCCACTTCTGATAGATGTTAAGGATACTTTTGTGAATTTTTGTATTATTTTTATGACTAATATTACTGATGATTACAGATAAGTATCAAATATTAAATGCAATGGACATTCAACATCAACTTTCTCAAGAAATCAAAATTAATACTTTAAAAATGCACTTTAAACTCAGTGCCAAGGTTATTCCACAATGAAAAAGTATTACTAAAAAAAGTAGCTACTGATTTAGATCACATTATAAGTAAATAGTAAAGGCATTAAGACTAGACCCCTAAGCTCTGCAACTAAGTATTTCCCAAACACCATTCATGTATACCCAACCTGTAATTTCTAGTGTTTCAAATGGACCTCTGTAGGAGAGCTGACAATATCGACTCCACCTTTGTCCTTCCATCTTGTTTTCCCTTCTCGTACAGAAATGGCGCTGCATTCTATAACTAGGAGAGCCTACCCCTGGCATATAGGCACTGCCACTTAGATAATCAATAGAGATGACTGGTGCACACATGGTGCCACTTTAGGCTACTCTTCTGTGATATCACCACAATGCCCCTCACTCTATAAAAGCTTTGGGTTGAGATCCAGTCCTGGTGGATCACAGCTGTAGAGGATGGGCAGAAAATAGGGGCAGAGAACAGCTGGGTAGTGCCCTGGATCATCTATCCACCTGCCTGCTTATCCCTGTCAATAAGTTACCCTGAATCAGAAAAAAAAAATAAAAAATAAAAAAAAACACACCTGTAAAGGATATCGAGTGGCTTGCTTCATTTTTCAGTATTAACCCATCTTCTCAAGCTGGAGGATATATTACTGACCTATTACTAAGCCTCATCCACCTTCTAAGAACCTCACTGACTGGTGTGCTATTTTGCTTTTTGCAATTCAAAGTAGGGGTTATGACACAACTAACTGGTACACCAAGAGGCCTAGAAGTGACTCCTTTTCTTAGGCTACTTTGTCCTTTGGTTTATCAGAGGCAACCCATATCCTTTTATTGAAAGTGTTCAATTCTTATACCAAGACCCAACTGAGGAAACAGAATATGGTTTATCATTTTTCAAAGATAAACATATCAAAGTGAAAACTTTCTGTCCACTATACATGTGTCCATACATGATTAGGGGAGACTGTGGCAGAGGTACAGATGTAATAAAATAAGTGAAGTTGTATCGGCAGAACTATTAATATCTCTATTTTTAGAGAGAAAGAAAGAAATGCTAAATCAGAAGGCCGACAGGGCTAATTGACATAAACTGGGACACTCCAGGACTAACATTTACTACACATATACTCCACATAGACACACATGTGCACACACATTGATGTGGTGATGTCCTGAAACAAGAAAGAAAAGTGTAAGACAGGAGCTCTTAATAGGTGATCTGCGGAAACCCAATTACTATACTGGGTTTCCATACATCCCCTAAAATTTTATACACAATTAAATAAGTATCCCCATGAATATTTTTCTGTGGACGAGTGCCCAGAACACGGATCCAATTCTCAGAGGTCTAAGACTTCAAAAATATAAATAACCACCATTCTAAGAGGTCCTTAAAAAGTTAAAGAGCCTGCTTTGCCAATAGTGAAACATCATGAAGTTACTAAAACAGAAAAAAAAAATGCTCAAGAAATGAATTTGATCTTTGCCATAGTATGGAAAAAGTAGAGTCAGTCTTTACTGAACACTGTTTTAAAAAGACATTTTAATAATGTGTCAAGGTAAGGAAAACCTAGACTTAAAACAGATTCCTTACAAAAGCCAATATTGAGCCATCATTGATACATCGTCTCTTGCCAGCCTGATTATACTATTTTGAGCAAGAGCCAGATCTTCTGGATCTCCCATAACACTTATAACAGATTTTTCCTCAATCTGTTAACTTGAAATAATTTTACTTATGAAGATTTAATGTGCACCCATTTAGTTAGGTTGCATTGATAAGATGATTTAAGACATCCTACTAACAAAACTGTCACATCATATACAATCAATTAAAGATTCAAATATGTAAGTGTATTATTACAAGAGCCAAATTCATTTAAAACAGGAAAGTTCAAACTACATAAAGTCCTTTCAGTGAAGGACAGATCCTTGATTTATCGAGCTTGCTGATGACAGGAATAAAATATAGCTTTGCTTCAACAAATAAAGGACAAAGTTTTGAGGTAAAACTTTATGCACAATAAATTAAAAATCCGAAGTTTTCTTTGTTGTAGAAAGTTTATGCAAAATTTCATTTTTTCAAACTTCAACTACATTAACGTTTTGCTTGTTGCTTTATTCTACAGGCTGTTATAATTATTTCCTTTACTGTTATAGCTTACTTCCTTCTCCTTTCTCCTAATTTCTAGTTTATTTAGCATCTTGAATTATGTAGAGATCAAGTCCTGGCCTCGCCAGTGTAGTGAGCAAATTTTGTGAGTGCAAAGATAGCAAAGAAAAAAAAAATTAAGTAGAAGGAATTCAACAGAAAAAGCTACCTTCCTAACTTTGTAGTCACAAAAATGAGGTAAAATGTAAGTGAGTAAATGAAATAAAAATCCTTAGGGGCATAATTGAGCTCAACTAGAGAATATAAACAATTTCAAATAATACAAATTGGCATAAGACATCATCCACAAAAGCACTTGCCTTTCTAAATAAAGCAGAGTAATGCTAAATTAAGTGAATAGAGGATATCCTAGCAAAGCACCACACTAACCTAATAAGAAATGAGGAGATGTCATGAACCAGGACATAGGAGGAACCCACCTCCAAGGGTGTATTAACTGAGACAAGAACAAGTATGTGATAACAAATATATATTCGAAGGGTCGTAGCACTTCTTCTGATCAAGCTTCTCAAAATAATGTGCCTTATTGGACATTTTAATATGTAATATGTCTTATACTCCCACATTTTAGATAAATATAGACAAAGTGTTTAGGACCACAGGAAAGCTACTGCACAGGAAGAGGCCTCAATCATCATCCACTGCAAGGGTTGGGGGTGGGTTCATCTACCTCCTACTCCACATTTCCTGAAAGGCTACAAGTGGGGACTTACCGTTAATTGGGAAAAAGGGAAATAATGCCCTCTCAAGTCAGGGAACATTAAAAGATTCTACAGCCAAAATGGAGACAACAAATGCAAGCAAAAAGATACTTGGAAGGAGATTTGTGATGAGGTGCTAAAATCCCTGCTACATCAACTGGACCTTGGTGGCAACACAATAGCAAACTGTACGCCAATCTCTCTACAATGTAAGTTTTGAAGCTTCTGTACAGTAAGATCAAAATAGGTGGAAGAGTGAAAGAAATAGATTTCCCATTGAATTGGGAGATTAATGTGCACAAGAAAGAGCTAGAATTTGATGGGAAAGAATACATAGATAAGAATGGTCAAGGACACAGACTGCAAGCAGAAAATATATACAGAGCTAAAAGAGGAATAAGATACTCAACTAACGGTCAATAGATAAAATAATGAATTATCAAGTTTACTCAATTATTAATCTAGTTTTAACGGTGTCAACAATGATAAGTATAAACCTGCAACCATTTAGCTCTAATGATCAATTTTGTACCATAGCCTTGTACCCAATGATTATTTTTCTAAAAACCTATTTTAGAAAAATTAAGATTTGCATAGGTATATTCAGAGGTTTATTCTTCAGTTGTCTGAAATAAAAACAGGAAAACTATAAATATGGCCCCCAATAGAATAGCTTAATTATGACAAATCCCTGTATCGGAAATGTATACAGTGCCTAAAAATGGAATGAAGCTGGGTGAATCGTTATGAAACTATCTCCAAAATATGTTTTCCACTTAACAAAAACAAATTCCAGAATATGGTATAATCCTACTATTAAAAACACTAACAAAGAACAACACTAGACCTACACACACGAGTTCATCTTGAAATATGGACGGAAGTTTATTGTTATTTGCATAGAGTTGTTCACACAGACCTTTACTTTGTTTCATATGTTTGTATTGTTTGATTTACAGTGACCATGAGCTCATATATTACTGAATAACTGATGAAAGGTTTAAAACATTAACATAATTGTGAAATGACTAAGGATAAATTTTACAGGACATTTGGAGGAACTTTATGAGGAAAATTTGACTGAGACACATAAAAGAAAGTGTGAATTAATGAAGAGACATACGACGTTCCTGAGTAGGAACACTCAAGGCTGTAAAGCTATCCATTTTCTCTTAAATTGATCTATAAATTCAATGCAATTTGAAATAAAGTCTCAGTGGGATTTTTTTGGAACTTGACAAAGTAATTTTGAAGTTTCTTCCGATAGATTACAAAATATATACAGAAGAGAAAATTTTCAAGAGTAATGAGAGAAGACCATACTAGATATTAAAAGGTAGTTATACTGGTGGCAAAACAAAAAAATGTATAAAATAACAGAAAATATAAATAAGACTATGTGGTTATGTAGATAGCATTTCTAAGTAAAGGATGTTCTTTCTAAAGTAAGGTGTTTAATAATCTGCACATTTGATAATATAGATCCCTTCCTTTTTCATTAAATGGAGACAAATACATGAAGAATTAGGATTTAAATATAAAAATTAACCTGTATTGATGAGAGAATGAAATACGTGTAGTAATCTGTATCCTATCTGTCTAGGGAAGGCCTTCTAGAAATCTGAAAGGAAAAAAATCATAAAGGCTAAGTTGCTAGTAAAACATTAAAATGTAAGAAGTTATATGCTACTATCAAATCTAAAGGCAATAACAATGTTCAAAATTAGCTATTGCAAAGTGAAAAAGATTTGTAAATTAAGAAGCTCTTACAAATTGGCAAAATAAAGAAACAGACCCCCTGGTAGTGTGATTCTGGATGAGTGGTTAGGAATCCTGTAAAGGCCTCTCACTGGACACCTGCACACCCATCATCTTGGCTTCACAGTTTGAGGTATCTCTGGCCTTGTAGGAAAGGCTCTGTGGGAGCCTCCAACAACCAACAACTGAACTGAGCCCAGGCAAACCGAGGCCTAGGTTTATCTTAAAGAGAGTGCAGACATACCGTCAGGGCCAGAGATGAAAAACTGAGCATCGAGGAGGAGCCCTGAAAAACATGGGCACCCTTGAAATAACGGGGTTGCCTCAAGAACACTGAACCCTGGAGCATGAGCCGTTAAGGAAAACCAAAGGTAACTGGGAATATTTTTTTTTTCTTGGAATAAGATAGGGATCCTTCAGCAAGACACAAAATGCCAAACAAAAAGACAATTCACCTGCTTTTCAGTAACTTTCTGTCAGTAAGAAACCCATTTAAGTAAAATAAGAGAAGCCCCAAACTGGCAGAAAAATCACTAATGTATATATAAACCAAAACTTGGGGATCATTCGCATCAACAAGGAAAAGAGAACCCAATAGAAAACTGGTTATGAACAGGCATTTCACAAAAGAGGAAAGATGTATGACTAATAATGTAAATGCTATGCAAATGAGGACCACAAATATATTTTTAACATCTGGTTGGCAAATAATAAGGAATGTGGCAATACCAAGATTTGTAGAAAATAAAGATCTTGTAAGTTAGTAAGCCACTTCGAAAAACAATTTGGAACTTTTTTATGAAGTTAAACATAAGTTTAAGCAACACTGCTTTCACATATTTACTTCAGCAAATCTCTTGTACAATGTAGAAGTCTCTTACATACATGGAAATCTTCATAAAAGAACTTATAATAAGCCCAAAGTGAAAATGACCTAAACACACAGAAATATTTAATAAGTTGTGGTATATTTATACAATGAAGTATTATGCAGCATTGAACATTAGCATACTGCTTGGGTAAAAAAAAGTGAATTCTTAGAGAACTTGGGTAATATCCTTGTTCTAAAGATCTAACAACAATGACAAGTTAATACTGTCTTGGTGGACATTTAAACACTGTACAACTTGCTATTTAAAATGGCAATAAAATAATAAATACAAAAGCAGAATAGTGTTTAACTCTCATGGTGGCAAGGGGATAGTATGTCCACAGACAGATCAGTTTTGGATACATTTCAGTTACTGAGTTATGTGGTGGGTACTTTGATGTTTATTATTAGAAATATACACACATGAAATAGAGAAATGGGAATGGACTGGTGATTAGAGGGTATTATGATTAATCAAGTCTTTTGTAACGAGAACAGTAAGGGAGAGAACAAAGGAGAGGCAATTTTAAAAAAAATCCAAATTATGAAACACCAAATATATTTTTGAAGATTCACTACTTAAAGATTTGGACGTTAAAACAAAATCATTTGCCTTTTGGAGAAGTTAAAATAAATGTTGCTAAGATGCAGAGTTGGCAAGAATATAAGTTGGTGGAGATTTCTGGAAAGCCATTGTAATTGCATGTTTGAGAATTTACCAGAAGAAAATACTTAAGGAATTTTAAAGGAATACTTTGTATTCTAGAATATTCATTTCATATTTTTAATAATGAAGATAACAAAAATATCTAAATACCTTATTTTGGATTCAAAATTGGCATATCCACAGAACAAAAACAATCAGGATTTTTGTGTACGCCATTTCATAATTTTTACATAAACAAGTATACTCAAAAATCTTAAATTAGCTTTATATTATCTCAGTGGTGGAACCGGGATAACATTTTTAAGATTTTATTTATCTCTTTTCCCCCCTCTCATAATTATGCTATTACTTGTTCCATGCCTCCCCCAAAATGGGCTTTTTAACATCATTTCTACTTTAAAAAAAAAAAATGAAGTTTTGGGTCAAAACCAGCTCACAAACATCAGGTCTCTCTGCAGTGATTAAGAAAGTCTCACATGATAAAATTAAGATGGAAAAATCAAGACCTGACTGGCATTCTGATTTCTCATTTTATCTAAAAAGCCTCTTTTAAGAAGAAACGAAGTAAATGATTTCCCCTAAGTGTTATTAGGGTACGAAAACTAGAAGTGTTCAGGGGGCCCGAACTGTTTTCAGTATCAGCTGAGTACGGAATGATTTATCTGTGACCTAGCAGTGTGGAATCCTGAAGTTTCTATCAACCACTTCACATTAGTAAAGTCCCACCAGGATCTGAAAGAGCTTTTTGTTGTCTTGTGATTTGGGGATACAGATTTAGGTTTCTTTTGCTGCACTCTTCTTTTCTGCATGGTAACAGCTGGTGAAATCTTTCTCCCCTGTCATTCGCTGAATATATCATCTGCAAAAATCACAGAACTACTCAATATGTGATCATAAATGAATCTTTCAGAATAGGCGCAAGAAATATTCTCGGATCAACCCAAACCAGTAGAATCAGCACATCTGTCCCTAACACATTTGAAGGATTAAGATTTTCTTTCCCCAAGGTCTACTTTCACACACACAAAAAATGATTTAAGTTGCTTTTCATGCTATTTTATATTATCCTATTTTACTAAATGACAACTGCCAACTTTCAAAATGGTCCCCATGATCTCCATCATGTGATATCGATGCACTTGCAGAACCACTCTCACACTGTACCAAGCTTAGTTTGTGTGACCACTAGAGGACGGTGGAGGGATTGCATGTCACTTTCAGGAGTTACATCAAAGGCACTGTGCTTCATGTTGGTGCTCTCATGCATGGTTTCCTGCCCTTTTTCTTTGATCACTGCGGGAGAACCCAACTGCTCAGGTCATGAACTCTACAGAGAGGTCTAGGAGACATCTCCAGTTAACTGCTAATGAGTAGGTCCTCTTGGAAGCACATCCTGTAGCTCGTGTTAAGCCATTAGAGGAACAAAACCCTATCTAGTGTATCTGCAATTTCTAATGAGGACCCAGAACAACCCAGCTAAACCACTCATCTGCAGAACTATGTTAAATTGTTAACGTTTGTTATCATGTGTTGAGATACTTTGTTATGAAACAATACACTTTCCCAAGTTTGGAATGTTTTGAACTAGGTTCTCAACAAAAAATGTCCCCTCACTATGTGGAAAACAGTTGAACAGATAAATGGTCATATAAAAGTTATTTTTTTTATTTTTTTATTTTTTTGCAGTGTCTGCCTCTCAAGCTTCACTTTTGTTTTGTTTTCTGGAGGTGAAAGATAAAAGCATCTGGGCTAAGTGATCTTTAATTCTAAATTTAAAACCTGCTTCTGTAAATTGACTGAGCTCTTATTACTTGAAATGGAATTGTATTCCCATAGGAATAAAGCAGCCAAGAAATAGAAACAGTTCATCTTTAACACAGATTAAGCAGGAAGATTAATAAAACTTTAAATTACTGAAGTATCTTAAGATCTGGAATATATTTAACTTATTTATTCACACAATTTGAGGATTTAAAAAATGTATTTTATTCAGTGATAGCACTAGTCTCTTCCCTTAGATAAAAATACAGTCATCTTTTCAATTGACTTTTACTAAGTGCAATACCAGATTAAGACATTAAAAAAAAAAAAAAGGCTTCTTTGATAGTAAAGCAGCTATGAAAAAACCATGGGGGGTGGGGGGAGTTCAGCAAAATCACAGAACACTGGTCAACATACAAAAAAAAAAAAATGTAGATTACCACATAAGCAACAAATAGTTGAAAATTGACAAAAATATCTTGAATAATAGGATAAAAAAAACTATGTATAAATTCTTCAAAATATGTTTAGGATCTCTAGATGGTAAATTATAAAACACAGATGAAAGAAATCCAAGGAAAACTAGATTAATGAAAAGATACATTGTGTTTATGGATTAGAAGATTCAGTATTGTTAAGATGTTAATTCTCACCAATTTGGTCTATAGATTCAAGGCAATCCCATTCAAAAATCTCAGAATTTTTGTAGATAACCATAAACTGATTCTAAAACTTGCATGAAGGACACAGTAAGTTTGGAAAAACCAAATTTGGAGCACTCCTGCTACTCAATTCCAAGACTTACCATAAAGTTAAGGCAATCATAAAAAAGTTAAGATGACCAATAAATGTTGTATTGATATGGGGATAAGAGAGGGCACCTGCTGTGATAAGCACTGGGTCATGTGTGGAACTGTTGAATCACTACATCGTATACCTAATGCTGTATGTCAACTACCAAAATAAAAGTGATATTGATAAAAAAAAAAAAAAAAAAAAAAACAGGAACATAGGAAAACAGAACCGAACTGAGTCCGGGAAAAGAATCACACAAAGAGTCCAATTATTGATACACATGCAAATGTAATTCAGTAGAAAAAGAGGTTTTTTTTTTTTTTTTTTTTTTTTTAAAGGTTGCAGGAATAATTAGATGTCTATAGGCAAGAAAGGGACTCTCCCATTATAGAAAAGTTAAAGTTGATCACAGATATACATGTAAAAATGTTGTCACAGATATACAAGTAAAAGTGAAAAATAAAAGGACTTCTGGAGAAAGAAAAAAAAAAAAAAAAGACATGCAGGAGAAAATCTTTGACTCCTTAGATAAAGCAAAAGGTTCTAAGATAGGATACCAAAAGTACCATATAAATTACAAAATTAGACTATAAAGTTAAAATTTCCCTGTTAAAGACGCTGAAGAGAAGGAGATAAGCTGCAGACCAACAGAAGATATTTGTCAATTGCTTTTGTGGCAAAGGACTTGTATCAAGGATATAGGAGGATCTCTCAAAACTCTGTATGAAGACCATCCAATAAGTATAACTGAGCTTACTATGTGAATGGATAATATCCCCAGATAATTTATGTGAAAGTATTTGAAAAGATACTAAACACCCTAGTCATAAGGATAATAGAAATTAAATCACAATGAGATACCAAAACATTTTAGAATAGTTTTTTTTTTTTTTAAATGTTGACAATAGTAAGAGCTGACAAGTAGGTGGAGCAACCAAAACTCTCATACATTGTTAATGGGAATACAAAACAGTAAAGGCAACTTTGGAAATTGAGCAGTTTCTTATAAAATTAGACTTACATTTATCCTATGATCCAATATGACCTCTCCTAGGTATTAGCCAATGAGAAGACTTAAGTTCCTACAAACATCTGCACATGAGTATATAGGAACTTCATTCCTAACTGCCCCAAACTGGAAATGACCCAGATGAAACTTCAGCTGTTCCACAGATAAACTGTGGTCTATCCACACAATGGAATACTAATCTAGAAAAGGCTCAAATTATTGATTCACGCAGTACCATGGATGGATCTTGAACCCATCTGGCTAAGTCAGACATGAATGCTGTCTTGTGATTCCATTTATATACAATTTTGTAAAAGGCAGGACTGTGAAACAAATCAGTAGTTATCAGGAATGGGGCATGAAGAGGGATTAAAGGGGTAGCGTAAAGGAGTTTGGGGGGGTGGTGATGGAACAGTGTTATATCATTACTAGAGTGGCAGATTCATGGCTTTGCACCTATCAAAATCCATAGAATATCACAAATAAATGTAAATTAAGACATCAATGATGGTGTAAAGTGGCACTGGAGGCAACAGAAATGGAATTCAAACTGCAGCAAGTGGGAAAACATGGTAAGACTTAAAATTCCATAGAAATTTACATATTCTTCACCATTCATTAAGCTAGAGCACACCTCCTCTGTCGTGAAGTGAAACAGAATGAGACACTTTTGTGATGTGAATTTATATCCAAGAATATTTTCTCTTTAGGGCATGAATTATTCTATGTGTGGGATGCCTCCCCAATTTGGCGATCATTTGCCAAGTTTGTGATTCTCCAGATAAACAGCAAGCATCCCTTTGGGTAGCTAACATAAATCTGGTGAGATTTTTCCTTACTGACAAGGTTTAAGAGAAAAGTTTGAAGTCTGAAAAGATATTAGATTAGAGGTTTAGGTATATCAGAGTTTCTGTAAGCATGAAAGATACCTTAGATTAATAGTTGACTGCTCCACTGTGCACCACAGTCTTGGGTAAATACACTAGTAGGGTATTAACGAAGGAATGGGTGGGTGGGGAGGCGAGTGTATGGAACAGGCTCCATATTCAGAAAGCACTGGAGGATTTCCACGAGCCACGGAGCAGAAATCTAATGATGTTCTCTTATATACATCAAGCAGATTTGTAAAATGAAATTGGCACAGTAACACAATCAGTACTTCAAAATAATTTACCACCACCACAAAGCTTTTAATATAGTGACAATAGTGCTGTGTTCTTGTGATGGCTCAAAGAGTCTGTTTTGAAAATGAAATTAAATTATGTATTTTCTTTGGTATGCCAAACATTTGATGAATCTATTGTAATCTAAAAGCCAGGCGCGTCAAAGCATTAGCATTGATGTTTAATAGCATAGGCCAGTCCCAGAAAACTGCTTATGTCAAGCTTGTTTAATATAAATGGTTTCATTTTTCAAGATTGTATTCACTTTATGTAGAATTTTATAGATTTTTTTCCCTTTTAAGTAGCTGGCATTGGAGAAAAATACTTTCACCTTTGAAATAGAATAAAGACTGTTTACGTTTAAGGAACGTGGGTGTGAAAGTGCGCACATGTGTGTGCACATAAGCAGCAAAAGTGAAAAAGTTAGGAATTAAAAGCCATAAACTATTATAACCATCGAAACTGGTGCAAAGCTTTTCAGTCTACTGTGGAAGTCCTCTCAAGTCCACACATCAATAGACATGACCGACTCAAGGGTCTTTAGTTCATGTGCGCTCTCCTTTATCCATGATGGTTCGTTTTCTGTGTCAACTTGACTGGGTCACAGGGTGCTCAGGTAGTTGGTCACACATCGTATCTGGGTTTTTTAGTGACAAGCTTTATGGGAGAGATTAGCATTTCAGGCAGACTGAGTAAAATAGAGTGTCCATCATGATGTGGATGGCCATCATTCAAATCCTTGAAGGCCGACGAATGGAGAATGCTCTCTTTCTGCTTGACTATTTATCTGGACATGGATCTGCTGCTCTGGGATTTGACTTTTACTATCAACCCTCCTGGTTCTCAGGCCTTTACGCTTGGGCTGGAACTACGCTACCTCAGACACAATTTGCAGTTAACTGATCAGAAGACTTTTCAGCCTCCATAAACATATGGGCCAATTCCTTTAAATTAGTCTATGTTCCGTTGGTCCTGTTTCCCTGGAGGACCTTAAAGATTTCCTCTATCTTGATTTAACCACTCAAAAGAAATAAAATGTTCATACTGTAGTTGTGAAGGAAAGATCAATATATGCCAAAGAAATTAAGCCCTTGACATAACTGATAGCCCTCCACTCCCAAGACTTCCCAATGTGAACCTGGATATAACATTAAAAGTTCTTGATTCATTTCGACATTATTTTTGTTACACTTAATATACATGTGTGCATGAAGGTAGATGGAAATATGATAGCCCCAATCTCACACATATTATTGATATGAAGATTTAAAGAACTACAAGAATTCTCAGTAATCCTTTTGAGTTATCTTATATAGACCATGAATTTGTTTCATGAGAAAACATTTCATTCTGAATTGAGAAGTATGGCTACCCACTTATAATATTGAACCCACAGTCAAACACCAATAAAAATCTGCCTCTGCTAGGGGATAAAAATGTCAAATTTTTTTTTTAAATGTAGCCCATTCACTTTAACATTGTATCTGTCATCTGAGATTTCAGCTAGTAAAAATAACACTAGATCTTAGAATATGTAAAACTCTGCCATAAAGAAGTGAGTCAAGTGTCTCTAAGTTAAAATAGTTACAAATGTCAATGTTCTACAAACGCAGCCACAGACGTGCAATCTGAACATACTAATTATTCCAAACACAGCCAGCTATCCCAACCACAACTTCTGCATGTGATTCGCAGGGAAAAAAAGAATTAACTAAAACAATAGCAGATACTAGCAATAAAATGCCCTAATCAGGTAACACGAATTATTAAATGTCTGAAGTTTAATCACTTGCCTATGGCAACCCCTATCAGATATCTAATAGGCTTGCATATTTTTTTTAATCTATCCACCAGACATTATAGAGCACCTACTGTGAACCAAGTATTTTGCTACATTATGGAACTCGAAAAATGATTAAGAATGAACTGTTTCCATGGGTGTTTGGGAGAGTAAGAGATATTTTTAAAATAGCATACAGGTCCTAGGATAGAAATGAGAAGAAATAAAGACTTGATATATCAGATACTTACTCGCAAGTATTAATCACAACCCACCTGAATACAGTGGACAATCAGCTGTCCTGCCCGCAGACACTGCCGGCCACTCTGGGTGACCAGACTCTTCCCCTACACTGCTTGAGTGACACCATGAGCTGTGCCAAGTGCTAGCGAATGGCCTGGTCCCCCAGTGCTGCTTCCACTTCACCTTCACCTCTGTCAGAATGACTATTTAAAAAAAAAAAAAAAAAAAGTGCTGGGGGTAAAAATAAGGAAAAAAAAAAAAAAAAAAAAAGGAAATCCCATGCATGGATTAGTGGGAATGTAAAGGGCTAAAGCCATTATGGAAAACCGTATGGAGCATCTTCAAAAATAAAAACTAGAGCTACCAGGTGATCCAACAATTCCACTTCTGGGTATATGTCTAAGAGAGCGAGAACACTAACTGAAAAAAGATATGCACCTCTATGTTTATCACGTTACTAACAAAAGCCAAGATTTGGAAGGAACTTCTGTGCCCAGGGATGGATCAATGAATGAAAAAAATGTGGTGCATGTGTATATACAGTTGAAATTTGAACAAAAGTTTGAACTGTGCAGTTCTACCTATAATAGTCTTCTCCATAAATACAGTGTATATTTAAGTATACGTTATCACAATTCTCGTTTAGTCGTTTACTTTAATACAGTCTATAATATACAAAATATGTTACTTGACTAGGTGTTATTGGTAAGGCCTTCCCATCAATAGTAGGCTACTGGCAGTTAAGTTTTTTTTTGTTTTGTTTTGTTTTTGGGGGGGTCAAAATTATACGTGGACTTTTGACTGCATGTGGGGGAGAACACTCCTAACCTCTGCATTTTGCCAGGGTCAACAGAACAATGGAATACTCTTCAGCCACAAAAGCAAAATCTAACCATCTGCTATAGCATGGATGGACTTTGAGGACATTACGCTAAGTGAAATACGAAAAATTCTTTAGGATTTCACTTTTATGTGGAATCTAAAAAAACAAAACAGCATCAGACTCAGATACAGAAAACAGACTGAGGTTTGTCAAAGGAGAAGGGAGATGGGGGCAAGGGGTGAAATGGGTAAAGAGAGATCAAGAGATACAAACTTCCAGGTATAAGTCATGGGGGTGTAATATATGGCATGGGGAATATAGTCAATATTGTATTACCTTTGTATGGTGACAGATGGTAACTTGGCTTATTCTGGTAATTTCATAATGAATTTAAGTGTTAAATCACTATGCTGTACACCTGACACTAATGTGACATTGTCAATGATACTTCAGTTTATTTAACAGAAAGAGTGTATTTGCACAAATAGGGGGAGCTGCGGAGGGAGAGGGTAAATCAGGCTCCCCATTGAGCAGGGAGGCTGATGTGGGGCTTGATCCCAGGACCATGACCCAAGCTAAAGGCAGACACCTAACTGACTGAACCACCGAGGCATCCTAATTCTTCAATTAAAAAAAAAAAAAAAAAAAAAGAAGTAATGAACTTAGTAGTTACAATTCAAGATAGTATAAGAACATTTTAAAAAGCAAAGAACAAAATTATCACTTTTATGATAAAGTATGTCAGATTCAGCAATAAGTGCTTTCCAGGTATTTTATTTCCTTATAAAAACTCTAGGAAAAATATACATTGTTATCCCCATTTAACAGGAGAAATACCTGAGGGACAGGTTGCTTGCATGAAGTTGTTTAAGTAGTAGAGGCAAGATTGGAGCCAGAGACTGAGTAAATCTTGGGTTTATTTGCTATACAACATTCCAGCTGTTTAATGTGATAATGATGGAACTGAATTTAAACAGCTAATATATTAAGAATGCTGAAAAACATTCACTAAAACCCCACATGCTGTTTCAATGCTCCTACATCAAACATGAACCCTCTTAAGTGCACCTATAGTCAATTTTTAAGTTAAATAACTCATATACATAATATTGCTGATCACATAACCCTACACCAAAAACCCCACAGATGACCCCGTTTATAATACCAATTAGCACCCTTTCAAAATACAGCAGTCAGAACTCTAAAATATACGAGGATATTTTTGTTTTTTTTCTATCCAGTTGAATGAGAAGTATCATGGATACATGTGGGGAAATAGAGAAGATGATCTAGTAACAGGTGTTTCAGCAAAAGCTAAACATATCAAACTTTGAAATCTTAAGTCTTAAATAATATGCAATCTTGACTGTGACTGATTAATTTTTAATGGCATTTTAAGTGTGGGGTCCTGGAGAAAGCACTCAATTTAAGAAATAGCCAGGATGGAGACACAAAAGCAATACTAACACCAACATACTAACCCTGGAGCTTAACACCAATGCCAGCACAAATCTAGCCCTGGTCTAAGACTCAGCTCCAGGGAACACATTTCATTTTTCTGCTTTAAAACAGCCATCTTGCAAGAGAAAAGGAGGTACTTTTCCACAGAATAAGGCATTCACCAACTCTGTGGCATGCATCTCAAAATATCATATCCATAAACTGTCACAGGTGTTCTTATTCACTATTTGAGTAATTCTACAAAGTTTTAGTAGCAGTTACTAAATATATTCCCACTCCTAGGTTTTGCCCTACAAATATTCAAAGGTGAGTCAGAGGCTCTGCTCTCAAAGGACTTCCAACCTTATACAAAAGATTAGAAATCATTAAAACGGTGGGGGGGGGGGGCGGGGGAAGATCTTGGAGAGATGCAGAGGTTCGCTGAAGAAATCAAAGAAGTTACAGAAGAATTTTCCTGAAGGAAATGTAATTTCACTGGGGCCCTGAAGGATAAGTAGATTATAGCCTGTAAAGACAGGTTGGGGGGACAGGGGAAGTTGAAGGCATCCAGGCTGAAGTAATTATGAGCCATATAAGGAGTTGGAAATAGGAATGCTAAGTCTGTTGGGTTTGTGTTATTAGTCATTGAAGGTCTGTGTACACTGGAGACACATGATGAAAAGCACATTTAGAAGGGGCACGTGGGTGACTCTGTTGGTTAAATCTCTGCCTTTGGCCCAGGTCACCCAGGTCATGATCCCAGAGTCCTTGGATTGAGCCTCACATCAGGCTTCCTGCTCAATGGGCGTCTGCTTCTCCCTCTGCCTGTTGCTCCTCCTGCTTGTGTGCTGTCAAATAAAATTTTTTTTAAAGTGTACCTTACAAAGAGTTATCTGGCATCTACAAGTAGGCCTCATTGCAGGGACAAGAAGAGTAAGCTATTGCAGTGGCCATGCCAGTGTTCATGGGCACTGGACTTGAGTGGAAAAAGCTTTACCTGGCAACTGAATGCCTAGGACTATTAAAATCTGAAGGGGTCAGTAAAGACAGTTAACATTTGAAGCTTGCACAAGTCCAAGAACATTGTGGAAATCTAGTTTAGGAGTTGGTTTGGTGAAGAAAGCAATTTTTGACAATTTTGAGAGCTTGGAGAAATGGATGTACTCTATTGAAAGGCATCCAAAGAGATGTGGAGCTTGGGAAACAGGACATGGCTTAGTTGAGGATTTGGAGTACATCACCAGAGAGACAATGATTAAAGTTATAAAAGTTGACACATTCACGAAGGGAAAAAATATAGAAGGCGTTAGAAGAAACCACGACTATTTATACTCAATGAACAAACTAGTACTAAAGCATGTGGAATACCAGATAAGAGAATTCAGGACTATAAAGTAGACACAGAAAAACCAGAGACCTAAAATCCAACACTTCTTACCAGAGTTTTACATGTTACAACTTAAATAGTTCTGATGTAGATATATAGTAAATTTTGTTTGAACAACATAGCCTTAAGTTTAACTTTTTATGCTTTGAATCACTCACCTGTAAAATGGGAAAAATACCAAGTTCATGAGGCTGTCAAGAAAATTAAGTGACTTAACATCAGTAAAATGCTTGGAACAGTGCCTGGCACATAGATAGGGTCTGCTCTTTTGGTCACTTTAAAATGGTTTTACAGATGAAACAGGCCAAGGATCAAAAAACTGGTAAGTGAAACCCAATCAAGGAGGAGGTGACGTTCAATGGTATCAAAAGCTGAAGATTAGAATTAAGAAAATAAAAACAGGTTTGCTATTAAGGAGTTAATTTACTATTGCTTGTCATGAAAGAATTTACCATTATCTAGAGAGCCACTTTAATAGAGTGGGAGGAAGCCAAATCCAAGATCCAAGTGGTTGAGGAGTATTCTAGCTAGTTAACGCTTTAGCATGCTTTCAACGAGCTAACCATTAATACTGATGACAGTGGTCAACTTCCCTGCGTTCCAACAACAACAAAAAAGTATACAATGCATATCTGTATCACAACCCAAAGCATATCAAAATCAAATATTTATGAACCTGTCTATATTAAGAAACTAAGACATGATCAATATCTTTATATACCCAGTACTTAGCACAGTACTGGTCACGTGGGAGACCACAAATGTCAAAAAGTTTAAACATAGATAATGCATTAAGACAAAATCGAAGTGGTCACCATAGAGAAATGTACTATTTGAATCTATGTAATGTATATTCAAAATATATGTGATCTTCTCAGTTCGGAATTTATTAATGTTACTTTCTTGTTCACAACAGAATTGCAGGGTCATTTCTGTATAGAGAGCTTAAGCAACAGAAATTCATAAAATTCCCTTTGGAAGAAACCTACATGGTAAGGTATCTAGCAACATTTTCCCCTCGGGGACATAGTGGCATATATAATTCCACGGGCTTGCATAGGAATTACGTACGGGTGTTTTGTAACAAGGATTGTGTGCTGTTGAAATGTCGGGACAGAAACTGAAAAACAAATCTCCTGTCAACCCAGACCAAGGTCCCAACTGCCACAATCTGCCAGAGCACAGTTTGGTGATTCTTTTTTTAATTGGCTTAAAAATCTTTTGCTGTTTTCAGATGAAGGGTGATTTGGCTAATTAACAATCTCGTGGGTTCTTTCTTATTCTCTAGCTGAAAATAAAAATGACTCACTTCTAGTTAGTTTGAAAGAAGTTAAAAGAAACTCATGTCTGGAAATGGCTATTAGCAAACTTTACCCAAGTTAAAGCGTTGACAATTTTGTGTGTGTGTGGAGAGGGAAGGATGGAGTTGTATCTAACTGATGCTCTGTGTAAATATAATGGAAGTATTTATTGGGCACAAGTGCACCAAGCCCTTTCGTAGACACTGGGAGGTATAAAAATAGTGAGTTGGAATAAATCTTCAAGGGATTTACAGTCAACTTGAGGATGGGGAACTAGACTAGTAATTTTAAAATATTAGAGCAATTTAAAGTACACGGTCATGTACATTTATACCCTCATCATCACTTCCTAAGACTTCTCTAAAAATCTCCAGATTAGTCCTTCTGTCAATTCAGCCCAATTTTTTGTATTCTTTATAGGGGCACATTCCTAAAATGTAGATTATATGCTAAGATATTGTTTAAAAACTAACAATTTTCAGGAGAATAAGACTTACCTCAGGATGATATACAAGGCCCACTAAGACCTGGTTTCTGGCCACCTCATCGCTGCCATTTGCCAACCATGCATGTAGGTGTGTATATGATGTACTTACATGTACAACGTAATTATACGTATATATTTAGAGAGATAAATACAACTATAATGTATTTTACATGTAGTATATGCAAAACCAGGATAACTTTATTTACCCCAGGATTTTAAGGGGAGTTTAGCATTTTAAAACCAGTCCATTTAATTCACAGTATGAATCAATAAAAATCATATAATCTAAGGTACAAAAAAATATTTGAAAAGAGTCTAACATCCACCCATAATAGAAAGTAACTCAGCAAAATAGTAATAGAAGTAAACTTCCTCTATCTGATAAAGAGCATCAATGAAAAACTTACACCTAATATCCTACTTAATGGTGAGAAACTGAATGCTTATCCCCTAAGGTTGAAAACACCAGAATAGTGCTCTCATCACTTCTATTTCACATTTTATTGGCATTTCTAACCACAGACTAAGGGGGAAAAATTAAAATATCCAGATTTCTAAAGCAGTAGTAAAATTAGGTATTTGCAGAGATGATAGTCTATGTGGACAATACACACGCGCGCGCTCACACACACACACACACACAGCTATGAGAGCTAAAGAGTTTAGCAAGTCTGCAGAAAAAGCATACAAAAATCAATTGTATTTCTGTATGTTAGCAATGAGCAATTAATTTGAATTTTAAAACTACTATTTATAGTAGCATCAAAAACTGAAATGCTTGGAAAGAAATCAGGAAATGTAGAAGATACATAGAAAACTGAAAATCTTGCTGAGAGAAATTAAAAGACTGAAATAAATGGAAAGATCTGCTTAATATGGTTAAGATGTCAATTCTCCCAATTCTGTCTAAAGCTGAGATAGAATTCCAGTCAATCTCAATGGGAATTATAGATAGCAAAATGATCTTGAATGTACATAGAAATGCAAAGTACCTGGAACAGCCAAAACTTTTGAAAAATCTATAGGCTATAAGATTAATGCTATCTGATTCCAGAATGTATTATAAAGCTATATTAATGAAGACAGTGTGATATTGGTTTTAAGACAGATCAATAGACCAATGGAACAAAAAAAGGTCAGTCTAGAAATAGCCCCACATATATATGGAAAATTGATCTTTGACAAAGGTGCAATGGCATGTTAGTGGGAAAAAAATAGTCTTTTCTACAAATGCTACCAAAATAATTGGATAATGGTACATTTAAAAAGTTTATCTTAAAAAAAAAAAAAACAATAAAAAGTTTATCTATGCTTTGTGTGAGTCACAAAAATTCAAAGTACATCATTGACCTAATTGTAAAATGTTAAGTATAAAGCTCATCAATATAACCTTATAAAAACAACCACCCTCTATGACCTTTGGTCTAGGATACCAAAATGTGATCAATAAAAAAGTTTTTAAGTAGGACTTTACAAAATTTAAAACAGCTGCCCCAAACATTATTAAAAGAATGAAAAGATAAACCACAGGCTGGGGAAAATATTTACAGGCCTATCTGATTAGAAACTAGTACCCAGAAAATATAAGGAACTCTTAAAATTCAATATTAAAAATACAATTCAATAAGATTAGGTAGAAGATTTGAATAAGCATTTCAAGGAAAATCTAAGGATGGCAAATGAGCACATTAAAATATGCTCAACTACGGGCAGCCCAGGTGGCTCAGCGGTTTAGCACCACCTTCGGCCCAGGGCGTGATCCTGAAGGTCTGGGATCCAGTCCCACATCAGGCTCCCTACATGGAGCCTGCTTCTCCCTCTGCCCGTGTCTCTGCGCACCCCCACCCCCTGTGTCTCTCATGAATAAATAAAATCTTTAAAAAGATAAAATATGCTCAAATCCTTAGTCATCAGGAAAATGCAAATTAAAACCACAATAAGCTATTCCTACGGATCTCATAGCATGGCTAAGATTTAAAACCCCAAACATATCAAGTGTTGGTCATAATGTGAAGAAACAAACTCTTATACTTTGCCTGTAGAAAGTAAAAATGGTACAACGACTCTAGACAACAGTTTGGTAGATTCTGAAGTTCAACATGACTCCTTTTTTCCTGCCGTTTCACTATTAAGCATTTACCCACGACATACTAAAGTAGGTGTTCATACAAAGATTTGTATAGGAGTACCTGTAGCAGCTTTTCTAATACCTAATAAATGAAAATAACCAAAATATTCCTCAACAGGTGAGCAGATCAACAGTATTTCCAACAATGGAACACTACTCAGCAATAAAATGGAAAGAACTGGTACATGCAAAGGTATAGATAGAACTCAACATCATGCTGAGTTAAGGAAACCAAACAAGGCACACCTTAAATGATTCCATTTATACAAAATTCTAGGAAATAAAAAAAAATGTGTAGCGATAGGAAGCAACTCAGGGGCTTCCTACAGAGAGAGGTAGGAGCATCAGAGTGAGGGTGGGGTGGGGAGGAAGGCAGTAAAACAGGCATAATGAAATTTCAGTGTGATGTTATATTGTCTTGATTATGGTGATGGTTTCACATTATATGTAACAGGTCAAAACCTATCAAGTTGCACACTTTAAATACGTGCTATGTGCTGTAGGTCAATTATGCTTCAATAGAGCTTTTTAAAATCTTAGAGATGGATTCTAGATGGGAACAGTGCAAGTATTTGAACAGAATGATTCACAGGTGGAATGGTTTAGACGAATGAGAAGTGGACACAAATGGAGTTTTGAGGAGGCACAAAAGGGGGTAATTAACTTCCTTCTCTCTCACTGGGTTAAAAAAAAAAAAAAAAAAGATTAGAAGTAAAGATTCCATAGGTGGAAGTAACTGGGGATATAAGATCTTTTGCAGGACAAGCGAGGCCTAGATTTTGGGAGGCTTCTTTCTAAAGGAAAGTTGCCAATAGTGGTTTTATAAGCAAGTGAAGTACACTCTCAGGAGAAGAGAAGGGATTTTCTATTTATAAAGACCTGAATTTGAATCTTCTGTCACCTAGGCAAGTTACTCACATTGAGGCTCGATTTCTTTATCTGAACACTTGTAGTAACAATAATGATCTCTAAGGCGTTGTGAAAAATCTCCAATTGTCCTTGTTTTTCTTAGCCACAGCTGAAAACAGCCCTGATGAGCAACAGCTATAGAATAGAATTGGCATAGCTCCCAACTAATTAGAGTCCAACTAAACAAATTTGAAGGTATATTAAGAACCCGTAACATCCCATAAGTGCTGTTTAGAATTTGTTTTGCTCCTTTTTGGTGTAGAATCTTGTCCTCTTCAGGGGTGTAATTGCAGTACTGGATGCCCACTAAGTTGTAGCCCCATCCCAGTCTCACCGTGGATCACACGGCATCTCCAGTCTATCACTAATTTGCACTACAATCTGCCAGCCATCACCAACTCTGGACTCTAACTGATGCCATGTCTCTAAGAGGACTTCCTTTTTCTGTCTCGAATGTATGAGCACTGCTTACAGTTACCTACTATCATACGTCTACCAGGAAAAGCTCAGATGAGACAAATTCACAACGTGCCCTTGAAAATTTAGGGCAGCCCGGGTGGCTCAGCAGTTTAGCACCGCCTTCAGACCAGGGCCTGGTCCTGGGGACCCGGATCAAGTCCCACATGGGGCTCCCTGCATGGAGCTTGCTTCTTCCTCTGCTTGTGTCTCTGCCTCTCTGTCTCTCTCATGAATAAAAAAAAAAAAAAAAAAAAAGAAAAGAAAGAAAAAGAAAATGATGATTTAGGCACTCAGTCTGCAATTGGGTTGATAATCTTTGTGCCAACCTATACCATCTTTGTACACATCTTACTTCGCATCGACAGGCCTTGAAGCTGTAACACTTCTAGCTGCTGAGCTAAACTTGGTCTGGGAGACATTTGACATGAGTAAACTTCTAGGGCTTATCTCATGTTAGACTCTAGCCTTGAGTTAGTTTTCAGGTCCAGACACTGGGGACTTTTTTTTTTTTTTTTTTTTTTTAAAGATTTACACAGAACATGTGATCCAGGGAGATAGGGGAGAGAAAATTTCAAGCAGACTTCCCCTGAGCACTGAGCCCAACTTGGGGCTCAAGATCATGACCCTGAGATCACAACCTGAGCTGAAACCAAGAGTCGGACACAACTTAATAAGCCACCTGGGCGCCCCCTCTGTTTCTAAGGACTAAAGTTGCTGCTGTAACATCTACTTCATGACTGGTTAAAGACTAGGACGTCTACCAATTAAGCCCATTTTTTTCCTTACCATCTTAGTCCTTTTTTTTGGTTCTTAATTCTCCTTGGTAAAAGAAAATGGATTTGGAGAATTTAACATACATGGGAAATGGTCAAGTTAAATAGCCCCAAGCACCTGACTCCTACTCTAGTTGCCAAATGGCAACTAGAAACTTCTCTAGATTTCTTCTTTTTTAAAATTTTATTTGACAGAGAGAACACAAGCAGGGAGAGCAGCAGAGAAAGAAGCGGGCTCTCTGCTGAGCAGAAAGCCCAACACGGGGCTCAATCCAGGACCCTGGGACCAGGACTTGAGCCAAAGGCAAACACTTGACTGAGCCACTCAGGTGCCCCTTCTCCTAACATTTAATTCTCAGACAGGAATTCACCAAGTCGCCTCCTCCTTGTCCACTTATCCTTCAGAAATGGCTGGTTCATTTTCCTGAAAGGTCCTTCCTTCAACCACAAAGATGACCACAGAGCAGAACAAACTGTTCCCTTTAGCCTTGAGTTGTGGCTTCATACCTTTGAGAATCACCACATAAAATTCTTGACTGACACATTCACTGGCTTCACACCTTTTCCGGAAATAAACTATTTGCAGCCATTTCTCACACATTGGAAGGACGTAAGTTTTGTTCATGGTGCTCACAGTATTTTTCCATTTTCTCCATTATTGTTTGGCTAAATTTATAATATGCATTCTTGGAGAACAGGAACTTTGCCAACTTTTATCTTTGCGTCACAGCATTAGCACAGTTACTGCTTAGAAGTTTTAAGAAATTTGTGAAGGAATGACAATGAGTAACAATCCATCGCTGTTCAGTTCTAGATGTACTCAGAGATGGGTAGGATAAGTAGGTTTTTGTGAAGTTAGCACCTCAAGAGGGAATAAATGAGGCACAGAGAAAGCAGAGGAAAAGACACACAAACCCATACAAATAGTTCCGTCTGGTTATGAAGTAACTTTGGTTTTACTTTTTTAAAATGATCCATAAAAACTCATTTTAAGTTTCAATGGTCATTAAATCATTTCTTTCCAATAAGAGACAAAGTCTTCCTTTATTCCCTTCTTGTGTTTCATTGTAGCTCAAACAGGTTAAGAGGAGATGAAGAAGGTAGAGATGAAAAATAGGTTTTGTTTGTTATCTTACAAGATGAAATCTTGGAAGGAATCATTTCAAACTCAGCTATGAACCCAGGTTTAAATTCAACCTTTGACATTAATTAGCTCAGCTGCCTTGGGGAAAACACTCAATCTTCATTGCACCGAGAATCTACAGCCATAAAATGGAGGGAGGAGGGGGAGGGTAAGATCTGCCTTGCTCTAAAAAGTGCATTCTTAGTGTAACCGGTAAGATTGGCAAGAGTGGAACATCAGGGGTCCAAGCATCTCAAGCTCTGTGGATTCAGTCCAGGATGTTTCTGGCTAATTCATTAGTACTGCATTATAAACTCCTGATAATGCAGTTTATTTCTTTTGTGGTTTACTGCACTGGCTCCTTTTCAATTTGTAATTTTTATTTTCCTCCATAATTATCCCTTGAAACAATTCCTAATTTAATGGAAAGGCAATTGGCCTAGGCATCAGAAAAATAAGGTTTCATATTCTTCTGCCAAAAACCAGTTCCCTAACTTCAGGAAAATGACTTCACTCTTTGAGATTCAGTTTTGTTTTGTTTTTTTTCTTTCACTCACTATTCATTCCTTCCACAAATATTTGTTGAGTGCTTAGGAGTACTAGATAGTATTTTTTCATCTGCAAAATAATATATGACTATGGAGTGTGTATATATATCTCCTAAAGCGCCTTTCAGTTCTTGCATACAATATATAATCTTTTCTCACTTTGTTTCCGATTATGTGTTCTTCCCTAGGCTACAAACTTAAGGCTCTCCCTTAAGGAGCCATCAGGATGATTATTGATCATTTCTCTAAATCCATCCTATTCCTCCCCTCATTTTCTGAGGATTGGTTTCAGTTTTTGTTTTTTTTTTTAAGAGTTATTTTAGAGAAGGGAGGAGAAAGAGGGGAAAGAGCAAGAGAGAGTCCCAAGCAGACTCCACGTTGAGTGCAGAGCGGGACACAGGGCTCGATGTCACGACTCTGAGATTAGGACCTGAGCAGAAACCAAGTCAGGCATTTAACTGATTGCACCACCCAGGTGCCCCTCAATTCTAATTGATCAGCCTTTGCCTCTGTATCCTCATTGAAATCCTGCCTCAAACTCATTTGACTATTAATTTCAAGACCAAATGGAGCTAATTTGCAGACATAAAAAGCGGCATAAAATAAGTGATTAACATCACCTCCAAATTACAACTGACCTTTGAACACATGAGGTCAAACTGCTTGGGTCTATCTATACATGGATTTTTCTTGATAAATACAACACTGTAAATGTGTTTTCTCTTGGGATTTTTTTTGAAGCATAATTGTTATATTAGTTTCAGGTGTAAAATGATGATTCAACAATTGCACACATTACTCAGGGATCAAGATAGTTGTATTCTTATTCCCTTTAGTTAACCCATTCCCCCATCATCTGCCCTCTGGTAACCACCAGTTTATTTAAGGGTTTTTCCATCTTTCCTTCTTTGTGATTTTCTTAACATTTTCTCTAGCTTCTTTATTATAAGAATACAGTATATTATACAAAAACATACAAAATATGCATTCATCAACTAGGTTATCAATATTGATAACTTCTTGCTTCAGGTTAAGAGTAGGATATTAGTAGGTAAGTTTTGGCGGGGGGGTCAAAAGTTATACATAGATTTTCGATTGTATGGGGTGGGGTGGCAGCCAGTGCCCTTAAAGTCTGAGTTGTTCAAAGTTAAACTGTAAAGTGACAAACAAAAATCCTGGGGGATCCCTGGGTGGCTCAGTGGTTTAGTTCCTGCCTTCAGCTCGGGGTATGATCCTGGAGACCCGGGATCGAGTCCCGCATTGGGCTCCCTGCATGGAGCCTGCTTCTCCCTCTGCCTGTGTCTCTGCCTCTCTCTCTCTCTCTGTAGTCTCTCATGAGTAAATAAATAAATCTTAAAAAAAAAGATCCACTCACTCCACAAATCAACTGTTTCTGGCCAAATTTTGCTAGTTGAGCTCTCCTATGAGTAATTAGGTTCAAAGACAGGTGTTGAGTGAAGATCTACACTATAGTTCTCATAAAAATGCAGTTTAAGGAGCACGGCCTATTTTGAGAAAATAGTAATACTATCAAACTACTTTGATTTCAAAAACTAATTAGATTTCCTCAAAATTTTAATGCTAACTGTAAAAATCTGTATTCCAACCTCTCAGCAGCAAGCAGACAATATTTGGTTTTATATGTAAGCCAATTTGTGTACCCAACTGGAAAACCTTATTTCTGGCTTCCTGAAGAAAACAGAGCATCAGACAATAATTATCTTTCTTGTCCATTCCTATCCTTCCTCCCCTGTTTCAGGGGAAATGACCTTTCCCCTACTCAGGGCCCGTCTCCTCACCAGTGCTCCCAAAGCCAAGCCCTCTTAACTGTTCAATCACATGGCTGTACCAGTCCTCAGCTTTCATCTTTATTTTTTCCCTCCATGCTGACTCCTTACACTAGTAGTAAAATGTTCTAGTTTCTCTCATTTAAATCGTGGCTTCTCCTGAGTATATATATTCCCCTCCCTATAACCTCATCTCTAACCTTCCAATTGTAGCCAAGTTTTCTGAAAGGCAAGTATATCATCATTCATTCTGAAACCAAGTTTTTCTCCCCAGAATGCTCCCAAATCTATTCCCACTTACTTCAAAAACCTACCTTTATAGCTAAATCCAACAGACAATATTCTCTACTGACTTTGTTCAAACTTTGAGAAGCACCACCTCCTTCATAGCACTTCTTTCCTTCTTGACCATGAAACCAGGGCCTTCTCCAGGTTTTTCTTCTATGCCCTCAGGGCTTTTATAGTGTTCTCCTTAGTAGGTTCCACCCACTGTGAGCATTCCTTGAATATCAGTTGCATAATTGCTTCTTTTGGTTTTTTTCTCATCTTCACACCTTCCTTATGAACCTCATCCTTGATGATAACTCATATTTCTTCACCCTCCTAAACGTCACAACAATCTACCTACCTACTAGATATATCAACTTGAATTTCCCATGGCCTCTTCAAAATGAACATTTTATCCTCTACTGCAAATGTCAGTGCTTTACCAGATTTCTCCTCAATTCTTCTTCCCAATTCCCTTTCAAGGTTTGTATATCACCACACAAAAGCAGGCTTTTAATGGCTAGCACCTGTGGCTCTCCTTTAGCACGACCTCGTGGGCCCTTGAGCCACTCTGCTTACAGGTGCAAAGAGTCTGACCTGCCTGGGGGATTACCAGCCTCATCACCTGTATAACTGTTTATCAATAATAGCGAACACAGGTGTATAAAAGCCTAGCTGCCTTGCCTCAGATTAGGATATCCCTGAGGCATAGTATTCCAGTAACGCCCTACAAGGACATCACCTGAGATGGCAGCATTGCTAGGCTTTCTTCCCCACTCCTGAACTGTTTCCCCCACTTCCTTAGTGGTCTTCTCTTGCAACACTTCCTCAATAAACCACTAGCACCGAAGTGCCTTACTCAGAGTCTCCTTTGGAGAGCTTAATATAAGACATCCTCTTACCAAAACTCTTCACTCTCTTCTTATAGCTTTGGTTATGATATTACAATTATCCCCCCTTTTTTATTCCTAAACTAGAGGTTTAAGGGTCACCATTAGATACCTCAATCTAGATTATTAAAAATATTTTAACTTGTTTCCATGACTACCAGATTTCACAGGTCATATTCTCATCCATAATGCTGCCAGGGTATTTCTAAAACGTAGAAATGATCATGCTATTCCTGAGGTTAAAATGGTTCAGTATCTTTCCATGGCAAAATCCCTAATAAGATGCAAAATCCCACTTATTCATGCAGCAAGTATTTATTAAGTGTGGCATGCAATAGAGAACAAGACAGATGTGATCTATATCTTCTTGAAGTTTTTAGTCAAATGAGGGATGCTATAAAATTAAACAAGTAATAAAAATGTAAGAAGGGCAATTATTGACAAAAATACAAGTTACTATGGGAACTCCTAGGAAGAAAAATAATGAAGTCCATATTTGGAGAAATCTTCTTAGAAGAAACTTTTAGCAGAAATCTGAACAATGAGTAGAAGTGGGGCTGGCAGAGCAAAGATGTCGAGTATTCCAATCTGCACAAGAGAAACATGTGTTAAGCCTTGGAGTGAAAGAAAATGTGAATTTAATAAGACTAACACTTATTGATCAACTGTTTCCAGGGCTCTTCGAAGCATCTAATATATTTGTAATTCCATTTAATGCTCACAGTTGTTTCATAATATTGTCATTGTTCCCATTTTTAGGTGATAAAATTGAGATGTAAGTTTCCTCACATTTTCCCAAAATCATGCAACTAATAAATAGCAGAGGAAGGATCTTAACCATTATACTCTATTACCTCCTCACTCCTACTCTTCAGTAATATTGAACTATTTAAAATTTCCAGAATCCATGCTCTTCCTGGATGTAATACCATGCAAGCGCCCATCCTAACCCTAAAATATACCTATAAAGGTTATATTCATTCCATGTTTTTGTGAAATACTGTGATTTAATACTTTAATACTATAGTATTGAGTGAAATACTATATTTAATAAAAAAATATCATCTGCCCGAGTTATCAAGTTATAGGGAAAGACAATGTATTTCAAATATAAGACTAGATTTGGCTAGAACAGTAGCGTTGAGACTTTGCCTGTTGAAGTGAAATACACTTTAGATCTCTGGGCCGAAAGAAAAAAACAAAACAAAACTGATCATGGTTCCAATCTTGTCCAAATAATTTCCATTTCAGCTTGATATTTTCTTGCCTGATCTCAACTCATCCTTCTTCCCACATTACAAAAAGAGAAATGGAAAAAGAAAATGAAAAAAAGTTAGAAATTGACTCATCTGAATCTCACAATTTATTTAACAAATTAAGTGAAAGCCTGCAATGTTACAGGAATGATGCTAGATGAGCCAGACACTGACGAACAAGAGGCCCAAAGTCTACCCTTTGTGATATTTACTCAACTGTGTGAGCAATAAAAGAAGAGAGTTCTGTTAATTGCCCATCTCCAAATCCCCAGTGCTTCAAGCTGCCTGAGACATCACTAAATAAATTTGTTAAACAAATGAGTAAATAAATTCTCATAGCTCTTTATCAGTATGATGCAGTAAGACACCATGTACTTCACCTATTAAGAATCCAGTTCTTGATCATTTATTTTTTTAAAGATTGTATTTATTTATTCATGAGAGACACAGAGACAGAGCCAGAGACATAGGCAGAGATTCAGGCAGAGGGAGAAGCTCCCTGTGAGGAGCCTGATGTGGAACTTGATCCCAAAACCCCAGGATGACAACCTGAACCAAAGGCAGATGCTCAACCACTGAGCCACCCAGGTGCCCCAAGAATTTTTTTAAATGGTATACATTCCATTATTGTACTCCCGTTATTCCATTCTAGGTATTTACCAAGAACAAAAAGGGGAAAAAAAATCACCATTGTGACAGAGATCAACTATTATGTTCTTAATGTACCATAATTAGATCTACATACTCCCTTTCTAATTTTCTCAGTGCTTATTCAGAAACAACTGTTTCATGGTAATTATCATTGACCTTGATATGACCCTCTCTTCAAATATGTTACACCTGATGCATCAATTAGCCTAAATTACCAAATCCCAAAGCAATCAAAAGGTAAACAACCAAAGAAAATGATCCATTGAATCATATGACCCAATGGACCCTCATACAGAAATGTAAATATGCTTTTCCTTGGCTGCTAAAGACAGTAATTTATTTGAAATGCTGAGCCCAGAGTGAACATCCACATTATTGTAATGCAAGCACATTACTGGTAGCTCCCAATGTACACCAGACTAGGGTTATATTTGTGCAGGTCAAATTGTGGTAGGTAATTGCTGCCTTGCTAATTTGATCAGTTAGATAACCATATCAACTGTATCAACAAATATTGGTTTCATTTGTCTATATGATCAAATTAAACAGACTAGACCTAGCCCAATTAATTATATCAGCTGCCTTAGCAAATAATGTACATAATTAAAAGGCTAGTTAGTAAAAATATTAGCTCAACCCTAACAGCGTAAATGGGATTTTCTGAAAACATAGCCATGGTCTTCAAGTGCTCATGACTACTTAAAATTATCCTTGGCAAAGGGATAATTGTATCTATTATACAAGTTATTCAGGTCATACAATATTTATTTCCATAGTCTGATGGAATTTTGGACTAAATCATACAGGTAAATGCCTCAGTTTTCTATATCCTTTGGAAATGAGTGTCTAAGCTAGGCCCATCCTAAAATGATTCAGGAAATAATATACCCAAAACCACTGAGTCTGTGGCCAGAAGGAAACCTAATATTCTTCAATTATTCCTGTAGTGTTGCATGTAAACATATAAAGACATAATTTTTTTTTCCCACCTAAACTCCCCTGTATTTTTAACAAACATTTAGCTAGAGTAAAGGTAAAGCATTAAATTCTACCAGTTGAGCCTGACAGGCACTTCAAACTTGACCTTTCATTCCATAATAAAATGGAATAAAAAATGAAACTATTATTCTTTTTTTAAGATTTTGAAGATTAAAAGGATAGATTTCTCCCTTAATGTAAATTAAGCTAATGTTATAATTGTGCATCTGTGTTTCTAAAAGAAAACCAAATGCTTGTGCAAGAAACAAAATGGCTGCCTATATGACTCCATTCCTTTTCTTATTTTCTTATTATTTTTTAACAAAACCAAGGTTGAATGATATAGCTTAATGTGAGAGGCAAATAGGTCCTCTTATACTGAACCCTCGAACTAGACAGATGTAACAATCTGATCACAGAGCTCTGGACTGGGCCTTCACACGTGTAATGCTATTTCCTGGAAGAGCAGAAAAGGGTATGTGCTCTCAAAGGACATTAACCTCTCTAAGAGGAACACAGTAGAAATTGAGCTCAGTATCTTGAGTTTAGAAAAAGGGCAGAGAGAAGCCAGGAATGTGGCAGCAAGTGAGTGTCCTCTTGGAAGGAAACAGAGGAGGGAGAAAACAGTCTCCTTATAGATGAATCAATTCTCTTATGTCAAATAAAGACAAGAAAAGCTTAACAATATATAGTATAGTAAATGCTATAGGAGTATAGATACCATATTAGTACAGAGCATCTACCCTACACTGGAAGTAAAGGTAGTAAGGATATAATGCAGATATTAAACTGTTTCATAACTATCGAAAAAAATTAAATAAAGATAGTATGCCAAGCGTGTTTTATAGACAAAGAAACTCAAGCTCAGAAATCAAAACTCACAAATTTCAAACTTGTGATAAGTGATAAAAGCGAAATTCAAATTCAGATTGGTCTGATTCCAAAAACCTATGCCTTTAGGTTACTAATATGCTTTCTTAATTCCAAAGAAAACCACATTTTAAAATTGACAATTGATAAAAATTAGTGTTTAAAATACTTTTAGTGGTAAGTTGGGCAACAAAACTTTTAGTGTAAATGTTCCCATCTTTAGAGCCAATCTAGAGAATGTATCATAATTAAAATGACTGGATTCAAATGAAGATTATTTTAAGAAAAATAAATGAAGTGGCTAAAAATACTTTAAGTGTCCAGGAGTTATTACTGTATAAACATTCACATAACATTTTCAAGTTTTGAATATTTTTGTCTTATTCTATTTATTTACCTTACCTGTGTAAGGTAATATATTTTTTTGAAAAAATATTTTTGGAAATATTATCTTTGAAAATAATAATTGTTTTCAAAGAAATAATTAGATATTGCTTTAAAAACAGTTACTTAGCACTAAATTGTAAAATACTAACAATCAATCTCAGAAAATATGTAAAAAAACTTACATACAAAAAATGGCAAAATACTCCTGAGGTAGAAGAGACTTATGGCATTCATGATTTGAAAAACTCAATATTGTTAAAATATTAATTCTCCTCAAATTTATCTATAGATTCAATACAATCCCAATCAAAATTCCAGTTATCTAGCTATTGTATAATTTAATAAGTTGATTCTAAAATTATATGGAAATGGAAAGATCTAGGATAGCCAGTGCAATTGTGAAAGAGGAAAACTAAGATAAAGGACCAACACTAATCTGATTTAAGAATTACTCTAAAGTTACATTAATCATGACAGTGTGGTATTGCTCCCAAGACAAACAGAACAATGAATAAAATAGATAATCCAGTGATAAACTACGTATATATGGACAAATGCTCTGGACAAAAGTGCAAAGGCAAAAAAAAAAAAAAAAAAAGTTCAAAGACAATATAGTACATAAGGACAGCCTTTCCAACATATAGTGCTAGGAAAAAAAATGGATATCTATATGCCAAAAATAAATAAACTTGAATGAATACACTCCACCAAATATAAAATTTAAGTCAAAATTAAGAATAGGCCTAAATATAAAACCTAAGCCATAAAATACAAACCTAAGGCTACAAAGATTTATTATATACAACACCAAAATCCCAATCAATAAAAGAACAAATAGATAAATTGTGCTTCATCAAAGTTAAAATTTCTTGCCTTTCCAAAGGCACTGTTAAGAGAATGAAAAGACATATTGCAGACTGTGGGAAAGTATTTGTAAAGCATATATCTGACAGTCTTTATCTAGAACATCAAAACTTTTCAAAAACTCAGGGCACCTGGATGACTCAGTGATTGAGCATCTGCCTTCAGCTCAGCTCATGATCCCCAGGGTCCTGGGATCAAGTCCCTCATGGGGTTCCCTGCAGGGAGCCTGCTTCTCCCTCTGCTCATATCTCTGCCTCTCTCTGTATTTAGCTACTAGGTGAATTCACAAATCTGGAATCCAGAAATAATGAGGATAAATAGGGATGGCAAATAAGTATGAGAAAATATTAACATTATTATTGGGGATGTGCAGATTAAAACCACACTAAAATATCACTTAATATCTGTTGAAATGGTTTAAATGAAAAAGACTGACCATGTCAAGCGTTAGTGAGGAGGTAAGGGACCTGGAACTCACAGTTACCACTAGTATAAATGAAAAATGGCACAGTGGGAAAATAGTTTGACATGACATGTTCTTAAATATTAAACATGTACCAGGGTGCCTGGGTGACTCAGTCAGTTAAGTGCCTGGCTCATGATTTTGGTTCAAGTCATGATCCCATGAATGGTGAGATCAAGCCCCCAGTTAGGCTCTATGCTCAGTGTGGAGTCTGCTTGAGATTCTCTTCCTCCCCCTCTGCTCCTCCCCAGCTCTCTCTCTCTTTCTCTTTAAAATAAATAAATAAATTTTTAAAAAAACTAAACATATACCTCCTACATCGCCCAGCCAATCCGGTCATTATTACACAAGAGAAATGAAAACATGTGTCCATACAGAAGACTTCTACATAACTGTTCACAGCAGTTGTATTTGTAATAACCCAATACTAGAAACAACCCAATTATTCATCAGTGGATAAAAAGAGAAACTATCATCAATGCAATAGGGTACTTAGTGATAAAAAAGAAATACATTTATTGATATGTGCAACCACATGGGATGCATCTCATATTAATTATGCTAAATGAAAGAAGCAAGACAAAAAAAGATTCCATACTGTGTGATTCAATTTACATAAAATTTTAGGAAATATAAACTAATACATAGTGACAGTCTGCAGTTCAGTGGTTGTTTGGGGAGGGCAGAGGTAGTGAAGCAGTGGGAAAGAATTACAAAGGGATGCAAGGAATCTTTTGGGGTGATGCATTCAACATGTTTTTATCATGGTTTCATGGGTGTATGCATGTCAAAACTTATTAAATTGCGCTCTTAAATTATGCACTTAAAATTGCTATATGTTGGTTAGACCCTACAATTGTATAAAAATCCTGCTTTTGAGAAGTTTATTTTACTTCTATATTTTTAGAGAGTTTTGAGAAAGCTTTAAATCAGCAGCAATAATGCCTCAGGTAAGCTAATTCAGGAAACAGATGCTGAGAAGACCTATGAGTGCAGGAATGTATTGGAGTGAAACACCTAGGCATGAGTGAAAAAGTAGGAAAGGAGGAAGCTTTGGAGTTGTCTGTGGGGTCTGGGAATTTGCATCACTGCTCCACCAGCCACTGGATTCGGGTGGTCTCCTGGGAAATGGGGCAGACCCGTCAGTGAGAGTTTTCTTCAAAGTAAGTACCTGGGAGAGATTCAACTGTGAACTACTGGTATACAATGGTCAGCAACTTGGAAGAATGGGCACCTGAATCTAGGCAGTTCAGCACAACATCTATTGAGCTATATTCATCATCTCCTTCCTCACCCTCTACTACCCATTAGGATTCCTCTCAGGCTCAGAAATGCCCTGAAATAATTTCTTTTCTGCTCCCATCCAGTAACAGTTGCCTACTCATCCCGTCAGAGTCAATTACCACAACTGCAATAGTGACTCCTTTCCTTCTTATGAGTCTCTGCCATGAGGAGCTCAGAGTAACTGGGTTGCAGCCATTGGTTAAAATTTAATGGGAATCTAGATTTTTTTTTTCTTGTGGTGCTTCTAGATTCACACATGAAAAGATGTTCACCATCAGTGATCATCAGGGAAATGCAAATCAAACTACAGTGAGATATCAACACACATCTATCAGAATGGCTACATAAAAAAACACAAGAAACAAGTGTTGGCAAGGACATGAAGAAAAAGGAACACTTGTCTACTGTTGGTGGGAATGCAAACTGGTGCAATCCCTATGGAAAATAGTATAGAGGTTCCTCAAAAAATTAAAAATAGAACTACCCTATGATCCAGTAATCACACTACTGGTTATTTACTCAAAGAATACAAAAGTACTAATTTGAAAGGATATAGGCACTCCTATGTTATTGTAAAATTATTTACAATAGCCAGATTATGGAAGTAGCCAAAGTGTTCACCTATAGATGAATGGATAAATAAGTTGTGTGTGTGTGGGGGTGTATGTGTGTATATATATATTCCATTATATATTCCACACATATATATTCCAATATATATTCCATATATATATTCCACACACAATATTCCATTGTGTGTATTGTGTGTGTGTGTATATATATATATACATATACATATACATATATATATACACACACACACAATACACACAATGGAATATTTTTGAGCAATTTAAAAGAATGAAATCTTGCCATTTGCAAACAAGGATGGAGCTAAAGAGTATAATGCTATGTGCAATCAGTCAAAGGAAGACAAATACCATATGATTTCAGTCATATGCACAATTCAAAAAACAAACCAAGTGAACAAAGGGGAAAAAAAGGGAGAGACACAAACCAAGAAACAGCTTTAACTATAGAGAATAAACTTATGGTTACTAGAGGGGAGGTAGGTGGGGGGACAGGTGAAATGTGTGATGAGGATTAAAGAGTACACTTATGATGATGATCACTGAGTACTATATAGAATTATTGAGTTACTATACTGTACACCTGAAACTAATCTAACACTATATATTAACTATCCTGGAATTAAAATTTTAAAAATTTAAAAAAAATTTAATGGCAATCCAGCTATGTTCCCTGCAAGAGGGTTCCTCTTCTGAAAAGCAATCTCAGATCCCAGAGTTATAAAGCTAGGATACACAAATTTTCCCCAACGGGTCATGAGGAGCAGAGCACAGCATAGCCCTTTCATTCCTGGGCCAGTGTGTACTACTGACTGGGAACACAGTGTCATATCATGATTATTGATTTAGGGGGTATACTATATTCTGTAGGGTGATGCCACATTTCTGTAGGCTAGCTTCTCCATGCTATCTCTCAGCTTTCCACTTACCAAAAAGCTGCCCTATCGTTCTATCAAATCAGAAGCTGTGACTATAGGGAAAATATTCTGAAAGCCTTTGTGAAGTCTGTTGTCTGAGACTATATGCAAGAAAGGCATACCTGTAACCAAAATATATCAGTTTTGATCAAAATAAATCAAATTGTCACCAAGCTGGTCAGCTGACTTCCTTGAAAGATGGGCTCAGCTTGGGCTTTGGTTGTATATTTGTCAGGTTATAGAGTTGGCACTGGCAATGCCTTTAGTGAATTGAGCTTCCATCTCTGCTACTGTGGCTTCCCTGATCATAAGTCCACAGTGCTAGTGCCAGGTGTGGATCGAGAGTTAGTCTGACTGATATCAGGTAACCACATCATGTTCTTTATTTAGTTTAGGGCCTGTTCTGTGATGGATTGTTTCTGGTGATGTTGACACTTTGTTCTCACTCCCACAGTCTACCTGCATGCCTCCACATCAGAGTTCTTTGTTGTCTTTAGATCTTTCTTCTTCCAGGTTTCTGAACAACCAGCCTACTCATTCCCCATGGCATGAGTCCATACATATTCTTGACTTGAGCTATATCTCTTCCCACATAAAGTGGATGCTCAGGTGCACCACCTGAAGATCTGCACATTGGGAGGCCTTCTCTTCATCACTGTCTTTCAAGGCCATGCCTGAATGGGGGTATAATGCATCAGTAGTTCATTTTCAGCTCACATCCATATACCAAGCCAACCCAGTCCTGAAACAAGGTTGGACATTTTCTTTCCCCATCAATTGATCTTAAGAAACCCAGTGTGAGGGACCTCGGTGGCTCAGTGGTTGGGTGTCTGCCTTCGGCCCAGAGCATGATCCTGGAGTCCCGGGATCAAGTCCCACATCAGGCTCCCTGCATGGAGCCTGCTTCTCCCTCTGCCTGTGTCTCTGCCTCTCTCTCTGTGTGTCTCTCATGAACAAATAAATAAAATCTTAAAAAAAAAAAAAAAAAGAACCCAGTGTGAACTGAGAGAGTGGTACATCAAACAATGGTCAATGACAGGTGATTGAGCCACTTATTCATGCAACTGAGGTGTCTCTGGCTTTCTTAATGCCCAATCCCAGATGAATGACTTCTCTTTTGTGAATTTTTTGCTGCTATACACCATCTTCCCACCACCATCACCACACACACAGACAGACAGACAGACACACACACACACACACACACACCTAAACTTATGAACTGATTAGAGTGAGATGATAGAACTCATAAGAGACAGTCCTATTAGCATTGTCATATGGTATCCCATGGTCACCTGTGTCATATCTACCAAGGCCTAGGAGAATGTCAGGAACTTTTCCTTTGAATGGTGTTGAGTTCACTTTTCTGTATGTGGCATGGCCCTGCTCTGGAAGTTTAGGGTCTATGCTATCATACTCCAAGTGGAGTGTGATATAAAATTCACATGACCTCTTTTCCCACCAGAATTACTTCTAATAACGTTAGAAGATCTGCCAAGGAATATGGTGCAAATGCCAGGGATATTGGCACCACAGTCTGGACATACTTCAGAGTCTTTTCTTCTTTTAGTCTCACTTAAAGATGATACCCTTTCTTGTTACTCAGTAAATGCATTAGGGCAATATTCCCAAGTACGATATTATATTATCCCTCAAACCCAAAAGGACCTACTAGTCATTACCCTTCCTTCTTAGCAGTCGAAGGTGTGAGATGCAATCATTTATACTTTATACTGGAAAAAAAGTTTCAGCATGCTTCAGATCACTCTACCTCCAAAAGTTTCATTGATGTGTCAGGTCCATGAACAGTTTTAATAGAATTTATCTCACTTTGCTGGGGCTCAGATACTCCTATACACCTGTCACTTCTTTTCATCTGATCCCAAAATAATATCCTGGGAAATCTGGAAAATATGTCAGAAAACAGAAGAGTTAACATAGCCCTTGAGCAAGACTGTAACTACTACTGCCTGTCCTGTAACGATATGAACTCTTTTCAGGGGTAAGAATGGAAAATAATTTAATCTCCAAATCAATGAGCCAAGAACTTTGACAAATTCAGTCAGTATGTACAGTTCCCATATATAGAAACTTCATATCTACCATCAGATTATCAAGCATCCCAAATGTTTCAAAAAAAAAATCAATTCCAAGACAATACTTTTATGTGGTCCATTACCATCAATGTTATTAAATCTTTAAAATCTTATTGACATTCTAAAAAGCATCAAGCAAAGCAGATCATAGGTCAAAAAAAAAAAACAAACCTTAAACATATTTATACACATACACTTTTAATATTTTCCCTTCTCTCCCAGCAGTATTCCATTTGCCTGGCTTCAGCTAATTATCCATCTCCTTTATAAACTAATCTTCCTGTAATCATAATTAAATGTTAGTACCACATGCTCTGACTCACCACAGTAAACTTTTCCAAGCCCAAGACTACAGCAGACAGTAACTTTCTGGGGATACATAAGTCAACATCTATCCATCACTCTCTGTGTCTCTCATGAATATATAAATAAAACCTTTAAAAAAAGTGTGGGGGGTGGGGGGATGCCTGGGTGACTCAGCGGTTAAGCATCTGCCTTTGGCCCAGGGCATGACCCTGGAGTCCTGGGATCAAATTCCGCATCCGGCTCCCTGCATCTCCCTGCTTCTCTTTCCTGCCTATGTCTCGTCCTCTCTCTTTCTCTCTGTCTCTCATGAATAAATAAAATCCTTAAAAAAAATTTGTTCATCAGCCTCATTTCCTGTGAGCTCCCAAAATATACAACTCATTGCTTACTGAACATTTTAACTTAAATGTCTCTTATAACATTCAATTAAATAGTTCCACATTTCAACATATTATCTTATGACCCCATTCTACTTTCCCACTCCCCGAAGATTCCTCTTCACTCAAATAGATAGCAATATTATTCAAAAAATTATCCAAGTTAGAAAGATAAAGTTTATTCTAGATGCATCATTATTGCTGATTCCCTACATATGATTATTATAAACCCTGAACATTCTATCATTCTAAAATATGTTATCAAAAAATAAAAAATAAAAAAAATAAAATATGTTATCTACTTCAACATTTTACTAGCCATGACTTAGCACCAAGCTTCATTAGTATCTCCTTGAATCATAAGATTGTCATCTACTTTCTTCCAGTATGCCCACTTCTCCAATCTATTCTCTAAACAGTTCATACTAAGGATATTTCTAAAATGTTCATTTATCACTCTCTTTCATAAATACATAAATGTTAGAATAAAACTCAAACACCTAGCTATATATAGAAGCCCTTTGTGATCATAGCAGTATATTTTTAGCTGCTCCTGCTATTTACTCTTGACTACAACTTAACTAAAACAAATGCAATCTCCTGAATGGGCATTGCAGGTTAAGGCATTGGCTTCTTCACACAAGCTTTTGTCTCTTCTTGAAATTCTAACCCTAGCCCCTGCTTCATATTGCAAAGTGCTATTTGTCTTCCAATACTCATCCCATTGTCAACTCTTCTGGTAAACTTTTCCCAGCATAATAATAGAATATATATTTCCCTCCTTGGCCCTCAATATCCTCTGTAGCACTTAACACAAAGTACTGTAATCATCAATTTTTCCCCCTCAATAAATGGCAAAACAAGTCATTCTTACACTGGTCTTCATGTCAACAAAATCAGTAATTAATTGTCATAAAAAATTTTTTGACAAAAAATATAAATCTGATCTCTGTCAAATATCTGAGAAATTTTTCTAGAGTTCACTCTTTTGCCAAGAATCATTAATCTAAAATGTAAAGAGAAATGGGCAGCCCAGGTGGCTCAGCAGTTTAGCGCCAGCTTCAGCTCAGGGCATGATCCTGGAGACACAGAGTCCCATGTCAGGTTCCCAGCATGGAGCCTGCTTCTCCCTCTGCCTGTGTCTCTACCTTTCTCTCCTCTCTGTTTCTCATGAATAAATAAATAAAATCTTAAAAATAATAATAATAGTAATAATAATAATAAAATATAAAGAGAGAATATAATGAAATTAGGAATAATAATAATTCTGATCACTTAATATTTTAAGTTTTTTTTTATTTTAGAGGTTTTTTTATTTTTTGATTTACAAAAAAATTGAGAGGGAGGTACAGAGGATTTCCACGCATCTCCTACCCCTAAATATGCATAACAGCATCTATTATCAATAATTCTCACCAGAGTGATACATTTTTTACCAAGTTTAAACTTACATTGGCACATCATAATCACCCTCTAGTTTACCTTAGGGCTCACCCTTGGTGGTGTACATTGTGGGTCTAAATAAATGCATCATTACATCTATCCATCATTTTAAGTTATACAGAGCATTTTAATTGACCTAAAAATTCCTTGTGCTCTACCTCTCTGTCCTCCCACTTCTGTCATCTGCTGATTTTTTTTTTTTAAGATTTATTTATTCATGCATTCAGAGAGGGGAGGGGGGGCAGAGACACAGGCAGAGGGAGAAGCAGGCTCCATGCAAGGAGCCCCATGCGGCGCTCGATCCCGGGACCCCAGGATCAGGCCCTGGGCTGCAGGCGGTGCTAAACTGCTGCGCCACCGGGGCTGCCTTCCTGATTTTTTTTTTTTATTATTATCTTCATAGTGTTGACTTTTGCCTTTTGAGAAAGTCATATAATTGGAATCATACAGTATGTAGCCTTTCATGATTTGCTCTTAGGCCTATGCATTTATATTTCCTCCATGTCTCTCCAATGGCTTGATAGCTCATTTTTTTTATTTAGTGTTAAATAATATTTCATTGTCTGGGTGTACCATGATAACTGAATTTTCATTAAGTGTCCTCTCTGGTTTCATATTATTTTATTCCGGCGTCATGTGAAATTACTATATATCACCTACTATATTTTCATGAAAAGTAACTGCACAACATACGCTCTTCTTCCAGTAAGTTTACTATTGTTTTCAAACAGAAACTAAAGATTGAATAATCCTTAGTAAAATATATTCTACGTTTCTAGCACATAGTAATATTTTAAGCAAAATTAAATGTTTTACTATTCTTTTCTTTTGAAAGAGTCTTTCCTTACTTATAAATTATAACATAAAAAGAAAAAGCCAAACTAATTTTAAAACATGTTGCACTAATACATAGAAACAAATAGGATGAAAACAAAAGTGGTCTAAAATATTTGCACCACGCCAAAAGCAATTCTAAGAGGGAAATATATAGTGATACAGGCTTTAAAAAAAAAAAAAAAAAAACAAGAGAAAGCTCAAATAAACAATCTAACCTTGCATCTAAAGGAACTAGAAAAAGAAGTATAAACAAATCCCAAGGTGAGTAGAAAGAAAGAAATAATAAATACCTGAGGGGAAAGAAATGACATAGAGATTGCCACCACCACCACCACAACAAAAGAACAGAAAAAAAAAATGCAACCAAAAACTGGTTCTTCGAAAAGATAAACAAAATTGATAAATTTTTAGCTAGATTCATCTAGAAAAAAAAAGAATCTCAGTAAAGAAAATTAGAAACAAAAGAGGAGAAGTAACAACTAACACCATAAAAATACAAAGAATTATAAGAGAAATACTATGAAAAGATGTCAAAAAATTGGACAACTCAGAAGAAATGGACAAAATTCCTAGAAATATACAGTATTCTAAAACTGAATCAGAAAGAAACAGAGAATCTGAAGAGACCAATTACTAGTAACAAAATAGAATCAGTAACCAAAAACTACCAAAAAATAAAGTCTAGGACCAGACAGATTCACAGGTGAATTTTACCAAACCTTAAAGAATTAATATCTATTCTCCTCAAACTACTCCAAAAAATAGAAGAGGGATAGTGGGAAAGGAAGGAAAGCTCCCCAATACATTTGAAATTGCCCTAATACCAAAACCAGACAAAGACATCACACACAAAAAAGAAAACTACAGGCCAATATCCTGATGAACATAGATGCAAAATTTTTCAATAAAATATTAGCAAACTGAATACATCAAAATAATTATTCCTATGACCAAGTGAAATTTATTCTGAAGATACACATATGGTTCAATATTCATAAATCAATCAATATCATATACCATCAACAAAATGAAGAATTAAAAATCATATGATCATCTCAATAGATGCAGAAAAAGCATTTTACATAATTAAAAATCGATTCGTGATAAAAACTCTTAACAATGTGTTTTTAGAGGGAACATACCTCAATATGATAAAGGTCATCTATGAAAAACCTACAACTAACTAACATGGTAGTCAAGGGTAAAAAATGGATGGTTTTTCCTCTCAGATCAGTAACAAGACAAATGAAGTCCACTCTCACCACTTTTATTCAACATAGTACTAGAAGCCCTAGCTATAGCAATCAAATAAGAAAAAGAAATAAGAGGCATTTGTATTGGTAATAGAGAAGTTAAATGGTCACTACTTGCAGATGACATGATACTATATATAGGAAACCAAAGATCACCAAAAAATATGAGAAATAATATATGAATTCTGTAAATTTGCAGGATATAAAATGAATACCCAGAAATCAGTATCATTTCTATATGCTAATAACAAAAGAGCAAAAAAAGAAATTAAGAAACCAATTCCATTTATAATTGCACCAAAAACAATAAAATACTTAGGAATAAACTTAACCAAATAAGTGAAAGGCCTATACTCTGAAAACTATAAAACACTGATGAAAAATTATTAATGATGACACAAACAAGTAGAAATATATTCCATGCTCATCGATTGGGAAAATTAATATTGTTAAAATCTCCAAACTACCCAAAGAAATCTACAGATTCAATGCAATCTCCATCAAAATACCAACAGCATTGTTCACAGAACTAAATAATTCTAAAATTTTTATGGAACCACAAAGAACCCCAAATAGATAAAGCAATCTTGAGAAAGAACAATGCTAGAGAAGGATCACAATTCCAGGTTTCGGGATATATTACAAATCTGTACTAACTGAAACAGTATGGTGCTAGCACAAAAGAAGCACATTGATCAACAGAACAGAATAGAGAGGCCAGAAATAAGCTCACATTTATATGGTCAATTAACCTACCACAAAGGACAAAGGATATACAATGGGAAAAAGATAGTTTCTTTAATAAATGATACTGGAAAAGCCGGACAGCTACATGCAAAAGAACTAAACCACTTTTTAACACTATACACAAAAATAAACTCAAACTGCATCAAAGACCTTAATGTGAGACCTGAAACCATAAGAATCCTAGAAGAAAACATAGGCAGTAATTTTTTTGAAATCAGGCATAGCAACATTTTTCTAGATATGTCTCTAAAGGGAAGGAAAACAAAGCAAAGATAAACTATTGGGACTACACTAAAATAAAAAGTCTCTACACAATGAAAGGGACTATCAACAAAAGAAAAAGAAAACCTACTGAATGGGAGAAGGTATTTTCAAATGATGTATCCAGTAAGAGGTTAATATTCAAAACACATAAAGAACTAATAAAACTCAGCACAAAAAAAATGGCAACAATTCAATTAAAAAACAGGCAGAGGACCTAAATAGACATATTCCTAGAGAAGACACACAGATGGCCAACAGACACACAAAAAAGATGTTGAACATCACTAATCCTCAGGGAATTGCAAATCCAAACCACAATGAGATATCAGTTTACACCTGTCAGAATGGCTAAAAAAAATCACAAAGGCAAGAAATAACAAGTGTTGGCAAGGATGTGGAGAAAAAGGGACCCTTTTACATTGTTGGTGGAGACATAAATTAGTGCAGCTACTACTATGGAAAACAGTGTGGTGAGTCCTTAAACAAATTAAAAATAGAAATACTATACACGATCCATTAAGTCCACTACTATTTACCCAAAGAAAATGAGAACACTACTTCAAAAAGATATACACCTCTATGCTTACTGCAGCATTATTTACAATAGCCAAGATACAGATGTAACCTAAGTGTCCATCAATAGATGAATGGATAAAGATGTGGTATAGGGACTCCTGGGTGGCTCAGTGATTGAGTGTCTGCCTTCGGCTCATTGTGATCCCGGAGTACCGGGATCGGTCTCACATCCGGCTCCCTGAGGGGAGCCTGCTTCTCCCTCTGTCTGTGTCTCTGCCTCTGTGTGTGTGTGTGTGTGTGTGTGTGTGTGTGTGTGTGTGTGTCTCATGAATAAATGAATAAAATCTTTAAAAAAAAGATGTGGTATATATGTATAAAATTAAATGGATAAGGATGATGTAGTATACACACAATGGAATATTACGCTGCCATAATAATGATATCTTGCTACTTGTGATAACATAGGTGGATCTAGAGAGTATTGTGCTAAGTAAAATAAGTCACACAAAGACACATACTACATGATTTCACTCATATGTGACATCTAAAAAACAAAAAAATGAATAAACAAAGACACAAAAGAATTAGACTTATAAATACAGAGAACTGATGGTTGCCTAGAGGAAGGCATTGGACGATGGGCAAATTGGGTAAAGGGGAATGAGAGATACAGGCTTCTAGTTATGGAATGAAGAAGACATGGGAATAAAAGGCACAGCAAAAGGAAAACAGTCAATGAGATTGTAAAAGTGTTTAATGGTGACATATGGTAGCTACAATTGTGGTGAGCATAACATAATGTAGAGAAGCTGAATCACCATGCTGTATACCTAAAATTAATGTAGCATTGTGTGTTTATTATATGCAAATAATTTAAAAAGGATTGCATTGTTTGATTTTCCTCTATGAGGATTCTAAACTATAGAGATATTCATAGAAGACATAATTTTACATATTAATTACTTTTTATTTTTTTATATATATTTATAGATAGATGATGATGACAGATAAATAGATGATAGATAGAAATTATATATCATGTATTCTAATTTGAGGCAAGAATTATCTTGGAAAGCTACAAAAGACAAGAAATTTATTTATAATATTAGAAAATAATTTTCTTTTGCTCCAACCATTTTTTTTTCTCCTTCAGAATTCAACAGAACCGAAAACTTTTCTAGGTCTTAGGAGACAGTAGTGAATAAAACAAAGTCTCTCCTAAGACTTTGCATTATATAATATGTAAAGTCAAATGATGGTAAAACTTAAGGGGAGAAACATGGAGCATGGGGTGTGGCTTTATGTAAGGAAGACTATCTGATGAAATGAAATCGACTCAGAGAGGAGACCTAAAGTGGGTGAGTGACCAAACCAGTCATACAGCCATCTGGTGTAAAGTAATGCAAGAAGAATAAATAATAATGCAAAATCCTGAGGACAAGCTTAACATATTTAAGGAAATGCTAGAAAGCCAGTGTGGACCTTGGCTTTTAATTTGGATGAGATTAGAAGCCTTTGGCATAGTATGATTTAAATTTAAAATATCACCTTGATTGCTCCATAGATAAAAGATTGTAATAAGTACAAGAGCAAGGAGAGAAAGAGGAGACCATTTAGGAGGCAACTGCGGTAATTTATGAGAGATGATGGTACCAGCAAAAGTGTTGAGTAACAGCCTTCATGAGCTGACAGTCTGGATGTGGAGTATAAAGAAGTAACGCTGAGGATGATTCCAATTCTCTGGTCAGGCAACTTGAGTAAAATTGCAACTTACAGAAAAAGGGGAGTTCTAGGGGAACTGGTTTTGAAAAATGGGAACCAGTAGGGTATTTTTGGCTGTGCTGGTGTGAGATACCTATTAGATATCTAGAGCCTGGGCAGGTAGTTGAATTCATAGGAGAAAACTAGCCTGATTATAGAGCAGTTGTGGCAGACGTATCCTGTCCATATCCTCTCAGGACCCACCATTTGTACTTGTATTTGTTCAACCTTCAACTATGAGTACTTGCTACTCAGCTTAGGGGCTTTCTCTGGACATTGGATTGCCTATACGTGTGACAGGTTTAAATTGCCAGGAAAATGCAAGGAATGGATAAATCTGCCCCAGGAAACAGATAAATCTGAAGTTTCTGCTATGCGCTGGATCCCAGAATCCCCAGTGGAAATTAAACTCTGGTTCCCACAGCGATAACTCACCCAAAAGGTACCATTCATTGGTGCCTACACTTCCTTGTCTCACTTTCCCACACCCCTATAAAGTTTCCTGAGATCTTCTTCCAAACAGCTGCTTACACTTGATTTTTCATCTTGTGGTCTGCTTCTGGGAGAATCTAAACAAAGATAGTAATCCTTAGTGTATAGATAATACTTAAAGCAGTAAGATTGGGTGAGATACTAGGGATTACGTGAATATGTCAAAGAAAATAGACCCAAGGATTGAGTGTTGGATGATTCCTACCTACACTTAGAGGTAAGGGAGATGAGGAAGCAGGATTGATGACTAAGAATAAATAGTTAGTGATAAAGGGGGGGGAATTGAAGAATTTCTTAGTGTTCTACAAAACTAAGTGAAGATAATATTTCAAGAAAGAGGTTGTGATTAAGAGTGTCAAATGTCACTAGTCTGGGAAAATAGTAATCGCCACAAACAAAATATAGGATTTTGTAGCAGAAGATGGAGGGAATTAATAAAATCTACTGCTCAATAGGTAAAAATTGAAATGAAAAATGAGTTTCAAAATCTATTTCCTACTGAGTTTTTGAGTCAGATATCTGGACAGACGTTTTGCCTTGCATCACATTTTTATCTCCCAATAGTCCTTTCTTGCCTAAAAATCTATGATTCAGTTAGCTATCCAACTATCTGTCAATAAGTAAAGAAAGGGAAAATGATAAGACAAAGTGGGTGATTGGTAAAGGGATGTCTTTAAGAAAAGAGGAGAAATGGAGTCCAAAAGGATGTTTTATTTATTGTTTCGTTGTTTGTGGGCATTACTTTATTTGTGTGCAGATTAGATGCTTTATATAATTCTTTCAAGTGTTATACCTCAAGCATAAATAAGCATAAATATATTTTAATATAATTTAGATCAATACAATTTAATGTGTCTAACAAAATGGGCTCCAAGTAGATTGCCACCAATTTAAACGGCAATCTATTCTCAGATGGATATGATTTATAAGATGCAATATTCTCATTTCTTTCAACAGAACAGCAAATGCCAATTGAATTAAACAAGAAAGGAAACAACACAGGTCCATATGACTAAAAAGTTTAGAAACATGATTGATTTCAGATGAGATTTATGCCTGTGGTTCAAACAAAGTGAACAGGAACCACTTCTCAACTTCCTTCTTTTTGTTGGCCTCATTCTTGGGAGGCTTCCCCCTGCAGCCCCCAAATGGGCTGCAGGTTATAGAGAGCTTGAAGGGTGGGCGGAGAGAAAGAGAACTCAAAGAGTTTTCTTTGAGTGAGATAGAAAGAGTGATTCTATTACCCTTCAGAAGAAAAATGAGAGGAAGAAGGAAAAGCCTAAGATGAATCACCACCCCCAACTGGATTAGAAACATCAGAAACAATTTTAACTCTACTTATTCAACAAATATTTTTTGAGCATCACTGCTTCTTCAACAAATACTTTTTGAGCATCACTGCTTTTGTATCAGATATTAGTAAAGCCCCAAAGAACAGAGAAGTATATATCCTGCTTACTAGGGCATTGGGCCTGATGCAGCAACCATCACAGGGCCTTCAGTGATGGGAGTACGGAGTTGGCAGTCTAGAATTCATTCTGCATACACCCTGCTAGAGATATACAATTTAAAAAGATAAACACATTGATTAGTGACTTAATTAGATACAAAACACAAAAAATATCAGAATGGAATTAATGTTATGCTGAAAAATAAAATAGGGTGATGTGATGGAAAGTGACTGGTGGCCATTATAGATTGGTGGTCAGAGGAGGCCTCACTGAGCTATTTGAGATGAGTTCTAAATGTTGAGAGTGAGTCAGCCCATCCAAAGATCTGGGGAAGCCCAGATTAAGAATGAAAAGATCTCAGAAAGAACTTAATCTTTAATGTTTATGGAACAGAAAGAAGATCACTGTGACTACCTAGTCTTGGAAAAGGGGAGAATTATATTATATGAAAGTGAGAGCAATAGTAGGGGGCAAGTGATATATGGCTTTATAGCCTGATAAGGAGTTAGAATTTAATTCTGAGTATAATGATAAGCGTAGATTTAAGGAGAGTGACATGACCTAATTACTGACTTAAAGAGTCATTCAGGCTATTGTGTCAAGATTGCAAGATACAAGGTTAAGGGTGGAAGCAAGAGGACTAAAGACGTAAAATATGCTCATTGCCTAGATGAACATGAAAATTACTGTGAAAGAAGCAGAAAGATTTGGCATACGTTTTGGAGGTAGAGTCAATGGAATATATTGATTGCTTTATATGGGGAATAGGCTAAATAGAGGAACCAAAGTTAAATATTATATTTTTCCCCCTGGGTTAATGGATAGATTAAGGGGGCATTTATTTGGATAAGAAAAAGAGGGAGTTAGCAGATTCATAAGGGGGAAATAGGCATCAAGAATCTCATTTGCCTATGCTTATCATCAGATGCTAATAAGGTAATCATGTGGCAAAGCTCAGCAGGGAGCTGGACACAAACCTGGTGTACAAGGAAAGATCATGAAGGGAAATACAGATTTTGGAGTCGTAAATACATAAAAGGATATTGAAAGAAATATGAATCAACTAGTCAAGCTAATGAGAGTTAGGCCAATAAACTGGATATAGGGAAAAGGGAAGAGACCACAGCATAAAAAGGATGAACAGAGGAAGAGAAATCGGCAAAGAGCCTGGAAAAAGGGTCTAGATTACAAAAACTAAGACAAGAAGAAATTCTTTCAAGTAGGAACTGGTTAACTGAGCTAAATACTAATAAAAGGGTAGATCAATGGCCACCAGATTTAGTGACATGACCTTGACGAGAGCTCTCTCAGTGGTGTGATGGGACGAAAACCAGAGTGGAGTAGACTGAGTAGAGAAAATAAGGTGACCAAGTGGATACAGTGACTATGGTAACTCTACTGGTGAGAGATTGGGTAGAAAGGAAAGATTATTTACTTAAAAAAAGAGATACTAATGGAAGTATATTGGTAAACACTATTCTGAAACAAATTGTTGGAGAATTTATTCATTACAAGGTATGCAACTTTCTCTTTCATCATTCATATACTAGTTTAATACAACATGTCGTCTGCAGTCCAGGATGCTCTCTTAAAATGCAAATGATTATGGAAGTTGTGATATAATCCAATCAAAGTTAAAAACAAACGATAATTTTCAGATTTTTTAAACTCTTATTTAGCTTCTCAGAATCTGAGTGTTGTAGGACATAAAAGTTTGAATCAGAAGAAGGAAAAGAGTAAGTGAAAGCAGTATAAGAAAGGAGAGGGTTGCAGAGTAGGAAAGAGGGAATGTAAAAATATGCAAACAGTTTTCTTTTTTCACAATTTCATTTGCATGTTCTTGGGCATTATTATACATTTTGGGGGACATGAACTCATAAATTCACAAATTTGAAGTTCTGAGTTTGAATTTTAGTTTTGCCACCTAATCTCTGAGATATAGTTTCAATATTGGAGAACAGAAAGAATGTTATGTCCTGTAAACCTACTTCTGATATAGAGTTTTGTGATGATTAAAACCAATGAAAATAAATAAATAAAATATCATACATCTTAAGAAAAAGAAAGGTCAAACAGAGCCTTGGATACTCTAGTTTTGGTACAATTAAATACCATACAGGTGTAAATTATTATTCCAATTTATCAACTAAAGAATTGGTTCACATCATGTTTGAATCTACATACTTATTATAAAGTCCTAGATTTCTTATCAAATTACATTTGATGCTTCACGCAGATTAAGATGTAAATTAGCTTACACCCGAAGATTGGAAGATAGGGATGTTGGTTGAAGCACTGTATCTCAGTGCGATGACTCCTGGGAGCATCTATCAGACAGAACTATGCAACAAACGTTAAAAGAAGTTGCATGCTGCCTTTGTTTCTTCATATACTTTACATTTTTCAGCATCGGAGTGAACACCGAACTGCACTCACAGAGGAAATCTCAGTGTGACAGCTTTTTAGTGCATTGCCATTTCCTAAGTGCCTTTCCCATTGACATCTGCTCTGGAATTCTAGACTGCCAACTCCGTACTCCCATCACTGAAGGCCCTGTGATGGTTGCTGCATCAGGCCCAATGCCATCAATATTAGCCCAAGCTGTAGAGAAATTCCTGTAAATGAAGATTAAAGAAAACCACTTTGTAATTGGCTGAGCCGTGGCGTTCATGAACCTTCTAATGTCATAAATCAACTTGCGCTGTACAGACACTGACTATTTAATGAATAGCTTCGTGTTCTGCCAAGGGTCACCAAGGACAAGACATTTGCATTGGTGCAAAATTTCTACCAACCTCTATATTACTCTTAGAATCAAAATATTGTCACATTAGCAAAAATAATTACTGAGACAGCATCAGACACTTTTCAGAAGCTAAGAAAAAATAGTATTTTTTTCTCTCTGCATATATTTACTGTCTTCTCTCTGTAGCCTACTACATGTATTTTTATGTACAGCAATATAATAGAGCCAACATCTCCAGGAAGAAATGAGCTGTATTTATATAGTGTCACTGATTTTCATAATTTCATATTTAAATGTATAAAATGTACTCAAGGTTTAAACCCAACAACAAAATTCTCGGTCCAGGGAATGGATTATTGCCGGAATAATTTAAATGGCAATTAAACAATCATTTAGTGTATCTTAATATGATTAATATAATCTTTCACTAAACTTTTCCTGATTAATTTGCTGAACAGTGAGAAAAAGTTCTTTGCTACACCTGGAAAACACTGATAAATATAGCTTATAAGTAGGGAAGAAATCGAATTAGTATAAGAAATATTGGAAGAGAGTTATAAAGAATTATGAGCATCAGTCACATTCTATTAAAATAGGTAGAAAAGTATTAAATGGTCTTGTTAGTCAATTTGAATTTTTATTTAAAAATGTATCTATTTCTGAAATAGAGTTTACATTTTAAATGGTTATTTAAAATATGATCTCTAAGACTCAAAATTCTGTTTTAATGCTTATATTCATCCTTAGTCATTAAAACCATCCATTACTAGAACTGGTATTTCAAAATCGGAGTAACCCAGGAGGAAGATATATTGACCTGACATAGCTACTTCTGCTTTTATCCTGTGAATTTCAAAAACTGGCCTGGTTAATATCAGGACTAGCAGCTATAGTTACATCTTCTCTCCAAATTTGAAGGCAAGGGAAGAAACTAGAAAAGTCAAATCAATTTAAATCCCATGGAACTTTTCTTTACCATTAAGATAAAGAATGTATTTTCTGCAGATTAACAGATGAAGTAGCATAATATCCTATCAACACACAGGCTTTGGAGTCACATTACCTATGTTCTTAATCAGGAGTGGCTAGTAATTAGCTATATGATCTTAATTAATTAACCTCTCTTGGTCCCTGTTTTCTCAGTTTTAAAATGGAAATGATTATAGGAAATACATTTCTATGATTGTCAACTCTTCTTTTCTCTCATTGCCAACTCTTTGTTTAAAGTAATACCTAGGGCAGCCCGGGTGGCTCAGCAGTTTAGCGCCACCTTCAGCCCTGGGCGTGATCCTGGAGACCCAGGATCGAGTCCCACATCGGGCTCCCTGAATGGAGCCTGCTTCTCCCTCTGCCTGTGTCTCTGCCTCTCTCTCTCTCTCTCTCTCTCTCTCTGTTTCTCATGAATAAATAATTAAAAAAAAATAAAGTAATACCTAATTTTTAGCTGATTGCATGGTCATGTGGCAAAAAAAATTATCAGACTCTTCTCCCCATAGGGCTAGCTATATCAGTAAGTTATAGTCAATGAGATGTAAGTGGAAGAGATGAGTATAATCTTCAAGAAACATTCTTAAAGAACAAAGAAAATATCCATCTTAATTCCTTTCCTACTTTAATTGGCTGCAATTCAGACATTATGACCTGACCTGGAGTACCCATGTTGGATCACAGGTATTCTTGAGAACAGAAGTCACATCTATTAAAGCAAGGAATCACATGAAGCCTGGGTCCCTGACACTATAGAGCACCATTCCAGCCCCTGATGTCTATGTCATCAAGGACAAGCCTAGTGGCTTAAAATAGAAAGGATAATTTCTTACTCATGATACTTTTCCATCTTGGATGAATAAAAGGCTCTACTTCATCTTGACCTGAATCAGAGACCAAAGCTGATGGAAACTTCATGGCATTAGAATATCATCTTCAAAACAAAAGAAAGACAAATGAATGAAGTGCTCATTAGATTTTAAAGGCTTTTTCCCAGAAATGACACATTGCTTCCACTCATAATTAATTGGCTAAGACAAGTTATATGGTCATGTCTAACATCAAGAGTTTGGAGAAGTACAATCCTATCCAGTACCTGGAAGGAGAAGAACCAGAAACATCACTGAATAACACTAATGATGATCACAACCTTCTATTGTGGAACATTTAAGTGAGGAATTTTTTTTCTATTGTTTAACTCATTGTTACCTTGTGTTTCCTACCTCTTGTGATTGAACCTAAACTTACCATTCTATCAGATAGTATTGGTTATAAAGATAAAAGGAAATGGAATTCAAGAAGCACCTTATGCCACCTGATACGTGATAACCACTGGGTAAAAGTAAGCCACAGTATCATCATTTTCACTATATTAGAGTATCACAGTAGTCAGAGATGAATGTTTTGATCTGTGAGTAGAATTAATGCTCCTGTTCCATGTATTTGATATCCCCGAGTCAAAAATCATTGTCCAAAAATTAACTGTGAGGAAAGTAATGTGTTGGCAGTTGTAGTTTTGGCAAGTATGTAGGATATAAGGAAGCCCTCCTGCTGGAGCTGTCAGTACTTCTCAGTTGGAACATCTCAGGAGCCTGTTTCAGAAGAACATGATAAAGTACTTCTATCTGTGCCAGAATGCAGCACCTCAAAGAATTTCTAGATCTGCTTACAAGTAAAGATGCCTTGCCTAGTACAGTTTCTCAAATTTTCCACAAGGGAGAACTCAGCCTCTACAAAATTTTAACACATATTTTCACCTTCTTCATACAGACACACACAGATTTCTTTGAATCAACAAGATCTTAGAGAAATTAAAAATGCATACTCTTTAGGGAAGGTTTAGGACCCCAGATTTAATTCCATGCCAAAGTGTTTTTCTTGCAGACTTTTAGATATCAAAATAGAATAAAGATATGAAGAGGGAATTATAATGAGAAAGTGTAATGTCTTCATTCCTTTTATTTTGTTTCTCTAGCACCATTTTTTTCTGCTTTTACTTTTAAATTAGCTTTTACTTTTGCAACAAGGAAAACAAGCAATATGAATCTCTGTCTCATAGGCTAGAATATTACATTCCCTGTTGTGTCAAGAGAGGAAAGAATGTCAAAATCCACATTTTATTATGCATGTTGTGCTGTTTATAGTGTCCAAAGCTTTATTGTTTAATAATCCCACATTCCCCCCCCCCATATAGCCACATTCAGGGATGTCTCACCTATCTAGAATACAATTATCCACAGTAATCCAAAATGTTGCCTCTAAAAAGGAAAATGTGACCATGATTCTTCCTCATTTAAATCTCTAAAATTGAATGACAAAGAAAATAAATCAGTTTTCCAGTCCTCTTCATTTGAGAATCTATAGTTCACATCACTGATTACTGGAGTCTGTTCAACAATTTTGGAGTCAAGAAGCACTTCTATGATTTAGCTCTCTTGAATTCTTTTCTCAATGCAATTTTCTGATGTGCAGAATAAAATGCATTGTATGCTCATACCCCCTGGACTAGATTTATTCAGTAATAGCAAAAGTGACTTGCTTTAAAAGTAGTTATATAGAATGGGACTTTTAAAGCACCTACTGTTCTATATAATATCCACATTAAAGGTGTTGGTAATTTAATCCCACTTTATAACCTTTATTCATTTTCATCTAAATTCTCATTGACATAGAATATAAATCATAGGAAACCAAAATTAGAGAAATTGATATAGAATACTGACTTGTTTTATGGTGTTAAAACATAAAAAAGAAATTTAGAATGAAAGGAAGAAAAGAAAGAAAAAGAAAGAAAGAAAGAAAGAGGAAAGAGAAGAAGAATGATGCAGTAGATCCCAGCAGGTCAACTCTCTCACTGCCACAACTAGCAATAGCTGGATAAATTACAAAACTCTGGTTTTAAAGGTTTCAGGGATTTCTGTAACTAAGGAGGATTGTTTGATGAACTAAAATGCCAGAAAGAATGGAACTTTTTCAAGATAAGCTGATGATTACCAGCTGTGTCTTTTCTCTGTGGGTATTTGGCAATCTTCTGTGTAAGGTTTTTGTACTTGTCCACACTTCAGGCTTTCTTAGGCAGAAATCTCTAATGGGGGAAAGAGATGCCAACAATGTTTTAAGTAGCCACATGGGACTGGAGAGGATAAAAATGGCTTAAAATTTCTAAAGTTCTAGCACTATCAGAAAAATTATAAAATTACATTCTGTATTAGATTATAAGAACTCAAGGATAATGTTATAACTTCTAGAGTTACCACATAATAATAGTGATAGAATGTATAGTATATTAATGAAATTTTTAAAAATGGAGTATTTTTTTAAAATCTGATGAATCTAAAATAAAGCAAAAAAAATAAAGAAAGAAAGAAAACATAAAAGATGGGCTAAATGCAGATTACTAGTGAAGTAACAATATAGTTCCAATACATAGATAACTAAATTAAAAGTAATTGGAAAAAATACTCTAATTAAAAGAATAGGATATAAGGATAAATTAAAATTAAAAACCCTAGGAGTACAAAGGTACAGTAGGAGACTTTACTATTCCACTCTAAACAATGGATAGATCATCCAGACAGAAAATCAATAAGGAAACAGTGGAGTTGAACAACACTACAAATGAACCTAACAGACATACAAACCTTTCTATCCAAAAGCAGCAAAATACACATATTTCTCAAGTGCACATGGAACATTCTCCAAGATAGATCATAATAAGACAACTCTTTAAAAATTTAAGAAACTGAACTATATCAAGTATCTTTTCAGTCTACAATGGCATGAACTAGCAATTAATAACAACAGGAAAATTGGAAAATTCACAAGTATGTGGAAGTTAAACAACAATACACTGAAACAACCAATGGGTGAAGGAAAAAATCACGAGGAGAATAAAAAAAATATATTGAAACAAAAAAAGATGGAATACAACATACCAAAATTTAAGAGATACAGAAAAAGCAGTTTTGAAAGTCCTAAGTTTATAGCAATAAAAGATTACATTAAAAAAAAAAGATCTCAAACAACCTAATTTTACACATCTAGAAACTAGAAAGCAATGAGAAAACTAAAAACAAAATTAGAAAAAGGAAATCATAAAAATTGAAGCCAAATAAATCAGAGACTAAAATAAAATCATTAATAGAGGTAAATGAAATAAAGTTGGTTTTTTGAACAGATAAAGAAAATTAACAAACTTTTAGCTACCTTAAAAAAATAGAGAAAACAAAAAATGAAAGAGGAGAATTTACAATTAATACCACAGAAAGACATAGGATCATAAGACTACTATAAACAATTATATGCCAATAGATTAGAAAAGAAACTAAATGAAATGGATTGACTCCTAGAAACATACAGCCTACCAAGACTGAATCATGAAAAAAATAGAAAACTGGAAAAGACCAATTTCTAATAAGAAGATAGGCAGTAATCAAAAAACTTTCCCAAAACAAAAAAAATAAAATAAAATAATTAAAAAAAAATTTAAAACCCAGGTCCAGATGACTTCACTGGTTAATTCTATCAAATATGTAAAAAGAATTAATTAAAACTCTTTTCAATCTCTTTCAAAAAATTGAAAAGGAGGGAATATTTCCAAACTTCTTTTATAAGGCCAGACAGAATCTTGTAGAATACTACAAGAAATCTAGAAACCAATATGCCTGATCAATATAAATGTAAATATCCTCCATAAATACTTATTCAACAGCACATTAGAAAAATGATATACCAGAAATGCCTGGGTGGCTCAGCAGTTGAGTGTCTGCCTTTGGCTCAGGGTGTGACCCTAGAGTTCGGGAATCGAGTCCCACATCGGGCTCCCTGCATGGAGTCTGCTTCTTCCTTTACCTATGTCTCTGACTCTCTCTTTCTGTGTCCCTCATGAATAAAGAAACATTTTTTTTTAAAATGATATACCATGATCAAGCGGGATTCATTGCTAGGGTGCAAAAATGGTTCAACATACTGAAATCAATAAATGTGATACACATTAGCATAATGAAGGAGAAAATCATATGACCATCTCAATAGATACCAAGAAAGTATTTGACAAAATTCAAAACTCTTTCATGATAAACATTTTCAAGAAATTGGGTATAGAAGGAATATATGTCAGGGCACCTGGGTGACTCAGTCAGTTAAGCAACCTACTCTTAGTTTGGGCTCAGGTAGTAATCTCAGAGTCATGAGACTGAGCCCTCCATTGGGCTCCACACTCAGTGCAAAGCCAGTATGAGATTCTCTCCCTCTCCCTGCCTCAACTCATACTCACAATTTCTTTCTCTCAAAAATAAATACATAAATACATAAATAAATAAATAGAATAAACTTCAACACAATAAAAGCCACATATGACAAGCCCACAATTAACATTATGCAGAAAGGGGAAAAGCAGAGCTTTTCTGGATGTCCACTCTCATTACTTTTATTCAACATAGTAATGGAAGTCCTAGCTAAATAATTAGGCAAGAAAATAAATAAAAGGCATACAGACTGGAAATAAATAAATAAAATTGCCTCTGTTTGTGGATAGCATGGTCTTATATAAGAAAACATAAAAAAAAAAAAAGAAAGGAAAGAAGGAAGGAAGGAAGGAAGGAAGGAAGGAAGGAAGGAAGGAAGGAAAGAAGGCAGGCAGGAAGGAAGGAGACAGAAAAAACCAAAGACACCACCAGAAAACTGTTAGAATTAGCCACTGAAGTCAGTAAAGTAGCTGGATATAAAATCAACATGTAAAGAGCCCTTGTGCTTCTATACACTAACAAACTATTTTAAAAAGAAATAGACATGAATATTTCATTTACATTAACACCAAAAAGAATAAAATACTTAAGAATACATTTAAGTGAAAAGAAAAAAAAGAATACATTTAAGAAGGTAAAAAAAATCTATACACTGAAAAGTATAAAACATTGATGAAAGAGGTTAAAAAAGACACAGATAAATGGAAAGATCTCTCAGGTTTATGAATTAGAAGAATAAATGTTGCTGAAATGGCCATACTATCCAAAGCAATCTAAAGCAAATCTAAATCTAAATCAGTGTAATCCCTATCAAAATTTCAAAGGCATTTTGCAGAAAAAGAAAAAAAAGAAAAGCTAACCTAAAATTCATATAAACCTGAAAAGATCCTGGATAACCAAACCAATATTCTTAAGCAAGAACTAAGCCAGAGACATAAGATTCCCTGACTTTAAATTATATTACAAACATATGGTAATCAAAACAGTATGGTATGGGCATAAAAATAAACATATGGACCAATGGAATAAAAAGTCCAGAAAGAAACCTACACATATCCAATCAGACCATCTTTGACAAGTGTACCAAAAATACAAAACAGAAAAGAATTGTCTCATCAATAAATGGTGTTGTGAAAACTGGATACAAGTGAAAGAATAAAATCGGATCACTATCTTACACCATACACCTAAATCAACTCTAAATAGATTAAAAACTTAAATGCTACGACCTGAAATTGTATATCTCTTGGATCTGGTCTTGGCAAGATTTTTTTTTTTTGAGTATGATATCAAAAGCAAAGGCAACAGAAACCAACTAGACAAACAGGGATGCATCAAATTAAACAGCTTCTGCCCAGCAAAGGAAACCATCAACAAAATGGAAAATCAACTGAGAGAATGGGGGAAAAAGTATTTGAAAACCACATCCTTTCTCAAATGAAAGAAACTAGAATATGTTGCCAGCTAATCTACCCTAAGAGAAGAATTAAAGTTCTAAACAGAAAGGAAATGATAATAGGAGACTTGAAACATCAAGAAGGAGGAAAAATACAGTAATAACAAATATGACTAAGTATAACACTTTCCTTCTCTTCTTGAATGTCCTAATCTGTTTGACAGTTGAAACGAAAATTATAATATAAAGCTAATTAGGGGCACCTGGATGACTCAGTCAGTTAAGTGTCTACCCTCAGCTCAGTCATGATCCTGGGGTCCTGGGACCCAGCCCTGCATTGGACTCCTTGCTTTTAGCAAGGAGTCTGCTGTTCCCTCTCCCTCGCCCCACTGCTTGTACTCTCTTTCGTGAGTACACTCTCAAATAAAATCTTAAAAAATAAAAAAATATTTAAAAAAAACGATAAGAGATTAATATCCAAAATATGTAAGGAACACAGGCAACTCAATAGCAAAATATCTAATAACCCAATTTTGAAAGGAGCGAAGGAGCTGAATAGATATTCCTCTAAGGAAGACATACAAATGGCCAACAGTTACATGGTTCTCAGTATCACTATCAGTAAAATGTGAATCAAAACTTCATGAGATATCACCTTACACTTGTTAGGATACCTATTATTAAAAAATAAAAGAAAACAAATGCTGGCGAGGATGAAGAAAAGGAAACCCTGATACACTCTTGATGACAATATAAATTGGTGTTGCCATTTTGGAAAACAATACAAAGGCTCCTCAAACATCTTAAAATAGAACTACAATATTATTCAACAACCCTAATTCTGGGTATTCATCTAAATGAATTGAAATCAGGATTTTTTTTTAAAGATTTTATTTATTTATTCCTGAGAGACACAGAAAGAGAGGCAGAGACACAGGCAGAGACACAGGCAGAGGGAGAATCAGGCTCTATGCAAGGAGCCCAATGTGCGACTTGATCCCAGGACTCCAGGATCATTCTTAAGCAACAAGTAAGCCAGGTATCAGTTAAATATGAGATTCTCTCCCTCTCCCTACCTCAATTCATACACACAATGTGTGTGTGTGTGCATGTGTGTGTATCAATATGAGATGATAGATGTTAACTAAACCTACTGTAGTAATCATTTCATAATGATTTAAGTCAAATCATTGTCCTATACACCTTAGAGTAACAACCCAGGAGAAAAAATAGACAAAGAGCTTGAAAGATATTTCATAAAAGAAGATACACAAATGGCTAATAGACATGTGTAAAGGCAGTCATCAGGGAAATGAATATGAAAATCAGAATGACATCTTACTGCACCTTTCTCATAATGGCTAAGGTTTTTAAAAGACTAAAAAACTAAAAAATATGTTGTACAAGTATGTGGAGTAACTGAAATTGTCAGATTCCAATGCAAATACAAATCAGTAAAACTGCTTTGGAAAACCCCTTTTTACTACTGCAGAACGTGTACATGCCATGTGACCCAACGTAACATATATGTGTACATATGTAACCAAAAGACATGGGCTAGAATGTTCATGGTGATAATATTTGTCATAGTTCATACTGGAAACACCTAAAACCACATCAATGGTTGAAAGGATAAATACATTTTCATGTTCACACCATTGGACAATCTACTAAAAATGGGGATGAATGGTTTACAGTAATTCTTATTAATATAGATGAACCCAAAAAGCATCATGTTAAGTGATTGAAAGAAACCAGACGTAAATAAGCGTGGTTCAAAAACAAACAAAATTAATGTATACCATTAGAAATCATAGAGGTAGTTCTAGAAGGAGGCTTTTGGGTCCTGGCATTTTATTTTGTTTCTTGATCTTATTACTATATATATTTTTTATTACTATATGGGTTTATTTGCATAGTGAATGACATGTGCATTTCAAACACTTAAATGAAAGTGTTTTTATAAAGCAACAGGAAATTTGTCAGAGCTTCTAATAGCAATAAAGTATCACTTTATTGGGATTTTCTATAATTATCTCTATTTTTCTAGTTTGATAATGGCAGATTTCCTTTGTTCTTTTCTTCTCTTGATTTCTTTTCCATATAAGGAAATGGCTGTGATAGTCAAAAGGACAGTCAAGTGATGGGGACAACATAACATGTTCTTTAGGGAGAAGAGTAAGTTTGGACGCATTCAATGTGGGTTTAATAACATGAGTGAAAGGTCAAGAGCAAAAGAAAGGAAAGAGAAATAGATCTCAGGAAAATGTTCAAAAGCCCTATAGTAAGTTCTCAATGTTTCATTTTACCACTCAGCATAAAAAATAGACATGGCCGCTCCTCTCACTGTCATGATTCCTTTCTGGCTATAAAATCTCATCGTTCTCATTTCATTATTAACTATATCACTCATTGATCTAAAATTATTTTGCCAAGAATCTCAATTCCTTCATCATTTCAGCCTTAAGAGGATAAGGTCTGTGATTTTACAATAAAGCTGTTTTGAAAGTTACCTTTGCTTCTAAGATTGCAAAAGGAAAATAACTTACTGTAATGACATATTTAGCACCATGGAATTCATTTATTCCCAAATCCTTAAAAATCCTAAAAGATCTAAGATTTCTAGTTTGGTTTTATTATAAGAATTCACAATTTACCACATTACTGATATTAAAGAATTAACACAGCAGTGTTTGGATAATCTGAATGCGTTTTAAATGAATTATTCTCCATTTTCCTCCTTGCATGCCTCTGTTATGTATATCGATTTCATTTTCTATATATGTTCCCATGCTCTGTAATATATATAAATATGTTTATCTTCTTTTAAGGTAAAAGTCCACATTATTTATGATAATCCTTAGAAGTTATTGTCAACTTAGAAAATATACTATATGATTTTGTATGTTTTTGCTCGGTGCCTCAGTTAGCTGTTTTTGATATCAAGGGATCCAGTGCACCCCCCAAATTAAGTAATTCAGATACCATGAAGATAATCTGTCTTAACACACAGCATTTCCTGGAAAACTAATACATATTTTTTCCATGGTTGTTTCACTTTTTTCTATTTATTTTTTGTATCTCTTATCCCTACTTAGAGAAAGAAGATCAAAAGTTGAAATGTCTTTCAATTTATTTTGAAAAAACAATTTAGCTTTCATTTATATTTTAACATGCAATCACTGATCAACTTTCTTTTGCCATTTAAAATAATTACCAGAGCCATTCCTAATAGAATATAAGTATTGCAGCCATACTTAGGAAATAAAGATACGGATAAAATAATACAGTGTGATTCCCACTTCCTCTTAATATGCACTATTAAAGGAACAGGTCTGAGAATTACAAAAGTGCAGTGAGTAACATGTGCAAGCTATGAGATTTTTAAAACCATTTCTTTAAATTTGCTGATATGGAATTGCACTTTCAGGACTTGTGTGGACATTTCTCAAAGACCACTTTCTATATATATTGATCAAGGCCACTTTTTACATTTCTTTAAGCTTGACTAAACTTTAGACTGGCTTTTTCCTGACTTTTGGCCTGACTTCTCATTTCTTAAAGCACTTATTTTAGAAAACTTGCAGCCGTAGATTTTTCTTTGCCTCTTTAAGATGTAAACTTTTTTTTTTTTAAGCCTCTTGCCAGTTTTATAACCTAGGAATGTTATTCTCAGGACTTGGGACCCTTTGAAGTGTAGACATCAAGGGGAAGAGCATCCCCATTTTGCAGTCTCTGTGGGAGAGTAGAACCCTACCTTTGGTGCATGTTTTGCTCCTGGTTGTAAAACTACCTCTAGTGATTAAAAAAAAAAAATACTAGAAAACTTACTTTTCTTTGGTGTAAAGCCAATGAACAACACAGCTAGCCTGTATTCTTCCTCTCACCATAGAGCTTAAAAATCATCTTGCTTTTTTTTTTTTCTTTCAGTGGAATTGAATTCACACTGTGTTCTGGTCTCTGTGCCCTACTGAAGCAGCCTTGAATAAAGTCTTCCTTGTCTATTTAACTTTTCATAGCACATTTCTTGCTTTGACAATATCTACATTCATTGACTTTAGTACTACCTATGTAACTACCACCTTGCCAAAGATCTACAGTGGATGTATTTTATTGTTTTAATTAAATTAAGTGAAAAATTTGCATGGAACCTTTCTTTGACAAGTCACTCTTTCCTGGGTCAACAAAAAGGTTATCAACATGTGACATATTAAATAGCAAACACAATTTTTAATTTCCAAATGTTGATGGTGCAATCTCAACTGACTTTTAACTAAATTGTTCATAAAAGGAAGACACTTGGTATTTATTGAGTCTTTTTTCTATGCCAGGTATTGTATATTATTAAAAACCATAAAATGGCTTATAATCATCCAAATTTTACAAATAAGGAACTTGTGGCATATGTAAGTGGCTTGCCCAATGTCACAAAGTGTTAATAAGTGGTATGTTCAAAATCTAATGTAAGCCTGTCTGATTTCAAAATGAATGCTTTTTCCTTTAGTCCACGTTCTAGCCTTAGAATCACAGAATCACTAATTTGAACAAATTAACTTAAAATTCCTAACTCCTTAGGAATCTATACCAGTTCATCAAATATAAGTGTCTGCAGGTGTTTCATTTCAGTAGACATTAATTCCAATAAAAAAATTTATAATCAGGAAGCTAGTATCTGATCAATATTTGGAAATTTTCAAATTAAAATAAATCTAGACATGTGGTCTTGTCACCTATGAAAGCTCATCCATTTATTCTATAAATACTTTGTTCATTTCAAAAAGAAATAGAAATAGTGTTAAACTCTTGGAGAAAGTCCATCAGAAAAATTGCATCTGATAATCAAAGGGTGGAAATTTTATCATAAAGTTCAGGTAGTTCAACAGAGAATCGGGAAAAATTAATCAAATTTAACATCTATATTCAATAACATGTCCTTGTTCTCCACACCACTGTGCTGCCATCGGAGTCTGTATTCTTTGTGAAATATCTTATATGGATATGGGACACTTCAAAGTGGCAGTTTAGGATAATCATGTCGAAGCAGTCGCTTGATGTGGCTATACTGATGAGTATTCTGATGAGGTTTTAAAAACAAACCTTTGAACTCATTTATCTTATTTCCATGAAATCTACAAAACATTTTTTAAATCACCCTTGAGCCTTGCTTCTTTGCTGAATGTCTCACCCACTCAAATTCCTATCTCTTGAAGAGATCAAAGATAGGGAAGGCATGAACATGGAAATCATTAGGGTGAAAAAACAGTGCTCCACTCAGACTTTCTGTTCATGGCAATGCACACAATTCCTACATACCTGGCAGCTCAACAGCTACTTCCTTCATGAATTTTCCCTTGGTCATAAGGAAGTAACTTGCTCAAGGTTACACCTCATCCCAGAAGGTGGCCATGGCCAATGACTGGCTGATGAGAGAACACATAAATTTGGGACATTTTGAAATGACACGCCAGCCTTAGCATATGCAATTATGACTGGCTAAGGCCTCAGTTGTAAAAGCACTGCTGATCAACTTCTCCCTTTGCCATTTTCTGAATTCCTTTTTTTTTTTTTTTTTTGGATTTGTATATTGCCCAAGAGCATTTCCAGGGAACCAAGTCTACAACATCACTTGAGTTTTGAATGGCCTAGGAGTCAAATTCTCTGACATTACCCTTGACATTCCAGTGAGAAATTGATTTTCTATTTCATGATGGCACATCATAAGTTTTTCTTTCTTAATCTAAAAACATACTAAATTTTCTCTGTATTTGTAACAAATAAATGTATTAAGGGTAAAAGTCCTCCTTAACTGAGTCTGGGAACAACAAATAATGAGTTTTTGTGGCAGACAGTGGTAGGGGCTTATGGAGTTTTGTAGTACAGTCTCTAATAGAAATTGTCCCCAAGACTCCAATGAAAATACAAAAACTTGGGAGGAAAAGTCTTGCCTTTAAGCTATACTTAGTAGATTCTTCCCTTGATATTGCATTATATCCACATGAATAAAACATTGTTTAAAACTCTAATAAGTCAAACACTACAAACTACTGGGATGTCTGGAAAGTAGCATACTCTCAACAAATATTTTTTTAAGAAAATTAATGAATGGTAGTTCACATACAGTAATGGACGAGAAGGTACTAGCAGTGATAAAGCAACATTTTTCCAGCCTGAATGCCTCTGCCACAGAAGATGAGGAAAACATTGTATCAGCCCACTGGTATCCTTTTGTTTTCTGGGATGGGGGGAAGGCAGGTGGTATTTTAGGTTGTTTCTAAAATGTTAATAGTGAATATCAAAAGCACACTAAAGTATAAAACAAAGTGCATTAAATAATATGAAAGTACAAAACTTTATAAAATAGTGTGACAGCTCCCATATACCTATCACCCAGATTTAACAGATATTAGAATTTTGCAATATTTACTTGAAAACTTTTATTTAGAAGTAAATAGAACTGATGTAGCTAAAGCCCTGCCCTTCCAATTTTTCTCCATCAATAAAAGAAAACACTATTATGAATTGTATATATCATGTTCATGAATGTTTTATATTTAAAACTATTTACATGGTTTAAAATGTATATAAATGATATCATGCCATATGCATCTTTTTGCAGTTTGCTTTTTTATCATATTAAATATGTAGATATATCTCATTTATATTAATTAGTATGCATTCCAAACTGAAGAAATTACAGCTTATTTTATTAAGGGATAGTTGGGGTGTTTACACTTTTAAGACTCTTAAAATATTGTTTTAATAACACATTTAGACACATTGTCTTGTGTAAATGAGGACACATTTCTCTCTATAAACATTTAGAAATAAAATTTGTAGATTATGCATATCTTCAATTTCACTAGGTAGTGACAGTTGCTCTCCAAAGTTGTTCTATCAATTTACACTCCCACCAGCACTGCATATTAATTTGCTACTTCTTCCCAATCTTTGCCAAAATATAGTGCTAACTTGGGCTTGAAGTGGTATCTCTTTGTGGTTTTAATTCAAATTATCTTACCATTAGGAAAACTGATCATATGTTTGTTGGATACGAAGGTTTTCTTTCCCGTGATTTGCATGTTCATATTTTTTGCCTCTTTTTGTCATTTTTTTATTGATACGTAAGGCTTTTTATTTAATATATGATACTGCATATTTTCTTAATTTGCATCTTGTTATGGTTGCTGCTATTCAAATATTTTTAATTTTAATGAAATCAAATTGGTTCATATTTTCCTTTGTTACTTGTCATTGGTATATAATAGCGATTAAAGAGCATGGACTCAGGAGACAACCTGCCAGGATAAAAACCTACCTCTGCCATATATTGGGGAAATGTTTTTTGCGAGTTAAATGCTATTTCTTCATCTGGAGATAGAATTGGTAATAAAATTTACTTCTAAGGTCATTATGAGGATTGAATTCCTTAGCACATGTCAGGTGCTTAAAACAAGGCCTTAAAACAAGGAAACAGTTCTTCCAAAGAGCCTTCGTGATTATTATAATTGTTAGTAGTAGTTGTGGTGGTAATACTATCATCATTAAAGAAATATTTCTCCAGCAGTTTAAGTTTCACATATATTTATTTTGCTAATGTTTTGTTTTTTCTTTTCACATTTGGATATTTGATTTATCAAGATTTGATTGGGATATGAGAAAAAATTTACCTTTACATAAATATTCAATTGTTCTAATCAAGACCATTTATTGAATAGTCCACCAGTTTCCCACTGATGTTATATTTCATGTTGTCAGATCTATTTTTTAATTATGTATTCTATTGTGGTAGTCTACAGTCCTGTGCACATACCACCTGAATTTAATTTACTATAATTTTTTCTTTAATAATTTTTACCTAGAGTTAAATTCCCTTTTTGCAATTCTTCATAAATTCTTGATGATTCTTGAAACTTTATCCTTCATATGAATTTTGGGGTCAGCTTATTGAAAGCCTCTGAAAATTCTTTAGGAGTTTGAATCGAAAATTTAAGTAAATTTGAGAAAATCTTTTAATATTGAGCCTTCCCATGTGTGAGTATACATCAGGCACTATTCTAAATGCTTCATTTGTTTTAGTCCATTTAACTTTTAAAACAACCTTGAGGTAAATGCCATAGTATTCCCATTTTCAGTTAAGAGTATGGACTTGATCCATATGTGGACAACACAAAGATTAAAAACAGAAAAAAACAAAAACAAACAAACAAAAAAAAACAGAAAAAAACTATGTCCCAGTTCTCAAGGAGCTTATAGGTCCAAAGAAAACAAAAACATGTAAATCAACAATGTCAGTGAAAGATAAGTGTAATTATAATGAGAAGAATATACAAGATGAAATGGAAGCAGAATAGAGTCTTGGGAGAAGTATAAATGTGTGACAACTGAATTTAAAAAAGGAATTCAAAATCTAGTAATCAGGACAAAGAACATAAAATCAGGAGAAAGTTCTATGTGGAATGGAGCAGATACTTGCTTATTCCTGGAGTACTGAAGACAAGTGAAGGAGAATGAAGGCTCAAATGAAAGGAAGAGCTCTCGAAGCCAAATTTGAGCAGGAGAATAAGATCTGCATGTAGTATGACAGACTGAGGGAAGGCCAAGAATGGAGACAGGAAGAATAGCAAAGAAGCTACTGCCATAGTTCAGGGAGGTATGGATGTTTGCACCAGGTGTCTGCTGTGTTGATACAATTTATATTTATGAATAAATATATACATATTTGCATGTAAATATACATGCAAGATCCTGGTGTACCCTGAAAGCATCAAGACATTGCACAGGAACACATTGAGAGAATACAGCTAAAAGATTCATTTTAGGAAAAAAAGGCAAGAAAGATGGGGACTGCATCTACCTTATAATTTCACTTGTCATATAGTACCCTTCGTGAATATTATTTGTCATGGTAACTTTGAATCGAATAAATCAAAATCAGAGACTAATATAAATGTATCAAGGACTTATTTGGATAGGTAGACATTGAAGATGTGGTTATACATAACACAAATGAGGTTATCCTCTTCATTGACTAACTTCCAGGGTCCTATAATGTGCTAATATATTTATATAAGTATAATCCATATTTTTAGGATTACTGCAACCTGAAAGTCAAAATAGGGTCACATTTAACCATTTAACAACTAGCATTCCAGGGGAGAGACAAAAGTCCTAAATTATAGTGTTTAATGGTTTTCATGTGGCTTGGCTGATTTTAAGTTGCAATGTGATATAACTGACCATGCATTTAGGAAGAGGTGCTATCAATACACTATCATAACATGAAATGGCTCTCACACAGTATTCATTAAATTTTATTTATGAAGTTTTTAAGATGTTTGGGAGAGATGGTTTGGCTCATGCACTATCCACACTGATAATAAGCCAAGCCATAATATATATCTCATAATATCTTTGTGCAAAAGGCAGCCTGTTCTTAAAAAAAAAAAAAAAAATCCATACTAAGGATTTTAATTGACTGGCTAAATCATTGCTATGTGACAGGAAGTAAATAGCAAACATCTACAGACTACCAAATTGGTACATAATCCACTACGTGCATCTACCTGGGTTTTCCAGGAACTAAAGAGAATAAGAAAGATGATTTCTTTCCTTGAATCATTCAGAGAAAGGGTTGTAAACTAAAGGGGAGGTTGGAATTATTAACTCTAAAGTCTCCACTATTTGTGAGACAAAGGTTACTTCCAGAAACTTAAATCATTGTGTGAAAAGTGCAAGCAGGTGACCATGTCATATTCCTTTAACATGACTCTTGGTCAAAAGTAATAGCTCAATTTCACTCATAGACAACAAGTGAACAAATACACAGAAGGCAGTAGAAAGATGTAGCTTTAAAGACAGAATCATTTTCGTCTCCAAAATATAGGTTGAACGAGTGAGTAATCACAGAAGTGGGAGATGACATATGAAACTGTTAATCTCTTCTAACTACATATTGAGCCCAATTCTGTCTCCCACAGGAGCAGATGAGGTGCAGAGCCATAGAGAGAAGTCACTGGCCTTGCCCTTCAGACAAAGGCTAAATAACATTGTCTGGGCTTTTTATGAGTTCACCCCCATTTGAGAGATTGACCTGAGGTAAACTGCTTGGGAAATAGCATTTTGCTTAGATAGGCTGAGGTTTCTAACAGAGTCCTCTAATACAACTTCTGACAATTCTTTTCCCTTCTTGCTTTCTTACCACTGACAGGTAACAAGAGCCCAGATTAACCTTTTGCTACTCCTTTAAGCTCTATCTAAACTTAGCTATCTCCTCTTCAAATACCCTGGGACACAAATTATTTTTAGGGAGAAATAAAACGTACCCTGATAAACTCATTCTAAATATTATTCTTCATCTTGAAGTATTAAGGTTACAGGTCTAAATTTAAAACACACACTGTCCCAAGGATGCCTTTAAGAAAGAAGTCAGTGAGAGACTTTCTAGACACTGTAGGAAGGAAAATATGTTCCGTGGTAGACATATCTTCCAAGTATTCCTCAAATCTCACTGGAGACCATTTTAATCAAGGTTGGGCTCACCTAGAGGTGTAATATATAGTGACCTCCAAGGGCATGAGTAAAGGAAGACTCATCACCTAAAATAATTCCCTCACATGGTGGAATTTTTTGTCTTTTTTTCCCTACATTTAAAAATTATGCAATACTTCAAAAGTAAGGTATAAAAATATAACATTAATTTGTTTCTACTGCTACTCACTACCAAGATATACCAAACTTTACTGTAATATTTGTTTCAGGTTATTTCTTAAGAAATAAGTTATTACAGATAAGATCAAATACTATAGTAACCGCTACTGATGCTTATTTCCTTTTCTTCTATAGCTCTAGAAGTAACCACCATTCTTATTTAGAAGTTCATCATCCCTTAGATTATTTTTGTACTTTTACCACTCATATACTTAGAAAACTGGGTTGCTTTGCATATTTAAGCACTTATACACGCTTATATATCAAAGAATAAACAAAATCCAGCAACTTCTTTTACTGTTCAAAATTATGACAATACATATAGCTTTAGTTACTTTAGTTAATAACTATTATCTTATATTTATTGATAGACTACAGTTTACTTTTTGCTCATTCTCCAGTTATTAGGAATTTAGATTATATCCAACATTTTGTTATTCTAAACAAAAAAACATTCTTATACATGCCCCCTTGTAACATGTAGAGAATTTTCCTAGAGTAGATACCAAGAAAAATAATTAGTTGCTACAGAGGCTTTGTATTTCCAAATTCATTACATGTTGAAAATTACTTTTTAAGATTTATTTATTTATTTGAGAGACAAATTTACTTATTTATTTGTGCACAGAGAGAGTGGACAAGCAGGGGCAACTTCAGAAGGAGACGGAGAAGTAGGATAAATAGGGAACTGGATGAGGGGCTCCATCCCAGGATCCCAGGATTGTGACTTGAGCCTAAGGCAACAGGTTAACTGATAGAGCTACCGAGGCATCCCAAAAAATTACTTTTAAAATCACCAACCTAATTTTGCCTCTTAGTATCTAGGACATGCTCTACATTCTCATCAACATTTAGGATTGTTGGATTTTATAATTAATGCAAATAAATCAGATGTGTAACAATTATTCAATGTTGTTTTAATTTGTATTACTTTGATTACTAGTGAGAATGAGCATATTCTCATGGACTCCAGTGGTTTGTGGCCATTGAATCATGTTCTCCATGTCCTACCTACCTTTGTACATTATTCTGTTGTCATTTTTTTTAATTTCTTAAAGGTCTTCTTTCTAACACAAAGCTTGTGCTTATATGCACTACAAGTATTTTCTCATAGTCTTTGCTTTGATTTATAACTTTGCTTATAATATAATGCTGCTGAGACAAATGATTTTATTTATAAAAAGAAATTTAAATTCCTCTCTCATAATATACACATTAAAAACCCCAAATAAAATATGGAGGAAAAATGTAAAAGTTTTTGAAAAAAATAAGAGAAAATCTGTGAAATTGAAACACAAAGAAGACATAAGATCAAAAGGAAATAACTAATAAATTTGCCCCATCAATACTTAGCACTCTTAAGACAATAAAGTCCAGACTCTAAACAACGTAGCATTTCCAGTATTCAGCATAAAATATAAAATCACTTAGTGATTAAAAAAAATAGAAAAACTTGACAGAAAACTGTCAATAAAACAGATTCAGAGATGAGATAGGTGTTGGCATTTAGCTAAGAAAAGAAACAAGCAATCTAATATAAATATGTTCAAGGATTTAGAGAAATAGATGGGATTAGTGATGGAACAGATAGTAAATAATAAAATAAAAAAACCAACATGGAATTCTAAAGAGAACTAAACACCATGGAATTCTAAATATATAATTTCTAGAGGTTAAAAAAAAAAATCAGTCTCAGAAATGAAAGCACCACAGAATGAGCTTAACAGCAGATTGGACACTAAAGACAAGAAGATGGTAACATGAGCTGCAGGCCAGGCAGCCAATAGAAACAATCCAAACTGAATCAGCTGCTTTAAAAATGTCTCAGCTGGACTGATGGGAGAACCCAAGGAAAAGATGCCTATTGAGGAATCCCTTGTCAGACTAGAATAGGCGAGAACTAGGACCTCGCTATTCTTGTTTATTGGCCAGAACATAGTGGTAGATGCACAATGGCAGAAGGTGAGGCAATACGGCACCTCTGCCCTCCACAGTGGACTCTCTCGAAGGAAATGTGAGGAGCTCACCTCCTTCTCTACCACATTGCCATCACAGAGACTGTTTAATGTGAGAATCAATCCAGATTAGGAAGATTCATCCATCTAAAGACAACAATGCTGGACCAGGGCAGGCCTGTTTCATGGAGGTAGGAGCGTAGGGCAGGGAGCTGAAAAGTCTACCTGAGTAATACTGACATATTGATAAAGGAAGAGAAATGGAGAAGTTAAATGCTCTTATAAAAAAGAAAAGGGTAGTGGACTGACATGCGCACTTTATTTTTTCCCAGTTTACCTAATATGTTAGCTACCCTGCCCCAGGAGATGGGTAGGTAAAAGAGTGGAGAGAGGCCACAAAGGATAAGAAAAGACTTGGAAGGGAGAATTAGAAGTGCCAAAAAGTGTGTGCCTCCCTCTTTATGTGCGTGGTAGGGGTTTTTGTCATCTTTTGCTGTTTAATTCAATTAGTGTAGGTAATTCTATGGATGAAATTGATACTTTTCTACCTGAGAACTTGTCTACTGCCCAGTTTTTTCTTCCCCCTTTCTTATTTTTACTCTTTAAAACCACTTCCTCTTAGTAGTCAAAAGTAATATAAGGATACATCAATTTAAGATGACAAAAAAACTTAAAAAGATCTGAAAAGTTGATCTATTTCATACACATTTCTAAAATTTGATTGAATATCAAAATTACATAGATGTCATAAGAGATTGAAGTGGAAATTCAAACATATAGGAAGAGATGGTGCTGAACAGTAGAGTAGATATTGAGTAAGAATCAAACTGTAGGACCACTGTGAGCAGAAGAAGAAAAACAACGGGTATCTGAACTGAGGGTCAAGATAAACTCACAGACTATTAATCTTGGCAGTTATATTTTAGAACTTTCATTATCTCAGTAATACCTATAAAAATCAATGCCTGCAATAAGTGTCTGATTTTCCCTGATTTCTTATGCAGTAGCTCCTGTTCTCTTCCACATAAACTCTTTTGGGTAGGACAAAAATTGAATCAGACCTTCCATGATGTCACCCGGTTTAGCCTATTACTTTTCTTTGTTTGATGGTTTTGTTGATTGTTACCGTGCATATATGACACGAAAACATCCAACTAGCATATTTCAAAATTTATAAAACTTATCACAGACTCAATAAAGTGCTTGTTATGTGACTACTTTTCCTAAAATGTTTTTAAGGCACTCTACACTAAGAATTAATTCTGCCCTCCAGGTAGGGCTGAAACCACTTCTATTTGTGAATGTCTATACCTTCACTTTACTTAAGTGAATGCTTTCACTTTACTGGAATTTTTTTTTTAAATTAGTACAATTCTGGATTTGCATCTTAGTAACCCTTCTTCCTATATGTATATCTAAGATAGATATAGATATAAATATAGACATAGATATAGATATAGATGATATAGATATATAGATATAGATCTTCGTTTTAACTTATAGCTACTTAATTTGGAGTCATAAAATTCTTCAAAGTATTTTCCTATTATCAACAATTTTATTTTTGGGGATGCCTGAGTAACTCAGTGGTTGAGTATGTGCCTGCAGCCCAGGGCAGGATCCCCGGGCCCTGGGATCGAGTCCCACATTGGTCTCCCCACAGATAGCCTGCTTCTCCCTTTTCTTATGTCTCTGCCTCTCTCTCTGTCTCTCAAATAAACAAATAAAATCTTTAAAAAAATTATTTTTGAATTGAGTTCAACTACTCTTAAGGTGATAGAATTTGAACACATTTAACCATTCTGGCAGATTTCCTCCACATTTTAAGATACTCCTTTTTTTTTCCAGCCTCAATATATTAATAGGTATATTATTTGGTTTCAGTTTTATTTTTATAAAATATTATATAATAAATATACAGTAAGTTATGATCCTACCAAATTTCCAGATAACACCTTTTTCACAATTTATATATTGCATAATTATAATATATTGTAAATAATCATGTAATTTCTTTTCTAAAAGGAATAATAATCATGTAATTTCTTTTCTACAGCTCACTCCGAGCCTTTCTTATGTTTTAGCTCATTAATTTCTTTATTTTAATTGGCAAAGCATCTATAACATGGATTTCTTTTCTACCAGATTCCATTGATCTACTGGAAATACCAACACTTCTATCATAAGCATTTGCAGAACGAGCACATAGAGAGTTTGTATGTTCATGTGTTAACAAGAACTTTGAAATCACTTTAGTAAATCAAGGTGAACAAAATTTGTTAACCAAAGAAAGCTGTAATATAATCAGTTATATAGCAATACATCTTATATAATGCAATAAACATTTTTATTGTATACATAGAGTACACAAGTAAAGTCAAGTAATATAAATATTATTTTTAGGGTTTCCATTTTATTTTTTGAGATTCACTGTATATTCACATGTTCATTCCACCTATTAGTAATACTGAGATACACTACAGTGTGAGATTTTAAGTATCCAGAGAAGTATCCTGTATTGAAAAGGGAGAATGATTTAATAAGCTATAGACCTAGACTAATTTTATTTCCATAATAAATAAATAAGCCAAATAGATAAATAAATAAGCCGTAGACTGACTAATTTTATTTCCAAAATACTTGACCCTCTGTGGTTGTAAATATGGTTTGCCAAGTTCTAAGATATTGGGCCCAAGGAGGTATTCATAAGAAAAGAGATTATTATGGTCAGTAGAAATTTTTGCTTCTAAATGGAAATATCACATTGACATCTGGTACATACTTTAGTCATATTTTGAAATTTAAGAATCAGGCTTTGCAAAATAGTAAGCATAAGCAAATGCTACACACCTTTGGATTTAATTTGAATAACCAAACAACCTCCTCCGATATTGTATATTTCACATTTTTTCTATGTCAGAATTTTTTTTACTTAGTTCAATTTATATAATATGCTTCAAAAGAATAGGGCTATGCATACATTAGAAGTACATACCACTTTATATTTACTTTAAGCTTATTAAAATTATACCTCCTCTCAAATAGTTGCGATTACATGTAGTTTTATGAAAAATGCAAATAGTCTCAGGTCCACGTTTTTCTATTAACTTTTTCTGTTATATGAATCACATTAAATTTGAAAAGCAAACAAATTTATATTTAGAAAGTTCCTAAGCTAAGGATAAATGGTAAATCAGAACACAAAACACAGATAGAGACTGGAGAAGAAAACAGAGGAAAGCGATAAGAAGGTAGAGTAGCTCCATTAACTTAGTTAGGTCTAGACAAAGGTAGAAAAGGGCTGCTGAGCCAGAATTTTGTGATCCATTATGTGTAAGAGTAATACTGCACTAAAAAAAATAGCATATTTACATCTTCCAAGAAATGTGTTTTCCAAGAATTAACCAACTTAACTAGAGAGCAGTATGTCTCCATACAATATATTGAGCATGTCTTATTTCTAAGTTGTGTAAATATTTTAAGTGGCCAAAAGCCTGGTTCTAACTCATTTGATAGCAATAAGTTAGATCTCTGATGTTAGATCTTGGCATTCTTTATCCATGCTTATGGCTGATGGAATGCTTAATGAGACTCAGAGATTCAATGATTTGATTACCAACTGGAGAGACAGATCAATCACCCACCTACAGGAGCCAGATCAACTCAGATCTAACCCACAAAGCAGTGTATTTCTAACAACAAATATAGTTATTTGTCACTCCTGATAATGACTCAGGGTCTTCAATACAATAGAATCCCAAAGTAGTTCTTTCACGTGTACAACTGATTTGCTTAATTTGTATATAAGATTATCCCCATTATTTTACTTTACTTCAAGAAAAATAGTTATAAGAGAAATAGTAGAGAAGCCCAAAGCTAATACTGATCTCTCAGTCAATTACTTATGCTCAGTTACACTGCGAAATCATTAGGAATTAGTGGTCCAAGAACTTTGCTATATTGGGCATTAAAGAGCAAGTGTCCTCAGTGCTTAACCCTGTCTGTTCACCAGGGCCGAGGGTAGATTGCAGAAGATGTCCAGGTGAGTGCCAATGCCATTACTTGGCTGTATCTAAGTAACGTGCAATAAAAATGACACGGTAACAATTTTCCAATTCGTTTGCTAATCAAGTAAATAAACAAATTTTGGGGGCATGAGTATTTGGGGTTGCTTTATTTTTTAAACTAAATTACCTAGTTTGATAATGTTCATTGATTATATATGGTTTTATAAATTGATATAGTCTTGATTTGATTTGGAAAAAAAAAACGAGCCGGCTTGTTCTTATCCTATTATCCTTTTATCTATTATAGTCCTCTTATTAACATCTCATCTACTTTTAGAGGTGATTCTGACTTTGTTTCAATCCTCTGCAGATTTAAATGCTTTAATTCAGTTATGTCATGTGGTATATTATTGTTCTTTCTGACCATAGTCTTTGGTATTTTGGGAAAATCTCCATTCAGTAGAGGAGAAGGCTAAAGCCTTCTTCTTCCCTACTGGCCCCTGAATTAAAAACAAACAAACAAAAATTTCCATCTAGTACAGTTGGGAAATCTTGGAGTGACTTAATCATATAAATGGAGCCAGAGGCCCCACTCAGTATAGTATTTCTATTGTCATGTTCATTTGGTCAACTTGGGCTACTGTTCTGTTCTGGGAGTATAGGTACTCTGCAAAATGGGTGCTTCTAATTTTGATTCTTCAGCACTAGGCTTTTCCAAGTTATTTGCATTTGCTAAACAATTCTGGTATATCTGAGTAAATCTAAACACCTTTCTTGAGAGGGAACACAAATAATTGGTTATTGAAATCTTCAAAGAAAAGTCTATATGGGCCCAATAGTTGTCAAAAGCACATGAACACCTATTCTTGGATTGGAACCTGCATCTTTCCCTGGGTTTTATTTTTATTTAAAATTTTTTAAGATTTTATTTATTTATTCATGAGAGACAGAGAGAGGTAGAGACACAGGCAGAGACAGAAGCAGGCTCCATGCAGGGAGCCCGACGTGGGACTTGATCCCAGGACTCCAGAATCACGCTCTGGTCCGAAGGCAGGTGCTAAACTGCTAAGCCACCCAGGCATCCCCTTTCTCTTGATTTTAGATCAAGGAGGAGAGTGCCGTTTGTCATATGACCCTTCCCATTGTCTACTTATTAGATAATGCCCTCATGCATGCCTATCCATCACCTGACTATGCCTTTGTCCAAGGATGTCTCATCCAATAAAGGATTGGTTTACTTAACCACTAGCCACCTAAAGAAGAGACAATCAACAATATACCTAAGTTTACTAACAGACAAGGTCTTGTGTTTTTTTTAAATGAATTACTGGTAAGGGAGCCTACTTTACATAAATGGTAAAACTAGACCACCTAGAAGCTCACACAGAACTGATCAGCTCACATTTAGTCTTTGTGCTTCTAGGAAATAAATATAATCCATTGTTTTCCTGGGTGCATTCCAAGAGTCAGGCAGCCTCAAAGTCAGAACAAACAAGCCAAATGAGAAGCTTATATAATCCTTTCATTTGACTAATAAGAAACTATAATTTCCAAAGATATTCTTCAAATTCTTATCATATTATATTCTTAACATTCAAAGAGGAAGTTTGAAACATAAGTTTTATTGTTCCAAGCAGGGGTATTTCCATTCACAGAATATGAAGAGAAAAAATAATGATAATATTGAATATTTATTGCATGCTTACTATGTATCTGGTACTGTTCCAAATGCAATATTTATATCAACTCATTTAGACCACACGACATCCCCTTAAAGCAGATATATTGAAGCACTAGGGAGGAACTTGTGCCATAGAGGAGTTAAATATTTTTAAGTGTTAGAGCCATAATTTGAACTAAATAGCCTGGTTCTAGAGCCCATGCTCCTAACTGCCTAGCTTAGTACTGCATCAAAAATAAAAACAAAACAAAACAAATCCCAATACTACCTAATTTTTAGTAGTTACTGGCTAAGAAAGAAACCTAGCACTGTTACAGTTCTTTCTGTGTCTTAGAACTATATGTCAAACAATTAGAGGCTGAGTTTAATGCCTTGACAGTCACCTCTAGATAGAACTGATCTGAAACCATTTGAGAAGATTACCAGGAACAGAGGAGAAAAAAGCATTGACAATCTCCTACTTCTCTGAAAAGGAATCTCATTTAAAATACAAATTTTAGGGGTGCCTGAGTGCTTAGTTGGTTAAGCATTCAACCCCTGGTTTTGGCTCAGGTTATGATCTCAGGGTCATGATTTTAGAGTTGTGAGATTGATCCCCACCTCGGGCTCTAAGCTCAGTGCAGGATCTGCTTGGGATTCTCTGCTGCCTCTCCCTCTTCCTCTGCCCCTCACTCTGCTGGCACTCACTTGCACTCCCTCTCTGTGGAATCAATCAATCAATCAATCAATCTTTAAGAAAAATATAATAAAATGCAAACCTTATACATCATATATATAAACTGGGCTGGGACTTTTATTTTTTATCATTTAAAGATTCTCATAAACGCAAAAAAAAATAAAGATTCTCATAAACTAGTAATTCTTTCAATGAGTTTATACATCAGAACATCTACTGATTATTTCAGTTACTAGTTCTTTCTGTGGCTATGAGAATTTTTCTTTACTCTCTGTACCATAGTTTAGTCATTTATAAAGTGAAGATAATAACAATACTTCTATGACAAGATTTTGTAATAATTAGGGTGAGTTGACAGGTATAAAATGGTTTGAAAATTACTCACAATGTGGTAAATATCAGGAAAATATTATATTCATATCATTATTATTATTATTATTTAAAGATTTTTTAATATTTTATTTATTTATTCATTAAAGACACACAGAGAGAGGCAGAGATATAGGCAGAGAGAGAAGCAGGCTCTCTACAAGGAGCCTGATGCAGGACTCGATCCCAGGACCCCAGGATCACAACCTGAGCCAAAGGCAGATGCTCAACCACTGAGCCACCCAGGTTCCCCATATTATTATTATTATTATTATCCACAGCTCCCAATCATTGAGATCAGAAAAAGGTCAAATAAACAGCTCTGATATTGTTCAAGTTTATGTTTTATCCATGATTTCAATACCTTCTCCCCCCAGAGTCTGCTAGTGTCATTTTCTAAGTAGCAAGATGCCGACTAGAATTCCAACAATCCTGAGGGTCTCGATTTCCTCTTATACATTCCCAATCTACCCCTTCAGATGTTTTAGATAAATTTTTTTACTATACTCATGCTGAATTCAGCCTCAGAAGTCCAAAGGACAGAGCAATCAGCACAGACATCCTATTTTGCTTCCCCCACTGGCACTGTGCTCTAGGCCTCGTGTCCATTCTTTGGGATTCCACAAAGCTGTTCTACTTGCCTCCTAGCTAGGACAGCTATTTTCTTAGGGGACCATCAGGCACACAATCTTATCCCAAATAACTCTTAAATTAAGCACCCTTATTTTCATCTTGCCTTATGCAGTAATCAAAGCTTATTTCCCCTCTCATATATACCAGTCATGAACTTGTTATATTATCTCCAAATTTTCATCCTTGCTTATCCGTAAATTTGCATTTGTAATTTTTCTTCTCAACTCTGAACCTTGACTCATTTGAAAAGAATCCTGACTCTCTAGCCACATGTTTTTTTTTTTTTTAAATCCAAGCTATGCTGCTTTGCGCTGCCATGAGAACAGTCCTTGCAATTTAAAGAGCTCCCAGTAACTGGACTATCCAATTCTGCTCTAGGGACGATGCCCTGAGAACGAGGCATCAACCTAGATACAAGCTATGCATTCAGTTAAATAAACAGCTTTGAATGAATACAAAGTGTATAAGATTAGCTTTGTAAAAATTTTTGTATGGCAAACAATATTGCAATATTTTCATGTGTTTAATAATGCTCCCTTCCAATTTATAACTTTTATCCACAAGGGGCAATAAACACAAAAAGAATGAGAAATTCTACATTAAATGCATGATGACTTTTTTTTTAACCGTAAACAATTATAATATAAATTGAAAGAGAATTTCTTATAAAATTAGTGACCGATTCAATGAATTCCCCAAGTTCTAATGATCTAAATTTTATTTTGAGACATTTGGAAATGTAATTAGGTAATGTGAATTTCCTGAATATGAAGCACAAACAACTGGCTTGAACTCAGCTTGGCATATTTAAATGGTACATATTCTTTGAAATATTTTATTGAACTAACAGAATATATTACAGGTCAATCATTATGGCCAGTTTTTAAAATAAACTTTATGTTGGGAAATAATTATCTATAAATATCTCTCACATTTCTAGATGTTCTGAGCAAAGGCACTTACAGTCAGTTTAAAAATATTTTTATATAAGGTGACATTGCAGGAGAGTAAAGTTTAGAGATATCTCCCTCCCCTGAGATGTTTCAGAGCAATAAAGACCTTCCTGGAGGAGATTTGCTTACATTCTAGAGTAAAGATAAAGTCTCTATCTCCAGAATGAGATGAGGAGTTTACCAGCAGTTGAATATATAATCAGAGTTTTTTAATTCTAGGATTTATCCCCTGTTACTTATTCTGCATGTACAGTTACCATTCAACTTCCAGCACATCACCCTACGGGGACTGAAACTCAAGGAACTGGTGCTATGAAGCTGGCAACTAGCTGATGCTTTTGCTGTGACTAATAAACTGTCTTTGTGTCTGACCTAAGTGTCTTGTGATTTTATATGTATTGTTAGTGCCTGAATGTTTGTGTCTCCTCCCCATCAAAAAAAATTATATTTTTTATAAATATTAGAAATTAAGACCTTTAGGGGATAATTAGGCCATGAGGCCTTCACCCATGTGGAAACCTCATGAATAGGATTAGTACTCTTGTAAGAAGAAACAGGAGAGCTCTCGCTTTGTCTCTCTCTCATTCTTTCTCTCTCTTTGCACCTCTCCCCCCATCACCACTACATGAAGACACAATCTGAAAATGGTATCTGCAAAGCTAGAAGACAGCCCTCACCAGACACCAGATCTGTCAGCACCTTCATCTTGGATTTCCTAACTTCCAGAACCACAAAAAATAAATTTCTATTGTTCAATCTGTACAGTCTATGGTAATTTGTTATCTCAGCCCAAACTGATTAAGAGTTCGGAAAAAGTTAGGTAAAACCTCAGATCCTTCACAGTTCCTGAATTAACATTATTGAGATATACATTACATAAGATAAAATGAAACCATTTTAAATATAGAGTTTAATGATCACATGTATACACGCATGTAAGCACCATGATAATCATGATATAGAATATTTCCAACATCCAAAAAAGTTCCCTTGTGTTAATTTCCAATCAATCTCCTCCATACCCTCAGATATAATCACTGAAATATTTTCTAAACCATGGATGGGATTGATCTTGTCTAAAATTTCACATAAATAGAATCATGCAGTATATAATTCTGGGTTTGGTTTATTTTACTCATGATTATTTTCATTCGTGATTTCTGAGATCCAGTAATGTTATTGCTTATTAGAGCAACACATTCCTCATATTTATTGATTGGTATTCCAGTGTATGAACGTTCTACAATGTGCTTATGGATTCTGCTACACCTGGGCTGTTTTCCAGTTTGGAGCTACTGTGATAAATCTGCTATGAGTCGTTCACAAGTCTTTGTATGGAAACACATTTTATTTCTCTTGGGTAAATATGTAGGAGTGGAATGATTAGGTTGCATGGTAAGTGTGTCATTAGCTTTATACAATACTGCCAAACTGTTTGCCAAAATTGTGCCATTTAACATTCCACCAACAATGTATGAAAAATTCCACTTGCTTCATATCCTAAAACTTATACTGTTAGTCTTCTTAATTTAGTCATTCTAATGACTGCATAGGGATGTTTCACATGCTAGATATTGTTCCATTTGGCATTCATTTCTATAGTCTTCTATTCCCCCATCCCTAAGAATGACAGAAATTGGAAATCGAAAACTGTTTTTCCTACACTCCTTCATGGCTAGGCCTCTCAATACAGCTTAGGTTCTTTCAATGAGATTAATCGTACCACACTTGAAGGTGTCAAGGAAGTGGAGACTACAAGGATGGTACAGTTGGACAAGCAGGGAGAGTAGCTGGATTTTGTGTTTTTCTCTATCTTACCAGATCCATGGGTATGGGAAAGCTGTGACATCAAGTGGTCAAGAAATCAATCTGTTCCTAACTCTAAGTTGCAGCTATCGTAGTATATATTCTTGAAATCAGAAAGAGTGGTGACTTTCTGACTTTTATTTCTTTAGGCATCTAATGATTTTGAAATCACTTAATCTTCCTAATATTTTTTCTGCTTGGAATGCCTCCAGTACTTTCTGTTACCTGAACTCTGATTGATTCAATAGACCTTAAGAAAGAAAAAAAAAGTGTGAAATACAGACGAGGGATTTTAAGGGGGAACTGGCTCAGCATTCTAAACTCCACCTTAATTCTCGGTGGGAATTGCTTAATGTGTTATCACTGTAATAACTTATTAACAAAGATCTGTTGTCCATATATTAATGATGCTGATATTTATTGAGGGTTTACTATGGACCAGGCACTGTAAGAATCAGTTCAATGCTTATTACAAACTTAGGTCAATCACAGTACAGACACTGTCATCTTAAATCCATTTTAGCATTTCCTACTTTGTACCAGAAAAGGATTTTACCTAGGTCTGTCTAAAGTAAACTTCTACAATTTCACTTCTACCATGTTGTCTCTCTGACAAAATTTGTCACTAATTATCATTTTCTATATCACTCAAAAATAGGTATGCACTCTCCCAAGTCCCTGGTCTTACCTACAAATTTAACCACTTCTGGCTTCCTTTCTTCTTTTCAGGGTTGCAATGGAAGTCATCATTTTCTCCTTCTACTTAAGAAAAAAAATCCTATTAGAAATGCTATATGATCCAGCAATACCTCTTCTGGGTAAATATCCAAGGGAAATGAAATTAGTACCTCGAAGCGAAATCTGCACTCGCGTGTCCACTACAGTTCTATTCACAATAGCCAAGATACAGAAGTGACCGAAGGGTCTGTTGATGAATGAATAGACAAGGAAATTGTGATATATGCATACAATGCGATATTATTCAGCCTTAAAAAAGGAGATCCTGCCATATGCAACAACATGGGTGAAACTCAAGGACATTATGCCAAATGAAATAATGCAAAAAAGAAAAAGTATTGCATGATGTCACTTATATCTGAAAATCTAAATAAAAGTTGATTCACAAAAGCAGAGAGTAGAAAGGTGGGAGAAATGAGAGATGTTGGTCAAAAGGTGTGAAGTTGCAATTGTGTAGGATGAATAAATTCGAAAAGCTAATGTACAGCGTGATGGCTATTGTTAATCTTACTGTATTGTATACTAGAAATTTGCTTAGATCTCAGGTGCTTTCATTTAAAAAAGTTAACTCTGAGAAGAGATGGATATATTAATTAGCTTGACTGCAGTAATCATTTCACTATATATGGATATCAAAGCATCATGCTGTAAATTTTAAACGTGTAGTTTTTACTTAAAATGCCCCTATTAATCATATATGATTAACTGAGGGACCCAAAACTCATAACAGTAAATGAAATAAAGTTGATATGCATTTCTTTACTGTGTTTAGATGTAAGAACTTTTGGCCCGGAGGCTTCACAAAAATATTGGGACTCAGACCCCTTTAATCCTGCTATTCCACTGGTCTGAGCATTTGGCTTTCACTTTATGGTTGAAGACAACAACTCAAACCCCAGCCCTCTTTTCTACATACTAACCAAAAGGAAAATGGAAGGGCCAAAATGTAAAATGTTATCTTCTTCATTCCAAGCATACATGTTAAAAGTCGCACACACATTTCTGCTCAATCTATTGGCCGTAAATTAGTTATCTTTAACTATAAGGTGGCTAAGAAATATCATTTTTTTTCCTGAAGTTACAAATCCAGATAAAAATTAGATTCTCTTGATAAGTAACAATTAGAGGGACTCCTGGGTAGCTCAGTGGTTGAGCATCTGTCTTCAGCTCAGGTCTTCATCCTGCGGTCCTGGGATCAAGTCCCGGCATCAGGCTCCCTGCGTGGATCCTGCTTCTCCTTCTGCCTCTGTCTCTATCTCTCTGTGTCTCTCATGAATAAATAAATAAAACCTTTAAGAAATTTTTAAAAATAAGTAACAATCAGAAACTCGTTCTTAGAGGACAACCAGTGAAAGCATCCATACGTTGTATCTTGATTCTATGTTCTATCTTACCTTCTAAGAGATTCATTCTATAAAATCCATATAAACCCATCATAAAATATGAGGTATTTGATGACCTGTGTCATATTTAACTCTTCTGTCTCAATTTCTGCCCCCATCATCTCAATTCTCCCTAACCTCCGGCACTTGATAATCCACTGTATTTGCAAGACTGTGTGTATCACTGAAGGTTCAATCAGATAAGCTGCACTGTTGATAAGAACCACTGCAAATAATACTGAATAGGAACTTACAGGAATTCAACTCCAAGTAGGAAGGGACATGGTGAAGAAGTCTATGCAAAGCTATTGTCTCTGAGTCTGAGGATGAGCCTGAAGAGGTGTGACTCTCTTTGTCTAGAGTTCAGAAAGAAAAGCTGAATGTGGAGTAAAACATCGAGAGACCAGAACCACAAAAATGGGCTGGTACGTGAACCTGTGTCTAGCCTCTGCTATCAGCCTCAACGCTAGGACTGCCCCACAGGAAGAGTTGACCCTCTCTTCTTGAGCATATCTGCTCGTATGCCAGGCTCAGGATTCAGAGAACCCATGGGAGAAAATCCAGCAGGAGAGAAAGGAGCAGCAGGCCTGCATGTTGACCCCCGCCCACAAAGTGAGCCAACGCTGTCACGTGCTCAGTGCCCTAGACCAACCTCTAAGCTGTTTGGGAAGGTAGTTAGAGCTCAGCTTAATGGGCACAGAATAACCCTGGATGTGTTATTTGGGTCTCATTTTTAAAACCTGCATCTTCAAGATTTCCTTTCCATAACTCCTAAGACAGGCTATCTACTAAAATGTGGCTCTGTAGTACTTTTTTTCTTTCAGTCAGATGTTTTGTTTTTTTGTTTTTTTATTGCTCATATCTGCCACCACAAAATGAAAAATTAAAACTTTGCAGTCTGGAAAAAGGCACAGAGAGGTTTTTCACTGGGGGAATAAAAAAAAAAAGCAGGTTTTGAAATACTCCCTTCAAAGTTAAAGATTTTCTCCATCTTCTTCCACTTAGAACAGTTTTTGGAATTTATGAAATTGATTTCATTGGATGATTTTGTTTACACAACTTTAAGAATTAACTCTGGCAGTTTCTTTATACACAGAAGTTTTTCTTTCCAAGAAGTAACTTTTGTGAAGGAAGACAGTAAGATGTAGGCAAACATGGTAAGTTATTTGTGAATCTCGACCTAGCCCAAAGGCCTGAGGTGTTCGTTATGCACTAGATTTTCATATTTATTCATACATCTCTACTGAATAAATAAGTTTTGTAAGCAATATGGTGTTTTCTTTAAATTAAGAAAAATTCCTATCTTTATTATTTATAGGACTAGACGGTATGAACAAATAGGTCAAGATAATCACCAAGCAAAATCAATTGAGTACTCTTTGTCAGGGTGCCTTTTCTATACCTGTAATCAGATTTTTTTTTTTATTCAAGCAACAATTTTTCCTTAAACTCCACAGTCTTAATTTTTCAGGGAAAGAGAGGATTTGCAATGATGCCATCAACTCCACACCACCGGGCTACTCCCCGACTGCCCGACTGGGACCCTTCCCGGGCGTTCTGCCCCACCAGCCAGTGAGGACAAGAATTCTTCTGCTGTCCAGCTCTGGAACACCTGGGCCTGCCCTGGCAAGGGGCTTGCTTGCTCACAGAGCCTGACCAAGCACGAAGCGTTGACCAGGAGCCCCAAGCCTTACAAGGGCTTCATTAGTGCCCACCAGGCCTGACTGGTGCATCCACTTTCAAAATCCAATGCATAATGTACATTTCTCACAATGTAGAGAAAATATTTCTAATGAAAGAAAAAATACAAAATACAAGGGACAGAAACTAGGCTTCTTACATTAAAAATTAAATTTTCAAAGTTGTTCCCAACATAACTGTCTTCTCCCTACAGAAGTCTCTGTACTAGTTGAACTTAATTATAAATAAAATGAATTACTAGGTTCACAGGATATAAAATCAGGACTATGAGATCATACAAAGTATTAAATTTGAAATACAACTCAGTTTTTCTCTGGAAAAATGTTGTCATGTTTTTCTGACTTGCACTTCAGAAGTTTCTCAATGTATCAAAACATTAGTTGATTTTAAATATTATATAGGTTAACAAAGAACTTGGCTCTTTAAACTGTGCCTCTCCTCTCATCAAATGTGAACAGCCCCAATTTTTTCCTGTTGGCTACATGTTGAGTGAAGTGCCTTTATGCTAATTTGGAATCACCCCGTCCTATGCTTAGCAACGAATTAATACCAAGATAGCTTTTCATTTTTGAAAAATGAACTGCAATTTTTTAATAAAAATAAATCAAGTATTATTTATTATATTTGACAAGCTACTCAGTTAGCTAGGCAACATTTAGTGATGTCCCCAGATAAAGATTTAGGTAACATTCTTCAAAAATAGGAGTCCCTGGTGAATTCCCAGGACTTGGCACTATTTGTGATTGTTAGTTTTGCCCGTACCTCTGCAAAATAGCAAAAGTGAATCAGTTCAATGAGGAGTTGTCAGCCAGTTGAAATTCAGAAATAAGCTACTAATGGTAATTAATTAAATTCTACTTTATTTCTTAATGTATTATGTGCATTGACTAAGTTGCAAAAATGAAGTAATCAGCTTAATGTACTTTTTAAGTCAATAAAATATTATATCAAATTTAAAAGATATAAAAATGATTTTTAAAAATGTAAATCAAATGAAATATTAATTTATTCTTATTCTCAACAGCAGTATCACTTTCAAAATCCAATGCATAAAGGCAGGCACTTGGTTGTTCCATGGATCTGTCTCTTCTTCAAAAGTGTTTGGAGGGAACAGACCAAGGGACACCCCTTCTAACAGCCTGTGACCACCTTCCAAACTTTTTTCCAGTCACAACCTTTTTGGGGCCATCCTCTTGGCTACCCTCTGCCTCTAGGACCAGCCAATCCCCTATTTTGAGCTTAGTTCCTTATTACCACCAGCCATGAGCTCCCAGATTTGTCAGAATTATTCCACCAAGCGGGAGGCTGCCATCAACTGCCTGGCCCACATGTATCTGCAGGCCTCCTACACTTCCCTCTCTCCATGCTTCTATTTCTACCATGAGGATGTGGTTCTGGATGGTGTGGGCCCTTTTTCCTCAAGTTGGCTGAAGAGAAGCACGTTAGCTCTTGAAAATGCAAAAGCTCAGCCTCCACACCCTCTTCCAAGACATGCAGAAGCCATTCCTAAGATGAGTGATGTACAACCCTGTATGCCATGGAAGCTGCCCTGGTTCTCGAGAACCTGAACCAGGCCCTTTGGGATTTGCATGCCTGGGGTTCAGCCCTCACATACCCCCATCTCTGTGACTTCCTGGTGAACCACTTCCTAGAGGAACAGGTAAAACTCATTAGAAAAATGGGGGACCAGCTGACTAACCTCTGTAGGCTGGCTGGGTTGGGCGAGGATCTCTTCTGAAGGATGACCATCAAGCATGAGTAGGGGCCTTTGACTAGCCCCTCTGGCATCCCCCTGATGCCTGGACTTGTGCCTGAGCTTCTCCCTATAGCCATTAAGGAGCACTTTAACCATCTTGGAGCCCGTTCTCAAGCGTTGGACCAAATAGAAAAAAAAATAAAGCTTTTTGCAGCCAAAAAATAAACAAATTAAATTTTTTTAAATAATAAAATCTGATGGATAAAAAGTACTTTTCTGCCTTTTTTTTAACTACCAATTGAAAGCTCACATTCTTACCAGAAGAAATGCTATTATGAAAAAAACTCTAGACATGAATAAATCTGATTGTTATATTAGAGAAGACCCTCTACAGAGACTTATGCTGTGTCCCTCTAAATACATCTTCTAAATGGATTTCATCCACAAGTGAGAACTACCAAATATCCAGACACTGGCAGTAAAGGACAGATAAATGGAAATACTCAAAGTTTAGTAGGCAAGACAGTCTTTCCGCCTTTTCTTTTTGTGGTGATATGCTACTTGAGATATGCCCAAAGCTACCATGCTGTACATGGGATAGAGTTATTGCCTACATCCTGCCACAGTATTTAGGAAAACTTTAAGGATAAAGCAGAATTCAAAAGGGGAAAAGAGGTACAGGTTGGGAAGGAGAGAAAGGTAGAGACAAGAGGATCACACATTTCACAGGAAAGGAAGGGTCAAATGAATGTGACTATAAGAATTATTACCATGTTATTAGGTATGAAAGGCCATAAAACGTAAGATACATTGCTTTTTCTGCTAAACCAAAAGAACCTTAAAAGAGTTTCCAAACTACAGGAAAGCTTCAAAGTAACAGATTTAAAATAGAAAGAATCCATAGTTATTTTATAAGGCCAAGGGTTTAATGCACCAAGTGAAAAAATAAACCATAAAGGGAGGATGCAAACTAGCCCAGAGAGAAATCAGTCATATCACACACATGTGGTCATTGGATTTGACTGGCAAAATCTGAGTTTGAAAAGTGCTATGTATTTTATTATGCTATGTAAGCGATCCCAGCAACTTGAGACCAGATTAACTTTACCGAAAATTTCTTTCTTTACTACTCAAATTAAATCTGCGACAGTGGATGGGGAACTGCTAAGCATACCCAAATGCTCTGCTCTCTCTACATGTCAGTCACTAAGCAGAAGCACTTTGTAAACCTACCTGGGGTGTCATCAGTGATAAGAAGTGCTGCTACATCTAGTCAAGGATGGAAATTATCCTTGTTCTGCAGAAACCTCTGTACTGGAAACTTCTACAGAAATGCACAAATTCCTTCCCTGGATCTACATTCTTTAACCACTAGGGAGTTTCTTTTATTTTACTTTTTTAAATATTTTATTTACTTATTTAGAGAGAGAGAGAGAGAGAAAGCAGAGAGAACAGAAGGGACAAGCCGACTCCAAGCTTGAATGCAGAGCCCCACACAGGGCTTGATCTCAAGACCCCAAAATCATGACCTGAGCTGAAATCAAGAGTCAAATGTTTAATGGACTGAGCCACCCAGGCACCCTAACTACTAGGGAGTTTCTTGAAGTCAGGGTCATGGCTGCTGCAAATGAATATTCCTCAGATGCCTAACAGAATGACTAGCACACACAAAAAAAGTGTTGTATTTTGGATGAATGAACAAATGGATTTTCTTGCCTATGTTGTGTTCATATGACTTAAAGCAAAGTAATGAGAAAGGTTTGCATTAATTAGTAAAAGTAATACACTTTCTTTCATTTTGCCCCAGTGGCAATAAGATACCCAGACTATGATGGCCCTTAGACTACCTGTCTGACCAAATGTGTCAGCTTCATATAGCATCCTACAAACACTCAGAATAATACGAGTCTGCATCCTACTGGGAATGTTGAAGGGGATAAAAATCATTCTAAAACAAAGTGAAGGGCAGCCTGGGTGGCTCAGCAGTTTAGTGCCACCTTCAGCTCAGGTCGTGATCCTGGAGTCCCAGGATTGAGTCCCACATCGGGCTCCCCTGCTGGAGCCTGCCTCTCCCTCTGCCTGTGTCTCTGCCTCTCTGTCTCTCATGAATAAATAAATAAAATAAAATCTTTTATAAATGAATAAATGAATAAATAAATAAATAATAAATAAATAAATAAATAAAACAAGGTGAAGGTTTCAGTGAGTGGCTCCATTTTAGATAAATAAGGAAATTCAGATGGAGGGGATACATTTACATTTACAGATTCTTGATGCCTGAGAGAAGAGTTCAGAATACTCCTTGTTTTCTTGTGAAGCCACCCTGACATCAACAGTGCTATACTCAAAAAATGTTAAGTCTAGTTTGAGAGAAGATATACAAACTATCACGAAACATAATATAGCAATGAAAATATAAGGCAGCCACAAAAAAAAAAAATAGTACAAAGTAATGAAAAGCTTAATTAAGGAAGCAGGACTGGGATAAGACCTTGGGAACTAAGACTTGAGTGAGCTGGGTTAGGAATGAGCATAAGCAATGAGCATATTCCATGTAAAAAAAAAAAAGTCCTTAAAAACCAAAGTTTGGGGATCCCTGGGTGGCGCAGAGGTTTAGCGCCTGCCTTTGGCCCAGGGCACGATCCTGGAGACCCAGGATCGAATCCCACATCGGGCTCCCAGTGCATGGAGCCTGCTTCTCCCTCTGCCTGTGTCTCTGCCTCTCTCTCTCTGTGACTATCATAAATAAATAAATAAATAAATAAATAAATAAATAAATAAATAAATAAATAAAAATTAAAAAAAAAAAGAAGTGTTTAAAAAAAAAAAAAAGTTTGGCATTTTGCCTCATTACACATCCTTCTGATCGTTTCTTCGGCCCCATCCAGAAACTAAATCTTTACCATTCCTGCATCCTTTCATTTTATGCCCCATCCATGTTGCGGGGGTGGGGGGGGTGGGAAGCCTCCTTTTCCTGATACCCATTACTACTAAGGGGCATCAGAGAGTTTTCAAATTGCATTTTAAGCCAATATTTCAAAGCTAAACCAGTACCTCAGAGATAATACAGCTGAATCCCCCCATTTTACAAAGGAAGAAAGAAAGGTCTAGAGATAAAAGGTGACTTTTCTGAAATCACATCGTAGTTAGTGGCCACTCAGTCTAGACCATAAGTATCTAAAATCCATTTGATGGGAATGCGTAACGCTGGCTGTTCAGAATCCCGGGCTTGCTATCTCCTGAGATCAAAGAAAACTCGACGTGTTGGCTTGCAGCTTCCTTCTCTCTTACTAAATAAATATCATTGTTGATATGAGAAAAAGTAGAGGCTGGATTGAGGTCCCCTCAATTGCAACTGTAAAACCCAGCATTCCTGGAGAGCCGAAACCCAATGCCTCTTGAGTAGTTTATCTGGCAGGAATGCAGAAGCAGAACGCTCACCCAAGGAGGGACTCAACTACAAAGATTGGCGAAGACCACACCAACCAGTCTGGGCCAAGGTGGACCATAGGCCTGACATTTTGCTGACGCTTTCCCTCATTAGAATACGAAAAATTCTGCCCAGCAGTGGAAATTTAACATGCAAATGAGACACACATTGCAAATTCTTTCCACTGTGCCTGTGCACCCAACTTCCTCTCTCTCTACCTGTCCTACATGCTTGGATGCCACTCCTTTCCCACCTTACTGACCCTCTTTAAAAACACTTTCTGGCCTTTGTTCTGAGAGCCAGCATGAAGCAGCCTGTCTTTTATGTTGTCTCCTTTGTGCTGGAGCATCAGCCTCAATAAAAGCCTTGCCTGGAAATTCTCTTTTGGCCCCAATTTCTACTGTTTGGAGAGCACAAGGACCAGAGCAGGAAACAATTATATTCTGATAAAATTAGGCGATTTTATTATTATGTGGTACACTCTAATTTCTTTCAATTGTCTCTTTTCTAGACTCAGGTATTCTTTCATCAGTATTCAAAAATAAAACTCAAAATAAATAAATAAATAAATAAATAAATAAATAAATAATAAAATTCATAAATGTCTAGAGGTTTTAATGTATGGTTTTCGAATATGATGTGATTTCCATAGTTTCTCTATATCAACTATGTAGATCAATATTTACCAGAGGGCATACCCGTTTGTCCCCTTATTTGTTATATCTAAGGAGAAATAATTATATTATCTAATTACCTTCACCCATCTGTGATCTTCCCATGCCATTACCTAACGAATTTTTGCTTATCCCCTTTGCCTTACTCTGTAATTCTTAAAATATATACAAGGTGTTGACTAGGTTTTATATAATTTTCACTTTACTCCTTACCTTTGCTGGTCATATTAATTTGCATTTTCTTCACTTAGTCCTGGAATATTTCTATTTCTTCTCTGTTCCTGAATTGAATACTATATGGATTAAGCAGAAAATAATATATTTGTCTACGGAACATCTACTGAAAAGTTTTCATGCTACTCATCCTTACAAAAGCATGTCAAATTAATTATGAAAACATTTGGAAATTATGTTTCTATACTAGAGCTACATAACTCTAGCAAGGCAGGGCCTTGTTCAACAATGAGAACAGCCCAATTTCCAAGGAACTCAAGGAGAAACATGACTATATTCTAGTAACCAATCACATAAAGCAGATATTAGTCCCAAGCAAGCCAAAAGTGTACACCATTTTCTACTTATTAAAAAATTATATTTGGGGAAATGATTTGAGTACTCATACAATCTGTATCAATTTTTTTTTTAAACTTTGAAAAAATAAACTTTATATAAGGGGGAAAAGAAGTCATAGAGATGACTTTCTAGTATGACAGAGATAGCCATATATATATGCAAAAGCTAGAAATCTCCAATCCTGTCTTTATTTAAAGTTTAGAGATAATATTTTATGAATGATCCAGTGGTCAATGGAAGCTGCTCACCTAGAGTCCCCTCTCTTCATTCTAATATTAATTGAAGTCCCCAATCTCCTCTTATCTGCAATTCTGATATCCAAAGTCTCAGAAAACTGAAAAAAAATTATAATCTATTTTGAGGCAATCTGAACACGTATGCAGCCTGAATTCATTTAAGCTGGCTTACACTGAAATAAAGTTATGTATCATATTTATTTGTCTTACCTTGTATGAATATTCACAAATATCCCTGCTGAAATATTTTATAAATGTGTTTGATTATTCAATGCCAAAGTCTCTGCTGTTGGTATTACATAATAGACTACATTACTTTTCTAAAATTTAAGTATATTTGAATTCAAAATACATCTGGCTAGGAGGACATATATTGATATTAGTAATTTATACAGCAATATATAGTTTTCAAATCATTTTTATACGTATGATTCTCTATCCCCTTCAAAACATTGAAAGTCATATACATTTTCAGTGAGAAATTAGACTCAGGATAGCTTGGTGACCTCTCTAGGATTTTGAAGCCAATAATAGCCAGGCCTTGAACCTATGACTGAATTAAAGTTCCATCATTTGATTTAACTTAATGAGTGCCTACTACTGAGTACTGACCGTGTACTAGGGATTTCTTCACTCTCCCAAATCTGGCTCATTATCTGAAGTTTAGTATTTTAGGAAAAAAGCTATTCACAGAGTTTAAGGAAAAGTTTCTAACTTTGGCAAACCTTGGTGATTATTAAACATGGGTTTGATTATCATAAATGAAGTTGGTGTCCTTCCCACGTTGTCATGCAAATGTTAATTCTCATACATTGTCCACCACCTAAGCTATCTGACTACCTATTGAGATCTCCCTTCTTTATGAGTATTTCTGACATTTTTAGTTACCAAACAAACCCAATCCTAAAAAGCAATAATTTTCCTATTCTGAAATGAATATGTGATTAATTTTAGGAAAGTTCTGTGTGATCTGTCGGTAATATATTTTAAATCTTTCTTGTGCTTCTACCTAAGATAGGCATTGCATTTCAAAGTATTAAAGTTCATTTTGTTGGCACCTATAAAGTCTTTCTTTTCTTTTAATGGAAAGTACACCGCTTAGGCTAGGCATTTTGGTGTAATGGCCTCTAAGGAAAGTGTTGCAATCTAAACAGTGAGTTGATCAATTCACTAAAGCTAGCAAGACATTCCTCCAGAACAAGTGTCCAATAACATCTATGCAGTGTTCCACACACACATACACACACACACACACACACACACACACACATACACACCTTGTTCCACATGCATGTGAAGTCCAGCTGACTGCTCTCACATAGCTTCTGCATCACCATCACAGAATGCCCAAGTTAGAAGTACCCTTGGAAAAACTGACCTTAATGACCTTACGAACAAAGCCTAAAGACCAGGTGAGTCTTGCAATTGGTCACATAAACAAATTAGCTAGTAGATGCATTTGAATGAGACAAAACACCCAAGCCGAGCACTTTTTGAAATAAAAGCAATTGTCTTCTAAACTCAATCTACTAACTGCAGTGGAGTGGGGAGAGACACCAAGGATGGATATTTAATAGCGTAATTTGTGGAGTCCTAGGGCTAAAGACAAGAAAAATATTCCTACCTATCTTTTTCTTTCCTTTCTTTGTAAGAGAAGCCTGTTGAAATATAAAGCAGAATGGAAAAACAGAAAAATTTAAAAATGCTATTATTCTTAAAGAGCTAGCTATATCAACTAACATATGGGTGAGAAAAAATTGGATTAAAAATGGATTGGTTTTTTTTTTTTTTTTGGATTGGGTTTAGAAGCAACCAAGCAAAGCTGGAAACCAGAGAATTCAAACCATGAACCTCTGTAGAATTTCACCAAAAACCTCTTTTTTTTTCCAACTCTCTATATATTCTACAAAATGTAATTTGAGGGATGCCTGGGTGGCTCAGCAGTTGAGTGCCTGCCTTCAGCCCAGGCCATGATCCTGGAGTCTTGGGATTGAGTCCCACATCGGGCTCCCTGCATGGAGCCTGCTTCTCCCTCTGCCTGTGTCTCTGCCTCTCTCTCTGTGTGTCTCTCATGAATAAATAAACAAAATCTTAAAAAATATAAAATAAAATAAAATAAAATAAAATAAAATAAAATAAAATAAAATAAAATAAATAAAATTTGAATATCTGCAGAAGCGGCAAATTTCCTCTTTCTTTAATCTCCATTAGTGTTTTTTATATTTATTTACTTATTTATTTTATCTATTTATATATACCTAAACATACATATTTGACCCCAAGGCATTTGAGTCTTGTTTCCTAAGTGTAGTTGGCATTTATAAAGAACTTGAAGGTGATGGAGAGAGTGATGAAGATAGTATTTCAAGGAGTGTTGGGATCATGGAAGATTTGTGGGTAATAGGAAAGCCCTGAAGATATGCACTTGCATAACACAGGAAATAGAGGGCACTGGAGAAGAACAGAACAGAACACATGGAAATGGAAACAGAAACCAATAAGTGAACGAACCTCCGGAATAAGGAGCTGCCTCATTTTTTTTTTCATAAGAACCTTTTTTTAATTATTATTTAGAAATTCAGTTATATACATAGAACAATTAAAATTAAATTAAATTTTGTACAAATATTAAAATACTATCTTCACACCCACTGCAATGTACAGGATACCAAATATATATATATAAAATAAAATAAAGCAAGCCCAAACTGATTGAGTGACATCCTGCACAGAGTCAATGATGCATGTGTTGTTTGAAACCATTATATACGAGTACCATTCTGCAAAGGAGTCCATAGTGGTGTGATAAGAAGCCAGGGCAGGGTGTGGTGGGCTGCCTTGCAACCCTCATCCGTTTCTCCTCCTGCTTGGCAATCTGAGTGCTTGGCCTCCAACTTGCCCTCCAGTTAGCTCTGCTGCCAGACACTGACCCGGATCTCTATAATGTAACACTCTTTCGCTTTTACTCGCTGCCTTGTCAGCCTTTTCAGGAACTTTCCTGGTCTTTTTCCTCTAGCTTGTCAGATGTTGGTACTCTAGGCTACTGCTAATTCCCCTTTCCCTCTCACTCACCTTATCCTGAGCTCTCCTTTGAGAAGATTTTCACCTCTTCATGAGTAAAATCATGCTGAGAAATACAAAAATACCTCGAAATAAATGATTATGAAAATGCTCCGTGTCAAAACTTGTGATTTTCTGCTTAATTGGAACTTGGAAAATTATAGTGCTTAGATTAGAATATGAAAAAGATAAAACTTATATTGTGAAGAATCCAACTTGAGAACTTTGAAAGTGGATGACATTATACTAATAAAGGCCAAAAAAAAAAGGAAAGGAGATAGTAAATATTAATGAAATATTTTTACGAGGCACACTAAATTCTCAATTTTCTCATCATTCTGATGAATTAGAATTGTTAGCAATATATAACATTTATAACTTTAGAGATATATAACCTCTCGAGAGTTGAATCCACTTACATTTATTGTGATTGTAATACATGTGAATTCTATCAACCATTCCATTTTGTACTATTTCTCCCACTGTCTTTTCTTATTGCCTTCATTCGGAATTTACATTTTTTTTCCACTTTCTTCTCATTTTCCTTTGTACTATTTTATAAGTTATTCACTCTATTTCTATTCTTTTAAAGGTTTTCCCCCACAAATTTAATATGCATCTTTCACTTAACAAAGTCTAAATTTAATCCTGTGCATTGTCTTGCTGAACAAAAGAGATTTTTGAATGCTTTCATTTCTATTACTTTCTCCCAGAATCTGCAACTTCCATCCAGTGGTTGTGCCATTTCCATAACCCTACAAATTAGAGATTCTTCTTGTGTTTTTCATACAGCCAGCACACATTTAGATTTCACCAACTGGTGTATCATCCTTGAACCAGTCCCCTTGTGTACTGCCCCCCGCTTGGTCACATGGACGCCCTGAAGCCCAGAACTTCACCTCACACAAATCACCCACATCAAAATAGGGGCAGGGATGTGTTCACCAGATAGAAAAATCACCTAGCTGCTGATAGCCGAGAAAAGGGAGAATGGATTCTGGGCAGGCAAATAGAGCAGATGTCCACTACAGATGGCCTGGCAGAAGCCCCTCTCGCTGACATTCCCTCCACTGGGCCTAGATTTAACCAGAGCTGCTCTGTGACTTCTTATATTAAGCACCCAGGGTGTTTTAATTTCAGGGAGTTTTACAAGATGGGAAAATGAGACCATTCTGAAATGACTAAGTAGAGGTAACTAGCCCAAGTGGGACCATTATAACCACAGTTCCAACAATGCCATGAATATCAAAACAAATGGCAAAGCAAAGAAATGTTCTGGAGGAGATTTAGCAGGTCAGCAATTCTTACTGGTGTGGGCTGACTTAATCAGCTCCTGCCACCAGAGAGGAAATAACAACAGGCTGTTGTTGAACAAAATCACAGAGAATTACAATTGTCTAAAAAGCCATCCCACCTGGTAGCCCCGAAGTGTCTCCTTTACTGAATGTCTCAAGTAACAGCCCAGCAGGCCATGGGAGAGCGCTGTTTACCTCCCCAGGCTGAGCCTTGTTTCCCAGCGGGTCCGCCTGTGGGGGCTTTGCTTGTGAGGTTTGCCTGAAGAAATAGGGTAATGTGATTTTGAATGTGCTGAAACACAGAGTCATTAGAGAGAAATAAAATTGTCTGAATTTTTTTAATGGGTATTTTCAGAAACTTTAAGATGTTTAGTCATTGCCCAGCACTGGCTTCTCACTGCACTGCAGAGGAGCTATTAGGGAAATGATTTAAGCACTTTTGGGTAATGAAGGTTTTTGTGTCTTTTAGTGTGCTTCTAATTGCATATTTAAAGACTGAGGTTACTTGGAGTGATGGTGCTACATACCCAATGACCAAGAAAAGAGCAATAGAGACAGCACGGTCTGTTGGATTAAAAACCCACAAGACTCTACCATCCACCCCCTGCCACCAATAGAAAGTTGCTCAGCTGTGCTGTGCAAGAACCCGTCCATCTGTAGGAAGGCATAAATTACTGGTAACATAATGACAATAGTAATGTCATACGCGGGATGTAGACATATTATATAGATATATACATATTTATTATTTATAGCACCCTTATGTGACTACATCAAATATGAAAATTGAATAGGAAAAAAATATGTGCTGCTTGGTAACGTGGGCTAAGAATGAAAGTATGAAGCATGATTATTAAAGGAAATGAAACATTCTACTGCTACGAGAGAAAGGAATTGAGAAGATAAATTATGGCCATCTTATGAACAAGCCTAGAATTAAAATGTCCCAAAATTCAAAACACCGAACTCTAGAGGGAACTTGCTGTGCAGGTTGTCTGAGTCCATGAATTTGCCACTGTAGACACATTCACTGCATAAAGTGTGAGCCCTTTGAGAACGGGGAGCTGAAAATACAATGGTCGCTGCTTCTCTGGCTCAAGCAATGGCACTCTCTCCTGTGACTCCATCTACTACTCTGATTGGCCTATCTTAATGGTCTTCTCTTCCTCTGTCTGACCCTTTGATGCTCAGGATTTTCCTGGGATTCCATTTGCAGGTCACTTTTCATACTGCTCTAAACGCTTTCTTTGAGGCAGTGCCATTACCCAGGATTTCAAATCCAGCTCTGGGTTAACAGTGCCCCAGGTGAATCCTTCAGATCCATTTTGCCAGTTGCCCACTTGATCCACAACCTGGAAAGTCTCAAAGGTACTTCATTTTTCATCTGTATTCATTGCATCTCATTATTCTCTTCCCATTTTCCCCCTCCTAATTTATCCTTCCGATAATTACTAATTTATTAAATAACAGTTCACTCAAGCCAAATACCACTTCTCCACACAGACACTCTATTCACTCACGAGGTCTATAAGTGGTATATTCTGCTCAGATCAAAACACAGGCTCCCCCATCTCTATTATAAATGCCTTAGATAAGGATCTAATTGCTTCTTACTTACCTCTCCACCTATGATCTTTTCTTTCCATCCCACATCTATTTTCCTAAACTGCAAATCTATGCCACTTCCTTTTGTATCTAATATCTTTTCAATAACTATGGAAAAAGATTCAAATGCTTTGAAAAAGCATACTGTGCATCTCCATCTGGCCCCAGCCTATCTCTGTCCTCAACACATCACTTAAGTCTTTGGACAAACTTTGCTCTACCCTGAGCAGAGCATGTCTGTCCACACAGCTGTGATGTTACTCCTGGTGTACTCTGACACCTTCCCACCAACCTTCTCCTTGAAGAAAGCTTATCTACTGTTTAATATCTACATTAACTAACTTCTCTTTCCCCAATACTCCACAAATGATTTCTTGTTGCCCCCTGCTAGATTCCCTGTCGTAGTCACTGTTATTAGTTATCATGTAGCATTGAAGTGTCTGCTGACTTCTCCCATTTCCTCTTCTACTCTAAGCTTCTCAACGGTAAGGATAGATCTTATTCATCTGCTATGCACAGACCCTCTCACTCGCTACTGGATAATGGGATATTAGATAAGAAACAAGGAACTTGGCCAAATACATGACTAAAATAAGTTGAAGTAAATCAGATGACGTACGTTTACGTCCAAAATCATTAACTACCTTATTGATCCTGAAAAATGACCTTTATGCTTCTCTCAGCACCAATTTCCTCATCTGTCAAAAAAGGGAGTTGGACTAAGTGTCTAACATGTTTATTCCCAGCACTTTTACCCTACACATCCATAATTCAGTGAGTCAAGATGAAGATTTATGCCTGCATTTTTTTAAGTTTTATAGAAATTTACCATATTCACTCATGAGAAGACAAGATTGGAAAGTCAGTGGTCTGCCAAATATCAAAATATTTTATAAAGTTTTAACAGTTTAATCTTGTCATAGCATCAGACGAATAGATTTCTGGAAAAGAACAGAGAACTCAAAATTGATCTATGTGTACATGGTAATGAATAACAGAATAAGATTCACTATGCAGTGATTAAAGAATAAGGTAGTTAAAATATGTTATTAGGAAAATTGATCATCCATGTGGAAAAAATAAACTTATGTGACTATAATACAACATATCCAAAAATATATTCCAGATGAATTAATGGCCTAAGATATGGGAGATAAAATTTTTTAACGATTAGAAAATAGCAGACCTTTCTGACTCTTATATGGTGCCTGCTATACCTTAGACACTCGAATGCCATACAAACATTAATTCTATCAATAACCCTATTAAGGAGGGAAATCCAATTATTATTTTATTATTATTCAATTTACAGAAAAGGTAATTATGCATCAGAGAGGTTAATAAACTTCCTGAAAGGTCACAGATAATAAGGGACTGAATCAGGATTCAAATTTCTTGTCCCAGCAACTGATCTCTTAAGCCCTGGCAGCAATGAGAGAAAGGCAGCTTTCTTTAAAAAGAACTGAAAAGCATAATAACAGGGAAAAAGGGATACAAATGTAACTAAAAACTTTTAACAGTAATTCAATTTCATGTCTTAAAACAAATCAGACTGGGAGAAAATACTTGCTTTATAGATGACCCACAAATAATTGTTCCAACCCTACATATAAATAAGGAAAAAAAAAATCACTCAACAAAAAAAGTACAAAGAGTATACGAACCCACAACTTTAAAAATTTAATTTGGATTCTAATAATAAAAAGATACTGAATCTCTCTGATAACTAAGCAAATAAAATTCTCAAAAATAAAGAGATAATGTCTTTTCCCATGGGACTGAATAAAAGTCACTTTGTTATGTCAGACGTTGACAGATACTCCCTCTAAGCATGGAAATTGATCAACCAATTAGGTAACACATAAAAAAAGTTCAAGTAACTACTATTAAAAAAAAAAAAAAAAGTGACCTAACAGTTCCTACTGTATCTACTCCTAAAGAGATCACTAGCACATAAAATAAAGAAATATGTACACGGATATTCACTGCCACAGTTTGTAATAGTAAAATATTGTGAACTCTCTAAGCATCTATCAGACGAGGACTGGGTACATAAAAGGTGGCATATATATATATATATATATATATATATATAAATAAATAAATAAATGAGTACAAGAAATGAGCCAGTTAACATAGATAAATCCAAAAACAATTTTTTAGTAAAAACAAGAGCTGTTCAATAGTGCAAAAACAGAATCCAATTTATGTAAATGTATAAATAACATGAAATAATATTATAAATTCCCGATGCGTACATATATGTGCATTTTTAAAGGAATTATTTTATTATTTATTAATAAATATTTATTATTAATAATTATTTTAGTATTATTTATAAACTATTATTTAGTTTATTTTTAAAGGAACAAAATAGTAGTGCCTGAGTGCCACCTTTGGTTAGTTGACCAACTCTTAGCTTCTGCTCAGGTCATGATCTCAGGGTTGTGATCTCAAGGTCATGATATTGAGCCCCTTCTCAGTCTCCGCATAGAGTCTGCTTAAGATTCTCTCTGTCACTGCCCCTCCCCTCTGTTCTCTTGCTCTCTCTCTCTCTCAAATAAATAAACAAATCTTTTTAAAGAAGGAATAAAATAATATACTACAAAAGTTATGATATGGTTAATTCAAAAGAAAAGAGAAGCGGGTAGATGGAAACTGGTCAGCTTTATCTACAATGTTATAATTTTCTTTAAGCTATTGTGTTTGTACATTACATAATTTAAAAAAAAACACTTAAATAATCTATTTTTAATTATGTCACAGATAGTACTATGGAAACCTATAGGAAATTCAAGGACTTCCAGAATCAAATCTTAATAACCAGGTTGATGTAAATTATTTGAAGTTTGAAAAAATTAAGTAGGAAGCAGAAGGGGATGAAAAACTTAAGCAAACATTTTCCCCCATCTATCATAAGGCAGTGTTATTAAATTATATTTTAAGCTACAGAAATGCTATTACAGATATAAAAGCAATCTGTGGTAACTGGAGGAGAAATACAGATCCACTAGCACTCTGATAAACTGCTGGGGTTTCTGCTTTTTTATTTCTTATTCTTTGGAATATGCATAAAGGAACTGATAAGATGGTTTAATTAAAAGAAGTAGAAAACCAGTGTTCTTGGAGATAATCTAATAATACTGCCACTACTTCCCTGCGTACTCAGCTCTAGGTCTTATTGTCTGACTATCTGAAAGAACAGAGCATGTTATAAAGCAAAACGCTTTCCTCCTCTGTGTTACTTTTATCCCTGAAATAGACTTAAGAGAAGAAAGGTACATTTCCTTCTCCAATTTTTAAAAACCCTATTTGTAAGATTCACATATCTGTTCTAATATAGACACCATGTGTAATTAACTCAACCACTGAACAAACTATTTACAATTTTAAAGCCAAAGCCTTATGCATAATTTTATTTCAAACAATTTGTGACTCATTCATTTGTGAAAAATAGAGGCATGACATTTATTTAACAGCTGTCGCTGCCCAAGTAACCCAGAAGCTAGTGTGTTGTGGGCCATTTTTCTCCCTTGGCCAACATCCATTTTCTTGGTTTGGATCTCTCTTTTCTCTGAGTAGATCCAGCATTTTCACCTACTCTTAACAGAATTCAGAGTTTGGTCACGTGGCCTAGAAATGTCATTCTAGTTCAAGCACCATATCTTCACCCTAAAATTCTGAGTGATCAGTGTTCATGCACAGCTCAGTTTCTCTTAAGAGAAACTTAAGGCACAGTAAACACTTTATAATTTAGAAATGTCACAGTGAGGGATGCCTGGCTGGATCAGTGGTTGAGTGTGTCTGCCTTTGGCTCAGGTCGTGATCCCGGGGTCCTGGGATCAAGTCCCACATTGGGGTCCCCACAGGAAGCCTGCTTCTCCCTTGGCCTATGTCTCTGCCTCTCTCTCTGTGTCTCTCATGAATAAATAAATCTTAAAAAAAAAAAAGAAATATCACAGTGACTTGATATGACCCATCGATGATTACATCCTACAAATTGATGTAGATTACCTGATTACATAATATATACACACACACAATGCATTATAGTACAATATATTTGAACATAAATATATTCACTTATATATTGTCATTTATTTGATTATTGAGTAATCATACTTACTCTATACTCCACACTACATACAAACATATACATATACAAACACTCTTACACATTTTTGTCGTCTCAAGTGAACCATGGGTGGAATAAAGCAAGTCCTGACACATAATGAACATAGTTGATATAATTAAGAGGAAAACAAGTTAATTAGATGCATATTTGAGGCTTAAAAAAATTAAGTGATTTTCCAAATGCATAGGCTCTACATCTACAATGACCAAATCATTCTTCCCTGAATTAAATTCATACAGCAAATGTCTGACCTTCATCTTATTCTTTATTCAGAATCCTTAACATGGGATTATATTAGAAAAATAGTGGTCCTCTCTAACATTCTTCTGGCTTTAAAAAAAAAAAACAGGGGTCAGGGGAGAAGTCTCACATCCATCCAGTATATAAAATAATAAGAAGCCAGGTGCCTGAATGGCTCAGTTGGTTAAGCACCCAACTGGATTTCCCTTGAGTCAAAATCTCAGGGTCCTGAGGTAGAGCCCCAAGTCCAGCTCAATACACAAGTGTGGAGTCTCAAGATTCTTTCCATTCCTTCTCAATCGCCCTCTGCTCCTGCTTCCTCTGCTCACATTTCTGTGTGCTCGCACGCAGGCACTCTCCCTCTCTTTCTCTTTCATAAATAAATAAATAAATAAATAAATAAATAAATAAATAAATAAATAAAATCTTTTTAAAAAAAACTTAGAAGTGCTACAGATGCATGCCAGTTTGTGCATTATTTATGTGTGGCCATGTAATCTGTCTTAGGAAAGTTTGAATTCAAACGTATTACTGTCCTTAAAATTTTCACCTCATTAAATTTTTTCATCTTTATATGCTTCTCTTTCCCAGAAAGACAAAACAAAGACAAAATACAGGTAAGAATAATGGTAAAAGCCATTTTCTTTTGGTTTTCTTTTATATTGTCTTTTGGTTTTCTTTTATATTGTCTTTTAGACCCACATTTATTAAGCACGGTTTCAACTAAAATATTATCATTTGGTATTGGGGTTGAGATTTTGTTTCTATGTAATGATAAAGCTGCGAAAATTTGTAGTATGACCTCACTGTGTGGCTGAGTTGGACACCGGGCCTTAAGCAGTAATTTGGACTGAATTTTGGAAACTCATCCTGTAAAAAAGACTGGAAAAAATTCAAGTTACTTATTAAGAAATAAACAACTAAATGTTAATTGTTAAAGCTTCATTCTCTTTTTCCTTTCTTTTTGAAAGTGAGATCAAGGTTGAGTTGCTAATAAAATCATAATGATTAGCCTGTCCTAATTTAATTTATGTATTTTCTTGTGGTCTTTGACTTGGAGAAGTGACTTAACACAAGGGTAGATTTTTTTTTTTTTTATTGAGGTATAACATACCCTTAAAGACAGAGTGTGTGTGCGTCTGTGTGTGTGTGTATTCCAAATTATAATCCTTATTTTGATATGAATGCATATAAAAACTTGTTTTTGTTGATATTTTTAGAACTATCTTTGTAGTCTGCAGCAAAAGAAAAGAGAGAACTTTTTTTTTAATGTCTACTTTTTCTGATTTCCACTAAGGCTTTTACATACTTCCAGAGAATTTTATAGGTGATTTAATGCTGATGAGAATTTTATCTTATATTTAGTTCAATACATTATTATCCCCCAAATAAACCTTTACTTTTCCTTTAATTTGCAAACAGCAGTATAATATCTTATAAATTTGCAGTGATGCCTACTGGAAAATTCCAGTAAGAGTGACTTCCCTCCTAGTATATATAAAATCTGTTGTGACAGCCTCTAAACATGTGTGTTCCATAATCTGGTTATTTGATGACCTGAACTCTTCCTCTCCATAGAAAACATTTCCCAATGGCGCATTAAATTTCCTTGTATACTGAGCAAAACCAGGCCTCAGGATATCCAGAAGCATCTTTGCAAAGATCTGGAGTTTTCATCAGTGATTTTTGCTTATGAAATTCAACTCTGATGGAATGACCATGGACTAGTGTATTATTTACTAGAATGTCCTTTACTAGAATGTACCAGAATTTTCCAATCAACCCCTTTTCCATGCCGACTCCTTGTCAATGTATTTGGAAGTACAGGTTCCACCACCAATTTCTCAGGTGGCACTATATTACCTTAGGTAGTAAATCTAAGTTAGCAAGGATCTTCTAGATGAAGGAATAACATCAGGAATAACATCAGAGCATACAATATCCTTAATTTCTTTATCTGGAAAAGAAAATAATAGCAGTCACTATGAAGTTTTCATTAGGTCAACAGACAGAACTGAGCTTTCTGGATGGCAGTGACACGTAGTTCTGAACAACCTGATGGGCATCCGCCTACCAGCCCCAAAGCAGCTGCATCTCCCATTTGTTCTTCAACCAAATTTACATGACTTTATCTGCTTAAGAAAAATCACAATTCAGAATGTTAAATACGTGAGCTCAACGATTATATTCCATTTCTCTTTTCTGCAAAATTCCTTTAGTTCATAATGAATGATTTGTTAGACATCACCTCATATTGACTGGCATGGGAGGTCCTTCATGACTGTGACTTTATATTATCTCAATCAATATTCAATAACATGATTACCTTCCTCTCTCACAAACATTATACTTTAATAATCATGGAACCAAAAAAGGGCTTGATTCCTTCCCCTTCTGCCCCCAACACCAGGAGCAACAACAAAAATAAAACAAAAAACCTTTTCTTTTATACATTAGTGACTCGAATATATATAATCTTAGATTCTTTGTTTTTCCATCTCCTAATTCTATTCATCATTAGCCTTACAAATATGTTTTGAATCTTGCTGCTTTTCTCATTGCCATTAGGCACTAAGACGTAGAGGTTCAACACTCTCCCTCGGTTGGATCAATGCAGGACCCTCACGTGGTTTCCTTCCTTCCCTCAATGGTTCCAAGAATTGTTCATGTACACGAAGGGGCACCATTCCTCTAATATATATGGTATATTTGTTTATTAATTAGAACACTTAAGTTGGATGAGCTGTCGTATTCCAACAAAATCTGAATAATACAATAATGCAAATTCTCTGACAGGTAGAGAATACAGTGAATTATATTCACTGAAAATACAGTGAATACGTGTCTTAATAGATACCTTTTTCTAATCTACAAAAAAGCATTATATGAGTTATTGGCGTCTCTATTTCCTCCCACAATCTATTCTCCACACAGCAAGCCAGAATAATCTTTTTTTAAACAGGTGTAAGATTATGTTAATCCTCTTTTTAAAACCCTGCTATGATTCTCATTAAATTCTGAATAAATTTCTAATTCCCTACTGCTGCTCCTTAGACCTTAAAGAATTTGACCCTGGCCTATTTGCACAAGCTCATCTTAAACCTGTTCCCCAAATGTTCATTCCACCTCAGTCAGCCTGGTTTCCCATCATTTCCTAGAACTTGAAACACTTTTTTCCTCTCAAGTTTTAGGCACTTGCTGCTTCTTCTGCCTAGAAAATTATTTACTCTTATCTTCACATAGCTGACTCTATTTCATTCCTTTCATCTGAGTTCAAATATTACCTCTTTGGAGAGGCTAAAAGCGTTAACTTATCTAAAAGAGTATGCTTCTCCCTTCTTGGTTACTCTGTCGTTATCACCCCACTTGTTTATTTCATAGAATTGGCTTTAAGCCACAAACATGCTTTTATTTAGTTGCCGTCTTTTAATCTTCAGCCTTTCTCCAATAAAATATTAACCAATATAATTAAGGATGTTCCACAATTATCCCCAACACAAGAAATGGTGTTTGGCATTTAGCAGGTACTCACTACATTTAACAGAATTTATTTAATTCCATTTGGTCTTTGGGTGACCTCTATGAATTGATTTATATCTCCCCAAGCTCCTGTGTTGAAGCTCTGATCCCCCAAATGTGAATCCTTAGGAGATGATTAATGTTAAGCAAGGTCATAATGACAGGACTCTAATCTGACAGGACTGATGGCATTATAAGAAAAGCGCTCTCTCTCTCTCTCTCTCTCTCCATCTCTTCTTCTCTCTCTTTCCCTCTCCCCACCCCCCCCCACACACACAGAGGATAGATTAATGGTTGTCCATAAGCCTGCAAAAATGGCTACCCCTAAGCCTGCAAAGGAGCCGTCAATAAAAGAGGAACCTTTTCACAACCTTGATCTTGGGCTTTCCAGCCTTGAGGACTGTTTGAAAATAAGTTGTTGTTTAAGCCACTTACTCTGTGGTAATTTATTATGGCAAGGCCTTAATACCTAACATGACAAAACAGCACTTTACCAAAGAGTAAATTCAGCACACATGACGGTGTAACCTGTATTTGGTATTTAAACAGCAGCAACAATTTCTCTCCAGAAATTTCTCCTCCCTTTGTTGTTTCCAAAGTATTTGACTCCAACAGATCTGAAGAGAGAAGCAGACCTCTATCGCTACTGGTGTATAATCTCACCTTCGGCTATAGAGGAACACTCTCTGGCATGTACTATCCCTCCAAAAATGTTTGTGGAATGGCAGTTGAATAGAACAAACCTGGATTTCTTTTCATCTGTTCAAAAAAAAAGAAAGTCAGACAGACTAAACAGGGACCAGTACTAAGCACAAGTTTGTATGCCAATCGTGTATTAAAACATATTGTTATTGCTTAATTATTTTTCCATTGTACCAGAAGTGTCTCACTAAGCCATAATAAGACATGAAAAAACAAAAGGTGGCTTTAGATCATATATTATTTTATTTTGACTTTAAAAACATCAAATTCTTGAGCAGATATTCAGTAAAATGACAGAAAAGAAAGGATGTACTGCTGGATCAGGAATACCAAAATTTCCATAACTCTTTGTTCTTCATTCTCGATTTTTGAAATGCTTTACGTTTTGAGGATCCAATTCAAGTCTCTTCACTTTCTATATTTCCAAGCACAATTAATCATCCCTCTCACATTCCCTAGGTCCATTGTGTATGCTTTTATGTGGTACTGATTCAATTCTACCTTGTTGTTAAGGTTATTAGTTAACGCCTGATTTCTCCCACTGAGTTATAATCTACTTTGCAGTCAGGGCTTTGCTGTGTTCAGAATGGTACTTGTCAAGTTATTTAAAGTGAATGAAGAAATAAACAAAATGTATGAATAATTAATTAAATAAATAGAGAATAAGAGAGAAACCCTGATAACAAAAGGCAAGGCAATTCCTCCCAATTGTTGGAAGTTATATTTTTGAAAATATCTTATTAGCATACCTGAGATTGGCAAATTTGAGATCTCAGAAAATAAATAACTAAAAACCATATATATGCATATTTTTGCATATGTATACATATACTATATGTATATAAGCATAATATGTATATGTATATATATTATATAAAATTTAAGTTACAGTGATTTCCTCACCAGTGACCCTCCAGTCTTTTTTTTTTTTTAAAGATTTTATTTATTTAATCATGAGAGACACAGAGAGAGAAAGAGAGGCAGAGACACAGGCAGAAGGAGAAGCAGGCTCCATGCAGGGAGCCCGATGTGGGACTCGATCCCAGGTCTCCAGGAGCATACCCCAGGCTGAAGGCAGCACTAAACCGCTGAGCTACTTGGGCTGCTCTCCAGTCTCCTTTTTAAGATCACTCTTAACTACACTGGGCCTACTCAGGGAATTCAGAGTATATTCCCATCTCAAGATCCTTAATCACATCACTAAAGTTCCCTTTACCACTTTAGAAAACATATTCCCATTCTGAAGATTGGGATGTGGCCATCTTCCAAGAGTATCTACCATGTAGGCTATTATCTAACAGTAGCAGAGCTTACAACCATGATTCTTTGGAATTGACTATCAAAAAATAATGAGGAAATCAATTTCCCATGTTTTAGAAAGAGTGATGGCAAAAGTGTTTTTCATGTTCTCTATAAGAGACTGAAGCAAAAGAGTACATAAAAGATCAAAATTGAAGTAAGCATGCAAATATTAAATGCTTTAAGTTAAAATAAGCATTAATTTGAGATACTTAAAAAAAGACAAATCTTGGGACCTTTAAAATCGAATAATATAGACACAACTGCAATAATATAGACAACTGTTAACATGTATTCAGTATTGTCTGTGTAAAGAATATGTGTGTGTGTATATATGTATATATTTATACACAGAATATATATATATATATATATATATATATATATATATATATATATATAAAGAGAGAGAGAGAGGGAAAAATTTATTATAGAAATCTGCTACCTGCAATCTGGACAAAAGTCATTGGTATAATTCAGTCCAAGTCTAAAGGCCTGAGTAAGAAGATTCCAAAGCCCCAGAATTAGAAAGCTGATGGCATAAACCACAGTCTGAGTCTAAAGTTCCCAGAACCAGGAGCACTGATGTCTGAGGAAAAAGGAAAATAGATGTCTCAGCTTAAGCAGAGTGCAAATTTGCCTTTCTTCTACCTTTTTGTTCTATTCAAGTCTTCAGCAGATTGAATGATTCCCCATTCACAGGAATTGTGATCAGAACAATTAAAATTGAGACTGTCAAAGTGAGTAAAAAGAAATCAAGATCCAAGAATACTGTACTGCCAAGAAAACTGATTTAAATTAATGACATATAGGTAAAGGATGGCAACAAATTTAGTGATTAAACAAACACAAATCAAAAGAAATCTAGAATAGGTATACTAATGTCAGAAGTGGTAGATTTCAGATCAAAGAAAATTACTGAGAAAGAGCCAATATATGATTACAAAAGGTCCATTCATCAAGATGAAACAAAAATTACACATGTATATGCACCCAGCAACAAAGCTTCCAAATTCAGGAAACAAAAATCTAATGAAACTGAAAAGAGAAATAGATGGACCCAAAGACTTCAATACTTCTCTCTCAATCACAGATAGAACAAATGGAAGGAAAATAAGCAAAGATACATAAAATCCTATTAATCCTATTAATCACTATCCAAGAATAGATATTCTTCTTGAGAACACACAGAACATTCACAAACAGAAAACATATTCTTAGGCACTAAACAAACCTTTAGATACTTAAAAGGACAGAAATTATACAAAGTAGTCTCAGGTCACACAGGATTAAATTGAAAATCAGCAATAGAAAGATAACCAGAAAATGCTCAAATATTTATCAATTACACTACATACATGGAAATAATTCATGGATCAAAGAGGAAGATTCAAAGGAATTAAAAATATTCTTAAATGAGTGGAAATAAAAATTAAAATGTCAAAATTTGTGAATTTAAAGCAGTGCTTAGGGAAATTTGCAGCATTAAATAAAATACTTTGGAAAAAAATCCCTGTGGTAGTTTAAAATATGTTGTCAAATTCTTTGATTCTCCTCTCTTTCAAGAAGTATTGCTCCTTCTTTGAGGACAGATTGAATGCTCTTGATGATTTTATGATGCATTACAAGGCCATAGTAAATAAGACAGAATGGTATCTGTGTCGTAATAGACAATCAGATCAAAGGTCCAAAACACAGAGTCTGGAATTAGACCTACAGATGTATACGAATAACAATTGTGGCAAAGACATAAAGGCAATTAGGTAGGAAAGGGATATCCTTTTTAACAAGTAGTGTTGGCACAACTGCACTTTCATCCATCACAAAAGAGAACAATAAAACTTGACCCATAGCTCACTCCTTAAACAAAACTGGCTAAAAATAAATCATACCTAAATGTAAAATGTAGAACTATAAAACTTCTTGAAGAAAGCACTAGAGAAAATCTTTGTGACCTTAAATTAGGCAAAACAATTGTTAGATATGGCAAAAAAATGCACAATGTAGAAAAGAAAAACTGATAATTAAATTTTACTGAAATTAGAAACTTTTGTTCTCTGAAAAGAATGCAAAGAGAAGCCACATGTCTGACAAAAGACTAGTGTCCAGAATATTTAAAGTACTTTCAAACCCAACACTATGATGACAAACAATACTGTTTTAAAAATAGGCAAAAGATTTGAATAGACACTTCCCTAAAAAAAGATATAGGAATAGCAAATAAGTCTTTGAAAAGATGTTCAACATCACTATTCAGAAAATACAAAGTAAAATCACAGTGAGATATCATTAAGGGCTCATTAAAATGGCTGAAACGTAAAGAAAATAAAATGAAACTAACAAGCACTAGTGAAGATATGTAGCAACTGGAACTCTCATACACTGCTGATGGGGATGCAAATAGAACAGCAATTCTAGACTGAATGCTGGCGTCCTGGAGCCACTGGATCGGTTGGAAATGGCAGAGGTGAAGAAGACACTGAAAGGACTTCAGAGCCAGAAGGGAGCACCGGGCATCATCGTGGTGAACACAGAAGACATTCCCATCAAGAGCCATGGACAATCCCATCACTACACAGTTTGCCAACCTCATGCACAACTTCACCTTGAAGGCCGGAGCACCATGCATGAAATTGACCCCTGGAATGACCTCACCTTCCTTCAAATTCGCTCCAAGAAAAATGAAATTCTGGTTGCACCAGATAAAGACTGTTTCCTGATTGTGATTCAGAATCCAACTGAATAAGCCACTCTCTTGGCTTCCTGCATCATTCCTTAATGTAATAGCCCCTAGGAGTGATAATATTAATCATTCAACCAACTGGCAGGTGGAAATCGCCTTAGAGCCTACTTAGACTGATCCAGTGCCCAAAGTCATCAAAGTCATCCCTCTGCTGGCCAGTCACTCTTGAATTCTTGGGAGGACCTTCTTTCCTCACCTCCAGATTTTGGAGCAAGAGCTTGAGCAGCCCACACACCCTGCTTCCTTCCATCTGACCTTCAGTTCATTTTGTCACCCTTGGAAAAGTCTGTTTTTCTTTAATTAAAAATAACTAAAGTGCTATAAAAAAAAAAAAAAGAACAGCAATTCTACTCTTAGGTATTCACCCAAGGTAAATTAATTTTAGTTCATACAAAAACCTATATATGACTGTTTAAAGTAGCTTCATTCATAATTTCCCAAAACTTGAAATAAGTTATATATTCTCCAGCAAATACATGAATGAACAAACTGTAGTACATCCATAAGATGGAACACTCAGTAATAGCAAGGAAAAGTGAAGCACACACAATATGGCTGAAAATGCTAAGTAAAAGAAGCCAGACCCAGAGGTTACTTAAGATATGATTCCATTTTAGAAGAACTTCTTGTTTTGTTTTGTTTTTAACAATTGTGGGAGAGGGTTTTTTTTTTAAGATTTTATTTATTTATTTCAGAGAGAGAGAGGCAGAAAGCATAGAGTGGGGAGAGAGGGGCCAGAAGAAGAAGCAGATTCCCCGCTGAGCAAGGAGCCCAACTCAGGGCTCAATCCCAGGACCCGGGGATCATGTTCTGAGCTGAAGGCAGGTGTTACCCTACTGAGCCACCCAGGTGTCTCAATTTCAGAAGACTTTCTAGAAAGGCAAGACTATCAGTACAGAGAAAAGATCAGTAATTGCTAGGGGTTGTGGTAGGAAGAGAGAGGTTGTCTACGCAGGAATACCCTAGGGGAACTTTGGGTTGGTGGCACTGTGGTAGTGGGCGTTTGACACTATTTTTCAAAATCCATAGAAAAATATGAGTATAAAATCAGCTTTGTTAGCAAGATTTTGTTTTCACAGAACAGTTACCATGGAAGATCAAACAATTCTTTAAGCAGATGCATACACACACACACACACACACACAATTGTTCCTCATTATTCATGGATTCCATATTTGCGAATTTGCCTGCTAGCTAAAATTCATGTGTCACCTCAACATCAGTGCTTGGGCTCCTTCATAGTCATTTGTGGGCACATGCATATGTAGGGTTGTGAAAAATTTGAGTCACCTGACATGTATGTTCCCAGCTGAGATGAAACTTTGCCTTCTGATTTCAACTCTCATACTATAAAAGAGTGTCCTTTGGGGGGATGTATCTGGTGCCAAGTTTTTTCACATTTTTGTGCTTTTCATTGGTGATTTCAGCATTTACAATGGAACCCCCCAAAATAGCGCTTCCGTGCTAGCTCTGTTTCTAAGCTGTGACTGATGTGCCTTAGGAAGAAAATGTGTACATGAGATAAGCTTCATCGAGGCATGAGTTATAGTGTTGTTGGCCATGAGTTCAATAAAACAAGATTATATACTGATCATTTAATAAAAATGTGATCAGAGGCTCTGAGTACTTCCCCTAGAAGAAATGGTTCAATATTCACTACCTCGGTGTTCAACAGTGACAAAAACAGAACTACTGTGGCTAGTAAGAGCCAAGTGTGCTATATAGATTTATGTATACATTTATAACATATACATAATTATATACTTGAAAGGATGTTCTATTTAATTCTAAAATTTAAAAAAAGTTTATAAGCAACCATTTTTTAAATTCCTGGGCTTGATTTCATACTTGTATAATCTTGCACAACTTGTACAATGCTGTAATCATTTTTGCAATCATATCCCTTCTGGAGCTTATTCTCAGCTCAAAGACTTTATATAATAAAGTTTGGCATCAGAAGTCCCTTTTCTGTGGTCTTCCTCGATCTTCAAGTTGTTCAGTGATTCTCAGCAGAAAGGGTACAGCTTAATTCCCTGTTAAGGTGATTGCAGTGGACATTTTTTTCAATTTACATTTTATCAGAACCCTGAATCTAATCTTTCCTTCTCTCAGCCAACAGAGAAATTGAATGATATGAGGAAAAAGTTGCCTCTTTCCTTCTATCCAGCCTCTGCTTTTAGCTTTCAATTTCAATCAACAACCAAAACCATATAATGTTTCTACCTAGATGTAAAGATCATGGCTATCATCATTTATTCTATAATTATAAAATAATTATTTATCACTCTTTTTTAAAAAAAATAGAGAACTTGTCCTCATAAAGGAAAGCTCTAGAATTTAATAGTGTTCTACAGAGGTTACTTGAAATACACTCCCCCCTTCTCTTAAAAGCTGATGTTGCAGTTAGCACCAGTAAACACTCTTTAAAGAGACAAACATATCTCTGGTGGAAATTACAACATCTAAAGTTACTGAGGTTTTTTTTAAAGGATATTTAAAGTGCTCTCATAAAATCAATTATAATTAAATTAAGATAACGTTTGAGGAGGTAGCAAAGAAGAGACATCAAAACCAAAGCCCACCCACTGAGATGAAACATTCAGATTTTTCATTAGTTGATTTTTCTTTCTTTCCTTCCTTCTTTTTTCTTGTCGTTCCTCTGTTTTCTTTCTTGCCTTTCTCCCCTTCTTTCTTATTTTACTTATTGGATGTCTATTGAGCACTTTGCAAGTTTATGTTCCATCCAGTCCAGTCTTTCTGATTTCGCCATTTATAAGAATATTTGTTAGGACTAGCACTCAGCCAAAATCGAAGTTTATCTTCTCTGTCTCTCCCTTTATGATCTCTATGACAGATATCTCCTGCACTAGACTCAAAGAATCTCTTCTTCCAGCAGCCAAATAGGGCACTTAAAGCTTGCCCAAGTTTGAGGGAGAAAAATTAAGCTATACAATGCTTTTATCTTTCCTCTGTGGTGGTGATAGCACCTTTACACACCTTAAATAATAGAATATTTATTATATTTTTAAATTCACCTGTAATTTCTCTAAAGGCCTAGTGATTGGGAACATTGAGCCTTTTGGAAATATTAAAAGAACTGAGAAAGAAATCTCAGGGAAAAGATAAGGAATTGCTTTGGAAAGATCACTGGAGTGTTGTATAGTTCTATCTTATAAATCAGATAAGATTTATGAAATTCCATGGAGATAGAATTGTTTCTGGCTAAGAGCTTTATATAAGGGATTTACACATTTTCTACTTTTTTTATTGCGAGTAATGGAATACATATCCCGTGAAGAATGAACATATGGGACTGAAACACTTTTACGTGCATGTCTGGGCGGCACTGGAACTCTTTCAGAATATGAATATGAACCAGTGAAAAATGTCAAATATTTAATCTATTGTAAAAATGGATCCTTAGGCTACTTAGCATGCATTGGAGAAAATAGCAAGATTTGGCTTGGATTTAGACTGTGGAAGGAAATGGCCCTTTGTCCAATTTCACATTTCCTGTTAGGAAACACTAGGGCATGCAATTTCAGAGGCCGCACTATTACATATAGATATTGAAAGCATGTACATGAGTGTTTTAGATGAGAAAAGAAAACCAAACAGCTCCCTTCGCTCTGAATAAAGGTTTATTAATGCAACTAATTCAACAGATTTTTTTACTAAAGGACTACTGAGGGAGGCAGAGCAATAAACACCAGGAGTAAACGATAAAGAATCAATGGCCCCTGTCCCCACCAAAGAGCTCATTGTCTACCTAGGGCAAGACATATCAAGATAAATAACTAAATGAATGAATGGCAAAATCTATGCTATATTATTAAACTGATTCAAATATATATATGCACACATATGTACATACACATACACACACATATTTGGGCTCCGACTAAACATCAGAACTCAGATAATTTGGCCTACCTCCACATTCACCAATACGCTTTGCTTTTATCATCAATACATTGCAGCCTTGTATGATAGTTCATGTGATCTGAACATGCCACTTCTGGAACTTGCTATAATAATGTCACTCTTCTTTGCCTCCCAAACAATGTCGCTACTACTATGCCAAATTACATTGGGAATTGGATTTAGTAGCAAGAGGCAACATTCTTCACAGGGTATTGAACCAAGAATCTGAAGATTTGGCTTCTAGGCTCAATCATTTATTCTTGATATGATGCTGATATAATCATCTACTTTGGCCTCCTTGTCTGTCCCATAGAAAAATGATACTTGCCCTGTTAACTAAAAATGAAATTGGACATGGTCAAAAAATGTTTATTAATCAATAATAAGGTAAATTAGCAAATATCCTTAATTTTCACACTAATGTAAAAATTTCTTTTATAGGGGGATCCCTGGGTGGCTCAGCGGTTTAGCGCCTGCCTTTGACCCAGGGCATGATCCTGGAGTCCCGGAATTGAGTCCCACGTTGGGCTCCTTGCATGGAGCCTGCTTCTCCCTCTGCCTGTGTCTCTGCTTCTCTCTTTCTTTCTGTGTGTCTCTCATGAATAAATAAATAAAATCTTTAAAAAAATTTATTTCATAAATTTTGTTAGCATGAAGGATCTGCTTCTATCAATATTTGGTTAAGGAAAAATTAGATAGGTAACTGAGTGTTTCAAAATTTCACATTAAATATGTCCAAGTAAACTTAAGATCACCTTTAAAATTGAGAAGCAAAGATAATATGCAGCAGAAGTGATTTTTAAACTATGGTGCTTGACTTGTGGTCTTTACTAGAGATATTTTAATTAGCACTATGAAGTCATTATCATTCTTCCTATGTCTTCCCTCATGTCAAATTCTTTCAAAAGAAAATAGAGATTCAACTCTATGTTTCAAAGAAATATGCCTTTATTTTTATGCCAAACTTTTCAGAGCTTATTAATAATCTACAAAGGAAATGCTGAGCCACAAAGCATTTTCACAGAAAGCATCAACTCAGATGCAAAGGAAATAAAAAGCCACCTGAAAAACCACAACTTTTAATGGCACTTCTTTAATAATGAAAAAGCATTCAATTCTCTGCTCAATAATCCTATTAGAGCCACCGCTTTGAAAATTTATACCAAAATAATCAGTTTAAAGTAAATGATTTTTCTCAGAAAGCACTGCTGCTCTAAAACCTTATTTCTCCAGTTTTTATCGAGTATGATTATAAGGGCCAGTCATAATGCTTGATAATAGAATACTGTCAATCCTTAATCAAATATCAGCTAGTCACTACTTCATCTGGGAGCAGTTCTAATAAAATGCAATTTTTTTATTCTCTTTGTCATCTTCTTTGCAGAGAAACATCATCACCACACAGAAACAGTAAATAATGGATCATTGTGCCAATTGTCCCTAAAGATTAGTGTGTGAATGGGGGGGGGGGGGATTTCTCAATCCCCCTTTTTAAAGTATTTTTCTGAAATTGAATTTGACTGCATGACTTTCTAGTTATATAAAACAATGATTAATTCTTAACTCTTATTTGCTTCCATCGACTACGGAATTGGGTAGAATTTTACTTGGGAATTCTTGGAGGGCCTGACCAAGGAATATGATAGGGCAATGATAAGCTAAGGACAAACTGGATTTGCTGCAACAACTAAATAAGCAGCCAGGGAAGAAAGTCATGTGCTAGCTGGGTTGGTCCCCGTCAGGATGCTTAGAAGAGAACAGGAACAGCCAAAGGAAACCAGTGCACAGGCCATGTGCAGAGAGTGAAACTGGTTGTGTTTTTTATTGGTTTCTTTGAACGCCATGCAACAGGGGCAGAGAGTAAATCTGCATGGGTGTGGGCAGGACACGATTCCTTTGGAATCTGTTTTCCTGACATGCATTTAGGAGAACAGAGAGCAACAAGCAAAATTAGGAGAGCTATCAAATATTCAATTTAGTCTGCTGACTCTTCCACTGATCTTCACGGCTGCCCTTTCTCTCTCCTACCTGGCACTTTCCTGTCCAAGACCGTGAAGCTGCCTGGTTAATTCAGTCCAAGGTTATGACTTTCTGACTCTCCCCAAGTTCACTTCCACCTACGGATCCTGTCTTAGCTCTCATTACCTCATGTTTCCTAAAGGAGAGATAGTCTTACCTGACAAACTAGACCTAAAGCTTTAGACAAACTGGACTTGTGGTCTTTACTAGAGATATTTTAATTAACTTCTCCAAACTCATGTGTTTTCCTGTCTCTACACCTTTATTCACACTCTATTCTTCTGCCTGGAAAATCTCCCTCACCAACTTCCATCTGTGCCTATAAAGGCTCTGTCAAATACCACCCCAGCTTCCACGAAGCCTCCTGAAGTTCCTTATCTCAGCCCTAATTCACTTCTTGCATCCATGGCACTACATATTCCTTTTATTCTAAAATATATACCATTCTGCACTTCCTCACACTCACTTGTATGCCTTACAACCAGAGAAGTACAAACTACTCGAGAGCAGAAATCAAATGTACACACTTAGGTTCCCCACAGTGATTAAGCAAGTGCTGTCTTCTCTTAGTAAGTTCTCATGTCTGCTGCATTAATTGAATCTTATTCATAGTTATCTCCTCTGAAAAATATAGCCAATCAACAATGAAAGGAAATATGAGGAACATAGAGGTATGATACATTTTTGGCTGGGTAGAAAAAAATATCCCTACAATTTCCAGGAAATTATTAGCTCTTTCCTCCTTGGTTTCTTAGAGGAATGAGCCAGACAACTTTTCTATGTGATACATTTGCAAAACTGTGTATCTGACATTAACTGCTTGAAACTTTACATTTAAAAGAGGAAGAAATAACAAAATGCATTATTCCTGACTTTTAAAATGTTGCTTGACATCAGTTGTATGAGGATATTTTTTATAGTAACTACCAGATAAAGGTGCGTGCACCTAAAGTGAATGGGTGAAAAGAGAAATAAAGGGAAAGAGACAGAACATAGGAGAGAGCTAGAGATTATATATAGTCATTGTTGACAGAATGACTTGCACTTGCTTCAAGCACACGTAATAACCTTTCATTTTTCATTGACTAGAAAATATGTCAACTAAAATTTTCCTTTACTCATCCTCTTTATAATATATATGTGTGTATATATATATATATATATATATATATACATATATATATAATCTCAAAACTTTATAGCAACATGGAAATACCCTATATTTCATTTTAAGGGCCAATCCTTAAGCTATGCTGCTCAACTTGAGGTCTTTATTAGAGATATTTTAATTAGCACCATGAAATCATTATAATTCTTCCTGTATCTTCCTTCATGTCAAAGTTCTTTTAAAAGAAAATAGAGGTTCACTTCTATCTTTCAAGGAAATATGGTTTTATTTTTATGCCAACTTTGTGATCAATGTATAGGACAAAATCCATAGAACTTGATTAAGACTCCTCTTAAAAGTTCTAGAAAATTTTAATTAATTGGAAATGCAAGTGGCAAAGCACATTACATTTTCATTTTTATTTGTACCAGGAGCATTCATTTCTAAATTTTCAAGTATTTTTTTAAATGGCCAAATTTTAATATCCATGTCATTAAACATTCTAAATCAATAGAAGTGGTAACAATTAACAGCTCCATCTTCCTCCACCTTAATCATGCTCCTCAAAGCCATCGTCATTTAATATTTCTGTATTAAGTTGCTCTGTAGGTTACTTTCATACTGCTAAGTAATATGCTTACATAGCTATTTCTTAACTTATCACCCTTAGATCATTTCCATTGATTTTCAGTCATGATAGATGAGGATTTATTTCACATGATTCTCACTACTCTCCCTCAATTTTTCTAGTTAGATTGTTATTTTTAGTACCTATGCCTTCATACCATATATTATACTTAAATTTTAATTTTTTGTTCCATTAACCATGGACTGTATCCTTGGACTGCTCACTTTGTAAGATGATGTTTCATAAGGTAACATCGTCAAGTTTTCAAATCACAAGGGCAAGATCAATCCTCCTTTGTTTAATAAAAAGAAAGAAGAGGACAGTGTCCCAAACCTCTCCTCTTTAGGGTGTCACCTTGAAAACCTAACAAGCCTGATAAGAAGTCAGATCTTTTAGTCCTATGGTGCAAGGCTGTGGGCTACATGATCCTTGAACCTGGGAATATACATGTCCAAGATTAAGTGAGAAGTATCCAACTGTTCAGGAGACAGTCACAAGGCAATTGCTCTCACCTCTCAAGGAGATAAGAGAAGGTTTCATTATTCTCTCTTTGACTTTTCTGTATCATTCTGAGTGAAAGTCTGTCCAGACTTTGCAGACATTGCCGTACTACCCTTACGCACATGGTAATTTCTAAGGTTTACTCACTGACAAACACATTCCCTCTTTCTCCTATATTGGTATGAGGGCCTGGAAGAGAGGGCTGTCTCTTGTTGGCATACTTACTTTATCTTTCCAACAGTTACTCAGACTGTACCCTCCTTCTCCCTCTCCCGGTACACTGCCAGTGTAACTTCAGTTTTTCACATTGTCAAGGCTAATAGAATTCACATTCTGTTCTTTAATTAGAATCTCTCCCATACATTGTCTGTACATTGATTAAAATGGCAAGTCAGTAGAAGAATTTGCATTGTTATGAACATGCAGATATTATCCATTACCAAGTACATCATGATAATACATAGTTTTCTTACTGTGCTATTCAAAGGAAAATGTTCCTGGCATCAAGATCAAAAGGTCTATCCTTCAAACCCAAATGATTTCTCATGTTAATCTACCTCATATTTGAAATATTCATTTTCTTATACAGTTTTGAGGCTTCTCCTTTTTTTTCTTCTCGAGAGAATAAACATACTGTCTCTTCATAATATCCCTGGTGTCTGTGGCTTCCTCCTTGTTCTGTCTAGATCTCAAAATGCTTATCATTTTTGAAGACATAATTCTTGGAGCCCACTGAACCATTCTAATTTGTACCAAAATTTTTAAAAAGAGACTACTATACAGCTGCTATATTGTGATTTTTTTTCATTTGATGACTGAATCATTTCCCCTATTTTTTTTTGTTTTTTCGTTTTTTTGTTTTTTGTTTTTTTCATTTCCCCTACTTTGTGTATTATCCACCTTCGTTCTTTTTTTCAATGTCATTTTACTGTAATACACCCCCAAATAACTTTGTTATAACAAATGCATAGTTAATTAACTTTCCCAATTACAGCATATAGAAAAATGACTTCATTTAAATTGATTGAAAATTTGACTAAGACTAGAATTCTAATCTCAAAATCATTTTCACTCACAACTCTGAAAACCTTCTTCTCCTCTACTCCCCAACAAGCAGGTTTTGACTAATAAGAAGTCTAACATTTAATAATCACTCTTTGGAAGGTGATTTTTTTGCTTGGCATTGGATTTTGATGATTTTTTATTCACTCTCCCTTCCTTGCAGGCATTCAAGCCTGTGACTTCTCTGTCTCTACTTCATCAGTTAGCACTCTTTCACCACTTTTTATCTTCTGAGGATTTATTAAGATCTGTAGTGAAGAAAAGGCCAAGAATTTGGCCTTGGGGAATCTTTAAGGGCTGAGCCAAAATAGAGAAGGTGCCAAAAGAGATATGATAGAAAAGTCAAAGAGGTAAGATGAGAACCAGAAAGGAATGGTTTGTCACAAGCCAGAAGGGATGCTGCAGCAGTGTCGAAAGTGGATGAAACTGTATAGCTCCCTAACTTTGATTTTATCTCTAGGATAGGGAAAGCCTAATCTCATAATCCCTCAAGTTTTTTGGAGGTTTTTTTTTTTTTTTTTTTTTGATTCTGTTTCTACTGCTATCCTGGAACTCACTTTTATAGCTGCTCCTAGATCACACCTTCACATAGAATCATGCCACTTCTGAACTTCTATATGCCAATATCACAGTTTCTGACGACAGCCCCTTTGTTTCCAGTTTCTGATGCCCTTTTATCACTCTACAGCCACTATTCAATTCCATGATAACTCCAATCTTCCCAGAGTTAGATTCATTTCTTGCCTACTCATCACTTTAACTGCCCTATATCCCATGCTATAAACTTATTGCCTATTCTGGTTTTTCACTCCAGCTTCCCTCAACAACTCATATTTTCTACAGAATCACTGAGCAGCGTTGGACAAAACTGTAATACTTTGGCTACTGTTTGTACTACAAATTAATGGTCTCCAACCTGTGGGAGCCTCTCAATGCCATTCCATAATTCATCAAGTATCCCTAGGCACATTCTTTACTCTGTGATGGTGGCATTTGCATGATTGCCCTCACTCATCATGTTTCCCATCATTCTTACCAGTTTAGGGCTTAATTGCTTCCCACCTCACAGGGAGAATAAAAGCTATAGAATATATAAGCTCTCAACTATCTTTTAACCTATCGTAATCTGCTTCCTTTCATCTTTGACAAAGATGCGTGGCTTTGACCTATAGAGTTAACTATCATAATCATTTGGATTATAGATGTGTACTATATGTAGTCATAATCTATAAATAAAAAGGGAGAAGTTATATAAGCCACATTTTCTTACAAAATAAATATCAAGTAAAATTAAGCTAATTTGTGTTCAGCATTTGTTAGTTTGAGGTACACACACACACACACACACACACATACACATATATGTATATACATATACATATAGTTTAAATCCTAACACCAATCTTTTGGGGTAGGAGAAGAAATATGAAGCATAGCAAGTACAAGTAATTAAGTTCACATACTTCACAAACTGTAGACTCGGGTATACACCTGGGCAGTATGGCTCGTTTCCAGCAATTTACCATCATATGTAGATTTTTACATCAGGAAACCTCACATACTAAGATTTTTTTTTCATCTCCTATATATCTATTGTGTTTTTACATAGGAAATATGCAAAAATTAGTTTAACAAGAAGTGAACATCATATATACAAATATGTAACCAATGCTGTTTTTAGAAGTAAATTCATAGATTTAAATAGTCCAAATACTATTTTCAGCTTAACAAATACTATTTTCAAAGAAAGAACTAATGCCCTTAGTCTTCAGGACAATTCGGAATCTAGACCATGAATCATCTAGAGTTATTTTTGCTCTACATGATCATAGAAAAATGTTTCAAAGTATCTACAGATCCTCTAGATTCCTCTTTTTAAATTTAGAACTCTGCTACAAGCAAAGGCCTCTTTACCACCCTACTATTTGACTTAGAGAACTGCCCAGTATTTTTCATCAGCAAATATATCTGTATTTAATAAGGATTTTCTGTCACTTGGAAAACCTAAACAACTGAGGAATTTTCAGGATGAGAAGAACATCTTCTTTTTAATAAATGTAACCATTAGAAACAACAGTTGGAATTCTAAGTATGCATTCTAAGCAGGTTACTTGATTTAGCTAATAAAATCACAGGATGCCCAGTTAAATTCAAATTTCCAATAAACAACAAATAATTTTTAGTATGTTTCACACAATGTTTAGGACATTGTTAGGACAAAAAAGCATTTGTTGTTTATCTAAAATTCAAATTTAAATGAATTTTTAAAAATCTGTTGACGCTAGTTCTAATGTTATTAAGATATATTTAGTCAAAATATCAATTTTACAAGAATATTTTAATTATACTTTACCCATCAAGGTATGACAGACAAGACTTCAACCTTTGGGGGCGGAATCATCAGAATGGCATCCTGGAATAACGAAAGACCACAAGGACCAGTGACCTAGATGGTTTCATGGATATAGATACATATGCGCACACACACGCACATACACCCCTCAGAATTTCTGGAGATTACTGCAAGCGATTGGGATTTCTAACTGGGCAAGTAGACTTTAAATTAGAGATATTTGAATATTAGTATTTACATTATTTCTATTTATACCCTTGGACTGGTGGAGCCTATAACCTTCAAGGTACATATATAATGTTTCAATGTCTACAAAGTACAACCAATATATACCTTATTTTAGTAAATGGCACCCCCACCGATCCAGTTATTCAAACCAGAAATTGTAGATGCATCCTTGATTTATCTCTATTTCTCACCCCTCACATCATGCTAAGTCCTATCAGCTCTACTTAAGGATCTCAGAATCTGTTCTTTGTACCTTCCCCACTGTCCCTACTCAGTGAGGTCGCCATCCCCCGTAGCACTGACTACTGGTGAAAGCCAGCTTACCTGCCTCTCTGCATTTCCTCTTGCTCTGAATCAATCCGTTTCCCACAGTGCTGTTGTAGTAATTTAAAAAAAAATGCAATTCTGTTGGTGACCCTTTGTTTGAAGCCCTTTTAGGTTTTCACATTCTTCTTATGACAGAGGCCAAAATCTTTAACCTAGCACTATATGATTTAGGCTCTTCCTTCCTTGCTGATTTTGGGAAAACCTTGTTAGCTTTACTAGTCACACAGTAAAGGACAAATTCTGTTATTTGGCACTCTCTCAGTACCATTTTTCTCCCTTAGGGTCATGTCAAACCAATAATCATTTATGTCATAATGTATGTGATTATTTGTGTCATTATTTGCTTGATATCTTTCTTCCCTACTAAACTGTAAGCTGCCCAAAAACCTAGTTGCTATCCATATTTCTCTCTCACTACATTCCCAGTGCCTAGGCAATGCTTACATTTATGAGATGGAAGAAAAATAATAGCTACATAAATAAAAGAAAAAAATGTATGAATATTTGTAGGTCCCCTAGAAGTAGCTCTTACAATGGGGATTGATTCCCACCTAATGCATTTGTACTTTCCAGCAGGGAAGAAGTTGTATTAAAGAAATTTAATTTTTTTTTAAGTAGATTTTTATATCCTTTCTAGGAAAATTCATTTGAATATTCACACCTTCTTCTCCTGCCAACATGTCTCAAAATCACACACTGAGAAAAAAAAAATTTCAGAAAATTCTGAGAACAGCTGGTTAGCATATTTCTTGATTTTTCTAAACTTATATAGAAAATAAGTAAAGAGAAAGTCATGAAGATCAGGCCTGTGCATTGTCTTCTCAAAGAAGAGAACCTGAATATAACCCTTTCAGTTGGGTTTGCTTTAAAGAAACCAGTACATAACAAATTCTAGAAAAATCTCCTTAGGTAAAGGTTACAGGCTGTCAGAGGACCTCAGTTCCTTTCTCACTGTTCATTAAGCAAGCCCAAGTAAGGCTGTCGAAAGCCATTCAAGCTTGGTGGACCCTGACAATGTTTCCAAAAAATGGAGTTTGTGTACAGGGGAGGAGGAGGGTAAAGAGTCATATGCTATTTTCAAGTGTTGATATTATACTCGCAATTTCTTTGGTTTATTGTTCATCAGAGCAATTTAAAAGACAAGAATGAGTAAGCAACAAGGCACTGTTTAAGTAGATCATTCAAGCTTACAAAAAAATCTAACCACTACATCTAATTACAAAGAAAAGGAAATCACTAAAAGAATTATTTCAAGTATATTAAGAATAATACAATAAAGATATTAAAAGTTAAACGAGTGGCTACCATTTTACTGGCACTATTTGAACAGATATGGATAAATAAAACCAACCTGAAAAAGAGGAGGGCAGTGACTTCTGACACCTTTGGCTGTCTAGCATTTTTATGCTACTTTATATAAACAAATCTAAAAAAATTTACCTTAAATTACTGAAATTAAGATAGCAAGTGTGTTCATTTTCCAGGGCTACCATGACAAAGTAACACAGACTGGGACTTAATGAAAATTCATTTCCTCACAGCTCTGGAGGCTAAAAGTCTGAGACTGAGATATAGGCAAGGTTGGTTTCCTCTGACACCTTTCTCCTTGGCTTGCAGGTGGCCATCTTCTTCCACTGTCTCAGTCTTCTGCACTTGTCTGTGTCATAATCTCTTTTTTTCTAATCTCTTCTTATAACAACAGTCATATCGGAGTAGGGCCCACCAATATGACTTCATTTTACTTTAATGAATCCCTGTCTCCACATACAGTCACATACGAGCTAATATGGGTTAGGACTTCAATGTATGAATTTTGAAGGGATACAACAGCATATGTTTTAAATATCTCATATTTTTGTTCTATCTCCTATTTTTTTAATTGAGGCATAATCCACATACTATAAAATTCACCCTTTTAAGTGTACATTTTAAAAAAAGAAAAAAATAAAGTGTATATTTATGTTTCATATGACTCTTTGGGATGGATGTCTGCATATATTTGCTTCCAGAAGAAATATGAGTTTTCTTAAGTATGATTTTATGGAAACCCAGTAGCCTTCATAAAATGATAAAAAAGAATTTGAGACACTGGTGAAAGTAGGAGGGTGTCATGTACTTTTAGCAGTTGAATAGAATTTTTGTACATGTATCAAATTTCAAAATGGTGACTTCTTCTATTTTCTGCCTTTAATTTGTTACTTCTTTAACCCAATGGTTTACTTAAAACCTAGAATTCAAATATATGGGAGTTTATTTCTCAACTCAACCACCAGTTATTTCAGTGATGTTGGGAGCATGGCCAAGAACTTGCCCATTCCCCCACCAGCTTTCCATAACAGAAAGATGACACCCAAACAGCTCTCTTCCAGAAGTACACTGAGATGTGTTGATATCGATTGAAAGAGCTGAACACAAATCTCCCTAAGCATTTGTCTCATAACGATAGGTCATTACTATCTTTCCAACTAAAATATCTCTTTGTTAAAACGTAGTCTCTCCTTACCTTCCCCCACTCTCCTAAATGATAAATGTTGCTTTTTTTTTTTTTTTGTAATAAAGTATGTAACGTACACTTTTTCTAACAGGAAATCAGATAGGCTGTGCACCCCAGACAAACATACACAGAGAAAGTAAGAGACATATACACTTAGGGAGGAGAGATATTCAGCTTATATAATGATTATAATCTTTTAAAGAAAAAATGAGGATATTACATCTATCTGTGTTAATATAAAATTTGTCTTTTAAAATGAAATACTTTATTTACGTTTGCTGTTTGGTTTTACTAACTGTACCATTTCCATATCTGATAACACTTTGCAGAAAAAAGTTCCACCAGGTAAGTTGCTCTTACTAGAAAATTAGTAAGTCACATCATAATTTTATTGATAGTAAAATATATTATTGTAATTACATAAAATTGCCTTTTTCTTGGCCTAGAAACAACCTATTACATAGCAGCATACCAATTAATACTTCTTTGTGTTTTTCCACAGGCTGTTGGTATTCTTGTGAGAGTAAAAAGGGAAACTTAAATCAGTGCTATTTTTCTTGATGGCTCCATGGATCCAAAAGCCCACTGAAGTCAATAAGATTTTGTCTTTAGCAGAAATGTTGCATTGTTACCCTTATATTATCTCTGTGGGAAGGTACAGGAAAAAAAAATTAACTGGCCTAGTTACTTTCAAACACCCAGCCTGGCTTATTTTAAAATATATTAGAGGCTTCACTAATCTTCAAAGGGAAAATAGCAAATTTAGCATATTGTGAGTAATGCTTATAATAGTGGTATAATGCAACCAAAAAAAAGTTGATTTGTTTGGTTGATGTCTAATGAGTTTCTTCCCTTTTTTGAAATATTTTCTTTGGTTTCATGTCCACTAGTTTCCTTTAACATACTGATAACAATCGTTCCCCAGGACCCCTGGCTAGGAAATCACAGTCAGCCAGGCCTGAAGCCTTTCTTCACGGATTGTCAAGGCAGATCTGATTACTCTAGAGACCTTCCTTCAGTTTCAGGACAGAAGCAAATGTGTCTCTATGTGGAACACCAGTCACAATGGCAGACATTTCCTCTGATCTGACTAATCATTACTGCAGAGTGAGATTATCAGAGAAAATAGAACATATTCAGAGATGTTTTCTTCCTAATGGCAGAAGTCTTAGTCTTTAAATATTCTCAAGACCTATCACCTCACAAAGAAATCAGGTTAAGAATTTCACCATTAACATGTCTCTCACCTGGGCACCTGGGCTGTAGAATTAGATATTTCCTTTTTTTTTTTTTTTTTCTTCTGTGGGAAAGTTCTTATTTTCTTTCTGTCTGTGTCCTAATCTGTGTGTCACCTTTTAGGACTGCTGTGAGGATTAACTGCAATGAGGATTAACGACAATGAGACTGGAAATATTTCATATATAGTAGCTCAAAAAAATCATTTCTAGAATAACTTTGTCATTTTGTCCTTGCATAGAATATTTGCAGATAAATCTTTTTTTTTTTTTTAATGTACAACAGCCCAAACCATAACTATTGTCATAGCAACATTTGTTTTTCCAGAAAGCTCTTAGTTTAGGGTAATTAGATATTTATTAAATATGACAGTCATCTCTTAACATACACAGGCAAGAGAGAATATCTGAATTTAGAGGATTAGACTCAAGAAGAGGAAACTACACCTCAAAAAAGAATAGAAGGTAGAAGAAAAGACATTTAACCTGGGTTTAAACCAACATTCTCAATGTAATCAACCATGTCAAAAGAGAAGTAAATTCTCATTTTTTAAATCTAGAAACATGTCAACGTTACTGCTCATATGTTAAATCATATATTTGATCTTTTTCTGCTTTTGAAAAAAGTGTTTTGCTTTACCACTATACAATTTTTCTTCCCCTTTTCCATTTTCTTTTATTTATTCACCAAGTACCAAATAAGGCACTGCAGAGTCAGAACTGAATTCTGAAGGTTTTTAGAAGGGGCCTCAGTCCAATAAGAAGGCCAATATATATAAACCTACTTCCTGAGTGAGGACATACACATTGTGACCTACTTTTTGCCATAGTTTTTACTTCTGGTTATTTTACTTTGTTTCTAATGCCCTATTTAAAAAAAAAAAAAACAAATCTAATTCAATTTTGTTTATATTAGAAAATAAACCCAGGGTCACTTACTCGGTCAGCCAAAGATTACTATCCTAGTGCTTAATCAAAGGTTAAAATTGATTGAGGCTGTCAGGACAACTATTACTGCTCCAAAATATAAACTTCTGAGAATTCCTTTTCAGATATTGAGGAACAATTAAGTTGTTGATGACACCATTTCCATCCTCAACCACCATCCCACACCTCAATAGGACCCCTCTGCAGCCAATGTATCAGGATCCTCATTCCATTCGTACTATTACTTCTTGAATTAGAGCAAGTTTCTATGCCTACATACCTGACAGTAGACATTGAGGAGACTTTAAAAAATTGAACATTTTTACAGCTTGGCTACACTCTGGCTTACATGATCAGTAGTGTCAAAAACAGATTTTATATCTTTAAATGTCAATTCCTTTTTATAAGAGAAAGGAGAAGGAAGATAGCATTCATGAAATGCCTGTCCAGATATAATATATCTTGTAAGAAAAAAGTGAAGATCTAAGGCAAAGGTCAGCAAACTTGTTCTGTAAATTTAGAGCCAGATAGTAAATATTTTAGGTTTTGTGGGCTGTATTGTCTCTGTAATAACTATTCAATTTTTCCATTGTGCCATAAAAACTGTCATAGATAATATATAAACAAATGATTATGCTGTTGTCCAATAAAACTTTATTGATGGACCCTGAAACCAGAATTTCATATGTTTTTATGTGTCTTGCAATATTATTCTTCTTTTGATCTTTTTTCAACCGACTTAAGATGTACGAACTATTCCAAGCTCAAAGGTGGAATAAAAATAAGAGGCAGGCAGATTTGGTCACAGGTTGTAGTTTGTCAACCCCTGACCTGAGATATAAGAATTTGCCCAATCTGAATCAGAATGAGATCCCTATCTTTTCAATTCCAGTTTGATATTCTCTTCACTACACCTACACCATTTGATAGCCCTTTAAACAAGAGAGATGCTGACAGTGATGTGAGCAAAATAATGAGAAAATAGGAAAAATTGCAAGAAAGACCATAAGAACAAAGGGCACATTTCCAAGTGTTAATACCTCTTTGATTAGATAGATATGTAGCCACAAGAGCTAAGAGAAATCGGACAGGTTTTCATCTTACCTTTGAGCTCAATTTAGTTTAGAATCAGATGAAGAATAGACAGGAGACATATACAGATCCAATAGTATGGATTCTAGCAGGAATAGTCCACACAATATAAGTCAGTTAAACTAGAAATTCAGGAACCAGGGCCATCACCTGCACCTCATCTTTGTGCCACCAACATTTTACTCATGCTGCTACCCACCCCTGGAAAATTCTCTATATTTCTATCCTCTCAAATTCAGATTCCATCCAGTTTTTTAAGAGCCATATTAAATGCTACCTTTCTATGAACTTTCTATTTCCCCCACATAGAAAAATATTTCTCCTCTGTTCTCCAAAATTATCTTATATGTTAGGGGAGACATGTTAATACTTGAGATATCAAAAGTCAGGTAGCAATTCATCCCTTGAGATAGAAAGTTCAAGTGGAGACCAGAGAGAATTAGTTTACCAAAGCAAGAACTATGGGCTCAGATCATGAGCTCTAGGTGAGTACTAACAAAGCTGTAGAAACTGAACAGAGGCCAAAATATCCCAAGAGAGTATAGGTTCAGGACTGTTTCAGTAAATCTGGGTGTTTGGTCTGCAGATATGACAATGCAGTAATAAATCTAAACCAAAGCGACAACTCCAGAGTCAATCAGACTACAGCCATAGCTCCAGAAATTTGGCTCTTATTGGATAGTGAATAGAGACTATGCAGAGACGATAGTCCTAGGAGGATCCAAGTCATGATAACTAAGGTTCAGAACAAGGTTCCCAAAAAATAAGGTAGCAGTAATTATAATAAAAGCGCTACTACTATTAATACTAGCAAATTTTGTAGAATTACATCAAGCCTGACGCTAAATTAGGTGTTTTGTATGCATTAGTTCATTTAATCCTCAAAATAATCTTATAAGGTAGGTACTTTTATTAGCCCAAATTTATATTTAAGAAACTAACCCCAGAGATTGAATGTTTCTCCCAAAGTTAAGCAGTGTTGATATGCTGGAGAAAAGATCCTAACCCAAGATTTCCTATAAGCCAGTAGAATTAACCAGATATATCAGCACAGGAGGAGTTAATGAAAATTGAATATATAGTTCATCCCTAATTCACCAGGTTTCAGATGCAACTAAAATGAAGCTTTTCAAAACAGTGGAAATACCTCAATTATGTGATTTGCTCCAGTTCTTGGCTATGAGTCTTGATTCTAACTCCTATTGGTGAGAAAGCCTGGAGATTGTGATAGCCAATTAAAATTGGCTTAGAAATTATACCGAATAGAGCCCACTGCTAAAGATAGACACACAAATGAGAGGAAATAATTAAGTAACTGGAATTAAAATAAAAACTTTTAAAAAAAGAAAGGGAACAGGACAAGAGTTTATAGGTGAGATAGATTAGGGAAAGCAAGTTTTACAGCATGGTTTGTAGATTTCTGGTTTAGATGATTAGATGAGTAGCAGAAACTTTTATTTAATTTTTACTTAAAGATTATTTATTTTAGAGAGAGAATGAGGGAGAGAGCATGGGAAGGAGGGGCAGAAGGAGGGGGAGAGAGAATCTCAAGTAGACAACACTCTAAGCACAGAGCTGGATGTGGGGCTTAATCTCGCAACCTTGAAATCAGGACCTGAGATGAAACCAAGAGTCAGATGCTTAACCAACTGTACCACCCAGATGCACTTTGTAGAGACTTTTAAATGGGAATAAATAGGGAATGGTTTTAAATTTCTGAAAGGTGCTAAATAATACAAGAATTAAAAAATTAACATTGATAGCAATTCTACTTGTGTATCCTTACCCATGAATACACAAGTGAAACACTACCTCAAAAAGATATGTGCATCCTCATGTTTATTGAAGCATTATGAACAATTGCCAAGATATGGAAGTAATTAAGTATTCACTGATGAATGAAAGTATAAAAATAATAATAAATATACAAATACACACAATGGCATATTATTCAGTCACAAAAATGAAGGAAATGATGCTATTTGTGACAACATGGGTAGAGCGTAAGTCTGAAATAAGTCAGAGAATGACAACTACTGCATGATCTCATTTACATGTGGAATCACAAAAAAAACTCCGTAGTAATTCTCAAAAGTGGAGGATGGGGGCAGGTAAACTGAGTCAAAGGGATCAAAAAAATTAGCATTCACATTGAATTTTTCCAATTATAAAGCCATTGATGACCTTGATTGATGCTCTTTTAGCAGGATAATAGGGCCAGAAAGCAGAAGTCAGGGGATTGAATGTAAAATGGGAGTGGAAATAATGAACATACTCTCAGAAAGAAATCTTAAGAATCATACCCTATGCTACATTTCCTCTAAGTGGACAAGCAACATTTCCTCAAGGTAACCACTCCTCAAAGCAGAAATTCCTGGAATGTCTTTTTAAAAAAAAATAAACGCTTACAGAGCACATACACTAACTTTTCTACAACTTTGATGTCTCAATTTAGATATTGACTTGCTTAGGAAGGTTGTGCCAAGACCCACCCTTGCGACATTATTGGGAGCCCCCAATACACCCTGTGACTTATAGCAGTTTAATATATACTATGTTTCATTGAAATATCTTTTTTTTTTTTGTCTGCTTCATGAGGATAATAATAGTAATTGCTTCACAAGATTGCTTAAGGAACAGTGTTGACCCACAGGAAGCACCACATAAGGTCAGAGGCTGTTATTATCTTCTTTATCATCATGATTACTGACTGAATCTAAAGTACTTGAATAAGGGGGTAGTTTTATCCACATTATGTAGAATAAGTATGAGTTTTCAATAAATATTTGTTGAGCTGTTGAATAGTGGATAAACAAATTTACTGATTATCAATTAGTTAATAAATACTATACAAATAAATTTTGAAGTTGACTTTTGAGATTATTTTCCATTTTCCCAAAAGGAAAACCAATAGTGACATACAGGATTGCAAAGGACATTATTTCTCACTAGAACTATAAAAATCTCTACCGTTTCAAGTGTGTATGTAGAAATTAGGCAAAAGTAGAAGTAGCCATAAAGACATTTAAACTTACGCCACTAGAGCTTATCTTATTATGAAAAAGCTTCTTTCACAGAGTGGAATTTCCAAAACACTTCAAATAAAAAAGTAGGTGATTTTATGAATATCTTAAGACATAAACCCTCTGAAGAACAATTTGGCAATATTTATCAGAAGCCTTAAAAAGATGCAGCAATTCTTTTTCTAGAAATATCCTCAAAGAATCATAAGAACATGAATAAATATTTGTTTTTAGAGATAATTGTAACAACATGGTTTGTAACATTTAAAGACAATAAAGAACCTAATGTCAATAATATTAAATGTTTTATTCTACATTTGTACAATGAAACACTGAGCAATTATGTAAATTGATATTTTCACACCATGTTTATTATAATGAAAGATGATCATGATATGATAGGCTACAAAACAATATGTAAAGCATAATAGTATTTTTGTTTACTGAGAGAGTAGAAATAACAGTAGGGAAAGAGAGAGGGAATTAGCAAAATGATGGTATACACGCCCAGAAGCTGATAATCTTTCCTGAGTACTTCTCTCATTTGTATTCTATCCATCATCTGACCCTGTCCTTTTTACTGTTTAAATGTTCTCTCCACTTACCATTCTCTTCATCATTTATTGTCATAATCTTCCTTTACAAAAGCCATTATTTTTCATGTTTTTGTAGAAAAGCTAATAACTGATGTTCCTGTCCTAGTGTTGCCCTTCCTGAGCCTGCATTCTACAGGGAAGTGAAGAGAATGGTCTTTCTTCAGTGCCAATTTCCATCGTCTTTTCAGGGCAAAGTCTAAATGGTGTGGTGTCACGTATTCAATAAATTAAAGCTATGACCCCTACCTACTTACCTCTGCAACTCATTTCACGTGATTGCTCTGTCCCTTGACCAAACTGAACTATTTGCATGCTTCCTAAGTTTACTATGGTCACTTCTATGCACATTTATGCATGATGCTTTATCCACCAAAAGCACCTTGTCTGCTTATCTAGCTGCTATTCATCTTTTGTAGATAAAATCACTGCTGTTTAGAAATCAAACTGACTATAAGCTCTTTGGTTAATGCAGGCATTTCATTTCAGTGATAAACTGGAACTTCACATCCAGAAATGAATAAGGGACATGAAGACTAAAACTTCTGCACATTTCTGAGGTTTGGGGTAAGCAAAGAAAGTCTTTAATTAGAAGGATATTGAGAGTCAACTGTTTTGTATACTATCAAATGTTGATTTATATTTAGAAGCAATAGGAGTGGCCAGCACTTGGAGAAGCAAGGGAGTCTTGAGTGAGAAATGGAGATGAGCATTATTGCAGGAGGCCAGTACCAACAGAAGAGACTATGCAGTAAGAACTGCCAGAGCAGAGTGGCCATAATGGAAATTGCTGGTGTCCCACCCATATCCCCTCTGACAAGCAAATGCAGGTGCACTCCTCCCCAGCTTCTGTAAGCATTAGCTGCTAACAGCTCACAGCAACACCCTTCTTCTGAAAATTGCCTATTAATCATAGTAGCATCGATACAGAGATGCCTGAGAAGTTATACCCTCCTTCCAGAAATAGCCTGCCGCTGACTAACACAGAGGTTCAAAAAGCCTGGTCCCATGTGCATGTAGCAAGGACAATAACGTAAGGCCATTTTCATTCTAGAGCTCACTATGGGATCAATGGAATCCATGTTTTTGTCTAACTTTTCCCCTTGTCCTATCCTGCTTTCTTCATTACCTTATAGATTACACTTGGAGCCATTCCCTAATAAATCATTGCCCAAGAAAACTAGTCTCAGGTTGTACTCCTAAGGAACCCAGCCCAGCATAGTAACCTATGACTTTTTCAAAGCTAAGACTGTGAAATACTAAATTTTAAGATATCTTTTTTGCAGAGATGGAAACTCTCCCGTTGACCTCATCTTCTGAAGATTGTGCTACACACACATACCCATCCAAACACATCCTGCAAAAATGCTTTCTATAAGTTTTCAGAGGAACTTGAAGATAAATGGCTGAGTTCCACATAGGGTTGGCACAAAACAGGAGGAAGAAAATAGCTACAATGAAATAGTTCACTGGAGTTAGGAACTTAGAACCAATGAAAAGCAGAATACAAACCTCTGAAAATTCATGGAAATTATAGGGAGGGGAAGACTTCACACAGAAAAATGAGACTGGCACTGAGGGGGGCATTTGACGGGATGAGTACTGGGTGTTATTCTGTATGTTGGCAAATTGAACATCAATCAAAAATAAATTTATTATTAAAAAATACATAAAATATAAAACATACTTAAGGAAATAAAAGACAATAACGAGAATCAAAAATAAAAGAAAAGAAAAAGAAAAATGAGAATGGTAGCACATGCAGATTGACACCATACCCCATATCTCTTAGGCTCACCTCAGTTTACCTGCTACTGATTCACAGCATACTGGCAGCCCACTCCTCTTTGAGGGCTCTCTCTAGTACCACAGGAATGTGTCTCACCACACACAGGTGAAACCAAGAAGTGCAGATGAGATAAAGTCCCGAGAAGCAAAACTCAAGCAGGAAGGGGACATGTGTCATGGATAAATGCCCTCACCCCCTTGACCAGATGGATGCTCAAAGCATCACCAATAGAGCTGAGTCTCTGGGACCCACACTAATTAACTCATTAATGCATGCTTTATTGGCTTTTTCCCTCCCATCCCTACCTCATTTCCATCACTCCTTCCCTTGTGCTTGAAATTATCTTCCCAATAAGTTGCTGTACCCCAAATCCTTATGTCAGAGTCTGTTTGGGGAGAAAATAAAATTTAGGTAGAAATCAGACTAACTTTATTTAGATGTGTATTTTCTGGAGTACCTGGGTGGCTCTGTCAGTTAAGCTTCCAATTCTTCAGCTCTGGTCATGATCTCAGGGTTGTGAGATAGAGCCCCCAAGTGGGGCTCTGCACTCAACAGGGAGTCTGCTTAAGATTTTCTCTTTCCCTTTCCCTCAGCACTCCCCTCCATGCTCTCACACTCTCTCTCTCTCTCAAAAAAAATCTTAATAAAAAATAAAAAGTAATTAATTAAATGCATATTTCCTTGAAGAATGACTTTATATATCACTTCTCTAGGAAGCCTTCCCTGGCGTGCTCTCTTCCCAACCTGTATTTCCTCATTGCTACATGGATATCTCTAGATGTTGGAATACTATGTCTGTGTATATGTGTTCCCTCAAGGACTGTGAGTTCCTTGAAATCAGAAAGTGTTTTATACCCACCTATATCCCTAGAGCCCAGAGTAGTGCCATTAATTTTGATGAATGTACCAGTTAGAATTATTTCTGCTGTTAATAACAACTTAAGCCATAAAAGCAGTGGGGGAAGGATTTATTGTATTAAATAATTAAGGAGTCCAGGGATAGATATTCAGGCTTATTTTCATTCAAGTCTCAAGTGATTCTCATGATGGCATCAAAAGTCATTTTCCTCATCTGTATTTCCTTGAAGATGCTACCTTGAAGTTGACCATTTTCCATATGATTCCAAATGACTGCAGCAGCAGTAGTTACTAATCTCCTAAGGTACATATGCAAGAAGAAAAATGAACTCTTTATCCCAGCACCGAGCAAAAGCATCATTGCATCTTCTTGACATTCAGGATCATGTGACCAACCCTGGCCAATCACTGCAACCATAGGAAGGCAGTATGCTAGTTGGCTGAGATCTGAGTCACTTGCTTCATTCTTGAACTAAAGGTAGAGCTCCACATAAAGCAAAGGGTTGAAAAAGTAGTGGGAGCATTTCCTGGAGGAAAATCAGAAAGTGGTTAGCGGGAAAGAGGAAAATGTATGCTAAAAAAACAAATAATAGATGTTTTAACTATAATGAATAAACAATGATGAATGGTTATAGATTTCAATACCACACAATTTCACTATGATTTTTGCAAGTATAAACCATGTTTGTGTGTGTGTGTGGTGTGTATACATCACTTTACATGAAAATGTGTACAACTAGGTGGTCTAAAAGAATCATTTTAATCTGGAAATGTCTGTCTTGATTGATTAGAGCTTTCTTCGTTTCCTTACTCGATCTCAGTGCTATTGTCTGCTTGAGTGGATAGGAACATTTGTTTTAATAAAAACTTGCTTAATACTTAGAACTATAGCAACATATTTAAATTTACTTCTAGGACAAGACTAGGTGTAACCTCCAGGGAATAGATTTGCCCCATTAACTAGAGCTCTCATTGACTTCAAATATGGAGAGAGTTGATGTTCTGAGAATGAGTATTAATAGGTACTGAAAGAATGTGCACAGTTTAATGTTTATAACAAATACAAGAGACTATAATGTGAAGATGTGTGCAGGGAAATCAAAGACTTCCTCTGTGTTGTGTATTTCACCAGTTAGAGCATTAAAGAAATTAGTATTATATTTAGAGTGGAAAACAAAATCTCACCTTGGTTATAGTTCTCATTTTTTAGTTTTCATTTTGAAAACTAAAAAATGAAAAATTCTTATTGAATAAAACTGTACTGAACTACACTCTAATCTCATGAGATTCTTGTGGATATGGAAAGAAAATGGCAATAAAAAAAACATTGGGGATAATATACATTGGATTTTTTAAAGAAAGACTTACAAAACAATCCTGAATAATAAAGAAATCCCTTTAAATAGCAAGATGCCTAGTACATTTTAAGCAATACATTATTATTTTTTCATATATATATTCCTTTCAGAAATATATCCTAAAATACCCAAAAGTGAGAGTAATGAAAGAAAACTTAGACTGTTTTATGAGTTTCACTCATGTCTCCTTTTTCTTCACCCCATAAGTGCTGGTAAGCCTTCCCACACATTCCTGGAGTGCAAAGCTGGGTCTGGCACTTTCTGATTCCATATGCTTCTATGCACTAAAAATCAGCAAGGATGAGGCTTTATCATCTTCTGCATAAATTAGGGGTGTGATTTGCCAATATGACTGGGCACTAGTCCAGCTGTCTTGAAAAATCAAGAAAAGGAAAAGAAAGTTGGTTGTTTTGGGTTTTTTTCCCCCCTATCTCTCAACCTGGGAAGGAAGGACACAAGTTCAAACCAAATGGGATCACTTAGTATCTCAAACCCAAAGTAGTGCAGTATCTGTGGTTTTGTGGGAGGATAAAAGGGAGAGCTCATTGGCTTAAGTTATGAACAGTGATGGAGATCATTCGATGTTCTATGCCTTGTCATGGATATTACCAAATTTTAAACCTAGGTTTCTTGGTCATTGAGCAAAGTGGGGTGTAGAAAGTGAAGTAGAAATGCTCAAGATATAGCGTCATTCTTTCTTTGGTTTTCATATCTCTTAAACATCATGCCCAAGTGGATGCATATAAAACTTTAGTAACCAAAAAAAAAAGCAGCCTGTCACATAAAAAAGTCAAATATAACTGGCATTAAGGAGGAAGTACTGGATATGGAGCAGAGAAGAGCCCTAAGCAAGAGAAACCAAAGTTTCAGGGGCAGAAGCAAAAAAATATCAGGTGGTGGATGGCGAAATATAACACTGAGAAAAGCTATTCCCATTTCCAGTATATCATTCATGGACCTGGGATTCCTAACTTTGGAAGATACAACACTATATTGTATCAGTGAATCAATCACAGATTCAGAGCATGTACTGTAGCTTACAGAACATAATTCTAATCTACAAAGTGCTGCCACCCAGCTGGTGCTATAACGGAGTATTCAAAAAAGGCATTTTTTTGAATGGCTTTTTTTTTTATGACTATATCAGGTCATCTGTGTCTCAGTGATGGAGGACAGGATAATATCAGTAAATTATACAAGCATGAGCCAATCTGATATTTTACTTCTTGTAAAATTAGTTCCCATGTCAGAAGCAATGCTGTGTAAGTTGCCATGACAGTGAATAAAGGCATCTGAAAGTTCATGGGTGGTAGATTTTGTAGAAGCATTTTGAGCAGGGGAAACAAATGTATATTGAAAATCTCTTGATAAAAAGGAAAAAAAAATACTGCCTTCCTACAATGGATGGGTGATCCAATGTAATCAATTTTCCCTAGGTAACTGACTGATCCTCCTGAGGAATAATGCCACTTTGGAGCTAAATGCTGGCCCTGCTACTGGGGATTTCAAGATACGTGCCACTAAAGAGTGGCACTCAGCAATGGCTCTAGCCAGATTGGTTTTAATTAGTAAAAATCCAGTTTGCTGAACCCATTACTATTTTATTCATGAATCTATTGGGCAAGAACAAGGTAACAGGTGAAAGAGGCTGATTGGCATTCACAGAACAAGTGATCTCAACCACCTGGTTATTAAGATTCTCCTTTGTTAAGAGTGCTGTTGACTGAGAATTCACATGAGACACAAGCATCTCCATACTCTGTGCCCACGTGGAGACACTCAACCATATACCACTTACGTAGACCACCTCATCACTAATTTTCCAATCATGCTCCCTCTAAACCAAGACGTTAGTTATTTCAGGTAGTGTCAGCATGTCATATAGAACTATATGTAATCCAGTCCCAGAAATGCTCTTCCTCAGTGTATTGGTCAGCAGCAAATGGCCATTGAGCCATAAGTGTAGGATGAAATAATTTTTTTTTAATGTAGGAGATTATACCATGAGAATCTGTGTCACTTGTAGATGCAATTCACTTATGCCTTTAGAACTTGCTCTAGCCTGATCTCATATAAACCACTTCCACTTAACAGTGGGATGAAGCTGTGTACACTCAAGTTTATGGCTTAATAGGTCAGACGACACCTTACTTCTGGTGGGCAGATCAGGTTACATGGTAACTTGGTAACCCACGACAGTAGTTCAGGCTCTTCAAGGACCCAATAAGAAGCCAGAAGTTGCTCAAAAAGGAAATTGTTATCTGAAAAGGATGACACGGCATACTCCAAAATCCCAAATGTTTGCCCTGTGATTACCTATAGAGTTCTGAAAAAAATTCCATAAAACTTTTCTGTCTGTCACAGACATTTTTAAAGACCATTAGTTCTGCTAGGTCACATGGTCCAAGACTGAATCTCCCTCAGGACTTCACTAAAAATTGCAGCCTTTCAAGTTACTCAGTAAATTAGATAGTTGTTATCTATACAATCTAAAGAGACCATTAGGGTAGCCAGGGGGCGCTCAGCCGTTTAGCACCACCTTCAGCCCAGGGCATGATCCTGGGGACCCGGGATTGAGTACCGCATCAGGCTCCCTGCAGGGAGCCTGCTTCTCCCTCTGCTTGTGTCTCTGCCTCTCTCTCTCTCCATGTGTGTCTCTCATAAATGAAAAAATAAAATCTTAAAAAAATAAAATAATAAAATAAAATAAAATAAAATAAAATAAAATAAAATAAAATAAAATAATAAAGGAGACCATTAAATAGAGACATTGAGCTTCTTTTTCCATAGGACAGGGTGCCCTAGATATAACAACATGTCCTTTACCTTTGAAAAACATGTCTTAATATACCCACATCGTTTTCCTGAGGTACAGGCCTTTAAAATTTTGTGGAAATACAATTACCCTCTGATACACATGTATCCTACCAAAGCATCCATAGTAGTTACTACTTTCTCTTCATCAGGTACAAACATATGTATCGTTGATGTAGTGGAGGAATGGGATGCTTGATGAAATGCAGACACTCAGGGTCCTCCGCACTGGCTATGGCAGACAGCTGAAGAATTGCTATAGCTCTGTAAGTAGGATGGAGAGAGCATATTGCTTGATACGCCAAATGAAAATTCACTGTTTTGGGGGGGATCTTTAGTAACTGGTAGAAAGGCACAAGCATTCACCAAGTCAATAACTGTAAAATAGAGGATGTTTTGATCTTCTCCAGTGAAGAAACCATACTTTAAATTTATTTAGCCACTGATTAAGTAATTCTCCAACATCTGTCTTCTTCTGCCCAGGCCAAATAGGAGAGTTGATTTGGGAATTTTTTAGAAATTATCATTTCCACAATCTTAAACTTCTGATAGTGGCACGAATCTTGAAATCCTTCTGAGAATGAAGTATTGCTATTAGTTTACTATGTTTGTAGATAAAGATAATTCTAGGAGCTTTCTCCTTGGCTCTTCACTGTAAAAGGCCCTTAAGTCAAGAAACAAATATAAGTATTCTGGCAATTTTTTAGTATGTCTATCCCAGTTAAGGATTCTATAACTGGAAAACAACCACACAATGGATTTGGGGACAACTCCTTATGAGACAAAACCAATCTAAACATCATTAATATTCTGACTTTCAAAACTCTCCCATCTGATTGAGGGGTAACAGTGGCATTTTGTGTCTCTAAGAATAAGTAGCAACAGTTCAGAGCCAGTTTCAAATAATGCCTGAATTGTTTGATAACTTTCCCTTTTTTAATGTACTGTCACCCTTAAAAATAGCCAGAGATCCTTTTGAAGAAAGCTAGAGAAAGATATACTGGATGAGTTTTTGGCAGTGTAGCGTCCTTCCCTAAAAGAACCTAGCACCCCTTATCCAAAGTGCTCTGTGTATTAATTATACATTTATATATTTAATTTTTTGCATATTATGATAAAAAATATACAAAAACTCCTCTGGCTGGGGAGTTATTGCCCCTCCCAGGGGTAACCAAGTCTTACAAGTAGCAAAGGGTTCACCAGGAGCAAGGCTTTGTTTTGTTTTTTTTCCTTAAAGATTTATTTACTTGAGAGAGAGGGAGTGAGGAAGGGCAGAGGGAGAGGGAGAGAGAATCTCAAGCATGACCCTGAGAGGATGGCCTGAGCCAAAACCAAGAATTGGATGCTTAACTGACTGTGCTACCCAGGCACTCCAGGAGCAAGCTTTGATATACAAACCAACCAGCTAGAGACATACCTGCTCTATCTGACCTATACATCTCAGGAGGCAATATTCCTCAGCCTTAATCATCCCAGAGCCAGAAACCAGGCACCTACAGATCACTCTTATAGTTTCGAGTCCATTGAAATCATTCCAACTAGCCAGTCCTCAACTGGTTGCCCTGCCCTGCCTTGTCTTTCCCACAGAAACCCCAATAAAGGCTCTGGCCTAAACTTACCATGAGCTTCTGCTTCCATATCAAAACCTCATGTTTCTCCTGCGGCTCCGTGTGGCAAGCTGCGACTCTTGCTTCTAAGGGAACTACAAGTAACATTTAAGCTTTGAATGGCATTGACCTCCTTGTAGCTTCACTCAGTCGCCTTCATAAATTTAGAGCTGGACACAAAATACACTGGAAGTATGAACTGGAATGGGAAAAGTAATTTTTTCTCCATTGTGATGATTCAAGTCAAGCTTTTATTCAACAGACACAGAGCTTTTCCATTTCTTACAAATCAAGTAAAACTTCAGTAAATGGCCCTTTATATTGCTGCCTTTGGGATGCCCTGATCAACTCGGTAAAGACAATAGTTCCTGTGCTTGGAATCATGCTTATTACTGCTTCAAATGTGCTACTCATAGTAATTCTACCTACATTGCGCAGTTAGTTAAGTTCTTCCACTTGGCCACTGCAACCTTGAGACCCCGTGATCCTTACTGAATTCAGAGATTCCTGTTTTGATGGCAGCACTTCTTACTGTCATCCTTGACCCGCAGCGAACAGCTACTACAGAGATTTTTAAAGATAATAGTTCTCCTTTCATCAATGTGTTTCTCAAAGCCTTTATAAAAGAAATGTACTCCAGACATATATAGGTAGGTGAACAAGTTTTACAAGATAAATCTAACCTCTCAATCAAATATCCATAAGCCTTTCAATGTGTCCTCTGTAGTTTATCAAAGGAACTCTGATGACTCAACTTCATTTTAGTCAACCAACCAAGCCCAAATTTAGAACCCCTTGCCAGCCGCTCAAAGCAAACTACATGAGAATCTTTGCTTAGTGAACAAATGTTAATACCTTCAGATGGACCCAGTGTTACATTCTCCCACCCTGATCCAACATCTTTTTCATTTTCATACATATTGCCAGATTTCTATTAATATGAGTGTAAATTATGTAAATATTTGTGTGTATAGTAGTTCCTTTGTAGGTCATAATTTCCCTCTGATCCCCAGAAGCATCCCAGAATCTGAGTCTTGTCATGGATCTAGAAAGAAGGAAACAGAGGGGTTGAGGTATGTCTAAGGGGGACAAATCAAGTTCCTCAGGCTAGGACAGTTAAGTTCTTCAGGCAAGGAGTGACTAATTTTTTTCAGACTTGGGGAGAAAGGTGCTTCTTCTGGCAGATGAAGCCCAATAAAATGTAGAGATTCAAGTTCTTCTGCATCATCAAAATCAGCCCATGTGTCCATCCAATTTTCATGGCCCCACTACTTCCCAATCAATCCTTAATTCTATATAAGAGACCGTGGGTGCCCTGGGTGGCTCAATCCATTGAGCTTCTGACTCTTAATTTTAGCTCAGATTGTGATCTCGGGGTTGTAAGATCAAGCTCAGCTTTGTCTTCAGCACTCAGCACACAGTCTACTTGTCTCTCTCCCTCTGTTGCTCCCCCCACTTGCACTCTCTCTCTCTAAAGTAAATGAATAAATCTTAAAAGAAAGAGAGAGAGAAGAGGGCACCTGGGTAGCTCAGGTGGTTTCACATCTGCCTTTGGCTTGAGTCATGATCCCAGGGTCCTGGGTTGGAGTTCCAAGTTCAACTCCCTGCTCAGCCAGAAGCCTGCTTCTCCCTCTGCCTACTACTCCCCCTGCTTGTGCTCTTCTTCTCTATCTCTGCCAAATAAATAAAAGAAAAAAAAGAAAAGAAAAGAAAAGAAAAGAAAAGAAAAGAAAAGAAAAGAGAGAAAAGAAAAGCAAAGCAAAGCAAAGAAAAGAAAAGAAAAGAAAAGAAAAGAAAAGAAAAGAAAGAAAAGAAAAGAAAAAAGAAACTCTGAACAATTAGATTTAATCGTAATTCAACTACTCTGCAGGTTAGACTTTTGGTTTGGTCTTAAGAAAATTTGTAGAAAATATGGGTTTTTCTCAGAGGTCATAGAAGCTCTCTAATCCATTACCCTACCTTGATTTGGGAATTTAAAACCCTGAGCTCATTTTTATTCTCCACAGTTTCTAATGCACCCAGAAGCAACCAACCAACCATTATATTTATTTTTATTAAAGTGTTCTATAGCAGCAACTACTTGGTGACCCAAAGCCTTGCCTTCTATGGTCATTTGATTATAAGTGAAACCACAGATGATAATTTAAGAAGCCATTTTGCCACTACATGCCATGGACTGCAGTTGTCCCCTTTGCTACTGGCAGCAAAAACATCAATGTCTTTAAATCTAATAAGACCAGAGAATCAATTATAAATTACCAGTCTTTAAAGTTTTGTTCTCCTGGAACCAATTCTGATGCCAATAACTATAGCAATTGGTGTTCAATCAAGAAAGTAGAACATATATGACTATAATGGAATAGAGATTTATTCTAGGAATAAGATCCTATGCAATTGTCTAAGTTAAGAAATAAAAAGACCAAAAAGAATTTGGAAGATTAGAGAAGAGACCTTCAGAAGCACTGGAGAGGACAAATTGGAGTTCTTCAAGAAATCCAGAAAATTGGGTATATCCAGTTGCTAAAATGAGACCACAAGGATAGATAGATAGATAGATAGATAGATAGATAGATAGATGATAGATAGATGATAGATAGATAGTAGAATATAGATAGTAGAATAGAGGATGGAAGGCTCTTGACTTTGCACTTGTGAGTTTGGAATCTCTATTGTTCAGGAATGGTATTTGCAATGATGTTGTGAATAGGTACAAGGGACTGAGGTAACATTTGCAACACTCTGTCACCATTAGTGACCATGAAGACTTCTAGCTCATAATGACTCCTGTTTCACTTCCACCTTCCAAATATCACAAAAACTTCTCTTTTTGCCAACTTTAACTTAGAACCATATGGGAAAAGGAATTCTGGGAAATATAGTTTCAGCTTAGCCAAGTTGACACAGTATAAAAATACCACAGCATATTTTCCATATTTAAATCCTATTAAACTTAAATCATGTGCCATTGGTATTAAATCATGGGCCTGTTGGTTTTTAAATTATGTGCCAACTCTGACTAAATAAAAATGGTATGGATTCTGATTTTTTTGGTTGCAAGCCACAGATATTGACTCTGGCTAACTTGTACAAAAGAAAAAAAAAACTTTATTGGAATAACATTATTGGGAAACTCACTATTCTAATGGGAAAGCTAGAAAGGATGGTTTAGAATAAAAAAGAATCCAGAAAAGCAGCAGGTAACTCTCTACTGCCTCATGAGGGTTTCTTTTCCGGGAGGTTTTAGTTTTGCTTTTTGTTTTGGGGGCATTTCTGCTGCTTTTGTTTTTTAAATCCTGAATAGCTGTGCTCAAGATCCTAACTCCTTGGAAAGTATGTTTTTATCTAACTAGGTTTAGATCACATGCTCACTTCTTGATACTATTAAGACAGTAAGATCTAGTAAAAGTATCCTGCCACAGCCTTCAGGAAGCTTCATAATAGAAAGATGGTTTACCTTGTTTTATAGTTTTTGGTTTCACCCACCTTGCTCAAAATGATGGCAAGGTAATTCCCAATGAGGAAATGGGACTGATGCTAGGAAGGAGGAATGGTTATGGATCAATCAAAAGCTTCTAATGAATACTCCCTGAGGCAATATCCAGAACTATTAAAAAAAAAAAAAACTGCATATGATCTATCAGCATTGGCTTTCATGGTTTCAAGAATATTAATAGCAAGTTGGCTGAATACTTTTGCCAGAAACCCTTGATTTTGAGACAGCCTCTCTAATTCACCAAATAGCTGAAAGAATGTTTCAGTTACTTAATAGAGAATGTTCAAACACTTCCTCTGCCTTACTAAAGGCTTGTCATAATCTAAATCCAGGCTTATTCATTATTCCAGTTTCACATATTCATTCCACCTGTGGGACATCAGCCCATTGGGGAGAAAGTAATCCTTCAGAGTTGGCAAAACTGGGTTTGAACACTGTCTTCACCCTGTGACAGCTGTGTGGACTTCAATATTTTCTTAAAATTTTTGACAATTAGTGTCCTTAGCTATCCACCTATTAGAGTCAGTGACAGAAGTAAGTGAAAAACAAACTAACAAACACAATGTCAGAGTCGACTTGGCACTTAGCACACAGGGAACATTCCATATACACTAGCTTCTGACTGCTCCCATAGTACTCCTTTTCTTAAAAATCTTTTATTACTTTCACCTAATTGAATCATGTACTCAAAATACAGTTCAAGTATTATCCTTTACTTGAAATTTGCCAAACAACATAAAGTTTCCAATGTCTACATAAACTTCTTACATAAATTATACAGTATTTATCTATAACTTAGTTATATATAATAACCATATAACTTCATATATAAGTCAACATTAGGGATTTCATTATATCTTTATTTTTTAATTATTATTAATTATTTTATACATTATATCATCTCCATGCTCGATAATTATCATTATGAATATCCAAAACCTTCATAACATTTAATATTTGAGTGTTTGTTTTTCTATTTGCTCTCTGCTAATTTCCAGATATTGGCTCAAATTGGTAGCACAAGATAAAAAAGAGACACTTTTGGTGCCTACAAGACACTCACAGCCTAATGGGGAAGATGACTAGGGAAATAGGCAAAGTCAAAAAATCTTAAAGAATGTACAAAAGGAGAAAAAGAAAAAATATTATTGGAAAAACTGTAAATAATTCACTATGACTGGAAGATAGAGTGAGAAAGGGAAACAGAAAGATATGAGATTGGAAAGTCCAATCAAGACACCATCATAAAAGGCCCATTATATCACCCAAAGGGTTAAGACTTTTTCTTAAATTCAGTAAAGAAACATTGAAGAAGTTCAGCCAGAAAGAGTTATAATACATATCAACAAAACCAAGAATAGCCATAATAATAGCAGCAACCAAATATTGAGCACTATTTTTTGCAATCACTGTACTAAATAAATTATTTATTTAATTCTCAAGACAATGATCTGATAGAGATATTATAATCCCAATTTACCAGTGAGGAAATTGAGGCTTAGAGAGGTTAAATAACTTGCCCAAAGTTATAGTTAGTAAGTATTGGAACTGGTTATAAATCCAGATCTGTCTCATTCAAGAACCCACAATCTAAACCACAATGTTAAGATTTATGTTTTAGAAAGATCACTTTGGCAGCAGTGTGGAGAACTGATTGAAGGAGGCCAAGCCTAGAGGCAAAGACTCCATTTAGAAGACTATTGCACAAATACAGCTTTAAAAGGTTAAAAATCCATTCCCAGAAAGTAGTAGCACAGATAGAGAGAAAGAGATGAATTTAATAAATGTGAAGGAGATTTAATAGGTAAGAGTAACTGGCTGGATATGGGGATAATCAAGAAAAATCAAAGGTAATAACCAAGTAACTGGGTTGATGTGGTGTCATCAATAAAAACTGTTTGGATGGAGAAACTGGGGGGTGATGAAATCAATCCAGGGTGGCCTAGGTGGGAGATAGAAAAAAAAATCAGTGTTGGGATTGTGGGGCTTACAGAGAATTTATATGGAAGTAGGTACCTAGAAACAGACCTGAGAGGCCTCAGAATATAGGTTGTAGATACAGCTACAGAGCTAGAAAAAAAAATGAACTCAGGAAGAATCTATAGAGTAAATAAAATAGTGAAATGAGGATATAAAATGCTTGAAACATTAATATTTGAATGTATTGGGGGTACAAGATGAAGGTTTAGCAAAGACTGAGAAGGAACTTCCTCAGGATCATGAATCTAACCAGAATAGCTTTAAAAAGTAGAGTTGTAAACAATTTGTCAAGTTGTAAATAATGGCAAAAGCCACAGAAAATAACTTTTTAGTTCTGTATGAAAGAATTACAGGCTATTTTATATTATTCTTTATAACTTACTTAGGTATATTTTCAAAAATACCACTGTTTTTAAATCACAGATAGAATGAAACATTTCTCATAAGAGTTAGCAACATAATCATTAGTGTTCATGCAAGAGCCGATTCATTGGAGTACATGGAAGAGACAAAGACACAGCAATTCATAAAGTGAGAAGAGCAAAAGCACAGTTCTTCTTTAAACTGAATAGGAAAGAAAGAGAAAGATAGGGTAAGAGGTGGTCAAGGGCATCAAAAGTGTGGGAAGAATGAGTTTTGTGTTTAAGATGGGAAATACTTGAACATGTTGATATTGTTAAAGAATAAAGGGTGGCCAGATACCAAAAAAAAAAAAAAAAAAAAAAAAGCTGGATCTCTGTGCTTGCCAGTCAAGAGAGAGCAACTTCACTCAAGAAATGAATTTCAATGAGGCTTCTCTAACTAAAAGCAGACAACCTACTGGAGTAGAAGGGGGAGTTTAGCCCATGTTAGGAAGAATTCTAAGAAAGAGGAGAACATTATAGAGCCTCCCTTGGGTTTGGTCATGTTCTGTTATATGTTAGAGAAGTATGGGCATGGTAGATATGCTCTATCAAGGTCAGAATCAAGTAGGGACACTTCTTTGTGAGCCTCCTTGGACTTGGCAACTTTTCCATCACCCTATGCTAGAGAGAGATTTGCTAGGTATGAAAAGGTAGAAGACATAACAGAAGGAGATGACTAATGGAACCAGGTTCCTGGCCAAAAGCTTTTTAGTGGATCGAACAAGAAGTTGAGAAATTTTCTACCTCATAGCCTCTATTTTCTCTGTGAAGTAAGAAAGTAGACCCTTCATTGGATGTAAGGAAAATGCAAAGATAATGTCTGATAAGGTTAGGGTAACAAACTCATCCCAGTTTGTCTGGAAATTGTCTAGCATTATGCTGAAAATCAAAGTCTTAGAACCCCCCAGTTTTGGGTAGGCCAGGATATTGGTCCAGATGAAACTGTCATCAGTTATAGTTGTTGACAAGAATGAAGAAATAATTAGAAGACAAAATAATAATAAATAATGACAAAAGAAATCATTAGAATCCAACTAAGGCTGGAGACCAGGGGATCTGTAATAATTCCAGAGTATTTAGTCCTGTGATTTAGCAATGTTCTGCGCTCAGGTCTATTTCAATATGTTCAAAATGGTGGGATAAAAAGGCAAATTCTTTTAAGATAAGAGCTTCAAGCACCAAATATCCGTATAGTTATAATTTCTGTACTTCCTTCAGAGGAGGTGAGTTAAAAGGAAAGAAAGTAGAGACAGAAATTCTGGTATTCTATCTTTCCTAAAGGGAAAAGTTCACATGGGACTATCTAATGCCATGCTGGCCCCAGAATTTCAATTTAAGTTTTCCAAAATGATAAGTTACTTATTTCTTCCTTCCAGAGGAAGCAAAACTAGGTGAGACCAGTTTTGAAGACTCAAATACTATTGTGTTATTGCCAACAGAGTAGATAAAGAAAGAAAAATAAATCTTTCTTTGTTTTTAATTCAAGAGTTGAGAACAGAAGGACATTTTAGCAGAGAGACATAACATGTCAAGATATATGACTGCGTCTCTGAGTCAAAACTGCTTGAGGTCATGAGGCATGGTTTTAAAACCTAGCTAGGTGTCTGAACCACCTATGGAACTTCTTAAAAAAAAATTTTCAAGTGCCCATGTGTACCCCAGACTTCCTACAGAATCTCTAGGGGCTAGGCTCTGAAATCAATATTGCAGAAGGCTTCCTTGCTATAGTTCGGATGTACCACCAGCTTCAACATCGAGATCTAGGGTAAGATCCAGAACACATGCAATACTTGGAAGTGGCAATGGGAGCTGTGAGAAAGCTTCTGTCCCTAGAGATGGCCCACTCATAACAGAAAAATAAATTAGAGCCATCCTTGAACCTAACTGGAAATAGATTTCTTTCTTCCTCATTCTTTTTTTACAATGGGTTTTCATTTTCTCATACATAACTGATCAACACTATTTTTAGGTTTGTTCCTTCGGTGGCAAGGAATGGAGACTAATTTAATCTGCTTCAAGAAGATGAGAGTTTATTTTAGGAATACATGTAGACTAGGCCTGGAACTAGACAACACCGAGGAACTAAATCTAAAGCAGCTCTAGGGACCAACTACACAAGGTTGCTCTCTCGAGGCCTCCCTGCTTCTCTCCATGGAGAGAAAACACAGAGACAAAGAACTATGTGGTATAAAATGTATCCCCCTAGAAACAGAAATGGGTTGTCTTCATTAGAAGGGGATGTGGGTAGTGGGTTGCAGTGGGCATTTCTAGTGCAGGTATCTATGTTGGTTTTGTAAAATATTTTTTTTTCACAGTAGACAACTGAATCACGTTTCTCATCTAGAACTCTATAAATACTGAGACTGAATCTCTTTATTTATTTTTTTCCTAAATCTGCCTCAGATTCACTTCACTCCACATGCATCACTCCTGCTGGGACAATGAGAGTTCTTCTTACAAAGCTTTAAAATTTTCCCATTCAGGAAACTATGCTTAAGCAAATCAAACTTATTGGAGTGTCTGAAGCATATGCCCAGGTAGACTATAAAATATTTGAAGTCAGATTCCTCCCCTATTTCCCCTAAAAATGTAACTACGTGACTAGGAGAGCCACACCAGACAACCTCTGAGGATTTTAGAAATGATAAAAGAAACCCATAGAGACTAACTCACCCACTATAATGATGAAGGATGAATACAAACCAAGTCTTCTGCCTCTATAATGTCATCCTACTTCAAATTACCCATAGCATGAAAATTGATTTGAGTAAGACTCCAAACTTAATAGGGCTTCAGTTAAATCATACAATAATTTTAGATTCAAGGATAAACAGATTTTAATAAAATATCATTTGATTCTAACACTCCGAAATACATCTAAAAATTAGTTGTTTTGTTTGGCATGTTAAATGGTTGAAAAATTAGAAGACTGAGTAATTTGATACTATTTACAGATTAATATACAGATTAATTTATCGGCTTGCTCTTTGAATAGTTCCCTGTAAACTGTTATTGCTTGAATCTGTTTACTCCCCTAGTCCTTTATCCTAATATCTTCTCAGAAGACCAAACAAAATTGCCAAATTCCATCTAAACTCATTTGTTCAACAAATGGGTCTGTGAATAAGGTGATAATGATGAATATGGTCTGTCTTCGAGGTACTATCTATCTGTTGGAAAAACAAACACATAAACAGGTAACTACATTATAATGTGAAATGTATAATGCTGGATATTATAAGAGCACTGTAGAGGGGACACACGCCAGCCTGCAAAGGTCAGAGAAAGCTTCTGGAAGTATGTGATACAGATCTGAATCACAAGACTTTCTCATGCTCAGTCCCTAACCTGCCTTAACAGCCTTATGTCTTAATTGCCTTCAGCAAATCCTGGTAAATACGTCTTGATTCTATAAACCAGTATTATTTCTTACCACTATTGTTTCTTCCTAGTTTCCCCAATTGTAGTTTTTTGTTTTTTTTTTTAATTTCTGTATGTTTAGTTTCCACGTGGCATCCAGAGGAATCCATAAAACCGCATTAATTTTTTAATTCTTTCATGACTTCCCATCACATTTCAGATAGCAACCAAATGTCTTTCTGTCGCTGACAAGCTCATAGACTGATTTGGACTGGCATGTGCCTTTCCAATCTCATATTCATTCCACGTTTCTCTCTCACTACCCTCCAGTCCCACGGACTTTCTTTCAGTCTCTCAGTCATAAGCTCCACATCCCTTCTGGGGTTCTGCACCTGCCACTTTCCCTGTTTGAAACACATTTTCTCCTCTCAGCTTCTTTCCTTCTCAGGCTAATTTTCAGCTTTCAGGTTTGAAGTTAAATATCTCCCCCTCAGAGATTTCGGGTTATGTGAAGTAGACTTCCCTTCTTTTATTTTCCACTTCCATCCTTTGTTTATACCTTCATAGAACCTATTACAAGTTGAAACAATATGTCAATGACTTGTTTACTATCTGTCTCCTCACCAGATTGTAATTTGCTCCATAAAGGCACAGACTTAATCTATTCTGTTGAGCATCGTACACCTGAAATACAGCATTAGAACTAGGCATTCATTAAGTTTTTGTTGCATGAATGAGTAAATGCATACAACTCTGATTCAGCAAATCATTGTCCACTCACCATTTTTTAGTTGACTTCACTCATGCTCTCACATCTCTCGTGAATACCCTCTACCCAGCCACTGTTTCTGCTGATAGTTGGGGGCCACTCCCTTCATGAATTCTTCCCTAGTTTTACTAAGACCATTCATCATTCTTTCCTATGAGTGTAACTAGAATTTTTGCTTCTTTTATGCCTGTTTGTATCATAAGTTTTTGTGTACTTGTCTATTTCACTTACTGGATCGTAAGTCCCTTAAAGCCAGGAACAACTTCCCCCTCACCTTGAATCTGCCATAGCACCAGGTTATGTTCACCAAAAGTAATCACTCTGTAATGGTGGTGAGAAGGTCAACTAATAAAATACGTTTTGAATAAGCTATTAAAAAAAGGGACTTCTTGGAAGTAGAATTTAAAGATGGAACCTCGTCCAGGAGGCTATATTATATGTATTAAATGAGCTTTTGTCACTTCTTATTTTTTGTATTCACTCTTAATATTAGTATCTTGATCACACTGTGTCCTTTCTCAGTAAAGCTGTCAAAACCCATCTGGCTGGTCAGCAAGATATTGGTGTTGCTCTGACACCTTGTCAACAATGACACTCTCCATACCTGCCATGAGAAAAAAAAAACAAAAACTCTGTGTTTTACAAAAAAAAAAAAAAAAAGGAGAATTATGACAAGAATAATTGGAAGGAGTAATTACTAAGAGGACTTTCTGCAGATTTTAGGAACCACCCAAGACAGATAAGACTAATAAATTTCTATGACCATTTCCACATAATTTGTTTTCTATAAACAGTGAACTCAAACTCAGATTTCAATAAGGAGAGATGTTAAAATATACTAACTTTAGCTTTAAAAGAAACCTCCCAAAAGGACTTCAATTAAAGAGACCTGTAGCTATATGGTATGTACACATGTTTTCAATATAATTCATCTACCACGTACCTTATATCTTAAAATCCAATTTATGTAACTTAGATCTCATGAAATAAAAATGCTATTGAAAGTTATTTATAGCACAATGAATGTTGTTAAAAATCTAAAACATGACAGTGACCTTTACATTATTCTCTATTACTATCCAGAAAAGGTAATTTATTTCATAGCCTATTGAATATAGGAGCCATTTTCAGATACATCTAGTTTAAGTGGTAAAATTGCAGAAAATTACACATACAGCATGATAGCTTTTTCCTACTCTAAGAAAACCACCTGAATGCCTTCAAATTCTACAAAATCATTGCTCTTTTAGAATCAACCACAATTATCATAAGCTATCAAATTTCACAACTGTATGTGATTATGTTATGGTTAATACATCTTTATTGATGACCATTGATTTAACATAGATTATAAGGAATATCACACTGGACCTAAGCAAACCTCATACAAGAGCATCTAGCATCATTCTGTTGAAAAGAGAGGAGAAGGAAAAGAGCAGTAGGAAATGAAAGAAAATAGCCCTCATGAAATCATCAGTAAAAAAAAACAAAACCTGAAGTAAGACATGTCCTACCCACTGTCAGTTCCTAACCCCTCATGGGTCTTTCATCTCCAAATTTATCTAAATTCTCTAATTTTATTAACCATACTATGTTACATATGTTCGCTGATAGGTCTTTAGAATTATGATTTATAAGTTTAATAGATGTCCCATAATTCTAATACTGGGAGTTTGAACTAATCTCCTGCTAATCCTTTTCACTTTTTGTGATTAGATGAATTTTGATCTTCTTTTTCATTCATCAGCATTTGACTTTTCAGTCTATATTTCTATTCCATCATTTAGTAGAGTTTAAGAATCTCCTTGGTCATTTAAATTGCCCTCCCTGGGAACTTTCTAGCTGTTTTAGGGTGTTAACTATTCTTCTTAACTCTGTCACAACCAGGTCATGCATGCTATTTGAGATCTAAGATTGTTAATATCCCAATATTTAAAGATTTATGCATTTTCTAATAGATATGGAAATCTCATCAGATCTTGGAAATTGTAAATTAAAAGTAACCCAAGACTTATACTCCAGCTATGTAGACTGCTAACATCTACCCAGTAGTTTAGTATTATCTGTGTCAGCACACCTGTCTACCTAAAAAGTCTTTTCCAACTTGTGTACTCTGATGAAAATTCCCTATGCTAAAACCACTCCTTAATATGCTAAATTTACCTATCTAGGGAAGGAAGTGTGTTAGTATATTGTGATCTGACTTAAGAATAATCTATCCTTTAGCCCCTATCTATTAGTGTGCCAACCAGGGAGAATTTGAGGAGCAAGTGTTCAAGAAGTATCTGAGTTTAAAGAAATATATGCAAAGTTAGGCCTAGGCAGGATTTCTGAGGAGATAAGTATAACTAGGTGTATGAATCCAACAAACAGATCCTTAGAGATAGAAACCTAAATAAAGGGGGTAAAAGTAATAGTAGTAGACACAGGTAGGTTTCAAATTAGTCCCTGGCCTCAAATTTTGCAGTATGTTAACTTAAATGGCACAGTTGTATTAGAGACAAATTGCAATCTATATGTTATCACACTAAATACAAGTAGCTGCATAAATATAAATGATAACTTGATCTTGATAGTTAACCCTTACAAACTGATAACACATTAAAAATACTAGTAAAGTATATCTTTAGTTAAAAAGACATACAAATGCATTCTTAACAATTGTGAAAATAATCAGACTTATTATTAAACAAAGATATACATACTGCAATAGGAATAGATGATATTTTTACCTAACAAAACGGCAAAATTAGAAAATGTTATCTTAGAGTCAGCAGCAATACAGCTGGTAGGAGTATAAATTGGCACAAACTTTCTGGGAAATACTTCAGTAGTTTGTATCAAGATGCTCATAATTACATACCTTCAGAGGAGAGTGTTTTCAGAAACCTCTCCTTTGGAAATAATCAAAGATGCAATAAGGGATAATAATTGGGTTGCCAATTAAGAATAAATAACATACAGTTGTCAAGCAATAGAGACAACATTGGAACTTGGGAAGCTAGACATCAGAGCATATGCTTTTAAACCGTTAGACTATTCCATATCTCTGACAGCAATGCACCACTTAAAGTTTCTAATTAATCCTTAATTTTGACTGAATCCATTAGTTGTAATGGGCAGTGATTTATTGCTGACCTACTTACTTCTCTGTGACTATATTCATCAGAGCTACAAATTATCTGGTTCTGGGTCCCTGAGATAATCATTTTAGCCTATATCATTAGCATCAGAAGTTTACAAGTGAAGGGGTGGGATGGGGGTAGGGTTAGAATAGGACCAAAAAAAGGACACTCAATTTCCTGAAATAGTTTGGGTTATCATGCCAATCAGTTGTTTCCTTGAGTTCACAGGCATAGAGGGGTGATTGGTTTCTCCAAAGATCCATATAATACAGCTAACACAGAAGATTGCTTTCCCCTTATCACCTGGTCTACATGCAAGAATCTAGAATTCAGGGTGGAGCTAAAATGTTAATGAAACACCTATTCCCTGTGTAGCTTCAAGGTTATGGTTGGCTTGAAATTATTGAAATGGGCAGCCCGGGTGGCTCAGCAGTTTAGTGCCACCTGCAGCCCAGGGCCTGATTCTAGAGATTTGGATTGAATCCCACGTCGGGCTCCCTGCATGGAGCCTGCTTCTCCCTCTTCCTGTGTCTCTGCCTCTCTCTCTCTCTCTGTCTCTCATGAATAAATAAGTAAAGTCTTTAAAAAATTATTGAATTCTGAATCTGTCTGCTTTACTTTGTCTTCCAACTGGACAAAAAGATCTTCCTACAACTGAGATTCTATGATTTTATGGCTTTATAAAAATTCAGTTGTCAACAAATTCTCCATCGAAAGCTTTCCTCAACCATCCTATTGCGCTTTTAAATAAGTCAGAAAATAATTCTACTTCACATGAAAAACAGACCGAATATGCAATAAGTTCCTTCTTTTATGACAATTTTCCCTGGAGCTATGTTTATCAATACCACTGAGATACTGCAAACTTTTTTGCAAGATCAAAAAAAAAAAAAAAAATAGAAGACTTGACAGTGACCATATAAAGTTGCATTCTCCTTTTTCTTGAACTCAAAAGAGAGAATGTTGTTATATTTAGAAATTAAAATAAAAGAAATAGGACAACTGCCCTGTCAATTATTTAAGAGAAATAATAAGCCAAGTCCTTTCCTCAGGACTTCCAGAAGAAGATGAAGAAGAAGGGGAAGAAGAAGAAAACAATCAAATAAAATTCTAGCTGGATTAAAGATATAAATTCAAAAAATAAAACCATTAAGAAGAGAGAAAACATGATCACATTATTTTATAAGATGGACATATGGAAGGCTCTCCCTAAGTATGATATAAACCCAAAAGCTATAAAGGAAAAGACTGATATGTTTTATTACAAACAAGTAAACATTTTATATCATAACAAAGTCAAAAGGCAAAGAACGAATTAAGGGAAGTATTTTTCAGACCTATGAAATACATGGAATTATGTCAATTTTTTAAAGACCACTTGCCATTAGAATGGGGAAGAAGGAGAAAACAGACTTTCACATTTTACTAAATATCCTTCTAAAACAAATAGAATGTTTTCTACAAGCATGTATTTTTCTTGTAATTCAGAAGGAAGGAGAGAGAGTACTGGAAGAGGTTAAAAAAAAGAGTATAGGAAAATAAATTTTAAATATACCATATTTTCCATATATATCAAAATTATCATAGTCTAATATCCTCCATCATCGAATAACTAAAAGAGGCCATAATGATTTCCAGATGCAACCACATCTGAATTCAATACGTTGGCATGTTGATTTGGTACTCTTGATGTTTAGAAGTCATATGAATGTTATCTTTTAGAATTTTAAACTGAGTACCAGCCATTTTGACTCCACCTGCTGGTCAAAATTGATGTCTTACAAAATACATTAGCGTAAAATATTGTAATTAGGATTTACATTGAATAAATGAGCCTCTTTCAGTTTGTAAACTATACTTTCCCCATGACAATGCATTGTTTTGTTTATCACTTTGCTAGAGATTAATCTCACATCATACTTAGAAAAACAACTGGATTCTAAACTTTGTAAGTAACATTGAAGAGGGCAACATGTCTGCCAAGATCAAATTTCACAATGACCCACAAAATTCTTAATCTCAGATGAAAATCCAAGTTTTGTAAATACAGTATAACAACTCTAGCCCATGTCATGAGGAAATACAAAAAGATCAGCTATGGTAATAAAAAAAAATTAATTTTTCTTCTCCTTGTGCACCCACTCTTCTTACTTGATTTACAAATATACAGTATTGTTTAAAAACAACAAAAGAGGGAACACATGGCTTTACAAATTTTTCTAGTTTGTGAACTTATATTGACTCTCATAAAAAGTATAAAAAGCCATTTGTATTTTGAAGCATAAGTAATGCACTATATTAATTTTAAAAGTATAATTACATGAAACCAATACCATCTGAAATAATCCAAGATCAAATATGGAACAACATTTCTTTCAGGGTTAAGAATGTACTCTAATTTTCAACTCTACCAAGAGACAGTTCTTTAGATAAGGTAAATACAAGACGGACTATGAAAAAAGTCAGAAGATTGGTTTAGCTGTGTACATAAAACAATATTAAATGGATAACTTTATAACACTGCTGCTGCATCATCAGATTTTGGTTATATTGAAACAAAATTCCAAACTAAAGTGATTTTAATATTTTAAAATGTATTCCAATGACAAGAATCCTGAATCTATAATTCTTTTTTGAAAGAATGATAAAGATTGTCTTTTGGAAAAGCCCCTTATCACATTTATTTAGAAACTCCTGAAATAATTTATATCTCAAGACTAGACATCCCATTCAGGAGAAGATCATATTATCAAAATAAATATTCATCCATTGAGAAATATAGATATATTATTCCCACTAATATCCAAATGTAAGGCAAAACTCTTTCTTTCAAATAAGAACACTTAGATTAAAAGCTGATATAGCTTATCCACTGATATGGCAGCTGATCAAATGTATGATTTTTATTGGAAAGTTTTTTTTTTTTTTTTTTCCAATCTGTTGGAAAGAGTCTAACATTGTAGCAGATACTTCCTTTGAACTCTTGCCCAGAACTGGATTGGAGGGGAAAAAAAGATGTTGAATCATCACTGACTTTGAATATTTTTTTCTTGAAGACCATACGACATGTTGAGAAATTCTTTCTAAGGGAACTTCTTTACTTAGACCAGGATGTGTTGTTCATCTTACTTATAACAGTGTTGACACTATACCAAAGATATCGATGATACAAATTCTCAGATATGGGAAAACAATCAGTCTAATCACACATTTGAATTGACTGGTTAAACATGTCAAGGCTCTTTTGTCTGCTTATGCTTAGAGTCACAAATTTAGAATAAGAAACTACTCGATTTTCATCATTCAACAATAATTTATTCATCATTAAAAATTATACCAGGAGCCTTAGTACAGACCTAATTCCTCTCCTTGAGGAGCTCTTATTGTATAACTCACCCTATTCTCACTTTCCCTAGCTGTCCTGATGCAGATTCATGAGAGGAAAGGGGAAAAGCTATTTGGGGGGATGCCCTTGTTCATAGATAATTATCCCCAAATTTGATGTTTCTCTAGATTAATTCAACTCAGTTTTCCAAATTAATCCCTTTCAGCCTAACAATAGACATTCACCCTCCTTTCAAGTTGTCCGTAGTAATCTCCTTACCTGAGTAAAGGCTACCGGTACTTTCAGGATACACTCTCTAAAATATAAAACAATTTATTTTTAGACTGAGGTAAGTTTGCTGCAGGCACATTCAAATCTGTTCAAAGAAGTCACTGGTAGTGGTCTTTCAAAATATAATCTTACCAGTGTGATGAGAAAACAAATATCTCTTCACTTGAGGGTTCAGGGAAGCTCTCAAACTACAAGTTCCCATACTTTAGGGGAGAAGAGAACCACAATTTATTGATTATCAGATATTTGTTATGGATTATTTCATATAATCCTTGAAACAGTCATATGTGTTGGTATATTTCATCTAATTTTACAGAAAATGGAAAATTAAAGAGGCAAATAACTTGCCTGAGGAAATCTAGGATTCGAGCATAGGTCTATATTGTTGATAAGTCTGTTTTATTGCTATTATACCACATAGCCTGAAAATTAAACAGCACGTATAAATGCATGTATCTTGAAACCACTTCCCATAATGTGATAAACCACAGGTAATGAAGACCATTGTGATCAAGAAAAGAAATTCTGAGCTCTTATTTACTTGCTAGACAGGGAACAGGGTGAACACAGGAGTAAAGAAATTCTTTAAGTTGGTTATTTAAGGAGAAAATATCATGTTGGGTGTATATGCTAGAAATAGGTGAGGGATTCACGGACTCAGTGTTCAATTAAGGAACCAGAGCCCGCACCCAGGATAAGATGGACTAAGTCCATAAATCTGTGCACTGTTGGTTAAAAAAAAAAATTCCATTGTATGTGGGTCAGGAAAAAGTTTTCAATACGAGTGAAAGTTTCTGCAAATGGAGAATTCAATGTTTATAGCCATTTACATGTTCAGGTGATCAGAACCAGTTATGGTGACAGGCAGTGTTTAGTTTTTGCTGTTGTTATTTGGTTTTTAGGTATGATAAAGATTTAACATATCCATTAAAGAATCAGCAAGGTGGCAAACCTGGTTCAAGGAAGAGACATCTGTATTTATAGCTACTAAAAGAAAAGAAGGCTAGGATAAAATTGCTAAATTATATACAAAGCTGGTTAATGTCTTCTAGGGCATTACTGTAAACCTTACCTTGTAAACTCTTTTACATAAAAAGAAAATTCATTTGCATTTCTACTGGACAAAATTCATTTGCATTATTATTTATTGGACCATTTGCATCATTATGTTTTCTGTAAGTTAACATCTAAATATACAGAAGTGTAAAACACTCTAATCAACAGTAAATAGTAAATCAAGCAAACCTACATTATTCTGAAGAATTAGAAAATTCTTAAGTGGACCTATTAGATAATGCTTCAGTAGAACATTGAAAAGATATGCATTTATCTTTTTGTCTATTTCCAAATTTGATTTTTCCCCTCAATATTCCTCCTTTGTAATAAAAAATGATCACCAATGAATAATGTTTATCACAAAATGCTGAACTCATAGTTTATTGGCCTGCTATCTAGACAGAGGCTTTACAAAATTTGTTGATTCGTATAAATCTTGTATATAGTCAACAAATGCAGAATTATATGCTAATAACCAACTACTAGATGCAGGAAATTATCTTCAAACTAGGATGGTTTTTACAATAGTCTCCATCATCCAGAGGTTTATTTTTTAGCAACTCAGACTTTGTAAAAGCTAACAAATGAAACAAAACAGAACAAAAACAAAATTAAAGCAGTAGATGATTACCTTACACAAATGGCAAAATATAAACAACAAAGGGGGATGGTATCAGATTAAGATTTAAATATATAAATTTTAAAGAGACACAGTATTTAGACCATAGCATACCTCCTGTTGAGTCATAAAAACAAGTATCAATACATTTGAAAGGATTAAGATCAAATGAAAGAATTCTCTGAAAACAGAATTGACTTAGAAATGAGAAATAAGATAAATTATTTACAAATCATATCACAAACCTATAAATAACTCATCAATTAAAAAAAACAAAGGAAATTAGAAAATATTTTAAACTGAGTGATAGAGAAAACAGCATGTCAAAATTTGTGATATATAAATAAATGAATGTTTAGAGGCATGATTAGGTTTAATATCTTTTAAAAAGAGTTAAGGTCTAAAGTCAATGATATAAGCTTCTACCCTAAGGAACTAGAAAAAGTAAAGTGAACCTGAGGTAATAAAAAAAAAAAAAAAAGGTAAACACAAGAGCAGCTATCGATGAAGTAAAAAAGCAAGGAGAAAAAGATAACTGATAAAGAAAACTTTGTCACTTTAAAGGATTAATATAATTGGTAAATCCCTGATTAAACTGATTCAAAAAAAAGGAGTAATAAATTATCAGTCCCAGAAATGAAAAAGGAGCTGTCACTACAGATTTGACAGGCATTAGAATAATATTAAGACAATACAGTGAAGAATTTTATGCCAATAAACTCAACACAATGGAAAGATGGAAAAAATCCTTTTCCCAAGAAACAACTGATCAGAATACTGACAAGATAGGAAGTAGAAAATATGAATATTTTTGAATCTATTAATGAAATTGAATACTTATCTTAAAATGTTGCCACAAACACACAAACAACTTAGTGAATTCTATTAAATATTTAGAGTGGAAAAAAAAAAAAAAAAAAGAAGCCTCAACAAACAGAAAACTCTTCCCGAAATAGAGGAGAGCACTAAGTTTACAAACTTGGTTTGTAAAACCAACATTTGTAAACACTAACTTTACAAACCAACATTACCCTGTTATTGTTCTTTTTTTTAATCAAACAAGGCCTTCACAAGGAAAGGAAACTATAGACCAATTTCCCTCATGAATACAGATGCAAAAAATTCTTAACAACATGCGGCATACCTCAGAGATTCTGCAGGCTTCATTCCAAACCAAAATAATAGAGCAAATATTGTGATAAAGCAAATCAAATGAACTTTTTTGGTTTCCCAGTGGATATAAAAGTTATATTTACAGTATACTATAGTCTGTTAGGCATTCAATAGCATTATGTCTAAAAAAACAGTGCATATACCTTAATTAAAAAATACTTTTTTGCTAAAAATGTGATCATTTTCTTACTTTCAGCAAGTTATAATCTTTTTTGCTGATGGACAGCCTTGCCTCCATGTTGATGGCTGCTGACTTACCAGGGTGGTAGTTGCTGAAGGCTGTAATGGGTGTGACAATTTATTTTTTATTTTATTTTATTTTTTTTTATTTATTTTATTTTATTTTATTATTTTATTTTATTTTATTTTATTTTATTTTATTTTTTGGCAATTTTTAAAATAAGAGTGTAAAGTTTGCTACATAGATTGACTCTTCCTTTCATGACTGATTTCTCTGCAGCATCTGATGCTATTTGATAGCATTTTACCCACAGTAGAACTTCTTTCAAAATTAAAGTCGGTCCTCTCAAACCCTACCACTGCTTTATCAACTAAGGTTATGTAATAGTCTAAATACTTTGTTGTCATTTAAGCAATCTTTACAGTATCCTCACCAGGAGTAGTTTCCATCTTAAGAAACCACTTTCTTTGCTCATTCATAAGAAGCAACTTCTCATCTGTTCAAGTTTTATTATGCTGTTGCAGCAATTCAGTCACATCTTCAAGCTCCACTTCTAATTCTAGTGCCTCTGCTATTTCCACCACATCTGCAGTTATTTCCTCCACTGAAGCCTTGAATCCCTCAAAATCATCCATGAGCAGTAGAATCAACTTTTCCCAAATGCCATGTTCATATTTGGAACTCCTCCCACAAATCACAAATGTTCTTAATGGCATGTAGAATGGTGAATCCTTTCCAGAAGGCTTTCGATTTATTTTTATTAAATCCATCAGAGGAATCACTATCTATGGCAAATGTTTATTTGTTATTTATTTATCTTATGAAATGTTTATTTCTAGAATAATAAGACTTGAAGACTGAAATTACTACTTGAACCATAGGCTAGAGAATGAATGCTGTGTAAACAGGCATGAAAAAAACATTTATCTCATTGTACATCTCCATCAGAGCTCTTGGCTGACCACATATATGGTCAATGAGCACTAATGTTTGGAAATACTTTTTTTTTTCTCTGAGCAGTAGGTCTCAATAGTGGGACCAAAATATTCAGTAAACCATATCATAACTAGATGTGCTGTCATCCAGGATTTGTTGTCCCATTTTTAGAGCATAGGTGAAGTTGATTTAACATCACTGTTAAAGGCCCTAGGATTTTGTGAATGGTAAATGAGCACTGGCTTTAATCTAAGGTCACAGGCTGCATTAGCTCCTAACAAGAGAATCAGCCTGTCCTTTGAATCCAGGCATTGACTTCTCTTGAGTTATGAAAATCCTCGGTGGCATCTTCCAATGTAAGGCTGCCTCATCTATAGTAAGAATCTGTTGTTTAGTGCAATCACATTCATTTATTATGTTAACTAGATGTTCTCAATCACTTGCTACAGCTTCTGCATCAGCATTTGGTGTTTCTCCTTGTACTTTCCTTAAACTTCATGAACCAACCTCTGCTAGCCTCAAACTTTTCTTCTGAAGCTTCCTCACCTTTCACAGCGTTCAGAGAATCGAAGAGAGTTAGTCTTGTTCTAGATTAGGCTTTACCAAAGTAATGTAGCTAGTTTGATCTTTTATCCAGACTACTAATACTTTGTCCATACAAGCAATAAGGCTATTTTGCCCTCTTACCATTTATTTGTTCACTGGAGTAGCACTTTTAATTTCCTTCAAGAACTTTTCTTTTGTGAGTATCTTGATGGCTCAGTTGAGTGTCCAACTCTTGATTTCTGGCTCAGATCATGATCTCAGGTTTCTGGGATTATGACCCATATTAGGCTCCATGTTTAGTGAGGAGTCTGCTTGAGAATTCTCTCTCACCTTCTCCCTCTGCCCTCCACCCTTTTATGCTTTCTCTCTCTAAAAATAAGAAAATAAATCTTTAAAAAAAATACTTTTCCTTTGTAGTCACAACTTTTGCTATTTATCATGAGACCTAGTTTTGGCCTACCATGGCTTTCAACATGCCTTCCTCATGAACCAGTTTACTTTTTTCTAGCTTTTGACTTAAATTGAGAGATGTGTCACTCTGCCTTTCACTTGAACACTAAGAGGGCATTGTAGGATTATCAATTGGCCTAATTTCAATATTGTTGGGTCTTGGGGAGGCTGAAGGAGAGGGAGAGAGATGAAGGAATGGCTGGTCAGTGGAGCACTCAGAAAACCCACAACATTTATGAATTAAGTTCTCTGTCCTGTATGAGTACAGTTCATGGCTCCCCAAAGCAATTAACAATATAATATCTAAGATCTCCGATTACAAATCACCATAACAAAAATAATATGAAAAATTTTGAAATATTGCAAGAATTACCAAAATGTGACACACAGACACAAAATGAGCAAATCTGTTGGGAAAATGACAGTGGTAGACTTACTGAATGCAGAGTTGTCACAAACCTTCAATTTATAATAATGCAGTATCTGCAAAGCAAAATAAAATGCAATAAAACAAGGTATCCCTGTTTATGCATATCAAATCCAGCAATATATAAAAAAGATAAAGCATCATGAGCAATCAGGGTTTATCCAAGAAATGCAAGTTTTTTTTTTAACATATTACAATCAAGGGAAATAATTTAGAATATTAAAAAATAAAGTGAAAAAACTAGATGGTCATTACATTGTGTGCATAAAACATTTTATAAGAGTCAATAGTCATCCATAGTAGAAAGTCTCAGGAAACTATGAATAGAAGGAAATATTTAAACTAATAGAAAAGCCTATATGGAAAATGTAGCTAGCATAATACTTAATGGTTATGATGGAAAGCTATTTCCTAAGATCAGTAACAAGACAACATTGTTTACTTCCTTCTATTCTACTTTGTACTGAAGGTCCTAGCCAGTTCAAGAAAGACATAAGGAAGGGTGGGGGTGGTGGAGAAAAGAGAGATAATAAGAGGGAGAGAGAGCGGTTAGTTTGAAAGAGGAAAAAGTAAAAATTTATATTTCTCAGTCAACATTATCATACTCATAAAATGCCTAAGGAATCTATCAAAAAGTTACTAGAACTAATCATTGAACATAGCAAGGTCACAGAATGAAAGAAATTAATTGTACTTCAATATATTAGCAATAAACAACAAGTATAATTTTAAGACACAATTTATAATAGTATCAAAACCATTAAATCCTTAAGGAATAAATTTTAAAAATATAGAGTCTACAAAATAGTCATAAGAGAAATTTTACAAGACCTAAATATATAGAGACATACTCATCAACTAAAAGACTCAATATTGTTAAGATGTCCATTATCTACAAATGAATCTATATATTTGAAGTAATCTCAATATCAAAAAATTGACAAGCTAATTCTAAATCTCATGAAATTGCAATAAACTTAATCAAAACAATTTTGAGAAAAAAAGAAGAGAAAGTGAAAGGATGTATGCTACCTAATTCAAGACTTATTGTAGTAATTAAGTCACATTGTATTGGCATAATGACGGGTATGGAGATCAATGAGACAGAACAGAGTTCAGAAAAAGACCCACACATATGCATGTTAAATTGATTTTTTATAAAGAGTGTTGAGTAAATTCAACCAGAAATTATTTTAAACAAATGATACTAGGACAACTCGATATTCTTATGAGGAAAAACAAATTTTTAACCTTGACCTCTACAACCCACCATATACAAAAATTTACTCAAAATGATTCATAAACCTAGACATATAAAACTATCAAACTCCTGGAAGAAAATATAGAAGAAAATCTTAATGACCTTGGAATAGGCAAAGATTTCTCAGGACACAAAAAACACAAATCTTAAGAAAAAAAATTGCTAATTTGAACTACAACAAAATAAGTAAATTCTCAGCTTTGAAAATATCTTATCAAAATGAAAAGACAAACTGGAGAGAGAAAAGATTCATAAATATATATTAGACAGAAGACTATGCCTAGAATATATAAAGATCATAAAATAATAAAGATTGAAGCAAAATTAAAAAAATAGTAAAATAGGAAATATTAACAAAACTAAGAGTTGGTTTTTTAGAAACAGATAAAATTGACAAACCTTTAGGTATACTAACTGCAAAAAAAAAGAGAGGATCAAAATAAAGTTGTAAACAAAAGAAGAGGTATTACAAATAATATCAAAAAAGTAAAAGGATCATGAAGCTACTATGAATAATTATACGCCAACAAGTTGGACACCATAAAGAAATAAATTCTTAGAAACATACAAACTACAAAGATTAAACCATGAAGCAATAGAAATTCTGATCAGATCAATAAGAACTAAGAAGATTGACTTGTAATCAAAAATCTCCCAACAAAGAAAAGCCCACAACCAGAAGGTTTTACTGGTGAATTCCACCAAACACTCCTTTTGAAAAGTTTTCAAAATTTGAAGAGGAGGGAATATTATGAAACTCATTTGATAAGGCAAGGATTACCCTGATACCAAAGCCAGAGAAGGGCACCATAATAAAAGAAAACTACAGATCAATATCCTTAATGAATATAAGGGTTAATATATAGAGAAATATTTGCAAATCATGAATCTGATAATAAGTTAATATATATAGAACTCATACAACTCAATAGCCAGAAAACAATCCAACTGAAAAATAGGCAGAGGACAGGATGCCTGGGTGGCTCAGGTAGTTGAGCATCTGCCTTCTGCTTAGGGCATGATCCTGGGATCTGGGATCAAGTCCCACATCCAGCCCCCTGTGAAGAGCCTGCTTCTGCCTCTGCCTTTCTCCCTCTATGTCCCTCATGAATAAATAAATAAATAAATCTTAGGAAAAAAAAAGGAAGAAAGAAAAATAGGCAGAGGAACTGAAGCGATATTTTTCCAAAGACATACACATGGCCAACAGATACATGAAAGGGTGTTCAACATCACTAATCATTAGGAAAATGCAAATCAAAACCACAAAAAATTATTTCTTCACACTTGGTGGAATGGGTATTATAAAAAAAAAGCTAAAAGATAACAAGTGCTAATAAGGATGTGGAGAAAAGGGGACACTTGTACACTGTTACTGGGAATGTAAATTGGTGCAGCCACTATGGAAAACACTATGCAGATTCCTCAGAACATTAAAAATAGATCTACCATATGACCCAGCAATACTACTTTGGGGTATATACTTGAAAGAAATAAAATCACTATCTGAAAGAGATGTATGCACCCCCATGCTCCTTACAGGTTTTTTTTACAATACCAAAACTATAAAAACATAAAATCTAAGTGTCCATCAGTGAGTTGATTAATGGATAAAGAAAATGTGAAATATTTATCACATGTATATAATGGAATGTTATTCAGTCACAAAAAAAAGAAGATAAACCTGCCATTTGTAACAACATGAATGAATACTGAAGCACCAGGCTAAGTGAAATATGTCAGATATGAAAGACAAATACTATATGATCTCATGTGTGGAATCTCAAAAATAAAGTAAAATTAAGTTAAAAAGGTAAATTAAAAAATAAATAAAACAGTAACTTAACCCTGTTAAAGATTATCTCTCTCTCTCTCTCTCTCTCTCTCTCTCTCTCTCATTCTTTCTCATCTCATTTCTATATATGTCACCTGATTATAAAGCGATTCAAGGTAAAAATATCAATTTAGGGTAGAAAAATACAAATTTAGAGTAAAAAATATCAAAACAAAAGATCAGCCTCCCAAAAGCTATGAAATAAATATGTTTATAGTACTGAAAGAGATAAGGAGGATTAAAAACTCTACCAAGAGAGTTCTTTATGCTTTAAAAAGGAAAATTTATAAAAGGGACCAAATATAACTTACAGAAATTTTTTAAATGATCTTTGTAAATGAAATTCTGTGGATTGACTAAACAGCAGATTAGTCATATCTGAAGAGAAAATTAGTGAGGTAAAGAGTATGCAATTCAGCAAAGAATGCAAAACAGAAACACAACAATTTAAGAAACAGGAAAGGATTATCAAAATGATGTAAAATATTCATCCAAAAGGAATTCCAAAAAAAAAAAAAATACAGAGAATGGAAGAATGGTAAAATTGATTCCATTAATATCCCTAATTCTTTGCCATTCCCTGTACCAGATTCTTTACATATGATTCTGCTGTTCCTCCCCAAAAGAGGTTGAAAATATCTTCCTACCTTTCAATTCTGAGGTAAGCCATATGGTTCAATTTAGCCAATGGGTTGTTAGCAGATGTGACATGAGCAAAGACTTGAAAAGTGCTTACACTCTATGCTTATCTCCTGAATTCTATGAATGCCAAGAGAACACGCATGACTGGCCTACTGAAAGATGAAGGATATGCCACAGAGCCAGGTTACCAGTCATGCCAACTGAAGTCATCCTAGATTAGGTGGCAGAGTGCTAATCCCCAGCCATGGCAGTAAACCTTAGCTAAGATAAACAAGATACCTAGATCATCTACAGCTGATCACAAAAGTAGGCGTAGCCTGACCAAATCAATCAATCACAACCCAGATAAGTCCCACAACCCATCATTTAAATAAATGTTTATTGCTGAATGCCACACGAGTTTTGTCAATGTTTGTTGTGCGACACTATTGTAACCACAGAGTGAAAAAAAAAAAAAAAAAAAAAAAAAACCACAGAGTGAGTGTAAGAAGATAACCAATATTAAAAGAATGGTGAGAATTTTCTGGAATTGAAAACGCAACACATGGAAAAAATGTGACATCTTGGTGAATTCGGAACTGAATAGCTCATGGTCTGGATTACAGAAAGGATGCCCAAAAATATCTCAAGCGGTGTGAACAAATTTTTAAAAACAGAATTAATATTACTTCACTATAAATATACTAATATAAGCCATGCAGTTCTTTGAGGTAGGAGAATAATACCATAAAATCAAATTGTCCCAGGTCTTATATGCCAAATGATTGACAGGCGCCAACATCTCTACCTTTTAACCCAGTACCACAATGGCTTCATACAACAGCAGAGCAGTTTGTCTCACAAATCTGGAGATTAGAAGTCTGAAATCACGATGTAGACAAGCCCGTGCTCCCCTTGCAGTCTGTATAGGAGAATGAATCTCCTTCCTTGCTCCTTGCACATCCTGGTGGCTTCCCAGCAATCTTTGGCATTCCTTGGCTTGAAGCTGCTGCACCTCAACCTTTACTTCTCTTATCACGTGGGCGTTTTCCCCTTGTGACTCTTCTCTTCTTAGAAGAACACCAGTCATGTTGGATTAGGGCCCACCCCAAACACATATGACCTCATTTTGACTAGACTACTTAGACCCTATTTCCAAATAAGTCCACATTCACAGGTATTGGGGCTTAGGACTTCAACATATCTTTTTGGGTGACACAATTTAACCCATAACAAACTATATTTCTAAAGCTCCTAAGCATCCATGGTTCTTATGTGGCATGTGTATTCCAATGTGCTCAAAGATCATGTTAATATTCTAATGTCATGTGCTTGAGTATACACACATTATTAATTAGTACATTCTGGTTCTAAATTAAAATTAATGTTCTGCCATTCCTGACTATTAACTAACAAATATGAAATCATATTCTCCTGACTAAATTAGCTACAAGTATTCAAAATACATGAGATGTAGCATTTTTCAGAATATGACTAGATCCTTGGGATAAGGTTGTGAAAAGAGGTAGACTATAACACTTTGTATTATTGAAGTATGAAAGATCACAATATTCTTTAAGATGTTTTTTGAAGGAAGAACTTTTTTAACTAAAACTCAACTTTTATTTTTACATACCAACCAATTGTGTGCATAGTAATCAAGATTATTATGCATATATTTTAATAAAATGTCTAGCAGAATTCCTGGCATGTGGTCAGCCCACAATATATGTTAAATATTGCCTTTTCTGTTCTTGTAGTTAAAATTTTTTTAATCTTTTTTTCTGTTGTTATAGAGATAGAGTTTTAAATTGAATTCTGGTGGAAATGACTCATTCCTTTTTAGTCTTGATCTCTCACGTAAACTTTTATAGCTATTTATATTCAAAATACATGGTGTTTTAAGTGCTCTCTTTTCTTTGGGAAGATAAATATATAGGAAGCTCAGAGTTCATATTCTTACTAATGACCAGACATTGGTAGTTAATTGGCAATAAAACTGTTACAAATTTTGAAAGAGAAATCCACACAAAACCTCTGATAACTTCAATGCTCCTGCATAAGATAGATGCTTGCTATGGCAGTGCCGATAGACATTCGACAGGCATCAATACCAACCATTTTAAAGATACTTCCTAAAATGCTCCATAATGCTAAAAGCTCCTTTACAACATGACATTATTAAAATATAGAGTTTAGAAAAATAAGCCTAAGCATCTCTTCAGAGCCAATTTCCAGGAGACAGCTATTCCAGAAACGCATTATGCAATATCAGCAACAGCTCTCTTCTTGGGGGGCTGGGGGGGGGAAATGCAGATGAACAAACACAAACAGATTTGAAAAGACTGGCAGATCTCGCTGCCACTCGGAGATTTTGCTAGCTAAAGATGATTAATTGAATCAAGAATTGTATTGGTAAACAATATGTTAAAGATTAATACCATGGGGAGCTAGAGAACATTGTCATTTCTTTAAAATTAGCACATGATTGTCAATAGTCTCTAAATGAATGACAAGTAATTAGTAGAATTTTAAATAAGCTGATCTCTAGATACCATATGATCAAATTATTCATTAAAGTATTACAGCTTTCCAACTAGGAAACAATAAAAATGAACGATGAACTTAATGCTTTGTGGGTCAAGCCAGGCCAAAGAATGCTTATTACTAATAATTTCCTGGAGCACCAAAGAGTATTGCTGAATTTGCCACTCTTGAAAGCTACTCAGCACTTGTTTTTGAGCAGCACTGGTTTCTTATTAGAGGCATCAGATAAGAGTTTACATTATGTTGAATGGTTTTGTGGCTGCCTGTTTTCCAAAATTCTATGTAATTCTCATTCACCTGAATCTTTATTCATAGACTTATCAAAAGGATAGAATAGCTTTAAGAATGCCAGAAAGGTGAAAGATATCAATCTACAAAATAGACATTTTCCCAGGCTAGGTTGCATAATACATTTTAATGTGGTTTATCTAATACTTAGTGCCCAGTCTCGTAATCAATGAATATCTATTGAATGTTTATGATCAGTCAGGTCATTATGCTAGGTGCTGCAGATAAAATATTGAGTAAAAATCAGACACAGTCCCTACCTTTAGTAAACTTAAAGTCAGGTGGTGACATCATCAAATAATCTCAGAAAATCTAAAACTGCAACTCTGAGAAATGCTAAGAGAGGTATATGAGCTAAGAGCATGTTTAATAATAGGAGCTAGCTGTATCAGAGAAGACAAGGAAAGCTTCTCCAAGGAAGTGATGGTTACACAGACATCTAAAGGATATTAAGAAGGAAACTAAGGAAGGAAGAGCTCGTAGGCAGACAGAATAATTTACAAAAGGTCAGGAGAAATCAAGTGTGACGAAGAAACGGACATGAGGAAGACCTATCTTCCTGGGGAAGTCTTAGTGGTAGGTCAAACACATGGCAATTAATCAGCAAATAATAATAAAAGAGGCCCAGTACAAAGAACTAAGAGATCCTATTTCATGGGTGACTCACAGATATGGCCAAGGTCTCTGTGCAGAAACTAGAGGCATTCTATACAACCTCACAGAAAGGTTACAGAGAAGAATTATATGTTGCACAGGGATTGAGAAATGTTGAAAAATAATAAATAAAAGCACAGACCTTTAAAAACAAAACAAAAATCTTTAAGGTAAAAAAAAAAAAAAAATCTTTAAGGTTTAAAAAATAAAAAATAAATTAAAAAAAAAAAAGACCAAACAAATGAATACCAATAATGTTCTAGTTATGGAAATTCATTATGATCTTCACAAATGTGGCAAATCCTCCCACAATCGAGATACAGTCAAAACAGTGGCACAGAAATAAACCACTGAGTGAGTGACATTGGATCAATTCACCTACCGTAACAGAAAGTTCATAAATAGATCTTAGTGTTTATAGAATGATTTTAAGGGATAAAGTCAATATACATGCTCAAAAATTTCACATATATTGAAGATTAAATTCATTTATCCAAATCTTCATTTGAGATTTATTGAAGACCTACTGTGACTTTTCTAGAAAAAAAGGAATATAGTGCTGAAAAAGACTGACTAGGTCTCCGTCTCATGGAACTCAGATCCAGCATGGGAGACAATCATTTTAGGAACAAGGAAATAGAAGATATAACATGTGGTGCAGAGTTGCTGCAATGAAATAACCAGGAGAAGCCTCTTGAAGGAGACACCATCTGAGCCAAGGCCTAAATGAAGTGAACTTGAGAGCCTCATGAATAAGTGCAGAAAACATTTCCACCAGAAAAGAAAGCAAGTAAAAGATCTGAGGAGCAGTAAGCCTAGCATGTTTGCATATCCAAAGATAAACTGGTGGCTGGAGTGAAGTGGAAGCAAGATCTGGGGAAGAGGTTGAGAGGTGGGCAGGGCCCAGATCATCCAAGACCTCCTAAGCCAAAGCAAAAGCCTGGATTTTATGCCAAATGAAAGGGGATATCACTGGAACGTTTTGAACTGTGTTATATGTGATTTATGGTCTATGGAAATAATCCTGGATGCTCCTTAAAGGACAAGTTTCAGAGGTAAGAGTGGAAAGTGGGAACTCAATTGGATGGAGGGAGGGGCTATAGGAGCAAGGTGATAGCCTAGAAGCCAGGTAAATGAAATTGTTTCAAAAATGAGGGAGTGATCAACTCGGTTGAATGCTTCTGGTTGTGGATGAAGATAAAAATCTGATAGGAGGGGATCCCTGGATGGCTCAGCGGTTTGGCGTCTGCCCTGGGCCCAGGGAATGGTCCTGGAGACCTGGGATCGAGTCCCACATCGGGCTCCCTGCATGGGGCCTGCTTCTTCCTCTGCCTGTGTCTCTGCCTCTCTCTCTCTCTCTCTCTCTCTCTCTCTGTGTCTCTCCTGAATAAATAAAATCTTAAAAAAAAAATCTGATTGGAGTAGGTACCAGAAAGCAAGTAAATGTAAAATAATTAAACAGCAAATATTTTTAGCAGAAATACAAGAAAATATATCCAGATGCTATCATGAAAGACTGAGATGTTTCACAATATAAAAATAAAAGATAAAAACTTTCAGAAACCAAATATACCACACATACAGCCAAAACAGAAATAGATTGCAAAAGCATTTTCAATAAAATTAATACCTGTAAAATATTAAAAAAAAAGTTTTCACAATCAATGAGAAGACAGAACCAACAGAAAAAGAGGGCATTATGAATTAGAAATTTATATATGAGGTAAATCAAACAGCTATTAAACATATGAGAAGATTCTCAACCTTACTCGTGGTACAACAACAGTGAAAATAGAATAGTATGCTTTTGGTAGGAAGCCACTACAATTTTTGAAAAATAATCTGATGTTCTCTAATAAAATTTAAAATATACTTATCCTTTGTTACAGTTACTCCAGGACTAGGAATTTACCCCATAGGGAAAGCACATATGCACCCACACATGCACACACATACACACACAAACACCAAGAACGTTTGCAGTAGCATTATTTTAAACAATCAAATGTGGATATTGATCAAGGGGAAAATAATTGAATAAACTTCAGTTCATATGCCCACATAATATCCTACTAGCTTTTAAAAAAATGTGTTAGATCTATACCAATTGACTTGGAAAGATTTTACAATGTGTTGAGTAGGGAAAGCAAGATGCAAAGGAGTTTGTATATTATGATTTATATATAACCCAAATGAAGTACTGTTGCCAAAGTATTAATGATGCTGCTCTCTAATGAGATTTCTAGTGATTTTCACTTTTTTAATATTTAAGAGGAAAATTACTAGAACACGTTTCAAGTATATTTTGTTGCAAAAATCATAAATACTAGTAGTACTGGACCTTAATTTCTTTCTTTTTTTTTTTTGGAGCTTAATTTCTCTATTTAGCTAAATTATATATTTAGATCAAACAAGCATTGGCTGTCAAATAGCTACCACTTACTATCTAACATTTGTATTTAATCCTTTATTTACAGCTTCCTTCTATACGCTATTGAAGTCTCAAAATCTGACTAGCATCCTGTCAGATAGAAGGAAAATTAGACTTGGGGAGGGGAAGGATTGAGTGATTTGTGGGGTAGGTGGCCAGATCATTTAATCCCTATGTTAAAGTTTTTTACATTAATTTCACATGTCAAAATAAAGTCACTAGTATGGTTAGAAGGTAAAATAAAGGCTTGTCATCTCAAGTCTTATCGAACACCTTTAGACTTGCATTGAATGGCTGGCAACACAAAAAATTCCTCTTCTAGCAGATGCACAGGTAAAGTACCCCCTTGATAAAGTGCTGTGGTTCAAAATCGTGATCAGTTGTTAGGTTGGAGCCCTCGTCCTCATATTACAGTGTAGAGGAGCTTCCGCAGAATAACTCTGTTGGCCGATCCTTGCCTTTCACTCAGTTGTCCCTTGTAGAAAGAAGCAGAATGGCAAGTTCCAGAAAAGAAAACGAACAGGTCTCAGCCACTTCTGGGCTATCCCCTTGCTTAAGTCTTACTCTTGCAGGTCATGGCTCCTCTCTCTCCTTGAGGTCTGTCAAAGTTAGTGTAAAGTACTAGAAGTCAAGGAATTAAGTCAGGTTCTTTAACTGACTCAGGAATAAAGCTGATATTTTTATTTCCCCTGCCCATCTTTTAATCATCTTCAAATTAATAGGAAGGAAAAACAAACAAACAAACAAAAAGGTATTATTAATTGGTCCTCTTAAACTTGAGTATCTGATTATTTGGGTCAGGAAATCTATTAATCATATATAAGCACTGGTATGTGCGGAATAAAGTAACATCTGCGGAGACTGGACTGTTTTTGGCCAAGATGCACGGCTTAGGCTACAGCCCTATCGGGCAAGGCCATAAAAGTTCTCAAACGTAGTTGTTTGTAACGCACTGTATTGCCTTTCAGAGCTGGTTTATACTTCAGTGCACGTTGCCTTTATCAGGTACAGCTGGGAAAGCACCTTCAGCCTTTGACTTTGTGATTATGGGTAAGACAGGAATGTAATTTTATTAGGTCAAATTTGTCCAAAGGTGAGTAGCAGTTCTAAATGGGCAGGGCTCACGTTAACAGGGTCTTAAACATAAGAGTACAGGTTTCAATATGAACCTCAGCTGTGGAAAAAAAAAAAAAAAAAAGAATAGAGAAAGGAATTCTAGCAGTCAAGATTTTTTTAAATGATTTTACTTATTTATTCATAAGAGACACAGAGGAGAGAGAGGCAGAGACACAGGCAGAGGGAGAAGCAGGCTCCATGCAGGGAGCCTGATGTGGAACATGATCCAGGCTCTCCAGGATCACGCCCTGGGATGAAGGCAGGCACGAAACCACTGAGCCACCCAGGGATCCCCCTACCATTCAAGATTTTTAGTTATTAAGTTCCCAAGAACATTTTGCTAAGTCTGCAAAGCAAGTCAGATGTTAGACTTCAAAGGCAAATGAGTTCTGCATATACTACAGCACACGAACAAGACTCTAGATTTAAATTTTATGTGGCAGCAATGAAAGGCCACACCAGAAAGCCCAGGTTGCTCGATTTATATAGTGAGCATATATGATTATCACTCTGCGTTTTCATGGACCCAGAGTGCAAGAGATGGGATGGGCAAGGACGGAGCAATCATTTTGTCATCCTGATTGTTGAGTACCTCCTCGGCAGGACAGCCTTCGGGGGGCATCTCAACACAGAGAGCCAATTCCTAAAGATGCACCCACATACCCTGTCTTCACATGGTTGGTCTCCAACCTCGTCTCTCTCAGGCCCCGACCAACAACCAAGCCCTTCACCTCTGACCAAGACCACACGTAGATCTTTACATCAGACAACTTCTCTCTCCATACACAGTTGATCAATGTTTCCTTTCACAGCTCTTCCCCACCAGGAAGATTTCCCTTTACTACATTAAAGCTATAAAGGAGGCTCGTTGTGACAGTAGTCTACTTTTTCAGCTCATGACAATATGGAGCAGGTCCATGGAAGGACTATGTCCAGGCTTCTTCCTGCTGTTAGGGCGTGCTCAGCAGTAGCTGTTGGCTGAAAGAGAGGCATTGACAGCTAAGTGACATGAAGGACTAAGGCACATGTTCATGCATCTGGCACCGGTTCATGTATCTGAATCACGTGCCCTGGACCTTGTCAGGCCCAACTCCAAATGATAAAACATGATGGAACATGATGGATCGCTGCTGTGCCCACTTGACCTGTGACCATAGAGGATCTGTCAGGACCCAAGTCGTAATGGGCAACTCATTTTCCGAGTAACTTAATGCCCAGTGGTCTAGTTCTCAGTTGCTACTGGTTCCCAAAAGCATGGCAGAGGCTGCTTTTCAAGGAGCTAGCTGTTTCTTTCCTGCATAAGACATGGCCTTGCTTCATAACTGACTGCAGGACCCTCTCAACCTCTGGGATCCTCTCAAAACAGTCAGCATTCAAAGTCTCTGGAGAAAAAAAAAAAAAAGTCTCTGGAGAAATGGGTCAACAAAGTATTCCTCAAAAATCCAAAGAACCGAACAAACAAGTTTACCTAATATTTTAAGGGGTAATAAGTACAATGTGAAAGAATTTGTCATTTTCTGTAGGGAATTGTTTTAGTATGCTCCAGGTCCTTGGACCCCTATAATCGTCACTAATAAGACCCATCTCTGAAGCATTACAGGGGATGTTCCCTCTCCTCTGGTACCCATGCATTTTACCAAGGCATCAAAGACAGGAAAATTAGGACACAAATTGGAATTTTTTTTCAATAGAGTGGCTAATTTCAGCTTTTAAATAATTTCTTGATATGCTACCTGTGGATCTGGATGGAGATCTGGATATCAAAGCCTACATTAAATTAGTAGTTAGGTAAGTAACCCTCTGAGCATGCCACTTTTTTCCTCAGATTATCTAGAACATTTAATAAAAGCTATCCAATTCCATAATGTATAAAACGACCATTGCTCCCACATTTTGCTGTATATACTATATATTGCTTGAACCAGTGCACCCACTTTCACTTACTTGTACATTATCCTAATCCACCAAGAAGTGAGAATTTAAGTAATTGTGCTATGGCAACCAGCCTCACTCACCAGCGAAGGATTTCTTTTTACCATCCCGCTGGAATATCATTGTGTTTCTGGGAGAAGCTAGCAACAACTATTAAAAACAAACTATCTTAATTTGGGTTAAATTCCCCAAAAATACTGGGACAAAGGGTTCAGTTGCAGATAGTTTATGTAGAAATGGTCTAAGGAAGCACAAGTGAAGGAGTGTGGAAATGAGACAGAGAAGGGAGAAAAACCAATTAACTGCATTAATGGGTTGAACCACAATATACAATTGGACTTTTGAGCCTTATAATATTTTGTGAGAGGTTGTCTTATATACTGTATGATGCTCAGCAGCATGCCTGGCCTCTAGCCACTAGATACTCATCCCACAAACTGTGGCAACCAAAGCTGTTTTCAGGTATTGCCCCCGAAGGGCAGAGTCCTTCCCATTTGAGAACCTTTGTCCAACACTATCCCTGTACCCTAACCCTAAAACACAAAAGTTTTGCAGTTGACAGAGCTTCTCCAAAGTTAAACAAACCAGAATTAGAACTTAAGTTCAAGGCTCATTTACCAGACTATACCAGACTTTTGCTCTGTGTGCCAATGAAAGAACATTTTAAATACCTCTGATAACAAGAGGGAAAGCAAAAAAAAAAAAAAACCCACACATCTGGTAAATCATTTAGAACTTTTTCTCAATAGATGGGGAAGCTGGAGTACTTATCTACCCAGTCTTGTCTCTTACTAAGATTTGCCCCTAAGGACATTAAGTCCCTCACTTACATGCTGCCCTGTGCATAGACTGCATATGTTTTTATAGTACCAAAAGCTCTCAGGCTGATAGGAACAGAGACAAGGGCCCCTAAAGTCAGCATACATATAATATGGCACGGATATCCACAGTGTCTGTTCACCTGATAACTTCCATATTCTGCTTTTTTCCAATTAAAAAAAAATCTGTTGATACATAATTTGCCCGGTTATACACATAATTTCACTAGGCTCAGTAGGCATCTATTTGGAACATTGACATCCGTATCATTTCCTAGGATCACTATGTCCCTTTTGGTATCAAATTTCTTCACATAGCTTTAAAGGCACTTTATCATCTGACTATAAACTACTTTTTAACATTCCTATCAACTATAGGTCCCCACCCACAGGGACATCATGCCCAACTACTTATAATTTCAATGATATACTCAGAACCATGTGTCTTTATTCATAGCACTCCCTAAGTCTGGAATAAAACTGAAATCCTTGTCTTCCAACACCCAATTCCATCATGAAGGCATCCCTCACTACCCCTATAAGAATTAATCATTCAGTATATTCTTATTGTGACGTAATTCCATTTGCACACCTCTACCGAGGACTTACCATATTATACCAATTTTTAGAAAACAAAATAGTCTTTTTATTCTATTGTATGTATTATTGGGTCATCACATCCATTTTTATATTTCCTTCTCTGCAATATCTTGTGTGGTGTAGTGCATATATGAAGTACTCAATAAATCATATATAATTGTATATTGAATGAGTGAAAGGCAAATCATAGTTTCAGTAGGCAAGTGAATAAGAGCTGGTACCTGCCGCCATTTTATCCTACTGCAGATACTCTTGGGTCTTTGCCTATGTCATCAGACAGAGAACAGGAGAATGACAGTGATATGAGGGAAAGACAAAATGGCAATTGTCACAGGGGCTGCCACTAGTTTGGGAAAGCTAGTTTGTACTCAATGCCAGAAGAAGCAATTAGGATAGCTAAAAGTTATGATATTTTCACCTAGTTAGCCCCATGGCACTCATCATCCAAGAAAGGCTCACATCCTTCAATAATCAGAGAGAATTGGTTTGGTTACTGAGGGACCAAACTTCTTAAACAAGTGGAAAAAATTTACCAAATCTTGCAAAGACTACTCTGCAAGCTGAAAAGTACAAAGGAAAGTGGATTGGTAGTTTTCAGCAGTTTTCCTTTTTACCTGAGTCATTTAAGGAAAACTTAACAGAGAATCTAGAAACTTTATGTATTTGAGATACACAAAACATTTTGAAACACAGGAACTTATTGATCAAAAGACAAATTGAATTTCATCAATTTTTCTGATATTGAATTTATTATAAAAAATTACATATGAAAACACCCAGTATAAGTAATGCTCAAAATATGTAAGTGTTTAGTTTTCTTGTTTTAAGTTTAGAAACATATTTAACCTATTTAATAATATATAGTTAGCAAAAAACTAGGTCTGTTAATATTAGTGTCATTTAATATTTGTCATTTGTGTGTTGTCTTTCCACTAATATGTAGTTTAAGATAGTTTAATACAGATCTAGAGCCTCCATTCAAAATTCATATATTTAATGTAGGTAAAGTAGATACATCACAATTATCAACTTGTTACGTGTAGTATTTGGTTCCTTAGGGAACAAAAATAAGCTAAGTCCATTATCCAAAATGCTAGATCCATAAAGGATCAAAGAGATACCACTGGATTTGAAAGAGCACATGCAGTTATCTTATTGTGGTAGTATTAACAAAACTAGAAAAAAAAAAAGGGGGGGGGACATAAAATGCTCCAATTCCAACTCATCTATAATTATTATTTTAGCTCTAGAGTGGTCTCTTGCCCATAGAATTCAACTGGTATTGCAGAAACTAGTTCATGAATTTCCAACATTCCCATAAAGGACGCCATTTATTCATTTCTAAGGGTCCTAACAAATTTTTTGACAAAAAGAAGATGATAAGGGGAACCATTTCTAATTACCTTAGGTTGGAATCTGACACAATAATATAACAAAAATGACAAAAAAGGTTTACCAAAGATAATCTAAGTAGATACTTAAATCTTCTTTCGAATGGAAATATAAAAGTAGAAAAAGTATAGAAAATGGCCCATGATAGATAGAATCAAATGATCATCCTTGTTTTTTTTAACATTAAATGATCTACTGAGGTCTAAAATTACTATTGTGACTGAGATTCATGCAGGGAAGCATGAAATTTTAGGTTTATTTACTCAATATTGCGAAATTACTCTGTAAGTAAATTCTCATGGTTCTACATATCTGCATAGTAAATCTCCCACATGTTTAAGAAGTGTGTAGAAAATAATTTGCCCAAGGGTCCTTCAGAGATAGATCCACGATTAGAAACAAGTTCTCAGTATCACCAACCAGTCCCTAGCTCCTTCCACTCATCCAGATAGTTTCGGAGAAGGAAAACAAAAAACAAAACAATATTCTCAAACGAATTATTCAATGAATTTTGAGACACTGATTTCAAATTAAATAATTATTTTTTTTTCAAATTAACTGTGGGAATAGTAAATTATAACAAGATTGAAATGGTAGCATTTTTTTCATTAACTTCCTATCCCTACTATCAGTTATCCAGATAGATGTGAACTATCTTCATGACCACCAGTGGCATCTTTTCATAACCTGGTTCTTATCCTCTTCTAGACGTTGACTGTCCTTAACTGCCCATGGATACTAGCTATTAATGCTTCCTATTTAAATTTCATACAAGAGGCTAAAACAAACAAAAGCCATTAAGACACAAATAAGTCAACCTGAAATGGTGCCATTTTAACATAGTGAAAGTCTATGAGCATATTTTGGATGTAGGGTTCTAATACTTCTTACTCATGAAAATGATAAGGCTACACTTGGTATTAAAATTTGACATAATAGCCATTCTCACAATTTGTAATTTACCATATAAAAATTGGTAATGCCCCGCATTAAATAAATTCATCCATTTAAGGCACTTAGAACAGGATTTGGAAATGGTAAACACTACACAAGTGTTAGCTATTAGCAATGACATTTGTTCACACCTAAAAAGTCCTTCACGATTCCATTGGTTTGTTTTGCTTTTATTCTTCATTTGGAATTATAGTAGTAATTCCTTCATTCTGTAAATATTCAAGGCAAAATAGAAACACCTAAAGTAAAATGTGAGACTCTCTCTTCACCCTTTTCATCATGTAGGATAATATCAAATTCATACATTAGAGGGAAAAAAAGAATTGAAATTGACATCTACACAGTGTGGAATCTTCTTATCCAAACAAATAAGAAGTGTTTTTCCATACATTCCATGTCTCAATGCATTAGAATTACAAATATTTTTTATAGAGGTCCATTCACTTCTTTTTAAACATTTTCTTGCTTATTTTATGGTTTTTAACACTATTTAAGTGGAGTGTTTTCTTCCATTATATTTCCTAGCAGGTTTTTGTTTGCAAGTAGGAAAATTATTCTTAATTTTTGTGTACATTTTTGTACCTGACCTTGTTTCTTAATTTTCCTATGGTGTGTAAAATGAATTTTAGTCAACTCTCTTGAATGATTGCAACAATCATATGATCTTTTAGTAATATGCATCCTAAAGGCTTTGTATTTCTCCCTGAGCACAGATTGAGTCATACACCATACACTGATATTCAGTATTTTCATTATCCTCATTTTCTAGATATTTCCGAATTTCTATTTTGAATATCTGCTCAGACAGAAGTTGTTTGAAAGGTTTGTCATATGTGTGTTTCCTTTCCTTCTTTTATGTATCTGAGGTTTTAGGCTCCTATTTCTGATGTCTAATTTATTGCTACTTCTATTCAATCATGGTCTATATCATTTTTACTACTGGGATTTACTGACATTATCTTGAGTCTTAATCGTTGGTTAAATTTTGCAAAGGTGGCTTCCAAGAAGCTTTACTCTCTGAATTTAGGGTGTAAATTTTGGTATGTTTACTATAGCTACTTTATTTACCACTCTATTTATATTCTATATTCATAAGTATTTTTGACTACTTCATTTGTCATAATGTTGTATTTATTTCAAATTTCCTGAAGCTTTTGTTTTATGAATGCTATGCTATGCTCTGGGACATTAAGATTCATGGCAGAGCTCTCTGGTGACCCCTCTTTGCCTTGCTGAATATATTTTGTCTTGAAGTCAACCTTGTCTGATGTTTGTCTTTGTGTTTCTCTGGTGTATTTTTGGATTTCCTTTTCATTCAACCTTTACCTTGCCTGACTTTTTTCACTTTACCATGCTCTAACCTGCTTTTCTCTGTTGAGCCCTAATTTCAATTAAACTACAGATCCTTGGGACAATATCTTTTTTTCACCATTGCATCACCTCACAATTAACCTAGATTCTGATGCTTAATAATCACTGCTAAAGATTTTGGAGGCTCTTTGTTAAGATATACCTCTGAATAAGCATGCAACTGGATTCCTTTTAATCCAATTTTCCTGACAATTGATGAGCATCCCCTTTTTTATTGATTGACATAATAGATATGTTTGATCAATATTTTGTCACCTAATTTTATGTTGTTTTTCCTGTCTTTAAGTGGTTCTTCATTCTCTGGCTTTTACTCACTGGTCTCTATTTTCCTGGAAACTGTGGAGGAGAATTTTCTTTCTATTAGTTAATTTACAGACTATATTCTATAGTGGCAATTTCTATAACTTTTAATATTTTAGCATCTATTTGTTGATATATTAGTATTTAAAAGTAAATACCATGAAAAATATTGGAATTCACACATTTGTATTTCTGTTCATTTTTCATTTTTCTCCTGATTTTTTGTAACACATATTTTACAATTTCAAAGTATATACATTTTATAGTATATTTTAAGTATGTCACATCCACAGTTGCTTACTTCTGACTTAATTCAGTATCTATCACTCATTCTTTTATATTACTACATCTGCTCTTTTTAGCTGTTTATGTTTCCCCCCAAATTCTTTATTTAGAAAATTTTAAAAATTGTAGACAAATTAAATAATATACCAATAAATAGCCTATACACTTTACTTAGATTCACAAATATTTTGTTGCCACAGAGCTTTTTATTTGTTTATACTTCTTTTGCTAGTTATTTATTTTAGACACAGTGATATTTGACTCTAAATACTTTAGTGTATCTCCTAAGAATAAAGAATGTCTAACACAGCTATGATGCTATTATTCCTAATATTTAATAGTTAGTCCATATTCAAATATCTTTTATTGCTCCAAAATACATTTGATAGTTTTGTTGTTGCTATTATTCTAGGATACAGTACAGGGTCATATATTGTTTACTGGTTTACTGTGTCTCTTAGGCCTCTTTTATTCCGAAGCAGAAACACAATTTGTATTAGTGATATTGACCTTTTAAAAATTTGGGACACTTTTAGTTAGAATATTCCAGGTTCTGGACTTATCCAATTATTTTTTCTGAATGTCATTTAAGTTGCTCTCTTCTCATCAACACTCCAATAATTTATTTCTACAGGGTTGATTTGATTCAGATTAAACATTTTTGATAAGAATATTTTATGTGGTGTTTGTTTTATATTACATCACATTAAGAAACATTTTGTTACATTGCCCATTCTCTATTTTGGTCTATTATTTGATGAGATGAATTTAATTAATCAAATAACTTTAAAGTTTTTTTTTCTTTTTCTAATAATTCATAGGGCCTTATATATCAATATACATATCTGTTGCCATTTTATATACATATATTTTAATTATAGGATATAAACCCTTAGGTAATGTCTTTTTTATTCAGATTTTTGTGGACATGCTCTATTATTTTCTGGGTCTGTGATGTTTCTGTGATGTATGTGGATACTAGGCTGATTTTTCTCCCTGAAGGCAGCCTGCTTTTACTACTTAGAGAAAATAAAAACAAATAATCAGAATTTAACTTGGTGGTGAGTATTACGAATTTTTTCTGATTGCTACAATATTGGGTCTCTCTTTGAGTATGCGATTTTTTTAAAGATTTATTTATTTATTTATTTATTTATTTATTTATTTATTTATTGAGAGAGAGAGAGAGAGAGAGAGAGAGAGAGAGAGAGAGAATGAGCAAGGGGAGGAGTAGAAGGAGAATCAGACTGCCTACTGAGCAGGGAGCCCAACACTGGGCTCAATCCTAGGACCCTGAGATCATGACCTGAGCTGAAAGCAGACACTTAACTGACTGAGCCACTCAGGCACCCCATGAGTGTGCAGTTTTTAAGGAAGATTTTTTTTCTTTCACATCTTTTAATATTATCTCTGTTTCATTTGTAATTTCTCTTCTTATGGAATACTATTTTTCCATTTGAGTAGAGTTGACCTACAATGTTATATTAGTTTCAGGTGTATAACATAGTGATTCAACTTCTTTATACAGTATGCTGTGCTCACCACAGGTATAGGCTACCCTGTGTCACCATACAACCCTATTATAATATCGTTAACTGTATTTTCTGTGCTGTGTTTTTTATTCCAGTGACTTCTTCATTCCGTAACTCAAAGCCTATATCTTCCACTCTCCTTCTGAAATACTACTGACTATATTATATGGCCTTTATAGTTCACAGTAATCATTTTCTTACTGTTGGGAGGCAATTCTCCATGGATCTCTCATATTTCTGCATGTACTATAAGCAGAGGTATTAACTTTCTTTTTGTTTCAGATTATTTTCAAGTATATTTATGTAGCAGAAAACTTGGAAGATAAAGATAGTCTCCCTGCAGAGAAGACAGATTTCCTTGCTATCTATTCCAATAAAGATAATGTTTCCTTCTGGAGCAAAGGTCAGGCAGATTTGATTACTTTCCATCTTAAAATATTAGGACTGGTTAAATAGAACATTCCTGAAATGTGATGCAACCCAAAGCATTTCCAGCATCCAGCTGAACTACCCCAGGGATTTGTTGGTTAAGGTAACACAAATATAAAGCTTGTACTTCCTAGGCTGTAGGTAGTTCAGTCATTTGTCTCTGAACCAGGAATCTTGTGCTTTTTGCCAATGCCCACAAAAATATGATGGGCAAATCAACCTATTAACTTGTAAGAATCGTGATATCTTAAGACTCATTGCTTTTATCCTTTTGTTCTCTTCCCTGTACTTTTTTTAAATGAATGTTTTTTAAATGAATGTTTTTAAATGAATGTTTAAATGAATGAGAGAGAACTGGGGGGACAATGGGCAGAGGGAGATGGAGGGAGAGTCCCAGGCAGGCTCTGCATTGACTGGAGAGCCAGTTGTGGGCTCAATCCCATGATCCCAAGATCTCATGACCTGAGCATAAACCAAGAGTCAGATGCTCAACCACCCAGGTGCCCCTCTCCCATGTATTTTTAAATAATTTTAAATAGTCAGTTTCTATGGCCCATAGTTTGGTTTTCTACCAGGCTACTTAATCTCTGAGTTTTATTTTTCTTATCTGTAAGATGACAATAATAATTTCACCTCATGGGGCATCTGGGTGGCTCAACTTGTTCATCATCCAACTCTTGATTTCAGCTAAGGTCATGATCTCAGGCCCTGGGATCAAGCCCCATGATGGGCTCTGTGCTCAGTGGGAAATCTGCTTAAGGATTCTCTCCCTTTTTCTCCCTCTGCCCCTCCCTCATGTTCTCTATCTCTCTCAAATAAATAAATCTTTAAAATGATAATAATAGGGCAGCCCAGATGGCTCAGTGGTTTAGCACCGCCTTCAGCCCAAGGCCTGATCCTGGAGACCTGGGATTCAGTCCCACGTCAGACTCCCTGCATGGAGCCTGCTTCTCCCTCTGCCTGTTTGTCTGTTTCTCTCCCTGTGTGTTTCTCATGAATAAATAAATAAAATATTTTTTAAAATTAATTAATTAATTAAAATAAATTAAAGTTTTAAAATAAATAAAATAATAATTTACCTCATAAAATTATTATGAAGATTAACTCATATATGTTAATGTTCTCTCATGTTCTCTCTCTCAAATAAATAAATCTTTAAAATAATAATTTTACCTCATAAGATTATTATGAAGATCAACTCATATGTGTCACTAAGAACAGTCACTGTCAATTGTAAGTATTCAAGATATAATTTTTTATTATGTTTATCAGCGTTTCATTCGAATTTTCTACTTAAATTTTCATGTATCTAATAGTTTTATTTTTCTCTTCCACTTTTTTTCTATTTTCAACCAGTTTACTTTTTTTATCTAAATATGTCTTATTACTTGACAGTCTTATATCTGAGTTTGGAATTATATATTTTTTCCGATGTTAGATGATGTAGATATTGTTGACTAAAATCTTTTTCTGATGCTCAGGACTAGATATTCTGATATGTAGTCAGAAGTAGTGAGGGCATTCAAAGCAAAGAAATGCTGAAGGTTTTATGAGGAACAAAGAATACATGAAGATTACTGTATAAAGCATTCTTGTAGAGGAGAAATGGAAAATAATGTTGAAAAATATTATATCTGAGTTGGTTGTGAGATGACTTGAATCTAAAATGACAAATTTAAACTTTGCCTTGCTAGCAATAGAGATTCAATGTAGGATTTTTAAGTGTTTATAGCAGAAACAATTAACTTATTAACATGGTATTAGTTAAAATGAATACATATTATTTATAATATAATACATAGTAGGGCTTCCTAATCAGTACACAGCAGCACACTGTTTTGACATTATGGCTTGTAAATGTTTTGAAATATGTATTCCAGTCAGCCCTCAGAATGGATGGAACTTTCTGGGCCAGTCATTGCCAAATGAACAGCTCCCCCTGTTTATCCCAGCATGCTTTACAAATTTATTATTTCCTATATGAGCCAGGAAATAAAAATAATTGGGAAGCATAGGTTTGAAGGATGGTTTGGGAGAGACTAAAGATACAGAAAATAGCTAAAATAAATTAAGATTTATGTAGTGATGATAAAAAAATAAACTAGTCACAGGCCTTCAGATTGAAGAGAAAAAGACTAATTCAGGAGATGGATCAATGTTGGAATCAACTGAATTTGGTTATGGGCTGAGTAAGGAAAAAAACAGAAAGCAGATTAAAATAGTACCTTGGATTTCCTGCTTGGGTAATCGGTTGGATGATCATACGTACAAGTGTATTAGATAGTAGAATCAAGAATCCAGGGCACCTGAGTGACTCAGTTGGTTAAGTGTCCAAATCTTGATTTTTGGCTCAAGTGACGATTTCAGGGTTGGGAGATCTAGCCCCACATGGGGCTCACACTGGGGGGTGGAACCTGCTTAAGATTCTCTTCCTCTCCCTCTCCCTATCTCTCCTCCCCACTCCCACTCATGCATCCTCTCTCTGTTACTCTCTCTAAAAAAGAAAACATTAGAATCAAGAATGCAGGCAGAATGATTAATCTAACTATGAGAAATGCAAATAAAATAAAATACCTGGTACTGAAAGGACTTGGAATGAAGAAACCACATTGATGGATTCAAAGATCTGAGATATATGTGATATAGATATATATAGATATATATATAGAAATATATACATATATATCTTATGGGAAAACACGACTCTCTAAAGATATGTAAACCTAATGGCAGTGACCAGATGGCCCTGTTCAAATGCAAGTTATCAATCTAAACCAAATGAAGTACCTATGCAATTTGAAAGCGATTTATTAGCAATGCAAATGTCAAGCTAACTCTGATTTTCCCAAAAGCAGGATAAACAAAATAAATGAGCCATTAGGCGGCACAGGTGAGATACTCAGGCTTCAAGAACCCTGCTTTGATTGCTTTGAAAGGCAGAGAAAGGCAGCATAACAAGTTTCCACTTGAACAGAGTGTGTTTATTTAGCTTGATGCAAGTCAGAGGAAATAGCCCTAATAGTTTTGAATTGCTATAAAAGGTTGCATGCACTTGTCACATTTATGCGTTTAGACCATAAAAGCAAAAGAGTCTTACAGAGGCATTTTCTTAATTAAGCAATCTAGGTATAAACTCAGGGATAGAGAAGAAACGCAAGCTTCACATACATCACAGCATGTGCCCAAAATGACCTCTCTCCCATTTTTCAAGCCTAAGATTTCCTTTTCAGCTTTCAACATTAGCTCAAAGATTTTTGCCTCAAGAGACACATCTCTTGAACACCTCTGCCCCTCACTTCTGCCAACCAATCACTTCTGGCAACTTGTACATACTTCTGTTGGAACACCATTTTCCTTCATAATTATTTACCTCTCTCTCCCCCTGTTCTGAGAGTCTGTGTTCTCCTTTTTAAAAGTAAACATTAGTATACTATTTGTATCACCGAACCTTTCACAGAGAGATTCTGTGTCTACTCACAACCAAAATCAAGTAGAAAAGAGATGATTCTTAATTCTTTAAAGTTCACTGAATTTTTATTGAGTTCATAGTGGCTCTTACAAATTCGATAATATAGTACTAGATAAGTATGTTAAAGGATAATTTTCTGTAATGGGTAAAATCATGATTCTCATAAAGACATAAAATGAATACATATTATTTAATTTAACTAATTATTAATGATAGGATTAGGAAGCTACTACAGCTGATTCAAAGGAAAAGTCAAGCAAATACAAATTTATATGGAGTAAAATTTCCCCAGGAAAGAAATGTCGAAATGAATTTACAAATGGATGCAAAAACTACCTTTTTCCCGTGGGAGGAGAGAGGAGGAAAGTCAATTGAACCTCCACCAGACAGAATTTATTTGCATGTCTAAGAACAAGAATTATTTTGCATGGCTATCAGTTATCTACTATTTGCAGTGTTGTAAAATAGCTCAAAGGAAATGAAAGGCTAGACCCAGATAACTTGGAAAGTATGCTCTAATCTAAACAATGCATATTTTTCATGGGAGACATTAGTGATCTCTTTTGCTTATTCTAAATTTCCTTACAATTAGAAGTATCATCTTAAAAGTGAAGTGGGGAATCACATGTTCTTTGATTAGAGGATCAACTTGTAATCAATAGTTGGTTTCCTCAGTTGGTAAGAGTCTGTTTAACCTCCTCACCACACATTGGCTTACATAGTTAGCCTTTCCTTAATACAAGAACAAACAAACTAGCATTAATTGAGAGCGTACTATTTGCCAGGGAATGTGATGAATACTTTACCTACAGAATTTCTTTAATTCTCATGTCAGCCTGATGAAGTAAGAGTTTTATTATTCTGATTTTATAGAAGAGGAACCTTAACATTAACAAAGGCTCTACATCACATAACTAGCATGTGCTAGCTTTGAGTTCTAAGCAGAAGGCTGTAGGTCTCTGCTGTCCATTGTGGAGGCCCAAAGCCACATTAGACTATTGAGGCTAGAAATATAGCTAGTCTGAACTTTATGTCCTGCAGATCTAAAATACACACTGGATTGTAAGACTTAGTATCAAAAAAAAGTTTTAAAAGATAATAGTTCGGATATGTAGGAGAAGAAATACCTTCCCGCTACCTCCCTAGCTTTGGTGGCTGATTCTTTGAAATAAACTGACAGCTGGCAGATTAATAGGAGAAAAAGTATACAAATTTATTGACTTAATATTACATGCAAAGGGACAACAGGAAAAAAATGGAATATCTCAAAATGTGATGAGATTTGAGAGCTTCTATATTCTCCTAACGGGAAAAAAGGGAGAGGACATAGGCAACTTAGGATAAAGTAAATGATTTTTAGGAAAGGTGAATGAGCCCTTAGAGGAATAAGTGGGAAGTAGAAAGTTGTAAAGTTTGTTTGGGTGTGATATCCAAATCTAGTTTTCTTTCCTGTGATAAGACTCGATCCTCCCCAGTTGAGGAGACTTACGCCAACTGAATTCCTTTTGGAGGATCTGTCTTTAGGCAGATGAGAGAAATTCAGAACAAACTTTTACCTTAATTTGTTCTTTTTCAAGTGCCTTTAGCTCACAATAATTAATATACCAAAGCAGCATAGTTTAGGATGTCATGCTCTAAATTCTTTCAGATAGATTGGGCTAAATAAAATAAATTATTAACCTTATCACTTGTTTCTTTTTGATCTTTTTAAATATGACTACTAGAATTTTAAAATCACATAAGTGGCTTACATTGTATTTTTAATGGACAGCAACACTCTAAAGTCTGCATTCTTAATAGCAGACTTGAATGACAGAAAGTTCTGTCAGCTTTAAATATAAAATAGCCAGTTAGTTTACAAGCAAAATGAATTTATCCAGGAATAGTAGAGGAATCGCAATTCAGGACATGCAAACTACAAAGAACCATTGGCAAGTCAGAAGAGAAAATGGGAAGTTCAGCTTTTGTTAGATTTTAGGAAGAAATTGGATAGGTTGTTTTGAAGGAAAGTTCATTAGAGAAAACAAAGAGTTTGAGCTTGTGGCAGTTTCTTCATTGGCTGCAAGTGGTGGTTAGTGCATTGTTACTGGGACAAAAAGGGATCTTCTTCCTTTTTCTTTCAAGTAGGAGATAAGATTCCTAAGTGAAAAATGTCCTCTCATATCAAAATAATTCTTATCTTCCCTCTTTTGGCTGGTTATGCAGGCTGCCAGTAGTATGGTGGTATATGCAAGAAAGCTCCCCCTTTAGGATTTTCTAACTCCATTTTAAATGAGGTTTACTTTATTGTTCCACAGTTGCTACAAAAATCATATGAGTTCTTTTTTTAAAGTATTTGGAGGGTTTCTGGTTCAAGATGGCAACATAGGAATGTCATGAACTTTGTCCTCCCATGGACATAACACATCTATAGCCACATATGGAACCAATTCTTCTGAAAAAACACCTGAACTAAATCAGAGCAGAAAATAAAAAAAGAAAGAAAGAAAGAAAGAAAGAAAGAAAGAAAGAAAGAAAGAAAGAAAGAAAGAAAAGAGGATAGCTTAAGGGACTTACAGTATAATATCAAGCAGACAAACATTTATATTATAGGTGTCCTAGAAGGAAAAGAGAGAGAAAGAGACAGAAAAATTATTTGAAGTGATGAAAGATAAAAATTCTCTAACCTGGAGAATAAAAAAGGTATCCATATTCAGGAAGTCCAGGGTTCCAAACAAGATAAATTAAAAGGGCTCACACCAAGACACAATGTCAAAATTTAAAGACAAGAAGAGATGCTTAAAAGCAGCAAGAGTAAAAACAACTTGTAACATAAAAGAGAACCCCCATAAAATTGTCAGCTTATTTCTCAGCAGAAACTGTGCAGGCCAGAAAAGAGTGGCATAATATATTCAAAGTCCTGAAACAAACACCCTTCCAACCAAGAATACTCTATCTGGCAAAATTATCCCTCATAATTGAAGGAGAGATAAAGACATTTCCAAACAAACAGAAGCTTAAAAAGTTCACCATTTTTAAAGTTGCCTTTTAAGAAATGTTAAAAGAAATTCTTCAGGCTGAAAAGAAAGGGTGCTTCTTAGGAGGAAGAAAACATATGAAAATATATATCTCATTGCCAATGGTAAATATATAGTAAAGGTAGCAGATATATCACTTAAAAGGCAATATAGAGGTTAAAAGAGAAGGTAGTTAAAATATATATATATATATATTATATATATATATATATATATATATATATTATATATGTATATATAACTACAATAATTAGGTAAGGGACACACAAGATAAAAAGATGTAAAATATGGCACCAAAAGTAAAATACAGTGGTGAGGGAAGAGTAAAAATGTAGCATCTTAGAATGCATTCAAACTCCCTGTTATGAACTTAAAACAGATTTATAAATATAAGTTGTTATAAGTAAGCCTCAAGGTAAATACAAAGCAAAAAAAACTATAAAGAGAGGTAACAAGGGCTGGTAAGGATGTAGAGAGAAGGGAATCCATGGGCACTGTTGGAATGTAAATTGGTACAGCCATGATAGCAAACAGAATGGACGTTCCTCAAAAACTTAAAAATGTAACTACCATATGATCCAGCAATTCCATTTCTGGGTATTTATTTAAAGAAAACAAAACCACAAGCTTCAAAAAATATAAATACACCCCAGTGTTCCACTGCAGCCTTATTTACATAGCTGAGATATGATAAAAATCTGTGTGTTCATCAATTGCTGAATGGATAAAGAAAATATAGTATATATTTACAATGGAATACTAGTCAGCCGTAAACAGAAAGAAAATTTTGCCATTTGCAACAACATGGATGGGTCTTAAGGCCATTATACTAAATAAAATAAGTCAGACAGAGAAAAACAAATACTGTATGATCTCCTATAAATGTAAAATCTCAAAAAAAAAAAAAAAGCTCATATATACAGAGAACAAATTGACATATTGGTGGTTCCCAAATGTGGGGGATGAGATGGGTGAAATGGGTAGAGGGTGTCAAAAGGTACAAACTTCCAGTAATAAAATAAATAAGTCATGAGGATGTAATGTATAGCAGGGTGACTAAAGTCTTAATATTAAATTAAATATTGGAAAGTTGTTAAGAGAGTAAATCTTAAAAGCTCTCATCACACACACAAAATATTTGTATAACTATATATGATGATGGATGTTAACTTGACACCAAGGTGATCATTTCACAATATATACAAATATCAATCATTATGCTATACACCTGAAATACATGATATATGTCGATTATAACTTAATTAAAAGGTTCATGTATAAGCTTTTATCCCATTTACATCAATTTAATTCAGTTGTCCTTAAAATTATGCTTTATTGCTCATGAAAATTTATGAGACATTCAACAAAAATAGTCATTATAATTTATTTTTTGATCAATTAAGTATCAAAATATTAGAGGAGCAAAGAACCTAGAAACTTAAACGTATGGCTTTTCCTTTTTGTTCCTTTTTTTTTTCTATTTCATTAATTTTTTATTGTGCATTTCAGTTTGGTCTTAGGTTGGATTTACAATGTTATTATCTTAAACATCTAGTAGAGATAATATTATCTTATTCAACTAGTAAACCCACCTAGAATAAACGTCTGTTCATGTTATACTTAATGTTGATAACTCAGAAGACATCTCCATTTTTATTAAATCAACAATATTAAACTAATCTTACTTTCAGAGATTTACTCACATCACCTGTGAACTTGAAAAGCATTTGGGTTGATTTCTGTATTTCCAGGAGTTCTGGAAATATTTAATTGAAATAACTGGTTACTTATCTCTAATCCAAAGTGAACAGAACCCCTCTAAAGGATTTTATAAAGTAATCTTTAAATTTCATCTGGAGCTAGAAAAATATTGCATATATGCATACCCACATACATATATTAACATATAAACAAATACAAACAGATCTGATCGTTTTTATTCTAATATTTTAGTCATGAGTCAGTAAAACATAGTAATATAAAACCTAGCAATTTATCTCCACTTTATCTTTTCTTTTTTCTTTTTAATTTTTTTTTAAATTTATTTATGATAGTCACACACAGAGAGAGAGAGAGGCAGAGACACACGCAGAGGGAGAAGCAGCCTCCATGCACTGGGAGCCCGATGTGGGATTTGATCCCGGGTCTCCAGGATCGCGCCCTGGGCCAAAGGCAGGCACCAAACCACTGCGCCACCCAGGGATCCCCCCACCTTATCTTTTCATCCAAATTGTGTCTGACAAAAAGGTTATGAGTTTACCTATTTAAGGGATAAGTCTTTTACCAAAATTTTAACAACTTTTATGCTTTCTTTTGCCCTGATGGTAATCTTACACAAGCCGTAGACTACCTTTTAGGCCGAGGAGACATCCAGTGGCTGTCGAATGCCTCCAAAGCCATCTGAGTGGTTAAAACATTCAGTCTATTTCCAATCAACTTTGTTTCCTTTCAGCCTCAGAAAGCTGAGTGAAGTAAGTCAGTCGGAGAAGGACAAACATTATATGTTCTCATTCATTTGGGGAATATAAATAATAGTGAAAGGGAATATAAGGGAAGGGAGAAGAAATGTGTGGGAAATATCAGAAAGGGAGACAGAACATAAAGACTCCTAACTCTGGGAAACGAACTAGGGATAATGGAAGGGGAGGAGGGCGGGGGGTGGGGGTGAATGGGTGATGGACGGGCACTGAGGGGGGCACTTGATGGGATGAGCTCTGGGTGTTCTGTATGTTGATAAATTGAACACCAATAAAAAATAAATTTATTATTAAAAAAAAAAAAAGAAAGTTAACTTCTTCCCTGAGTCCTTTAAGAGCTCCCAGTGTTGGGGCAAGGACTTAAAGCTCAAATGACAAAGGAGCTGGAATAGGAAGGGAAAAGTTCCTGCAGGGTGCACAGGAGGACAGAGAGGAGAGGGTTTTGAAGGACATTGTAGAGGATTCAGAGGAACTGAAGGGAAGGTCACAAGCATCAGTAAAAGGAGGAAGGAGGAACAGGGGTGATGAGAAGGGAAAGGCTTTAGAGGAGTCAGTTGGTGGTGACCTTGTTTCTGAAAGAGGTCACTGGAGTTCTAAATTATCTTTAGTAAAACCATGCAAGAAGAAAGGAAGCAGACAAAGTTGGTCATGCATATAGTCAACAGGGTCAAAAAGGAGATGCTTGGACAGCTGAGAAGCTCCCATGTCCTTAACTAATGGTAACTTTATAGTTACAAACACAGAAACTGTGGGACTTTTTAACACAGCTTCTGTTGTTCGCTGTAGAACAGGGCCTCTTATAAACAGAGATGCCCCCCCAAAAATAATAATAATAATAATAATAATAAAACAGAGATGCCTAGGACTCTAAACAAGCCTCTGTTTGCCTACCACCCTATGGCAAAGCTTATGAACAGCTGCTGGCCTGGAACTCTAACCCAGCCTTTTATAAACAGAGAAACCTAGAAAGCTAACTCAGCATCTCTTCATCTGGGACTCTAAGTCAGCTTCTAGAGTATTCTCAGAATATTAGGAAACAAAATATGTCCTTACCAGTTTCAACAGACATTTGTCCAGAGCAATGGTTTAAGAGTTGGACTCGGCAATGGATCCCTGATCAATCAATCAGGAGTGATTGATCCAGGAGTCTAGTGATAGATGTGACCTGAATCACAGCACCAGAACTGCCAAAGAGAAAAAACAGAGCTGGACAGTAGTGTTTGTGGTAAAAACATGTTTTATTCAAGATTAATACAGTAGGGGAAAAGAAATCTCAAAATAGAGCTAAGTTCAATTCTGAATATAGCATGGGCAAGCGAGAGTTTATGGCCAAGGAGCAAGGTTAGGAGTCGATGGATGAAAACTTTACCAAAGAGGAAACATTAGACGTAAGGAAGATTCTGGATGAATTGACCTAACAGGGTCAGGATCGCCGAGGACAGGTTGATCAGACATCAGCTAGGGTGAGGAACCTGATCAGATATTGAGAGCGATCAAATATCAGACATCAATAGAGGGGGCGAGGGTTCTTGCTAGACTGGCTTAGGGTTTTTGCTAAAACAGGATTTTACAAAGAAATGCACAGATGGGCCTGGGAGACGTTTCAGGAGCCTGACTTGAAGATATGTTCAAGCAACATATCTTTGTCAGTGATATGATTAAAAATGTTTACTCATTCAAAATATCTATTATCATTATAGTAGTCACATGTAGTCAGCAGGGAATTTTCTGCTTAAATTATAAAATGTTTTCACGATTTCACCATCATGCAAGAATAGAAACAATCTCACACTGACTCACCCTGAACCACCAATAGGGTTTATAACACAAAGAGGGGTCGAGGTATATTATAGCAGGGAATAAAACACTGTCTGTACCTGGGGTAAGAAGGCCTGACATCAAGTCCTAGCTCCATACTGGCTAATGCGTAACTGCCTGAGCTGGGATTTCCTTCTCTACAAAAAGGAAAGCACTTAACTTTGAGCTTTTTCTCAAAGAAAAAGAATTAATTAGCTCTGTAATCATTCTGGACCTTCACCTGTCATCTTCTGTAACATGACTGAGAACAGCTGTCCTCAAACTCGAGCATCATCAAAATCACCTGGATGGTTTTCTGAGCCTCCCATTGCAGGGCCCCAACTCCAGATTTCCTGATGCAGTAGGTCTGGGGCAGAGCGAAGAATCTGCATTTCTAATAATTCCCAGGGATGTTGATGCTCCTGGTGTAGGGACTGTACTTGGAGAACTACTGTAATGTGGCAACACCGCAGAGCCATTCAGTAAGGTGGCACCTCAGGGACTGCTAACGTCAGGGCAGAATGAACGAAATCCTATTCAAGAGGTTAACTGAAAGTTAGGAATTTTTTATAAACCTTTTTATTGAGAGTGATTCCCATTTGTGTGTTCCCATCCAGGAAGGAGAGAATTTAGACCAATAATGATATTAATGATTGCTTTTCCTGCTGGCGTCTTGCCTTTATTTTAAAGAATATGCATCCTAAATGGAAATGTCAGATCATGTCCTGAATTTTTTTTTTTATTGGCTTGGTTTGAAACTCTACCACACTTTCAAATGGGGGGTGGGCAAAGTCTCCATTTACAATATTACATAGCAGACACTACCTAAACCTATGTTTCCATTGATGAGCTGATGTACAATATTTTACTTTCAAAGAAAGGGCAATGATAAAAGGAATAAATTTCCCCCTTTATTTGCCATTTTTAAATTTTATTTATTTTTATATTATTACAAAGTCTGTTTTGTGCCTTTGGGGGTAAAGTCAGCTTGTTCTAATTACATTTATAAAATAAAAGCTTCCTCTGTTCCCCTAATGTTTCACCATTTTTATTGCTTCGCATCTGGATATTTTTAGGGCCTAATATGCAACTTCATGGTTCTGTGAGAACACCAACTGACTGTACAAATATGCATTAAAGCAGTGGGAATTTGAGTTACCTAGTCCAGACAATGCTGACAAAAGCATTGTACATATGAGATTGCAAATATGATTTTTAAAACAATAATAATGGCAAATACATTTACCTAGCTGGGAAAATTATGTGGATTGTTTTTGTTAGTGTTCTTTGTTAGGTTTTTGGTTTTTTTTTGTTTTTTTAAAGACTTATTTGATTTATTCATAAGAAACAGAGAGACAGAGAGGTAGAGACACAGTCAGAGGGAGAAGCAGGCTCCATGCAGGGAGCCTGACGTGGGACTCGATCCCGAACTCCGGGATCCTGCCCTGGGCTGAAGGCAGGCACTGAACTGCTGAGCCACCCAGGCATCCCTAGGTTTTGTTTTAATAAGTTTACTAGATATTATTTGTAAATGTGCTGTGGCCAAGAAATATGAGTCATCTGCTTTACTTCTTATTTTTTTCAAAAAAAAAAAATCAACCTAAAATTATCTATTAAAAATTTTTATATTTTTATGTTAATTTCATCTGAAGGATTCCAGTTAAACCTGATCTTTGTGAGAAATGAAATTAGTAGATATTCATATTTTTTTACACATAAGTTATAAAGTGATTGTAGTGTTCTTAAATTGAACTCGGTTATTTGGAATTATCAGGGAAAATGACAAAAATCAGTCAATTACCCAGATGGTATGATGTAGTCAAAATACCAAATTGACAATGGATTTTGTTTTATTCCTATTCTTTATCTGAAGTTTGGTTTATGTGGATATAATCTATATCTCTGGTATGATTAATAGTACAACCATTTGAATACTTATTTTTAAGCTTCAGAGCTTTCATGATTATTGTCCCCTATCCTCATCATTAATAATGGCCATCTGCACTTTTTTTCCTTTAATGAGTGGAGTGATTTTACTTTATCATCAGTATGTTCTGGGAATAGCACTGTGAATGCTATACCCAGACAAAGAAGTGCCTGAGGTAATTATGGAACCCATCTGAAATTTTAAAATTAAAATATTTCCCAAGCTTTGAAATATTCATTTCAGGCATAAGCTTACCACCATTTTTAACCTACAAATATCCAGTAAAACACTTCTATCCAATCAACTCATTTTTTAATCTGAAATGAATAAAATCAGTAAAAAAAATAAACTCTGCTGTTTTAATGCTGTTATTCTAACCAGTGCCCCCATTAGAGTTAAACTTTATTACCTTTTAAAATGTCTCTTACTTTTCCTTTTTTGAAAGTTAAAGTAAACCCGAAGGTAAAAGGAAAAATTAGCCATACTTGCTAGTTAATAATACCTAGTATCAGGACTAATGTCTACACATTTTGGCTATGTCTGCATAATCCTTTAAAGGTCACTGTTTCTTAATAACCTGAATTCTCTAAAGGCTAAATTTGTGTTCTATAGCACCAAATGATGATATTGGCCCTGTATTTTCCATTGTCTCCAGTCTTTTTATTTATATCTCTCAAGATCTATTTCTACTCACAGCATTTCTGACACCAAATGTGTAGAAGTTTCCTCCCACATCAACCAATTTTCCAATTCTGCAGATGCCAACTGGTTGTCCCACAATTTAATTCAATTCTAACACCACCTATAGTCAAAGCAGACCCCACAGGTTAAGAGCTTGGTCCCACCAGATGGTCCCCCACTTCAGATGCTAATCATAAATCCTGGACTTTTTGTACTTCTGACCAACTGGCTATAAACCAGTAACCACCATAATCTCCTTTTCAGGTCCCATAACTTGCTAGAGAGGCTCACAGAACTCAAGAAAATGGTTTACTTACTATTACTAGTTTATTACAAAGGATACAACTCATGAATGGCCAAATGGAAGATATGGACAGGGCCATGAGCCTGGAGCTTTTATGCCCTTCCTAAGGCACCACCCTTTCAGCAACTCCATATGTGCACCAATCCAGATAATCCCCAAATCCTGTAGTTTAGGTTTTCTATGGAGTTTCCATTGTGTAGGGATGTCCGAGTACATTATCGGCCATTGGTGATTAACTCCATCTTCAGCCTCTCCGCTCTCCATGGAGGTCAGGTGGGTGGAGATTAAAGCTTAACACTACTCATGTGGTTGGCTGCTTTCGCAAACAGCCTCCATCCTAAAGGTATCTAGTGACCCACCAAGAATCACCTTATTAACTTGGACTCAGGTATGGTTAAAAGGGGCTTATTATGAATAATAAAGGATGCCCCTCTCATCCCACCAATAAGGAAATTCTGAAGGTTTTAGGAGCTCAATGTCAAGAACTAGAAATGAAGACCAAATATAAATTTCTTACCACATCACAATATCACTTGTCATTAAACACTACAATTAAGGCATAAGTAGGCTAAAAATCCCAAATTACTAGTAGAAGCCACCCAAATCTCAGAATTACACTTTAGGGACAGTGTAATGGGCCTTTTAAAGTCAAGTCTGATACGTTCAGTCATTCTGTTTCATCAGTCAAGGGGTTATAATGCAACTTATTTGATGTCATATCACACCATATTATCCCAAAGTTAGCCACATTAAACTAATCAAATGTGTTTACTTTTTTTTTTTTTTTCATTAGCATTGCTATGAATATCATCACTATTCTTCTTACTTAAGATGTCATGTACGGTGCACGATGTGTACCAGACCACGGTGTAGTTTCCATTTAAAGAAAGGCATTGCAGCCTTAAGTGAGACTCAGAGAAAAGAATTTAGAATAGCAAATCCAGATAATCTAGAAAGCTTTTAAAAATTGGCACAGTGTAATTCTAGTGTCTTATCGACAAAATCTATGCCTCTGATTATGATTAGAATTGCAGCTTTTTCATTACTCACTTTAAACGCTCCTCTCTTCCATGATTATTTTCTATGATTCTGATTTGATAGATCTGGGATGGGGCCCAGGAATTTATAGCTTTGAAAGCTCATCAGGTGATACTTCTATGCAATCAATTTGCAAACTCTTTAATCATATAGGTGAAGAGCTTAAAGCCCAGAAAGTGAAGTGACTTATCCTGTGAAGGTGCCTGAAATTTTACCGTCACAATTTTCTTTCCCAGAACTTTAAGACTTCTTAGTCTTCAATATTTAAATAGAAATATTCTCAAGAAAGTTTGTGTCAACTATATGACAATAAGATCAAGAACTAGAACCCAGGATATGTAATTAGGGAGAGTAGAAATTCCTGGGAAATGAGGATAATGAGATTAAATTCATTTTCACTTGCATTATTGCACTGGAGAGTGCCAATGATGCAGGAGGGAGGTAGAACAGGGAGTCTTTGCCCTATTGTAAGGGTGTAAAGATAAGTCTAGGGGTAATATAACTGAAGCGCTGAAAGTTTCCGTGACTTCCCCAAATTATACAACTTTGTGCCAGAGCAATAGCCAATAACTCCAAGTTAGTGCACCAAACTCCATACTCTTTCTGCCATTTGCTGCTGAGTGATTATCTAATTTCCAATTATACTTCAGAATGACCTTGTAGTGGGGAATATATGCATAAGGGAAAAAATGTAAATATCTCTATCAGTATCATGCACAAATCCTAACCTAAATGATACAGAATATTTGATATTTATAATTGTCGAAATCTCCCATAAACGTCTTCATTTCAGTTTCTTCCTTCCACTTATTTTGCCATCTTTCCTTCAATCAAGTTTATTTTAAAATTGGAATCCTGTTATTTGAAAGCTTCATTTTCCATAACATGGATATTGTGTTTAAGATGAATCTTTGTCCCACAGCCATGTCAAAATTTAGAAGCCTAACAATAGGCTAAGCATAAGAATAAAATAGTAAAATGTTCTTTCTTGCATTTTGTCTTGTTTTGTTTCACTTTTCAGCAAAAATATGCCAGGATAGAATTTCTGAAAGAATTCATAGAATTTCTTAGCCAGGATTTTTTTTTCTTTTTAAAGATTTTATTTATTTATTTCATGAGAGGCAGAGAGAGAGAGGCAGGCTCCATGCAGGGAGCCCAGCAGGGGACTCAATCCCAGGTCTCCAAGGTCGTACCCTGGGCCAAAGGCTGTGCTAAACCCCTGAGCCACCCAAGCTGCCCTCTTAGCCAGAATTCTTAACCTGAAATTCAAGCCCTCTGTAATCTGGCCCAATATCTTTTTTTTTTATTATTATTATTCCAAATTGCTTTTTCACTACTCTTCTCACAACTGCAACATTCCTCTTATGTTACTGGTTGAATGTTTATGTCGCCCCCCAAATTGAAGCCCTACCCCCAATGCAGTGGTACTAGGAGGTGGGTCTTTTGGGAGAAAAATAGGATTAGATGAGGGCAGAGCTGTCATGCTTTGGGATAATATCCGTGTAAGTCTGAGAGAGCTTGCCTCCTCTCTCCACCGTCCACCATGTGAGGATACAACCAGAAGTCAGCAGTCTACAACCAGGAGAGGGCTCTCACCAGGACCTGGCTGTGCTAGCACATCAATCTCCGATTTCTAGCTTCCAAAACTGAGAAATAAATTTCTGTTGTTTATAAAACACCCAGTCTCTGGTATTCTGTGATCGCAGCCTGAACTAAGACACTTCACCTGAGCAACTCAGCGATCCCATGTGGTTCCTGCTCTTCCTTTCAGAAATATTTTTTGTACATTCTGTTTGCACTCCCAATTTCTAAGGTAGTCAAATGCTACCTCTCAAAACATATTACCAACATCACTTCCCTATGTGCCTCAGTGGAACCTATTCTCTTCCTTTTATGAGTTACGCTCATCATTTCTACCCTAAACTGCAGTTGTTTTTTGGACACTGTCTCTCCTGCAGGACAATGCTTTGCCCAGTTGTCAATTATTCCAGAAATAAATGATTGAATTGATGAATGGATTATTAACCAGACTTTTAAATTTAAGATTCAATTCCAAATGTCTTCATTATTATTAAACAACAGTATAATTCCCATTATCCATGTCTACCAACAAAACAAAACAAAAATACTGCAAAAAATAAATCTATATGATTCCTAAATATATCATTTTGTATCTATTTTTATTGTGATCGCTATGAAGGTCACTAGTATCTATATTACTGTTGAAGAATGTAAAAAACAAAAAGGAGTAATTCATTCTCTCACTGTGTACTTTGAATCAATTATCTCTTAATTCCTTTTTCCCATACCCACATTTAAATTTATAAAAGTACAGATTCCCCAGATATAATACTTTATTTAAGATAAGAAACTGTGGTCTTAAGAATTATTGAAATGCAGTAATCATTTCTTGTTAGAGTTTCATCTCAAAAGAAGCACAACCAGCTTAATTAAAAAAGAAAAGCTGAAAAAATAATTACATATTTTGATAAAATGTGAAAGAAATTTCAAGCTGTTTGGGAACATTTTTTCTTGTGATTTTTCTTCCTGAATGTGCAGTTAAGGAAGATATGTTTTTCTAAACTAAATATGTTTTTAACAAATTCTCCTGATATTTAACAATTAATCATAAAAGGGAATAAAATTATAACGTTTATGATTTTTGCCTAAATATTCTGTGTTAGCAAAGAAATATCTTAATTATATTTCTTTCTTATCTTAATTATATTTCTTTTTATCTTAATTATATTTCAAAGAAATTCCATGATAAAAGAGAATCTTAACTTTAAATACAAAATACTAAAATAATAAGGTAATCAGGATATTAGAAAATATGTTAAATCAAGAAAATGACATTAATTCATTTCTTAAACAAAATGTTGTGACTTTATTCTTAGACTTGGGAGTGAAATTATTGTGCTGTTTAGTTAGGATTGTATACTATTTTTCAACTAAATTCAGATTAATTGCTCAAGTGATGTGAGCAGCTGGACATACATTAGAACAAAACTAGTTGACAGCATTGAATGAAACTAGTTATATGACAGATTCTTCAGTAATATTAATATGTAATGAAGGAGGTAACAACAGGCCTTAAATACATCAAAATGCCATTTGTTTCTACATATCTATTTTAAACAACCACAAATGTGAACAATTATTTAGCAACTCAGCAATGTTTATAAACTCAGCAATAAACTCTTTTTAGTGCAGAGAAAAATTAGGAATAGCCTATGTTTCTGACAAACGTGGAACTTTTAAATTATAGCCTATCTATATACAGATATACAGAACAGTATGTAAAGTGATATAAAAGTGTAATGCCATAGAAAACTGTTGAAGTTATACTAATTTTAAAATCAGATTCTAAAATATAGTTCATGATCATATTTTAAGTTAAATTAAGAAATAAATAAAATAAAATAAAATAAAATAAAATAAAATAAAATAATTTTCTAGTTATTAGGTACAGACCAAACTGCCATAACAAGGAAACCCCAAAACACAATGAATGACATAAACAAGATAGAGGCTTATTTTTCACTCATGTCACATCCATATGAACCAGGACAAGCAGTTACTTGATCCCCATGAAGTCCTCCAGGAACTCAGGTATTTCTTCTGTTTTGACAATTCATGATCCTCTATGGCACAGATTTTAATTTTTCTTTTGAAAGCAGGGGTTCACAGATTTAATGAAAGTCACGAACCCTCAGAGAACCTCAGAGAAATGCACATGTGCTTGCCTGTGTACACGCATACACACACACACACACACACACACTTCTACACCATGGCAGGCTGTGTTCAGGGCTTCACAGATCCCTAACTAGGTTGGATCTGCATGGCTGAAGCTAGCTCATCACTAACCCACATAGCTTACGCTGGAAGAGAGCTGCAAGAGGGGCTGGAAAATCTAGTCGCAAGTTGGGTAGCTATGTGCCCTCTTCAAATCTGAGAGGAGAGTGATGGTCTATTTCTAAAGAGAAACAAGGAAGAGGAGATTTGACTCTGGGAACATTTAGCTGCCTCTGCCACAAATGACATAAAAATACTGATATCTACATGTCAGATACTAATAATACTTATGTCTACATAATGAGAAAATGAGTTAATTTGAATTTCCTTTCACATTCACTTTATCTTTTCAAATTCATTTTATGATATTCAACATTTCTATTTTCTTCTGAATTCCTAAAGATGTCCTTTGAGATCTAGTATGTGAAAAATAATTGTAAATGGTTCATATGTACTATTGAAGAGTAGGTCTTCAATTAATAGGGTTCATATATATCTCTTACATTCCTCCCATTCCTATACTAATTTTGTCTAGTGAGAGAATATAAAAATCCTCTAGTACAATTATGAAATAGTCAAACTTTTTCCTTGCAATGATGTAAATATGTGTTTTTCATATTTGAGACTACATTGTCTTTGAACATGATTTATACTCAAAATAATAAGGTATTATTATTATCGTTGTTTTATACTCGTGGTGAAATATTTTCTTTATCATGTACTGACAATATCCTGTTAATGGTTTTGCATCAAATTGTATTTTGTCTGATATTAGTTCACACACCAGCTTTCTTTTGCTTACTATTTGCCTAGCAAATCTTTTCTTAAACTTCTATATTCTTAATATTTCTGAATTATTTTCCCTTATATGTATCTCCTATGCATTATATGATTAAATTCTTTCTTATGTAATCTAATTTCTGAATAATTTTACTTTTACCATCAGTAATTTTTTGTTTTACTTATCATTTTTTGCTTCTATTTTCTTCTTTTCTACAACCTGCTGGATTGAGTTTACTGTGGTTTTTTTTTTTAATTCCTACAAACTACCCTTATTTTGAAATTATACACTCTATTTCTGTTCTTTAAATAGCTAATTTTAAATTTTTAACATGGATACTTAACAAGATTTCAAGTTAATCAATATCTCTATTCTCTTCCTGAATAATTCAAGGACCATAGAATACTTTAACTCTGATCTTCCATTCGACACTACTTCTATATTATTGTAGTCTAATGATCAACCTAATCTATGGCTGAAGTGGAAAAGGGAGTTTTTTTAGCTCTGTCTGCCATATTGACATGAGATCTATTTTTGAACTTTTATCCCTTAAATTTTTATACTTCTATAATAAAAAAGAGTTTATTTCACAGAGTATTTCTAGAGAGGAGAGATGATTAAATCAAATATGAGTCTGTAATTAAAATTTATTTTATTAAATTAAAAAGAATATAAGGCAAATGACTAATTGTCAAAACCACTATGAGCACTACAGTAGTTTGTCCTAATTTAAAAAAAAAAAAACAAAACAAAGTACTTAGGCAACCATTCAACAGCAAACAAGTTGAAGATACAAAAGTTGAGAGTTTTTGCTAGAGAAATAATATCAATGCTTTGTTTTAAGCTGTGAACATTATTCTATCCTTATTTCATTACTGCCTCATAAGAAGTAAAACTTTTGAGCATGATTTGTAAATCTCAAGGCCTAAAGCTATGAAACATGAAACATACAGAGCTTCAAATGGGAAGGAATTAGAAATTCTTGTACCCCTATCTCACCTGTGCTGTATTTCCATCTAATATTCTGGGTATAAGCAAAAAGGTAACTAATCAAGTGGCATTATTTGAGAGAAGCCAAAACTTCTGCACATTCCCAAATCTTCCTATTTAGCCCAAAAGTCTCTAAAAAATCACCAGAAGAGTCACCTTCAGGTTTCAATCATCATTTCATAAAAAAAGAAATACATACAAGACCAATATGTACATTCAGTTGATTAACACATAAAATATAACTCATAAGCGATATAAATGTTTTGTATATATCCTCATTTCGTCTGAATAATGTATCCCTTTTGTTGCTTTCTAAAGTTCCTTATTAAAAACAACAGACCAGTAGAGAGTACATCGGGATAGTCAAAGTCAAGAATCGATATACATCTGCCAGGTATATTTACTAAAATCAAGACCCTAAAGTAGAATATGTTTCTGATAGTCTATGAACTGAGGTTACCAAAATGGCCTTTACCCTTCTTGAATCTAGCATTCAAAATAAACTCCTAGATGTCTCAGTGATGATGATGATAGCATTGAGAGTCCTCTGTACAAGTGCTTCATATAAACAATCTCATTTACACTTACCACATTCCTATGAAATAGGTCATTATTATAAGGTCATTTTACAGGTGCACAAACTGAGACTATCAGAGAGTAATTAACTTGTAGAAGTTCATATATTAAAATATAGTAGTCCTGGGATTCGGCTTGCTTAATTTCAAAGCTATGCATTTAACTGTTAATCTAAATTGTCTTTTTACTCTGAAATGTTTACATAGCATCTTTGCCTTCCTTTCCTTCACTCCCAAAAGACCCCTAGAGTTCATCTCATTCTTTTTTTTTTTTTTCCCTATAGCAAATCCATAGGTGCAGCAAGAACTTTAATTCTCACATACACTGAAACATGGGTACAATTGAAGAGCTGCTTTAATTATTGCCAGCACCCTCTCAGGGATATTGTTCAATGAAAGATAATGTTGAAATCAAAGGTGTCCCTAGGTATGAAATAGCCAATTTTGTAACAAGTGTAATCATGAACAGTCAGTGGCTGTTCTTGGATCTTCTCCAGCACACACCCCTGAGAGTGGCAATTTTTGTCCATTGCTTATTTTAAATAGTAGTCAGTAAGAATTTGGATAGTGATAGAGTGGTTAGTGTTTTCTTGGCTTTTAGTAAGAAGAAAAATGTCAGCACACTTCTTGATGATACCAATTTTGTCGTCTTTAAAGGACTGAGACAGCACTTGTTTATTGTTGAAACCATGTTTGAAAAGAATCTCCAGTACTCTCAGTCTAAAGAAAAGATGTTCTTTTTTTGTCTTTGACTTCATATGTGGAAGACATATTGAATGAAGGAGATGATTTTGTCATATTAGGCAGTCCTTTACCTCCTTCCCCAGTGTGTTAGCAGAAATCAACAATAAACAATATTGAAAAGAAAAGTTATGAATGTTTTAATGGAGTGGAGAAAAACAGCCAAAGAGCTGATTTCTAGAACCGCAGTGACCTAGATGTAGGACCCACTGAGTTCCTACTTCTGTTGTACTTACCTTGACATCTATTGCACTTTTAGTGTAGTGATTATATAGTGTATTTCTGAATAGAAATGCCCATGCACACAAATAGTTGGATTTCTTTTACTTTCATAAACTATATTACACAGATATTCAAAGCAAATTCTATCTTTAACATCTCTCCAGAAAATGTTTTTTATTAAAGTTTCAAAATAAAGGTAATGCCTCACTTGTAATCTTATATTGGAGACTGATGATACTATAATATCTTTTCTCTTTTGGATAAAAGACAAGATTTTTTTTCTCTTTTAGCATTTATCAACAAACAAAGATGTCAAAAAAGCAATAGAGTGTTATAACTCTTTCATACAACATTTTATTCTCAATATATTTGCTAGATTGGTAAAGATCAAAACAATTTTTTTGTAAGAGGAAACCTCATTTTCAAGAGGTACCATTATCACATAAAATCTCCAGTAAACTAGTGCCTTGTATTTCAGTGACTGCCATAAAATTGCTAGAACCTTGTTAAAAGGTAGAGATAACCAGGAAGTGTTTGCTAAGGAGAGAAGGTAACTATTCAATTAAATAGTTGCTTTCAAAGAAACAGAAACTCAAATTAGTCAATCCATCTCTCCTAATAAACTTCTTCCATTCTTAGCAAAACAGTGTTCATTTGGTCAGGTTTTATTCCTATACTTGGAGAAATTAGAGTATGTTCTGAGATATGCTATAATAAATGGTAATATATATATAATATATATATTATATATATCAAAAAAGAATAAGTGAAATATCAACTAAAGCACAGCACATGACCTAATCCACCCTATCCACAGCCCTCTGCACACACAAGCATACCCTCAACGGCCCCACAACCAAATATGAATCTAAAACTCAACTAACAATCAGAAACAACCATATCACTCAGAGCTGATCTTTGATAAATCATTATAAAAAACAAAGAAACTAAATAAAATGCTAAATGTTAGAGATAACTCACAAACGTAACCAATGAAGAAATAAAATACCTGACACACTGTTGGCTACAAAATTATTCACAGGTTTGGTAAATAGAGTTCAATGACTAGCGAGTATATAAGTCACTGATGTGCTACATACCTAGGCTGTACAAAGACACAATGACCTTGAAATGACGCAAAATAATCAGCCTACAACCCTTGTGATGTTTGTTCCTTTACAAAAACGTGCGAGGATTCAGAAAAATATATTGATGTCCATTTAGCTTACCAATGACGCAATCCAGATTCTTAGTAAGCAGTAAAATTCTCTTCCCCAGGGAGAGTTGCACAAATTGTCTTATCTGCTTCTGCAGTCTGAGTTAACTATTCTCAAAAGTTCTCTGAGTGTATTCTGGTTGAAAGGAAAGTTGCCAGTTTTTAAGGTAAAATTTGATGGAATAGTTCAGGGAGAAAAAAATTTTTAAGGACATTCATTCACTTAACATACACAAGAAATTGCATGTTTTCAAGAAATAATGGTTGAAATGTGAATTGCTTGAGAATCTTTGGAAGCTACTGTCTGTAACAAATGGCACTGCTGACCCTTTAGGAATGTGTCTTATGCTACACAGTATGAAATAAAGTGCCTATTTTGCCATTATTCATTAATTTGATCAGGAGGCTATATTGTGATACCCATAGAGATTAAACCGGAAACTCATGTTTTTATTCTTAGCAGTGACTCAGACTTTAGAATTGAGAACATTCTGACAAGGTTTCTGAATGATGCCAAGCAATATCTTTCTTGACAGACATAGATTTCAACATATTTTTCTTATAAATCATTCACAGACTTTAATTTTATTTTGTATTTAGAAAAAGTAAGAAAGTCACCTACTGTGTTTAGTTACAGGGTAGAAACAAGTAGTCAAAGTTCTGATATGACTTAGGAAAAGAGCGCACAGCTTTGGAGTCATACTTAGGTTCTAATGGTCTGTCATTTCCCACACATGTGATATTAGGCAAGTCTGTCAACTTCGTTGCATTTGTTTACTTATCAATAAAATGGTAATAATACATGCCTTACAGGGCTATTTTGAGGGTTAAATCAGGTCACAAATAAGTAATATCGGTAGAGTGTCTGGTACAGCCTTCTTAGATGCATTCAGCGTCGAAAGAAATTCTAATCGTCTTCAGCACCAATATAAGGTTATATACCAAGGCCAGGTCTGAAGTCCTATCAGATATAAAGGGAAAAGTTCAGTATCAGGATTGCTCTTGTAAGGTGTGCTTGATGACAAATTATTCGTTTGACTTTGCTCTTTCATTGAACTGATTTTGATTGGCTTTGGGAAATCAACCAAAACAGTTCCTGAGAGCTGTATTAACACAGATTTCAGTTTGCTCTTTTCTAGGCTCACCTAATATATGAAGGTAAATAGGACCAAAACCCAGACGTGTATATTGAATGCTTAGGGTTTCTATTAATTGTAATATTTACTCAATGAGTCATCAGAGACAAGGGTTACTCAGCAGATGCCAAGAAGAAAACTGCCTATCTTTTCCAAATTGCAGTATGATATTTTAAAGCCTCATCAAAGCCACATGGTCAGTGTTAAAAATTCCAACCATGCCAGCGAGTTAAAAAACAGGCTAGATAAAAAGGTAGTTCTTACATTATGTTCTGGGAATAACACTCATTTGAAATCACACTCCAGTTTAAAAATTAAACTCTAAAATGCAATATAAAACATCGCTACTATGATGGGCATATTTTGTGCGTCTGGAAGAATCTTTTAACATATGCTTTTAAAAAGTGATTATGGCCACACAAGTTAAAATTAGATTAAGCAATAGAAAACCCAGCTTTAGAGCAGAAAGGCAAAAAAGCATATTTTAGTTAAATGTTATATTTAGGCAATACAATTAAAGTATCTGAAAATTAATAAACATCTTCTTGGGTTTCAGAAGAATTGTGTATAAAAACTTTTGTAGGATTTAATCCTGTTGCCAACTAAGATATCAGATTTCGAAATAAACATATTAAAATTAAAACGGTTCTTTCAAAACAGTGAGAATAAAAAACGATTTGTATACAATCAAGACAGGTAATGATGCAAAAAATTGCTCCATAAATCAATCAACCCTCTATACTTGTTTCATTAAAGGATAATATACTGGGATATCATTTCAGCAACATTGCCAAAGCTTTCCAGATTTGATTTCAATCCAAAACTTTTAGCGGGACTCAGCACTTTAAGAAACAAAGCAACAAAGGAGAAAGGAAAATCCAGTGCAGATGTACATTTCCATGATATTTAATGCATAACAGCATAGTTGTAGCATATTAGTCATCATGGCAAGCAGCCTACAAAAAATATTAAAGAAACCTGAAGACAAGCTGAATATTCCTGTTCAGTCCCCCTATAACCTATATTATAAAGGCTTTAATATTTATAAATAATATATTAATTTCATGAGCATTTTTAGTTATATAATTACATCTTTCCACAATTTTTTAAAAATTTGGCAGTAATTGTGGGGGTTGGAGACAGGTGATGTATTAATCAACCATCAGAGACTTAACAATATGCCCAATAAGCCACTAGGCTATTTGAGTCAAACAGTTATATCCTTTTCAGTTGTCACTTCTAATCAATTATCAGTATTTATTGACAAGATACATACACTTCTTTGTGTTGCTTTTTCAGAGTCATCTACATACGATGAACCTAACATACACAATGACATAAAAACTTAGAGAACAAATAAATGCATCTGGAAAAATAAAGCCTAAAGAAGAGTGTGAGTATAGCATAAACAAACACTCTTGGAATTAGAGAATACTTAAAATCTCAGATCTATCACTTACTAGAAATCACCAAATTGAATCCCTCTATTCCTTCTGTTTCACCTATAAAATAAAAAATATAATATTGAAATGGAATGTTGCTATGCCATTATTTTCAGGCATCATTATCTCCCTAGAAAATTCAAAGGTAACTAATATTTATAAGTTATAATTCAGTAAAAGTAACAAAAATAAGTAATTTTCTAATACACCAGAATGACCTTTGAGAAAAATATAATGAAAAAAAAATACTATGCCCCAAATATTGAGTATCTAGGAAGAAGGCCTATTAGAATTATATAGGACAGAAATGAAACATACCATCAAAATTTACTGAAGAACTTTAATATGAAAGGAGAATTGAGAAAATGGAAGACTGTGGACAGTTTTTCTTGATGAAAGAAAAAAAATTAGTACTTCCAAAATTAAGTTTATAATGTCAAGAATCTTAATAGAATCTCCAAGAGGGTGTCTGCATCCTGACAAGTCTCTTTTAATGTTCATGTGGGGAAAAAAATTCAGAGGGCACCTGGCCAAGACCACCTGAATTTCCCCTCAACTTAGGTAGGTTCCTGACTGACTTTAGGATTTTGACCTCCCTTCTCTGAGATTATTTACTTTAGAAATTTTGCAATTGTAAATTCTTACTCTGCCATTCTGAGATGTAAATAATTTTGTCCCAGACTCTTGCCATTTTCATATATCAGGAACATGTTTCTCGAGAACCCGGGAACCATTCCTTTGAAATACAATCATCAAGTAAGGTAGTGCCCTTCTATCCCAGTCTCTGGGGGAGGGTGGGAGCCTCATTTCCACGAAGTACCCCACTGCACATACAGATGGTCTAGTCACGTTGACCAATCCCCCCTTATAACCTGCAATACTTTTCTACTAATTCATCCCAGCACTTAAAAATGCTCCCATCTTTAGGGTCAGCAAAATTGAGTTCAATCTCTCTCTCTTCCAACAGGTGTGACACTTTTCCAAGGTGGCCAAAGCTTTAGAATCCCCTGCAGAGCTTTTTAAACCAGACTGCTGGGCCCTACCTTCAGTTTCTGATTTAGTAGGTCTAGGAAGGGCCAAGAATTTTTCTTTCTAAATCTGTACCCAGATGCTACTGCTGTTGCTATTTTGAAGACCAGACTTTTTTTTTTTTTTTTTAAAGATTTTATTTATTCATGAGAGACACAGAGAGAGGCAGAGACAGATGCACGCTCCCCACCAGGAGCCTGACGCAGGACTCCATTCAGGACCCCGGGGTTGCGCCCTGAGGCAAAGGCAGATGCTCAACCACTGAGCCACCCAGGCGTCCCCAAAACCAGACTTTGAGAAACAATTATCTAAGGCATTTTCACAGCACCACCAGGTTTACACAGTAGATCCTATTGTGTGTCAAATGAAATGTATTTTATAGATTATTGTAATGAGAGGGAACCATGGATTCTTCTTTGTTATTGGTACATGGCTAGGCAGACATTGGCAAACTTGGTCTATTTCAAAAAACATCCATGATCAAAAAAAAAAAATATATATATATATCCATGATCTTGATGTATTGTCTATTATGCTCTATATTAGTTTCTTAGGGCTGGCACAACAAATTACTATTAACTATGTGACTTAAAAGAACAGATTTTTTTTCCTCTCTCACAGTTCTAGAGGCCAGAAATACAAAAAATCAAGGTATTAGCAAAACTGGTTCCTTCTGGAGGAAGGAGGGTGAGGGTGACTCTGTTTCATGCCTTTCTCTTAGCTTCTGGTGGTTGCCAGCAACTTTTGGTATTCCCTGTTTTGTAGATAAATCATTCAAATTTCTGATAGCCTCTGCCATCATGTAGAGTACTCCTTGTGTATTAACTAATTGAATCTGCAAAGACCTTATTTCCAAATTATGAGACTCTCGGTGGACACTGGGCAACCCAATATATGCTCTAACCTGGGGTTTCTCAACTGCTTTGTTGTCAATGGTTACAAGTGGCAAAATATGGTTTCTGGTTCTTTCTTAGCTCTCAGGATGACTGGGAGGAGTGGAGGGCATGCAAAGTCCACATCCCTTGGCACTACATTGAACCTAAGTACTCTGTGTGCCACACAAATATCGTCATTTTCTATGCAGACCACAATGTGAAAAACACTGGAAAGCGCTATAACCAAATGAGCTAAACAAATACAAATAAACTAAGGGTGATAATTTTATATTCCTTTTTCACCACAATCAGCTCATAGTATGCTGTGTTTTCTTAAGAAGTGCTGTAGAAAAGGAAATTAGTTCTCCTGTGCTCCATTCTGGAAAAAAGTCCATGGTCCTACCCCAAAATCATTTCATTGGAGTCTTATATTCCTTAACTTTAAGGCTCCATTATTTTGTATTTCAATAATTGGCAATCTTGCAGGAAACATTTATTAAGTGCCTACTCTGTGTCAAGCTAAGGATGCAAACATCCTTAGCCTGATACAGCCTCTAACCTTATAGAGTTCAAAATTCAGTGGGGGATACAACTCAAAAGGGATAATTACAAAACAATCTGTCAAATTCTGATATTGAGATATACAGAAGGAGCTCCTCCTTATAAAATGTGTCCACACAGATCTCATTTCTTTCCCCAGCATCCTGTGAAATAAGCAAAGGAGTGATTAACCCCACCCTAAAGATGAGGAAATCGAGACTCAGAGAGGTTAGGGAACATACCCATGGTCTATAACTAGAGCAGGAGCACAGGTTTTAGCTTCTCTTCCATTGCTGTCCCACTAACCCCATCTGTCTGTCTCCCACAGAGACCACTCTCCATGGTCTTTTGTTCATCAGGTTCAAGACCAAAATATCACCACTTCAGGCGTCAATAAACAAGCCTTTTGGGGTATGGGGAGCACTAGAGCCCAAGTCCAAGTTCTTTGTCCCGAGGCCCTTCCTTTGAGGGTAGTGGTGGAGTCAGGCCACACGGGACTGAATAAAAGACAGGGCAAAAACATAACTCTGCAACACTTTAAGTCTCATTTTTCCTCAAAATTGACTGCACTGGTGCCAACTTCCCAGATTGTCAAATCTGTTCTAGCACACTTTCCCATCCTCATGCTCATCCAGAAACAAGAGCAAGAACAAAAGTGTTTCTTTTCAATATGTTCCCTAGGCAAGCAGAAGCCCCTCCCTCACAAGTCTGACTGAAGAATGCATCCCAAACAACTTTGCGTTCAAAGTTTCCAAGGAGAAAATGAAAATTTCCAGAAGAGCTGTGATTTCTAGATATACAAAGTAATCATGCGTGTGCGTGTGTGTGTGTGTATACGTGTGTGTGTCTGCCTTCCTAAACTAAAACCAGACATGGGAGATTATGAAAACAAGGAAATATAAAGAAGATGTTTTCATTGCTCTTAATAACATTTTTCACTATTTAATGTCAATAATACATAATTATATTCCTATATAAAAAAATTCAAATAAAAACAGATATATTCAGAAAAAAATCCAGGAGTTCCTTGCACTTCGTACCCACAACCCCAAGTCCGTGCTTTGGGTGCAGCCTTTTGTTCTAATCCTATTGTATATATTTGCATACATAGGTGTGTACTTAGACATAGGTATCTTCAGGGCTTTTTTCATAAATAAATCATCTTTACAAGTTGCTCTGCAACTTGAGGTTTTCAATTTAACAATGCCTTGAAAATTTTACTTGTCTCAAGGCATACAGAGCAATCTCATTCTTTTGTAAAGACTGCTTATTATTCCAAAGTATAAATGACTCATAATGTGTTTACTGACTCACTGTGTTGATTCTGTGGTGTCATTGCAGTTTTTCCACGAAAAATTCGCCATCTCTGGTGGACTTCATTCCACCTCTCTGCCTCATGACTGGCCTTTAAATATGTTCCACACCAAAGCATGACGTTAGGAAAGGATCCCAGTAAACAGGGTGGAAATTTCTATTTATTATTTTCAGTTTTGGGTAGAGCTACATATTTATAGAGATGAAGTCAGTGACACGTGAAAAATAAGCCAATAGAAAATCCATGTGTTTTAATACAATTGATTCTTATTTTTCAATTAGAGTTGCACATATAGAGAAACCAATATAATGATCTCTTCTTGAAATAGCACTCATAAATTACCATTGATGGGAAGAGTTTTACTGCTAAAAAGATTACAGAGTATGTAATTTTAAACATTATAAACAATGAATTCTCCCTCGCGTTTACATTTTCACATTTTATAAAGTTCCAAAGCACTCCCTCAGAGCCAAAACAGCCTTATTTGGAAGTTCTTTGGGAAATTGTTTCCGGACCATTTTTGCTTTCAGGCATCCATTCTCAGAGGGAGCTGGCCCTCCAGCCCCAGGAAATAGTCATCACTTGAAGCCATTATGCAAAACTCACTAAATAGAGATAAATTAGTGATTCACAAGCAAAATCCTATATGACTCTTTCCAGTCCACAGCTTACTCCCCAAATCTCATCTAAACCAAAGAAAGAAAAATAATAAATAAATAAATAATAAATAAATAAATAAATAAACAAACAAGCAAACAAACAAACCAAAGAAAGGGGGCAGCCCAGGTGGCTCAGAGGTTTAGCGCTGCCTTCAGCCCAGGGTGTGATCCTGGAGACCCGGGATCGAGTCCCACGTCGGGCTCCCTGCATGGAGCCTGCTTCTCCCTCTGCCTGTGTCTCTGCCTCTCTTTCTCTCTGTGTCTCATGAATAAATAAATAAAATCTAAAATAAATAAATAAATAAATAAATAAATAAATAAATAAATAAATAAACCAAAGAAAGGTAGTCCAATTCTACACTGAAGAAATCTTCAAAATTATAGGCAGAAAAGCAGTTTTTGAGGGAACAGAGATTGGTTGATACTGCACTGCTTAATATATAGCCAAAAAAAAAAAAAAAGACCACAGGATCAGATAAATGGTTTGTTTTATTAGCTTGTCATTGGCCAGGAATAAATGGCCCCAGGGTTATCACTCCACGGAGTGAAAAAGTCATTTGAGACGGATCCTGCCTCACTGCCCCTCCTCTAACTTTGCTAAGGGTTATACTGGAATAATAAATGTGTAAACTTTTGTTGTAGCCGTATTAGAGTGAATCATAATACCGCTCTGTTGTCATCATTCCAAGAAAGCCCTGATCAAACCTGGAAAAATGACTGTGTATCAACTTTTTCTTCTCCTCTTCTTTCCTTCCTTCCTTCCTTCCTTCCTTCCTTCCTTCCTTCCTTCCTTCCTCCTTTTTTCCTTCCTTCATTCTTCCCTCCCCATTTCCCTTTCTTTCCTTCCTTCCATCTTTCTATCCCTTCTGCCATCCTTTCTTTTTCCTACTCTTATATAGGATTTCTCAACCTGAACACTACTGACATTTGAGGCCAGATCATGCTCTCTTATTGGGGGCTGTCCTGTGCGTCACAGGAGTTTAGCACCATCCCTGGTCTTTACCCATTTGGTGCCAGCAGCGGCCCCTGAGTTTTGACAACAAATGCATCTCCACATACTGTCATATACACCCTGCAAAATCACCCCCTTAGAACACCACTGTTGTAGCATTTGTTAATTATGACATTGATTGAAGCAAAATTCCTAACCCAACCTTTTCCTAATCTACATACCTTATCAGTCTGTGAACTGACTTTACCTTTCGCCTTGCAGGTACCGTCACCTCAGCTATTCAACATCCTGCTCAGCCCAAGAATGGGAGTATAACAAAATGATTACAATAAAAATAATTAGCGGCTTCTGTTTCAAGCACTTTAACATATTTTTATACAACCTCTTTGTGATTCAGTTTCCTCATCTGTAAAAAGGAAATAATAATAGTAACTACCTGAAGGATCTTGCAAGAACTAAACAAATTAACATATGGAAAGCATTTAGTTGGGTCTGGCAGTTAGCAAATGCTGCCTTAAGCGTTAATGATTCTTACCTCTATTGTTATTGTTATCATACTTCCAGTTAAGTCTCACCACTGCCTTAGCCAACTGGGGAGCTGGGATGTAAACATGAATCTACTTTTAATACCCAAGCCTGAGCTCATAAACATTAATGTTGCCTCAAAAGGAGAAACATTAAAAATAACATATTAAGAGCTAGATTCGTAATTTTAAATTTTCTAGAATCCAGATTTTAAGAAGTAAAGAGAGGTACGCCGGGGTGGCTCAGCAATTGAGCGGCTGTCTTCAGCTCAGGGCATGATCCCAAGGTCCTGGGATTGAGTCGCACATCGGGCCCCCTGCAGGGAGCCTGCTTCTCCCTCTGCCTCTGTCTCTGCCCCCCTCTCTCTTTCTCTCTCTCTCCCTATGTCTCTCATGAATAAATTAATAAATCTTTTTTAAAAAATAAGAGAAACAAGAGAAAGGAATTTTATATTTTACTTTAACTCAATATATTAAAATATTAAAATTTCAATATGCAGTCAACATAAAACATCAATGAGATAATTTATATATATTTTTTGGTAGTCCTCAAAATCTGGAGCTTACAGCTCATCTCAGCCTGAAGTAGATACATTTCAAGTGCTCAATAGCCATATGTGGCTGGACTACTATATGGGACACATAGGATTAAAGACAAATCAAGGACACCGTACATGTGAAGAGCCTCCCTCCCCATCATGTGCCAATCATGTGGTTGAATGTATTTATTTCCTCATTCAATTGAATCCTTTTTTTATGAAGTGCCTGTACCTTGCTACTCATTGTATAGCATACACGATTGGAAGTGCTTTGTAGTTATTGAACAGAAACAGAAATGCAAAAATGAATAAATGCATGAATGAATGAGAGAGTGAAATAAGTTAAAAACCAATAGCAGGCCATGGAGATATATATATATATATATATATATATATATATATATATATATATATTATGGATATGGATATATACATATCCTTAGAAAGTAAGCTAGAATGTAGGCAAGTTTGAAAATTGAAAACCTCTATTGTAATACTCATTTGGCTGTTGAAAGAAAAGTGTCAGAGCTATAACAGACGCACAACTCAAGTCTCCTGCTGTCAATCTGATAAAAGCCTGAATATTTTCACATTAAAAATGCACATTAAATTTTTTTATGCATTCACATCCCACCTGTAGAATTACATGATTGTATAAAATTCATTTTAAACTCTCCTGAGGATAGAATGTAAGCAGAATCTCTTTAGAACATTTTACAGAAATATCACAAAAAAATGGACAGTTGATATGAATGCAAAAGTCTGAATTATGCCTAAATAATAGGAGTTTGAGCCTCAGATAACATTCTTTTAAGTGGTGAGTAAATATGCTCAGTTGTTTGAGCTGTTTTGAACATCATTCCTTATACACTGTTTTTCCTTAAAATATGGAGCCCAAGCCAGACATAATAGTCTAGATCATCGAACGAGCACAGGATCCAATGAAATTATTAATTCTTTTAATAAATTTGGCAATTATAAATCTGTTCATTATACTAAATTTTAAAAACCCTGCCAATTCACTTCTATAGGTCATTTTCATATATAGGTCCATGAATCAAACCCTGCCCAGTATATATGTCCATACATATACATAAAATTAAACTCTAACAGTGTCCTATGAGCTCTTATAAGATATAATCTTCTTAAGTTTCAGTCCTGTTTCCAGCTTTTTAGATCAAAATTCATTTTGCTTCTGATGTCTAGCATATTCACTAACTTTCCTACCTTTATGGCAATGACAGATCTGATCAGCACATCCATATCTTCATCCAAATATTTATAAAAATATTAAACAAGGCAAAATTTAGGAGGAAGTTCTGTGGGGTGGCACTAGGTGCAATAGTTCTCAAATTTCATATGCAAAAGAATCACCCTGGGGAGCTTCTTTAAAATGCAGACATCTGGGCCTCTCCTTCAGTAATTCTGATTCAATGGGTCTGGAGTAGGGCCTAGGAATATAAATTTTTAAAAAGCACCTGTGGAAATAAACGAAGAACACTAAATGAGAGCAAGCAAAGGCTATTTATTCAGAGCTTGCTATCGCTAGGGAGTGAGCCCTATCTCTTGCATTTGACAGAGATAGGCAGAGAAGCAGAGAGCCGTTATCCTGGCCAGGGGTGGAGGGGTAGGAGGGGTGGGGGTGTTGGGGGGGGAAGACTTCAGGTGTTGGGGTCTGACTCTTTGGGTGTCTCTCTACCACCACCACCACCACCCCACCCCACCCACATTCAAATGTTGAAACCTCAACTCCCAATGTCATGGTATTAGGAGGTAGGGCCTTTGGGAGGTAATTAGATCATGAGGATGGAGCGCTTAGGAAAGAGACCTCAAAAGCTTTCCCACCCCTTCTGCCATGTTAGAACACAGCAAGAAGGCTGCCTATGAGCCAGGCTCTCACCAGACACTGAAATTGTCTGAGCTTTCAGCCCAGATTCCAGAATTGTGAGAAACAAATATTTATTGTTTAAACCACCCAACGGTATTTTTCTTATAGCAGCCCCGAAGACTAAGATATCAGATATACCCAATTGAAGACTGTTGACATGGGAAAGCTGCAGGCAGGCTAAGAAGAAGTGGGGCATCTTCTGTGACTTGTTAGAGGTCCATATTTGGCCTTCTCCCATTAATCCTAAATTAGAAGCAGAGGCAAAAATTAGGACACTGTCAGTTATTAAGTCCTGGCCACTTGGGGCCAATTGTTACAGGGGCTATTATTTGGCTTCCTGGGCTGTTTGATACTGATAATAGTCTGACTTCCTTGCTAGTTACTCTGCATAGTAGGTTGGCCTATTAGGCTGGTTGCTACAGATTGCGGGTCAGAGTTTTATTTTTATAGGGAGTCTAGTCACTGTCCATTTCTAAACTGTCTCCCATGCTCCAGGAAATTCTGATACAGGAGGTTCTCACACACAGCATGCCAGATGTTTAAACCACTTATCTTTATCTTCCTGGTTGACGCTGATTAAACCAGGCTCTCCTCCAGTTGACATTTCCCCATATGGCCACAATCCATGAGGACATTCAGATAAAATGACCAACTGGAATAAAAATCACTTCTTTGTGTAACCCTTCACAATTTACAGTTTCTACATTTTTTTTCATATTTAATTTTCATACCACCTTCATTTATGAGGGACATGATTCCATATTCTCAAACCAGTGGAGGATGCATTCTTAAATATTGCTAGCAGCAATGAAAAACGGTCCAGTGACTTTGGGTAACTTCCAGTTTGGAAAACCATTGGAACTGTCATGGCGGATACATGACTCCATACATTTGTCAACCTCCATGAAACGGTATTTCACAAAGAGGAAATTTTACTCTATGTTAATTTTTAAAAATCAGCCAAGATATAAGAGGAATCTAAAATAGAATGCAGTCTGCGACAAAGAAATGTAAGTGTATGAATAACATAGGTACACAGGCGGGAGTGAGTAAGAAAAGAGCTGACCTAAGTAAGCTTGCAAAACAGTGATTTGACTATAAAGCTAAAGATAAAAGAATTATACACAAACACAGTACTCTAGTTGGTAAATTTGTTTCTCACTGGGGTATGTGTTAGTAATTCTGCAACCACTATATATATATATATTGAGGAAGTCAGACTATTATCAGTATATACATATTGGGTCAAACAAATATGCAAATAAATTATAAATAACAGAAAAAAAATACCTGGAGACCCTATTCTTGAAAAAAAAAAAAAAAAGACAAGATTTCTAAAACAGATAAAATATAAAATTGTTTGCATCCAGGACAAGGCAAATAAATATTTGTAGCATGAAATTTGAGTCCTAGAGAATAACACATTAATACAAGGGAACTGGGCATTTCTAAGCATGATACAGATAACAGAGCCTGTATTTCTTTCTGCTTTTGATTTAGAACTTCTCTATAGCAAGAGTGATCAATGATAAGATAAAAAATATAATAAACTGCTACAAGTATTTCAAAATAGTAGCAATAAGTAAAATCATCAATCAAAAAAAATTTAAGGCTTTAAACCACCATATAACAAGGCCTATTACTATCAGTTATTGAAGTCAGCACACTGGATTACAACAGGAGATAACAAAATATTTAAGTGTCAGATGATCAGTGGTGATGGTTTTCCTAGAGATTGTGCATTGTGGAAAGAAAATTAAAAAATGGCTAAGTTATGATCAGAATGAGTTTGCTCCTGTTCTTTTCAATGGTATTGAGGTACATAAAAGGAAGGAAGCTGTACTGTAGAATCATTTGAAACCTATCATAGATGAGAAAGATCCCTCTCCTCATTTAACTTCATTTTTCACAGGTGGGATCTACTTTGCAGAGTTGCTTTACCACTTTCCGTGGCATTTATTGATAGTGTTCACTCTCTGGGGAACTGAGCACTTTCACCAAAATTCGTGACCCATATATTTTACTTTAAGTCACTCTGGCTCTCATTTAATGATAGAATTAATTCATGTTTTGCCATTCTGTGCGAATTTCGCTGCATAGAGCCTATGGTTTTCATCAGAAATGCAAAAAGTTCAGTAAGTAAAGCACAAGACCTTAAGCAAAACTAACAGCCTTGCAGTCAGAATTTTGATTGTCTTGCTACTTCCTTGCTATGGGCAATGAACTTACTCTGGGCCTGTTTCTTTGACTGCCAAACGCTGATAGTAATCACTTCCCTGCTCTTTCCACAGGGGTGCCAGGAGGACCAAATGAGATTAAGGAAGATTAGTGCTTTGTTATCTCATTACATAAAAACTAAACAAATGAGAGTTGTTATGATGACTCTAACTATTAACGAGAAAATTCTTGACATGAATGAGAATCAAAAAAAAATCTTTTTATGGACAGAAATGTTACATGATCAGTGATTTGCTGCATGGATCAAATGATGTGATTCTGAAAATCATCAATAGGACCATTAAAATATTCTTCCAAGTATAGAATATTCAATGATAAAGAAAAATCCCGGGGCACCTGGGTACCTCAGTTAGCTGAGGGTCTGCCTTTGACTCAGGTCAGGATCCTGGGGTCCTGAGATGCAGCCTGCCATTGGGCTCCCTGCTGAGCCTCCCAATGGCTCCCCCTCTGCCTGCCGCTCCCCTGCTTGTGCTCTCTCTGTCAAATAAATAAATAAAACCTTAAAAAAAGAAAAATACTAGTAAATTATAATGTAATAACAAAAAATTTATGAGTATCAAAAATTATAATTATGAGAGGAAATAGAAGTCCTGATACTCTCCTTTCCTTACTTAACTAAGAAGTAAATAAAGCACACAAATCCATTCACACAAATCCATTGGGAATTCTTCTCTAAAGGCATACCTCTGGGACATTCAAAAGATATGAAAGTTGAACATAAAGGAAGAGTTATTGATGGTAGAGTCTTGTCATTAGGGAAAGATTGACCTCTCTTCAATCACACCAGGTGGCAATTACTTGTTCTTACATAAAACTAGATCTGCTTTTGTCAAGTCAATGAAGGCAAATAAAACAAGGGGTTTCTTGTGTTAATCCTGGAGATCCTATGATATAAAGAGAAAACCCTGGAAAGATTAGGAGGCCTCATTTCTAGTCTTAGTTCTAACCTGTTATTAGCTACTTTGGACCTCAAATTTTTTACCAATAACATTGCCCTACCTGGGATCCCTGGGTGGCTCAGCAGTTTAGCGCCCACCTTCAGCCCAGGGTGTGATCCTGGAGTCCTGGGATCGAGCCCCACGTCAGGCTCCCCCCGCCCCCATGGAGCCTGCTTCTCTTTCTGCCTGTGTCTTCGCCTCTCTCTCTCACTCTGTGTCTCATAAATAAATAAAATCTTTAAAACAAAAACAAAAACAAAAACAAAAACACTGCCCTACCTACTCCAAAAGGTGTGAGTGTGGAGAGAGAGAGAGAGAGAGAGAGAGAGACAAAAAGAGACAGAATGAGAAAGAAATGTCAAATAAAATAAATATGAAAGTGGTAAAATAATGACGTTTATCAAGAGTGAGATTACAGTTTTACATTTGAGAACTAATTGTACCATACAGTAAACCCAGTGATTAAAAGTCTGGCATGGGGACACCTGGGTGGCTTGGTGGTTGAGCCTCTGCCTTCAGCTCAGGTCATGGTTCCAGGGTCCTGGGAACGAGTCCCACATTGGGCTCCCCGCAGGGAGCCTGCTTCTCCCTCTGCCTGTGTCTCTGCCTCTCTCTCTGTGTCTCTCATGAATAAATAAATAAATTCTTAAAAAAAATAAAAATATAAAAATAAATAAAAGTCTGCCCATAGGGGCACCTGGGTAGCTCAGTCGGTTAGACATCCAACTCTTTTTTTTTTTTTTAATTTTTATTTATTTATTCATGAGAGACTGAGAGAGAGAGAGAGGCAGAGGGAGAAGCAGGCTCCATGCAGGGAGTGCGACCCGGGACTCAATCCCCGGACCCCAGGATCATGCCCTGGACCAAAGGCAGGTGGTTAAGCTAAACCACTGAGCCCCCCCACCCCCAACCCCAGGGCTGCCTGACATCTAACTCTTGATTTTGGCTCAGGTCATGATCTCAGGGTCATGAGATAGAGTCCTGCACTGGGCTCCACCCTCAGTGGGGAATCTGCTTAAGATTCTCTCTCTCTCCCTCCACTCACATGTGCTCTCTCTCTCTCTCCTAAATAAATAAATAAATAAATAAATAAATAAATAAATAAATAAATATAAATCTTAAAAAATAAAAAGTCTGTCCATAATCTAAAGATCAAAGTCTTTAAGGCTACAATTTCTTGGAAGTGGTTAAGAATTTAACTTCTACCATTTCTTAAAAAACATTAGTCCCTTTTTTGGAAGAGCACTGTCTCTGGTCGGAGGCCTTCTTCTTTACTCAGGCATCTATGTCCACCTCTGCTCTCCAGTCTCAAGCCAACTGTGAAGGGGTTGAAATCACTTTGTGGAACTTTCTCTGCCAGCACCTTCTCAAGAATTCCCGTGTCACTCTCGCTGTCCTGGGGCACTGTGGTAACCCCCTGTTCCATAGATCACCTGCTGAAACAAGGCTTAGGAACTTGATAAAGCCGATAAAGCCATGATTGCGCTCAGCCTCAGTTTCCTCACCTGAAAAACAATATCATGCTAGATTATATCTTTGGCCTCTTCCTGCTCTAAAATTCCATGCTCATGTTTCAAATTGACAAAAATAAAACCCTGCTTAATTGGCTCTAAGTAGGAAACCCTTTTGTTTCTGTAACACATGGAGCCACACTGTGCAAAGAAGCTTCGAGCCCCCCAGGGGTGGGCTCAGGTTTGATGGGGCCCGAAGGCCTCACAACTAGGTGGCGGATTTTTTTAGGGGAAATAATACAATATTTTGAATATAAAATTAAATATAGAGAGGACAAGTTTATTTAGAATTAGAGAAGGAATCACAACAAAATTACAAATTTTAAAATGTTGACAAACAGAACAAGCATCAAAAAATCAAAACAGCATAATGTTCTTATTAATGATCTGCTGATATATCTCACAGTACTTTTTTCTCAATTTTTTTGGCTGCATGCTCTTTCCTCCTTCGCATGATAGTTGTATTTTAAATTTTCACATAAAGAGAATGAAATGATCATTTAGTTTTTCCTCTGTCATGGGTAATCGAAAGTTGGGTTTTTTTTTTATAATTGATGCTCAGAATGCATAAAACACGTGCCTACACACACGTGTGCTGTGTTTGCAGTACTGCTACCTGTGTGTGCCCTGCAAACGCAGGACTTCTGAGAACTTCTGTAGGTCTTTTTACTGCGAATGCTACAGTGCTGTGCACATTTCTATTGTGGTGAGGCACTGATAAGAACCAAATTCTCCACTTACAGCTTTGCCCACTGATGAATAAGTATTTCTGGAAGCTATTCTGGGATTAGCATAGCTAGCAATAACTTCACTATACATGAAAGTGGCTCTAAATCACACAAATGCATAGCACGGAGCCCAAATTAAGTGTATCCCTAATTCTTCGACTTCCCATTAATGAATTCTAATAATGCCTGTGGTCATTCCCATGCCACCTGACGGGGGTGGGGGGGGGGGCGGGGATCTGGAGGGAAAGTAGAATTGGAAAGATGCAGAGGACCTAACAAATTCTACTGAGAACATCTAAGTTTTGAAACTCTACACACACACACACACACACACACACACACACAGTCCTCTCAGGGCTTTGGAAAGCACAAGGTGAGAACTGCTGAAAGTTACCCGCTGTTAGCTTCATGGAAATCTTCCTCTGTCTCTCCAGGTGGCCCCAGCTTGCCCTTGTCAGCAGCAGCCGGAGTAGGAGGGAGACTCAGACTCAAAAGATGACACTCAGGAGTTCGAGCCGGAAAGTCACGGGAAGGAGCAAAATCTAGAGTACTTGGAATAGCTCCTAAAGATAGGAGGAATGTAGTTACTGCCTTCATCTTCCAGTGAAGATGGTATGAAAATGGACAGCTGCTTTCCTAGATAGAGGAATAGGAAACGACCAAGGCTGGGCTAAAATTGGATTCTGCTCAAAGGGCCAGAGCACTTGCGTACACCAGAGGCTGCTGCCAAATGCAAAAGGGAGTGAGAGGGTTGGGAGCCACATGACTGATTAGTGGTGTCTGTAGGGCACTGAATTATGAGGTGGTACTTATATAATCCAGATACTGAACTTCCCTGGTTTGATACGTCAGTCCAAATCAAAGAATGCGAGCCAAGGGATTGGAGAGAGTGTAGAGAGATTCAAGCTACATTCTGAATAAAAATAGTGGTCTAGAGGCCAACACACACATACATAAAACTTCAGGCATGTAAGAACAATTAGAGAATGTAGTTCAGATGAAAACACTATGTCCACGCCAGATATATGTTGGGAGAAATGAAAAAGCATGATCGAGGAAGGAAGGCCTTCCCTCCTTTCTTCTCTCCTGCCTTTCAGCAACTCAGTGATTTGGGCAAGTAGAAGCAGGCAGTTATATTCTGTTACTTAGGCCTGAGAAGCCTTTACCAAGTATTTGCAATTCATAACCACAGTACCACTAGAAGAATCTGGAAATGTTTCTAGTTCTCAAAAATAAAAAAAAAATAAATAAAATGAAACACAGTCTCTGCCTCCACGGTGTTGTTTACATGGAAAAGTATATTAGGTCGTAGACCCTGACGTAGAGATTTGCTTGCAGCCATCGTATGGGAACAGCACCAGTAATGAAATGAGGGCAGCAAAATTGGGCAGAGAGAGGTCAGACCATAATGCAGATGCAACAGAGCCTTCAGCCTATTCCAACGGAATGCTCTGGAATGGGAATGACTCTTCGGAGTGGCCCTTAAATAAGGAAATGAGGTCTTTGCCCTCCCACAGTGGACCAGTCATTAGATGGAGGCTGTCCCCGGGGGAGGGCCGAGGGTCGTTCTTGGAGGGAGATGGAGCTGTGGGTCCTTTGCAGCCAGCACCCCCCAGAGCCGGTGGTATGAACGTCATCATCCTGAACAAGCCATCTGTGCAGCACCTTAAAGTGAATGCTACAGACCAAGTACGAAGAGATGAAAATAAGCTGGAAAACAGTAGTACAACCTCTGAAGTTCAGTCCTGGTTGATGAGTCGATTGCAAGGCGAGAGCCACGGACAGCAGAGAGGGAGCCTCTTTCGGATCCTGCTCCTCTGTTTGAGTCTGTTGGAGTCTGAACGGAGATTACAGGTCTCCCACAACTTTTGTTAAAATTTAATGAGTCCCTTGAAGACCGTGAGGCATGGAGCTAAGACCCCAGTGCCCACTCTGAGAACATAATGAAGACAGGTGTGCTGGGACGACAGATGATGTTGTGAGCGCTCTCACTGGAAAACTACAACTGAGGACTGCAGTTCAACCGAAGGCATCTCAAGGGCAATGGCTACCCTTGAAGAGGATGGCAAGCTGCAAGCCCTAGGGAGGGAGAGCTTTTAAGTCGAATTTGCCATTCCTTCCTATTTTACTAGGCCAGCCCTGCTGCTCATGTCCTGTTTTGAATATTCTATTTCTGTTTAACTACATTCTGTGATTCTGTCCCCCGATAGCAGCTGCTCCACACTTGGCAAACTCTGTGGGCAATTCAAGGATTTGTTTACCTTTGCTCTGAAGCTCTGTGACACTTGTTCTTACATTCCGATGGAGGCAACAGAAGGAGAATAAATGCATAACATAGAGAACCAACTACCGTTACCTCAAAAATAGGCTGGCTCGAAGTGTGTTTTCCCTTAACTGCAATTAAATATTTTTTATAATAGTGAATGCCAAATAAGTGCAATGGTCCAAGAGAAAATAGAGAAAACAAATGCTAACAGCCGCCATGTGGCAATCCCAGTTGTATTTGGATATAATCATTAACTTTGATTCTCAAGAATTTACAGGGAAAAATAACGTTATTCTCTAACATTATTCAGAAGCCTTGCAAATGAAGTCTCTGTCAAGTGATTTCAAAATTTGCACTTGAAAAATGTGGGTAAGGATTAGGAAGTTAGCATGTTGGGATTGAGGGATATCTTTGGTTTTTCAAAACATACTGAGCCTTAGCTTTTAAAGAAAACTAGCCAGTGCAGGGTAGTAACCTTACAGTCAAGAATCTGTGGTTTTTTAAAGATGGTATTTCCTTGGAGACCATGATTTTGAACTATATTATTTTTATTTTACGTATGTTAGCTGAGTTCTTGAATCAGTTTTCAATTTCCAGACACAGAAAACTATTCATTGAGAGTACTAAAAATTCTTTTCTCTTCTTCCCACCATTGTATCTTTTTATCTTTACAGACCCAACCAGATCTGCCAAGGTCCTAAATTCAAATATACCTGTGGGTCACTGTTTGACTTTATTGATTTACATGAAATAAGGATCACTTTACCTACTGTTTGCATTGGGTTTTTTTTTTTTGTTGTTGTTGTTGTTGTTCTTAATAAAAGAAAATGACAAACAGTACCTTAATTGTTTCTTCCAATTTATTTTTTGTTAAGTTCTTCCTTTCCAGAGAGCCAGACAGATATTTTTAAATGATTGTCATCTTATACATCTGTCCCAAGATCGGTGATTTTGTTCACCATAGGAAATCCTGATTATATTCTGGGTCATTTTATACTTCACTTGACTTTTTTTTTTTTTTTTTTTGCCTTTCTCTCCAAGTAGATGAGAATGGCTACTCTGGTCCCATTAGGACCTTAAGAAGAGAATATATACATAACCGTTACCCTAAGATTAAATAGGCACTTGTAATATAAAATTCCTCTGTCAATTATAACTTCCCCTCTGTGGTTTGTGAATTATTTTATATGTTTGAAGTACATCCCTACACCAAAGTCAGGCCTTAAAGTTCTTCCCACTTCCTCTTAAGTATGGAAATTAATCATTTGGGACTATAATTAAACATAAGATTCACAAGAAAGGGAATCTAGCACAGAGAGTTTCCTATAGACGTGTTAGATAACACTTAATGAACCATTTTATATCCTGTTAAGACTTTATGTCATGCAGTCTGTGTGTAAAATGGTTATTGAAGTGTTTTTCATATTTTAAAAATTATATAATTGCTCATCTAAATAACAAAGTTGGGAGCGACACTATAAAACAGGTCATAGGCAAGTAATGTATGATATGCGTTACTCTTAGTCATTACATTAATATTGATAATACTCGCAAGGAATTAAACTATTAATTTTTCATGAGACCTAAAAAAAGTCGTATTATTGCAATAATTCAATCACAGAAAACACAAAGGATGCAGGATTCCAGCTGAATGCAAAGAGAATTTAAATATGTATGTTTCAGTTTAACCACACTGGTGTTTGCTGTAGACGTGGCTTAGTTTTTATTCTAGTTGCGTAAAATAATTCAACCAACTTCCTTCTTTGCATACAAAGGAAATATTTCTGCAATACGGTTTTTGGTTTATCTGAGCTGCAGAAACTCCTTCTACCTCTAGCCCTAGTCCATTTTCTGAGCCATATTTTACTCCCTCCTGAAGAGAGTATCATTCTTAACAGAACCAGGACTTTTGCTAACTGCAAAAAGACAACTTTCTCGTGCTTACTCTCACACAATCTGGAGAGTTTTTAATTACAGAGAGCTGCTAGCCTTACCATAGACACACCCAGTTGTAGCCTCCTGTAGGGATTATAACTGTGTCTGAAGTACAGTGTTCTGCTTGGAAACAAACATGACTGAGTCAAGATACTCCTAACTGTAAAAGGGAGGGTTGAAACAGCAACACCAGAAGTCAGTTGATGCCAAAGCTAATTCTTCCCACCTCTTTCACCTCTTTTAACACTAGATCAATCTAGATATCTTCTGAGTGGCATTTAAACACAGTATCTTTGGTCTGGTTAAGTCATCCCAATGCTCCATTTACACATTCCCTAGTGTAGGGCCTGCCTCCAGGAGTGTTGTGACATGCCAAGTTTCTACCTCCTTACATGAGTAAAGAATTTCCTACTGTATTAGTCAGGATGGGTTAGGGTGGACTCTGGTAAGAAATTAACCCTGAAATTTCAATGGCTGAACAATATAGGTATTTATTTCTCACTCACGCGAAGTCTGATGGCCTCCACGCAGTGACACAATGATTCAACTATGTCTATCGCTTGGTCCTGCCTTTTCAACAATTGCAGCAAAATGTCACCTGCAAAAAAAAAAAAAAAAAAAAAAAATAGATGTCACCTAAAGATCACACACTTGCTTTTCTGTGTTGTGGTCCAGAAGTGACACGGGCACTCGTACTCTCAACTAGTTGGCCAGAACTAGGTGTACAATGCTTGATCTGGAGCCAGGGCAGGTGGGCCAGGATGGTTGAATTCTTACTGTATTCACCACTTTCTCACTATAAAAGTAATGGTGTAGAAATTTACAAAGATCAATCTCTTTGACTCATTGACCCTTTAAAAGAAGAGAAAACCAGGAATATAGGCATTTCTTAATATGATTCTTTAGTTTTGCCGTGTTTTGATACTTATGAAATAAGTGTAGATATTGGGTTATATTGAAATATAATCTGAAACTTCAATTAGATATAAAATACTATTTATAGATCGATCAGTTTTCAAATACTTAGTATTTTAAATTTACTTTTAAATTTCATTTAAAAATGTAAAGACTAATACTAACGGAGAAACACTGATGTTGCGATGCATCTTTGAACTTTTTCCTAGAGCTCTGGCTTCTCATCTTTGCATTGCTAAAATGACTGTTTACCTTTATTGATGATTAGTTCATTAGTTATTATTAATGTCTATATTGTATTAACCCAGTCAAGCTATAAATCAAGAAGCCCTGCTGCTCTTTGTCTCTTCCTTCATATGCAAGCAATCATTAAATCTGTCAATTCTATCTTTTTAATATCCCTCACATCCATTCACTTCCTGGCTTCTCCATTGTCACAATATCTTATTTCACATTATTGCCATCTCTCACCTGCATAACTATGAAAACTTTATAACTGGTTTCTCTGAACCTCATTTTACACACCTCCAATCCACTCTCTGCTATTCATCTGGATTCTATAAATATAGCATTATATATGTTTGTGTGTGTATAAATCTATATGTGGTTATATCATTGTTATCACCCTGTAGATGAAGTCAAACTCCTAGCCTAGCATAACAAGGCACCATATGTCCTGCTGAGCAGTCCACCAATCTCACCCACTGCAGCAACTAAGATCAACATGTTTTTGTCTGAAGCACTCTTCTCTGTTGGGAGAGATTCACATGTATCTCCATATGACCTCATGGCTCTCACTCTGACCTACTTCTTTTTATCCTCCAGGACTTGGTTTAGCACTAATCTCTAAACATGGATGAGTTCTTCCTTCAAGCTTTCATACCTTGTGCTGGCCCCATCATAGCACTTATTGCACAAGATGGTATATTTTCCCTTGCTATGGGTCTCTCCAGCTATATCAGCACTGTTCAAATTCAAACCCAAAGAGCACCTTTATCTGAATCATGTAGGGAGCTTGTTAAAATTATAGATCCTAAGATGCCACTTTAGATCTATTGAACCAGAATCCTTAAGAGGAGGTCCAGGGCTCCATATTTAAATACGTTACCCAGATTGTTCTAAGGCCTACCGATGTTGGAGAACCATTACTGCAGGCTATGGGTCTTTTTAGAGACAGACTGATTTGGCTATTTCTCCATATGCATCTCTTTTATGGCTAGCACAGCACCTGGCATGGTAGGCAAGCAAGAATTTAATACATATTTAATACTAGAATTTAATACTAGATATATTAAAATGACCTGAGACTTACACATTTATCATTGAACTGTTTTTTAAAAATATTTATTCATATATTTGAGAGGGAGAACATGTGAGGGGGGGAGGGGCAGAGAGGGAGACAGAGTCTTAAGCAGACTCCATGCTGAGTGCAGAGCCCAACTTGGGGCTCTACATGGGGCTCAATCTCATGACCCTGAGAACATGACCTGAGCCAAAATTAAGAGTTGGATGCTTGACCAATTGTGCCATCAGGTGCCTCCATCATTAAACTGTTTTACCAAGTATTTCTAATTTACTCATTATTTCCTTTTCTCTATGTTTCAATTTATGCTTTATTTCTAATTTTAATTAATATGTGTGACATTTTAAAATAAATTCTGTTTTTTTCTTTCTAGAATTATTTTGCCTTTTCCTCACCATGAAAAGGTGACTTCTAAACATATTTAGAATTTTCTTTTAAAAAGCTCTGCTGAAGTTTTACTATGTGGTTTTCAAAGGTAACCTGTCTATAGACGTTCCAGATAAGTTCAGCTATTACTATATATATTTCTAAGATTAATTTATTGGATGAATATTTAAAAAGCCCTTACCACATGTCAAGCACAATGTCAGGTGTTGAGTATACATTGGCAAATAAGCAACATGGTCCTGCTTGTACACAGCTTATATTATTATTGGGATGCAGGCATTGGATAAGCAAAGAAACACATGCATTGATGGAGGAAGTATGTATATGTATATGCAATGCAAAATATTAAGTTCTGCGAAAGAAATAAGTAGGGTGTTAAGTGGGAATAATGAGATAGTGAGTGTGGGGACTTATTTAATGTCCAGTCCAGGCTTCTCTGGGGAAACAGTACTTACAACAAAACAGAAGTGTAAGTGAAGTCCTCTATGAAAGACGAATGCTCTGACACAGAGGGAACAGCAAGTGCAAAGCCCCCAGGGCAACTTGGGTGATCTGGAACCTGGAAAAAAAACATGAGATGTCTGAAGGATGGTGAGCAGGGAGGAAGGCTATTCAAGACAAGTCTGGAACCATAGGTATGGGTTAGGTTCAAGGTGGACCTTGCCAGCCTCAGTAAAAGAGTTTGAATTTTCTTGTAACTGCAATAGGAAATTACAGCAGAGTTAATTAAGCAGGGGAGCCACATGACCACATTTATATTTTTTAAGAAATCACTCCCCTTGTAGTGGAGAGAATAAAATTTAGAAAAGGAATAGAAGCATTGAAGAGAGGAATTAGATGAATATTTCAGTTGTTCAGACATGTGAGGATGGACTCTGGTGTTGGCAATGAAGAGGAGAGATGTAAGCAGGTTGAGGTATATTTTAAAGGTTAAATCAACAATAATTGCTGATGGGCTACACGGGGGAAAATGAGGCAAGGTGGAATTAGGGAGAAAGGGAGTCAAGTTTTGTCTTTAACATTTAGGCCATGATTTACTACTAGTAGAAAGCCTTGAGAGACAAACAAGTCGGGAGTGGAAAAGGCCACAAGGGTTTAGTTAGGAGATGCTAAGCTCAAGATGCCTCTGAGACATGTGAGTGGAGATTTCAAGGAGGTAGTTGATTAATTCATATAACATTTAAACCACATAGGAGGCTCACAATGATATTAACTTTATGAGCATTTCCACTTTATTATTATTTTCTTAGCTATCAGTGACCACTTTTACTGTCATGTAGAGATAACCTCTAAATTTACCTCTCTACCCTGCTGTGTCGTTCTGGTCTGAAGATATTCAGAAGACAGAACAAATTTATTTAAATTCTAAAGTAATTTCATATTTGAACTGGAGTAAAATTATCATATATATTTAACCCCAAGACACGTCTGTGAGCAAAGTATGAATAAAAGAAGTTGGCCTTGGAATGCAAGACGATATGTGCATTTATTCTCACTTTATTATTGAATAATCCTAATGTCTCTTCTTGCTGTTTTACAGACTAAATTGACTGCAAATTTGCAATGACAGCTGTTTAACATAGGAGACAATAAATCAGCAACTGAGCTCAAAAAACATTTCTTGAGCATAATCTTGATGGTTAATAATAATAATAGTAATAGGTAATTTCTACTAAGGGGTTACCAAGGTATAGACACCAGTGTTTTTTCACATAATTTTTAGTTTGAATCTCATAAAAAGTCTAAGAGGAAAGTACTATTACAATCCCTATTGTACAAGTGAAACAGGCTGTGGAGCAATTAAATAACTGCTTAAATCACAGGGAGTAGCAGAGAGGACTCAAGTGTGGTTCACCTGATACCAAAATTTCTGCTATTAACCACTAAGTTAGGTTGCCTAAAAACTATGAAGCATATGAAGGCATATAGTACATTTAAATTGTTTATAATCCAGTCAAAGGAGAAGAACATGAGGGAAGGGATGAAATTCATTGAGTGACTACTCCTGCCCTGTCACGTCTAAGACACAGAAAAAGCCCTTCCTTCTAATGAAACCACCCTCCTTCTCCCCTTTGCTCCACATACAAGCATATAAATAGGGAGCTGGATTGAGTGGCCTCTAGAATGCTATGGAGGTCATAGTTTACAGAGATGGGGTTAGAACCCCAGATGAGACTGGTTTCTAATCTCAGACTGGACATGGAGGGAAGAACCAAGGCAGACATTCCAGACTCTTAGGTAGCAAGGAATTGATGGCTATGAAACATAGGGAAATGGAGCTTTCCATGTGCTCAAGCCTCACCCATTTAGAGTCTTTGTTGGAATTTTGGACTAAATTCTTAATATGTTAGGATGTTAATATGTATTATTTTACCTCACCTTCCTCCTTCCTTTTTACCTCACTTTCCTTCCACATATCTTCCTCAGAGACTTTAATATCATCCTTAATAGAACCCCACTCCATTATCTCTAACACTTTCAGTGTGTTAGGACTTTGAATATAGTTTATCCTTTGCTTCACAGAGCTTATTTGGTTTGGTAATATAATTTTGCTTACCGAGAGGCTCATAATTTGGGACTTTAATAAGCCAGAATTTATGTTTGCCAACTCTGCAAGATTCTTATATGTTCACTAACTACCTTCCTCCAAATGAATTCTATGCACTAGGGGCAGTTGTAGTTATTCTGCAGAATTAGGAGACTAGCCTATGGTTTGAATCCTGGTATACTGTGTACTAAGTGCATAATCTTGAGCAAGTTATTCAACTTTTATTTTTTTTCCACCCAATTTTTTGTGCCTCAGTTACCATAGATATGAAATGAAAGTGATAATAAGATAAAATCATGGTAGGGTTTGGATGATGTATACACTGGAGTGCTTATACCAGAAAATACTGACACATAGAAAATACCCAACGTCCTAGATCATACATCCTATCTCACTTTGCACAAAGCCTTTTACCTGTAATTACTAACCTACTAGAGATTCCCTTAATTAATTCCTTGTCTCTAGTTCCTCAGTGTTCTCTATGTCACTGAAATATTCAACACAATCCAAGAAAAGAATACCTATTGTTTCACTGTACTGTCTTTTTATCTCATTTTGATCTCTCTCATTTTGATCCACATTTGTATACATTTCTTTATATTGTATAAAGATTATCCACCTATATTTCCCAGGGTTTCTATGTGATTCCAGCCCTGCATGGCCAACAGCATTTTCAATGTTCCTATTTCTTTTTATCCTCATAAACACCTTTCAAAATATGTTTTATTATCTCCATTTTACAAGGAAAGCTAATACATACCCAAGGCTGTATATTAAAAAGAATCATCACCAGGATACAAATCAAAACAATGCTCTTCCCCAAGTTACTCAGAAAAAAATGAATGAGAAATATTAGTTATGTATTAAATTTTTGTTTAAAGATTTTATTTATTTATTCATGAGAGACACAGAGACTCAGACAGAGGAAGAAGCAGGATTCTCACAGGGAGCCCGATGTGGAACTTGATTCCCAGACCTGGGATTACGCCCTAAACCGAAGGCAGATGCTCAACAGCTGAACTACCCAGTCGTCCCTACTTATGTGTTAATTTAAGAGGTGCTTGCCTTGAGTGCAAAAGTGATCCCTAATAAGGAAGTTCAGTAAAGGTACAATTGTATATGAAAGGCTTTAATGGGAAAGTGAGGCCTGAGTTTGTCCTTAGGGAGAAGTTTGATTAGAAGGCATCATAAAGGCAAGTTACCTGATCAAGTACATGGAGCCTGAAATAAAAAGTGGCAAATGCAGAGCACCTATGAAGAATATTTATTGAGCAAAAGTTGACTATTGGGAAACAGGAATTAGGGTTGGATCAAAAAATGGGCCAGTATGCAGAGGGCTATAAAAACTAAGTGAAGAATTCTGAAATCAGTAAAACACAACTTTTTCTTTTTGATGCTTTTTAACATTCCCCTGCTACTGGTATAATGCTTATTCTGCTTGACTTCATTACACGTCTCATGTATCCTTCAAATTTCAGCTGAAATATTTTCTACCCTAAGACAGCTTCTTTAGAGAAAGTAAAGCATCCTCCTCCCATAGATCTTAGTCAGAAAAATGTAGCACTTCTTCCATTAAATCCAATGATTTTTCACCTATTTATGTCCCTCACTAAATATGGAAGCCCTGGAAAGACAGGAAATGTATTACATGTGGTTTTGAATCCCCAGCATTCATCTCAATGCCCAGCACACAGCAGGCACTTAATAGATGGTTGTTGCTTAAACAAATTAATAAATGAATGGTTCTGAAGAAGAGGAATAACAATGAAAGTGATGTCTAATAAAAAAAAAAAACATGCAGAATGGGCTGAAATAGGAGACTCTAAGAGGCAAATTATTTATGTTACAAAATGCATTAAAGTATGATTTGGACAATATACATGAAGTGCCTTATATGACATGCTTTCGCTGAATTGCTATAATCATACAAGAATTTAATCCTATTACCCTGATTCTCTAATGTTAGCCTATCAAAATCAATAATATGAAAAAATTACTGCATTTTAAATAGATTTGACAAATGAGGCAAATGTGATTTCATGTGAATCAAAAGTTATGAGGCAAAAATCCTTCAGCATTTTTTCTAATGAGGCTCATATTCATATGATTCAACAGAACATTTTAGAAAATGACTGTTTAAACTATTCATAACTTTTGGATTTCTTTTTGGTAGGCACTGTCTAGAGCAATAATTTTCATTTATCGTGGAAAAGTCCGTTGTATTTGCAACCTATAAATAAAAAAATTATAGCATTACAAGACTACAGTTTCTTGTATCCGTTCCTTTTATTCTTTCTTGCTAAACCTATAACGTACCAAGACAATATAGCATTCTTTGGGGAGGAAAAAGAAAAAATAAATTTCCATGGCCTTATTTCTAACTGCGGCCTTAAGCAATGGAAGATTTTGAATGTGCCAAACAATTAAAATTCTTCGTTACAGCAAATGAATTGGCCTAAATGAAATTTTATCTATCATACCTGGTGAAATCATTGCATCTCCCTTCCTGAAGAATGATCCAGTTATTAAGAATAGATTGAGTGTAGATTCAAGTTCAATTATACGTTAATATTAAAATATATTTCCTTTTAAAAATGTGTACATTTATTAAATCATTTTTATAGGGGAAAAAAGGATAATTTAATTGATTTCCACCATTGCTCAATGAATACCACCAGCTGCAGGCAAAATCCATTAGAAGAACATCTCTACCAGAATGAAACACAAATACGATGAACACTTATATGCAACATTTGGAAATTCAGGCTTCAGGCTGATGAAAGTGATTCAAATGACTTTCTCTCATTAAATGCTGAGAGCAAAACAGAGTTGATATGCCACTCTAAATGAGCAACTGTTTCAACTGCTATTAAGGGTAGTACAGTGTTTTAAACATTTCTTTTTTTATAAATGAATTACGCTAATAGTCAATGGCATCATTCAACTATGAATGCATAGATTAATATGTATATAACATGTACTCCAAAACTGAAGACAAATAAGGAGAAGTTATGTTGCTAAAAATAGAACTGATGAATGCTATAAGATATTTTTGCTCATTGTATCGCTCCCAAGGAGTAAGTAAATCTAAATTTATTTTTGTTGTATCAAATGGTATAATATTTAAGAAAAACATTTTTTAAATTGCATATTTATTGCATTGGTGGAAGTTCCTCACTTCTTAAGGAATAACACTATAATTCACTTTCCATTTTGAACATTTCATCAAAAAATCCTCTAATATTTTAGGTCATTTCAATAATATTTAACAGAATTAGTCTGGAGAAGAAAGATGGATGAAAATTGGTCAGCTCATATATAAAGAGTGGTCATTGAATGACTCAATGCCAGAGATGGTTTATAGCATGAGTTTTTAAAATAATCTATTTTCTTTTTTAAAAAAATAATTTATTTGAGAGAGTGAGAGCATATGTGTGGATGCGGAGAGAATCTTTAAGGAGACTCCCCTCTCCGTACGGAGCCCAATTCGGGGCTTCATCTCAAACCCATGAGATCATGACCTGAGCCCAAACCAAGAAAATGTAAAACAATGATTTCCTTTATGGTCATACTATGACAGTTCTCTGTTTATTTATTTCTCACATATTACAAGCTATAGAAGTTTTCATGTTTGTTTGTTTTTTTATATCTCTCTCCTTCACTTCACAGAAGCTACCTGTGGTCCATGCCTGCATTCTTTGTTGAGTCTCCCCGGTTAGAGCAAAGTACCTGGCACAGAGTAGTCACTTAATCAACAATATTTATGAATGAGTTATTGAAAATGGGTTTTCCTAAGAAGTACTGTAACAAGAGCTCTCATGGAGCTCACAGCCAAGGGGAAAAACAAAAAGTAAACAGCTGTGATAAGGTGTGATAAATGCGAGATACCAGGTAATAAATTAAGAAATTTACATTTATTATCTTATATCATCCATGTCACTCTCCAATGACTCATGCATTACCATTATTCCCATTGGAAGATGAGGAAACATTTCCAAAGAAGATGAGTAACTTGCCTAATTTCACATAGCTAGCAAGTAGACAAGTTGAGACTTGAGCCTGTATCTGCCTCATACTTCCCTATTCTATGTTTTATGGAAGCTCGGAGTATTCACTCACTGATTAATTCAATTAATATGTATACGAACGCTTATTTTATACCATATGCTGTTCTAGGCACTGGTATATTCCAGTAAACAAAGGAGAAAAAGCCTCTTCCTTCACTGAGCTGACAATCAAAGTTGCAAAGACGAACAACAAAAACAAATCAATAGGATATATAATAAAATCTCTGAGTCATCATTTGGGGAAGAAAATTGACAGAGAAAGGGGACAGAAATAGTCAGTGGGTTGCTATTTAAAATTGAGTGGTCAAGGAAGACCACTCTGAGAGCTGGACAAATTGCATTTGGGGGCACGCTAGAGAAAGGCAGACCTTCTCCAGGTGTATGCAGCCCTTCCTGGGCACCGGCAAGGCTCACTGTTTCCATGGCAATCACCTCAGTCCTCATTTTCTCACATTTGGCTCACTGCAAGAGTTTTCTGATTTGTCTGTCTACGTCTCCTGCCCTCTGCTACCACATTACTCTAGCCTCACACACCAAACAGAGACTGGAGTTCAGCCTCCATTTTGATCTTACCCAGGCAGCTGTACATAGGGGTCAACTCATGCAGTGGCCTCTTTGAGGAAGGGATCAAAGGCCTAAATAAAATGAGGGACCAAGCTATGAGGACATGTGACGGGAAGAGCAATTTAAAAAAAAATCCTCCAGAACTAACTCATGTTTGGCATGTTGCAGGTAGATAAAGACCAGCGTGGGAGTAAGCATGAGGAAAGTGCTAGGAAAAGGGATTGAGACATTGCCTTTGTAAGCCTGATAAGGGCTTTGTAAGCCTGTAATGTCATTAGAGTAGGAAGGAAAAATATTTCATTTAAAGAGGTGAGATATGGCCTAAAGACACAAGAATGAGTCGGTGTTATCCCATGGCTAGAGTCTCCATGTAGAAGGAACCCACGAGGCTGGAGGGCATGATCAGAAATAAAAATAGTTAGGCTACTTAACGCCTGCTATGGAAAATATGTCATACAAACTAGTAGCACCAGCAGCACCGGAGAGGTTGTTAGCAATGTCAAATCTCTGGCTTTTTTCTAGATCTACTAAGTCATCATCTGCATTTTAAATAAGATTAGGTAAATCGTAAGCCTGACAAGGGATGATATATTAGAGGGAATAAATAGTAAGTGGTCTGGTGTTGCTAGATTCCAGGGATTAGGCAAAAATGAGTATAGAGCCTCAAGGAGTTGGACAGTTAGATTGGATCCATTGGGAAGGGCTGTGAGTACTGTGATTAAGAGTCTGGAACATTCTGACAAAGGAAAACATTTCCAGATCACCACAGCATAATAACTGCCTCGCAGTGACTGGGTGCCACCATCTGTGAAACTCAATACTAAAAAAAAAAAAAAAAAAAAAAAAAACAAAAAGTAAAGATATTTCTTATATTATTTCCAAAAAAAAAAAAAAAAAATCAAGTGAATTAAAAATATGGATAGAAATATGGATTGCTTTTATTTCTCTTTAAAGATGGCCATTTTATTGTCTATTTCAATAAAAACTGTTATATATGGTTATTCACCCCATGTTAGTTTATATCCATTCCTCAGAAGCCCTGAAATATGCTGAACAAAATGAGAAACAAAATAGCCCTTGTAGATGTACATCAGTGAGTTGTTTATTCTTTTCATTTCTCATGTTCCAGAGGGCAGGTGGAATTGCAAATGTGTTCTTTCTAGGAATGTAAATGTGATCAATTACAGGGCTTTCCCCCTCTTTTTTTGGCACACAGGCTGTTCCACTTTCTCTCGCTTTTTACTAAAAATGATAAATAGGGATATTCAGAATTCACCACAAGGAGAAGGGGTCAAAATAACAGAGAAATTGACAAATCAAAAAAAAAAAAAAAGGCTTGAATATTAATTTTATCAAAATGTTTTACAAGATGATTTTTAGTTTTCCTTGTTTCTTTTCATCTTTTTTCTTTTATTGTTATTTCAGTGAGTTTAGGCCTTAAGAAGCATCAGGATAGACAGACAGGCCCAGCAGATACCCAAGGGCCTGGGGAGCTGCCCAGAGGGAAGGGATGAAATGAAGGGCACTGTATGCAATAGAAAATAAAAACAGTTCAGTCAGAACCTGTAGACTTCAGAGAGTGCTGACATCAAGAACTTGCAGAAATTCTTGTATGTGCTGGGACAGAAGTTCACTAGAGGAAAAGAGTCAAAGGTAGAGAGGTAATCAGGAGCTAGACCAGGAAAGGTCTTTTTTTTTTTTTTTTTTTAAGATTTTTATTTATTTATTCATGAGAGACACAGAGAGATTGAGAGAGAGGCAGAGACACAGGCAGAGGGAGAAGCAGGCTCCATGCAGGGGGCCTGACGTGGGGACTCAATCCTGGGACTCCAGGATCATGCCCTGGACCAAAGGCAGGCGCTCAACCCCTGAGCCACCCAGGGATCCCCAGGAAAGGTCTTACACACATGATGAAGAGTTGGTCCTCATCTCGACCTCTGAGAGGTATGTATGATGAACCCTCATCTGCAATAGCTTCGTAGATGACTATACTGCTTCCATTGTCGCCCTATTCAAAGGCCCCAACTCTAATCCATTCTTCACAGGGTAGATAAAGGGTAAATCTTGTCACTCTCCTGCTAAGAGTCCTTCAAAGACTTCCCAGTGGATTACAAAGGAAGTTCAAATTCTTTACTACTTGGCCCCCAAAAATCTACACACAGGGCCTACCGCTCTCCTTCTTGCTTATACAGTGGACTCTGATTCCTCCAATGTGTCAAGTTGTTTCCTAGTTCAGAGCATATTTGCACCAAAAATTTTCTCTGCTGAAACATCTTTCTATCCTCTATTCCACCCCAAGATATCTAGCTCCTCTTCATTCTTTGAGTCTCTGCCAACATAACATCTCAAGAGAGACCTTTCCTGATTCTTCCTTCTAAAGTAACCATTGTCTAAAGTTTCCTCCTATAATAGTACCTTATCTGTTCCCTTTGTATGTTTCAACATAATTCAAACTTTTTATCTGCTTACTGTCTCCCTGTGTTAGTTTTCTAACGCTGCAGAACAAATTTGGCTAAAAACAACATACATTTGTTATCTCACAGTTTCTGTGGGTTAGGAGTCTAGGCAGGCTCAGCTCCATCCTCTGCTACAATTAAGGATGTCAGCTGGAACTGGGGTCACATCTGGAGGCTTGACTCAGCTTCACTTCTGAGGTCACTTAGTCTATTGGCAGAATTCATATCCTTGTGACCGTAAGGCTGAAGGTCTCAACTTCTTGCTGTCACCTAGAGACTGCTTCTTGCCATATGAGCTTCCTAACATAGCCTCTCACTTCTTCAAATCCAGCAAAGGAGGAAGTATCTAGAATAAATCTGCCAGCAAGATGGAGTTTTATACAACATGATCATGGGAATATCATCCTATCACCTTTCCAAATTCGATTGCCTAGAAGCAAATCACAGGTCCTACTTACACTTGAGTGGAGGTGATTATACAAGGATGTGAACACCAGGAGGTAGGAATAATGGGGGCCATCCTGAAGTCCTCCATAGTCTGCCCTTTGGCCCCAATGATTTACATCACTTCCACATGCAAAATACATTCATCCCCCTCCCAAGACTCCTACTATAGCATCCTCTTATGGCATCCTAACGACATCAGATCAAAGGTCAACATCTCCTCATCCAAGTCAGGTGCAAGTGATGATGACAATCCTGGGTGTAATTAGTTAAGTACAGCGTTTTTTTTTTTTTTTCTCCATCTGTAGATCTGTGAAACTAAAGAGCAAGTTATATACCTCTACTTCTCTCCAATTAGAATCTTGGTTCTGTGAATGTGGAGACTAAGCCAATCTTGTTCTCTGCTTTATCTTCGAATAAGCACCATACCTAACTCACTGTAGATAGTTAATAAATTCAGCACTATTTAAATAAACAGTGCTGAATAATGAATGTATAATTGAAATCTCAGCAAGAAGACAGATCCTAGTCCTGAGGTCTGATAAGAACCCAGAACCAAAGAATGAAGCTTGAATCTGAGGGCAAATAATTAGAACTAGAACTAGAGGGAGGGAAAAAGAGAAAGAAAAATAGACAGATAGCAGGATTGGAATATGTGATCAGAACAAGACAGGTAACAAAGAGGATGCCACTGAACCAAGTTCTTACGTTATCTCATTAACCCATTTAAAAAACATTTATGTGGATCTATTACAATGCTAAAAATTGTGGTATCAGGGATACAACAGTAAATAAAATGCAGTTCCTGCCTTGAAAAAATTTACAGTATGCTGGGAGAGACTCAACATAAGATGATAAGTGCTAAAATGAATAAACAGAAGGTTAATGAAAATACATGGGAAAAATAACTACTTTTGCATGAAGGGATATCAGGGAATCATTGGAGAAGAAAATGACCTCTAAATGTAGTCTTGAAGATTACATAAGAGTTATATAACCGTTAACAACTGCTCTCTGGATTATGCTGGAAAGGGGAAGAAAAGATGATGTTCCAGGAAGAGAAGAAAAATGCATGTTAAAATCCCGGCAGCGAAAGAGAGCATGGCACATTCAGGAAACTAAAAGAAGGGTTAGAGTATAGTTAGATGAGGAAAAATGCCAAAAAAGTAAGGCTGGGCATTTGATAACAGGGGACTGGATCATGACATGAAATTTGTACTTTATTTTGAGCACAGTGGAAAGCCACATAAAAGTTTCAAATAAGCAGATTAAAAAAATAAAATTTATGCTTTAGAAAGATCACTCTGACTTTAGTGTGGAAAAATCAACTGGAATGGGAAAGGTGTAAAGACAGCCTAGCTGGGAGAAGCTGTTGCTGGAACCTAAGTATGACATGGAGGCTGGAAAGGTAGAAGCAAAGAGCACAGAGGAGAGAGGTGAGCAACTCTGGGGGAGTAAATGGATAGGAAGAGTTAGGAATTACTTGCATGCTAAGGAGGGAGGGGGGTGAAACAGAGAGGAGATGTGGATAAGTTCCAGGTATCTGTCTTGGAAAAGTGGGTGGATGGTAACACCATTTGCTAAGGTAGCAAATAAAGCAAGAGAAGAGGTTGGGGGCTGCATTGGATGGAGGTGAGCCAACATGGAATATTTTAGTTTTGAATGTCTCTGGGAATTCCAGGCAGAGAGGACTTGAAGGCAGTTGGATGTACCTGGCTCTAGAGAGCATGAAAAAGATTTGATCCAAGCTTTCTGTTTTCCCCCCAGGTGAGGGAAAAGATTGGCCACAGAGTCTAAGGACTAATAAATGACTGGTAATGGAAAAGTGAGAGATGAATGCCGCCTGCCGCATAACACAAGGGGCCTCAGAGACAAGAAATCTAGCAAATAAGTTACCTAAATACTTCTCCCAGCTTTTCTCATCTAGTTTTCCATGTTATAGCATGTAGAACATCAGTTAAGGCTTCTTTCTAGTTAGACATGGACAATTGTGTTTATCTCTGCTCCCAATGGAAATAATATTAAAATGTAAATGCTTTTTTTTTTTTAAAAAAAAGTATAAATCCTAAAAACAAAGAGTAAATGAACAGAGATGAGAGTAAGTGAAAAATGTCAATAAGTGTTAATATGCGGAAGGCAAATAGTGGGGTGGCAACTAAACTAGAAGGTAAAAGGAAGTTGAAACCTAAGAACTCACAGTCTGAGCCAATGCTTAAAAGTGAGCTTTTTCCTCATGGATCACTGAAGATTTGGAACTTGAGACGCTAGGCATATTGACTAGCTATAGTGAGTTCGGAGCTGGAAATTAGTCGAAAAATCTGTATATAGAGTAATCAGACATCCTTCTTCCTATTTCCCCATCCTCATCTTACAAAGCAAGGTTAAAGGCTCTTTCTAAGTGCTCAGGAAAACCAGATGTTTAGTCTCTGAGAAACTGATCCTTAGGGACTCTAGACTGAAGGGACTGAGAACAATAGAATATGATAGTCCTAAAGTGAAAAAGGAGGATTAAGTGCAAACACACAATTTCTGAACAGTAATTTTTTTTATAAAATTTTAAGCATTATTTCATCTTAAAGTAACATAGACGTAATAACTCAATAAAAATTTAAATTTAGTAAAAAAGCTATTAAATAATTCAGGAAATCTTTCTCTGTAATGTGTGTAGGGTTTTTTTGTTTTGTTTTGTTTTGTTTTGTTTTGTTCTTGTTTTTGTTTTTGTTTTTTTATGTAGGGAAGAAATAAGCAAAACTATTCAGGTTTTGAGACACCAATATACCTTGGGGCAAAGTTCTTCACTTTGCTAGTGACGTGAGGGAAAAAAAACAAGTCATCAAGGTTGGACTCCGCATCTCTACAACAAGACCTGCTGCCTGATTCTTTTAGGACCATCAGTGATAACAAAAAGATCAGCAGGGACTTGAGTCCCCAGAAAATTTGGATGGATCTTCTTGAATTCCTTATTCCTGCAGTAGAGGATTTTCTCAGTGAAGGGACCTGGGCCGTTCCTCAAATCTGAAGATGTTGGCTGAGAAAATTAGCAGAAGAGCAACCCAATCCTGCTCTTCCATAAAGGCTGTGATTATTCTCCCTCAGCTGATAGAGTCCCTGCTGCCGTCATCTCTCCTGGGCCCTCTACTGCAAGATATGAAAGGGCTCCTACATTGCCTAATGATTCCAAAGCCTGCCACGCCCCTATTTTCCCAACACTACCTCAGAGATTCAAAGTATGAAAAATGCCTCCTTGCCTTTACCCCACTACCTGGAACATGCGTGGCCCTACTAACCTATACAAATCTAACCGCTTCATCCCATTGCTTCTCCTCTCCTGACCCAAATCAGCAACCCTGACACAATGAAATTCTTCTCTAATATCACGAGAAAGAGTTGAACACCTGCTGTTAGCTCTGTGACCTTGAACAATTCAACCACTGTTCCTGTACCTTCCCTTTCTACCTCACAGACTTGAAAGAGAAGCAACATTTTTGGTAATGGAGAATTCTATCCAATTCCTGTCCTTGGATGAAGTCCTCTTTCCTTTTTGTATCAATACTTGTTTTTTTGTTCACCGCCCAATTATTTCTTCATCTCTCCTCTTAGAATTTTCTTTTGTTCCATTGTTTTCCTTTACCTCAATTGATCCAAGCGGCAGTTCATTTTAGTCTCTTTCTTATTTCTAATCACATGCTTCTGAAATTATATGCTCATGAAAACACATACACACAGAAGTGCTCATTCCCGGATAGCAGTTTTACTGTTACCATAGAGACATATCAGTTTCCTATCAAGTGAGGGAGATGAATCATGACTCATGAATATTTATTTCATTTCATTTTATATTTGATTATTCCATTTTTAACATCTGCGGCAAAAACGGATATTTTGTTTTCCATATCTTTTCAGTTCAACTTTTTCTTTTTAAAGATAGCAGTATATTCTCACTCAAAAAAAAATGCAATGAAACTGTCTAATGTTATTTGGGCCTTCATCTTATAAGTTAGTTTCTAAATAAGTTGATAAAGAATTAATATGTATAATGGGAGTAATATATGAGTATTGTTCTACATTTAATATTTGTTAACCAAGATGCTCACCTGCAAAATTATACATAATTATTAAGGGCTCGTCTAATTAATCACAAAGTGTGATTAATTACTTACCTAATATAATTCCTGTGATTTATGTGGATGAAGAAACTTTAGTGATATTTTCTATTACTAAATAAGAATATTTGAGTAACATTCACCAAGTCTTGGGGGATTCAGTTTTTACATTCCTTTATATTTCTGGATCACTTTTCAGTTTCCCAAGCGCTTTCACATATGTGACAGGATATGAGCAGGCAACCTGATTTATCATAGAAATAACTGTTTTGCTCATCTTTCTTTTCTGCGGTGCATTTGAAAGATAGTATGTATATATTTCTCCGCACTTCCTAAGAGTGTTTGAAGTTTGAGATTTCCTTGACTTCAAAGAAATGAAACTAGTTTTTTGTTTGATATTAATTCTAACTCTGAGTTTAATGGACCACCAAAGTCTTTATGAAAGCAAATGAAAATAGAGAGTTTGGGTGGGAAGGAGGATTCATGTGATAAAATAGAGTCCTGTGAGGGAATTCGCAGAACAAGTTACTTTGATGATCAGATGGGGCCCTGGGAATCTGATGTGAAAGAAATGCCTTGGTCCAAGAAAAAATAAGGGAATGGATTCAGCTAAGGACCACAAAAAGGGTACTATATAAGTGTAGAGGAATTTATTGATGACTGACTACCAGAAAGAATGACTTTACAGGACTCCTAGAACATCTCCAAATCTATACCCCAGAACATCCATATAACCAAAGAGGGGCCCAAGGACAAGTAGAAGAATGGTGATGAGAAAATCTCTTACCAGTACTTTGGGGGCTAAACGGAATAAGATTTAGTCTTGTGTGCTCGGATAGACACCCTAGGTTTGAATCACTGTGTTGACTATGTATTATCTCACTGAGCTTCACAAGAGTACAGCTAACTGGGTTGTGCAGGTCTTTAATATCCCCTTTCGAGAAATGAGATAAAGTCACATGACAACATGGTTTAGTATTATGTATGAGTCAACTAAATTCTACCCCTGCATAGACTTTTCCTGACTATTATTTATATAGCACTTTTTCACACTTAAATTTACTTACTGAAGATATATATAGGCTCAGATAACTAAAAAGTCTAGGGGTACAATTTCTTCAGGCACAGTCCGATCAAGAGTTCCCAATAACATTGCTAAGACTTGGTCTCTCTTTGTCTCTTGGTTTTGCACCACTATGAGTTGGCATCATTCCTGGGTCTTACACGTTTGTCAACCAATTAAAATTTTGTCAAAATAGAACGTATGTGCTTTTTGATAGTTCAAACAAAAGTTCTTGAACCAATTACTATTTGATTTTTTTTTTTTTAATTAGCCAGGCTTGACATATATATCTGGCCCTGGGCATGGAGATGGAGGCAACCCCTTCAGCAGTACATGGACTCTGAATAAGGAAGAGTTTGGTTGTCTAGAATAAATAGATACTTATGTCAAAAGATAAAACCAGTAAAGAATTCTGGATTCCTGGTAGCAGTGAAAGCATCATAGGTTTTGGATCTGCTGTGACTCCAAAGCAACTAGATAGCAAAGTCAAAAACCTTTGGATGATAGTTACAAGAAAACCTAAGTGGAAATCAACAAAGGATAATTTGAGACCAACAAGAGAAACTGAAAAAGTTTTCCTACTCTAATAATGGTTTAGTGCAAGTAAAGTCTGTAGAAGCCGAAATAGTCTAGCATATGTGAACCAGGGCTTTCTCCGAGGGCAGGTGGAATGGAGAAACTGCTAGGAGTAGAATCAAAACTAAGTAGTGGAGGGAAGTCAAAGTCTCATATTGCTTAATCTCAGAAATGATATCCCAATACTTTTGCTATATTCTATTCACTGGAAGTGAGTCACTAGTACAGCCTTGAGGGTTGGGGATTACAGAAGAGCGTGAATTGGTGGGTACCATCGGGAGCCATTTTATAAGCTGTCTACTACAGGGTTCATTCTAAAATGTGACAAGAAAGATTTCATAAAAGAGTTCAGCATCAACTATGTCTTAAAACATGGACATCAGGCAGACTAAAATGCAAAGGGCGATCTAGACAGAGGCTATAGCATAAGCAGAGATAAGCACTCTTAAAATCACTTCTTTCTTTCCGGAAGAAAAAGAAAAGAAAAACAAGACTACAGAGTAGAGAAAGCAAGGAATACTTTTGAAAGATGAGGCTGGAGATGTAGGATAAAGTCAAATTATAGGCCTGATGTACCGCATTCTTACCCTTATGGTTGGATGAACTGGATTGCTAGCATTTTCACAAAATTGATCAGTGCTGTCGAGTGTATTTTCAGGATGGCCAACTTAAGGTATTTTTATACCGTTGTTGCTTCCTGTTGCCATTTGTAAGAACATTTCCAAGAATGTGGCCACACCAGAAGCACTGCAGCTTTTGGTCACCTTTTCCCCTCAAGTATGACATATCATTCTATGTTAAACCAGTCTGTTGTAAACAAAGACAGATTCCCTAATTATAATGGCAACATCAAATATGTTTAATTTTCATCAACAAGGAAGTCTTTCAGACTCAAATCATGGAATGACAACTAGTATCCATTGCATGATTCTTATTTCCTTTCCCCTAACACATATTTGGAGTATAATAATACTTGTAAAATATAATTTGCAATAAATAAGCATATTTCTACTATGATTTTTCAAAGAAACAGAGGAAAACGCATTTTTTAGGATCACAGACTCCCTGAGAACAACAGATTGAGAATCCATGATATAACTGAACATGTGCACAACTGTAAAAAGAAGAAACTCTCAACAGCGATTTACAGAAGAATTTCAGAAACATTCGTTTTGCATCAAGAATCGAATCTATGTTTAATAGAGCTTAATATCTGACATCAATATCTTCCTCGCCTATACTCCCATAGCATTGTGTTTGTCACTGTGCTAAGACACTTATTACAGTCTATCTTATTAGAGTTGTTAATTAATATACCTGCCTCTCTCACTAGATAATGAGCCTTGAAGTGAAGAGATTTTTGTCTTACTTGACTTTGAATCTCTGTCTAAACTCTATGCTCAACACAGAGAAGGCTCTCAGCAAATGGTGAGGACTTAGAGTGACTTTAAATAGAGACTCTTAAAATATAGATTATAAAAAGGTAATCCAGGGAGAATTGTTCTTGTTATCAATATGCTACCACATAATGAAACGTTAGTTTTCAAACTGTAGTCAGCCAAACCACCTAAGAGTACAAATGTAAAAATACTGAGAGATTATACATTTTGACTGTGAGGAACTTCTTTTTAACAAATTCATTATTTGTTCATTAATTTTAGGTATTGATAAACTTAAATGCCATATATGTGGTAGTGATGGAGCATCCTTTTTATATTAAGAACATAAGAATCACATTTCTGATTACTAATGATAACTATTGACACCTACTATTTGCTGAACTCTATGCTAGGTAATTAGGACAGCTTCTGACACCAACTACTGGAGTTAGACCCAACTTTATAGGTTGAGAGGACAGTCTTATACAATGCTACCTTTGCATCAGCACAAGTTCAGAAGTCCCCAGATGGCTACAGAGGTTCTCAGAGGTCTGACCAGATGGCTACAAATTCAGGGTTTCTTCTAACCCCTCAGGTTCAACAATCTGCTAGAACAATTCACAGAACTATGGAAAGCATTCTGCTTACAATTATAGTTCTATTATAGTGAAAGGATAAAAGGTAAATTAAAAGGAGCCTAAGAGAGAGACACATAGGGAGAAATCAGGAAGGGTCCTAAATGCAAAGTCTCCATTGTCTTCTCTCCTTTGAGTCAGGAAACATAATCCTCCAGGCACACTATTGTATCATAATACACAAAGGCACTATACAGTGCGATAGGAAGCACAGAGAACTCACCCATGTCCAGAATCCAGTCTTTGTTAGGGTTTCATTATGTTAGCATGATGGGTTAAATCACTGGCTCTGAGATTGAATTCAGTCTCCAGCTTCCTGGCCTCCCTGGGGGTCAGGCTAACATCACATGGCTCAAAGCATCAACATTTTTTTTTAAGATTTTATTTATATATTCATCAGGGACACAGAGAGAGAGAGAGAGGCAGAGACACAGGCAGAGGGAGAAGCAGGTTCCATGCAGGGAGCCTGACGTGGGACTTGATCCCGGGTCTCCAGGATCATACCCTGGGCTGAAGGTGGCACTAAACCGCTGAGCCACCTGGGCTGCCCCAGCATCAACATTTTAATCACTGGGTTAGTCTATCTGGTATGACCAGCCCCATACTGTGTAATAATATTGGGTTAAAATATCTAGAACCCTGGTGATCTTGTTAGCATAAAATATCAGGGTCTACCATGAATAAGAAATACTCCAATCACTAGAAAAATCCCAAGGATTTAGAGGCTACCTCTCTGAAACGAGGGATTAAGGCCAGTCGAATTCATTATTACATGAGTAATTTTCATGCATCACCTAACATAATTCCTCTAATTCATATATCCACCTGTTAAGGAAGGTGGTATTACTCTAGACATGAGGAAATACAAGTTTGGAGAACTTAAGTGACATTTCCAAGGCCATATAGCTCATGAGTGACAAAGCCCCAGGATTTAAAGTGATGTCGTCCTTTTCTCAACTCCTGTCCCCAAATTGGCCTAATCTACTACCTGATTATGCCTCATGTTCAATATTTATTACTAACACTAGAACAATTTTTCCAGTTCCTATATTTCAGTGACATGATCAGAGTTTCAAGGGAAGAAAGAGCATTTTTTATGAAAGATATTTAGCATACTCGGTAATTATCTTCAAAGTCAAAGGAGGCTGAGAAACGTTAAGGACGGAAGTAGACTTGAGTTCTAATCCCTGCCACTTTATAATGAGACCCTAAATCTGTGACATTTATCAAGGCATTAATAATCTCTGGGCCTCAGTGTATATGTATGAATGCTCTCCTATATTCCAAGATTATTATGAAATTCACATAACAATTATGAAAGCAGCGGTCATACTTTTTTTCAAGTTCCTTTTTGTTCCTTTATTTTTCTATGACATTTTATACCTTGTCACATTTCATATGATTTAAATATATAAGTTCAATATTAAACCAGATTGCAAACTCTACAAATAGCAGAGAACCAGTTTTTTAATGATACAGCTCAAATTTCTAGATTAGATTATAGCCATAGAAATTCAAGTTTCTGGGCACTTACGGACACAGTATAAACAGTGCATAGACAGAACCTTAACCAATTCCAATCAATCGCCCCCCTAGGAAAAACCGGAAATATTGAAGAGAAAAAAAAAATTTTAACATATACATTGTTATAAGGAAGAAAATACCAAAGAATTACTGGACCAAGAATCAAGAGACAAGGAAAGTCAAAGACGCCATGTATTTTAGGTTTTGTACTCTCAAGGGCATTATTGATGCTAATGAAGTTGCTACAGGGTGGCAGAGAGGCAGTGGACTATTTTTAATAGATCTGCGGTGCTAGTGAAATGAAGATTGTAGGCCAGGAAACTGGTGGGGAGCAGGGAGAGGCCCAGTGGATCTCTGTGGCTTTGGACTTGGTCCTCTAAGGCTACCCTTACAGCAAGAGTAAACTATGAATAGATAGGTTCTTTTAGGAATTGTAGCTCTCTGAATCATCTCAATCCTGGAGATTTTATAAGTAGAACTAGGATTGCTAGTGTCTCTGGAGCACCCAGTAGATACAAACATAAATCCTCTCTGGATGAAGATAGCATTTACAGGTAATCTTGCAAACACAGTATTTATTATATAATCAAACATAACCAAGGGAACAAAACATATGGATGAAACAAACATAACCAATCAAACAAATACCAAGGGAACAAAACTATATGGATGAAAACCAGCAGAAACAAGCAGTAGAAAGAGAAGAACAACCCTTAGTGTTATTGGGCAGAGAGAGACAAAACAAAGGAAGACAGAGAAAAGAAAGTAGAAGACAGAGAGAAAAAACAGTAATATAGTCTAAACTACATGTAACAGAAGTCCCAGAAAGAAAGGAGGGGGGGGGGGGGGGAGAAAAGCAGTAGTATTTGAAATAAAACATTTCAAAACTGAAGAAAAACATTAATCTAGAGATCAAAAAAGTTCTATAACTCCCAAGCAAAATGAATGAAAAGAAGCCTGCACTTAATTACATAAAAGTGTAAATGTTGAAAATAGAAATAAAAAATCTTAAAAGTAGGAATCCCTGGGTGGCTCAGCGGTTTAGCGCCTGCCTTCAAACCAGGGTGTGATCCTGGAGACCCTGGATCAAGTCCCACATCGGGCTCCCTGCATGGAGCCTGCTTCTCCCTTTGCCTGTGTCTCTGCCTCTCTCTCTCTGTGTCTCTCATGAATTAATAAATAAAATCTTTAAACAAAAAAATCTTAAAAGTAGCTACAGTTGAGGAAGAAGGGAAAAAGAATATATTATCCTCATAGGAATAATAATGAAACTTTCAATAATAATAGAATCCAGAAGGCAGTTGAATGATACTTACAAGTGAAAATGACTAAAAATGCCTTCCAACCTAGAACTCTAGATCCAGTACAAATATACTTCATAATGAAAATGAAATAAAGATATGTGAAGAAAAAAACTATGAAAATATTTCTCTAGTAAAACCGTATCCATAGAAATACACTTAATGATGAAATCTTACAAATTTTCTCTCTGAGGTCAAGAATATACAAAAACACCTGGTCTGTCCATCTCCAATAAAAGATTAGAAATGAAAATACATTGATATTATTTGCCCATCATACAATTATATACAAAAAAAATCTAAAAGAGCATATAAAATTATTAAAATTAATAAGCAACAGTGCCAAGATTTCTAGATACAAGGTCAATAGTATCAATTATATTTCCTTATACCAGCAACAAATAGTTAGAAAATGAATTTTTATAAAGAACCATTTCCAACAACATTAAAATTATCAAGTATCTATAAATAGGGACGCCTGGTAGCTCAGCAGTTGAGCGTCTGCCTTTGGCTCAGGGCATGATCCCAGTTCCGGGATCGAGTCCCACATCGGGCTCCCTGTGAGGAGTCTGCTTCTCCCTCTGTCTGGGTCTCTGCCTCTGTGTGTGTGTGTGTGTCTCATGAATAAATAAATAAAATCTTTAAAAAATTATCTAGAAATAGGTCTAACAAAATTTGCAGAAGACTTCTATGTAGAAAACTATAAAATGATAATGGGATATTTAGGGATTCTTTAGTTTTAAAGAAAGTTTATATAAATCAAAGAAGATACTATGTGAATTTTAAAACTCATAAAGATGTCAAATATCCCCAAATGTGTCTTTTATGGAATTCCAATCAGAATCTGTGTGTGTGTGTGTGTGTGTGTGTGTGTGTGGGTGGGTATGTATAAAATGAGAACTATCACGACGATCTTAGAAAAGAAGAACAAGAAGAGATTTGTCTTACCAAATATCAAACATTTTTATAAAATTATAATAAGATAATGTGATATGAGCATAAGAACAGATCAATGGAATAGAATAAACAGCATATAAATTGACACACCTATAGCAGACATTTGATTTATAATAAAAGTGATACTACAAAGCAGTGGAAGAAAGAGTGTTTCACTGTATGATGCTAAGACAATGGACTATCAGTACTCAAAGTAAATGAAACTTTACATCTATCTCACACTGATTATGAAATTTTTTAAAAAATCAATTCCTGTTGGGTTGTAGGTTTATATATGAAAGAAAGAACAAAATTTATAGAAGATAATATAGGAGAATATCTTCATAATTTTGGGTGAGAAAACTATTCCTAAACAGGATATAAAAGCCTTAACCAGAAAGGAAAGGATGAATAATTAGAACTACATTAGGGAACACTACTAAAAAAGTAAAAAGACAAACCACTAAGAAAATTATTTCAATACATGTGTAACCTATAAAGGTTTGTATCTAGAATATATGAAGAATCCTACACATTAATAAAAAAAAAAAAACAATTTAAAAATTGGCCAAGACTCAGTCAGACTCTTCATAAAAGAAGATATTCAAATGGTCAGTAAGCATATGATAATACTTTAACATTATTAGTCACAGGGAACAACAAATTAAACCATAGAGAGATAATGCTACATACCCACTAGAATGGCTAAAATTGAAAAATTGAAATACAAAGTGTGGATGAAGATGTGAAACATTGGAAAAACTTCCACCATTGATGGGAGTGTAGATTTGTACAAACACTTTAAAAACAGTCCAGAATTTTCTTCTACTAAGGGTCAATATACACATATCCTATAACTCTACGATTCTGCTCCTAAGTATACACCCAACAAAAATGACAACACATAAGCACCAAGAAATATGCATGAGAATATTTATAGCATTGTCTTTGATAGTCAAAAAGCTGAAAACAATTTAAATGTCCATCAATGTTAGGATGGATACGTTACGCTATACACACACACAAAAAAACTATTTACAGCAACGCAAACAAACTACAACAACACATAAAACATGGATGAATCTCCCAAATAGATTGAGCTAAAGATGCCAGACACAAACTCTACTTACTGTTTTAATTCACTTACATAAGTTTTTTAAGGCAAAGCTAATGCATGCATGAGAAGATTAAAAGAACTGCTTGGAAGCAATTGTTATTAAAGTTAGGATAGCATCCATTTTGGGGGGAAATGAGGGAATAGTGATCACATGGGAATAATAGGTGCTTCTGAAAAAAAAAATAGGTGCTTCTGTCTTGGCATTGTTCTTTCTTTACTTAGGCAATAGTTAAGTAACGTTTTGTGATAAAACATTGATCCATATTTTTTTTAATTTTTCCCTTTTTTATGTCTATATTTCACCATAAAGAAAGCTTTATAAAAATATGAAGAGAAGAGAAAATGTACTTACCAATTTCACAGTGGTAATTCCCTCTTTGAAGGGGAGAGAGTTGCACAAGTAAGGTTGTAGAAAGGGGATTAAAGTATTCCTGTAACATTTTATTTCTTAAAAGGCATCTGAAGAAATAATGTCAAAATGTGAGCAGGTCAAATCTCTTAAATCTAGTGGACATGGTTCTCTGCCCGTTGCTGTAGGTTTGAAATACTGGAAAATAATTGTCTTTTTAAAGAATTTTACTACTTAACACTCCATTTTGTAAAATGTGAAAGGGCAATTCTAAACGTGTCTCCCAATGGATCAGTTCAAGGCATAGTGAGTTTGAAATAAATAACCACTCATTGATTAACTGGTTTGTGATTTATTGTAATTGTATTCCTATCGAGAAGACAAAATATTCTGAATTAGCTCTGTGTCTACCCAACACTACTCGCTTTACTTCTCCTCTCAAATAGGATCTAGCCAAGCTGGCCTTGGAATTTTGTTGTATACGCTGCCCACGTTGTTTCTCCTTAGGGTTTTGCAGGGCTGGTGATTCTTTAATTAATCAAGTTTTAGTTTAAAGCCTCTCTTTACAGAAACTTTCTTTTTGAGTGTGGTATCCACCATTCTCTGCTTATATAGCCAATCACTATCGTATCTTCTTTTTACTTCCTTTGGACATTAGTCATTATCTGAAATTATATTTCAATTATTTTTCAACTGTGTCTTCTCTTCATTAATACACAAAGTCTAAGAGGTGGAATATCTCTCTGTAACATTCACCATCATAAGTGGCATGTAGAGTAATGCCTAACACATAGATGTTAAATAAATAACGTTCTTGGATAAAAGATTTCATTAAGGCAACCAGATTTTTGCTATACATTTCATTTTATTCTCTATTTATCTACAGTTGATCCTTGAAAAGCATGGAGGTTAGGAGTGCCAACCTTCCACAGAGTCAAAAATCCACACCCAACTTTTGACTCTCCCAAAACTTAACTACTATGTTGACCAGAAGCCTTATGGATAACTTAATCAATGAACACGTATTTTGTATGTTAGATGTAATATATACTGCAATCTTACAACAGATTAAGCTAGGGAAAAGAAAATGTTATTAAGAAAATCTTAAGAAAGAGAAAATACACGTAGACTACTGTACTATATTTTTACAAACCCATGTTTAAGTGGGCCCATGCATTTCAAACCTGTGTTTTTTGGACTCTCAAAAATGTTATGTTAGATGTAATATATACTGCAATCTTACAACAGATTAAGCTAGGGAAAAGAAAATGTTATTAAGAAAATCTTAAGAAAGAGAAAATACACACAGACTACTGTACTATACTTTTAAAAATCCATGTTTAAGTGGGCCCATGCATTTCAAATCTGTGTTTTTTGAGAGTCAACTCTATTTATCTGTCTTTCCATCCATCCATCCATCCATCCATCCATCCATCCATCCATCCATCTACACACTCATACATGCACATAATTGAGTAATAAAAGATGGACTTGGGAAACTTGGGAAATTTATTGGGATAAATGAAATTTACTAACACAATTAAGGCTGCAAACTATCTGTTGCTATTCTATATTAACTACAAGCTAAAATTATTTTGATCCACATGTCAGATAAAGTTTAAGAGAAACTTTTAAATGTTTTTTGGACTCACAGGAGAAGCAGTTAAAAATAGTGCCACTTGGTATCTAGGTAATACCTTCCTTGTACTCAACCAGGTAATGCCATCTATTAAAACCAGATTACAAAGCATTGCAGAGGAATATAGAACTTTAAATCATCAAAGAAGGAAAACACATTTCCTATTGGAGTATAGTACTTATGAGTCACAAAAATTTGAATTATTAACATTTGTGAAAATTTTGATAGAAAAATTCTATTTTAAAAACATCCAAGCTAGATTGACCACATAGAAAAAAATCTGTTTTCTAATAATTGTAAATTCTGAATGCTAAAATTATAGAATTTAGAATAATTCAATAAATTTTTCATTAATTTCTTAGAATATTGTAGGAAAATTACTGCAGTGATAAAGAGTTAATTCGTAAGAATCAGAAAGTTTCTAGGAAGGAAATGTCGTTTCACATCTGGGATATTACAAAGACCATATTTCATCCCTATGATGACACAGAAAATTACTGTTTTAGAAAAAGGAAGCTACCCAGGCCATTACAGCATTTAACTGATAACATTTTTAAATTAATTGTAGGTTGATGGGGTAAGTTAAATTCAAAACAGCAACCAGCAATAAGCAGGAAATATTTGTCTCTCTCTTAAATCACATAATAACCTTTAAATACAGTGAAGAAATAACTAAATGAAAAAACTATAAAATCATAAATGTAAAATTCATATAAAATTAATATATAAAAATATAAAAACACTATAGAAGGCATCTCAGGATGGTGCCATAAAATACCAAAAAAAAAAAAAAAAAAAAAAAAAAGATGTTTTAAAAGGAGAAAAAAATTATAGGAAGACATGTAACTGAGATAGTAAACCTGCAAGGATATCTTAAAAAAAATAAACATTTTATAAAATTAGTCTCATGAAAAATTATCTTTTTAAAATTTTGTTGATCATTTTTAAAGAAGCCCCTTCTAGAGGCAGATACATGCTTTCCTCCCCCCGCCCCCTTTTTCTATTCCCTACTTCTCCACTGCCATCACCTTAATCCAAGCATTCATGACCTCTTTCTTGGACTTCATCAATAACTTTAAACTTGTCTCCATATCTCCGACTCTTCAATAAATTCCTCTCACTGCATTCAGAGTAATCATTTTTAAAACAGTTCTACCTATATTACGTTGGTACTTAAACCCCTTTGGTGTCTTTCTGTTGCTGTGGAGATATGAAGAGGAACTGGGTTTAGAGATACTTCTGAAGTACAATAAATAGGATTTGACATATGGAATGGGGAAGAGAGAGGAGTCTAAGATGTTTCCCAAATTAGCTTGAGATACTGGGGGAATAATATCATTTAAAAGATCAAGTTTATAGGGCAAAGAAGAAAAGGGTATGGGTTTAATATTAGACTTACTGAGCTTGGAGAACCTATAGGAAATTCAGGTGGGGATCAATATTTGTGGGAAAGGTGGGAATTAAAGACAGATTGAGTTGTGGAAGCCATAGACATGAATCCAACACTCAGGAAATCTTTGTACAGTAAGAAATAAGAACTAAGAACAAAATTGTGAAGAATGCTAACATTTAAGGGGGAAAAGTGTCAGAGTATGAAAAGTAAGTAAAGAAGACAGAAAATAAGGGGGGAAGGGAAACAGGAAAGTTATTTGAGCACTGGAATAAGGAAATCCTGTATGTTGCATTTTAGTATATACTGAGCTCAGTTTTAAATTATGTCTTTTGAAAAAATAAAATGTTTCAGAAAAATGCTTAGTAATTTGGTGTGACCATTTCTTAACTGATTGAACTGATTAAACTTTGTGTTTTTAGACCTCAAGTGAAGAGGGTTGAGCTAATGTTGCTTCTCATTTTATTATACAATATCATTGATCCACGTAAGGCCCGGTCTTTTTATTTATTTTATTACTTTTTATCCTCCATTCTAGTAGATAACCATTGTTGTGCATAATGTATATCTTTCTTTTCTTTGTGTTCTTATAAAATGTGCTTTGATTAATGAGGAAATATTTTTAATCAAATAAGTGATAGTGCATGATATTTTTGGTTCTGATTTTTCCTTTTCACAAGCATAATTTTATACCCATTCATTGCTATGTGTATTTCTAAGTCATTACTTCTAATTGCTGCAGGAAATCCCATGATGTATAACCACCACATTTTAATTTAGACAGTCAGTTTGCTTCCAAATATTAATAATAATAACAGCAATGTTTCAGGAACATTTCCATTTACATATGTCTCCTTATGAACTTATGAAATAATTTCTCTCAGTTATATATTCATGAGCAGAGTTGATGGTCAAAATTCATGCACATACTTAATTTGGGTTATTATTGCCGTCTTGGTCTCTGAATGGCTGTCCCAGTTCATGCTCCCTCCAGCAGGAATAAGGGTTCTTGTATCCTCATATATTGACCAAGAGTTGGCACATCTGTCTTTTCGAATTACTGCCAGGCTAATAGGTGAAAAGTGATATTTCAATTTGCATTTCTGACCATTAATGATTTGGGGCATCTCTTTAGGTATTAATTTTTTTAAGTTTCCTTTTCTGCAAATTGCCCGTTCATGTTTTGTATCCATCTTCTTTTCTATTATTTTTTTTTCTTATTGATTTGAGGGCTTTGGACATTCTGGATATTAGGACCTTATCAGTTTTAGACTGTGCATATATCATCTTTCATTACATTATCCATCTGATACATCTGTCCATGATGTCTGCATTAGTTTCCCAGAGCTGTTATAACAAAGCACCACAAACTTGATGACTTAAAACAACAGAAGTTTATTCTTTCACAGATTTAAGGTTAAAAGACTGAAAGCAACAAGGTGTTGGCTCCCTCTGAAAGCTCTAAGGGAATATTCTTTGCTTCTTCCAGCTTTTGGTGGCACTTGTTCCTTGGCTTGTGGCAGCATAACTCCAATCTCTGCTTTGATCTTCACGTGGCATTCTTCCGCCTGTGTCTCTGTGCACCTGTCTGTTCACATGGTGTCGTGATCTAGTCAGGCTGTAATCAACAACAGACAGTTATTTCTCACCGTTCTGGAAGCTGGAAGTCCAAGATATGGGTGCCAGCATGGTCAGGAGAGTACTCCTTCCAGGTATCAAACTTCTCATTGTATCCTCCCATGGTAGAAATGGTCAACTGGCTTTCTAGAGCTTCTTTTATAAGAGCATTAATGCCATTAATGAGGGTTCTCTCAGAACCTGAGCACTTCCCAAAGGCCTCACCTCCTAATCCCATCACATTGGGTTTTAGGATTTCAATATATCAATTTTTCAGGGACAAATACATTCATATCATAGCATATTCAGACATGGCCCAGGAATACAAACACTCAGACCACAGCATATGGCACCAGTTATTGGCTTTGGAGCCCATCATAATCCAGTATGACCTTCTCTTAAAAAAATCACATCTGCCAGGACTATATTTCCAAATAAAGTCACATTCTGTGGTTCTGCATAGACATGAATTTTAGAGGGGCACTATTCAACAATATCCTCCTTTAAATAAATTTTTAAAAATTAAAATTTTATTTTTAAGTAATCTCTACATGCAATAGGGACTCAAACTTATAAACCCATTATCAAGAGTTGCATGCTTTACCAACTGAGCTAGCCAGGTACCCCAAATAAATGAAATTTTTATCTAATGCTCAGCATAGTGATTATAGTTATTATGTACTTGAAAGTTGCTAAGAGAGTAGTAGATCTTAAATGTTCTCACTACAAAAAAGAATTAGGAATTATGTGAGGGGATGCTACTGTGATAATCATTTCATGGTAAACAAGTATATCAAATAAACAGGCTATAAACCTTATACTTACACAATGTTACATGTCAATTTTTTCTAAATAAATTTTGGGGAAAAGAAAACATAGTGGTGTTGAAAGATATATAAATAGATAAAAATATTTTATAAAGTTGCATCATTCTACTGAGAGGAAAATATTCATTAGCTAAGACTATTAAAGCAAGATTTATATATAATATATATAACTACTGATTGACTTCCCAGCATTTAGCTGGGATTTGTGTAGCTCAAGATCAGCTGACTATACTGCTAGCTTGGCCCCAATTAAGTTTATTCCCATGGTCATAGTAACTGATTCAGGTCTGGACACATGACTTAACTGGGGACAGAGAGAGATTTGCTGAGGATTTCTGAGAAGGAAAATTCTTTACTTTTCTAAAAGAATTACCAGAAGAGATTTTCTCTTCTAGTTGCAAGTGACCAAGGGGACTTAAAGTCCATGAAGCTGCTTCCTACCATGATGGAAACCAGCCTGAGGACAAAACTAATCACAAAGTTAGGGAAATCCTTAGAAACTGCAGATAGATTGAAATTAAGCCCTAAGCCTTGGGCTTTCAGTTACATGATGTAAGTTTCTCCAGGTAAATAAGCAGGTTCAGAGTTCCACTACTCTCCAGCTATATGGCATTAAGCAAGTTCCTTAATTTCTCTAAGCTTCCCCTTCCTCAACTATAATGGGACATCCATAGTATTGAACTCTTAGAATATTGTGAGAATTAAATAGGACAATTGATGTAAGGCACCTGGTCCAGAATTAATCATTTTATAAGTGTGAAGTAATTGTGAAATACTATATTATTATCATCCTGATTTCTATTTGTATCACTAACATTATTATTATCAGACTAAGCAGCAAACCTAGGATGAACTCTCAAATCTTCTATCTTTTGGTTTGTGTTTCTTTTTAAACCAAGTAAAACCAAATTAGCTGTTGATCCTATAGCCACTGCATTAAAGTCTCTAATATACTTGATAACTTTATAGTTATTTATTTATTTTACAGAGAATCCTATGTATACAATGCACTAGGTTAAGCACCATAGACACAGCTTTGAACACAGTCATTCTTAATTGTCAAAGAGGTGAGAAAACTGGACTAAGCCACCATCTACTGCTGATAAGTCAGTTATCCATGAACAAGGCATTTTGACTATATAATCAAGTGAATCAGGATTTCCATGTTCAGAAACTATTGTAAAAAAGCAGTCAGTTTGGGGGTGCCTGGGTGGCTCAGTCAGTTAAGCATCTGCCTTAGGCTCAAGTCATGATCTCGGGGTCCTAGGATTGAGTCCCATGTTGGGCTCCCTTCTCGGTGGGGAGTCTGTTTCTCCCTCTTCTTTTTCCTCTGCCCCTCCCCACACTCGTTCTCTCTCTCTCTCTCAAATAAATAAATAAGATTTTTTTTAAAAAAGCAATCAGTTTGGAAACTACAAGAAAAAGAATAAAAAACAGAGAAGAGCAATTATAGAAACTCTAGCCACCCAAAGCTATTGTGCCCTGAGAAGATAATAAAAGATACCTAACAGAGATGGAAAGTATGGGGTAGAGTCCAAAGAAAAATGTCCTTTCCATCTGAATTAATTTTAATTCTCTTTAAATAACAGGTCTCTTAATGATTGTTTTTAAGGCACTGTTGCAAGAGGCCTTCATAACCTTAACTTACTAATATTGCGCAACATAAAACAAAACATTACATTTAAAAATGGAAATCCAAAAAATATAAGCACAACTTTTTCTTACCAACCTTGGTGAATGGGATATACTCTAGTAGAATGCTAAAACAGGTTGATTATTTTCATGATTTAAAAGTAAAGACCAGGACAGCCCCAGTGGCCCAGTGTGTTAGCACCGTCTTCAGCCCATGGTGTGATTCTAGAGATCCCGGATCGAGTCCCACATCAGGCTCCCTGCATGGAGTCTGCTTCTTCCTCTGCCTGTGTCTCTGCCTCTCTCTCTCTGTTTCTGTCATGAATAAATAAATAAAATCTTAAAAAAAAAAAGTAAAGATCATTGTTTACTTCAGGTGCATGTATTTTCCTGTGTAAGCAGTGGAAGTACTTTATCACAGAGAATAAACATATCAGAAGTATAATGCTGGGGGCGGGGAAGGAGGCTCCTCAAAAACACTTGGGGGAAAAAGTAAGCTGAAATAGATTTTTTTTTCTTTATCAGAAAATAGCAAGGAATAAAATAAGCAAGCAAACGAAGGAAGAAAAAAGGGAAAATAAAACACAACTACATACCCCAAGGAGCAGGAGACAGAAAATCTATGTAGCCAATAAATAACCCCCTTGTCAGAGAATCTATACACCATCCAAAGAGGCCGATTTGGGAAGTGCCGGCAAAGATAGGGAAGGCTCAATCACAGCAGTTATTGAAAAGAAAAAGGCAAAAAGAAACCAATAAAAGAGACAGGAAGCATGCATCTGACTCCTCTGTAAAAATGATTACAAATTGAATCTACTGGTTTCCATGGTTCCAGGGAGTTTTTTTTTATTTTCTGGTCTTGAGATGAAGTGAAAGAAGGAAAGGCCTTTCCCTTTCTACCTAGAATTCTAATTCCCCTAAAACAGGAATTTTTTTTTAATGTACCTTTAAATCCTATTTAAGAGCCAAGTATCCCAAAAGATATTTGCTAATTGACTTTGTGGCAGAGCTCAGACCCAGTGGAAAGAGGATCCAGTCAAGGAAAACCTTTTCCTCTCGTCTAACTATCCAATGCTTCAGAGTCTGAGAGCCAGATAATCAGTACATCAAGTGCTTGTCCAGGGCCTATTGGGTTACATTAAAATCCTGGTTGGCGTAAAATACATGTCACATAGGGCCTAGGCCCTGAAAACTTGATACCAAAGTAGAATGAACCAGACAGTACTGTAGGTTCAAATTATCTAACTGTTCAGTTTAAGAGCTAAATTATGCAAAACAAATAATTGATGGCTATGAATGCATATGGTAAATTAAGTGCATTGTACATAGAAAATAAGTGCATCCTAAGAGAGGAAGGCAGAAGTTATTGGATATGACTTGGGTTCAAAAGATAATTACACTGAGATGTTTAAGAAGATGTTTAAGATAAAGCTTCTGGATGTTGTTTTTAATACTAGAAAATTATTCTTTTTAAGATTTTATTTATTTTTTCATGAGAGACACAGAGAGAGAGAGAGAGAGAGAGACAGGCAGAGGGAGAAGCAGGCTCCATGCAGGGAGCCCAACGTGGGACTCGGTCCTGGGTCTTCAGGATCATGCCCTGGGCAGAAGGTGGTGCTAAACCGCTGAGCCCCCAGGGATGCCCAATACTAGGAAATTAAATAATGGTCCAAGAATAAGTTTTTATTAAGTAAATTCCATTCATATTTCTTATAGAATATTAACTGTATTTTTAGAAATTATGATCTACATATATGTATTTTAAATCAGTAGGAGATATTATTCATAATTATTTAATTATCTCTAAAATCTAATCTCTTTAAAATTAAAAAAATTTAATCTCCTTAAAATTTCCCCTATTCTTAAAATATTCTAATTTATTTGAAAACTTTATTATCTAAAGTGTAATATTTATTCAATCCTAGATAAAAATGCAATTTATATTAAAATATTTTTGTTATTATACTAGAAACTCATATTCATAAAAGAATGTGAAGAAAAGGCAGATAATGAAAAGAAATTTTAATCACCCATAATCCAGCATTCAGAGACAGAATTATTAATACTTTGAAATATATACTCAAGTCTCTGTTTTATACAATACACATTTTTTAATAAAGGAATCTTATTATGTATCTGCCTTTTGCCTGTTTTCTTTAACAATTTATCTTGAGTATCAAAAGATATATATTTAAGACCAGGAAATTTTTAGATTTTTATCTTAGAACTTATCTATACAAAGTTTACTTTCAAATTTGATGCATTACTTACTGGATTTTTTTAAGTGGTTCTATTTTTCTTCTTCACTTTATTCCAAAATACTTGAATATGAGGAACCAAATAATTTTTAACAGTTATGATATCAAAAGCTATCTGAGAATCCTCTTACAATGGAACCGGGTATGGTGCAGAATTTGTACCAAGCACAAGTACCAAATAGAGGACAGCCCTAGATGACAGAGGTCACTATACACGAGTTCATATTCTGGCTCTGCCACTGAGCATCTATGCCTCTTGGCCAAGCCGCTCAGCACTTCAAGATGTATAGCTGAGACAATTAATGTTAAATGACCTCTGAAACTACTATGGTGCTACTTAGAATGCAGGTATAAGATATTCCAGAAATGGGAATTCTGATGTTTAAATATACAGAGATGGTACTGGCATCCTCAAATTTCAGTGGCCTTGGTTTGAAGACAGCTTCTATTGTACAGGTTTCTGAAGGTTTGAGTCTATAATGAAATCCATGCACAAAATAGCAAACAAAATTTTGGCCAATGTCCTATTCTTTCAGTTAAAAACAAAACAAAACAAAACAAAAACAAACAAACACAAAAAAAACCCAAACCCTTTGGAGAATCCATTTTGGCCACTAAAATAAAACCAATCAAAAGCTAACTATATCTATTTCCTTATTTCCATATAAATAACTTTTCTTCCTAAATGTATCTGTCACATTTTAAATAGAAGTCATTTTACAAATATAAGCAAACACCAAAATACCCATATTTTTAGCTTTTAATGGAAAGTATTAATACAAATTACTCAAAAATGACATGTGAATAATCATCAAAAAGTGAACACAAAGAAACAAAGATTCACTCCACTACCTCGAATCTGATTAAACACAGTTTTGCTACTTTTAAAATATGTTACAGTATATCAGTAGATGCTAAATATATATATATATATATATATTTTAGTATGCATCAATTGTAAATTGATGATCTCAGATAACTGACCATCAGTACTATCCAATAAAACATTCAGTAACAATGGATATGTTCAATATCCATGATATCCAATATGGTAGCCCCTACTGCCTTGTAACTAGTGTAAATGAGGAACTAATTTTTTTAAAAAAATTTACTGAATTATAATTAATTTAAATTTAAATAGCCATGTTTGGCTAATAGCTACCATATTGGACAGTGAGATATAGAACATACCTGGGATCGAAAGTTTAATGGCCCACCCTACCCACCTACCTATACTACCCAAAATAAAATATGATAGAATACAAACTTTACAGGTCTACTGAGATTACATTTCTTAATTGCAAAATCCAAAATCAGTTCACCAAGTTTTGATTTGTGTTCATATTTTTGTGCTCCTGTTTTGCCAGATCCCTAAATAAAGGCACTGATGCCTTACACCTGATGATTTACTTAGACCTAAGTACACGTACAAAGACCAGCTCCAAGACAAGGATGCCCAAAATGTAATTGTATCCCTAACAAAATAACCTATGGATAACTAGTGCCAATCACAAAATAACGTGGTGATGGAGGATTTTTAAAAGTTCTTAGAGCCCAAGCTTGGCACAAAATGCTACCCATTTTCAAAAAAAAAAAAAAAAAAAAAAAGCTACCCATTTTCAAGATTTCAAGAAGTCTTGGACAGAAAGGGCATCAAAGGTGAACTAGACACCAGCCCTCAACCTCACGTTATTTCTATCTACCTAAGACCCAGGGATTCTTAATTTGAGCTAGAGAGAGTGAATGGAGTCCCAATAATGATCATGATTTAATCTCCTGCTAAGACAAGGAATGAGAGAGAAGCTTAAGAGAAAAATACATTTGGTTTAGGGAAGTAAATGAATGTATTTCTTAAATCTAGAAGTTGGAGGATCCTACTTTCTGAACTGACATTGAGGCTTGCTCTATCTCCTATAAGAATGTCATCACATTAGTCTCAGAGAAAGTCTTCCAAGGTAGATATTAATCAGTGCATTTGAGACAACAGAACTACAGACAAGTAGTATGGTTCTTATGCTTGTTGGGAATAAATGTTTCTATGTGTAACAAATGTTGATCTGAGATTACTTTCATGTGATGATCACATAGTGTGAAATTTCAGAGTGGAAATGCATATACTACTATGGCATATAAATACTAGATACTAGGATAATCGCCAAAATGAGCCTGCCATTCACTGAATGAAGAAATTGGCTTCAGTGGCCTGCAATTACCTATAATTTTAATTTTTGTTAGTATATTGCACTTATCTTTATTTTAAACAGAAACAAGATGACCATTTTTTGTACAAGAAAACACATAGACATCAGTAGTGTCATAGTAGACACTTGCCATCCTATCTTCCTAGATGTTTATTTTGTGAGTGCAAAAGAAAACCCTAAAGCTATTTAAGCACACATCAATGGCCATCATTACAGAAAATATAGGAAAGTGAGCAATCAAAGTCCACTAGAGTGGAAGGGAGACTGGTCACCCCACTGAGGTATTATTGACTAGTCTTAAATATTTTAAGAGAAAGGATAGAAAGAGTATGCTTTCATGTTTCATACCCAACTGCTTGTCAGATACAGTAAAAGAGAACAAGAAGAAGAGAAGATAATCACGCTAAAAATTCCAAAGATAAGTAGTTGGGGAAATGATAATTCTTTTTGATCCCTCATCAGCTGACTCATTGCCTAGGGGGTTTTTGTAATGTTGATCTCCTGAGAGACAGCCACCCACTGAGAATATATAAATTAGTAATGAGCAGAGAATCAGCAGATGGAAAGAAATCACAGAGAAGGAAGTAAGGATCTTCACTTTGCACAAATTACAAAAATAAGGGAAGATTTTTTCCCAAGAGAAAGCAAAAGTTGTATTGCCTTGGTTAATCAGAATTTACACTATAGGAGTGGATATTGTTATACTAACAAAAAATGAAACTAGAACAGTGAATGTCATGCCTCATGATTACAAGTATTGGTCACACTTAAGGCATCCCAGAGGTCTGGTTAAATAAGGGAAAGCCTCTTGGCCTTGCTGTGTTTGCAGCCTAGTAATAGTCTCTCTATAGTCAAACATCCACCTAAATGGCAAAGAAATAAAAACCATTCTAGAAGCAAAAGACATATTTAAGTGGTTGGCCATGATTGAATGAGTTTATCAAGAGATACAAAACTCCATCAGAATTACTAAAAGCACTCAAAGGACCTGGCTAATTAATACATTAGGGAATCCAAAATGCTATCATAATCACTGAACAACCTATAATTGGTAGAAGCATGTTCATAGATAACTGGCTTCACTTTAGCCATTCACCAACTGGGGTAGACTTTAGCCATTAGCAATAAACTAACTAAAGGAGAGTTGTGGAGAATTATAAGAGAACGAAAGGTCCCAAAGGATAAAGTTGGTGGGCAGTAAAATGAAGCATTTTTAGGATATAGTCAAGAAACCAACTCTAAACTCCAAAATTAACCCACGAGGGGAAAACAAGTGGGGAGCAAGATTTTGAAATATAGTTCACCATAGCAAAATAAATGAAGATGAAGATGGCTTGAAATACCCCTACTTGAGAATGCCACTGCCTCTTGAACACAGGGTTGATAAAGTATTCTAAAATACAGATCCCAGATAAAATCTCTTGAAATATATGCATGCAGGAAATTGAGTAATTACTATATCAAATGAGATTAAAATCTAAAGCATGTTCATATCAAATAGATAACTTAAAAACTTTTAAACTACTAATTCCATTTCCAGTCATGACAGAACAATTGGTATTGGTTTTACTCTGCTACCTTAAACAATTATAAATATATGAACCAATCATTTAAAATAATTAAGCAACAACTATCTCAGGTCAATGATCCTTGGGAGAAAGAGCACACGACATGAGTTCCAAACTACAGCACAGAAAAATAGCCTGAACAAAAAACAAAAAACAAAAAAAACCCTGTGTTCTTGCTGGGTAGGATAAATAGAGACAAGAATTAAGGGCTGCTGAGGCAACAGAAAATTTTCAGGATAAGATACTAGAGAACAGTATGCTGCACAGAGAGGTATCTCCAGACATATGCAGAAATGTCCATTTACGTCTCTGGACCAATACTAACCTGCATACATTCAAGGCAAGACTACATGAGGCATGGTGGAGAATGGCCACTAGGGACTGTGAGGTGAATGAAGGACTCCACAATCACATAATGTCGAGAGACACTGAATGTCTAGAGACATTGAATGATCTAGAATAAGTGGCTTCACTGAACTCCACGTACATTCAGTGGAGACCCCAGAAAGAGACAGTAAAAGTAGGTATTGTTTTGGTTCTAGATTAAGGACAACTCTAGGTCTACCCAATAGCTTCAACAAGATAAAATTTATCAGACAGGAAATTGCTGCAAAAAAAAAAATTCAATACTCTGATAAAGATAGAAAAAAGTACATTCTCAGCAATGAAGTATTCACAATTTCCAAGAAAAGAAAATTACTAGGCATTCAAAGAAACAGGGAGATGTGACACATAATCAAAAGAAAATGTATATAGAAAAACAACTAAAGATGATGTAAATACAGAAATTAACAAACACTACAGCATTAGAAATGTACTAAAGGATTTAAAGGAAAATACAGACATTATAAATAAGTGGATAGGGACGCCTAGGGGACTCAGTGGTTGAGTGTCTGCCTTCTGCTGAGGATGTGATCCCAGAGTCCTGGGATTGAATCCCACATCAGGCTCCTCGCAGGAAGCCTGCTTCTCCCTCTGCCTGTGTCTCTGCCTCTCTCTGTGTGTGTCTCTCATGAATAAATAAATAAAATCTTTATTTAAAAATTAAGTAACTATGTGGATGGAAACTCTCAGAAAATAAAAATTCATGAAAAACCAAATGACAATTCTATATTTGGAAATTCCAATATTTTAAATGAAAAAACAAATTTACTAGATCTTAATCGCAGATTGGATACTACAAAAGAAGAGATAGAACACCAGAACTTATCCATACAGAAACACAGACATATACAGAGAGAGAGAGAGAGAGAGAGAGAGAAGACTGGAAAGTAAAATAGAGTCCCACTAAAAAAATAATAGAGAGTCTCACTGACATCTGGGACATCAAGGAGCCTAGCATACATATATATAATTGTAGTCCCAGAAATAGGCATGAGAAAATGGTGAAAAAATATTTGAAGAATTAATCTTTGAAATTTTTCCAAATTTAATGAAAATTAGAAAGGCACAAACCCAAGAAGCTCAATAAAACACAGGCAAAATAAACAGAAACAGAACAACACTAAAGTCTACCACAATCACATTGCTAAAAACCAGTGATGAGGAAAGAAGCTTAAAAATAGCCAATAGGAGGAAAAATTACATGACAGAGAAAGGGAAGAAGACAAGTTATCTTTTACCTCTCATCTGAAACAGTACACAACAAAGTCAAGGGAATGACACATTTAATGTGCTGAAAGAAAATAAATGTCAATATAGATGTCTATACCCAGCAAAAACATTTTTCAAAAATTAGGGTAAAACAAAGACTTTTTAGACAAACAAACATAGAGTAAATTGTTCCCAGCACACCTGCCTATCAAGAAATGTTAAGGGAGATTCTTTAAGTAGAAGGAAAATAACACCAGATGAAAAATCATATCTATACAAAAATAAATCAATAAAAAGCACTAGAAATTCTAAGTATGTAGGTAAATATAAGACTTTTTTATTTATAATTTTTCTTAGATGATAATCTATTATTTAGGTAAAAGCTAATAACAATGTATTTGGGGAGTTATGTCTTATAGAAATAAAATATATGGCAGCAATAACACAATAAATAGTAAAAAAAATTATAAACAGTTTGGAAGCATAATTATAAAAATGTATTTTTCATTTTCTGATCCCCAGGATAGGACTGTGAAAATGATAAGCTATCACACCCATCATCAGCTTATGCTACATAGCAAATGGTATTTTTTAAGTGTAAATAAGGTTACTAATCCATTCGCCTTAAATAAAAAGATGATCTTTGTGGGCCAAGAATAACCACATGAGCCCTCGAAAAGTAGAGTTTTCTCAGATTTTCTCAGAAGAAGAAATCAAAGACGTTTGAATATAGGAAGCATTAAGTTTACCTGCTGGCTACAGAATGGAGGTGGTCATCTGAGAAGGAATATGGAAGGTCTTGGAAAATGAGATTGACAGCAAGTAAGGAAACAGGGACCTCAGTGCTACAATTGCACAGGACCAATTTTTGCCAGCAACCTAAATGAGCTTGGCAGACATTTCTTTCCCAGAACTTCCAGATAAAAGCTCATCCAGACGAGTATCTTGATTTCAGGTATGTGATAACTAAGCATAGATCCCAGTCAAACTCCCTTGGATTTCTGATCGACAGAACTGTGTGCTAATGAACTGGTGTTAATTTAAGCTACTAAATCCATGGTAATTTGTTAAGCAATTGAAAGCTAAGAGAGTATGATTTGTAAAGTTCTTTCATCATACAGAAAATGATGTAAGATTATTCAAAGGTGGTTTAAGTAATATTATTTGTGAGAAGTTAAATGTGCCTTTTGTAAGCCCTCTAACAATTACACACACACACACACACACACACACACGAAATAGCATTAGCAATTGAATAGTCGGGATATAATGAAATACTAACTATCCTCAGAGAATTCCAAAGAATACTTTGAGCATTCTCAGATTGAAATATCACTTGTTTTAGGGCAAACATTAGTGTCTGGCTTATAGTGGGCAGTCTTTAAACATCTATGGAATGAATGAAGAGATTAGTGCATGAATGGGTAGTCAAGTCCATGGGTTAAGTAATAAAAGTCCAGTGGTTCTAGAACCAAAAATACCTGAATGAAGACATGTTTTAGCCCAAAAGCAATATAAAGAATAATCAGATGGAAAAAATCACCATTTAAACAGAGAAATCGGCAAAGACTTGGGCTTTCAGTATTTATACCCAGCCTGGCTCTAAAATGGATTTAAGTTTCTTGACAAGAGTTAAAAGATTGAACCAATAATAAAGATAGAAAATCAAGTTTAACTCTTTGAGGAACCTCCACACAGTTTTCCAGAGTGGCTGCACCAGTTCATATTCCCATCAACAGTACAAGAGGGTTCCCCTTTCTCCACATCCTCTCCAACATTTGTTGTTTCCTGCCTTGTTAATTTTCCCCATTCTCATTGGTGTGAGGTGGGATCTCATTGTGGTTTGGATTTGTATTTCCCTGATGGCAAGTGATGCGGAGCATTTTCTCATGTGCTTCTTGGCCATGTCTATGTCTTCCTCTGTGAGATTCTGTTCATGTGTTTTACCCATTTCATGATTAGATTGTTTCTTTGCTGTTGAGTTTAATAAGTTCTTTATAGATCTTGGAAACTAGCCCTTTATCTGATACGTCATTTGCAAATATCTTCTCCCATTCTGTAGGTTGTCTTTGAGTTTTGTTGACAGTATCCTTTGCTGTGCAAAAGCTTCTTATCTTGATGAAGTCCCAATAGTTCATTTTTGCTTTTGTTTCTCTTGCCTTCATGGATGTATCTTGAAAGAAGTTGCTGTGGCCAAGTTCAAAAAGGGTGTTGCCTGTGTTCTCCTCTAGGATTTTGATGGAATCTTGTCTCACATTTAGATCTTTCATCCATTTTGAGTTTATCTTTGTGTATGGTGCAAGAGAGTGGTCTAGTTTCATTCTTCTGACTGTGGATGTCCAATTTTCCCAGCACCATTTATTGAAGAGACTGTCTTTCTTCCAGTGAATAGTCTTTCCTCCTTTGTTGAATATTAGTTGACCATCAAGTTGAGGGTCCACTTCTGGATTCTCTATTCTGTTCCATTGATCTATGTGTCTGTTTTTGTGCCAGTACCACACTGTCTTGATGACCACAGCTTTGTAGTACAACCTGAAATCTGGCATTGTGATGCCCCAGCTATGGTTTTCTTTTTTAAAATTCCCCTGGCTATTCGGGGTCTTTTCTGATTCCACACAAATCTTAAGATGATTTATTCCAACTCTCTAAAGAAAGTCCATGGTATTTTGATAGGGATTGCATTAAACGTGTAAATTGCCCTGGGTAACATTGACATTTTCACAATATTAATTCTTCCAATCCATGAGCATGGAATATTTTCCCATCTCTTTGTGTCTTCCTCAATTTCTTTCAGAAGTGTTCTGTAGTTTTTAGGGTGTAGATCATTCATTTGGGGAATATAAAAATTAGTGAAAGGGAATAAAGGGAAATGAGTGAAAATTCAGTGAGAGTGACAAAACATGATAGACACCTAACTCTGGGAAATGAACAAGGGGTAGTGGAAAAGGAAGTGGGCAGGGGGTTGGGGTGACTGGGTGATGGGTACTGAGGGGGGCCCTTGGTGGGATGAGCACTGGGTGTTATGCTATATGTTGGCAAATTGAACTCCAATAAAAAAAAGTAATTAATGTAGTGAGAAAGTGAGGGAGAGATAAAAGATGGAGAGACAGAGACAGAGGGAAAGAGGGCTGGAGATGGGGTCCTGGCTCTTGTAGACACTCCTTCAAGAGCTAACCCATTATTCTTCCCTGATTATGTGAGCAATAAATCCTTTTTCTACTTAAAAAAAAAAAGAAAGAAAATCAAGTTTATTATATGTAAATGTAGAAAGATCCATTATAAATAAACAGAAAACATATATGAATGCTCCTTGCTTTTAGAGACAGGAATTATGGGTTCTGGGCTTACCATTGTTCACATAGTCTTTTGTTTGTTTGTTTTGTTTTGTTTTTTTTCAAGGCATCCAAAATGAAATTTATTATCTTATTTGTAAAGTATGCTTCCTTCTACATTTCTGGTCCTGTCACATAGTCTTTTTGTCATCATGCTACACACAGTGGGAAGAATGTCTGTAATACTTGCAAAAGTTGCAAATCTAATTATAATGTCCAAGGTCAAATAGCCCAGAAATAGAAACTGAGATTTGAAGAAAGTGCTTATATCTCCAATTAATGCATAGTCCATGAGATGAAGCAGCTTTTTAGCAGAATCAGCTAAGAGTTTTATAAACTCCACATTGCTCATACCCAACCACGTGTAAGCAAACTTCCTGCACATCATAATCTCTAACAAATGGCAGGGTGAAGGATGAGGGTGAAGGAATAGAGGTATCTCAAGTGCCTGATTGGGATAGGAGAGAACCTGTCTACCGACCTTATTGAAGTGTAGCAAGTATATTCTGTTCCCTTTGGGAGAATTCCTGGTGCAGGGATACAGTTTGCAAAAATGTAGACTAATGTACTTGGGGTCTTGGCAGTGCTCTGGTTTATTCTGGATGCTACTGCCTGGAATCCAAATCCGAGACCTGCACTTTCACATAATTGTGAAAACTGTGGTGGTTGTTCATATGTCCAGATATTTCAGATAAGAATCTAAACTGTCTCAGGTTAACATTATTAAAGCATGGAGTCTTTCCCTTCCACCACTTCACATAACTGTACTTTTAAATATCTCTCTGTTGGAAAATGCAAGGTATGTGTGGCTTTCTGGTTTATGTGAGCTTGGTCTCCCTCTGAACCAATGAATCTAGATCACTAATTAACAACCAGGTGCAGGGTGTTTTACTAAAAAAAACAAAATGACTTGATTAAATGCAAGCTTTTGAACCAGATACAATAGAAGTGCATCTTCTTTAAATTGGTTGTTCTAAAGCACCTCTCTCTCTGAGGATATCCTATTGGGAAAATGAGCACAAATCTTTAACCAGGCCCTACATAATTCACACTAATTAAACAAGTAGTTTATGGGTTTGAACTCATGACATCGAGTTATAGATTATGTAATTTAAAAGCTACATTCACTTTTTCTAGTAACTAGAAACAAAAGAGATGCTATTTAGCAGTGGTTTAATCCAGTAGATACAAACTGAAATTTGAGGTCGCTTTAATATTTAGCTAGTGGCTTGGCTTCACTTTTCAAGAGGCTATTTACCAAACATGAAACAGGGAAATAAATTCAGAGACAGCACCAAGCTTCATTTGGCTTGAACTGTAAGAATCCTATAGCACACCTGAAACTAATACGACACCGTATGTTAACGAACTGAAATTAAAATTTAAAAAATTTTAAAAAGAAGTATATAGTAACTAAAACATACAGTGATTTACTTCTCAACTCTGTGCCAAGTATTGTGTGGTATACCAGAGGTGCAAAGATGAAAAAGACGTGATCCTTCTCCCCAAGTTATTTCCAGTCTCAAGATAGAGAACAATTCAGGAAGTATGCTAGGTGCTCGGAGAGGTGGCAGTGATCAATGATTTCATAAAGTATAAACGCATGAGCTGGAACCTGAACTATAATTTAAATTACCTATTTTACAGGCAAAGGAAACTCAATGAGCAAAGGCAGAATGATGTGAAAGTGAGGCCCATCTGGAAAAGCATAGAGGATTGGGTAAGTATGGTGAGAAGGACAGAGAAACTGCCCTTTGAGGAGGCTGACTCAGTAAATAGACAAGGGTCAGAATACAGAGGGCCTTGCTAAAGACTCGAGACTTTTTCCTGAGGGCAAATGAGAAATCATGGAAGAGTTTTCGATAGTTAAACTGACAGGATCGAATTCAGCCTGAGAATACCCTCACAGCGGTATGGGGGTGGATAGAACTGGAGAGTGAGAGACTATTGGACCAAAAAATGAAATAAAATTAAAAGGCTAATTTAAAGATTTATTGCTATAAGCCAGATTAAGAGTTGATAGGGTCTTGGGGAGCCTGGATGGTTCCATTGCGTAAGTGTCCCAACTCTTGATTTCGGCTCTGGTCATGATCTCTGTGTTGTGGGATCTCAATGGGGAGTCTGCTTGGGATTCTCTCTCTCCCTCTCCTTCTGCCCCTGTCCTTGCTTGCACACAGTCTCTGTCTCTTTCTCTCTAAAATAAATAAATAAATCTTAAAAAATAAAAATAAAAAGGGAGTTGGTAGGAGCCTAAAATAAATGTATAGTAGTGGGGATTAAAGGAGAAATTTTTAAATTATATTTCATAAGTAAGATTTCTAAGATTTTTTCAAAGATTTCATTTATTTATTCATGAGAGACAGAGAGAGACAGAGACAAAGGCAGAGGGAGAAGCAGGCTCCCTGCAGAAAGAATGATGCTAGACTCCATCCCAGGACCCCAGGATCACACCCTGAGCTGAAGACAGATGTTCAACCTCTAAGCCACCACATGCCCCTAAGATTTTTTTATAAACTATGGTTAAATTCTCATAAATTCCTAAATTCTTATAAATTCCTAAATTGCACAGTCATTAAAAAGAGACTACTAACACAAATGGGCTTCATATTAAATAATAATTATATTTATGTAGAATGCGTTGGGATAAGATTATTAAATATTTAGGAGTATTAAATTTGATAACTTTCTCACAAACATTTATTTTTCCCTTATTAGCTAATTCCAACTCTAATTTTATATACAAACCTTAATAACATTCAAGCTCACACTATTCGTCTTTGAATGACTTAATTGATACACATTTGCTACCACTAGAGAGCAAAGAAAACAGTAAAGTAATATCTACACAACAGTAGATAGTAAGAGGCTATTTACTATTTGCCTCTTCAGTAGTCACGCTGGCGGCTCACTCCTATGTGTTTTACGCTTGCCAAGGTACTTCCCAGACATCATTTAATTTAATCATCCTAACAACTCTCAGAAGTACACAATATTACAGATTTTGCTTTTGAATGAACACTCAGAGATTACGTAACTTCCTCAAAGTCACACAGCTAACCAATACAAGTCAGTATTGGGACTCAAATCCAAGCCACCTTATTGCGGTAAAGACAGCCAACATTCATTGAGTTCTCATTGAGTATCAAACATTATATTAAGTGATTTGTGATATTATTTGAATCCTCACAAAACCCCTCTGGGGTATATGCTAGTATACTTATCCCCACTTTACGAATAAAAGAAAAAAGGAACAAGGAATTTGTATAAACTGTCTTGGGCCACCCAATCAATAATTAGCAACACCATGTTTCTGACCTAAACTCTTGAATTACAGGGGCCACAACCTCTACAACCAAGCTAGTCCTACCGCAACTACCTGCATCTGCTCTACCTATAGCTAAAGAAAACTGACTACTAGGTAAACTAAGCCCAGACATAATGTTGAATTATCCTCCCGGACCTTTGGCTAAACTGTAGGTTCTTAGGTTCCTTTCCAAATACCTATAAACTAACATGCTCTAAGCACTATCTGTACATTTTCTGGCATGCTACCATAATTTGACTTTTTTTCAGAAAAGAAAATTTGTCTGACAGTCATTATGATGAACTACTCCAGGTTTCTCTTGCTCCTAACTAATAAAAAATAATAACAACAACTTAGGGTCTATATTCTGTAGTTCCTACAACAATCATTTTACACGTATCAGGTAATTGTGATCTTACATTGATTACTTTCTGCAGAGGTTGAAAAACTAAAAAACAATAGATGCCTATCAGAACCAAACGCTTAAAAACACATTTAAGTCAAATATGACCAGCTTTTAAAACACAGATATAGTTTTCTCTGCACCAATGTTCAAATTACCAGGGCATCAAAACTTATAAAGAATACTACCTTTAGAAATGCTTAGAAGTCTAGCAACTTCCTTCTTTATAAGATTTTTAAAAATGCCAAGATGCAGGAGGAACACAGAGCATCCCCTATTTCCCTACATTCCTGCATCCTTCCTTTCCTATAGCTAGCAGTGATAGGTAAGTTCCTTCTCATTTCATATATCTCTATTTAGACATTTATTTCAAGATAGTTATACAAATTCCAGAAATGTCAGAGAGAGAGAGAGAGAGAGATGTAGGGACTGAACATGGGCCATGTGAATGCCCTAGAACTATAAATAACTCTGCCTGCTTGGACTTTATGGAAGATGGTCCTCCAGATGGAGCCCCTCTCAGGTGAGTACTGACTTTGGCCGATACTTCTGCTTTTGTGCATCCTCAGCAAATTTGTAATCTTTTGCCAACAGTTCCATAGCATCCTAAAAAAAAATGAGAATCTGGAGAAAGAAAAGAAAGTGATAAATAATGAAGAAAACAGGATCTAGTGAAAGTCAAAATGATTCCTTAGAGAGTGTGCAGGTACCATGTTCTAAGGCTGACTCCAACTCTTTCCAGTTTTTTGTGTCTGTGACATTGAGGTATCTTGGAGTATCTTGCAACTTGGCAAAAAACTAAAGAAACTATGAAAATAGGGTTGTTGTTTTTTTTTCCCAGATTACCTTCTATTGTGAATTATTTTCAACTCACAATATGGACTTTGAAAATAAAACACACATGGTTTCTCACAGATTAAAAAAAAAAAAAAAAAGTGGTGATGGAACATGCAACCAGTACACCCCACACTACTTCAAGCTCTATGATCTCGGATAGATTCCTTCTGGTACGAACCCTAAAATACCTCACATACAAAATATGAGTAACAGCAGCTATTTCATTGGATAAGAATATTAGATGATGCCTCTAAAGACCTGGACACACAGCAAATTCTCCATACATGTTAGGAAGAGGAGGAGGAAGAAAAAGAAGATAGAATTATTGTTTGCTTTCTTTTAGTTTCTAATAGGAAGAAGATAAAAGGATTTTGGATATTCAATTCTGACTGAGAATGCTATCACACAACATCATGCTTTTCAATTTGAAAACCTAAGAATTTGGGCAGCCCCAGTGGCTCAGCAGTTTAGTGCCACCTTTGGCCCGGGGCCTGATCCTGGCGACCTGTAATTGAGTCCTGCGTCAGGCCCCCTCATGGAGCCTTCTTGTGTCTTTGCCCCCCTCTCTCTCTCTGTGTGTGTCTCTCATGAATAAATAAATAAAATCTTTAAAAAAACAAAAAAGAAAACCTAAGAATTCAAGTTTGGTCACTTTTTAAGATGCAAGAAGTAATGAGAGAATTACAAATTGACATGAAGATAATTTAAGTCAGATAAACTGATAAGTTTTTCAAATCATAATTATTATGTGATTAAATAGAAAAATTAAAAAGTAATGATATAAACTTTTAAAATTTAAACAGAAAAAGCATCCTTTCAAAGAAGGTAAAAATAGTATTTAAAGAGGAAAAGCTTTCATGTAAATCTACTAGTAGAAGGACAAAAAGAAAATATATGAAACTGAAGCTTCATTTCTTATAAAATAGGGTAAGAAACCCAAGAGTTGTATGGACATTTTGGCTGAATTATGAAAGAAAGTGTTTTAAAAAGAGAAAGTAGGTAGCTCTTGGTGATTTAGTGAAATGTCCTCAAAATCCAAGGTTACAGGAAGGATGGAAGAATAATCAAAAAGGATTATTGTGAAAAACAATGGCAAGTGTGTTAAATGATGAGTTTTCAGAAGATGCTTCACCCTGGAAATTTAACATCCATTAAAGCCCCTCTTTCTGACTCACTGGTCGGAGTTTTTAATAAAATCTCAGAGAAAGGGTAGATGAGTAATGCTATGAGTCAGAGGTTATTTTTAAGAAAGGTGATATTAGATTTTAAAATCTTGGCGACCTTTAACATTTTATAATGCCTGCTTTTCTAAATTATTCTAAGAAAGTTACCACAGTTTACAGAAAAGTTGGCTGCTTCCTATCCAGCGTGAACTATTAAGAAGCAAAATTTGGCAAAAGGTTTAGTTGTCTTAAGAGCAGTGGCAAAGCACTAAAAAGTTTAATGCTACTTGGGTATTATTTTGCTAAGTTTAGGTCATAAAATTAATTTTCTCAGTGAAAGAGTTGCTTCTTACAAGTGCTGCAGACATTTGGCACGTGCCATCAACCATATTAAATGTTAATCTCTAGCCCTCTTTTCCTAAGATTTAGGTCAGGTGCTGTGCTTTATATAAATTCAAAATTTTGCTTTTAAATAGCTTTTGACAACTGTGACAAATATAGATAGGCAAATGAGATACCAGTCTCAGCTAAACAGTAAATTCTTTTTTTGTCATAGATATTGATTATGCCGTTTGGGAGAGAGTTCAGTTGTTAGGATCTTGTATTTTTAATATCTTCCTGCCAGAAGATCATAGCATCTAATGAATATTTAAAAGTTTGTAATGATACCCTAATACAACGGACTAAAACCTGAGACTATCACATGTAGATTTCAGCTGTTTGAGATTGCAGGTTGCTGCCTTATGGTGGAATCTGGTCAATAAAAGCTCATTCATCTAATGCTAAATTGTTCTCCTTACTATAAACTTAATGGAAGTTGCTGACCAAATTGAAATCACTTCCAATCTTCATCTTTCATCTTACACGATCCTGACAAGATGGAACTGAAAAAAACAGATTTGCAATTTATATCTTTAGAGACATTCATACACAGAGCTACCCACAAATATATCCATGTATAGAACACATCCATTTGCAAAAGAGACTGTTGATTTGAAAAATGGCAGAGGGAGGCTGCCCAAGACCAAGGAAAAGCTGTGTTAGAAATTCATATCAAGTCTGGTCTTAGAAATGATCAATTAGGAGCACCTGGGTGGCTCGGTTGTTTGAGCATCTGACTCTTGGCTTCAGCTCAGGTCATGATCTCCCAGTCGTGAGAAGCCCTACATCAGGCTCCGCCTTTCGTGGGGAGTGGGCTTGAGATTCTCTCTCAAAAAAATGATAAAGTTAATTCCAAAATAAAATTTAGTGAGTTACAAAGCAAACTGTGTATCACTATATTTTTAATTCCATGAAAACTTTAAAAAATAATCTCTTTGTTTTATAACACGCCATCTGTTGACTCAATGAAAGAGGAGTTTTAGAAATATTGTAAAATTGCTTTCGCATTTGTTATTTTTTGAAACAAATGAGGAAAAATTAATTTTGTTACATTTTCTACTCTGAGTCTAGCTTTCTTAGGCCCCTGTACAAACCGTAACCAAACTTTTCTACATGGGTCATATAAAAATTAACCGATTTCTTGATACAAATTCTTTCATGTGTACAGGTTTATGTATCAGGTATCGGTTTTACCTGACTATACCCTGCATCTGTTCCGTGCCTGTACATCATGATAAGAGGTAGAAAATTGTCTCCTGATTAAAGACCACCTGAAGTATCCATGCAAAATCATTAAAGACTATAAACTGAGAAAACCTCTCTGCCTTAGAAACCCTGGCACAGTTAGAATTGTGAGTTGATAAAAAAAAAAAAAAGTGGCAATCAACGTGACATACCTCAGGGGAGGCACAAGAGGTTTTCAAAAATATAGATGCTAATGTTCATTCATTTTAATGTAATTTCTTAAGATTAGGAAGCCTCTTTAATATTTGCAAGAGAATCCATTAAAAATAAAATGCATTTGAAAGGATAAGAACTGATACGTATTGTTGGCTTAATATTTATTGTTGGCTTAATATATGCACTATTAGATGTGCTTTGCATAAGTTAATTTAGTTGTTGTATATTTAAGTCTGTTCCTTGATTATCAGTTCACTTATGCTTAAGGTTTAACAGAAAAGCTCCTGAAAACTAGAGAATATTCCCAAAGAGTATTCACAATTGGGCAGAGGAAACCTAAGAAGGACTGAACTCCAGCACTTATACTAAACTTAGGCCTGTAATTCTTTCCACAGACACAGAGTGATGATTTTATGGTAAGGATACCATTTATTAAATTTATCTGTTCATTATTTTATAACACAATACTCTGCTATGACACGTGAAAACATACAAGTGTATTAATGACCAGCTAGAGTGATACAGAGTAAAATGAACAACCATATTTGATAGGTACACAATTTGATAATGCCTTTCTATGAGCAATAAACTCGTATTTGGCAGGATTACTTGGGAGGGGAGGTTGGATGGTGCACAAAAAATTTTTGAAATAAGAAAATTAATAAATAAAAATATTTCTCAGAGCTTTCAAATATATAGTTATTTTTAATTAACCTAAATGTTTCCTATTTAAATATCCTCCCTTAAAAATTAACGTTCATCAACCTATCAAAGCCCTACCTCAGACCACACAGCAATTGCATTACTTGCATGTGAAAAAGATTGATTTGCTATTTTTCATTTTTTGAGGAACCTCTATACTGTTTTCCACAGTGGCTGCACCAATTTATATTCCCAGCAGCAGTGCATGAGGGGTTCCCTTTTCTCTATATCCTTGCTGATACTTATTGTTTTTTGTCTTTTTGATAATAGCTAATCTGGCAGGTCTGAGGTAATATCCAGTTGTGATTTTGATTTACATTTCCCTGATGATGAGTGATGGTTAGCACCTTGTCATGTGTCTGTTGGCCATCTGGATGTCTTCTTTGGAAAAATGTCTATTCATGTCCTCTACCCATTTAAACACCTCATTTTCTTTAAATGTAAAGTTATTTAAGTGGAAACCTGAGGATGTTAAAGTGAGTCTCATTTAATCTTAATTTCATTGCTAATGTTTAACCATCATTTTAGACTTTAGAAAACGTCTGATCTGCTACACTAGTAGTGTAGAAAGCCAGATCATCATTATAAATCACTACGCCAGGGGATCGTGTGTTTAAAAAAAAAAAAAAGAGCTTAAACAGAAAAAAGAATAATTCCATTAACAAACAAAAAACTGAAAGGTTTGCACCGAAGTGAAAAAGCTGACCAATGTACCTTTCTGAAATAATTGGAAGAACTAGACACAAATTCATATTTCTTAAATATAAAAGTCCATTGATTATGCCTAACATGCGCTTTTTCAAGGAAGAAGCAATAAATGTAGCAGTAAACTGAATATCATCTATATTAATGTAAGGTATTTTTATTTTAGTGCATCTTTCCTTCGTTCATAATAATGAATTACAACAATATAATAATAATAACACAGGGAATAATAAATGCAAACAGATTGAATCAGCTACTTTAATAATATTATACTTGCTTTTTAGGGAAAATATTATGTAGGTTTGCAATTGTTGCTACCAAAATAGTGAACAGAAAATAGATTGGAAGAAACTAAATAGCTTACATATTTACTCTTGTCACCCTGCCTCCTTCAAACTACAACTTCTGAAAAGAAGACATAAGAGAAGCAAAGGAAGTGATCTGAGGAAATATAGCTGCCTTTTTTTTTTTTTTAATCATTTTTACTCAGCTGTAACAATCACTTAAGAACTTGGCTTTTTCCTTGGGGCTAAGTATTGAGGAATAAAGCCACCCCCGTTATTGTTTGTCATCTTAGACAAAGCCACTCCCATAAGCTCCTCCATTTATCCACTGTGCCTTTGAAAATGTTGAAGACAAGCTTTCTTAAGAGATCAAGAGGATCTTAACAGGACGATCTCTTTGTCTAGGCCATCTTTTGGGCTTTCCTGCTATCCTTTACTCTGGCCACTGAACTCCGGCCTTCTGGGTTATGATGAGTCTTCCACTTCCTTGCTTGGGTTCCTGTTTCATGAATCTGGTCTGCCTCCTGGTGAATGAGAATAGCTACCCATCCCCTATCTCTTCTCAGTAAGTGTCTATAACAATAATGACTAATATTTATGGGGCATAAGTACTACATGAATATTCATTCATTCAACAAAACTGTTTACTGTGTGCCAAGCTATACTCTCTGCTAAGCACTGAAAAAACTGATTTAATCCAGACAAAAATCTCTGTTCCCAATGAGTACAAGGAATCTATTAATACAAACAGATAGAGATACTCTGAAAGAAAGGAGCAATTTTTAGGAGTCTATCAAAGGATTCACTTAGCTAGAGAAATAAGAAAAGATTTACCCAAGGAAGTGATGCCCAAGCTGAGACATGAAAAATTAGAAGAATTCATTAGGCACAGATGACAGAAGACACTGCAGATAGGCAAGCAGTATATGCAGAGAGCCTAAATCACAGAGTCAGGGGAAATGGTAAAAGCAGAATGGCATGCACCATTTGAAGAACTAAAGAAGAGGGGCATAGCAGCAGTGCAGAAAGCTGAATCTAAAAAGACAGGTAAGCACTAAATGAAGGAAAAGCCTAGTGAGTTATGTTAGGGATTTAGGTCTTTATCCTTAGAGCAGTTAAAACCACTGAAAGTTTTTAAGTAAAAGTGATACAATTATATTTGGACTTTGAAATGATAACTCTCCCAGGATTAGGGTTGCAGGCTTGCAGAGGTACACAAAAATGGATAAAGAGAGACCAATTAGGATATTGCAATAATCCAGGCAGGAGATGATGGTATTTTCAACTAAAAATAGTTCACTTGAACAGAATTTATGTGCCAGACATATCTCATTTAATCCTAACATCAATCCTATGTATTAGAGACTGTAATGATTTTTACAGATATGGAAAGCGAGCTCTAGAGTTGACATGCTAAGGTCACACAGATTAATATGTAATACGAGTAGAATTTAGGCCGAGGCAGTGAGCAGTCTAACAATAAAACTCACGCTCATCTCTTGTGTTCTACACAGCTGCCCAGAAATGTCAGCAGCAGGGTTGAAAAGAACTGCACAGATTTAAGAGATATCTGGAAGCTGAAACTCCAGGACACAATGATGGATTAGTCATGGATAGTGAGGAGGTGATATCAGTTAAAGTAAGAAGGAGATATCAAGGATGATGTCCAAGGTCTGATTTACACAAGTGGTTGGATGATGGTGCCATTCACTGAAATAGGGAACATCAAAAGTGGATCAGACTATTTTTGCTGGACACTAAAGTGGTAAGAACAGATTTGAATCACTAATAATTGTTATAATAGGGAAAAGAGTCCAGTATGAACTCAGCTCAACCTCAATGTCTACGGAGGTGACTAAGAGTTTTAAAGGGAGAAGGAGGGAATAGGGAGCCAGGTAAGGGATGGCACCGTACAGTCAATGAAGTGAATAAGTAGAAAAAGTGGAATGGAGGAGATGAAATAAGGAGAAACATAGCTATCAATCTGTACTCCCAATTTCTGACAAAGGGCTCCTGAAACCCTTGTAAGTTCCTAAGCAATGAGTATAGGAGCATCTTTTGTTCTAATGAGGTGACACTGGGTGGGTTCCTGAATGAAGGCTGGTCAGCAGCAAGACCAAGCCATAATTAGAAGTTTGAAATTTTTAACCCTATACCTCCACCCACTGTATTCTCTGGAGAGGGAAAAGGGAAGAGAAGTAGAGTTAATAAGTAATCAGGTCTACATGAGGAAGCCTCCATAAAATCCCGTAATATGGAATTTGGAGGATTTCCAGGTTGATGATCACATCCATGAATGAGGAGGGTGACAGACCCCAACTCTATGGAACAGAAGCTCCTGTGTTTACAACATCCCAGTCCTCACCCTATGTATCCCTTCATCTGGCTGTTCATTTATATCTTTTACTGTACCCCTTAATGAACTAATAAGCATACTGTTTCCCTGAGTTCTATGAGTGGCTCTACCAAATAATTGAATCTGAAGGGAACTAGGCCATAGGAGCCTCCAATTCATAGTCAAGTCAGACAGAAGCTGTGAGTAACCTGGGTACCTACTACTTGCAACTGGAATCTGAAATGAGGAGCAGTCTTGTGGGACTGAGCTCTTAACTTGTGGAATTCAACACTATCTTCAGGTAGGTAGATAGTGTCAGAATTGAATTAAATTGTAGGACACCCAACTAGTGTCACAGAGAATTGCTTGGTGTAGAAAAACCCACAACATTTGGTGAGCAGAAATGCCAGAAGTGTTGTGAGTGTGTGAGTAAAGGAGAAACATGGGAGAAACCTAGGGTTTTGTTTTGTTTGTTTTGCTTTGTTTCTTTTGTTTTCATAAAACAGGCTTTGGTCCACATGAAATCCATCTGGATTTGTTAGCTGGTACTAGTCAAAGTTAGGCCCCTACCCTCCTACAGAGTCTGGAAAAAGGGACCTAACTTCAAGTATTGGCTGGAACAAACAGTAAATTCTTTTCATAGGAAGACACTTTAAGTGGGTAAAGGGTCATAGGCTTTGAACTGTTAGAAATCATGTTCGTGTTTTGTTTGCTTTTTTATAGACCAAGGTTGAAGCCTAGTGGAGAATCAAGCTCAGAGAAGCCTGGCTAGAAATTAATCAAGAAGAGAGTCTTTGTCAAGAGTGTTGAGAGGACTATGAATTGAATACTGAAAATGTTGAATTTTTTTTTTTTTTTTTTTTTTTTTTTTTTACAAACTAAGTTCTTTTTGTTTATTTATGATAGTCCCACAGAGAGAGAGAGAGAGGCAGAGACATAGGCAGAGGAGAGAAGCAGGCTCCATGCATCGGGAGCCCGACGTGGGATTTGATCCCGGGTCTCCAGGATCGCGCCCTGGGCCAAAGGCAGGTGCTAAACCGCTGCGCCACCCAGGGATCCCGAAAATGTTGAATTTGAGGAACTTTGAGACATCCAATAGAAATATCAAATAGGAGGTTCAACAGTCTAGAGATTAGACCTTGTTTGAAGATGTACACCTGTAAGCTGTCAGTATATGGAAGATAATGAAAGTCATATCATAGCTGAATTTACTAGGATATGTTGTTTTTCCCCATGCCTAGGAAACTCACTCTATGGGCCCCTAGGTGGCTCAGTGGTTGAGCATCTGCCTTTGGCTCAGGTCGTGATCCCGGGGTCCTGGAATTGAGTCCTGCATCAGGCTCTGCACAAGGAGGCTGCTTCTCCCTCTGCCTATGTCTCTCCCTCTCTCTGTGTGCCTCTCATGAATAAATAAATAAAACCTTTAAAAAAAATCACTCTATGGGCCCATTTTTTCACACCCCAAGATGAAGATTTAGGCAGATCCCATAGCTTTTCTATCAGTTATGAATAATAGAAAGTCACTCAGAAGTTTTAAGAAACGAATCCAATATAATGATTTAAACTCCAAAATCTCTAACTAAGGCCTGCCAGAGCAAAGGATATAGGTGATGTCGTTTTCCTCAGCCCACTTTCTCTTTGTTAGTGACTGTTGCTTTGATTCCTCCTGGAGAGAACCCAGAGGATTAGTGAGAAAAGAACACACGGCTGAAGTAGCTGACATAGTTGGAATGTGGCATCTGTACCCGCAATGGAAACCTATATATCGTACTGATTACTCAATAACTCCACTAAAATGTCTAGTAGACATTTCAAACTCAATGTCTAATATTAAAATTGATTTTCCCTCACCCTCAAAACCTGATCTTCTCAGAATCTTCCTTCATAAGCAAATGACAACTCCCTTCTGTCAGTTGTCTGGGCCAAATATCTTAGAGTCCTCCTTTTCTCTCATAATCCATTTTCAGATCATTAGCATATCCTGTCACTTATCTCCAAAATATAACCGATTCTCATTATTGACAGTACTTACGTTCTGTAAACTCACTGCAAACATCAAATTAGCTAATACTAAATCACTGCTCCTCAGAGAAATACAGGGTTATGTCCCTGTGTGCATTTTGGTCACATTTTCATCAACCAATCAATTTATAACCTTGTTTCATATATGTTTCTGTTTAAACACTTATTTAATATAAATCATTTATCCATTAACATAGACCTCAGGGCCAGCAGCACTGGAAGTCATGCCTGAACAAACCTTATCTAACACACATATTTTTTCTGTATGGCACATCACAGCCTTCTTGTGCTTAGGAGCCCTAGGCAGCACTTGAGCATGCTTGGGATAATTTTAAAGCAAAATAACCAACAAAAGTCACAAAAATGCAAAAGATGTGCCATTACATATAACATGAAAAGGACACTTTTTTATAATATGAGAGATGAAACTAAAAGGCAGAGAGTGCCATTTTGTTGGAACTCAGCTGGTAACATGCACACAAGACAACTCAAATTTTTTGCTACCCTGTGCCCAGGCATGTCCGTGAATGCCCACAAAATAAAGCACTGTGAGTATTTATATGGGGGGGGGGGTTACAAACAAATTTTAGTGAGAAGGCAAAATTGCAAAGCTGGAATAAATACAGATTATATATCCAGAATCTGACCACTTCTTCACGACCATCACCACTACCACCCCTGTCCATACCACAATCATCTCTTCATTTGTAGTAGACTCCTTACCTGCCTCCCAGCATCTACTCTTTCTCCAATAGTCTAGCATCCACAAAATTTGAATTTTTAAATTCAAATCAAGATCATGTCACCCCGATGCCCCAAACCCTCTAGTGTCTTCCAATCTCTTTTGATATGAAATCCAAAGTCCTGGCCATTGCTTCCCCAGGTGCAGAATAATCTGGCCCCCTTCAATTTTAGTGGTCTCATCTCCCATCACTCTCTCCCTTCCCAAACCTCCATTCTGGTTAAGCATGCTCCCATCTCAGGGCCTTTATGCTTGTTTTCTGCTTATAAGGCTCTTTCCATGGCTAGTCATCTAACTTCCTTGGGATTTCTGTTCAAATACCTCCTAATCAGAAATAAGGCTTCCTCAGCTACCCCTATAATAGCACCTCTATTACTTTCTATCCCCCTTACCTACTTTATTTTTCTTGAGTGTACTTACCACCACATGACATATTATATGTATTTTTATTCTTGTTCTCTCTTTTTTCACTGCTGTCTCTCCAGTATCTAGAACACCTTGTACCATATAAGTACACAATAAATATTTATCAAAGGAATGAAGAGTCACTGATTTTCTCACATGAGATGCCTAAATAGGTATCTATTGTGGTAAAGTATTCCCTGGTTGGGACTGGAACTCTTCTTCTGTCTTTCAAATCTTGTGGCGGAATCTAGCTGGCACTATGCTGGCAAGGAAGAAAGCAGTCGTTAGGCTTTGTCCTGGAGCATTTAGAATTTCAAGATTGAACTGAGAATCAGTAACAATATCAGGTAAAGTCTACTCTTGTATATCCAATGTCCATTCCCAGTCTTTGGATCATTGTTACCTTCCAAACAATAATAATAGTGAAGACACACTTCCAACTAACATAAATACAATTATTCTTATACTAACAAAGGCACACTCAACCTTTCTCCCAAAAAAAGAAAGAAAGTCCCATAAATTATTGTATTGATGTCTGGATAATGTTCATTTATTTTCTAACTTAGGAATCTTCCTTTGATAAATGACTTAATGTAAGTAATGAATAAGAATGTTAATCCCAAACAATACAAATTATATGAAATAGCAGAGAAAGGGGAGGAGAGTAAAACAATTAATATATTCAAGCATATACACAATAAAGCAAGAAAAAAAATATATATATAGTTATGATAGCCCTTGTTTCTGAAACCGGTCACAAGGTCATAATAAGTCAACTTTGCTTTACTAAATTCCATTTTCTTTTGCCCTTATCCAGCACCTAAACCAGTCATTGGAAGACAGTTCTCCATGGATCTCTCAAGTTTCTGCCTATCTTGCAAGCAGGAATGTCATTTCAAGGATAGAAGCATAGGGAGGAGTAAGTTTATTTATTCTCCAGTATGATAAAGACAATGCATCCCAGTGGGGCAAAGGTCGGCCAGGCTTACTACGCATTATAAAGGATTGGGTTTCTGAGGCTCAGAGTCCTTCTCTATGATTCCACCCACTGTATGTATACACATCACCTGGTCATTTTGCATCTTCATGTGGGAATTGATGCTTGAGGACTAGCACAAATGCTGACCCTCACCTATTATTATTGTGGTGACTAATAGTCTTTTTGCATGACCTGACAGTCTGTCTCTTGCCAGCATCCAAACTGTAACAGGCTAACTTGTCTGGCAATAAAGTCTCAGCTTCTGCCTAACTCTTGACATTTATGATTCTATATGTGGTGACCCAAACTTTTATTCTTGAAGGGCCTGAGCCATGTGTGGTCCTACTTTTGGGGGTAGCTATAGTTAGTCTTCCACTAAATTTTATCACTGGATATGGAAGTATTAAAAGGCATTCCAAAAAAAAAAAAAAAAGAAAGAAAAAATTCAAGGTTCCCAACATATTCCTCCCTGTCTCCATTAAGAAGGAACACCCTATTTCTCCTTGGTAAACAAGATCAATCACATCTCTTTATTAACACCTTTATACATTTCTTGGTTCAAAGTTTTCTGCTTATAAGGCTCTTTATTTATTTATTTATTTTTTTTTTTAATTTATTCATGATAGGCACACAGTGAGAGAGAGAGAGAGGCAGAGACACAGGCAGAGACACAGGCAGAGGGAGAAGCAGGCTCCATGCACCGGGAGCCCAACGTGGGACTCGATCCTGGGTCTCCAGGATCATGCCCTGGGCCAAAGGCAGGCGCTAAACTGCTGCGCCACCCAGGGATCCCCTATAAGGCTCTTTTTATGACTAGCCTTCTAATTTTCTTGAGATACCTGTTCAAATATCTCCTTATCAGAAATATGTCTTCCTCAGCTACCCTATAGGAACCCAAAGTGGCCAAGTAATAGTTTCAACTTCCAATTCAATGGAAGCTATTGAATCCCATGGTAGAGGCATTGTTCCTTTGATGATTAAGGCCCCTAAGCCAGCAAAGCATCAGATAGGAAACAAAATTTTATAAGTGATCACTAAGGGTAACATTTGGAGGAGCTAAACCTACTTACACCACTTGGTTCTAGGACCCAGTTTAAAGAAAAAAATCACCAGCCATTGGTTGTAGCTCAGGGCATATATAACATCATGTAGGACATCACCTCAGCTTCATAAAAGGCTTTGATCTAGCCAGCACCGTGATTAAGCCTTTCACAGATCATTTTACCTTTCTAGTCTTTAGTAGATTATTCCACCATTTTATTAGGCCAACTGTTTTTGGATGATGTAATACATGGAGACAATAATGAATCCATAGGTATAAGCCTAGTCGTCATTCCTTTGCTGTTCTTTAGTCAGTAGGAATACTATGTGGAAAAGCAAAGTGGTGAACAAAACATTAGATGATGGTAATGGTAAAAGTTTGTGTGTGGGAAAGACAAATTCATATCTAAAGTAAATATCTATGACCACTGGGGAGTAGTATCATATTGAAGGCTCAGTATTGTTCTCTGCTATTGGCAGGCCGATCACTCAACAGTAGTGGCAGTAAGATTAGGCTTGGCAAGAGAAAGTCTACACTGTTGAGCCCTTGTATAGCCTACATCCCTGACCTGTAACCATTTTTCACAGACAATTATTGAGCAAGCCCAGGGTTGGCTGGAGAGAAGAGCTAAATGATACCTATAAAGTTGCTCTACTCGTCCATCTGGTTATTCACAGTCTTCTATGCAGTAGATCCCTATGATCATGAGACACAAAAATCCACACTGTGGCCATTCTAAAGTGGATAGTCTTCACATACCTCTTCCCCAGATTTTCTAGTCAATAGTTCTTCAATTGTATGCCTTTGAAGACCCTGATTATTTGGCCAAAACTTCAGCTACTAGGAATGATATAGTATGTATCTATACCTCAGGCCATCTTTTCTTCTAGGTGAAGGGAAACACAGATGAATGTCTGAACTTCTTCTAGGAGAATTTTCTTTACCCACTGTCCTTCAGGGTCATCTCTGAGTGGGACTAGAATAGCATTATTCATGCCTATGATGTCATAGGGTTTGAAGAAAAAGTGGCAATGCCACAGTACAAAGTATCACCTGGGTACGACTCACATGTTCAAGCAACTTAACTTATACCTTAGCTTCTGCTGAAGTTCAATGTCATTGGTGACATATTACAGCTGTGTAGGCCTGAATTTATAGCTCAATAATTAGATAATATTCATTTCACAATTAGATAGTATCCAGGTGTTCCAAAACTCTGTTGCCCTTCATTACATTCTCCTGAGGATCATTACCTGCATCCCTACCTATCATAGCTACTTCAAGTACCATTGGATCTATTATCTTATAAGGCCCAGGTGGTAGATGCATGTATTTGCCACACTGGCTTGCAGAGCCTTCTTTTGCTTTGGGTATAAATCAAAGCTGGGAGCTTTACTGGTTACAAGAAATAGATTGGTGCAAAATTTTCCAACATATTCCAATGTACTATATGTTAACCTAGAATCCAATGATTCTACATTATGTCACAATCAGAATGGAAATATGAATTCTTAATTCCAAGACTTTTTCTAACCTCTGGTATGGTACCAATAGTGTATATTCTCATCAGAACAACCTAGATAAATCTCTGGCTGCAGAAAGCACTACTGCTTTACCTCCTATGAGAGCACCAAAAGAGCTTGAAATCTTGTTGTCGATCTTTTGAGAAATTACAGAATATTGCTAAAGTTTCAAGCAGAATACACACAGAGTAAAATGGTATAGTTTACTTCCTGTTTCTCTCTGAGGCACTCTAAGGTTAATTTGTATTGAAGCACCCTACAACTGAGTCATTTGTTTCCTGCTCTTAAATTAGAAATGACAAGAAGTCTTAATGCAGAAACCATTTTGAGATAATTATGTCTTGATTATAAGTATTTAAGTTTTCATATGCATGTAGGATTCATCAGAGATTCCAATAAATACTTCAATGCCTGAAGTCTATTATTCTGGATCTAATATGATTCTGGGATAACTGGTTCAAGATGGCAGCATTAATGAGCCAATTGTGTAACACCAGGACACTATAACTTTTCTTTCATTGTGCAAATTCATTTGAATTCTCACATATAATGTCCTTATCTTGGAAATTCAGACTTAATGTCCTTCCTCAAGAAAGCTGAAGACTGTCAGTACTCCATGGTCTTAGGTTGTTAAATAAATCATTGAATCCATTCCTTAGCACTTCCCTTTGACTCAAAAAAGAGAATAGGTCATCTTCATTTATCACTAAATAAGTAACCAAAAACAATATGTCCCATAATTAGACCAGTGATGTGGAATGAGGCATTGGCGATGTCCGGGTGGTTTCCAAAAAAAATGTCAACAATCAGAAGAAGCTTTCTGAGAAGTGACACTGAAATATGACATCTTCTTTTGTATATCAGAGAATTGAGGTCTTTTTTTTTTTTTAAGGATATCTACAGGCAGTGGTTATTTTCATCCCAACCTATTACCTACTGATTACGTAGTAATGAATACTGATCAGCTTAGTAAGCAGAGAAAGAATTTTCTAAATTAAATCACTCTGACTAGCTGAATCATATTTTGGGTGGGACATCAATCACAATTTGACCTTCTCCAACAGTGCTGTTTATAGACTATAGCCAACTCTCAAATAAGCATATAAAATAACTCATTCTTAAATTGTCTCATATCAGTGAAGTATGAGCAATGTGTTTCTGCAGAGAGGGTAAATTTTAAAGAACTAATGATGGATTATTGAGTTATAGTATCTATCTTTACAAATGAGAAAGATAACTCACAAAGGTCTTTGCCATTAAGATAAATGCTATAATAATTCATTTCATATAGATTATTGAACCTAATATTCCATTGCATTCTTCATTCTTTAAAATTAATTTCCATTGAAAAATTTTCCATTTATGCACCAAGACAACAACCACTGTACATAAGAGGAAAGCATGCTAATGAAGCAAATCTGAACTGAGAAGAAAAATACTCTGAAGCTACTCCTAATGCTTTGCCCTCCGATGTATGAAACTGGCATGACTTAAATTAACAAAAGAGGTCAGTCATTGTGGAGCAGATGTCCTTGCCCCTACAAAATTGAAAGTAATGAAATTATATTTTAAGCACCTATTTTACTCATGAATTTCTATAGGTTTATTTCAAATAGATTGAGTGGCCTAAAACATAAAGCTTATCCTTTGGCAACTACATTAATAAAAGCATAAAGAGGAAGAAATTTCTGAGTGGCTTCCTCAACCAACATTGTATACAATAAGATTTTGAAATCAGAATTATTTCGTAATGTATTTTAAAGTAGTTATTACTAAATAAACATTAATTCAAAAGAAGTTATCTCCCAAACAGTGCACTCAGTTCAGATTTCAATAAGGGTCTTATATTCATTATTATCCCCTTTTTTGTGTGAATCCAGTATCTAAGAGAGAAAATCATCATTTTTAGTGTTTAAGTTTTTAAGATAAAAAGATAAATCTTAGAACAATATCCTAAGATTGCATTCAATTATTTATAATATGAGACCACCATATCTTAAGAAAATCTCATCAAAGCTCCTTAAGACCTTAAGAGTATTTAGTAACTCAACCCTCCTGGGGAGAGCACCTAAAATATAGCTTTCTCATACTCAGACATAAGCTCTATTCTATAAAATATAACATTATAGCAAGTTTCCAAATGTGGCAGAAACTGAAATAGGCCCCCAAATTTATGTTTAATCAGAAATTGTATTATAGTAGGAAGCCAATTTAAGTATTACCTAAATGTAACAGCTAGTTTATATATATATATATATATATATATATATATATATATATATATATATATTAGATATTTATTAGAAGATGCTATTTTTGGAACATAAGTCAACTACTTTCTGTTTAATGACATTTGACTTCACCCCCTCATCACTCTTGCATTTTTCCTATATTTGTCCACTTGATATTTTGTAGGATGTTCATATCATCACTCACTGTTTCCATTGGTCTGAAATTTGGGTGAGGCTTGGCTGCAGAGCTTTGGCTCAGGACCCTCGTGAGTTATTTCAGAAGGAAGATCTTGAAAGCATCTTCATCACTTGTCTGGCACCTGAATTGGGAAGCCTTGAACAGCTGGGACTCCTTGGATATATCCTTATCTTTATGTAGTTTCTCCATGTGGTCACTCCACTATGGCACCTTTAGGATAGCCGAGCTTCTTACATGCCAATTCAGGGCTCCCACAGGATAGGTCTCCAGAGAAAGCAGATGGAAGCCAAAATATACTCCCAAAATGCTCACTTTGAAAACAAGAAATAGTATAACTTGGTTAAATAGAAAGATTCCTGGATTACATTACCATACTTTTAAATGCTTTTAAAATATTTCTAAAATGTATTGGTAAACTTAACTTTTGCACCTTTTTAAGTTCATCTTCATAACATAATAGATAATTAAGGTCTCTGTGACCTCTAAAGAATATGATTACATACATCAGTTCTTGCTAAAAATAATTGTAGATGAAGATACAGAGTTAAAGACTGAACCAAATGCATACTCCACAACAAATGTTTAATATCTTTTAAAAATAATTTCACCATCTGAACTTATTTTTTCTTCTACTTGCCTACTTCCAAAAATAAAGTAGCTGTCCAAAAAATGCATTAGACTGAGAAGTTGGTGAAGGGATTCTAATTGCATTTGAACAATCATTCTGTGAAAGCCACAGCACCTGTGTTGTTACATTATTTCACTTAATCTTCAGGAGAACATTTAGTGATAGGAATCATTTTTACAAGTTTACAAAAAGGAAAAGGAAGGTTTAGAAAGTTTAGTTAACTTGCCTAGGTCCACAGGCAATAAATGAAAGTAGTTCTCTTTCCTGACTTGTTATTTCTAGTACATAAGGTTGCTTCAAATTCTAGTTACCTGGATCCTAGGTATTGGAAAGTTTTCAACAATATGAAAATATTATTTGCAACTGAACCTTGTAAGTTGTTTCAATAATCACATTTATTCTTTAAACATCACTTATTGAGTGGCTTCTACTAACTGTGTATCAGGTACCATGCTAGGCACAATTAACACAACAGTGGACAATAATCTCTGCTCTCATGAAATTTAAATTTAGATTGAGTGAAAAACAGAAAAGTAGAAAGACAAAATACTCACATACTATAATAACTGCTGTCAAGCAAACAAACAAAAAGACAAAATAGAGACTAACAATGGAAGAGCCACATTTTACAAGGTGGTCAGGAATTAGCCAGGGGGTTGAGGTCCCAAATGTGCTGGAACACTAGCAACACAGGTTAATGGGAAAGGTAAGGGACAGAGTTGAGACTCAATTAGTCAAAAAAAAAAAAAAAAAAAAAAACAGATGGGCAACCTGCTTGATAGCCATACTACTGAGAAGGGAAATCAGTTGAGATGCATCTTTATGCTTGGAATTTAAAAATCCAGAAAAATTGTCTTAAGGGAAAATGAGAGGGATGAAGATCTAAAATCCCCAAACAGACATGATCTAAAATCGCCAAAACAGACTAAACAGTCATTAACATAGGTTATTGTCAAGGTAGAACTTTAGCCCTAAAGGTAAGATAAGGGTCAAGTGAGGCAACCATGCAGAAACTATACAGGTTGGATCCAAGGTGGGCGGGGCGGGGGGGGGCGGTCAAAGAAGGATGGGATACATAGTTAATGGGCACAATACTCTAGGACTGTCCGTGAGTGAAATGGCCTTAGGAGAGGGAGGGCCTTTCAGAACCCAATAAATAAGATCAAGTTGGCATATCTGTAATTGTAATAAACCTTTTTAGGACGTAGCTGAGGCCATTGATGTCACCAGACTCCACTCTCAGAGTTAGATTTGATTAGTCCAGAGTGAGTGGGGCCCCACAAGGAGCAATTTCTCAAAAAACTTGTTACTTTGAGTTAATAATAGATTAATAGTTATAAGAAATAGGATCCCGTGTCCATTTTACTTAGCTTTTCTCAGTAATATCTTGCAAAACAAAAGCACAATATTATGACAGGGTATTAAGGTCAAGATCTAGAACATTTCCATCATCTCAAGATACAAAATTTTCCCATGATGTCACCCTCTATAGGCACGCCTACTTCTCTTTCACTTTCACCTCATGTACTCATAATCTTTTTTTTTATTTCAAAATATTATAAAAAAGAATCGTAAGTATGTCACTCTTTGGGGTTTGCTTTTGTTCACTCAGCATAATTCTCCAGCGATTCTTTGAAGTTATAGCATGTATCAAAAATATGCTCCTTTTTTATTGCTTCGTAGTATTCCATGGCATTGATGTACCACAGTTTACTTAACCATTCATCCATGAAAGAACGTCTGAGTTTTTCCTGATCTGGGGTATTATGAATAGAGCTGCTATCACCATTTATGTAAAGCTGTTCTATGATCTTGGGATAAATGCTTAGGAGTATAATTGCTGGGTCATATGGTAGCTACATGTTTAGTTTTTTAAGAAACTGCCAAACTACCTTCCACAGTGACTATACCATTTTGCATCCCCCCCATTAGTGTATATAGTGACCAAGTTCCCCTAATCTCTTCAGCATTTGGTGGGTTGGAAGCCAATACCCACCTGTGACATTTGGATGCCACAGGTCCATTCCAGGTGAGGGTTCCTTAACACTAATAAATCTATTTTCATTTATCATCATTGAAATCTGGATATGCAGATTTGTTATGCAGTCATGTTAATTATACTGTTTTAGAATATTCTAATAAAATTAGAATAACAAATAAGCCAAATATGGTTTTTAATTTACTATTAGCAATCTGTCATTCTTTCATCATCTTGCCATTCTGTAGAAATGAATAGTTAGAAAAATATGTTAAATCTGTCATTTTCTCTACCTTATGCATTCTTACGGGGCCTAAAGCAACAAACTTCTTAAGTATATGACACACATCAGAATGTCATGTCTAAAATTCAGCACAAAGATTTTAAGGTCACGAAGGGTAGAAACTAGAAAAAAAAAAAAAGATTGTCATTTAAAAACTGCTAAATTCCTATCTCATAAAGTAAAATACTTTTATTTTCCTTTGAGAAACACTTTCTTCATCCTGAGGAAACCACCTAATAGGCTCCTAAGTCACTCAAAGTAAAAAGCAAGTATCTGCCCATTTTTCCTGGGGAACAAGTAAAACAACCAATAATCTGAAAGCAGATGTTTCACAGAGTGGATCTAAGTGTTCTGTTTGTCAACATGAATTGTACTGAGTGGACGTCCTAAGCCCTGAACCTGAAGTGTTCGTTGCTTTTTAGTGGGGGGCAGTGAGAATGTTTCTGAGTGGATTGAGTGAAGAAAAGAAATTCTTTTTTCTCTGGGCCTCAGGATACTTGAGTTATTGCCAGGGTGAGAGAGGGAAGTGGGGACTGGGAAGTGTGCGGATTTCTGCACTGGTCACTGAGGTCTGAAGGCTGTGGCAGGCTGTGTTTGGAAATGCTTAGCCTTGTAAGTGAACGTAAGGCTAACAGAAAATTTTCCAAAGTTAGCTTATGGCCACAACTTCTTAATGGAGAATTAAGGGGAGATCCTGTTTCAAGACTGTGAGAATAGTAAAGAGAAAGGGAACTGTCATAACAGCCCAATGAAGAAGTCAAGCAGATTATTGCAGGAAAATTGCAGTCAAGCAGGAAATTTGCTTTTCAGTACATGAAATGCAGAGTGTGGGGAGCCTCCCAGATATAACTAAAGGGTACAATGAGGAGAGCCTAACCCCTGGGGCCTAGGACTCCTCTGGTTCCACTCTGAAGTGATCTGCGTTTTTAACAAGCTCTCTGGGATGATTTTAGTGCAAACAGCATTGGAACCTCATTTCACTGGAAGTCAAAAAGCAGTGGTTCTCATGCTTCAGGGTGCTAAGAAGCTCCTGAAGCTTGCTAAAAAGGCAAATCCCAGGGTTCCAGTCCAGAGGGTCTGATTTATTATGTCTCCCATCTTAAAAAGCTTTCAGATAATGTTGATGCAGGCAATCCAAGACAACACTTGAAGAAACATTACCTGAAAAGTTAAAGCGCTTTTATCAGGTATTAATGAGAGAGCTGCAAAAAAAAAAAAAAAAAAAAAAAGGCATTTGTACATAAAGTAAGACAATACATTTTAGTTCTTTGATTTACATTTTTGGCTAAGAGCTATTAGAGCAATGAGGACCCACAGTCTCATTTTGGAATAATTGCTTTTAGTGTGGGCTCTAGAAGCAATTATCTTAACAAATTCTTCTTAAATATCAACAAAATATGTTGTTCTATATTTTTAAAATCAACAATTTTATTTATTAAAAAATGTGTGTTGAATGTCTACTATGCATGAAAAATAAAGAATTATATAAAACAAAAATTTATTAAAAAATGTGTGTTGAATGTCTACTATGCATGAAAAATAAAGAATTATATAAAACAAAAAGTTAATTTACATGAATGAACTTGTTTCAGCTACTTCACAATCTATGGGTTTTTAGGATGAATAAACATAGTTATTGGATATTTTTATATATGAAAAATGTTTGATTCCATGGGGCTCAGAAAGAAATATTTTCTTAAATAATGATTATGCACATAATTCCTTCTCTTGTCTATTGCAACTGAATTTTAAGTTCTTTATTTATACATTTCTATAATTCTTTTCTCCTATTTGTTATTTTATTGACTGCCTAATTACTTTCAGATATTATAATTTGTAGATGTTTATACTGGATTTTTAAATTCAATAACATTGCATAATGTTAAAAAATTATGCAGTTTATTTTCATATTTATTTACTTAGCTAAGCTAAATTATTTTCAATGAGGAAAAAAAGCATACTTGTTAGATTGGGATATTTGATTCTCTGCTAGAATATATAAATCTTCCGAGTACTAAGAGCTAGTTTTTAAAAATTTAATCTCAAAATGTCAACACATAGGGAAAATTTCAGATGACTTTGAGTCCATTTCTTATTATAGCAGTAAAAGTATTTTGAGGAACAATTAGCTTTTCATCTTAGAGTTCACAATTACAATCAATATTATAAAAAATATTTCTGAAATATGCCTCTCTGTTTTGACTTCAAGTAAGATGTTCATTTATGAGCTTTTATAGGATTTGGTAAGTTCTCAGCTGCTAATACTAGACTAACATTTAAAAGGAACATTTAAACGTTTTTATATAAGTAGTTCACAAAATTGCTTAATATATGCTCTAAGGATTTATTTAACTTTAATTAATTGCTTTATAAATTGTAAAATTCTGTCTAAATCATGATAGTAATTACTGATCAGATTATAGGAGTCCTATTGAACTGCAAGGGAAAGGGGACATATTAAGGCTAAAATCTGGTATCTGAACAGTCATGGTGGAACTAAATAAAAAGACAAGGTAGGTCATTCAAACTGTTGCTGAAAGAGAGAAAAGGTATGGAAGAGCATAATTAGTGGAAAGTAGAGTTTAGGGTGTGAGAAGTAACCTGTTAGCAAAACAGTTAAGAGTCACATTGATACAAATCTGTAGGAAGTTTTTCTTTTTTTTTTTTTTTTTAATTTATTTTTTATTGGTGTTCAATTGTAGGAAGTTTTTCCAAGAATCATTTGTCTTTTCAAATATCTTCACCTGCAAAATTAATGGAGAATTAAGGGGAATTTCAAAATGTTCCATTATCAAAAGTGTTATCAGAAATTCTTAGCTTTCCTTTTGGAGTTCTCTAAATTTTGTGTTTGGTTTGGGTTCAATAGACTCAATGGAATATAAGAAGAAACAGGTACATGTTATTTATAAGCAACAGTTTGTTATTATTTCATCTCTTTATTATATTAAAAGCCTGACAGTGAGACTTTACATTCAGTGCCTGGGGCATCATAGTTTCTAAAAGTTTAGTAGAAACCTAACAGTTTTATAAAATTCTAAATATAAGTCAGAGCATTAACTGTGTAAGAGTGTTGTGTTTGGTGTTTTGTGGCATTTCTCTTGAATGTTCTTGCTGGATTCTAGTTTCACTCAGGCAGTAAAAACTATTGTGAAGAGTCAAAACGTAGAAATAAAATTGTTGATAAAACCCATACCACATGGGTTGAAAATATGAAACTATGGACCATCCAAGTAGTAAAAAATCCATGATCAAAAAATTTAGAAATTCTTCAAAGTCTCAAAGTCAATTATGATTGAAGTCAATATGACTAGGATCTTTGTATCTATCTCTATCCTATTTTACTGAAAACACTATAGATTCATCCTCAAAAAAATAAATTATGGAATGAATAAACAAAATGCAAATTTCTGCCTTTTGGGTATAGATCAGTCGCACAAGTCCCATTTTTGTTCCTACCTGAAAACAGTGGCATCACCAGCCATCTCTTTTTTAAACCGCATATAACACTTCCACTCTAACATTCCATGACTAACTCTTCTGGTTCCTCTCCATTTCACTGCCTTCATCATGAGGTAGACACCACTAGTGCTAGGGCTAAGTGCTAGGGCTAAGTGCTAGGGCTAAGTGCTAAGTCTAAGTGCTAGGAACAGATTCACCATCTATTCTCCTCTTCTTTTCTAACACTGATTTTATATGGGAGGTACATGTGCTAGGTTCGAAGTGCCTACTCTCTGTCTTCCATGTGACTAGGGGTGAACATCTTTGTCTGTTCTGGCCAATGAGTTATTAAGCTGAAGTCAACTGAGTGAGTCTTACAAACACCGTTGTTTTGATCAAAGTGCTAAAACCACATCTTGCCTTTCATTCTCCCCCTTATCTTCTTACCTGGGACTTGGATGCAGTGCCTAAATGTAGAATGGCCATCTTTTGAACAAAAGGACCAAAGCCTTGTGCAAAGGATTTCAGAGCAAGAAGCATATGGAACCCAGAAACTCGATGACTATCTTAAACAGCTGCAAGAGTTCTGGACTGTCTACCTATGGACTTCTTGCCACATCAGAAAAATAAAACTGCTATTGGCTTAAAAACTATAACAGGTTTCTTTTATGTTGAATCAAATGTAACACTAATCAATACAAACAGGAAATAGCAACTCCTCTCCTCACATTAACATATGTATAAATATTTACACTAAAATTACTTTTTAATCTTACATCAATAAGTCTTTTAAAACAAAGGAAGAAATACACATACAGCAAAATAATTAAATATACACAAATTGTTCAAGGATTTTGTTTTGTTGATTTTTGTTGTTTGTTGGTTTTTATTTTTTGATTTTTTTCTTCTTGGCCAAACAATGTTTAATATTACATGTAATGAAAACAAAATCCTACTTACGGTGCTTTTTAAAAAATAGTTGCTGATACTTTGACACTTTTCTCCAAAGTTAGAGTCTACGTGCCTAGGAGTAGACTTGCTTGTAACCAACAGAATTCAGCAGTATTGACTCTGTGTGATTTCCCAAGCTAGTTCAGCAAGGGCTATGCCGCCTCAACCTTATTTGTTTGAAGGGTTGTATTTAGATCTCTGAGCCACTCTCTAAGAAATCCAGCTGTTCTAAGGACATCCTTCTTTAAAGATGCCAGTAGAGAGGTGCTCTTACAGAGTTCTAATCTTCAAATTCTTCTGGCTCCTAAACCAACCACAGGAATGAGCAGGACTTAGCCTCGTCAATTGAGTCTTTCCTGCCCTTTGAGTCTTTTCAGCAGAGATCAGATATCATGGAACAGAGACATGTTCATCATGGAAGCTATACTCATATAGACCTGTTCAAAGTATTGACCTATAGAATTTGTTAGCAAAACAAAATAGTTGCTTTACACTGTTAAGTTTTGGGGTGATTTGTTTTGTGGAAATAGTGGCTACAATACTGGAGAAAGCTTCCCCACACACACACACACACAGATTCAGATATATGTGAGAAGTTTTTCAGAATGAATACACATGGTAATAACAGAAATGGTATCCAAGAGAATTGCAATAATAATGCAAACAATATTTTACATTTATATTGTGCCTTTGAGTCCATAGCATTCAAGACCCATTACAAACTTTATTCCCTAACAGCAAAATACATAGAAACCCTGTTGTGTGTCTTGGAAATTCACATGGAAGAAAGTGAGTTCGAATAATCAGAAACAAAAATCTAAAATCATCAGATAGCACTGAACTTTCAAAATGCATTCAAACTTTTAGTTTGGCAAATAATACCCTTTGCCAGGACACCTGATGCTTGTACTCCTCTTACCTCCTCCCATTATAAAAACAGCAGCAGCATTTTCATCATGATCACCTTTATCTCAATTCTTCAACTCAAATACTAAAAATTCAGATGGTGAAATGCCATAATTTCTATATTACATAATATATTTCTTTCATATTCCATATTTAATGATGTTTCATTTCACCTTTTCCCTTTTTGTATTGTAAACTTAGCAAAGGCAGAGCAAATGTTAGGAAAACTTGATCTATCTCTATGATTCCTACACTTAGCTAGACTAGAAGCATCCCATTTTGAAATTATAATTTTATTGTTTGAATTTTATTGTTTCATTCTTCCTATTGAGAGGTTAAAGCATCCTGTCTAAAAATCTTATTCTCTGAAAGATTTTCCTTTGCTTTTTATTTTTATAACAACAACAGCATTTCTACAAGATGCTTGCAAATGACTTTGTGTATTTTGGTCTATAATTATTTTTCTCTTCTTCATAGTCTGTCCAAAGAGGCATGCAGATATAGATGGGGTGATGAAAACAAAATGTCATGGAAACCAGACTCACTGACAGTCAGCCAAGAGTTTCCCTTAATACTTCTCTTGAAACAAAGTTGAAAATTATGAACTTTTTCTCAAGTCCTGACATTGTCTCCCTCAAAAGAATTCAACTTAGGTCTTTCCAAGGGTTTTGTTTACTGTCATAGACAGACAGCTTATATCCTTCTTGAGGCCTAAATTGCTCAGATTACTGTCAAAAATCACTCAATCCAGTACTTTGTTTGGATATACCTGTCCTAAAATTGTGATACTGATCTCCACAAGCTTTGTACTGAAAATGGAAATGGGATTCTCTTTGCGCTCTTTAAAAAGGTACAAATTTCTAAAATCTGAATATAGATTTTAAAGTTATTAAATGATAGTAAAAAATTTACAAGAATCTGGCAAACTTATTTATGTTAGCTACCATACAGGTATTATAGGGTTTTGTGGGTTTTGTTTTCAGTTTCCACCATAGTAGTTTATAGATTTGTAAAGGGACACAAATAGTGTCAGTCTCAATGTGTTAGATCACCATTTGAGGTTTCAGATTTCCTTATCAATGGTACAATTTTAAACTTGTATGTTTATTTCTTAATGTATTTTAATAACTGCTTAGTCACTACCTATTTTGTACGGTCTTACATGTTCTGACTCTAATACCTTTAAAGGGCTTTGCCTTCTCCATATATCAGTGAGAACTTTTAAATATTTCCTCAAAGAGAATTAAAATTTCACAAACATAATTTATATGGAACTGATTCTTTTTGAGTTAAATGGGATTTTTTTATTCCATGGTTTGTATCTAAAGTGATTTCCAAAGTATCAAATGTCTTGTGCTTTGCACTGTTGTTGTTGGCTCCCTATTAAGTTCATCTGTTGGCATGACTAAAATTCAGAAAACATAACAAAGTATATTGTTATATTTCATGAGTTGATATTTTCCAAAAGTAAGTGCTAAGTAATTAGGGAGTGGACAAACATTTGGAAGATTATTCAATTTTCTAACAGATTTGTTTTAACAGTTGTGGTAGTCAGGACTCTTGAGATCTGGGTGCTGTGTAATGGAAACATGTGTTTATTAAGTTTCTGTTGAGTGTCTTCCAGCGCTTCATAAGGAAAGGTGTGCTGCTTTAATTGAGACAGCGCCTAAAACAACACGATAACATTTTCTTACAATAAATGCCCTGAGTGCCAAATATACTTAAAGAATTTCCAGATTCTGCCAAGAAAATCTAATCAAAAACCTAACACTAACAAGTCCATGCATTATTAGAAAATTAAAATGGTTACTGAAGCCTGGATTTGTAAACTTTTTCAGGTATTCTACTCAAGTCCTTAATTCACTCACCCCCACTCACCAGGATCCCACATTTTTATTCATGCAACTTGTCCCTATATAGTGTAAGATTAGTTGCATTGAATTATGTCTATACATATACACTGTCTGTTCGTTCCAGTAAGATGTGAAGTTATCAAGGGCAGGGATATTTTTTTTTTTTTATCCCTGTAACTCATCAACTAACAGAGTGTGAAAAAAAGACTGTAACTCACCAACTAACAGAGTGTGAAAAAAAGAGAGCACAAATAATTTGGAAATGGAATGGAGTGGGGTGAAGTGTATTAAAGTCTGACACTGAGAGGTATGATAAAGTAGTTTGTATGGAAGTTTACTATTGTCATGACCACCGATGTGGTCATGTCCCCAAAACACATGCTAGAAAGAGTTTCTTAATGCTTTGCTTCATCAAAAATTACAAAAATAGCTAAATTGAAAGATAATTGAAAACACAATTGTTTCCGGCACATTTTGTATTGTTGGGACATTTGAATTTTGCAAATGTAATCAGCAATATGAAAAGGACAACACTGACTACTTTCCAGAGTAGCAGTACTTGCTTCCACACTGCTATTCAGGGATTTCTTCTTTAAAAAGATGTATTGTGGGTCAGCTTGATAATCAGAGTGAAAATAATATATACATGGGGCTAATCAGACTAATAAATGTGCTTCTTTAGTAAACTAAGTTAGACATCTGCAATTGTTCCAGTAAATGCCTAGCCAGGGAGATTATGTCAATGCACATTTCAGAGCTTGAAAGCATAATTCCAAATACAAATGCTGGCCATGACATATAGTCAATGGGATCTTACCAGAGGGTCAGCAGAACTTAGAAAATATAGGTTTCAGGTGAACTCAGACTTATGTGTCTCACTCAGACTGAAGAAAGAAGTGCAAGTACTTTGCTGACACATTCAAGTATGTGGCTGAAATTTTACCAGTTATTATGCTATTTAGTTCATTCCAATAAAATGAAGTCTAGGCAATGTGACAACAGTTCATGTTACCTAATATTAATTTTCAACAAGAGAAAAGTTAATGTATGAGTGTTTCCAGGCCTCCTCCTTATTCAACTAGCAAAAAAAAAAAAAAAAAAAAGAAAAGAAAGAAAGAAAAGATTTCTGGAATGATCGATTTGATCACGTTTGCTCTCCACCCCTTTTCTCCTGAGATCAACCCTCTCTGGCTTTGACTGCAAAACTGGATTGAAGCAAGGAGGAGCAGAAGGAGACTAGGTTTAAGAGTTTGGGGTGGGGAGATTTTCTCAGAGAATGTGGGATGTGAGGCATGGCAGCTTTTGTACACAAGGGAAATAAGGAGGAAAGAATGGTTTTTCTTTTTCAGTGTTACTACCATCTGCTTGCTCTTCCCCATCCTGGTCTTTCGCAGTTTTTCAAAATCAAGTAAAGAACTGAAAGTTTAGAGCACTGCGAAGCCCACCTTTCAAGGATTACGTGGCATAACAATCAAGCCCAGAGGGTTTACAATATTCAGGATTCAGCAACATTCCTCAGGATACAGCAGATGCCGCCAGACTTCTGAAGAGGCAGCATTACATAATGGAAAGAAATCCATGATATAGGGTCAAATAACTTAAGTTTGATACCTGGCTCTCCCACATACTATTAAATAATATTGAGCATGTTGTTCTCCTCCTCTGGTAATAATACTGACGAGGCAGGACTGTATACGTGGTACGTACCCAGGTGGTTGCTGTAAATACATGTTCACTCTAATCACCAAGTATTAATTATTGATAAAAATACTCATACTATTTTCTCACTGAATCTTTTGTCAAATACTGAAAATAATTTGTTCTTCAGGAGTATAATTAATACTCTACTATTAAGCATTTGCTGCTTATAAAGCCCTTTCCACAATTTTTTTTTCTGTAACCCCTCCCACAGCCCTGTTAGGTATGCTGCTGCTGTATTAATAGCCCAACATATGGACAAACTGAGGCTCAAATAAGTAAAGGGGTTTGTACAAAGCCAGCCAGCAAGCAATAGAATTAAGGCCTGAATCCAGATCATCTGGACCTAATCTCTATGCTATTTCAGCTGTAACTCCATTGCTGCAATAAGGCTCCATCATGTAAAATGCTATAAAGATAGACCTAAGTTCTTGAGAAGAGGCCGATCCACAGCGTGGGAATTGACGCTGAAGATATTCATATCAATGAAGAGCCCCACTTCAAGAAACTGTTGACACAATCACTGTCATATTTCCTAAGTGGAAAGGTAGTAGTGTCACTCCACATGTACAAAAGAAATATGCAGCTTCACAAGACAGGAGTTTTTGCTTTAAGGAAGTGAGTATCAGTGACTTCATTACTACCTATATGCCTAACCCAAGCCCCTCTACCTCTTCTGATAAATCAGTTCATGCAGGAAGCTTTCCCTAATTCTTAGCTGCACCCCAGGCTGAGTTAGAGGACCCTCCCCTGGCTCCTCACAGCAATTTTTGGGCACACCTCCTTCATCGTTCCTACATGCACCGAAACTGAAGCCCAGGGATGGACTTTTTGTCTTCTTTACTATAGTGTTCCTACAACCAGAAACTAGTCATTAAACAAACAAACAAAAAAGGAGTTCAATAAAAATACGTACAATAAATGAATGGTGTCTTTGAGTGCTTTTGAATCATTCAATGTCTAGGTCACGAGTACACACACGCCTTGAGAACAGACGTTCCACTGTATCTGTACACTCAAGGCCTGGTATAGATTCTGCTACATACGAACATTTCAAACAGATTTTTTAAAGATTTTATTCATTTATTCATGAGACACACAGAGAGGGGCAGAGACATAGGCAAAGGGAGAAGCAGGCTCCCTGCAGGGTGCCTGATGCGGACTGATTCCAGGACCCCAGGATCTACGACCTGAGCCAAAGGCAGACGCTCAACCCTTGAGCCACACAAGCATCCCCAGGTTTGTTAAATAATACCTACTTAGCACTAGGAATGAAGTCCTTCACGAATATTCAATTTCTGCTCATGCTCTAGGAGGTGGGTGCCACTATCCTGCCCATTTTGCAAATGAGGAAACCCAGGCACAGAACACATTCAGGTGACTGCATAAAGTCACACAGCTGGGAAGTGGCAGGGCCAGAACTACAATCTCAGTGGTGTGGCTCACAGTCCCTGATCTTAAATACATAAGATGAACTACCCAAAAAAAAAAAAAAAGAAATATACCACAGTAATACACTCAGTAATAGGGGACCGTAGTTGTGCTAGACACACAGAGAAGGAAGTGATTCATTTGGCTCCAGGATGGTGGAAGCCTTCATAATACAGGTAACATTTGAGTTCATCATCGAAGGACAAAGTTCACCAGGCAGCAAAAGTAAGTATTTAGCACTGCAGTACATATCACTTATTCCAAACAACATTATTATCTATTTGAAATCTAGAGTTTTCAACACCCAAGAAACAAACAATCCAGTCAAGAAAGGGGCAGAAGACATGAACAAACATTTTTCCAAAGAAGACCTACCCATGACCAACAAGCACAAGAAAAAATGCTCCACATCACTTGTCATTAGGGAAATACAAATCAAACCACAATGAGATGAGAATGACTAAAATGAATAAGACAGGAGACAACAAACGTTGGGGAGGATGTGGAACAAGGGTAACCCTCTTGCACTGTTGGTGGGAATGTGAACTGGTGCAGCCACTCTGGAAAACAGTGTGGAGGTTCCTCAAGAAGTGAAAAATAGAGCTACTCTATGACCCAGGAATTACACTACTGGGTATTTACCCCAAAGATACAGATGTAGTGAAACGCTGGGACACCTGCACCCAATGTTCATAGCAGCAATGTCCACAATAGCCGAACTGTGGAAGGAGCCACGATGTCCTTCGACAGACGAATGGATAAAGAAGATGTGTATATAATATATACAGTGGGATATTACTCAGCCATCAGAAGAAATGAGTACCCACCATATACCTCAATGTGGATGGAAGGGGAGGGTACTATGTTGAATGAAATAAGTCAATTGGAGAAAGACAATTATCATACACTTTCAGTCATATGTGGAATATAAGAAATAGTGAAAGGGACCATAAGGGAAGGGGGAAACTGAGGGGTGAAAAACTAGAAAGGGAGACAAACCATGAGAGACTCCTAACTCTGGGAAACAAAGGGTTGCAGAAGGGGAGGTGGGTGGGGAGAAGGGGTTACTGGGTGATGGGCACTGAGGAGAGCACTTGATGTGATGAACACTGGGTATTATACTATATGTTAGCAAATTGAATTTAAATAATTTTAAAAAAAAGAAATCTAGAGTTTCAACAGTGTTTTTATTTAGCATCAATACTAACTTCACGTACTAGTTTTTAATTCCTTGGGAACATCTACTAGGAAGCAGACCTCACAATTTTTTTCTGTTTTGATAAAGACGACTTATTGGGAAATGCAGGCCTTTATCCTTATGAAGTAGATTATTTTTGCTGATGCTCATGAAACAAACTAGAACAGAGCTGAAAAATATGAAGCAATTTTTCTTCTCCATTACATAAGAGTCGCTCTGGCTTTCAACTCTGTAGAGCTTGACACCGCAAACCGATCGCGCCAGGAACCAACCACCCACCAATCCATCTTAGCAGGTTCATGTCTGGTTTTGCCAAACTTCCATTTGAGACCACATCCAGACCTCAAAGGAGTCAAGCGAAGAATGATAGGGAATGGGGTGATAGGAAATGTGGCCTGAGTTGTCCAGAGGGTGCGACAGGAAACTGGGAGTCACAGGGATGATGTGGAGGTGAGCTAATGCCACTGCAGCAACATTAAGGATCAAGTTCCCCCTGAATGATCCTACCAGAGATTAGACTGGCTCGAGCTGATTCGGCCCCTGCACCCCTTTGGCACGTGAAGACAAACAAGGCTTAGCTCACAAGCGCACAGCTGCTAAGCTTGCAAGAGAGCCAAGAAACAAATGTGAGAAACATCTGCAAGCATGTCACTCAAAAGAGACTTTGGGATAAGTTCACTCTTAACTGTGTGAAAGTTGGGATGAAATGGACCAACACATTTTGTGATTTTGCCCAGTTTCCTAATCGTGTGAGGAGGAACCAGCATGCACAGCTCCAAATCTCTGAAACTCGAGTTCTTTTCCACTCCACACTGGATCACTGGGTTGAATGTTTTTGACAAGGAAATTTCAAACCAAATCTCCGTGAAACAAAGCTATTTCATCTCAGCTTGATATCCTAAAAGAGACATTTTCTCCCGTATTGTACTACACAGCGTCTGTCTATAATCCCTTAGAGCGGAGTAAGAACACACATCTACCCGCTAATTACCTGCAGCACAGTGACTACAACCCCGGCACAGGACAGGCTGACCCACAATTCTGCAAGCACAGGTGAGGGGGAGGAATTTTACTGGCACAGCTGCAGAAGACACCAATGGTTCTGGCGGACGTCCTCAGTACAGTTCACCGGGAAGGACAGGAAATAGCCCTGGAGGACCTAGATGTCTAGCAGTCAAAATGATGCTAAAGCATCAGGTGAACATCAGCCCTCTTGGTGCAATTAAATATTACTCTATTTGGTAAAATACGGTAATTCTGAAAAAAAAAAAAAAAGGAAGTCCAATTAAATAAGCAAATTAGCAGGGCTTTCAAGATAAGCCCTGATCAGGGCAAGAAGTTCTACCTTTTGGACTCATGTGTACAGTGTCGGACATCAGAGTTTTCACCCTTTAAATGCTCCAGGCCCAAATGGAGCTCCTAAGAACTCACAATTAACTTTTTAAAAGATCAGACACATGTGAACTTTGAGTTTTGATTCCACAAAGAATATAAATGACCTTCAGTCAAGCCACACAGACCAGGGGCAAATATTACTGAGAACTCTGGGGAAACAAAACTCCATCACCCAGGGGGAGATAAAGCATTCAAACTCTTAAAATAGATATCATAGCAGACCTTTGTATGAATTACACAGTTTTAAAGGTTTCATTTTATGGTTCTACATAAGACAACTTACCGTTTTAGGTATTGTCGTGTACAGTCTATATGGTACAGAGACCTCGAGAGGAAAGATTAAGCCAAGAACAAATGAATCAAATTGCTGAGTTCAGAGATTTCACTAATATTCAAATTAATCAATATGAAATCATTCTGATAGAAAACAATATTAGCATCTTCAGTAAGGCCTATATTTGATATTTAAATGCAATTTTTTGTCACTTAAAGATTTTTTATCAGTATCTCTTTATCTATATTTCATTAACCCAAGAATAAACGATGAACCTCAGGTAAAAGGCTTCCTTGCTATCAATCTAAAGCTACTCTAAACAATACAATTTATTTAAAAAATTAAGTAACACAGGGGCACTTGGATGGCTCAGTCAGTTAAGCATCTGGCTCTTGTTTTTGGCTCCAGTCGTGATCTCACGGTTATGGCATCAAGCCCCATGTTGGGTTTTGCATTCAGTACGGATTCTGCTTGTCCCTCTTCCCTCTGCTTCTCCCCAAACTCAGCGCTCTCTCGCTTGCTCTCTCTCTCTCTCAAAGAAATAATGAATAAAATCTTTAAAAATAAATAAATAAAAATTAAAAGTTAAAAAACACAAATAGCATTACCAATAAAATAAAACATTTAATGCCTAAAAAAAAAAAAACCTTAATGCGAGATTTAAGAGAGTTTAGGATTCTATGGTCTAAAAGCTTCACCCAATTGCTTAAAATTAAAAGGTTTGACAAACACAGAAGAAATCCCAAATGAATATTATTTCCGTCCTTTTTTACTTTTCAATAGTTTCACTATTATAAATATTAAACTAAATATTTAAACTAAAGAAGAATATATAATTTTAGTAAGTGTAATCTAGTACTTCACTCCCTACTCTGAACTCTTTGGGTTCATATCAGAACTTGCCTTCAAAGAGAAAATAAATTCAACATATATGATTATACACAAAATCAAAAGTACCAAACTCATGTAAAATCAGAGGTTCCAGAAGACTACTTGTAAGAAGACAGTGCTGTGTAATAGAGCTCTAGGTTGGGAATAAATAGATTAGGCTTTTCTTCTGATTTTGTGAGTAGCCAGATACAGAAAATGAACGAACTTCCCTAAATCTCAGTTTCTCTATCTGCAAACAGATACAAAACTATTTGTTCTGTTTACCTAATAGGAATGAGGAATGTTGTCATGCGAACTAATTGAAATAATGTAAATCAAAGGATTTCCAAAACACAGTATTCCCCAATTTAAAACAAGGAAAGAGTGATAACTTCCCCCCACACATACAGACATCCTCCTCCTGAAAACATTACCTGAAATATTCAGTGGGGGGCCCATCACCAGTTGACAAGGAAAACATACTGACTTTTTTTTTCACATTCACCTACAAAAATCAGGAGTTGAACACTAAATTATAAAGTTTACGCATTTATATTTGTGATACGTGTTTACAGCTCTTCACTAATTAGACCAGAATGATTAGAGAATTAAATTCATTTGCAATTCCAGACTGTAGGTTTAAAAAAAAAAAAATTTGAGATTTTCAACTCTCCGTACTCAACGTTTTGAGTGAAAGAATTTTGCTTATTTACCATATGCAATCATGACTAAGAGTGAACTTGCTTGTTTTATTATTTTGTTCTCTTCCACATTCTATGTGCTTATCAGTGACTCTCACACCTCATTACCTGGAAAGATGTGCCTCAGAATACACAATAAAGCATCTCTCAAAGGTGCCTGACTTCAGCAAGCTGCAAGTCACTGTTTTCTCTGTTTCAAATGGAAATTAGTTATTACATTAAGAAGGCTGGACAACGTTGTCGCCAGTCTTTCATGGACAACATTCAAAACCAAATTTAGAATTTGTCCTTGCCTGGCTGGTCTTCCTTTTATTTTAGGAAAATTGCTTAAGGAAATAATGCTGAAGTTTGAGACTTGTTTTTCACAGAAATTTTTATTTCAAAACACTGGGTAGTGGTAGGCAATGTTTTTGTAAAAGCAGCTGCTTAGTCAGCTAATTGTCATGGTTTTAACCCAGTAGATGACTTTTATTCCTTGAGTCCTTAGAACCCTTGAATCCCAAGTATCATTTGGATAGACTATAAAATCCTTTAAGGCACGAACCGTATTTTATTCAACTTTGTATCCCCAACACCTAATCCAGTGCTTGTCATATAAGCAGGCATCCTTGCATAATGAGAAAAGAGGTCCTTGATACTAATTACCGAGGTGACCTACTTCTAAACTATCAAGATTTCTGGAATATTCTGCTTTCTCAGATTTGGACTAACATATTTCAAGGACTTGATTTCCCACTGTCAATCAACTCTCACTGAAACTAAAGTTACCGTGCATTTAATTCCATTCTTGTTATTGTTGCTATTGTTGTTGGTCTGAATGAGGTGGAAATTTCCAGGTAGTGTGTATGGTATGCTAGGAGTGAATACATAAATTCACTGCATTGCATCATTTGTCTTTGAGAAATTTTAAGAAAATATGGCCCTATCTTTAATAGATGTAAATCTCCCGAAGAAGATATCTGCGTAGTTTTTAAGTACCAGTCCTCTTTCATGGGAGAGAGCCTTCTATTCATGTTAGTTGATAATTCATTACTTATATCAGTAACTGTTTTTTTTACTTTGCATATTTACCAGAAATTTTTGATATCCATCTTGGTTTTTAAAATGGAAATTTTAAAAAATGGATATTAATTTAACAAGTGACTGTGTTTCATTAGTAGAAAATAATGCAGAAGTGGAAAGTGGCCCCCTGTTGGCCTGGCTAACAAGGAATAAAGGGAGTCTGAGATCACGGCCAGTGTATGACATTTTCTGCAGTGTATGAGATACTTCCCCAAATCCACTTCTCCACATGGTTCCAGGATAGTGTTGTAATAACAAGTCCAATTCCAGTTTTGATGTTTGACTGTTGACAGCTTTCAAGCCACACCTCACCCCTATCCCCTTCCTGCTCGTATCTAGGCAAGCTGATAAGAAAGCACAGGCTCACCTTCCTTTAACGCTGGCGGGAAGTGCAAACCAGACAAGCTCCAGCCTATGTATGTGCAGGAATCATGCCAACCCTACTTCCTAACTACGATAAAAACCATCCAGTGTCCATTCCCTGTTCTTTCAAGCTATTTCTGAACCCACTTGGTAGCCTCCCCAGAAAGCCTCATTTTGTGAATAATAAACCTTTTCACACTTTCTTACATGCATGGTTATCATCAATCTTGATATCTGAACCACATTTTGGGTAGAAAAATGCATCTCATTTTTACAATGTGAACCAGAAAGGAGAAACAGAATGAGATATCACATGGAGCCGGGTGAGAGGAGGTTGTATTTTGTTCATAGACAGTGCATTTTTGAAAAATTCGTTGAATGATTTGCTGTTGGTTATGATAACATCACTGGTCTTTGGCAAGTGTCTTTCCTCTTCTAAGGAATCACATGGCTCCATGGGGATCCCTGGGTGGCTCAGCGGTTTAGCACCTGCCTTCAGCCCAGGGAGTGATCCTGGAGTCCCGGGATGGAGCCCTGCAATCAGGTTCCCTGCATGGAGCCTGCTGCTCCCTCTTGCCTGTGCCTCTGCCTCTCTCTCTCTCTCTCTCTCTGCTTGTCTCTCATGAAGAAATAAATAAATAAAACATTTTTTTTAAAGGAATCACATGGCTCCCAATTTGCCTTGACTATCATGCCTCATATGAGACATGGCAGGAATGGAGTCCACAGACTTATCTAGAAGAAAAGCCAGCTATATGGGTACACAAGGAAGCAAGAAACAGCAGCTCTAAAACCTAAAGGTGAAATATGTATTCATTGAAGAGTCTCTAGAGAGGACTGTCAGAAAGTAAAACCAAATTGAGATCCAAAGAATGTATATATTACTGGCATGCAATCCCCTTGCTCTGGTTTGTATGAATTCTTTGAGCACTGTGCTGCAACTCAAATTGGCTTTAATATCCAGGAACCTCACAAGGAGAGGCTGTCTCTAGGACTCTTTAAAGCTGCTAAATAACTCTTGGCATTGTTATGTTAAGACTTATACCGTTTTGGCTAACAGGTCTACAGAAATCAGCAACTCCCCTATTGTGCATGAAATCATTTGCTGCTTCTGTGAACGTTTGTACTACTAAATATACTAGTAGCACAAACCAATGACTCAAATTTTCATTTGATGTTTTCATGTAAACTCTGCCAGAATTTATCTGCTTATTATCTTTCCCCGATTCCTCTTCTGACCCTTCTTAACTGCATCTCCATCTTCTAATCCAAGATCAGTGGCTCCTTGCCCCTGAGTTAAGCCTATGTCCAACTCACTCTGGTTTTCTTCTCACTTACTTTAAGATACAGAGGAGCCACTAGAAATTGCAAGGTATTTTTTTTATAAGTTCCAATCTACTGAAAGAGAAGATATAGGAGAACTACGTGGGGGAAGAAATATTCTGCTTGCTGCAGGCTAAAATCAACTTGTAAGGTACTGTATAAAAATATAAAATAGTCAGCAGTGACCTCATGACTATAAATTTCCTGCTGAGACATAGATACATCTCTAGCTTTGTCCTCTGCTCTTGAAGATGACATTGCCATTAGTATTGCCTTCTGATTCCTGATGGAGCACTATGATCCTCAGTCTGGGATATATAAACTTCTGAAGCAGCAAAGACTTGAGTGAACTCCTTTAAGTTCCATCTTGGTGAGGTGAGTGGCCAAGATGGCAGGAAGCTAAGCAGAACACTGACAATAAATATTGGCAATCAAATGTTTTAGAAAATACAATATAACACAAATAAGAAGGCAGTCTCATCCACACGCAAATTACTCACTTGTATGTCCTTTGTTATAGACACGTAAATGCAAAATCAGATTCAGCTATATTCATCCTTTTACTCGTGTATGTTTACATATGACATGTTGAGGCCAAGAGAGATTCAGAAATAGAGTTCCTGCAGCTGCATCAACTGAGGTTTACAGCACGTATGTATGTTCAGGTCCACACCACCCCAGGAGACATTCACGCAAACACGCTACAACTATGCTGCTGCTGGCATTGAGAATCCCTCTGCCATATGCAAGGTCCACTCTGTCACATGCGCTTATCTTCAATGTAATTGTGTAATGTGACCAATTTTTCCCTTAAGTGTTTTGTCTCTTTTTCACTGATTAACAGTTAAATTCCCACAGAAAGTTATTTTGACAGTCTTATTGATGAAAGATTCACCAGAAAAATTAAAATAAAAACTGAAGCACACTTCAGATTGCTGAGTGCAAAATATTGAATCATCTTTTACTATCATGAAATTTCCAAGTTACTGTTTAGTCCTCTTCTAGTCCTCTTCTAAAAAGTTGCATTTTCTGGAGTACTTTTTAGAACGGAGTAGTCATTTGAATAGTAGTATTTTTCCCTCTGCCTAGGATTATGGTCTGCATAAAAGTGCTTTGAAAGCTAGGAAATATTTCTACACTAATTAAAGTATATAAACACTTCAGGCTAAGCGTAGGCATGTGAAGTTGCTATTCAATTTTAGGAACCAAGGACCTTAAAGAAGAAATAAATACTGTGGCATTAAATAGTGTATAATTGAAAGAGCAGGGGAAAAAAATTTCGACATGTGTTAAAATACATGCTGGAAATTTAGGAAAAGCCCACACTTAACAGAATAAAAATCTTCAAATATAATAATTAAGACTATTGCATTGTTAGCTATGACATAACAGAGTGTTTATCCAAAGGTCCTTTGTAAGGTTCATTCTAGGTTTTGTTTTGTGTTTAGAAATGGAATTTCATATATGTTAATTATATTATTCCCCTGCTGTTTTTAGCACTAATGCAAATTCATAAGGCTTGATGTCCCTTCAAAGCAATTGAGATTTCAACCTTCAGTTCACCTACTAGTGTCACTGTGTCTCTTGGAGGAGGACAAAATTAACCTCAAAATCCAAGGCACAAATATTAATTTCATATGCTATTCAACACCTACATGAGAGTTCACCTGATTATAAATTATATTTAGAAGGCTCCCTCTTGCATATTTTCAGATTAAGTCCCTGTTATAAACATGTCAAAGTTCACGGTTGGTAAAGTGCTACATTTCAGTACAGTCAGCGGACCATAAAACTGCCATTACACACAAATTGCTTTGCACCAAAAAGCCCAAGAGCTGTGTCTAAAGCAGGGGTCCTACTCAGTCAGCAGCATCCTACAGACATCGAGAGTAGCAAAGAGACCAAGAGGTCAGGTAACCATTACAAAGTCAGTTAGCTTCTCATTTTGTGATCTACAAGTTAGAAGATCCAGATGGTAATAATTATTACGTTCTTAACAATATTGCCTTTTCTGGAATGGCTTATTCACCCTCCACTGTCTCCTTTTAGTTAAGAAGTTAGAAAGCCAAAGTTTATCTTTCCCAGACTCCCTTGCAAACCTGCATTTCTTCTGTGTTTACTCATATTGCTTGCAATTGTTTTCACAACATTTACCAGAGCTATCATGTACTATATTTTATTATCCCAGATTTAAGCTTCCCAAACTTAATTCTGGAACTCCAGCCTCCTGCGGATCAGTACACTCTATTTGCTTTGAAACCGATGGTTTTGTGTTTATCAGGACAAATGTTACTTCAAGGAAATTATACTGGTGTCAAAATGGAATGATCTGGGAGTTACGAGGATAACTCAAAGTGCACAGATATGTTTCCTATCCAGATGTTATAGTATCTGATATTTCACCACTGGAGCTTCATTTCTTTGGATGCTGTTCCTTAGCATCTGCTTTCAGTGTTCGTTACATCACACTAATTGAGACTGAAGAGTCAAAGGGGCACGTTCCAGCAAGGACCTCACTGCTACAGATGCTTTAGTGAAGATTTTTCTTCATTATTTGTAGTCATACTATCAACCATTTATTGATTGCCTAATGCATACTAAAGTACCAGACATTTCATTGTTCTATTATTTAATCTATACAACAACCCTATAAAACAGGTGATATTATCCTCCATATTTTACAGATGAGAGGAACTTTAGGAGAGTAGTTACAGCGCGCTGGCTGTGAGGCAAGAGACACATGGTAAAATCTCAAATTCATTACTTACCAGCAATGTGTCCTTGGAAAATTTACAGCCCCTTCCCCTATAAAAACAATGGCAATGGTGTTTTTATCCTGAGTTTGCTATAAAGACTAAATAAGCACCTGGCATCCAGTGGGTCTGAAATGCAGAGGTTGTATCAAGATAGATGAGAAAACAATGATCAGAGGCCAAACAAGCTCCCCATATCACTAGTGAACAAGATCCCCACAGCCTGGAGGCCTCCACTAGCATATGGTGTTGTTTTTTGTTTTTTGGTTTTTTTTTTTTTTTTTTTGCAAAAGTATGCTCGTCTCTGTACCTCGAGATCCTTCTTCCAAAACAATCTGCATAAATATAAAACAGGAAGGCAACAGTCACTACAGTAATCACAGCAACAAACACCCTGCAAAATGAACCGGTCTCCCCCACAATGGGCTGTCCTCTCCTCACCTGAACTGCTAAGGTCAGAAGTGGATTTAACGATGGCAGCCTCATTTCTCTTCCCTGGCTTCACGTGGTTTGGTCTGCCAGTGAGTCTGTGACACTAACTCTAGTCTATTAGGAGCTGAGTGAGTCCGTGCCAGCACCAGGGCTGAGTCACGTCAGATGAACGATGATGCAGTCCTCAGACACTGGAGACAGCAATTAAAAATGACCTTTGTTGGTGAATTAAGAACCTCCACACCACTGGCTCCATATCCTCAAATTAGTATCAGGAGAGAAAGTGCTGTGTGGTTCAAGAGGAGAAAATGTAACTGAGGAAGACATGGTTATACTCACAGGGAGAAGAAACAGAGAAAAGGTTCCTACTCCTGCTGCAATCCATATTGGACACAAATCTTCCATTTTGCTTTTCGGTCTGCTCGACTTAGCACTGCAGAGGGCTGTTTGTTTCTAATTTGAACTTTTTAAGTGCTCGTAAAAAAAGAGTCCCTTTCTCGTATTGACATACTCTTTTCTCACCTAGCTATTTATATTGCCCTTCATCCTCGTCTTTTGGGTCTGGCATTTTGTTGGAACTATTAAAATACCCAAACATAAATTCTAAGAAAAAACTTGCTTTTTTTTTTTTTCTACTCTCTCCTATTACGTCCTTTAGGGACACAAGAGACAGTCTATATCTTTATTACCAATTATAGATTATTTTAACAAGATCCTTTTCCTTATAACAGGAAGGCTGTGTTATCATATTCTCTAATATTATTCCCTGGGCCTGAACAAGTCTGATAACTCAGCTTCCAAAGTAAGAAAAGGAAGCAGAAATCATCAACCAGCTTTCCCTTTTTACTGAACGTTCTGTTTTTTTTGAAGAAGAAAACCTTTTCCTTTGGTAGAAAATGCCAGTTGGTTCTGACAAACACTTGTGAAACTTCTGTCTTCTTGAAAATAGCAAATATCTAAAAATTCACAAAAATTTTCACAGATTATAAGAAATTAGTTGGAATAGGTGTGCTCTTAAAGGCCAAACATCCTGCGCTCCAGCCCTGCTTTTGCAGCTGCCTCTGCTGCATCATCATATGGAAGTCCTGCCAAAATCTTACGTTCAACTTGTTCAAAACTGACATCTCTACCCCACCCTCCAAACTTCCTCTCACAGAAAAGGGCATCCCCAGCTCGCCTTGCAGACGTCTTCACATTCTCCTCACCTCCCAACCAACTTACACCCAATTCATCATCAAGTGCCGGCAGCTCTTCGCGTCAATGGGTCTTATCGCTGCCTCTTCCTTCCATTCTCCCAGCTTGGCACTCACCATCCTCAAATGATCTATTGCAGGCACCTAATCAGTGGTCTCCTTGCCTCTTCTGATATCCTTTACACAATCACAGCACAATCTTTCTCAAATGCAGAATAGTTTTCAGCAGCCTACAGAATGTAGTCAGGACAGAGCCTGGCACCCACCTTCATCCCAGGTCCCACTTCATTTCCACAGTCACACAGGGCAGGCGCTCCAGCCCCGTTGGAAAACTCGGCATTGTCCAAAGACACATCATACCTCCTCGACTCTCCTCCTTTGCTGATGGTCCTCCCTGTTGCTAGAATCTCTAACCCATCTCACTGATTAGAGTATTCCCTTCTTCTCAAAGTCCTCCTTGACTTTTTCAAAGTAATATCACTCTTTCCCTTCTTAATGTCCAGGTAAACATCCTATTTCTTCATGGCATATTTCTTTTTTACAAAACAATCAAATAATATCCCTTTCCTGCTTAAATCTTTTGGGGCTTCCATTAAACTCAAAATAATATATTAGACACTCTTAACCATGATGTACAAGGCCCTGCATTTTCTGACTCCTGTCTGCATCTTCAGATTTCATGCTACCCTGCTGTCCTCCTGGATCTTTGGGTTCTTGCCACACAGTCTCATTTTTACTCTTTGAGATTCAAAGCTCCGCTTCACCTCACCATCTTTGCACTTGCCACGCCTCTGCCTGGATTACTCTTCGCACACAACTTCACTTGACTGACACCTTCAGGCCCTCAGAAGCACTTTTCTTCTGGCACCTGGATGGCTCAGTTGGTTGAACGTCTGCCTTTGACCCCCACCATGTCAGGCTCCTTGCTCAGCGGGATGTCTGCTTCTCTCTCTACCCCTCGCCCTGATCATGTGCTCTCATGTGCTCTCTCTCTTAAAGACAGAAAAAGAAAGGAGGAGAGGAGAGGAGAGGAGAGGAGAGGAGAGGAGAGGAGAGGAGAGGAGAGGAGAGGAAAGGAGAGGGGAGGACAGGGGAGGACAGGAGAGGACAGGGGAGGGGAGGGGAGGGGAGGAGAGGAGAGGAGGGAGAGGAGAGGAGAGAGAGAGAGAGAAAGAAAGAAAGAAAGAAAGAAAGAAAGAAAGAAAGAAAGAAAGAAAGAAAGAAAGAGAAAGAAAGGAAGAAAGAAAGTCAAAAGCCCACATCGACTCAGTATCACAAACCTCTGCATTTTTTTTCTAGCACACATTGCTGTCAATAACTATACTTATCTTATGTGTATACATTTACTTTCTCTTCATGCCTGTCTCTTTCCAACTCAATGTTAAGCCCCTTGAGGACAGATTGCTTATTCTTTTGTTTACTGTGGAATCCTCAGTACCCAATACAGAGCCAGATACATTCAATAAATGTTTATTAAAAGAACTAAATAGAAAACATAGAATTTTAGTATGGATTGTCTTGTCTTTCAGTAATCATCTATCTTTTCCCCAAAATTATAACCTTCTCGAGATAAGAAACTAAATATTGATCATACTTACCTTCCCTCACAGCACCTAGAGTATCAGATTGTCATGGTAGGTATTCAGTAAAATTTTCTGATTGGAATTGAATTGAGTGACTTTATCCCTCATTGAGCTATCCTATCTCCCCACTTGTAAAGAGCAGTGGATCCAGGAAACGTTGGCCCCAGCCACAGCTCTGCCACTTAAGAGCTGTGTGATTATTGTCGGGTTGCTAAACTTTTCTGAATCTCTGATTGCTCATATGAAAACCAAAGATTATAAAAATGCCTCTTCCCAATTCACCATGTAGTTGTGAGTTAAGTCATATGTGTGCTTTTGCCTCTGATTAAACTACAAACTATTCAAGGGCAGAGGCAATAATTGCTACTTCTTTGCTTCATCTATATAGAATAGCCTCATACTGTGTACACATAGATCAACAAATAATAATTATTTACTGAGCACCTACTATGTTATGACAGACTGTAATAGGTACCTTTTATATGATACCTTATTTAATTTAATCCTTAAACCACCACATGACACTAAATATTGGTCTCCCTCTAGAGAAAGGAGAAAATTTAACACCTACAGAAGATGAAGCAGTTTGCATAAGACCAACTGTTAGTCACTGCAAGTGCTAAGATTTGATAGGAAATCTGTGTGAACAGCTAATTATAAATGCTAATAGTTATTTATTGTATTTTTAAAAGTACCCGAGATCCATTCTTTTCCTGAGAATTCCCCAACTACCTTGATAAATTCGTATCTGCTAGAAGCCCAAGAAATCCCTAGAGGCTTTTTTCTTTAATTCTGCCCACTCATGATTCTCAAACAGCTGAGAAGCAAGCACATGGCCTGAACTTGGCCATGTTCTCAGGGGCATGAAGTCTTGGTCATGGTGAGAGTGGATGGAGGAAAGGAGGGGAGTTCATTCTGAGCAGCAACAGTTTCTGTGCAACACTGTCCTCCAGGTCCCAGCCAGCAACAACCTCTGTATCAAGCTTCTGTTCTGTATCAAGCCTGGCTCTCCAGTCCTGCCCTGAGTACTGTGGAATCCCAAAGAGCCTTTTAATACAATGGTTTTGTCCTTAAGTTTCCCAAATTCTGTTGCTAGCATAAACAGAACGCCAACTAATATACTGTGCAAAAAGAGAAATAATGGGAATTATAATGAATTCTCCAAAAAATTATAATGAATAAGTATGCTAATGAACAAATACCCCTATTCATATGGAAGCATGTAAAATATGAGATAATAGACGAAGGACCACATTAAAAAAAATTGCAAAAAAGGAATGCCACAAGATAGTATATGATTAATAGCCAAATTAATAGCCCCAGCTATAAATCCAGAAAGAGATCAGAGGAAAAAAAGAACACAGAAAGGTTGCATGGTCCATAAAGCCTTTGTAGTTAAATAAATACTCAATGAATGAAATCTGGATATTATTTCCTAAGGCAAACCTGAGAAAAATAATGAATGCAATTCTCTCAGAGATACAAAGAGTGGGGTGTTGGAATGATTCAGCACATAGTCATCTGAACTACTATTCCTCAGAACTATGAAATTCAACAAAGGCCTGTTAGAGGAAAACAGGTTTCTGCCACAATGCTCTTAAAGGCTTTCAGTCAACAAACTTTATCAAGCTCTACACCTATATCAAGCAACCAGTGTCCTAGACATCAGTAAGGTGCTAGGAATACAAGAGTCAAATTCAGCCACCTAGGTGTGCACCATCTAAGGGAGGAATAGAGACACAGAATATTATCAAAATAATCCATATTGCACTTAGAGAACTGTCCAAAGAGACAGACATCTTTCCCAACTGGCGGGCAGGAAAGCCTTTTAGAAAGGGATGCCTAGCTAGGTCTTAAAGGATGGATAGAATTGGTGAAGGGAGAGGCAAGGAAACGGCATTCTAGGAAGAGAAGCAAATCTGAGCAAAAACAGAGACAAGAAATGCCAAGATGTATATAGGTATAGTGTGAGGCAGATAGCAACGAGAGATTAGCTCCAAGTGGGAAACACGGGATAGATCATAGGGGGTCTGGGTACTGTACACACAAGAATATAAAGCCCTAATTGACTAGGCCTGAGTCTCACACCTACCTTTGGAAGCTGGAGAGGAGTCAATGTCACTCAAGTTACATGAACTGAAGTGATATCCTGGAGGAGTATCAGGAAGCTATTTCCAGAGGAGAAAATAGATGCTTAGTGGGAAATGGCTGGTAATACCTATTATTCTATTCTGTTAAAGAGAAGACTAAAAGGACTTCATTGTAATCTACTAGGCCAAAGAATTCAATAATAATTACACTTCTCACTCATGAATAGTAATTTAAACTTCACAGTGTGTAGGAATCTGAATAAATCTGCTAGACAGTACCACCATCAGGGCAAAAACATTGTCTATCTGATAACTACCATGCCTGGTACACAGTAGGTGCTCAGCTAAGTCTGTTTAATAAATAAATAAAAGATTGCATATAGTGCCTCATTTCATGTTCACCATTTCATGTTCACCTCATTTCATGTTCATCGTATAAAGTTGATATTTTAATTTCCATTTCATATAGATAAATTATTTAAGTGATTGATAACATTTTTGGTGAGGAAATATGTACTCAGATGATTACAAATATGTAATCAGTTATTCTTAACGCTGAGTAAGAATAAATGATTCAAAACCTAGAAGACAGAATTTTTATTGTATTTACAAAAGAACCTCTTGACTTTGGGGCTTATAAAAATTAGAACTATTTGTCCAGAAATCTCCTACTACAAAGATGTTTTAGGCAGAGTAAGATGTAGATTTAAATGAAGACTGCTTTCCTCAAAGCAAGGAGATGGACACATTGAGCTTCAACAAATTAGTCTAAAATTTCTCTTGTAATGGTATAGTTTCCCGGGGGGGGGGGGGGGGGAGGAAAAAAAAAAACAAAAAAACACTAGCCTTCTGAATGGCTGGTTTCTTTTGCTATAGCGACACCTACTGTTATAGACAATACTTTGTTTTTAAGAAAAAATATTTGGAAAATATATTTAAGCTCTAATAAAAAGGCTGTTAACATGAACATTTTATTTCATTGATTTAACTTATGAATTGTAATATTTAGGAAAGTTAAAAGAAAATGTGTATAATTTATGTACTTTGAAATTAAATGAATATATTTGAAATGAATATATATTTGAAATGAATATTTCAAAATATTCATATTTTGAGTGTATATGAATAAAGTATTTATCAAATAGTATTAAGTTATTAGCTTAATAAAATGTTCATTGCCAGATCTATATACATATATATACATAGCATACATATATTCATATTACATATGTATATATAAGGCATCTTAAAGAATAATTCCAATAATTTTAATATTAAGCCTAAAAATCTTTAGACATTTTGTCAATTTAGTAATAAGCCTGTATATTTCAAATGCACTATTAAAATAATAGAGTGCTTGAAATGTTCAAAATGATCCTAAAATACCCATTTGAATAGTATTAAAGATAGCCTATGTGCTCATTTATGTTCACTTTATTTAATAAACATTTAGTTCTAATTTTGTTTCTCTTCTTTAAGGACTAGAAAGGGGCCTAAGAAGACACTGGGCCCACTTTACAGGATCTAAGAAACTTGCATTCAAATTTACTTACGATGTAAGTTGCTTCTCTATTTCCATAGCTTTCCAGAAATGGAATGTTGAAATCTTCACACTGAAAATATCAGTATCTTTAAGACAGCTTCTTTGTGTTTTCCTTTTGGTGGAATAAGTACAATAATCTACTTAAAGTTGTCTGGGTTAGGAGTGAGTTACTATTATTATTGTTATTAACATTACATTACTAATTAGACTTTATTGACTACTTACTCTGTGACCAGGTCATGCTACCTGTTTTATAAGTTTATGTTGCTATCTTGCTTAATGCTCACAACAGCCTAGAGAATTCTACGTTCTCTATATTCTAAATAAGGAAACTGAAGCACAGAGATATCACATAATTTTCCCAAGGTAGATCATCTAGTAAGTGGCCAATGAAACTATTAAACTCAGGGCAGTCAAACTCTAGAGTCCAAAATCCAACCTAGGATCACCTATATCTATTTTGACACATGAAAAATACCATGCAATTTAAAGGGGGAAAGGGGAAATTCCAGAAAAAGTAGAGCATCCTCAGCATAGTTATACTTCCTCTCTACAAACCTATCATAACCAAGTGAGAAAAATTCAGCATAAAATAATCAATGCCACATATTTAATCAACCCCATAGCACGATTTCTACTTGCATAGACATGCTTTTTGGAAAACATACACAACCACAATAATATAATAATATAGAAGTAAACTATCATATAGAAACTAGGAAGCATGGGACGCCTGGGTTGCTCAGTTTTTGAGCATCTGCCTTTGGCCCAGGTCATGATCCTAGGGTCCTCGGATGGAGTCCTGCATAGGGCTCCCTGCAGGGAGCCTGCTTCTCCCTCTGCCTATGTCTCTGCCTCTCTCTCCGTGTCTCTCATGAATAAATAAATAAAAATCTTAAAAAAAAAAAACTAGGAAGCAAAAAATCAATTTGTCATGATGATCACTGGAGCATATCACCTACTATAATATCTTAACATCAGTTAAGAGTGGGATGTAAAGATTAACAAACTCAAACATTATTAGAACTAAAATGAAAGAGAGCCTCAGAATTAGGGATCATTCCTAGTATCCCAGGAATGAAATATTAAGAGTCAAGGACACTTCCTGAGAAGCAGTCTTCAGAGCTACAGAAATTCTTATTTATTTGAAGGAATTTCCCTGATACATATTTATAAAGATATCAGTGAGTACATATGATGATGAGATCTACATAGATATGGATATCTATATCTGAGCTGAGCCTTCCTGCCTGGTCCTCCATATCATCACAAAACTAGAATAACAAGCAAAAGAAAAAAAATCTATCAATATGCATATTTTAAAGAGAACCTAGGCAGGTACTAAGAAGAGCAGAAAGAAATGCAAGAATGGAGAGCAATGCAAACAAGTTGGCAAAGACAGTCTACATGAAAAAAAAAAAAAAAGTAATTAACAGTATCAAACGGAAAAGAAGAGCTTCGTATATTAAATAGAATTTGGGAAGGAATGACAACTTCTAATTTGGATCATTACACAATATGCTATAGAGTTACAAAATAGATAAGGGATATGAACTGGATTATTTTTAATTGATAGTATTTATAAAGACGAGAAATAGGGGAAACATTCTAGGCAAGGAAGAAGAGTCAAGTGTAGAACACAAGGTGAAGTCAAGACTGCTCAGGAGGCATTCAGAGACAGTGCTTGGGTTAGTTTGCCTACACAACAGGGGTCCTAGAGAGGCTGCAGGATTAGTGTCAAATGGTAGATCCATAACTTACCATGAAGGATGCTAAATAGCAGGCTGAAGAGTTGGTACTTTACTCTGTTTGGTGGTTAGATTTTATAAGCTTTTGATTATAAAGACAGCACTGTGCAAACAGTATTATAGGAATCATATTCATAGAAATGTAGAAGATAGACCAGGAAGGGTAGAGAAAGATGGACCCAGATGGAAGCTGCTACATTACTTCAGGTATGAGATTGTAAGAGTCTGAATTAGACTGGTCATGCTGAAGCCAGTAAGAAAAAACATGGATGTGAGTTGCCAAGATTAAATTTAAAGGGTCTGGCAAATAGCAAGGATCCTGGTGTTTGGCTTTAGTGTGGATGCAGGCTACAAAGAGCAAGCAGAAAACAAAATAGAATAATGACTCTGATAGATCAGCTATCCTGCAGCCTCAAGCTTTCAGAAATGCACCCAATCAGGTAGGGGGTAAGTACCTCTAGAAGAGGAAAAGAGAATAACAGCAAGATTGTTAAGAATAGAAGAGCTGAAAATTACACAGAATGTGCAGTGATTGGTCAATTTGTTACATAGAATGAAAGGATATTCTCTAAATAGTTCGTAATGACTACAAGAGCCAAGCCAATTTGTGCAAAATCCCAGCCGTCTGGACCAAGCAAGAGAAAAAGATATAGGAGGGAAAAGAAATAAGAAGAATAAGCAAGTGGCAAGCAGCCAAGGAGACAAGCAAAAGAAGCGGCGAGGGAGAACAGAGGCATTGGGAGTGATAGAAAACTGTCACCCCGACAAAAGAGAAAAACAGAGTCAACAGTTGCAATGAGGTGTGCGTTCAGCTCAGAAGTCTAGCATGACTACAAAATCAAATGTGCATTGCTTGGTAACCACCCCAGTGACTGTTTCTAGGAACACATATTAAGAACTCTGTAGTCACCAGTCCAGACTTACTCATGAAGGCAACGGACAGAACACTGGATATTTGACATCTGGAAAGGAGAAGTGTAGCAAAGAAATTAGTGAAAATAGAACACAAGCCGTTATGAATAACCTCCCAAGACCCTTGCGGGTCCCTTTTATGGAAACGTTCTTCCTCGGGATCTCCCCATGGCTCACAACTTCCCTTCATTCAGCCCCTGCACAAATGTCGCCTCCCCTGTGGTCACTAGCTAAACTAACCACGCAGTCAGGACCACCACTCTTTAACTCCCCAATATGCTTCATTTTCTTTATAGAACTTACTGTTCTCTGAAATTGTGCTCTTACTTTTGAGTATTTTATTTCCTGCTCGACCTAAGACGTAAGCTCCATAAGGGCAGGTACATTACCTTTGTTGTTCATCGCTCTATTCTGTAGCCTCGAAAAGCACCTAAATGTTTGTTGAAGAAATGGATAACCACATCCTCACACTCATGTTCTAAATCACACACACCTAGGTTGAAATTCTGAGTCGGCCATCTACAGGTTTGTAGTAGGCATGTGTTTTCATCGCAGCATGTTTTGGAGAAGCTCACATTGCTAGTTTTGGTCCAACTGGCTCTGGATTCTGGCCCTTCCTTCCAGCTCCAACGGAGCACTTAATATAGGATGGGTTACTCGGAGGACCCAGTGACCCTGAAAACAGTGGTTAGTTTGTGGATTGGCATGGAATGCAACCTATTTCAATTCAGACTCATCCCCAGAGCGTTGACTGCAGCTATCCAATTCACATGTTCTCTGAGCTCTCTTATAAGTAGAATGTAAGCTTGGAGCCACCTTTAACCATTTTTGTTACCGCATGGGAAGCAGCTGCCAAAAAATAAATCCAAAATGAATGGAAAGCTGAGAGATGTGAAGAAGAGACACATTTTTAATGACATGGCTTGAACACCTGGATCCAAAGATGCCTAGAATTTAACCTTTTCAACTTTGCAGGAACATAAGACAATCAAAACTCTTATTTAAGCTAATTTGAGTTGGATTTCTCTCACTTGCAATACGAAGAATCCTCATAAGCGAAATTGTGAGAATCTGGGTGAGTCTCACCTCAGTTATTTGCAGAACAGTGATGATAACACCTACTGGGCAGGCAGAAAATCAGTAATCGTTTAAATTATAAAAAAATAAATAGCAATAACAACAAAGTAGGTACTCGATAAGTGGGGAAAGCGGCTCATGAATTGTTTATAGAAGACATAGCAAGAGTAGCAGCAGCAGATTGTAAGACATAATTGCAAGTATTCAAAACAAGCAATGGAAAAACATTTTCATGTCAGATCTGTGCATAAGAAAGACGATTGATGTGAGCTAAATTTAGCAATCAGCGCATGAGAAATCTAAAATAAGCATCACACCAGAGGGCAAGACAGGTCATAGACAGATATGGACAGAGGGGAAAAAACAAGAAGGTTAAGACTATCCATCAGGTCAGCAAATTAGAGACACTGACTTGATAGGAAGTTAGAAAGAAATCAGGTTTTAAACACTAGAGACAAAAATTAAAAAGTATTGAGACATGGGTGAGTGAGGGACAACTGAGATAACATTGCAACCATCCGCAATGATCCTCTTATAGAGACCCTGGGCTGATTTATTGGACCAATGCCATGTCCTTGAAACATCAGGAACTGTGTCCAATATATTTTATCCTGAGTTAATTTGCCCAATTAATAAATCAAAGCTAGGTACAGACATCCTCTTAAAATGTGAATTCCTATCTTTCTCAAGCAAAGAGCAAAGCTTTAAAAAATTAATGTTCTCTGAAAGGGAAAATGACTATTTGTGAATGACTTGAGAAGAGCTAACCCCTGCAACTAGCTAACAAATCCTCACGGTGTGCGATCCTCCCCATTATCTGACATCCAAAGAGCCACTGGTCACACTATTTGTCAGTTTTTAATCAACCAAATATTGTTGAGCATTACTGTACCAAGCAATTATGTGAGCAATTCTCAGTGAGAAGATGAATGTATCTCCCTATCATGTGTTCAAAGATAATTAAAAATAAATATAGAGGTATATATGAGCAAATGCAATTAATTTATCGACAAGGATTTTCTGATGAGTAATTTGGTATTTTGAAATAAGACACATCAGAGAAGACTCACAATAGCAGCTTGAGGTAAAGCTTCGGACAACTTTAAAGCCAAAGAATTATAGTTCCCTAGTGGATCAAGATTGAAATAAAAACCTCACTTGTCTTCTATAATCCAGCCCCAATGTCACTTCCTCTAAGAGGCTCTTTTGACCCCTTTCCCCAAAAGAGCTGATCTCTTTCTCAAAATTGCCTTCTCCATATGCCTATTATGGCACTCTCCACAGTGAAGTACTCTTTGCTTCCTTTTGTTTTCCCATCTACCTCCATTACCCCAACCCGCAAAGTGTGACCTTCTCGAAAGTACATTCTCACAATCCTAGGATCTAATACAAAGCCTAGCACCAAGCAGGTGAGCAATGAGAGGCTGATAACTGAATGGATGAGCAACCTAATTTGAAGTGTTCCACGCTGCTGTTCAAATGACTCTATTCTGGCAAACCTTACCATTATTTGGACAGCTGCCGGTGACTCAAGTTCACCTAGATTTTAAAAGAATGAAAGTGAATGGACTGTTCTAGCATTTGCTAATCTTGAAATATCTCACAACTTAGAAAATACCGTCATCTAGGAGCTTCCAAAGATATTTTCTCCTTGTTACTTACACAGTGCAAGCTAATTCATGGATGAATGAAAAACATTTTTTTGTGTTATCATCTTTTCATGTGTTTAGTGAAAGTTAATTTCAGAACTAAATGCTTAGCTGAAGATAGCAAAGCTGTTCTACTGCTATAATATTGAAGAACTCACCCCGAGGAAGCAGGGTTATTGTCTGTTCATATTTTTAGCATTTTCCTGCTCCCCATTGTTACCTCATTGATTCAACTAATGGACCAGAGTGTTTTTCAAAATATGAAATGCTATTAAGCAGAGTTCTGAGGAAAGTTGATTCATTTGAAGAAATAACAAGAATTCTAAGCTCATTACAATAGTAAAGATGCAATTTCTGGTGATATTGCTTCTACCGGCATTCCATTCAGAGTCAAATGTTATGCAAAACTTAAGGAAAAAGTATGACCTGAGGTCAACATGCAGAACTGGTAATAAAGAATAATGAGTGGTTATGGTTAAGAGCTCACAGACTCATGGGGTTGTCATGCGTCAGCTTGAATCCACCACTTACAGATGTGGAACCTGAACAGGTTACTTTATCTGTTTAAATAGCTTCATTCTTTGTAAAATGAGAATAACAGCAATAGCATCCATGTTCAGATTGAATCAGATAATCCATGTGAAATAGAGCATTCAGTACATTTTTATCTAATACTATTATTGTTATTAGTCTATGAGCATGAAGGTATTTTAGGTTTGCAGATTAATCAAGTCTTTCTAAAGGATTCTGACATTTATGTTGAAATGATAAGGGTTATCCCTCCTTCGCACCCATCAATCAACGCCCAGCTAATAAAGTAGATGTGTGGTTCCTGATTCAGTAGACAATAAATAATATAGAATCGAATAATATTAACAGATGAAAGAACACTGGCTTCTGCATAGAGGAGGAAAAGAAAAAGAATTCTTGGCAGAAGGTGAGGGAATCATTTGATAAAGTTTCTTCAGCTCAAACATGCTGAGCTGAGTAGGTACCATGTCCAAACATTGCCCTGGCACTTACGTCCTTGAAAGATTAACTAACCTGTGTGTGTACGCATTTGCATTTAATAACTCTGTCTCTTTTCATAAAGGAATTATGAAATGCACTGATATAGGACCCCTAGATAGGGTTGTCAGATTTAGCAAAACATTAGATAATTTTTTAGTTTAAGTATGTCTCGTGCAGATCTCCCCGGGTTGGTATACGGTGAGGTGGAGGTACTCACTATCTAACTAATATGGGTAGCCCTGCCATATTTCACCAGTGGTGAAAGGGAGAATGAATTTTGTGAAAATACCCATTTAAATGGGATTTTCCAGGAAGAGGTCAGCATAAGTTAGGGGCAGAAGCACTATAACAGCCTCAGTCGAGAAGATGTTGCACAGATACTCTCGAACATTATTTCCCACTTTGTGAGACCCACTTTGTGAGACCACAGAACTTTAAGATTTAAGTTTTGGGCACATAGTAGGCCTCAAAAAATACATTTCAATTCAATGATTAGAAACAAAAGTGTCATCAGATTTTACGATTAATTCTTTTCTCAAAGTAAAAGGCAACAGGCTTTGGTACTGAAAATTCAGCAAAGACCCTTAAGTTCACCGCCTGCTTTCGTATGTTTGTATGAAGCTTTTAAAAATAATTCCCCTATCTATATCTAAGCTTCTTTGTGCCCATGCTATTATATGACTAGAATCCTTCAAAACCATTTTCCCCAGTCCTTTAATATTCTAAGTGTCTGTGCAGAAGTCAAACTTATGCATTTGGAATTGAGATTAAATTCCCTGAACGCTTTGGGCATTGTTGAGTGCTGTCATCCCCATCACGGCTCAGCACCAATGCCATTGGATGAAGTGGGGGGAGGGAGCAAAAAATATTGCAGCAACTGAATGATATGTGGGACGTGGAGATGTAATAGTGACAGAGCTTGACGCACAGTCGTACTCAATATGACAGAGCATGTAATGCACCTGGAATTGGGCCCCGTGTAGTGACTAACAGGTTCAATATTCTGAGTTTTATAGAATTCTGTATTATGTTTGACAGCTCTGTTTCACACCAATGGCTGGTTCCATAATGCTAATGAAGTACAAAGATGAGAAAATGTCACACACACACACACACACACACACACACACAGAACGCAAAAAGTGTATGCAAGCTTCAAGCTCATAAAACCTAATTTCCTATGGGAAATTACCATTTTCATATTGTTATGACATTTTCAGGATTCTGTGACTGCAAAATCCAGCTCTTCCCCACATATGTTTTGAAGAGCTCATTCAAGGGGATAGATTGGGGGGTGGGAGCAAGGCAGGGGTCTACTAAACCTGTCTGTACTCCCCCTGCCCATGCGTTTTTCTACTACTTGCCTTATTCATCGTGATCCCCCACACCTGCTCTTAAAAACCCAAGATGTTTTCCCCAATCTGGTTAAAACATAAGGCGAGGTTCTAAGCAAGACCAAGAGAGGTAACATTCCATCTATCTCCTGGTAACATCCATTCATAGTGATGAATTATTTGTGCTATTCTGCGTATAAAAATGAGAATCCAGCTCACTTTCTAATGGCTTGTCTCTCCCCTGTGTGGTTCTTGCTTTCTCCCTGCCACACCATCTGCCCCAGTTAAATTATTGCAGGGATTGTCTCCTGCCATCTCCTAGGACCTATTGTGCAAAAACTTCCAGACCCCTAGCACCACGCTGTCCTCCCAGAAGGAACGTTCCCAAGGCCATGTAAAAACGTAACGTGGATCAGAATCTTGGTCTCTTCTGCCTCTGCCCTCTCTTCCTTTTCCAACTTTCTTCCTGCTTCAGCCAAATCTACATTGGCTTCCTGGGTCCCCCTGCTTCCCTGGCCTCTCGATTCACAGCTGGTCTCCTTTCTCATGTGCAGCCATTTGTCAGACTGATTAATTATCTGGTAGCTGCTCTTCTGACTGGGCCTCCGGGTCTCGTCTTGTGAGCTGCTCCCAGAGGTAGCCCTGGGGACAGTTTTCTGTCATTTCCTGGGTCTCACCCTCCTGATTCTGGTCCCAGAGCATTGGAGGTAGACACCTGTTCTCAATTCCCTAACAATAACAACTAGTAATTAGAAAGCACTTCATAACGAGGCAGTGTATCATGTTGGACACAGTGCACGCTTTGAAGTCAATCAAGGGCTTGAAATCCTGACTCATGCCCTAATTAGCTACACAGCCTTGGCAAATTTACTTAACCTTCCCAATCCTCAGTTTCTGCACCTGAAAAATGGAGTACTGGTGCTGTGCCCATAAGGAGAGCAGTGAAATGAAGATTTGTAGACTATGTTTCAGAACTATGCCCCTCAAACTAGGCTTTTTGATAACAAAATATATTTCATCATATACCTTACTATCTTTCACCTTCCTTCCTGAACAAATGAGGGATTTCAAAGTCATTGAGTTATTGCTCATCCACTCATCCTCCATATTCTATTTTGTACTCAGGTGAACATTTTTTTTTTTTTTTGCAAGATTGTTGAAGCTCACAGTGCAATGCAATGGGAAATTTTACTTTATTACATATCACTTCCCAATGGGAATATTTGTGCTTGCAAAATGCATTGGTCTCCTGGGTTTCTGTTCTATTAATATAGAACAGAAAAATTAATAATAATTTATTAAATGTAATTGAAATGTATGTATAAATGAGAAATTATTTATTATTAAAAGGCAAAGATATTTTATTTAAAAAGAGGCAGACTGATTGCTGCCAATGTGTTTATGTGTTCTTCTGAAGTCACTAAATTCTCATACATTATGGCCACTTGCTCTCTCATACCTCTACTAGTATCCCCACTAAAGGGGCACAGAGGTAGAGTCATTTGGTATATCATGCTTCCACAGAAATCCAGGCCAAAAAGTATATTAACCAAGCATGTGATAATGATACAGTGATTGGTCACACTGGCTGCCAAAAAATTACCTTCCTTCAATCCTTTCAAAAGCTTAAGAGAATCCCATGTGTCTGGATCCTGGGCACTTGTCACCAATAACAGATGATACATCACAAATATAGACCATGTGGCCAGAAACCACACACCACACTCCCTGGTGAGAAGTCATTCCCAGAAACACTTCTTAGAAAGTGAGTTTCTAAAAGTGGAAGTAATGCAAAATATACTGCCACCATTACTTATTGATGTTAATAACTGTAATGACCAAAAATATTACGCTATAAATGTTTGTTTTTTATAAAGGAAATTCCAGCTTTCTATCACAACCATGAATATTTGAAAGCTTACTTGATAGGGCTATAAAAATTAGGGCAACAATAATAACAACGTCTATTATTGAACATACAACATATACCAGATATTCTATAATTTAATCTTTACAATAACTCTTTACCAACTCTTTCAAGTAGGTAAGAATTATAATAAGGTCCATTTCTTACAATTAAAAAATCCTTTTAAAATTATTTTTACTTACCTTATTCTTATTATAACCTTATTTCTTATAAATAAGGAATCTGAGACAGAAGATAAGTAATTAGTCTTCATAGCTACTGCTAAAGCCAAACTCAATTTCAGGTTTTAGTTAAAGAATACAACTACAAATCAAAACAAGAATATCATTTTGGTCATTTAGTTATTAGCCAGTTTACCCTCAATACCCAATGCAGCAGTTAAATCTAAAATGTCTTCAGAGGTCAAACAGATAAATGAATGAGTTTCTGCTATTAAATGACAGGAAATGGGGGCAGCCTGGGTGGCTCAGCGGTTTAGCACCGCCTTCAGCCCAGGGTGTGGTCCTGGGGTCCCAGGTTCGAGTCCCACATCAGGCTCCCTGCATGGAGCCTGCTTCTCCCTCTGCCTGTGTCTCTGCCTCTCTGTGTGTGCGTGTCTCTCATGAGTAAATAAATAAAATCTTAAAAAAAAAATGACAGGAAATGGGACACCAGCATGGCTCAGTCAGTTGAGCATCTTGACTTTGGCTCAGATCATCATCTCAGAGTCCTGGGATCAAGCCCTGCATCAGGCTCTGCACTCAGTGCACAGTCTGCTTGAGGATTCCCTCTCTCCTTCTCCCTTGTCTCTCCCTCACTCACACACCCTCTCTCTAAAATAAATAAATAAATATTTTTTTAAAAATTAAAGTATAATGACAGGAAATGGTATGGGCTGTGGCAGAACTGGAGAGTATGAATTCCCTGTAAAGACATTCAAATTCAACATGTTTATAACACTGTAGCAATCAAACCAAACGCATCTAGTGGGCAGCCTCAATACATAGATCATGTGCTTAAAACACTCAATTTCCAGACTGATTTTAAGAAAATATAAGCCACAGAGTATTTTCCAAATATTCTTTGCTGGGTCTGACTCTATGACCACTGGAAATAAAGCAGATATGAGACTAGAAGACAGTGAAATGTTAGCTCTCAAGGAAGAGAAGGTTAGAAAAGAATATCAGTATGATTAGAAATGACTGCCATAGTTTAATGAATAGAAAAATCAATAGTAACCAAGAATACTGAAGAATAACTTATCGGGGAATAAAAGCTAATATAAATAGTAATAATAAATATTCTCGTATTTGAGAATAATTACAATAATACAAGTAGTTTGGCATATTACCAGAAAAGAGCATTTCTGTGTGTGGAAGGGGGTAGAGAAGGCAAAGTCGTAAGGAAGCAACTAACTAACATGTATGAAGTGCTAGCTGTGTGCCATGCTTTTACTAGAAGTTTCATCCATTCTAAAAATATCAGCAAAAAAAGAAAGCATCCTAACAAGTATTTATAAAATCCCACAGTGTCAAAAGCCAAAATCCTTCTTTTTAAAGATTTTATTTATTTATGTATTTATTTGAGAGAGGGAGACAGAGCATGAGCAGGGGGAAGGAGGCAGAGGGAGAAGCAGGTTCCCCACTGAGCAAGGAGCCTGACACTGGGTTCGATCCCAGGACCCTGAGATTATGACCTGGGCCTAAGACAGACACTTACCCAACTGAGCCACCCAGGTGCCCCAGCAAAAATCATTCTTAAAAATTAGTGATAAATACAATTATAATAATGAAAATATTAATTCATTTGTCACCTCCTATAACATCAGAGCATATAGTTAAAGGAAAACTTGCTACAGAATTTTGGGCACAAATATTTATATTAACATGTTGCTCCTATAACACATTTTATAAAAATGCTCCATAAACCAGTAATAACATGTCATTTATGAAATTTAGAAACAGTTGCTTATTTCACAGCTGCCTTTAACATGGAAATATTAATACTTCAACTTTTATCAAGTGTTACCTAATAGCAGACCTGACCAATATCTACATCTTACATATTTATGCATGAATGACACCTTTTCTTTTATAACAATAGAAGTCAACAGAGGTCCTGGCATGATTCCTAGGGTTAATAGCTATGGGCATCAGGCTCATAAAAAACAAACTAGGAATTTACCAAACTGAAGAGAACTGTAGGAGGCCTCTTGGATATTCACCACAACAAAGAGTGATGAGTATCCAAAAAAGACTGCTGGGAAAGGAACCCAGAGTCAGCTGGTGTAAAGGTTAGCTTTTTCATTGTCAAAAGAGAAAGATGAACAAAGTATATAGTAGAATGTTATTGCAGGAAAATAGATCTATGGGAAATAATCTTCAAGGGGAGATTCTTTTTAATTTAAATTTTACTGGGCAAAAAAAAAAAATACAACAAACTCTAACAGGGCTAAGGAACTGAAGCAGATTTTTAAAAACCTGTTTCTGTCAATATTGTCCTATAATTGTATATTTCAAAACAATGCTATAAGCTTGACTGGTAATTTATTTAGCAACTTGAGGCTACATGCAAATGGTAACGATACAAGTTTTCTAAAAAGCATCCCTAAAGAAAGCAAAGCCCTCCTGTCTTCTTTTCCCAAACGGAAATAATAGATTTTATTTTGAACTAAACAAATCAAAGCAAATCAAGCATAGTCTTGAATCCCAGCCTCAGCACTTATAAACTACATGACTCTAGACCTAAACTCTGTGCATCCCATATTCCTCTTTAATAAAATGGAACCAGTGATATTCTCTTACACAGTCACAAAATCTAAAAGAAGAAACGAAACTGTCTATCACAACACCTGGCTCAGAGAAATCCGTCTACAAATTCATATGTGCATTCATTCGTGGAACAGATACTTCTTGAGACCCTATTCTTGATACTGGGAATATAGAGATGAACAATTCACAAAAGGTCCTTGCCTTCATGGAATTTACATTCTAGGGGGGAGATGGACAATGAATAAGAAAACAAATACATTAATATAATTTCAGGTAATGATAAGTGCTTTGAAAAAATAAAGCAAGGTAAGGGGAGAAAGAATGGAATGAAGGGAGTGATGGAAAGCAGAATTAGATGGAATGGTGAGGGAGGTCTTCTCTGGGGAGGTGATATTTGAGATGACTTCTGAATATGGTAAAGGAGAGAGCTCTGCAAAGTCTAAGGGGAGAGAATTCCAGGCAAAGAGAAGACCAAAAGTTAAATCTTTTAATTCTGGATTGAATTTGGCAAAAATGAATAGAAAGCCTGTGTAGCCGAAACATAGTGAATGAGGGGAGAGGAAAAGGAGATGAGACTGTTGGAGTAGTCACTGGCAGTTTACAAAAGATCTATATGCTAAGGGATCACATTCTAAGAATGATGTAAAGCCCATTAGACTTTGTCAGAGTGACAAAGTTTGGGTGCCAATGCTCCCTCAATCACAATTTGATCAATCATTAAGCCTAACCAGCTTGTGCATCTATTGGAAATCTCTGAATGGTGCCCAGAATTTAGAAGTAGCACCGTTTATCAACATTGTTGTGCACTAAATCAGCCACTCGTAAGTGTGTCTTACTTACATATACTGTCTCAGCTAGATGACTCACTAAATCACACATTCATACTAAAGAATACTGCCTATAATGTGTATAATTAATACTTGCCATAAAGTGGAAACAGTAGAAACAAAACATCTAAAGAAAAAAAATTTTGCAATTTGTAAGCAAGTAACCACAGGTCGTTCATCCTTTCTTTCAAACCACTACTATTACTTTTCTACCTGCTGAGAATCCATTAAATGACTGATGTGAAAGAATTCAAAGGAAATCTGCAACAACACTAACAAAACACATGTACAATAGACTTCTTTAGTTTAAAAAAAAATGTATTTGTCCCCTCAAAAATATACCTTTACTACCTGAGGAGAAGCAAAATGAAAGGCAAATGAAAGAAAGGTGTCATGCTGCATAATTTTGAATTCTTAAATGTTTAGAATAAATTTATTAATCTTGATACACTTGATCTATTTAACTAAAGAAAGAAAACCATAAAACCTTAATGACATGCATCAATGGATAGAAAACTAACTGCAAATTACCTAATTTGGTGGATTTGGAAGTATGGAAATAAGGGCAGTTTTAAAATCAAAGCTATTACATTAACAACACATCATCATGCAATAACAATATTAAAAAGTTGATCTTAATCCCACTCCAGAATGTACCAGAAATAGTTGTCGAAAGCAACACACAGTTTGAAGTGCTGCTAAAATGTGCCTCCATCACTGCTCATTAGCAGGGAGCTCTCAAAAGTCTGAATGCAAATCACAACTCATGTTGGAAACCAGCAAATGTCTACAAAAGCTGGCTAACAGACAAGGGGAAAAAAGATGAAGAAGCTGATAGGGCTAGATCCAGGGCTGCAGGCTCACAAGAAAAGTTGGGCACTTGGCACTTGGACAGCACCACTTTGTATCAACATTATACGCAGATCAGAGTGAAAGACACTTGCCCAAACAGATATGAGTAAATTCTTCAAGACTTCATGTGACCCCATTCTCCAATCAACAAACATGGCTCTGAATTAATTTAACTAATCCTGGAATTTACCTAGTTGCAGATATAACTTTTTGAAAAATATATGCCTGAAAACAGATGGCAAATTATGCTAATGTCTACATTTCCATCGTTTGGGGGAAACTAAGCATAAAGACCTTTGCAGACCAGGAACTAGAGATCTGGGTTCATAAGGTGGTCACCTCTCCTCATGGCTATTAGATGGCAAACTTGAGGCTGCTGGTTATGTAATACTGATAGCATCCTCATAATCATAATGGGTAATATTGAACATTCAAGTAGTCCTATGCATGTCCCAAACTCTTCACATGTACTATGTCATTTAAATATCACAATGCCTCTCTGGAAAAATGCCAAATGGAAGCACACACTGGATGGATATTTATTAGTGAAAATGCATCATCCATACATTGTATACAATTTCCTAGGGAAATCCTAAAATATATTTGTACATATCTCATCATTCCTTGTAATTAACTATAATGCTGCCTTAATATTTTATTATTTATCCATCCCTAGTAGAAATTTAGTTTTTAAAAAAATCACATGTATATCATTAGGAATGAAGGACTTCATGCATGGTCCATCAATACAGTTACACATCTGGTGATTAGTTCATTAATCTCAATGAGCTCAGAGCAGAAAAGGCCAAAGATGCCAGCCCCAATCATGTTCTCTTATTCATACATTCACTCATTCATTCAGCAAGTATCTTCAGGGCTGTTCTTTTAAAAACAAGAAGAGCATATCTGACTTTGCTGTTGTTATAAGCTTAGTGGGGAAACATAATTACCCACTGATCAACCATAACACTTTGAATTACCTTGAAGGTGCTTGGGGGAAAAGTAATTCCTCTGTTAGACAATCAGGCTGTAACATAAATTGTAAAACATAACTGTTATTGGTTAGTAGGTGTTGAGCAAAAAAAAAAGCATTTTCCTTGGCCAGCTCTGAGTGTGTAGTATACAAAGGACAAATAATTAAATTCGTTCCTTTGAATTTTTACTTAAACATGTGTGATATACAGTGAGACCTTTAAGAACACTTTTTCAAGGGTGGCTTTCAATTCATTTAAAGATAGAAACTCTAACAATGAATGATACTTTATTAGACCTAACTAAAAATATTCATTCTTTACCACATCCTGACACTAGCAGAAGGAACAAGGGATGTTTTATGAGTGAGCGTGGTAGTTTCCCTCCATGATATCAGCCTCAAAAGGCCCATTTATTGTCTCAGCCCAAATGATTCCTATAACTATCTATTGTAAAAAGTAGCACTTGCTATTATTTGTCCTAATCGTGACCTCCTTCAGGCTTTAAGGTCTGCAAAAACCAGTATACTAAAATTTGGTGTACTTGTTTGTATGAAAATCACATATATTTGGTGTGTCAGTTTGCATCCAATTTGGAGTATATCCAGTGAGTGTATAGACAGCAATCATATTTTCCCCAAGTCATCACTTTTTTATCAGTCCACATGTGGAAATAACCCTAACCTTGATTGATTTGGCTTTTCTCTGAGCGTTTCTTGTACAGTATTTCTTTTTAAAGTGGCAGCTACTCTACACAAGACTTTCCAAATGCACATAGTTCTGGTTTTTACTTAAGCTAGAGTGATGTTCAAAGAACTTTAGAAAGGCTACAGACAAGGACCTAAATAAATAATTAAGGTTATTTACTACCACAGTAGTAAGTGTTCCCATCCTATAATTCTAAAATTTTCAAAACACAGCAGATCTTTATAAGAAACGAACTCCCTGCTATATTGTAAACCCCTAGGGGAAAAATGTCCTAATTTCTTTTTTACCTCCAGTAAAAAAAAAAAAGGAAAAAAAAGATTCTCAATGCATTTTTATCAAGCTAAGTTTGTACTAATCATGTTATTTTGAAATACGCATAGCATATATTCCACAAAAAATCCAGAAGGTCAATTTTGACCTAAAATGCCAACTGTATCAGTAGCAAAGTTACCTGTTTGACATTTCAGTTGATCTCTAAGACTCCCTCCTTTTTCAAAAAAAAAGATGGTAGATGAATAAAATGCCTAATGGTTAAGAAACAAAAAAGAAAGGAGGTCAACAGACTGGATGCTATACCACAGCATAAGCACTGCCTCTCCTTTCATCCTTAGCTAGGTATGAAATTGTCTACTTACGACCCATAAAAAAAGCAAGGTAACTGAAAATATGTCAGTGGGGCTGACCTTTCATAAAGGAAAATCTCCTTACAAAATGGAAAACACAACTCATTTGATGAAATAATTAAGGAAAAACTAATGGAATTTTGGATACAAATGAAAGCTAAGAGATTCTAAAAGTAACACTGGATTAATGAAAACTACTGTGACCTTCTCTCAAAATAAGTCCACACTTCAGAGAAGCAATTAAAAGAGCTCACAAAATATAGACTGCATAGCTAATGCCACAGAATGCAAGTCTGAGGAATTTACAGGGCAATAATAAAAATCTCTAATAAGTGGCTGCACTTGAGAAGGCAAAAAGACGGTCAATGGGGTTAATCACCAGACTGCAAAGTTTAAAATATTTGCTAAAATGAAAACTAATTAAACACATAAAGCTTTGGTAAAAGCAATCCTGAAAGTACAGGAGCTAACACAGAATATAAATTCTGTCTGCCTCACTTGTCATCCTTTGGAAACTAATGTCCCACCACAAAGTATGCCAGGGCAGTAAGAAGGGCAAGAATGTTTTCAAGAAAGACTTGGCAACTCCTCAGTCAGTGACCCTCCCTCGATGGGCAGATACCGATGTACATTGTTGCCTTTTTCAATAATGTGATGTGGGGAGCAAAAAATCATATGTTGATCTTTTCACTGGGTGATGAGAGAAATGACCCTCTACCTCACAAGCTTTATTAACACGCATAAGGGCTGTGAGGATGTATTGCTACTCTAAATTCCTTCTGCAATAAGAGAATTTGGCACAGGAGCTCAATATTTGGACTTTTGTGTCTGGATAAATCTGCAGAAAAGAGCTTTCTACCAACATTTGCTGTGGGTAAGAAAGGATATTTGTCCTCCTTTGTGGATTCCAGTGAAGTGTCTTAATGTGACTTCTGACAATTCCCATCTCCTTTGGGGGCTATGGTCTAAATGGAATAAAGTTAGGGCAAAAAGTACTAGGCTTGGAGGCTTTAATTCCCTCTAGGAATCCTCCTTAGGGTATAGCAAAGGCCTTCACATAAAATTCCCAATACTCTGCTAAAAGCAGGGAGAAGTAGAGAGATCTACCAGAATTGGTGCTCGGAGGCTACAAAGAAAAACATGGACTATGAAAGCTACTCCTTATTTCTGAGAACTCAAATTTACAAGTGTTGAGCAAAATTCGGAGGAAAGACGATAATTTAACTAAAACCTAAAAATGAAATGGAAGCAAGGCTATTGAAGCTAAGGAAGCTATCCTTTTGAAAATGTAATATTATTTCATTACAGTCAGGTAATATGCATTCACTATTAAAAAGTACAGCTTAGCAACAAAGAAACATAAAAAATAACTAATGTTCCTATCATCCAGAAACAAGTACTAATAACATGTTGACATATTATATTCTAATAACATGTTGACATATTATATTCTAGGTATTTTTATATATCTAAAACCCTGTTTCTTATAAAATAAGATCATATATAATATTTTATAAACTTTTCCTCCACATTGAACACTTTTCATAAATGTCAATTTATATGTGTGTCTGTGTATATATATATATATATATATATATATATATATATATATATATAAATTTGCTTATTTCAACATTTCCCAAAGTATCTTTTGTGACAGCACTAGCAAACAAGATTTAGTTTGAGTGTATTAAGGTGACTACAGCATGCTGCATCTTCTAAACATGCAATCGTGAAAGATTTTTTTTTAAAGATTTTATTTATTCATGAGAGACACAGAGGGAGGGAGAGGGAGAGAGAGAGAGAGAGAGAGAGAGAGAGAGAGGCAGAGACACAGGCAGAGGGAGAAGCAGGCTCCATGCAGGGAGCCTGACACGGGACTCCATCCTGTCTCCAGGATCAGGCCCTGGGCTAAAGGCGGTGCTAAACCAACCGCTGAGCCACCCAGGCTGCCTTTTTTTTTTTTTTTTTCTTTTTAGAGATCTCTCCAGATTAATGTTCCAGAGAACACATTCAGGAAATGCTCTCTAGAGTCAATTCAAGCACTGATCTGAGTCAATACAAAGAACCTCAGGCTCTGTCGTTAAGGAAGGGAATTGTCAAGAGAAGACAGGATGAGGTTCAGAAGTTCTTGCTTCAGTGTCTAATAGTAGAGCCATGATCTATCTCTAAACTGGCAAAAGAAACTCCTGAAACTCAGGTTCTCCAGGGAAGATAAGACATAAGGATATGAGGCCAAAGACCCTGCAAGTAAGAAAAGGTAATTTTGTCTAATCTTTTCTCTATTCAGATAATCCTCAGATACTCAATGGCAATGTCTTCAGCCATAGTAGATTGTCAGGTCAGGAGAATAAAGCCCTAACTACCTGGCTTTGGAGATACAGCTAATAACTAACCTCAGGTCCCAAAGTTGCAGACGTTGGCAGGACAAAACATATGACCCAGATTTAGGATCTCAACTGTTCTCTCCTTCTTTGGAGATGACTATAATGTGGTGTGGACCAACAGAACATAGCAAAAATGCATATAGGAAAATGGTAGGCTCACAATGGGATCTCTACCAGAAATTACCCTTCTTATGAGAAAATCCCACACGGGTGGCAAAGTCCTTGAATTGGAGAGGATTTTGATTGCTGTATATAGCTGTCATCTGAAATTTGTTTAAAGGAAATCAAATCTGGGGTGCCTAGGTGCATCTGACTCTTGATTTTGGCTCATGTAATGATTACACGGTTGTGAGATTGAGCCCCGAGTTGTTTCACGCTCAGCGTGGAGTCTGCTTGAGATTCTCTCAGTCTCTGTCTCTGTCTGTCTGTCTCTCCCTCTCCCTCCCTCTTCCCCTCTCCCCACTTGTGCTATAAATAAATAAATAAATAAATAAATAAATAAATAAATAATAATTTTTTTTTTTACAAAAAGAAATGGAATCCATTCCAAAAGCCAGAGCTTTGGGACCAGGAAGCTAAAAGGGAAGCTCCAGATCTTGTTGGAAACATCTCATATGGAGCAAGCAGAAATTGGTCTGGGTGATAATTCAGTCCTTGGACCAGGGAAGACTGGCCTTGTAGTAGGAAGGGTTTAAGTGTAAGCCTTTTGGTTTTGTTCACATCCAACATTTTTCAGAGGCAGAGATTTCCTGCCCTAGCCTTCCCCCCACTATTTGCTCTCTGCTATAGCCAAAGATAAGAGACCAGCATATAGATTTTACAGAAAACAAGTCTTAGATAATTGTGCTGGAAAAGGATACTGATATAAAAGTAGCATAGATTATTCGAGACCTATGAAAAGCAGAAGCTTTAAAAAAGGTAAGATTTCAGAAGAGAGTCCATGACAGGAAGATTTCTGTGAAGCCTTGACAAACTTCCATATAAAAACAATATGAATGTTTAAGATCCCAAAAGAACTTTAAAAGTGAAGATGAAATTCATGATCATCACAACCACGAGTTATTGTTCTCATCCAAACAAAAGCTGTAAGTTTTAATAAGTCCTCATTAATTTCAAAATCAAAGTATAGGAGCTTGTAATCAAAGGATAAATGGAAAGCCAAATCAAGTGGCTCCGCATAAATGATGTAAGCAGAGAAAGAGAACTCCTAATGCTAACATGTATCGAGTACCTTCTATACGTCAGGCACTACTCTAATGGCTTTAAGGTAGGAACTATTATTATTTCTATTTGCAAATGACAAAACTGATGCATAGAGAAGCTTAGCAATTTCTTCTCTGTTATACCATCCCCAAGCAGGAAATTGGAAATTCCAATCCAGGATGTCTGGCCCCACAACCTGAAGAAGGACTTCTAAGACCTGCACACTGGGGATAGCACCTCTGTAAGTTTCTACTTTGCCAGAAGATAGAAGTGCTTTGATGGCCTCTTCTTTATAAGAGAAGAGACAGTCTGCGTAAGTAGTACATAATTTGCTCTCATTCCCAGGGACAGTGGCTATCATGTGAACCACGGTGCTAGGAGGTGCCCGTATCTGAGAGCAGAGTGACAAAATGGCAAAAGGTCTCACTTTTGCATAGAGTGTTCTTATGGAGGATCTGCCTCTCTTACTAGATCATTTCTTTGTGGTGGCTCCTACTAGGGTGACCAACTCATCTTGCTTTGTCCAGGAGTTTCCCAGTTTCAGCACTGAAAGCCCTGGACAAACCAAGAGGGTTAGTCATCCTGAATCCTATATAGTCATTACAAGAGACATCTACATTTTCTTTCCTCCTCCCAAATCAAGGTAGGGCTCAAAGAAAAACAGACAAGTCCAGAAAAAAAAAAAAAAAAAAAGAATCCCTTTTGTGATCTATTCTAATTCACAGGATAGCCATAGGCATTCCAGACCCACCTCAAATGGGATTGCACAGGAAATATCCAGCAGCAATATATAGATTTTCAAGTATTCCATGGGTTTAAGTGTCTAAGAACCAGGCAGGGTAAATTGAAGATCTTAACTGTAGTCCAGAAGAATCTAGTCAGATGAATATTTTCTAGATGATAAACAGGGCTGAAAATTTTGCATATAAACCTCCCATTCTAAAGTTAACCTGAGGATCCCTGGGTGGCGCAGCGGTTTAGCGCCTGACTTTGGCCCAGGGCACGATCCTGGAGACCCGGGATCGAATCCCACATCAGGCTCTCGGTGTATGGAGCCTGCTTCTCCCTCTGCCTGTGTCTCTGCCTCACTCTCTCTCTCTGTGTGACTATCATAAATAAATAAAAAAATTTATAAAAAAAAATAAAAACTTTATTTAAAAATAAAAAATAAAAAAAAATAAAATAAAGTTAACCTGAGAAGGGTATTTGGCCAGCACACAAATAGACAGAGGGTCCAAGGGGCAATTCAAGTACTCTGTTTATGGGAAACACTGTAACGGAGTTAATCCCTCCCCATTTCAAGAATGAGTAATCAGAAACTGCAGGAAAAACAGTTTGATAAATATGCAAAACACGGGAAAAGTAATGTTATACTGAGGATACAGAATTCTGAGGAGGCAATTACACTGGGAATATTTAAAAAGTCACTGAATCGTACACTTTACAGTGATAAAATTTAGTGTATGTAAATTATACCTCAATAAAGCTATTTTAAAAAAATCTTAGGATGCAAATAGACGTGGCCTCTAAAAAACAAAGAAAACTATATAAGGAGAAAGACTGACATGCAATGACAATAGAAGGTTCTAAAATGCCAAAAGATATAAGGAGAGAAAGAAAATCAATAAACTGGGCATTTATCTCATGGAATTAGAAAATGAACCATTAAGGAACACTAAGGAAAACTAGAGAGTGGGAATAATAAAAAGGGACACAATCATTTAATTTGAAAACAGATATGAGTCTATAAATAAGATTAAGCTTCTGATTATTGATTATTTCCTTTGTTATTAAATCACACACACAAAAAGCTAAATCCATTTTCATGAACTTGGATAGCAATATTTGAGATGGTCTGATTTAAAAGACAGGCTATGTCACATAGCATCTTTTCACTTGGTGTGTGAGTGGGGTCACAGGGGCACAATAAAAACACATTTTATTTAGGACATAGCAAACACTAAAAAACAACAGTGGTTTCAAAATATATAAATCCAAATACAAAACAATGAGCCCCAACTGGCCAAACAGTAAGCCACGACTGAAATTAAGTTGCTTCTCTTATGGATAATTCTATGAAACATGTTCTCAAGTATCAGGATTTACTCACCTGAGCCACAAACACTAGAACCAGAAAATATGGTTTATAAAAACTTTTGTTCCAAAGCTAGAAATTTTACAGATATGGGTAACTATAATTATAAAGAAGTATTATAAAATTCATGCTATCTTTCTAAATTAAGCTCTACTTAATACTGGCTGTAGTGAGTCTCACATATAGCATCAGTTAATAATGTTAGCTGATAAATTCAAGAGCTGATCATTTTAAAAACTAAACACACAAAATAAAATAAAATAAAATAAAAAATAAAATAAATAAAAAATAAACACAAAAAAGGACCAAAAAATAAGAATTTGTAAGAAGATACAATTTAAAAAATGTGAAAGAGTTATTACATCATTTTTAAAGCATAAGGTATGGATGTTGAATTTAATAATTTTAAAAATCAAGAACTTTAACAGGGACTACAATCACTAGCACAATTTGTTAAAACCAGAGTTTATGGCTCAGTAGTTCTAGGGTGATACACACAAAAAAATCTCATTTCTAACAAGTTCTCAGGTGATAAAGATGCTACTGGTTTGGAAATGACACCTTGGGAATTACTGATTTACATAAAGTAGAGATATTTCTGGATAAATATGAATAACTGAATGACTCAGGAAATTAACAACCTGAAAAATCAAAGTTATTGAGGAATTATTTTTTAAGTGGTTCTTAAAGCTAGAGAATTTGCCTGTTGTGTTCTTTAAAATATTAGGAAACATAATCCCCATGTCAGCACAACTTCTGAACATCAAAAAATATGGAAATCTATCCAATTCATTTGGAAGTTAGTATAACTCTGAAACCAAAACCTTAAATAGCACAAAAAGGAAAAAAAAAAAAAAAGTACAAACCTGCAGTTGTTTGACCATTTGTGTAGTTATGGAACCTCATCTGCATGAAATCTTAGGTGGGAGGCCAATTCATAAAGCCAACAAAAGCAGAAATGCTCCCTAGAGAAAGACTTTTCGGCCCTACCGTAGTAGCCATATAGAGATCACTATTTTAGTCCAAACTTACACGTAATATAAACTTCAAAATCCTACTAAGTAAAATAAGCATAAGCTGATGAATAAAAAGAAACAGCCAGGTACGTATTACCCCATAAATGTAGGCATCCTTTAATAATAAGATACCTGTCAGTACAAACCAAATCAATTGCTTCAATAAGAAAACAAATCGTTAAAACAACTATTTCCATTAAAAATGTTTTTGCGAGCTAGAAGTAGAACAGAACCTATTAATGATGAGTAAGAATATCAGGTTCAAACTAATCACATCCATTATAGAGACCCTATGGGCTTCTGAATACTTTCTCAAGACCTTAACACATTTTTTTAAGACTTCCAAACCTGTATAGAAAACCATTTCAGACTAGAAAAACTAATTTTACAGGTGAGGAGGTCCCTCACTGGAGTTTGGAAAGTTTGGGAAACCTCTTGTTACGGTTTCTTGTGTGTCCTTAATATGCATGGTGAATTTCTATGCAGTGCATCCCAAATCAGAATGACCTCGTACAATCTTCCTTTTCATGAACAACTTACAGAATTCTTTGGGGAAGTCCTATGCTAAAGGATCACTTTTTTTTTTTTTTTAAAGTACACATGTGGTAGATACAATTTCCTCCATTTTATCCCAAAGACTGCCTTTGTAAGAGCTCACTGTGGCAGCACTATAATCCAGCAGCCTTGGCAAAGATGTTGGTAGCAACAGAGACCAGTGAAATGCCCTGAGGGTTGTGTTTTCATGTTATTTCTTGGGACTGTACCTGTTGTTATAGTTTAAATATTTTGGCATTTTCTTGACATTCCAGATGTTGACTAAAAGCTTCACAGGCTTCTAGGAAGTTCCACCTCTATCTTCTTGAAAAGATTTCCAAAAAAAAAAAAAAAGATTTCCATGTAATTCTTTGGGACTTGTTTTATGCTTTACATGACACTATTTTTAAGTAAATATCATTTTGGCAGGTCTGAGATGCTGTGAGCTGTAATATGGAAGCACAGCAAACAACCATATATCTCCTAAGAATTCTTTCCCAAATAATAAGGAAAATTAAGCTTTAATATGTTTTGGTCCATATTCACTTCTCAGCTCTGTTAGGAAAGCAATACTCCTAAACTGCTATAGTGCACACAAATATAAGATGAAAATTATTGGGCAGCCTGGGTGGCTCAGCGGTTTAGCGTCGCCTTCAGCCCAGGGTCTGATCCTGGGATCGAGTCCCACATCAGGCTTCCTGCATGGAGCCTGCTTCTCCCTCTGCCTCTCTCTCTCTCTCTCTCTGTCTCTCATGAATAAATAAAATCTTTAAAAAAAAAAAAGATGAAATTGCTTCATTCCTCCTGACACTGGGCAGGAAGTGCTGACTACTCATTGGTCTATGTAGGGTGTCCAGTAGACTCTGTGTACTCTTTTTATGATTTATATATTATTCCCTACTTCAATCATGCCTCCTGATAGGCTATTCCCTCTTACAATTATAATGATGGAAAAGAAATGCCTTAACATTAAACTACTTCTTTAGCAAAATCAGAATGCAGTAAATAATGTTTAATTCCCTTTTGGAATCTAAGCAGATTTCCCCCACTATATTTATTGACCCTTTCAAACAATTTCACACTGTAGATCAACTATTTTCTCCTTTTTTCCTTTTTTTGGAGAGTTGGGGGGTGGCGCAGTTAAGGTTATATTAAGGACACTGCCCAGTGTACAAATCACTCTTTGAAAGGGTGTAGATTTAAGGAAGAAGTAACATTTAATAAAGCAAAAAAAAAAATGGCACTACATTAATCTAAAATGTCTAGCTCATCCTTCAAGCATGACTTTCTTCTAAGAAGTATGTTAACCATTAGAGAAACCTCTTTTATTTATGTGTTAAATCTTTCTCTATATGTCTACAATGGCTTAATATATAGTTTCCTAAGGGGGAGGGGTGTTTGTTTTTGTTTCAGAAAATTTATTCAAGCAAAATCAATTATATTAATTATCTCAATATCCTAAAAAGAAGAAATTCATCATTCATTCTTAGTGTCTTAGGATAAAGGGCAAATAAATTCAAATGAAAATGGCCTACTAGACAGGCAGCATTGTGCTCAGTAATGCAGAAGATACAAACGAAGTAGAAAATATATCACCTGTTCACAAAAAGCCTATGCTCTACATGAAAAAGGAATACTTAGAAGACTTAAAAAACAGATACAACAGGAGGACAAAGTTCTGAGGCTATAATTCATGTGGCTTTGTCACAGAACAACATCACATTTTAAGATAAAGCAAATTTAAGTAGAAATTTTAATTTTTACATTCACTTCTCAAAGGCTATACTAAACAATCAGTAGGTTTCATTTTGAAACCACCTCAGAAAGGCAAATTTAGCCCTAGACTGGATTTTGAACATCTTCCCTTTCTCTAGAAACTCGGCATATAGCCATATAGGTTGTATACTGCACAACTCAAGATTGTAGCAGTTACATGGAGCATGAAGCAAAGGGTGCCCTGAGGGATCATGCAATGGGGCATCCACCATCATATCAGAACTCATGTTCCCCACATCTATTGTTCCTCATCATCTCCTATCTTGATCAAAAACAAAGTATTTTTTGTTTTATTTTGTTGATTTAATTTAAATTCCATTTAATTAAGATATTATGTATTAAGAGTCTCAGAAGTAATTTTGTGATTCATCAGTTGCATATAACACCCATGCTCATTACATCAAGTGCCCTCCTTAATGTCCATCATTCAGTTACCCCATCTGCTCACACACCTTCCCTCCAGCAACCCTCAATTTGTTTGCTATAGTTAAGAGTCTCTTATGATCTGTCTCCCTCTGTTTTCATCTTATTTTTCCTTCCCTTATTCTGTGTTCACCTGTTTTGTTTCTCAAATTCCACATGAGTGAAAAAATATATTTGTCTTTCTCTGACTTATTTCCCTTAGCATGATACCCTCTAGTTCCATTCACATTGTTGCAAATGGCAAGATTTCATTCTTTTTGATGGATGAGTAATATTCCACGGTATATATATACCACATCTTTATCCATTTATCTAGCAATGGACATCTGGGTTCTTCCCATATTTTGGCTATTGCAGAACACAAAGATTTTTTTTTAATCTTGTTTTAAATTTCCCTCATTCCCTTTTCCTGTTGCCTGTTAATTCTTTCTGTTTTCTGTTGCCACTATACACATGCATACACCTACATATATGTACTTTATTTATAGTAAGTCAGGGAATATACCTCTTTATCACACCTGCCCTTGGATTTCATTATGGTACCACTTTTTTACATTTTTGAATAAATTTTTGTCAGACTCCATTTGTATTGATATATTTATTCAACTAAAATGTATTGAGAATCTATTACTCAATATTTACTACTACCACTTGTTGCATATATATATATATACCTCCACATATGTGCATTTTCATGAATATGTGTGTGCCACACATACTTCTGTGGCAGACAGTTTGTTGCCTCCATCAAATGGCACCTCTTCATCCTTCCTCCTTGCTATTAGAATCAAGCTTCAGTTCAGGTATCAAGGTATTGATTCTCTTCAATTCAGAGAAGGTAGACCTGGCTCTTGGTTTAGATGACAAGTTCTGAACAATGAGATAGAAGAGGAAGTTTGATGGAGGAAGGAAAGCTTCTAGGGGAACGCCTTCCTCTCTCATATTGAGGCAAGCATGGGAGGCAAGCATGGGAGGAGTTTCTTGCCTTCGACATGACTGATGCCCAGAGCTGCTGTGGCTACCTTGCCATAAAGGTGAACCAAGTTTGTCATAAAGACAAAACCAAGTAAACCACTGAGACCCTGATTCAGAGCCAGACATTGGTAAGCCACAAAACCAATGTCAGAAATGGCCCTAATTCCTGATATGTAAGGGAAAAAGAAAGCCCTGTTATTTCACATATGACTAGTAAAGCAGTTTCTTAAAGCCTAAAAGTATTTCTAACTGATATAGCTCTTCTCCACATGAAATAAAATCTCACCATTTGTTAAACAATTTCAGGTTTCAGTGAGCATGAGGAAGAGCACCTTGGAGGGCTTTGGACTTTCCCTGGGGCTGTGATGTCAGAGCACATAAGTCTGTGTCTTTTATGACTTCAATAAGGTCATTTATCTTACTATTGCATCTACCTGATCTCTGCATATATTTAGTGAGCCTAGGTTTTGAACCCTGTGCATGAAGAAAAACTCTGAGAGAAGTGGCAACCCTCTGCAAACAACAATGTGAAAAAAGAGCAACAAACAAAGCCAAGTTCTGCAAACAGTGAGTAATGACCACATACTCAAGATCACCAGAGCTGTCTGTGCACAGCTCATATGGGAAGAAGGACCGATCGTATTTAACTCGATTCAGCCCCATCTGAACAGATGCAGCTGATTACAATGAACAGCACCATTCCCAAGCACAAAGAACTCACACAGTGCTCATTCTGAAATGTTCAAAAACAAGGTGAATGCATATTGGAGAATTTACTGAACATTGGCTTCTAAGCCAAATGATCCTCCTTCCAGAGCTACGTTCCAGCTTGCTGCTATTTTAAACAAAAATTTAAATGTGGATAAAATATGTCACAGCAAAAGCTGTAAAGCTGTAATAAATCACTCAGAAAGCACAATTCATAAAAATTTGCTTACATGAGCATTATGTTAGTAATTTAGCTGTGGATCTTCTTGACAGGTAGACACTGCTAGATGCATGATTCAAAGAAGAAAAATAAAGACTTACTCTGATACTAACCAAGTGTGCTCAGAATTTAGCAGAATAGCAAGATGCACTAGTAGCACAGTTACCACAGGGGAACCAGCTCCAATAGGCATTAAGAGACAGTCTGAATCATGAGCCATGAGAACAACGGCTCCCACTGAATAGACTCTATTATGTCTTAGGACAAATTAGTAAAAAAAAAAAAAAGTCGTCTATATAGGATATACTTTATATATGCAAAAATCTAAGATCAAGAAAGAAGTATTTGAAAAAAAGCATAAACTGAAGCCCTGGTTCTTCCATTTTCTATTGTATGTCACTGTGAAAATGGCTTCACCACTCTGAGCTGCCATTTGCTCATTTGATATCCTGCTGTGTTGAATCACAATTTGAAATATCTCATTTATTTGTGCTTTTGTCCATCTCCCTCAGTAGAATATGAGCTACAAATAGAAGAATCATGCCTCATGCCTGTTTCGGGTCTCTACAGTATCCCTCTGACCTAGTCCGGGGGTTGGCCTAATACAGATACTCAATAAAAATACTGAATAGTTCAATAAAACCAAATTCCTGAGATTGTTTTAAGAACTAAGGGAGATACTGTGCTTTCCGCTGTTTTGCAAACTGTACGGTATGATAAAAAGTAATATTAACAATGGTCTCAATGAACTTATCTTGAGTTTATAAAAAGTAAAGCTATAACTAGTATTGTTGAGTCACTCGACCTCTTGATGCCACAGATGGACATTCTAAAATGGAGATAACCCACCTCACCTTGAAGTGAGAATAATATAAAATAATGTGTGGTAAACTGAATAATGGCCCCCCAAGTTCTAATCTCTGGAATCTGTGAATTTTAATTTATATGATAAAAGAGACTTTACAGATATTATCAAGTTAAGGATCTTGAGATAGGGTCATTATCTTAATTATCCCAATGAGTTCAATGTATTCACAAAGGTCCTACTAAGAGGGACATAAGAGGACTCAAGAGTTAGCAGAGAAGGCGATGTGATGATGGAAGCAAAGGCTGGAGTGACACACTTTGTTTTTGTGGTTGTCGTTTTTGTTTTTAATTTTATTTAAATTCAATTGATTAACATATAATGTATTACTGGTTTCAGAGGTAGACATCAGTCATTCATCGGTCTTATATAAGACCCAGTGCTCATTATATCACGTGTCTTCCTTAATGCTCATCACTCAGTTACCCCATCTCTCCACCTCCCCTCCTCCAGTGACCCTCAGTTTGTTTCCTATGATGAGTCTCTTATGGTTTGTCTCCCTCTCTGATTTCATCTTTATTTTTTCCTCTCCTCTCCTATGATCCTCTGTTTTGTTCACTTTAAAGACAGAGGAAGGGGTCACAAGCCAAGGAACAGAGGCAGCTATCGACAGCTGGAGAAAAGGCAAAGTATTGTATTCTCTGCCTCAGAGCCTCCAGCCTTGACTTCAGCCCAAGGAAACTGATCTCAGACTTGGCCCTCAGAACTGTAAGACAATAAATCTGTATCATCTTAAGTCACTATGTTTTGAGTAATTTTTTTACACGAGCAACAAGAAATTAATACAAGTATGTTAAATTGGTTTTAGCTGTGAATCAGTACACAAGAACAGTGTATTACGGTTTTATATCTGGAGGAACAGTATGAAGAAATCACTGCATTCAAAGGAACGGTACACAAAAAAAAAATACAAAAAAACAAAACAAAACAAAAAAATAAAGGAACGGTACATCAGCCACTAAATGATATAATTTTTTTTTTATTTTATCCATTTATTTATTTGAGAGAGAGTGAGAGAAAGAGAGCATAAGCTGGGCTGGGGGATGGGAAGGCAGAGGCAGAGAGAGAAGCAGACTCCATCCTGAGCAGGGAGCCCCACATGGGCTCGGTCCCAGGACCCCGGGATCATGACCTGAGCCAAAGACAGACACTTAACCAGGCACCCCTGAATGATATAATTTTAAAAGAATTAATTGGTTAGGCCTTTGATGTTGTTAGAAGATTACTGCTAGGATAAATATTAATTAACCCTCCCCCACTCCGCCTCTGACAAAGACATTTTGGAATTATAATTAAAGCTTGCATATGTTGTAGTACATGTTTTTTTTGTACATTGACTCATTTAATTCTTGCAACATCCCTATGTGGTTGGTATCACCATCCCCATTTTATGTACAAGAAAACTGTAGCTCAGAGGGATCAAGTAACTTGCCCGAGGTGAAATACATGTATAGCTGGAGACCAGTTATTTTTATGGCAGCTTGGCTTTGGAATCATGAAGATTTCTGCAGATCAAGCTGAGAGCAATAAGGAAAAATTGCTTCATCCTGCTTCCTGCTATATCATTGGTTGCCTGAGGACTTCTCACGCACTCCATCTCTATCGTAACTATACAGAACAATAGAACAAAATTAAATTGGACTTCTGCCTAGAGTTGCAGAGTCTCACTCTAAAGTGTCAAAGATTACAGATTTCTCTATCGACATTAACTTGCCAGGCATTTAATTAGAGAGAGCCCTCATTCTGCTCCATAGATAAGCTTTAAAACAGGAATAAAATTACTAGCAAATAGATTCATTCTCTTTTGCTTTACTAGGGACAGTCTGGGTTAGACAAACTGAAATATTTTATCCTTTTCTTGGTCTCTCTTCTTTATACATGTGTAAAGATGGGGTTAACTTGCAGCTGATTAGCTGTGACAGCTCTACGCTTATCTCTAGGCACCCCTGCAACCATGGATCTGATAAGGGTGGCCCAGATACAGCTGAAATACACTAGTCAGTAATTTGTAAAGTGCTCTTTAAATTATGAAAGTCCCTTGGAAGTACCAGCTTATCTACATTGCTTACTGAAAATTTACAGACCAATGTTATACACTTGGCTCACCTGGATACACAACTTTGTTTGGGCTTTGTGACCTGCAGGATATGAAAGATTTCTCAGTAAACTCAAGCCTCAGCTTCATAGAACTTGTTGGATTGCAATCCAGAGACGAGCTGTGTCCTGTGCAATTTGAAAGAGGACCTTGAAAGCTGCACCTGACTGTCTCAAATATCCCTGATCTTTGCCTGGGCAAAAAAAAAAAAATCCTTCTCCTTTTACTGTTTTGTGTCCTTTGTCTTTATTAAAAGTTTATGAAAGCATATTTTGTGGAGTCTTGTGAGTCCTTGCAACTGCATGACCCTATGTAATTGCTGCAGTATATATTCTGATCCACTATAACAGAGCCCAGAAAACCAGTGGATTTTGCGGCTTTTAAAAAACTGAGGATTAACAGTGTGTTTCAAGTATGTCTAGAGTTTAAAACCTGCCACCCAGTTCTGGGACTTCAAAGGCATTTTCCTTTCATTTATTGGCTCTTTCTCAAACATTCAGTGTGTACTGACTATGTGCAAACACGTATCAACAATCCACAGTCACACTGACCTGCCCCTTCTCTCTACAAATCTCTAAACAAAACACACACAGTATTTGAAGTCCAGTGTCATTTGATTAACCTCAATAACATTCCAATCCCACCCCAGAAACCAATGGTAGACTATATTTAACCCGATGGATTGCATTCTGTACAAGGAAGCAGATCTATAAAGTTCAGAAATTTCAAGCTCTCTCCTTTTGTATTGCGTGTCCAAAGATTTTTTTAATGTATATGATTGAGAAATGAGAGCAGCCTCCATTATTCATATGAATTATATTTTCTGAAAATGTGTTTCAATTGAATTAAACAGTAATAGCTAATCAGTAACATCCTAAAGTAAAGACAAAATTTTGCTCACATCTGAACATCTTCTATCTTACCAATCTTTAAAATGTGAATACTACCAATATTTGGGGCACCAAGTAATAGCACAGCCTGTTACCAGAGGATGATTTTGTTGGCTTGTGGCCTGCTGAAGCAAACTAGCAGGGTAGTGGATCCTGTAGGTTGCTCTCGGGATACAAGTGTTTCTTAGAGCTGGACATACATTAGTTCTCCTTTCTCCTTCAAATCATGTGGTTTCTTCATACATTTATTTTGCAACTCCAGGCTAGTGAGAGTAAACTGTATTTTCAACCCTTCATATCATGTTCTTGCCTTTTGCTGGGTCATTGCACACATTTTTTTTTTTTTTTTGTCTGCCTAGAATACTTGTCCTTTCCCTTTATCTCCTTGTCATCCTTCCAAATTACTTGGCCAACATCTTCTTATACTTTACGCCTCAGTGTAGGCACTTTTCCTCCAGAATGTCTTTTTTGATTCCTCAGACCAGATGAAAGGCCGCTGTCCCATACATTCCAATAGCTCTCTCCACTTCCCCTTTCAGAATATTATCACTTTCTTGTAATTAGCTGTTTAACCTTCTGACTTCACCCCATAAATTGGAAACCTCATCAAGTTCACATTGTTGAAGATTAGCACCTGGGATGATGCAGGGCATATGGCCTCAAATGTGTTCACTCATAGGTCTCTTCAAGGCTTCCTCCTCCACTGTCCAGGGAGGTCATCTATGCTTATCATTGTGAGATTATTTAATAACACTGCTATGGAAAATGTGAAACTGTATCCTATTTGCATACATGTGCATTCATATGCATAAGTGCTATTAGAAAGGCAATCTACATAACTTTTTTCTTTGAGAAGTGTTAATGGGTGACCTTTGCCAAAACCATAAAGTCTGAATACCCAACCCATTCCCACCTTCTAACCCCTGCTTTTATCACTCATTATCCCCAAACCAGTGCTGACATACCTTCATCTTTCCTTCAACAAATCATTTCCCTTTTGTTCAGTGTCTACCCCCCACCCAAGTTTTTGTATCACTGTTTCCATGCTACAAAACCCAAATTATCTACATATTAGTAACTCAATTGGTCACACATATTTGGACCAATTGGATGATTTTTGTAGATTTAAAAATAATTCCTCAAGGTAGTTCATGGTTTGTCATAAAACTACACAAGGTCAAAATCTGACCCATGAAGATAATAGTTTGTGACAACAACTACTATAGGTTATATTAGCAATACTTAATTTTGATTGAGTGCTTAGTGCTAGGTTCTATGCTAAATGTTCCAAGAATTGTTCTCATTTAATCCTCATAGAAATCTATGACATAGTACTATTGCTCTCTTTAAAAAAAAAAAAATAGAAAATTGAAACAAGAAGAATTAAGGAATGCAACTAAGATCACCCCATTGGCTAAGATCACCCCATTAACAGTGCAGATCTGGGGCTCAAACCAAGGCAATGTAACCCTACAGCCCATCTGATTACCATTAGTACTCCTCAAAAATAAGAAAAATCAAAGTTTAGGGATCCCTGGGTGGCGCAGCGGTTTGGCACCTGCCTTTGACCCAGGGCGCGATCCTGGAGACCCCGGATCAAATCCCACGTCGGGCTCCCGGTGCATGGAGCCTGCTTCTCCCTCTGCCTGTCTCTGCCTCTCTCTCTCTCTCTCTCTCTCTCTCTCCCTGTGTGACTATCATAAATAAATAAAAATTTAAAAAAAAAAAAAAGAAAAATCAAAGTTTAGAACTTCTGCCTAACCAAATGAGTTTATCAGTTTTACAATGAGTTTTACCTCTGACGGTTGAATATCTTATGAAAATATATAAATTTTAATGATTTTCACTGCATATTTCCCTGTAAGAAAATGTGTCAGCCACAAACAATTCATGACATGGGTTGGCAACACTGTCTAGAACTATAGCTCTCACTTCCACATGAATTTATTAATATAAACATGATGCCACAAGTACTAAAACTGAATCATCATTTGGTTCCTTAAAAAAAAAGCTTTACAGAATTTTTTTTTACATAAATGTATAGCTTTTTTTTTTAATGTTCCTCATACTTCATTTGAGTGGTTTTAAAAAAGAATCATGCCAAAGAAAATAATGATTTTTAGCTTAATCCTGAGTTAATATTAAGAATTTGCCCACAATGCATATGGCCTCCTATATACAATAGATGATTTTATATACAATTTAAAATCCAATACATTATGAATTTATGATTCAGAAGTACCCTTAAATATTTTTAAGCAGTAGAAACACACAAGATAGTTACAAGTAGAAATAATACCCGCAAAGTGTTCCATATTATGATCCCAGAGACATACCATAGAGGTCTCAGGTTATTAAGAAAACATCAAAAAATGTTTTCGATATTAAGAGTATGTTTTTGGGAGTGGGAAAGAATAACAGCTTTCCCTTTGGTTTAAAATACTCAACAGCCTGAAGTCACGAACAAAGAAGGTGTAGCCGTCTCTGGAGGAGTTGGAATTGCAGAGAAATCCAGCGTGGAAGCACACCTGTACTTTTCACTCCACCTCCCACCCCCAAACCCTCTGCCAGGCGGGGCTCAGGTTCCCACTTTAAAAGAAGTTAAGGTCACTTCTATTTCAGAAGGGCAAATGTTTGGTAGTATGAATGACTTTTTCTTCTTATTAAGTCGAATGAATGGTAATTTCTGAAATGCTCTTCCAATTTAAAATCTAAGAGCTCCTGCATCTCAACCCATGAAGCCACAGGCCCCATGGAGGTTGGAGGGTAACATCTGCAATGCACTAGCCTGTGTCCCTGTAAGCAGGAAGCATGGAGGGTGTGAGCAGCCTACAGTCCAGCCATCAGTGTCACCACGGAGTTGACTGTAGTTCTCTTTGTACCATTGATTATAATCACAGCTGTGTCCTTTTTCCTGCTATCAAAAGCTCATTGGAGGCTTTTCATTAACACCTGATTCCTGCGAACACATTTGGGGCACAGCATATTGTCCTCCAGCTGTGGGGGTGGAAAGTTACAAGCAGGGAGCAAGAAGAGGGCGCATACTCTCCCCTGCTTTTCAGGCACCCAGGCTTGTCCTGCATGAAATTGCAGGTGAACCCAACCTTCTGTGTCTGCAGGCATACTTCTCCCATGGACCACACACCACTTGGCACCGTGGGCCTCCTGTAGCGATGCCACTGTCTCCATCTTCCCAGCCCTGGCTGCAATTCTGGACCAGGAGGCAAATCTGGGGCCGAAGTGGTCACAACAACAGTATTGACCCCCTCCAGGAGAGCATCAGACCCCTCCCTCAGGCAGCCACTTCAGGAGGGTAGGTTCCATCAGAAGGTATCTTTGTTCCAGGACTTTCCAGAGATATTTCCCCTTTGTCCATCATCAACCTTCTTTGTGTCTGGGTGAGAATCTTGGCCTCCTCTGCGGTGACAGGAATGTTCTTCTTTTGATCTGGGTAAGCATATCCGCAGATTCGCTTATATACATCTAATTTCTGGCCTTTGGTGCTCAGCTTGAGTTCTTGGCACCAGGCCCACAGGATGTCTCCGTGAAGCAAGTTGGCTGGTGGCAGTTTCGAAGGTAATGGAGGAACTGGGATTTTCTTCCGAATTCTTACTCTTGTACTCTCTTGTGCCGTCTTTTCTGAATGGGAAGCTTTGCCTTCTTTCATAGATCTCTTCCGTTTGGTCCCACTTGCTGGGGTTCCTGGTAACTTTGGTTCACCATACGCCTGCTGTTTCTCTTTGGCTTCTTCTGATACAGGTTGGGATTGGCCAGCCAGATAGTCTTCCCCCGACTTCGTGGAGCCCTTTTTGCCTTTTGCTTTCTCCATATCCAAAGAGAAGTCAAGGTTGACAAAAAGTCTTACTCCTCCAGAATTTTTAAGAGAAGACACATTTCTACTGCAGCAACATTTGCTGGCCTATGAATGTCTGAAAGTGTTTAATGAATAATTTTGACCACCTCAAAATTTTCCACCTTTTTAACAGACGTAGTAAATAGAAAGTGAAGCCTGTGCATCCTGCCAAATCCTTTTTACATTATGAAATAGAATTAACAACTTCACATAGAAAAGGTGGAATATAGTGAGTCAAATAAATAATATATAAATCTTAATTGTAGGGGAGGAGATGGGTGAAATAGGTGTCCGGGATTAAAGAGTACACTTACAATGATGAACACTAAGGAACACATAAAAGTGTTGAATCACTGTATTATACACCTGAAACTAATATAATACAGTACATTAAGTAGATTGGAATTGAAATAAATAACTTAATAAAAAAGGAATGCATGAATCTTAATTTTTTCAGGCACAAAACTCACACTGGATGACCTTTTGCTTGTCTTACATATTGCCATGAATACCCTCAGCAGTCAGGTGAGGAAAGCACCAGGAAGAGCGACTCTTCAAAAATGCAAACCAGGGGATCCCTGGGTGGCTCAGTGGTTTAGCGCCTGCCTTTGGCCCAGGGCGTGATCCTGGAGTCCTGGGATCGAGTCCCGCTTCGGGCTCCTGTCATGGAGCCTGCTTCTCCCTCCTCCTGTGTCTGTGCCTCTCTCTCTCTCTCTCTCTGTCTATCATAAATAAATAAATAAATAAATAAATAAATAAATAAATAAATAAATAAAAAGAATCTGTTAAAAATGCAAACCATATGCCCCCATGAGATAGGCACCATTTAGCTGCCTACCACACAGAAGCTCTCAATGGCCAGTAGATGCCAGCTAGCGAAGCAAAGGCACCAACACGGAGGGACCATAATCATAGGCAATTAAGAAAGGGACATATGGCCTTTCCCTCTTCTTAACCCAACACCAGAGGAGTTAGGCCTTGAAAGACAGAGAGGAAGAAGTATCTCAGAATCAGACTCTACCATCTACACACACACACACACACACACACACACACACACACACACTTCACCTGGGTATCATCTAATTATCCTTCAGGACTCAGCTCAGCTCTCTCTCTAGGAAACTACCTTTCCTGACCCCTATCCCGCTCCCAGCCTACCTCCTAGCCCCCTCACAACTTCATACTGAAATTCTAAAAGATGTCCTTTTCCAGTTCTCCCATAGCCTACCCCAGCATAACCCTCATCAGCACCTACCACACTAAAGTCTGTCCTTTACTCTTACCTCCATTCCCCATTAGACTATAAACTCTTTGTGAGCAGAGGCCATATCTTCATATTTATAATCTCTAGTGCCTAATAGAGTGTCTGGAATTTAGTAGATGCTTAAACATTTATTGAATGAATGAATAATGACTGTTAAAGCAAGTGTAGTTTAAGACATTATTTTTATTCTGAGGTTTATCATCCTCTGCATAAGCATCATGGCAACCTCCCTGCAATTCATCCCAGGGTCCCTTCTCTTTTTATTCTCTCTGTAAGTGATCTTATCCATCACTCCTGTGGCTTCAATTGTGACATTTATGACTCTGAATGTGCCTGAATTCCAAATCTATATTACTACTTTTCTTCTGAACTCTAAATGGGCATTTTTAACTATACTGAACATTCCACCTGGATTCTTACTCTAAAGTCACTCATTACCTTCCTCTCAAGTTCTTCTCCCTCCCCTCCTCTAGTCGACATCATAATGCATCTGTGTCTTCATATGAGAGACCTTGACCCCTTTCATTCTGGCACCATCTTATCTAGTCAGGCACCAACTCCTGTCAGTTTTGCCTTTTAAATCTTCCTAATTTTCCTCATCTCAGCCATTACTCTGTCAGTTCAGACCCTCAGTCTCTTACATTTGCTCTTCTGAAAGCTTCTTAGATAACCCTCCTAACTTGAATTAAATCACCTTGTATTCCCTTTTCATCACAGGGACACATCCCCGTTTGAGTATATCAAGTATCATGGTAGCATTATGGATACAATGATGAGTAAGACAATCAAAGTCCCTACCCCTGTGTTAGCTGAGGTAAACACTAAGCTTTCTGGAATCATATACCAGGCACTTCCTGATCTGAATCATCCATCTTCTAGCCTTAGCTCCTTCCATTCTTCTGCTCACATCCTATGCTACTCACTTAAACATGTCAACCTCTTATTCTTTCTCAAAATATTTTGCCTTGGGACATGCTATTCCCTCTGCCTGGGATTTTCTTGTATAACCAGCCCATTCTATTAGCTGATAAATGTCTGCTCATTCTTCAAGACATAATTCAAATGTCATGTCTTCAGTGTAGCTTTCTCATAGTCAATCATTCTTCCGTGTGATCATGGCACTCCGGGCCTGCCTCTTTTATAGCATGGGTCACAATGTACTATAATTACAGATATGTACCGATCTGTCTCAGCCCATTTGACAGTGAATTCTTCCAGAGGAGACTTCATTATCCTTGTATCTATGCAGAATCTAGCACATTGTTTGTTATACAGTAAACCGTAATACTTATATGTGGTGTTAAATAAATAAACAAGAGGAGTAGAGCAAGTATATATTTTATCTCTCTTATTCCTGTCTCAGAAACAAAAGATAAACATTCAGAAACAAGAAAGCATAAACACCGGGTCTCTTGATCCTTTAGTTTGAAATTTCTGCCAATTTGTTTTCCTTAAGTGAATGCCACAACTGAGTTTTAACCATTTAATGTTTCTAAAAAGGTTTATTTTAAGAAATGGACTCTTAACTATAGAGAACAAGCTGACAGTTACCAGAGGGGAGGTGGATGGGGGGAAATGGGAGAAATAGGTGACGGGGATTAAGGAGGGCATTTGTTGTGATGAACCAAGTGTTGTGTTGAATCACTATATTATACATCTGGAGTTAATATAACAATGTATGTTAACTAGAATTTAAATAAAAATGTATGAAAGTAAAATGAAAAGGCTTCTTTTTCAACTGAATAAGTAAAGGTACATTTCTTTGTATAATGCACCATAAAGCAACAAACTGAAAATGGAAAACCAAAAGTGTCTTTCAGAATTATGAAGGCCAGTATATAGTGACATATGTGCTGGCCTTATGTAACCCATCCTCTGCCCTAGCAAGCTGGAAGCAGCCAGACATGGCATTTTTCTTTTCTGAGACTCAGATTCATCATCTGTAAACTGAGCAGAACAGACTCTGGCCCCTTCCAGTCTGATAATCAATGACACTATAATACTCCATAGAATTGCCAGAAATGCCACCAATGCATAAAAATGAATACAAAAGCTACAGACAAGAGGAACTCACAAAGGGGCATCCTCAACTAAAGCTAACATGGCTACACAGAAGCAAGGAGACCCGGGTAAGATAATTTGAATTATGTCAAGGGATTCTGGCTGAAATGCCAACAAATACATGCAATTATTCTAAGTGTGCACAGGAGAAAAGAGACAAAATGAGATTGTTGAAGCTTTAAAATGTCTTAAGAAATGTGAATCTCACAGGGCTCAATCAAATGACACGGAAAGGCAGAAACATTTAATGACTTAGAGGCAAGGGCTTAAAAGGGCCTACTTCTATCACCACATCTCCCCATTCCTTTTCAATTTGATAAAACCAATAATCACAAAATGTTCCAGTTACGTATTGTCTCTACGACTTGCTTAAAATAATGTTTCGTTTAGCCAAAGCCTGAGCTCCTTTTCTTCACTAGTATCTATGAAGGTGAGTGGGAATAAGAAGACCATCACAGAAGAATATCTATCAAGGTATCTATCAGGTATTTACCAATCTCAAGAATCAGTTGCACACCTAAATATTCCTAGCCCAAATGTTCTAACCTACAGAGGTACATCATTTTGTTTGAGTTTCCCCCTTCATCTCCCAAATGTCATGCTCTGTGCCCCTGACAGCTGCTGTGTTTTGCCAGTCTGTTGGTTTCTAAGCTGCTCTGCATGTGACCGGCTGTGATATGAGAAGAGGGAGAACAGATAAAAAGATGAAGAGAGCACTAGAGCAGAGCAAAACAGCTGCCAGAGGCAAGGTACGTAAAAGCAGACACTAGAGGTGGAAAACTTTTCAAAGAGACTTCTGTGCAAATGAAGATTAGAAACATGTGGAAGGTCAACAAACAGGGGAATTGGGCACGAGTTTGCAAATCCACTTTCATAAATTCTGTTCTGATCATCCTTTTAAAAAGGTAATTTCATTTCACTTTAGTCAGAAGGGAATGATTACTTAAAAGCATCCAGACCATGTTTTTCAAAGAACAGTTTACTGAACTTTAAAGAACTCTTTCAGCTTTAGAGAAATGAAATCAACAAATTGTAATATATTTAAATTCTAGAATTAATGATTTGATATATTTTTATATACGTTGTGAAAGAATTCCCACCAGGACGCCTGGGAGGCTCAGTGGCTAAACTGTCTGCCTTTGGCTCAGGTCATGATCCCAGGATCCTGGGATTGAGTCCCCTGCTGGGCTCCCTGCATGGAGCCTGCTTCTCCCTCTGCCTGTGTCTCTGCCTCTCTCTCTCTCTGTGTGTCTCTCATGAATAAATGAATAAAATCTTAAAAAAAAAAAAAATTCCCACCATTGAGTTGACTAACACATTCATCACCCATTTTGCTTTGTCTTTTTATTTGTTTGGGTTATTTTTGTTTGAGTTGTAGGAGTTCCATATATGTTTTAGATATTAATCCATCATTGCATAGTTTGTGGATATTTTTTCCCATTCCATAGGTTACCTATTCATTTTGTTGATCCTTACTTTTGCAAGTGCAGAAGATTTTTAGTTTGACGTAGCCCCACTCATTCCTTTTGCTTTTGTTGCCTTTGCTTTTAGTGTCAAATCCAAAAAATTATTTCCAAGATCAATGTCAAGAAACTTACTCCTTATGATTTATTCTAGGAGTTTAACGGTCTCAGATCTTATGTCCAGTCTTGGATCCATTTTAAGTTGATTGTTATGTATGGTGTAAGATGAGCATTCATTTTCATTCTTTTGCATATTATTGTACACTTTTTCAACATTTATTGAAGAGATTGCCTGCTTTGTAAAGACTTAATTGATTTTATCTCTGGGTCTATTTATCAGTCCTCTATTCTGTTCCATCGATTTATATGTCTGTTATGCCAGTTACCATACTGTTTTGATTACTATAATTTTGTGACATAATTTGTAATCATCAAGTGTGATGCTTCCAACTTGGTTTGTCTTTCTCAATATTCCCTCAGGGTCTTTCATGGTGCCATAAGAATTTTAGGATTTTTTTTTTAATTTCTGTTGAAAATGTCATTGAAATTTGATAAGGATTACATTAAAACTACATTTTTTATATTGTCTATACATTAAAAATTATTGTAAGAATTGTTTTTTAATACTTTTTCTCTTAATCTTTATACTTGTGTTATAAATTATTTACCCACCATTATTACAATAGCAGAGAACTATGGATTTAGCTATATCTTTGCCTTTACCTATAAATTTCATATTTTCCTATGCTTTTAATATTATTAATTAATATCCTTTCATTTAAGCTTGAGAACTCAATAATATTTCTTACAAGCCTGGTCTACTTATGCACTTCTTCAGATTCTGTTTATCTGGAAAACTCTATCTCCTTTTAATTCTACCAGATGGAATGTTCTTGGTTGGCAATTTTTTTTCCAGCACTTTGAATATATTATCCCACTCCTTTCTGGCCTGCAAAGTTTCTGTTTAAATATCCACTGATAGTCTTATAAGGGGTTCCTTTGTATGTAACAAGTTTTTCTCTTACTGCTTTTAAATTTTTCTCCTTGTCTTTAACTTTTGAGAATTAGTTATAATGTGTTTCAGTGTGGGTCTCCTCAGATTCACTGCATTTGATAATCTTTAGGTTTCTTGGATCTGTATATCTATTTCTTTCCCCAAGTTAGGAAAGTTTTCAGCCAGCATTCCTCTGACTAATCTTGCTGTCCCTTTTAATCTCTTTTTTTTCCCTTCTGTGACCCCCAAAGTGTGTATATTTATCTGTTTAATGTCTTTCCTTAAGCCTCCAATGCTATCTTCACAGGTTTCCTTTTTTCTTCCCTGATTAATGAATTTCATGCCCTATTTTCAAGTTCATTGATCTCTTCTTGCATGTGATCTATTCCGCTATTGAATGCCTCCACTGAATTTTTCTCTTTTTTAAAAGATTTTATTTATTTATTCATGAGAGACACACAGAGAGAGAGAGGCAGAGACACAGGCAGAGGGAGAAGCAGACTCCATGCAGGGAGCCCGACATGGGACTCAATCCTGGGTCTCCAGGATCACACCCTGGGCTGAAGGCGCCGCTAAACTGCTGAGCCACCGGGGCTACCCTTCCTTTTGTAATTTGAAAATATTTTATATTTTCTTTGTTGAAATTATCAATTGGTTCATGCACTGCTTTCTTAATCTGGATGAACATCTTTAGGAGCATTAAATTGAACTTTCTAATAGGTAAGTCACTTATCTCAAATCCCTGAAGATCAACTTCTAGAGATTTATCTTCTTCTTCTATTTGGACCATATTTCCCTGTTTCTTCATTTTCCTTGACTCTGTGTTGCTTTCTGCACATTAGATTAAATAGCCATCTCTCCCAGTCTTGACAGAATAGTAGAGTGGTCTCATGTAGGAAAGGAACCTAGTCAGCCCCAGCTCTTGATTGTTTCTTAAAACTCTGTGATTGTCTAGGACACATCTTGGTTCTTAGTTGTTGCCAGTAGTTGATGGTGTCTCAAAGAATAGGTTCATATTCAGTACCCTAGATGCAGACTAGGGTACTGATTAAAAACTAGACCCCCTAGACAGTATCTGGAAAAGTATGAAGTTAAACCCACTGGGAGATAGAAACTGGAAGATGGGCATTTTGCCTATACTGAGCCTGGGAATATATAACAGGGGCATGTATAACAAGGGGGTATGTGAACAGACATTTAAAAATAAAAAGTGTTTCTTTGTTTGCTACAATCCAGTGGATCTCATGAATGTAAATCCACTTGGCTATCAGAGCCAGGTAATCTGGAGGCCTATCCCTTCAGTGGCAAATGCAAATAAAAAAACCAACCAAACAAAAAACAACAACAAATGGGGCACTAGATAAGTGTACAAGCTCCTTTCAGAGAGATGATGGTGACCTGACTTTCATTTGGGGACAAGGCAAAAGGAGAAGGTGGGGAAAATAGCCACCAGCTCCCTGGGTTCAGCTCCTAGCTACATGTGAGTTAATTAGAAGACAGATGTTCAATCAGCAGCTTATAAAATCAAACCTCTTCCAGGGAAAGATGGAGATGGGCATTTTTTGCCTGATCCTTCTGCACTGAGCCCCTGGGTGGTGGCGGGAGGGAACTACTAGGACAATGGAATGGAAGTGGCAAGTGTTCATGCAGCCATTAAGAACTGCTTATTTGCTATTGTCCTGTGAGTTTTGTGAATTCAAGCCCCCCACTGGCTTTCAGAACTGGGGGTTTGTGGGGCTGGCCCTCAGCCTGAAAAGTTGGGGTGCTAGCTGAGTAGCTCAAATCTTTCACCCCTTAGGCATAGGCTGACACTGGGGGTTCCACACCTATTTATGTCACTGTGCTGAGGGTAAGGTTTATGGCAAGAGTATGTATCAGTCTCTCATTCTGATGTGTATATTTTCTCTTTCACCCAAGTGTAGGAGCACTCAACTATTTTCTGAATTTCTCTCAGAGGGAATTGCTCCTTATGCAGTTGTACAACGGTGTGTCTTGAGGCGCCTGGGTGGCTCAGTGGTTGAGTGTCTGCCTTTGGCTCAGGTCAGGATCCCGGGGTCCTGAGATGGAGTCCTGCAGGCTCCCCATTGGGAGCCTGCTTCTCTCTCTGCCTACATCTCTCCCTCTCTTTCTCTCTGTGTCTCTCATGAATGAATAAATAAAACCTCTAAAAAAAAAAAAAAAAGAAAGAAAGAAATATGCAATGCCTGTTTTTTAAAGGTCTTCAGAGACCACTTTACCCAAAACAAATATCAACTTCCTATAACATATTTGAGATAATGTTTCAAGCAATGGAAGGTAATACACGTATTCAATCACTATATGTATTTATCCTGTTTACCACTATCTATATTTATCCACTTTATATATTAATCCCACTTGGTTAGAATCTCATTTTCTAAGCACATCTAGTGTGTAGTATGCCTGAGTGAGCCACCATGTTCATGGGGCCTCTGGAGGACCATCTCGTAGCCTAATATTTGATTCGGTTCATGGGAACCCTCATTCTATTGTTCCTCCGCTGGCACACCCTACTTCTCAACCAGAGATTAAAATCTTACACGGAGTTCTCTCTCACTTGCCTAGCATCCTGGTGGCTAGATTCTGCTCCTGTGTCCATGGTGTCTGCCATGACTAAATCATAAATAATCCTGCCAGACTTCACAACAGAACCTCACCCTGCCAAATCCTGCTGCACAGGGTCTGTCATTCAATGAGCTCCCTGGCTACATTGGCAGTTTGACTGACATTAGCCTCTACCCTGTTGTCTTGTACTACTCTATAACCAAATCAATTTCTGAGATTTATCTAATCTTAGTTCTATCCTCATCTTAACCACTGAAAGCTTCCTCTTATCCCAGATTATTCCCAATAGTAGAGACATATACTTTACTTCAAAAATTAAATTTATGCTCTCCATGGCCCATGTGCTCCCTGCTACTTATCTTCTGGATTCATTATTTTTCAACTCTCTCCTCTGAAGAAAAGGGAGCTGGTTTATAAAAACGTCTACAAACATCCCTAAGTGATGGTTGTACAGAAGAAAAGAAGAATTCTGAATACTGATCCAAATTTTCTTGAGACAATTGGACAGTGAGTTAATGGAGACAATCTCAAGGAGCCACTCTAGCCATGCAAGGAGCCATTCCAGCCTCTCCCACGTAAGTGGTCCATAGATGCAGCTAAACCATCTTAGCCCACTGAGGAAATATATTCATACAGCTGGACTTAGGTTGTACAATTAACTTATCTCTTAAAACTATTGGTTGCTCTCAATACCCCCTGATGTGAGAGGCCAGTTCCACCTGTGTCCACACCTAACCTAACCCAACCAACAGAGACTTGCTTTCCCCACCACTTCAAGGTTCAGATGAAGCACTCATCATGGGGCATGTAACCTGACTTTTCCAATGGCTGCTCACAGGGATTGGCTAACACAATCCATAAGGACAGAGTAGTTAATACCCTAGAGAAAATACATTAACCAATGAGAAACAGAAGATGACAAGGAGATTTAAGATAAATTCATTTCCTTTTCTCTCTTCCAATTCCAATGGACTTTTTTAAGACCAGGTGATTCTAGGTAACCTCTCTAGAAATGTCCTGTAACTAAACTACTGCCTATGTTATATAATGCTTCAAAAGCCTTTAGAATACTGTAGGGAAAGCTTTTTTAAAAATTGGCTTATGTGTATACCTGAGCTCTTAAAACTCTCTTAACAGCTAAAATATCTGCAGGGTTGCAGAAAAATAATTCTGCTTTAAATAGTCTGAAACAAAAACAAACAAAACCAGACAAGTAATATTATTCTTGATATTAAAACCTATTTTCCCCATTTCTTTCTCTTTTCTCTTGCTGCTCATACTATGTCTTTATTCTATGAGCTCCCATTTCCTGGGTTTAGTCAAAAGCAATTAAATTCTAAATATTGAATTTAGAAAACTTTTTTCTGAGATTAAAAGTCATATACTTTTTTTAAAGATCTAGTTATTTGGGAAAATATATTGGAAATCATGCTGCTAAGTTTGTTTCCTCTGATGTCCTGGTTCAGTATTCTTTTATCATAAAACATAAAACTTAGCAAAACAAACAGTTAAAAATTTACAGATGTATATTTAAAGTCAAAAACTGCTTTGTTAATAATAAACAATAACAACAAGAGATGTAATCAGCTCAGTAACTCACTACCTTGTATTTGCTCCCCTGCCTAACTTTCCTTCACTCTTGCTGCTCTGGGATTACAGGCCCAAGTAAAGCAGGAACATGTAAATTTTGCCTCATATTCTCCTTTCTAGGGAGGTTGGTCTAAGACATAGTATATTAATATCAATTAATAATCCTGACTCTTGCCTCACCTCCAGAGAAGAGCAGTTATATATGCAGTCTAGAGAGGTCCTATTACTTTTTAGCTTACGATTAGAAATCTCTCTGTAGAGATGGCAGTTCATTATTACCGTAACACCATTCTGCCCTTCTCCCCCATCTACCTGTCTCTCCTTCTTTCTCTCTCTCTTCCTGTCCACCTACCCCCCATCTTGATTCCATCCCCCTCTCTCTCGCATTACACCCCCTCTCTTTCTCCTACCCATCCCTTTTCCCTCCCTCCCTCCCTCTTTCTTGTGTCCACCTCCTCATGTGTTCTCTCTCTTTCTCTACCAACTCAAGAAAAGATCCTAATACAATCAGATAAGAGGTGACAAGAGGAAACTTTTTAAATTTAACCAACGCATGTGAGTGATTGGGGTAAAGAGCCAGAGAAGGGGGAAATAAAAATATTTTCATGACATCTAATAAAGAAAATTTAAATTTTGGGTGATTTCCAATGAAATTCATTTCAATATTCCCATTGGTCTCAAAAATGTGGAGAACACAACTTTGAGAAAAATTTCTCCAAAATTGTCCTAAATATGTGTGATATCTGCCCTAAATTTTCACGTTTAATTTTAAAGCACAAAGTATTCTTGTGAAGAAGATAAGAAAAAAGACCATGGCCTTCTTAATAAATGTACTATACTTTTTTTTAAATTCTAGATTATTCTTTTCCCAGAGATTTAAACTCTCCCTTATCCCTCAATTCAGTATTCATCATAGGCTTAGAAATCCCATTGATTAATACAAAATGTGAACTGGGCTTCACGTTTATAAGTGGACGGCTTGGTAAATTTATTCCCTTGGGTTTAAAATAACCACTAAGTAGAAAATTGTAGCAGCACTATCAATGCAACAGAAGTAGGCTGATAAATTAGGAATGGAAAAGAAGAATTAATTGGTATTGGACATGAAAGAGGAATTTTAGCTCATAAACATTTGTGCTGTAATCTCCTCTAAACTTTAATTAAACTCTCTCGAGGTTCATAATCTTAAAATACATTTATTTTAAATTTACCCACTTGCCAGAAAGATTTATTCAAGCTGTCAGTTTTCTACTTTAAAGCTTTTCATTTTGAAGCGACTGATTCCAATCATCAACCCTCTGATGAGGTAAAATCTTTTAAAGCTGACTCCAGAAACTTCTGCTATAAAAAAAAGATAGACTCTTCCACTACAGGTGTGCGTGTAAATTGGTATAACCATTTGTATAACAATTAAGCATTGTTTGGGAAAGTTGAATGTGTATATGCCCTATAATACAGTAATTCTACTCCTAAAAGGCACAGAAAAATTCTTATACATGTACAACTGGTTACATTAACATTGACTGGGTATATAACATGTACCTAAAGTTCACAGCATCATTGCTCATGGTAACAAAAAAAAAAAAAAAAACAGAAAAACTCAAAAACCCATGTAGAATGGATACATAAATTAGAACATATTCAAAAAAAAAATACTATATATACACGTATATATCAGTGAAAATAACTATTCCCATACAGCAATATCTAAGAATATTTAAAAATTATAAAATTGAGTGAGAAAAGGGGATAACACTTATAAAATTCAAAGAGACAAGCTCCTAGTTAAAAATTAAAGAACTGTAAAGTCATGTTTAACAAAAAATTTGGGAGAGATATAAACTTTAAAAAAGAAGGGAAAGGAAAATTATCAGGGGGATTCACTCAGGAGACTAAAGCACTAGGCAAGTATCATTTCTTAACCTAGTGTTGGATATGTGGATATTTATTTTATTACCATTATCAAACTGCATCTATATGTATTCACATACATTTGTACATATATTCTGGAAAAGAAAAAGTTTAATTGAAATAAAAAGTATTAAATTGAACACCAATAAAAAATAAATTAAAAAAAAAAGAAATAAAAAGTATTGTTAGCAAAATGACAGTACAGGAATTTCTAATTCACACCCCTCCCAGAACCATCCATTTTGTTTTAAAGATCTTATTTGTTTATTTATTTACTTACTTATTTTAGAGAGAGAGCATGCACATAAGTGAGGAGGGAGAGAGAGAAAGAAGGAGAGAATCTTGAGCAGACCCTGTGCTCAGCATGGAGCCCAATGTGGGGCTCCATTTCATGACCCTGAGATCATGACCTGAGCTGTAACCAAGAGCTTAACTGACTGAGCCACTCACATGCCCCTCCAGAACTACCAATTTGAACAGCTATCTATGAAGGAAAATACCTTCACAAGAGCTAGTTACCAGCTGACGGATCATAGCTCCTGGATGAAGCACAGAAATAAGAAAAGATGCATTGTGGAGGTTAGGAAACATAGATTCATATTACCTCAACACTTTTCTCCCAGTCCCAGGCAGCCCAGCATAGAGAGACACTCTCCCATGGGAGAAGGACCCACTCAACATCAGACATCCTCAACATCTCAACATCCTCTCATCCTAGATGGCCCCTGGCAGGCTTCTGTGAAGCAGACACCCAGCCCATACCAGGAAATCCCACGACCTTAGACTCCTAGAGGCTTCCACAAATCCAAGCTCTAGGCATATCCCAGAGGTAGCCTGATCCCATGGACCTAAATGGCATTTGTGACCCCAGGCTCCTTATCTTTCACAATCCCAGAGTCTGGGCATGTACCTAAGAGCCCAAGCTCCCAACTGAGCCCAGCTCCAGGCAAACAACCATAGACTCATGCTTTCTTTTTTTTTTTAAAAAAAGATTTTATTTATCTGTTCATAACAGATGCAGATGCAGAGAGGCAGAGACACAGGCAGAGGGAGAAGCAGGCTCCATGCAGGGAGCCCGATGTGGGACTTGATCCTGGGACCCCAGGATCATGCCCTGGGCTGAAGGTGGTGCTAAACCGCTGAGCCACCCAGGGATCCCCAGACTCATGCTTTCTATCCACCCCAGTACAAGGCCAGCTCCTATAGACCTAAAGTCCAGACTATCTCCTATGGATCTAAGCTTCTAGCCTGCCCTAGTACCAGGCCAGCCCACACAGCCTCAGCCTCAAGGCCATCTCTCACTGACTCAGGATCCAGGCCCACCCACCCACCAGACTGATTTCTACAAATCTCTATATAAGACCCCAGGTTACAAGCCCAGAGCCCAGGCTATAGGCTTACCCTAGTACCAAACCAATTCCCATGGCCTCAGACTCTAGACAAGCTCCTCTAAAACCAGGCTTTCAGCATGACCCAGTACCAGACTGACCCTCATAAACCCAAATACCAAGCCCACACCAGTAGTTCCAGCACCTGATTGACCCTTGTGGACCAGGCTCTAGGCCCCAGGTGCCTTACCACAGATTTAAGAGTCTGCTCACTCTAATGAACCACTCTAATGGCTTTAGGTCCACCCTCATGAACCCAGGCACCAGGCTGATTCTAATGTCCAAAGCACTAGGCCTGCTTACCTGCTGACCCAGGCACCAGACCCACCCAAAAACTCCAGTAATAAGCCCACCCACAGATACTGCCAGATGACCCACCCAGGATCTCTGGATGGGCAAACTAGTGAAGGATTTTGCCTAGGAAAAGCAGTCTTTAATGGCTAGAAGAGATGCCTATTTTTTTTAAATGTGTACACACCAACTTAATGCTGCAAGATCATGAATAACCAAGGAAACATGACACCACTAAAGGAAACTAATAAAATTCTAGTGATAGGCCCTAAAGAAATAAAGATCTATGAATTGTCTGAAAAATAATTCAGAATAATCCCTTAAAAGAAATTCAGTGAACTAAAAGAGAACAATTAGATAACTTACTGAAATTATGGAAATAATTTATGAACAAAATGAGAAGTTAAACAGAAAAATAAAATAAAAACCATTTTTAAAAATCTAGAATTGAAGAAAGCAAGGACTGAAATGAATGATTCAGACTCGACCAAGCAAAGAAAGAGTGAACTGTAAGATAGGTCATTTGAAGTCATTAGTCAGAGGAGCATAAAGGACAAAGAAAGAAAAAGTGTGAAGAACTCCTACAAGAATTAAGGAATACCATTAAGGGAAATAACCTCTGTATTATCAGAGTCCAAGAAGAAGAGAGAAAGAGGCAAAAAGAATAATTAAAGAAATAATGAAATTCCCCAAATATGCAGAGATATCTGGATATCTGAGTTTATGAAGCTAATAGGCCACCCTAAAATTTTAAAATAATCTTCTCCAATACACATTATAATAAAGCTGTCTAAAATCAAAGACAAAGAGAGATTTAAGAGCAGAAAGAGAAAAAAAAAAATCCTCACATTAAAGGCAACCCTCATAAGGCTATCAGATTTCTCATCAGAAACTTTGGAGACCAGAAAACTGGCAGGATATATTCAAAATGCTGAAAGAAAAATACTGCCAACCAAGGATACTTACCCAGCAAAGCTATCTTTCAGAAATGAAGAAGAGATAAAGACTTTCCCCAAAAAAACAAGCTGAGGGAGATCACCATTACTAGACCCACCTTGCAAGAAATGCTGAAAGGAGTTTCTAAAGCTAAAATAAAACACTATAATTATTAACATAAAATCATCTGAAAATATAAAACAAACTAGTACAGGTAATTATATAGTTGAAGTCAGAATACTCTAATACTATAATATAGTGGTGTGTTAATATCTTAACTTTAGTATAAAGATTAAAAGACAAAAATATGAAAATAACTATGGCTATAATAATTTGTTAATAAATGTATAGTGTATTGAATTATAATATCAAAAACAAAATTATGGTGAGAAGAGTAAAAGAGTAAAAGAATAGTGTTTTGTATACAAAGTTAACTTGATATCACTTTATAATAGACTGTTTTATAGATATATAAATGTTTATGTAACATAATGTTACATAATAAATGTTATGATGTAACCATAACATAAATGTTTTATGTAAGCATCAGGTAAGCACAAAGTAAAATGTAGATTAGACACAAAAGATAAAGAGAAGGGAATCAAAGAATGCCACTATGAAAAATCATCAATTTACAAAGACAGCAAAAGGGGAAGAGTGGTACATGGGAACTACAAAAGAAAAACCAAAACACAATTAGTAAGATGGCATTAGTAAGTCCTTACCTATCAATAATTACTTTAAATGCAAATGGATTAAATACTCCAACTGAAAGACTTACATAGAGTGAATGAATGGATTACAAAACAAGATTCAACTATATGTTGCCTACAAGAGACTCACTTCAGTTTTAATGACGCACATAGACTCAAAATAAAGTGATGGAAAAGGATACTCCATGCAAATGGAAATAAAAAGAAAGCAGAGATAGCTCTATATCTATATTAGACAAATTAGACTTCAACCCAAGAACTATAAGGTCATTATATAATGATAAAAGGGTCAATTAATCAAAAGATATAATAATTGTAGATACATATGTACCCAATATCAGAGCACCTAAATATATTTAGCAAATACTAACAGATCTAAAGAGAGATTAGGTAAAAATCACAATAACAATAGGGGACTCCAATACTCCATTTTCAACAATGGATAAATCATTCAGACAGAAGATCAATAAGGACACAATGAATTTCAAATATACTTTACATGAAATGAACCTAATTGACATATATAACACCTCACCCCAATACAGCAGAATATACATTCTTTTCCAGTGCACATGTAGCATTCTCCAAGATAGATCATAAGTTGGGACATAAAACAAACCTTGACAGAAGTAAAAAGATAGAATAATACAAAGTATCTTTTCAAACCCAAATTGTATAAAATAGAAATCAAAGCTGAAAAATTCACAAATGAGTGGAAATTAAACAATACACTTCTGAACAATGAATCAAAGAAGAAAACAAGAGAAATCAAAGAATACCTTGAGACATGAAATGGCAACAGATCACACCAAAATTTATAGGCTGCAGTAAAAGCAGTTCTGAGGATAGTTAGTAGTGATAAATGCCTATGCTAAGAAACAAGAAAAAACACAACTTAACTTTACACCTCAAAAAACTGGAAAAAGAAGAACCTAAACTCAAAATTAACATAAAGAAGGAAATATTAAAAAATCAGAGCAGATATAAGCAAAATAGAGACCAGAAAACCGATAGAGAAAAATCAATGAAACTAAGTGCTGATTTTTTGAAGAAAATAAAGTTAATGAACTTTTAGCTAGACTAAGTAAAAAAAAAAAAAAAAAGCAATCAAATAAGGAAAATCAAAAATGAAAACTGACATCACAGAAATACAAAGAATCATAAAAGACTACTATAAACAATTATCCACCACAAATTGGATAACCTAGAAGAAATATATAAATTCCTAGAAACATACAACCTTACCAAGACTGAATCATGAGGGAAAAAAAATTGAACAAATTATGAGTAAGAATATTCAATCAGTAACCAAAAACCTCCAAAAAAAGGAAAAGCACAGGACCAGATGGTTTCAAGGATGAATTCTAGCAAATATTTAAAGAAGAATTAATATCAATCCTTCTCAAACTCTTCCCCCCAAAAAAACCAATGAAGAGGGAATGCTCAAACTCATTTTACGAGGCCAGCATTACCCTTACAACAAAGCCAGGAAAGGACACCACAAGCAAAGAAAACTACAGGCAGATATTCCTGATGAATATAAATGCAAAATTCTCAATAAAATACTAGCAAACCAAATTCAACATCACATTAAAAAGGATCATATAGGGATGCCTGGGTGGCTTAGTGGTTTAGAGCCTGCCTTTGGCCCAGGACGTGATCCTGGAGTCCTGGGATCAAGTCCTACATCGGGCTCCCTGAATGGAGCCTGCTTCTCCCTCTGCCTGTGTCTCTGCCTCTCTGTTTCTCTTTCTCTGTGTGTCTCATGAATAAATAAATAAATAATCTTTTTAAAAAAGGATCATATACCATGATCAAGTGGGATTTATCCCTATACGCAAGGATGTCTCAACATACACAAACCAACAAATATGATATAGCACATTAATAGAATGAGACATAGAAATCATGTGTTATCTTAATAGATGCAGAAAAAGCATTTGAAAAAATTCAACATCTTTTCATGATAAAAATTCCCAACAAATTGGGTATAGAAGGAATATACCCCAATATAATAAAGACGATATATGACAAACTCATAGCTAACATTATACTCAATGGTGAAAACTAAAAGCTTTCCCACTAAGGTCTGGAACAAACAGCAGTATTCAACATAATAGGGGATGTCCTAGCCATAAAACTAGGCAAGAAAAGGAAATAAAATTCATCTAAATCAGACGAAGTAAAATTCTCTGTTTGCAGAGGATATCATCTCATGTGTGGAACATCCTAAACACTACTCCAAAAAAATATTAGAACAAATAAACAAATTGAGTAAAATTGCAAATACAAAATCAAGATAAATAAGTTGTTTCTATACAGTAACAATGAATTATCTAAAAAAATAAACAACCCCACTTAACAATAGCATCAAATAATAAAATACCTAGAAATAGATTTAGCAAAGATGAAAAACCTGAACACTGAAAATTATAAGACATTAATAAAAGAAATGGAAAAAAACACAAGTAAGTTGGAAAGATATCCCATGGTCATAGAGCAGAAGAATTAATATGGTTATAATGGCCACACTACCCAAAGCCATCTAAAAGTTCAATGCAAAACCTAATGAAATTCCATTTTCACAGAAATAGAAAATGTTTATATGAAACCACAAAAGATTTCAATTGCCCAAGCAATCCCAAGAAAGAACCAAACTAAGGGCATCACAGTTCTTGATTTCAAACTTTGTTTCAAACCTGTAGTTATCAGAACAGCGTGGTACTGGCATTAAAACACATAAGCAAATGTTAAGCACATAAACCAATGGAACAAAACTGAGATCCCAGAAATAAACCCATGCATATCTGGTCAACTAATACTTGACAAAGGAGCCAAAAGAACTGAATGGGGAAAGGATAGGCTCTTCAACAAACGGTGTTGGGAAAACTATATTCACATGTAAAAGAATGAAACTGGAGCCCTTTCTTACACACATAACAATTACACTCAAAACAGATTAAAGACTGAAATCTGAGATTCAAGTTTGTAAAATTACTAAAAGAAACGTAGGAGAAAAGCTCCTTGACAATGATTGGTCCTGGCAACAATTTTTTTGGATATGACACCAATCACACAAAATCAAAAACCAACAAGCAGGCCTACACCAAACTGAAAATGTTCTTTCTAAACAGTTGAAGAAACAATCAGCAAAATACAAAGACAACCCATGGAATGGGAGAAAATACTTGCAAACTATCTGATAGGGAGTTAATGTTCAAATACATAAGGAACTCATACAACTCAATAGCAAGGAAAGAAAACAATTTAAAAAGTGAGTAGAAGTGCCTGGGTGGTTCAATCAGTTAAGCATTTGACTCTCTAACTCAGTTCAGGCCTTAATCTGAGGATCATGAGTTAGAGCCCTTCATTGGAGCCTACTTAAAAAAAAAAAAAAAAAAAAAAAAAGGGCGGAGGACTTAAATAGACCTTTTTTTCCTAATAAGACATACAAATGGCCAGCAGGTGTATGAAAAGATGCTCAACATCATTAATTATCAAGGAGATGCAAATCAAAATCACAAGATATCACCTCAAACCTATTAAAACGACTATTATCAGAAAGTCAAGGAATACTAAGTATTGGCAAGAAAGTGGAGAAAAGGGAACCCTTGTACTCTGTTGTCTGGAATAGAAATTGGTTCAGACACTATGCCAAACAATGTAGAGGTTCCTCAAAAACTTAGAAATAGAGATAACGATATTGTACTATATTTTTATAATGTGATAAATATTGACACAATGACAATCATGTTACCATATATCGTGTTAAAATAATACAATATATATAATATTACTTGTTGCAATGTTATGTGTCAAATATATTCAATTAAAAAATTAAAAATATAATTGCCATATGATCCAACAATCCTACTTTTGGGCATTAGCCACAAGAAATGAAAACACTGTCTTGAAGAGATATTCACATTCTCTGATCCGCTGCAGCATTATTCGCAATAGCCAAGGCATGGACATAACTTAATTGTCCATCAATAGCTAAATGGATAAAGAAGGTGTGAAATACCTATATAATGGAATATTATTCAACCAGAAAAAGAAATTCTGCATTTTCCAATTAATCAGTAAACCTTGAGAACATTATGCTAAGTGAAATAAGTCACACAGAGAAAGACAAAGACTGTATAGTATCATTTATAGGTAGGATCTTAAAAACTTGACTTATAGAAATAAAAAGTAGAATTGTGGTTGGCAGGAACTGTGGTGGGTGGAGGAAATGAAGACATGTTAGTTAATGGATACAAACTTCCAGGCATAATATGAATAATTCGGGGAATCTAATGTGTGGCATGATTACTATAATTAACAATATTGTGTTACATACCTAAAAGTTGAGAGATTTTAAATGTTATCCCCACCTAAAATAAATAAATAAATAAATAAATAAATAAATAAATAAATAAATAAATAGTAATAATGTGAGGGAATAGTGGTATTACCTAATTGTAGTAGTCATTTTGCAATGTATACATATTCAATCATCATTTTGTACATACTTTTTATCAAAGATTTTATTTTTTCATTTAACAGAGAGAGAGAGAGAGCACAAGCAGGGGAGAGGCACAGGGAGAAAAAGAAGCATACTCCCCACTGAGCAGGGAGCTCAAAATGGGCTCTATCCCAGGTCAGGACCCTGGGATCATGACCTGACCTGAAGGTAGATGCTGAAGTGACTGAGCCCAAGTGTCCCATCATGTTGTACAACTTAAGAATATATGTCATATGTTAATAATATCTCAATAAACTGGTTGGGAAAAAAATTAAAATTAAAAAACATTGTCCTATCCTAAAGAGAAGAATATTTCATTTTAAAAGGGAATTTGGTAGTATTGTGATTGATCTGGATGCTTATGATCCAAATAGTCTATATACTTTAGAATGCTCTCCATTTAATTTTATAATTCACTGGCCATTCCGCAATAATGGAGGTGAGGATGACAAAGACAGGTCTGTGATAGACGTATGATATGAGAGCCCTAATAATCCCTGCCTCCTGGTATTCATGCCCTTGTGTAATACCTTCCCCTTGAATGGAGACAGATCCTGTGAACTTCTCCTTGTGGATAGAATAGGCAAAGGTCATTTGATGTGCACGATTACATTATATATCATAATTTCTGTCTTCAAGGAGACACTCTCTTATGAAGAAGCAACTGGCAATCATGAGCTGCCTATAAAAAAAGCATGTGGCAAGGAACTCCAGACAGCCCCCAGTTAATAGCCAACAGGAAACCAAGGCCTTCAGTCCAACATCTCACAAGCAATTGAGTGCTGCTCACAACCACATGAACAAGGAAGTGGATTTTTCCCCAGTCAAAACTCAGATGAGATCACATCCTCATTTGTCCTCTGCAGCTTTTGTGGAACCCAGCTAAGTCCATACCTGGACTTTTGACCCACATGGCATTGAAGTATTGTTGAACTCATATTACTAAAGAAGTGAACTGGAAATTTAAGAGCTGGTGCTGAGAAGGAGAGAATAACACTGAGTTAATGCTGAGGGTGATAAACTGTTACTGGCAAAGCCTGGGAGTGACCAAGGAGTGGGTGGCTAGGACAGAATGAGCACAGCCACCGGAGTAAACCAGGGTATTTGAAAGCTATCCTCTGAGAATATTGAAATAACCAGGAACTATGACAGTGATAGGATAGGGAGAATGACAGGAGGCCAGGAGTTAACATCTGTAAAAGAATGAGAAGATAGAACCAGGAATCTGTAGATAAGACGAGAAGAGAAGATGAGATTATGGGCATTATAAAAAGAGAGACAATGCATTAGTCTGGTGCAGAAATTCAAAGCTGAAGAATTTCAGGAAAGAAGAAAGGAGAATGAAAGAATGGCCTAGAAGCAGAAATGATGATGAAAGAAATTCCCTCCCCTACCTCCAGGCCCAGTGACCTGAAGTGGGTGGGAAAGAAGACAGCCAGCGGTGAAGAAGACTGTGAGAACACCAGAGGTCTCAGGGAAGACTCACATTCCTGTGGAATAGAATCCCCTTAGAACTAGACTCCAGAGCCTGAGAATTTCTTTTTGGAAAGGGGAATATCTTACTATTTTGCCTATTGTTGCAAAACCTAATTTTTTTTTTACTTAACAGCAGGAAAGAAAACAACCAATCAAAAAAAAAAAAAAAAAAAAAAGGATTTCTATACATTCATGAAGTCTTCTATCACTGACCTATGGATCTGATTTAACCTCTATTTGTGATTTCAATCTTTGTAAGCAGTCATTTCCCCAAAAGCAGATTGCCCTGACGCCGAATTAGAATTATAATACACATGTCCTTAAAAGTCTCCTTTCTCCTTAGGCCAGGTTTTAGGGAAAGTTTTCTTGTTAATTATTATAATAACTATGGCAAATTCAGAGTCCCCAAAGATGTTGGACAAGGATGTAACCACAGAAATCATTTTACATGCATCTTATAGGTAATCAGAAGATTTCAAAATGCCTGCTTATGCATTTATAAGTCTCAAAATTAACATCTTGACAATTATATATTAATATGTGCTAAACAGAACATTAAGGAAATAACCACACACCAATCTTAAGAATCAATTTCAAGAAAGAGAAATATGTGTACTCTTACACAGGAATGTTTTATGTAAACTTAAATTGTGTACTTGATGCTTCTAGAAAGTTAATGTACACTGTAGACTTCGCTGGTAAAAATTTAAACACCTAACTCTTCATTAATAAAAAAAATTGACAAATTATGAAATGTGCATACTATTGAATATAATAAAGTCACAGAAAGAATGATATAAATGGCTATTAGTGTTTCTTTTTTTTAAAGATTTTATTTATTTATTCATGAGAGACGGTGGGGGGCACGGGGGGAGGCAAAGACAGGCAGAGGGAGAAGCAGGCTTCATGCAGGGAGCCCGATGCGGAACTCGATCCCGGGACTCCAGGATTACGCCCTGAGCCGAAGGCAGATGCTCAACCACTGAGCTACCCAGGCACCCCTCTATTAGTGTTTCTAAAACTATGGTCCAATGATCATCGGCATTAGCATCACCAGATTTTGTTAAATAGGTTCCTGAGCATCATCCCAGACCTACTGAATTCATGGGACTTACATTTTTAATTAGAACCTCAGCTAATTCTTACTTATGAAAGCTTGAAAGTAGCTATTATATATTGCAACAGGGACAGCTCTCCTAAAAAAATTGTTAGAATGAAAAGCAAGATATAGAATAACATATATAACACAAGTCTGCATTTAAAAAAAAAACTATATAGTTGTGTGTTGTTTGTGTGCACTTGTATAATTGTGCAGATGCTTGTGCATATTATTAATATGTGTATGTAGGAATATAAACAAATGAAAAGTCCAGAAAGCACAACAACAGCAAGTGTTAATAGTGGTTACTGCCTAAGAAAATAAGTGAGACACTTATTTTTAAGTGATTTATAATGAGCATATATTCATGTACCAATTTGATAATTTTAAAAGAAAAAAGAAATTCACATGACTAAGATATAATTGCAGACCAATGAGACATGTAGATCAGTGTCTTGCCGTAATAAACTGGAAAATGTCCAAAGCAAATGATACAACTAATACCAATTTTTTTTAACAAATGCATATCCAGCTCTTCTGGCCATCAAAGTGCACCCCTGAGATCTCCTATTATTGTCCATTTCTGATCCATGGCCCAACAAGGTGTGCTCTGAATCCACCACCACACAGGCACTGACACCATACCTCCCATGGACTGCTCCAGGCTAAAGACTTAGTACAGCCAGGATACTAAAGCAGACCCATTTCTGTGAAATATGACATTGCGTGGGCTTAAAAAGTGACCATAAACCTTGCCAAAACTTTCTTAGAACTTCACTCCAGTCTAAGACTTTTCTTGCCCAAACTTCCTGTCTTTCATTAATCCTTTGTAGGGATCAGACCTGCAATGTGGCCTAGGAGCTCTTCGCCTCACCAGGTCTTTCCCCAGCTTCCATCACAGATATTTTACCCCAATAAATCTGTGGCAGTTGTAATCTCTCCTTTAGTATCTGTTTCTTAGAGAACCCAAATGATCAAACTATCGGAGTAAAAGTCTAAACTCTTAATAAATACATTTAGTACTACTTGCCAAGTAAAATCTGTAACTTTACAGAACATTTCCCACCTTTTAGCACAGATATAAGCCTCCCAAATGAAGAAATCTTTCCCATGACTGTCTGTCCCCAAACTAGCCCATCACCTCCTCTAGGATTACCTATCTGAACACCAACATTTGACTTTCCAACCCCCTGAGTGAAGATTTGCCCAGAACTTCAAGAAGACAAGCCCAAGTGACTGACTCTTCCTTCATTCCTTCATTCGTTCAGTCAAAATTTACTGAGTACTAACTCTATGAGAATTACTGTCCCAGCCTCTGACTATGCAGCAGACTAGGTGTCTGCTCAAATGTAGTTCATATTCTGGAAGAGAAAGCCAGTAAACAAATAAACACAGGAGCACTGGGGTGGCTCAGTTGGTAAGCCTCCAACTCTTGGTTTTGGCTCAGGTCATGATCTCAGGGTCATGAGATGAACCCCAGGCATGCTCCACACTCAGCGAGGAGTCTACTTTTTCATCTCCCTCCCACTATGTCCCTCCTGTCCTGCCACACACCCACTGTGTGCAAGCATGCTCTCTCACGCTCTTTCTCTGCCTAAAATAAAATAAACAAAATCTTTTGGAAAAACAAATAAACACAAACATATAATTAAAATTGCAAAAAGCCTCATGAAGGAAAAGAAACAGAGTCCCATGAGAGTATAACAAGAAAGCAATTTTTAAGATTGGAAAGTAGAAAGTCCTTGCAGAGGATAAGGTATGTAAGCTAAGACTAAAGGAAGAAAATGAACCTGTCATGTGAAGGTTTGGGAAAGAGTAGTTCTGGCAAAGGGACAGACCAGGAAGGCCTAAAATGAAGAAGAGCTTTATGATGGGGACAACACAAGTGAGAGGTTTAAAATAGTTACTATGGTTAGAGAGGTTGGCAAAAGTTCACACCATTCAGGCCTTTGGGGGGGTCATAGTAAGGTGTTAATATTTTATGAAGTCAATGAAAGGTATTAAGCAGGGGCTGAGGAGGGGAAAAATAAAAGGTTATGAGGTTAAGAAGAATATGGTCCAATTTCAGTTCTTGAAAGACTGTTCTGGCAAGGTTTTAGAAACTGGCTTAGCACAGCACACAGCTACAAGAGAATAGGGAGAGCCACTGATGGTGGGAGTAAAGGTGAAGGTAGAAGGAATCAATCAAGAGCAGAATCTAATACATCAGGAAATCGTTCAGTAGGGACACCCACATTCATTGGGACTCCTCAAAGAACCCATCCACATGTGGGATGCCCCAAAAGACCCAGCATTTGGATCCTTGCCACATCGTCAGAAGATATTCACAACCAACAGTGGACATAGAGAGCAGTAACCATCCAAGAGAAGACCGCAGCCACAGTCAGTTAGTAAGGAGAACATTTCGCTTTCTCCTTCCTTTCCACTCGAACACCCTGACCGTTAGGGCATTAGAGCCTAAGATAGCAGGAAAAGGGGTGTGTAGCAGTGGTTCCCAGCAACAGCATCACCTGGGATTTCATTGAGACAATTATTCCCAAATCCTTTCACAGACCTACTGAATCAGAAACTCTGAGGTTAGGGCTCATCGATTTGTGTTTTTTTTCTTTTTTTTTTTTAATTTTTATTTATTTATGATAGTCACACAGAGGGAGAGAGAGAGAGAGAGGCAGAGGGAGAAGCAGGCTCCATGCACCGGGAGCCCGACGTGGGATTCGATCCCGGGCCTCCAGGATCGCGCCCTGGGCCAAAGGCAGGCGCCAAACCACTGCGCCACCCAGGGATCCCTCGATTTGTGTTTTTAACAAGCACCCCAGGTGATTCTGATGCAAGCTAAAGTCTGAGAACCACCACTGCAGAGCATCGATAAACACAGAAATTTTAAACTGTACTGGAATGAGCTTTAATAAACTATAAGTGATCTGGAAGTTATGGGATCTGCCTGAGATGTTACTAAATGATAGGAAAGGGAGATGGGAAAGAACACAGTTGAAAACAGCGGGGGGCGGGAGGGGTCCCTGGGTGGCTCAGCGGTTGACCGCATGCCTTCTGCCCAGGGCTTGATCCTGGGGTCCCGGGATCGAGTCCCACATAAGGCTCCCTGCATAGAGCCTGCTTCTCCCTCCGCCTGTGTCTCTGCTTCTCTCTCTCTCTCTCTGTCTCTCATGAATAAATAAATAAATAAAATATTTTTTTAAAAAAGAAAGAAAACAGTGGCTTGAGAAAAATGAAACCATTTCATATTTTACCCCATGATTGATTAAAAGTTACAGATTTCTTCTTTTAGGTGCACTGACAAGAATTGCATTTAGGATTTTATAGTTGCAAATACCTATTACTTGAACAAGACTAGGATAATATTTTATTTTCAATATTTATATAGAAGATCATAAGCTATGCAAATACCTGCCCACCAAAACTGTACTCAAAAATAGCATGGTCTTCCAATACGAGAAAGCAGAAGTTACCTAAACCACCCAATGTTAGCGTTGTGAAGAGGTTTTAGTACCCCACTCAACATCAAACAGATTTCCTTGAAATAATATATGCAGTTTACCCTGAAGAGATATGGATTGGTATGATGAGCATCTGGTCAATAATTTATATGTGCTACTTCTTTACTTCTAAATTTATTGTTTTAATCACATCTACTAATAGTTATTGAATGCCTAGCATATTACAGGTGCTGCCAGTTGATAAAATGCCTTAGGTAAATTTGCTTCTAGAATTATCAACTGAATGTATTTTCATTATCCTTGTCAAAATGTTTTGTCCACAGTAAATCATGAAGACCTGTAAGTCGCAAACTGTATATATTTACCCTTTGACTATCAAAGCTAGCATAGATGTAAAAAATAAAAAGGGCCCCTTGATAAAAATCGTAGAAATTATTTTAGTTACAAAAAAAAAAAAAAACTGTTAGCAATTATTTCTGACATACCGGCTACGCATAGTTTCTGAGCACAGAGAGGGAAAGATGCTGTGCCACACTCACTCTGTAACTCTGCCTCAACACAGCCGAAACTGTGACCACTGGCTTTGCATGCTTCAGGTAATATTAACAATGTTCTCTTTATATTAATAATTAAAAGATACCATGCTACATGCATGGTACATGCATACCAGACACCATGCTAAGCACTTTAAGCATCTTATTTTATTTAACCTTCACAACAAGTCTTCCAGTTGGGAATGTTTATACCCACTTCACAAATGGAAAAACCAAAGGTCAAAAAGACTAAAAGTAAATCCACCAAGGTCATACCAAATAGTGTATCTAAGATTAGAACCCAAAACTATCTTACTCCAGAGACCAAGCTCTTAAAGACTACGTTCAGTAGGGACACCCACATTCATTGGGACTCCTCAAAGAACACATCCACATGTGGGACGCCCCAAAAGATTCAGCATTTGGATACTTGCCTCAGGTTAACTGCCTGAAACATCCTTTTGAATGCACGATTTAGGGGAATGAGGAACCACAGGCTACCATCATGCCCAAAAGGATGCACCGTATCCCGATCACAAGGGAGAATCAATGTCATTTAAAGAGCTACTGAGGGTGAGCACGGAGGTGGCAACTAGGAGACAGTGAAAGCACCACATTTCTTCACTTGGTCACATAAACGTGAAAAGAAATCCCCCACTAATAGTTTTTGATTGCTCAGCCTCTAGCCTAAGGATGGCTGGAAAAGATAAATGACTCATCTTGCTCCCAGGGGACACTACTACTCTTTTGGTTGTATCAGCTTATTGTGTAGGTAATTTTTGAGAAATACAAGACTCACAAAATATAACAAGAGGGGGGAAAATAAATTCCTAGGTGATCTTAAGCAGGTTTAGCAGAGTCATAGAGGCACAGAGATAGGAGAGTATGGAAAAAAAATACTGAGGCCTTAAATATAAATATATATATAATATATAAATATATAGATAAATAAATATATAATATATTACTTATATAAAATATAAATATATTATATTTATATATATAATAGAAACAAAAAACAGTATTTAGGTTTTGTAACGTAAATTCTTAGGGAGATAGGTGAATAATGATACCCTAAAAATAACTCAAATAAGAATCCCCAAAACACATCTGCATGATTCCAAGTTCCTTGAGCTATAGAAAAACAACTGTAATTGGATCGCATTAAGAAAGTCTCTTTTATTTGAATTTACTTTTTGAACAGATGTGTTGCTACAGACCTGAAGCTATCATTTTCAACCTTCACTTGGCTCCAGCTCCTAGTAACAGTCAAATGGATTTGGTTCCGTCTGTATGTCACAACAATGACATCCAGTGGCCTGCTCACTGAAGTGCATTTTCAGGGAAAAATTATACAATATCCTTTACAAAAGTAATGAACATTTTAGCACTTAAAGTTTCCAAAGGTCATCTCTCGTATGCATCTTCATAAGGTATGAAAGGGTAGAGTGAAGAATTGTCCTCTTCAAGGGATTACGCTCTGTGTTCATGATGAACACTTCTATGAAGCTGAAGAAATTCAGCACATAAACTGAGCCTGGAAATACAGCCAGATCTGGTAGGCCGTTACTGAAGTCATCATTTAAGCAGAAAAAAAAAAAAAAAATTGGAATTCCTAGTAACTCACTTTTATACTCCCATTTATGTATTAAGGCAGAGGAAAGGGATCCCTGGGTGGCGCAGCGGTTTGGCGCCTGCCTTTGGCCCAGGGCGTGATCCTGGAGACCCGGGATCGAATCCCATGTCGGGCTCCCGGTGCTTGGAGCCTGCTTCTCCCTCTGCCTATGTCTCTGCCTCTCTCTCTCTCTGTGACTATCATAAAAAATAAAAAAAAAATTAAAAAAAAAAAGGCAGAGGAAAATGTTTGATTAATCATTTCTCTTTTTTTTTGTTTCTTTCTTCAACCTATAGTTTCTAGTACATGTGGTTCTGAAACTTAGATTCTACACAGTAGCATAGTGTTTCTCTTTAAGATGAAACAAAAAACAAAAAACAAAAAACAAAAATCAGGGACGCCTGGGTGGCTCAGCAGTTGAGCATCTGCCACTGGCTCAGGGCATGATCTCAGGGTCCTGTGATCGAGTCCCGCAATGGGCTCCCTGCAAGGAGCCTGCTTCTGCCTATGTCTCTGCCTCTCTCCGTGTCTCTCATGAATAAGTAAATAAACTCTTTTTTAAAAAAGATGAAAAAAAATAGAAACATTTAGGGAAGGGTTTTGGTTAAAGAATTAAAACAGTTTTCTGGGGAGTAACTATATATAATCCCAGAATACAGTTGGCACAATGGAAGAATCTAGTCCATGGTTTTCTTGCATTGTGGAGATTTTTTAGTTGGCAAGTGTACATATTCAGGGAGAGATTTCACTACACAAGGTGGGTTTTTGTTGAGTTTCCCTTGTTTTTGTTTTGTTTTACACTGTGAGGAGCTGAAGTTGAAACCTCCAAGAACCAAGCTTATACGTCGGCTAAACTGCATTATGTGGGTATCTGTATGACGTTGTAGATGGTGGTATCACTGTCCTAGCCCATTTCTGAAGCAGTAGTACAAAAGCGAGAGTAAATCAGATAAGTGTGGTCCCAGTAAAGAGTGTCTTGTTTCAGTTATATGCACATGTAACATAATCATCACTAATGGCATCTTTCCAACATTAATTAAATCAAGGTCTTACACAATATCTGATACTGTGCCATTTGTGAGGGGGAGGGTATGAATCAAGGGACAGACTACCAAGAAAATCACAATGTCTTGGGTTAATGGAAGTAACCAATGTCATCTGCCTCTGTGTCCTCTGGTTCTGAGGTCACCCTTTTTTTGTTTACAAGTTGGCTCAAGCTCCCATGCCACATAGTGAGGAAATACGCCATCCCTCATATCCCTTCCCCCTACTCATACTTCCAAATTATCCTTGTAGGGCCTAAATTTATCTTATTTACCTCTTGTTATCATATCCTGCCTCTGCTGAATTCTTTCTACTTCTCTGCACCTGCGGCTCTTCTTCACTCTCATCGCATGAAAAATAAGCAACTGAAAAGCAGGAGCCCTTTCTTAAAGTCCTGCTCCTCATTCTGCCCCCAGTATCTAAACTAGGACTTGGTTCTTGGCAGTCACAATAGCCTCTCGTTTATTAATTCAAGCAATTCAGCAACCACCTATTCTCTCCTTCCAGACCCCGCCCTTAAGCCCCACCTTTTCATGCCCAAGGGACATAATTATGTCACCAGGATACTCTCCCCATTACTCACATATGATGTGTGTGAAACACACCTAGACTTCGTGGGCTGATCTACCAAAAGCTAACCTTGACCTCTTCAACATAGTAAGAAAAAGAAAGTCACCCTGGAGCAGATCTGAAGGACCCATTTTAGAAAAATAAGCCTCCTCATCCTGCACAACAATCGGAGATCTCAGTGTAGGTCAGAGCAGAAGGTATGAGGGCCAGGGGACCCTTGGGAAGGAACCAGTGGTGTGCTCATAAAGCGTAACAACGGACTCTCGCCCATGTTGGTTAATCTCATCACTTCTCTTAAGGAGTAAGATGAATAGAGATCAATACTGGAACTTGGGGATCTCTGGGTGGCGCAGCGGTTTGGTGCCTGCCTTTGGCCCAGGGTGTGATCCTGGGAGACCCTGGATCGAATCCCACGTCGGGCTCCCGTCGGGCTCCCGGTGCATGGAGCCTGTTTCTCCCTCTGCCTGTGTCTCTGCCTCTCTCTCTCTCCCTCTCTCTGTGTGACTATCATAAATAAATAAAAATTTATAAAAAAAAAAAAAAAAAAATACTGGAACTTAACTCATTTGTTGATGATGTGAACAACCGTTTTTGCTAAACAAGATAATAGTTTTCAAACACCAAGGAATAGTTTGTGTGCTTCTCTCAACGCAAAGACGATAGACACAACACACTGTTCAATTTAATCTGCATTATTAACATTTTCTCCATCACTTACGTCTAGACCAAAGGTCAGCAAATTGTAGCCTGCAGGTGACATCCAGCCTACCATGTATTTTTGTAAGCAAAGTTTTATTGGAATGTAGCCACACTCATTGTCCAAGCACTGCCCAGGGCTGCTCACAAGCTACACTGGCAGAGTCAGGCAGTTGGGACAGAAACCATATGGTCTGCAAAGCCTAAAGTATTTATTTTTACTATTTTTTAATAAATTTATTTTTATTGGTGTTCAATTTGTCAACATACAGAATAACACCCCAGTGCTCATCCCGTCAAGTGCCCTCCTCAGTGCCTGCCACCCAGGCACCCCACCCCCCCCGCCCACCTCCCCTTTCACCACCCCTAGTTGGTTTCCCAGAGTTAGGAGTCTTTCATGTTCTGTCTCCCTTTCTGATATTTCCCACTTATTTTTTTCTCCTTTCCCCTTTATTCCCTTTCATTATTTTTTATATTCCCCAAATGAATGAGACCATATAATGTTTGTCCTCCTCCGATTGACTTATTTCACTCAGCATAAAGTATTTACTATCTGGCTCTTTACAGATAAAGTTTGCCAACCCATTCTGTACTCTCTCCATTTCTGGCACCTTCTCTCCTTGATCTTAGGTATCAACACACTCCTCAGGCTGATCAAAGTCCCTGCTGCTCCCAGTGACAGCCAAATCCTTCCATTGCTTCTCTGACCTCATTTTCACCCATAAAATGTTTGCTTTCATCTATTTTAACTAAAACTTGAGGACTAGATTATATAATTATTTTATAGTAAGTTTTAACTGTATTAGATTTAATCCTTGTACTTTTAAAAAAGGAGGTGGCAGCTTGTTAAAGAAATCTTATAACATCTGAAGAGCGTCAGTATGTTTATAGCACCACCAACCATGTTCCTGTCTCCTCAGCTCCTATCACAGACTGTCTAGAGAACAATAATAGAATGGACAGTGAGCCAGAGCCATCTACACCTCTGAGGACCCATTTCTTAAAGGAAGTTACTTTCTATCAATTCTCTGTGATGGGACGCCTGGGTGGCTCAGCGGTTGAGTATCTGCCTTTGGCCCAGGGCATGATCCTGGAGTCCTGGGGTCAAGTCCCACATCGGGCTCCCTGCATGGAGCCTGCTTCTCCCTCTGCCTGTGTCTCTGCCTCTCTCTCTCTCTCTGTGTCTCTCATGAATGAATAAATAAAATCTTAAAAAAAAATTATCTGTGAAAACAATAAGAGACTAGGTCTAGCTTTAAGTACTATTTTAAATGAAATTTGGTTCTTGTATCTCCTTATTTCCTTTTCTAAGGCTTTCTCCTACTTCTCTATTTTCTGGGTAAAGATTTTACAGGAATATTCAGATATTAAATCTTTCATATTTACATTTTATATGAAATAAGGTTATCAAACCTTAAAAAAAAAAGTCTCTTTCTCTTAAATCTCCATAACCTGATGGCTTCATTTAGAGGTTTAAGTTATGTGTATGCGTTCTCTTATAATTATTTACATTTTTTAAAAGGACCTTGTTTACTTTAGATCATTTAAAAAGTTCAAAAAACAAAAAGGAATTGAGAGGTAGCTGGGTGGCTCAGTGGTTGAGCCTCTGCCTTCCACTCAGGTTGTGCTCCTGGGATCCTGGGATCGGGTCCCACATCAGGCTCCCTTAGGGGAGCCTGCTTCTCCCTCTGCCTGCTTCTCTATGTGTCTCATGAATAAATATTAAATCTTAAAAAAGTGAATTGAAAACCCACATTCAGAAATAGTCATCATGAAATGTGAAGAGTATAGCTATAGTCTCTTCTCTATAAAGGCACACACTCAAAGGAATGTGTCACATACAGCTATCATTATTATTTTAGACACTACTATTTTCACTTAGCTTTATATAGTGAAGATCTTTCAATGTCATTGAATATTCTTCTACAAAATAATTTGAATTGGCTATTCAGAATTTGAATGTATAGCTAGACCATGATGAATTTTTTTTAAATAGCTTTATATACGTTATTTCATGTTTAAAAATATTTTATACACTGCAGGAAATGTCCTAAGCATCCACCCAGTAAGCATTTCCTGAAGAAAATCAAGAATTAGGTATCTTTTGATATGAACTGACTTTTTTTTTAAAAAAAGACTTTATTTATTTTAGAGAGAGAAAGAGAGAGTGCACTCATAAGCGGTGGGGTGGGAGGAGGCAGAGAGAGAAGAGGAAGAAGCAGACTCCTGGCCGAGCAGGGAGCCTGATACAAGGCTTGATCCCAGAACCCTGGGATCATGACCTGAGCTAAAGGCAGATGTTTAACCGACTAAGTCACCCAGGTACCCCCAAATTGACTTTTATTTTATATATATATTTTTTTTAATTGAAGTTCAATTTGCCAACATATAGTCCAAATTGACTTTTTATACAAATTGTTAAATTGCCTTCCCAAAATATAGTATTGTGATAATAGTAATGATCTCTGAAGTGGAATTATGGGTGGTTTAGATTTCCTTTTTATTATTATCAAACTTTCCAATGTTTTCTATAATGAACCAGTTGAGATACCCAGGATATTCAGGAGCCTCTCTCTTAATAGATAGATATATACATACATAAATAGATATACCAAATTATGTATTTATGGGTCTAAGCTGTTTTAGTTATAAAATATAAAACAAATTTTAGATGTGAAGTGCCTCTTTCATGGTTTTCAACCATTTAAAAGCCAATGGTTTCTGCTGTATATATGCTTAAAAGTATTAGAATAATACAGCAGAATTCGTGTCTTTAATGTGTACATTAGTGTCTTTCTCTAAAACATAAATGAGATCATTTTCCTTTCTACCAATAAATACAAGAATACATTTAATGAATACACTCTCAAGTGTTTCACGTCTTATTACCAGCAGTAACAACCTACTGCTGCCATCTTCCTAATGACAATTTTCATTACAGAGATTAAAAAAAAGGCATTACATTTGGAAACTCAGCATCTCAGGTTCAACTCCTAGGTGAATATTTCCATCAGCTCCTCTCATTTTCCTGTTCAACATTAATCAGCTCTTTCCCTATAAATATGCTATGTTTCATTTAGAGATAAGGTTTAAAGTTAATCAACTGCCTACATTGTTGTTTCACTTTCAGGAACCATTTAGGTATGCATTAGGGGAACACAAATATTAAAGCTGTAAATGTGTTTCTTAATGAATTTACAGTAACATTTCATTAATTTAAAACCCTTTCATACAAAGAAGCGCAGCAATACGAAAACTCCTGTGTTCTATTAAAGTAACCAAGGAGGGCAGCCCCGGTGGCTCAGCGGTTTAGCGCCGCCTTCGGTCCAGGGCATGATCCTGGAGACCAGGGATCGAGGCCCACGTCGGGCTCCCCGCGTGGAGCCTGCTTCTCCCTCTGCCTGTGTCTCTGCCTCTCTGTGTGTGTGTCTCTCATGAATAAATAAATAAAAATCTTTAAAAGATAAATAAATAAAATAAAGTAACCAAGGAAAGTGTGCCCAGAAAGAGGTTTTCTGAGCACAGTTTGAAGAGGAAGGTAAGGAAGATCGCCTTGAGTGAGCTTGAGGTATTCCACTGCAGTTCCCTAAGCTACACAGAATGGTTCCAGTTTGACAGCTTTTAGCAAGTATCTAGACATTTCCTTCCATGGATAAGTCAAAGCTGCATAACTGATTTTCCTACTTATTGATAGTTTCTGTCTTCAACTTGCCTTTAGACCTGTACCTCCATTCTTATTTATCAGGTCAGTGTGATATGGATGTCACACGACAGGCGTCAGAATGGTTCTTCTTCAAGAAGTTCTCATAGTAGGAAACCGAAATTCATAGGAATGGAGTTATATAAAGCATCAGGATGCTCCATGCACCATTCATTCAACAAATATTTACCAAATCATTACTGAGTGCTAGGCACTAGGCTAAGTAATGCTGCCCTGTTCCTCACAGATTGTAATTCCTATATGACTTTATTTGCTCTCAAATTACTATCCGTTTGAAACCGTTTAAATGTCCGTTTGAATGAACCTGGCTTCTGAGTTCCTTAATTTGTTTTTTTTCCAAAGCAGATCCTAAAACAAGTACTTGGTTACAGGTAACTTAATAGAGAGATGATTCCCAGAAGTAACAACGAAGGAGCAAGAAGCAGTGTATGCCCCTGTATTCATGCCAGAGTACACAATAGCCACTCAATCCTTCTGGGGAACCATGTTAAACCGACCTGCCCTTCCAAAGAAGGGAAGCTGGGGCACCTACCCATGCGCTCCTGTTTCCGATTGGTTTAGATTTATTGCCAGAGGTATATATTCCTCCACACTTCCTGACTACCCTCGCCTGCATTCAGGGGGCTCTCAAGAGAAAGCCCTGAGGTAGAAAAGCAAAGGCAAAGTAAGTGCTCAGGGTAGTAGGGCAAAAGCAAACAGGAACTGCTGCTGATGAAATCAGAGGTAGACCAAGGGGATGTGACCAGGGCATGAAAAATGTCACTGCAACTTCTTCTTTTTCAATAATCTTGTTCTCTACCCATTTCTGATAGTCACTCTCATAGTCAACCCTTAGTCTTGTATTATTTCCTCCCAATTTGCACTTTTAAGAAATCCCTTCCCCAATCATTGCTTGGATCTTTCAAACATAGTCTCTCTAGTACCCTGGCTTAAACAATTGTTACTCCCTATTAGATCCTACAATCAATCCATTAATCCTACCACCTTTCTACTGGCCACCAAAAACTTGCTTTCGCAGTTTAAATATCCAGTCCGTCTTCATCGTCATTCCCTTACCCATATGCTCAGTTCTCTTGCTTCTCTCCCAACATCTCATTCTCTTGTAGCAAAACTCTACTATTGGGTAAGTTCATGTCTCTAGCTACTCAAGTCCTGCATCCCATAGCCACCTTCAGGAATCCAGAGAAAAACTGACTGCTCTCATTTTAAAGGGATAATCATTTTGCACAAGTGGCCTCTTAATGCTGCCCAACAATCAAACCATATTTCCCTGGTTCCTTGACACACCCACCCTAGATAGCTGTTTCATTTCTTGTATTCTCATTTCAATCATCCAACTTCCCCTTTATCTTCATTTCCAGCCAATAATCTTACTTCCTGTATCTCTGAGAAAATAGAAGTAGAAAACAGAAGTAACTTGTCTTGAATTCCCATAAGCTACAACAACACATCTACCCATCTCATCATATATGCACCCATACACTCTAAGTTATTCTCCTATTAGGGGCACCTGGATGGTTCAGTTGGCTCTTAACTTCAACTCAGGTCATGATCTCAGGGTTGTGAAATCCAGCTCTGCATTGGGCTCCACACCGGGCATGGAGCCTGCTTAAGATCCTCTCTCTCTCTCTCCCTTTTCCTCCACTTTTTCCCCAACCTTTCCCTCTCTAAGAACAAAAATCAAACAAACAAAAAACCCTCTCATATATTAATACAAACTGTCCATGCCCCTATCCAAGGCAAATGCTTCAACTTGTCCACTAGATCCCAGTAACTTTCTTTTGCTTAAGGATACTTCTCCTGGAAATATTCTCTTTTTTTCCTATGTCATAAATGTTTTCTCTGCTGGAATCCTTCCCATAAGCATTAAAAAATGTGGACATTGCACCATCTTAGATCATCATCGTTATCGTCATCATCATCTCCCTCATTACCTTACTAACCCTCCAAACTATACTCCATTATATTTCTTCACTTTACAACAAAACTAATTTGGAGTTTCCTATATTCATTGTCTCTCATTTATCTACACCCATTTTTTCTTGAATCAATTTAATGCAGTCTCAGCCAATATTCTCTTGTCATGGGAAAATATGAATTGTCTTCATATTTGTTAAACTCAATGATATTCATTACTCATATTTTTGACACATCAATAGCACGTGACAAAGATTATCATTCACTTCTTCTGAAATACCTTTATCATGTGGCTTCCAAGATACTTCACATAGTTCTTTTTCCTTACTGGCTACTCCTCCTGAGTCATTTTTGCTACTTCCTACTCACTTCCCTGGTTTCTAAACACTGTAATACCCCAGTGTTCAATCTTTTTTTTTTTAAGATTTTTATTTATTTATTCATGAGAGACACACAGAGAGAGAGAGAGAGAGAGAGAGAGAGAGAGGGGCAGAGACACAGGCAGAGGGAGAAGCAGGTTCCATGCAGGGAGCCCAATGTGGGACTGGATCCCAGGACTCCAGGGTCATGCCCTGGGCCAAAGGCAGGTGCTAAACCACTGAGCCACCTGAGCTGCCCCAGTGCTCAATCTTTGAATTTCATATATATCATCCAGTTTCATAGCCTTACATACCACCTATAGGCACACGAGTCACACATTTATCTCTATCTCAGACCTCTCTCAAAAGTTTTTAATTAGCTGTTTTGAGGTATAATCTATACTCAATGAAATTATACAATTTATGAGCTTTGACAAATGAATACAGTCACATAACTGTCACCAAAAGAAAGATATAGAACATTTACTTCATCCAAAAAGTTCTCTCCTACTTCTTCGTAGTAAAACTATCCCTGACACACACCCTGTCTCAGCTTCTGGCAATCATCAACCTGCTTTCTGTCATTACAGTTTTATCTTTTCTAGAACTTTGTATCAGTGGAATTATACATTATATGATATTTTGAGAATGGGCTCTTTTGGGCAGCCCGGTGGCTCAGCAATTTAGCTCCACCTTCAGCCCAGGGCGTGATCCTGGAGACCCAGGATCAAGTCCCACACCGGGCTCCCTGCATGGAGCCTGCTTCTCCTCTGTGTCTCTGCCTGTCTCTCTCTCTGTGTCTCTCATGAATAAATAAATAAAATCTTAAAAAAAAAAAAAAGGAATGGCCTCTGTCACTTAGCATAATATTTTTGGTACTGGTCCACATTATTACATCTATCAGTAGTTCTTTCCTTTTTATTGCTATATAGAATTCCATGCATGGTTGTATGTGTGTACTCATTCCCAGTCAAGGAACTTTTGAATTCTTTCTAGTTTTATCTATTACAAATAAAGCTGCCAAAAATATTCACATGTGAACATATCATCATGATTTTATTTTGCATTGCCCAAATAACCAACAATGTTGAATATCTTACATATGCTTATTTATCATTCATACAACTTATCTAGGGAAGTGTCTGCCAGTCTGTCACCCACTTTTGTTTTCATACATTTGTCTTATTACTGAGTTGTAAAGGTTCCTCTAATATGGACAAAAGTTCTTCATTAGATATATGTTTTGCCAATAGTTTCTTCCCATCTGTAACTTGCCTTTTTCTTTTCTTCATGGTGTATTTTGAAAAGCAAACATTTTACATTTTGATTACTTCTTATTTTACCATCTTTTTTTTTAAATGTATGGTTTATTCATTTTGTATCCTAAGATGTATTTGCCTAACCCAAGGTTGTAAAGATATTTGCCTATTTTTTCTTCTATACGTTTTATGTAGTTAACTCATATTCAGGTGTATAATCCATTTAAAGCTAATTTTTTACAGAATGTGTGCTAAAGGTCAAGGTTCATGTGCCTATCCAATTGTTCCAACACCATTTATTGCAACAACTATCCTTTCCCCACTGAATTACCTTGAAATCTTTATTGAGAATAAGTAAATGTATGTATGTACTTTGGGACTATTTCCATTCTTCTATATATCTAAACTTATTCTAATACCATGTTATTTAATTACTGCAAAGCTTTAGTGTGAGACTTAGAAATCAGATAGTATAAGTTTTCAAATTTTGTTCTTTTTCAAAAATTGTTTTGACTCTTTAGCACTTTTAATCTGCATATAGATTCTTGAATCAACTTGTCAATTCTTACCAAATAACAAAAGGTACTAGAGTTTTAATAGATTGCATTGAATTGATAGATAATTTAGGGAGACTCAACATTTTAACAATAATTAGTCTTTCGATCTGTGAACCTGGTATAAGTTTCCATTTATTGAGATTTTCTTTACTTTCTTTCAATAAATTCTGTATTTTTAAGTGTATAATTCTTGCATGTATTTTTTAAATTTTAAATAAATATTTCATATTTTCAAACTATTAAACATTTTAATGTCATTAAAATGTATTATATGAATTTCAAATCCCAATTGTTGGTTGTGAATATATGAAATACAAATAATTTATTGAAAAAAAGAAATACAATTAGTCTTTTGAATATTGACTTTGTATCCTGTAATTTTGTTATTTATAAATTACTTCCAGTAGCTTTTTTGCCCAGTACTTTCTTTTTTTCTTAAGATTTATTTATTTATTCATGAGAGACACAGAGAGAGAAAGTCAGAGACATAGGCAGAGGGAGAAGCAGGCTCCTTGCAGGGAGCCTGATGTGGGACTCAATCCCAGATCCTGAGATCAAGCCAAAGGCAGATGCTCAACCGCTGAGCCACCAAGGCATCCCTGCCCAGTACCTTCTATATAGATTCTCTAACTTTTGTTGTTTTAAATGTAGATGATTGGGGCACCTAGGCGACTCAGTTGGTTAAGCATCTGACTCTTGATTTCAGCTCAGGTCATGATCTCAAGGTCTTGAGATCAAACCTTGCATTGGGCTTCGTGTTGGGAGTGAAGCCTGCTTAAGATTCTCTCTCTCCTTTTTACTCTGCCCCTCCCTCCTGACTCACATTCACTCTCTATATAAATAAATAAATAAATAAATAAATAAATAAATAAATAAATAAATAAATGTAGATTACCGTGTCATATGCAAATAAAAGCTGCTTTCTTTCCAGTTTCTATGTCTTTTGCTTATTTTTATCATGTTGCACTAGCTAGAAATCACAATAAAAACAGAAAAGAGGTGGTGAGAGTGGACATCCTTGCCTTATTCCCCTTGTTCCCCGTTTTAAGGGAATTCAGTATGATATTAGTTGCATGGATTTTGTAAATGCCTTTCCTCTTCTACTTTGGTCTGTAGAGTTTTTAGCATGAGTGGGTGTTGAATTTTGAAAAAAAATGCTTTTATTTCATCCACTGAGATGACTAAGAGTTCTATTTTCTTCATTTTCTGTTAATTGGTGAATTATATTTATTTTTGAATGTTAAACCAAAACTAAATTTTTGAGATAAACTTTAATTGGTCAAGATGTATTATCCTATGCAAACTATTGCCATAATGAGACATCACCTCATACCTGTTAGAATGGCCAAAAAGGACAAGGGATAACAAATTCTGGTATAGATGTGATAGAAAAGGAAATCTTTGTGCACTGTTAGTGAGACTGTCAACTGGTACAGCCTGTAAGGAAAACAGTATGGAGAATCCTCAAAAAATTAAAAATAGAAACATATTATGATCCAGCACTTCCACTTCTGGGAATATATCCAAAGGTAATGAAAATACTAACTTGAAATGATAACTGCACCTCCATGTTCAAAGCAGCATTATTCACAGTAGCCAGGACATGGTTACAGGCACAGGGGGTGGGGGAGAAAGGAACTGAATGAAAGTAATCCGAAAGAATTTAACTCCCAGTTACAGGAAAAATAAGTGGTAGAGATTCATTGTACAGTATTATAATTATGGCTAACAGTAACATATGATATATAGGAAAGTTATTAAGAGATAAATCCTTAGAATTCTTCTCACAAGGAGGAATTTTCCTTTCCTTTATTATTTTCTTCTTTCCTTTTTTTATTGTACCCATATGTGAAGATGGATGTTAGCTGAATCTGATAATCATTTCACAATATATGTAAATCAAACCCTCATGCTGTATACCTTAAACTTAAACAATGATGTATATCAGTTATTTTTCAATAAAACTGGGGGGAAAGAAGTATTCTTTTTTATATATGGTTGGATTAGATTTGCTGAAGCTTTGCTTAAGCAATTTTTTTGTGGACGCTCTTGAATTTACAATAGGTCACTTTGACTTACTACAGTTGCGTTAATCAGCTTCCAAGATGTTCTCCAATAATCTCTACATTCTAGTGTTCAGACCTACTACATCCTACCCCCACAGTGAATAGAGATGATCTGTGTAAACAATGGTACAAATAAAACTGACAGTATATGACTTCTTAAACTAGGTCAAAAAGATATTGTGGCTTCCAACCTATTCTTTTTTGCATCACTCACTCTGAGGAAAGCCAGCTGCCCTGAGGACACTCAAGAGCCTTATGGAGAGTTCACATGGAAAATAACTGAGGACTCTGGCCAAGACCCAACACCAACTTTCCAGTCACATGCATGGGCCATCTTGGAAGCAAACTCTCCATCCCCAGTAAAATGTTCAGATGACAGCAACCTCTTTCAATCAAAACTGCAACCTCATGAGAGATCCTGAGCCAGAGTCACCCAGCTAAGCCCATCCTAAAGTACAGAAACCATGTGAGATAACAAAAGTTCACTGCTGTTTTAAGCACTAAGTTTGGAGGTAAATTATTTCAGCAAGAGGAACTAATACAACCACTTACTTTCAAAAGATAAATCATTTTTTGCACAGTATGAAGAACTTTCAACACTATACTTCTATTTTGCCATCCTGTCCTTTGAGCTATTTTTATCATATGCCTTACTTCATATGTTTTAAACCCAAAAATACATTATTTCTATTTCACTTGAAGCAGTCCATTATCTTTTAAAAAGACTTAAAAACTGAGAACATAAAGTATTTTATATTTACTACATATTTACTATTTCTAACACTTTCTGTTCCTTAATGAACATTCAAATTTTCTTCCGGTATCTATCATTTTTCTTCTGCCTAAGTTCCTTCAGCATTTCTTATAGGGTCGATCTGCTGACTCTAATTTTGCCTGCTTTTGTTTGTCTAAAAAGCATATATTTCACTTTCATTTTTGAAAAATCAGAAATCTAGGTATAGAATTCTCGATTGACTCTTTTTCTTTTAATACTATGGACTGTCTTTGGCCTTACAAAGTTTCTGACCAAAAAAAAAAAAAAAATCCTGATGAGAATATGTCTTTTTCTTCTGGCTGCCATTAAGATCTTCTCTTTATCATTGCTTTCCTAAAATTTGATTGCAATATGTGGTTTTCTTTGTGTTTTTCCTTCTTGGGATTTGTTGAATTTCTTGGACCTGGGCACTCAGAGTTTTCATTAGATTTGGAGAAAATTTGGCCATTTTCTTTTAAATGTTTTCTGCCCTGTCCCCACTTTGCCTCTAGGATATGAATTCTAAATATGTAGCGACTCCTAATATTGTAACTCAGGGCATTAATGCTCTATTTACTTTTCTTTCAATCCTTTTCCTCTCTGTACTTCATTTTTATAGTTTCTATTGTGTCCCTTTCCTCTGCAGTTTCTACTTAGGCTATCCATCTCATCTATTCTTCATTTGGATGTTGTATTTTTTTATCTCTTGAAGTTTGATTTGGACCTTTTTTTATATTATCTTACGTTATCTATTTCTCTCTTCAGCACATCCATGTTTCCCACTACCTTATCAACATGAAGTAAATTTATAATAATCAACTTGAGCTACTCTGTTACCTTTGTGTTCTACTTCTATATATGGACATTTTTCTTGTAATTATAGGTCATATTTCTGCTTTTGAATGTCTGGTAATTTTTATTGAATGCTAGATATTTAGACCTCACATAATTGGATGGTATATTTTGTTGTGTTCATTTTAATAGTGTTAAGATATACTCAAACTTTTTTTTTTTTTTATACTCAAACTTTTAATAGTGTTTGAGATATACTCAAACTTACTTTGAATCAGTCTAGCCCCTTTGAGGCTTATGTTTAAACTTTGTTGGGGGCTATTCTTTATCCTAGTGCTAATTTAGCCCCACTGCTACCTAACTATTAAGGTACCCTTCTGAGCATTCTCTCCAATGTCCCATACAATAAAAGATCTTTCCTCTCTGGTGAAAACACAAACTCATCCCAGCCTTATGTGAGCCTTAGAAATGATTTGGCTTTTTGCTTTTCTGTGGTTCTTACCCCTGTCTAGGGTAATTTCTTCTCTCACATGCATGTATTCGTATTGGAACAAAGGCTCAAGGGGCCTCTGCAAACCTCTGAATAACTCTTTCTCTCTCTCTCTCTCCCCACTCCCTTCCCCTTTCTCTTTCTCCCTCTGCCCTCCAAAAAGATTCTGGCCACCTGAGCCTCTCTGAGCTCCTATCTCCATTTCCTCTACTCAGCTAAACCACCAGGCTTTGTTTGAGTTTTCCCTCCACCCACTGAAGACTGAAAAATGCCTCCAGATGGCAAGCCAAATGGGGCAATAGGTTCACCTTGTTTGGTTTTCCTTCTTCCAGGATCTCCAGGGCCTGTTATCCAATGCTTTGAAAATATTGTTTTCCAAATTCTAGTTGTTTAAAGTGGGAGAATAAATCCAGCCACTGTTAATCTATCATGGCCAGAAGCAGAAGTATTCTCCTGAAGACTTTAAGTTTCAAACTGCTTGCTGGATATCTTTATTCACAAATATAATAAGTATATCAAACTTAACACATACAAAGTTTAACTCCAATCTTCCATGTATGCCCCATATCACATCCCTCTTTCAATCTTCCCTACGTCTTCAAAAAAATATCCAGACTCTAATCCTACCACAACCATCATATTTCACTTGTGTTTGCCATCACTCTTTGCCTAAATTAGTAGAATACTACCTGTATGAATCAGGCTTAACAGCATAAAAAAATATCCTCCCAATTCTCAGGGGCATTTAACATAATTTACATCTTGCTCATAAATCTACAAGTCTAAAAACAAAACAAAACAAAAATCTACAAGTCTGCTGTGACTTCCCTGTGCTTGACTAAGCTTTACTAGGTCATCTTGTCTTGGCTCTTGGCTGCTAGTTAAGTGCCTATTTACTCTATGTCTCTCATTCTGGGACCCAGGCTAAAGGAATTCTGGCTACTTGAGATATTCCTTGGACAAAGCATCAGAGGGCTGAAAAAGACTGTGTTTTAAAGTCTCATCTCTTAATTACTCTACAGTCACTTTTCACTCACATTTCATTGGCTAAAGCAAGTTAAATCAGTAAATCCAGTATTAGTGGAAGGCGAAAATTTATTCTATCTAATGTAGAAGATAGGATTGTGAATATTTGTTGAATTACAGTCTACCACAGCCTCCTAATTGGTCTTTCTGTTCTTTCCCTGGCCCTTTTCAGCCTTGACACGAGATCTAGAATGAACTTTTTAAAACATTCCAGGACCCTGCTTTACTAAAAATCCATCAGTAGTTACCCATTCACTATAAATCCACACAATGGCCTATAATGTCTTGATTAATTCAGCACCCAGTTGCCTCTTTGATTTCAGTTTCTACTAACTGCCTCCTCACTTTCTCAGTCCCAGTAACATAGGCTTCCTTGCTAACCTGGAATAGACCATGCACGTGACTTTCTCATATTATCTCCCACCTGTTAAGATGGTCTTCATCAAAAAGATAAGAGATAATAAATGGTGGTAAGGATGTGGAGAGAAGGGAAACCTCGCCCATTATTAGTGGAAATGTAAATTGGCACAGACATTATGGAAAACAGTATGGAAATTCCTCGGAAAACTAAAAATAGAACTACCATTTGATCTAGCAATTCCACTTCTAAGTATTTATCTGAAGAAAACAAAAACACTAACTCAAAAAGATACCTGCACCTCTATGTTCATATTGGCATTTTTTTACAATAGCCAAGATGAAACAACCTAAGTATCCATCAACAGATCAATGTATAAGAAGCTGTGGCATGTGTGTGTGTGTGTGTGTGTGTGTGTGTGTGTGTGTGTGTAGGAATATGATTAAACCATAAGAAACAAGGAAATCTTGCCATTTGTGACAACACGGATGAACCCTGAAGTCATTATGTCAAGTGAAATAAGTCAAACAGAAAAAGACAAATACTATATGATCTCAATTCTCACCCTCAAAAGAAAGAGTGGTTAGAGGTGCAAACCCCCAATTATAGGACAAATACCAGGGATGTAATATGCAATATGATAACTATAGCTAACATTGCTGAATGATACACAGGAAAGTTGTTAAGAGAGCAAATCCTAAGAGTTCTTGTTACAAGAAAAATTCATTTTTTATTTTTTTGCTTTCTCTTTTTATTGTATCTGTATGAAATGATGGATGCTAACTAAACAGCAATCATTTCACAATATATGTAAGTCAACTCATTGTACCATACTCCTTAAATTCATACAGTGATGTATGTCGATTATTTCTCAACAAAACTGGAAAAAATATTTGCTTCTCAGAGTCTTTGTACTTACACTGCCTTCTAAAACATTATTCCTCCAGATATCTCACAATCCTTCCAAGTCTTTACTCAAACATAACCTTAGTGAGCCTTCCCAGAATCTCCTATTTATCATTTCAAACCATTCAATACTCTCTAGCCATCATTTCTGCATTATTTTTCTCCCTAGTACTTATTATACCTTACATTGTGTACTGTCTGTCTCCTCCCACTAAGATGTGAACTCCAGGAAGGTAGGTAATTTTTATATGTCTTATTCACTTCTGTATCCCCTGGAATAGTGCCTTATATATATAATAGGCACTCAATAAATATTTATGGAAGGAATAAAAATAAGCTAGCATAAATAAGGATGCTCTATTATTATATATAAATTGCCTTAACAGGGAGAGCCATTCTACCAGGACAAATCTGATGTTCAATCCATATCTGTCCTTTGAATTCCAGAGACCACATCCAGGCTGATGAAGAAGTTCAGGAATCCCAGGGTAGCATTAAAAAACAAAACTAACAAAAAAGGTTAAGGAGTTTTTAATTATAAAGAATATCTTTGAGGAACTTAATGCAAATTTTAAAAACATACAAACAGGAATTATACAATCTAGGGCTCTCTAGGAAGTGTAAATGTTATGGCATTTGATCATTTAGAGGAGGTCTACCTCTATTTTCCATACATATGATGAACTCAATATATACGATAATTCAAGATCTATGATAAACTGAATTTTCTTCAACTTTAATACACATCTCTCCTAAGTATATGGAATGTTATACTAATTCCTATGCACTAACTATACTAATTAGTGCATAATAAAGTGCATAATAAAGTGCATATTAAAATTGAAGAAAACTGGTTGCTTGGTCTCTGAAGGGAGTATATAAAGAGTAAACTGAGGACCAAGGAAATAAGGTATATAAAAATGCTTTGCAAAGTTTAAAGGAAATGAAGATTTAAAATGCAAAATATATTTTTTCATTTTTATGGTGATACTAAAAGTGAGTCAGGGATTCGGTGCACCCTGGCACCTGTGCTGTAAGAACAGTAAAAGCTTTTGTGCTACTCAGAGGACACACAGACTACGTTAGCCCCTGTAGTTGAGGGCACCGGTAGCAAAATGAGGCATGGGGTATGGGAAGGAAGAGAAGGTAGCTAGATTACATAGTTAATTAGGGACAGAAAAATTCTGCATGTCTCTAAGCCAGTGGTTCTCCAACATTAGAGGTCAAAGGAATCACCAGTTCCTGCTACAAATCAAGTCCCCCTCCACCTCTAAAGACTCTGATCATGTTACGTATGGACTGGGGGTCCAGGAAACTGCATTTAACGAGAGCCACAGGCAGTTCTGATAGTGAAGCTGGACAACTGGACTTCAGAAAGCACTGTTGCAGGTTAAAGTCTCTCCCATCCTCCTGTTTTCCTTCATTTTAGAGGCATTCTTAATAATGGCCAGAAGATGGCATGCATAACTCCAAAAATATATAACCAAATATTCTCACATGAATTAAAGAGTTGTAAATCCAAAATATGTGCCTTCAGTTCCCAATGGAGACAACACAAAATGACAAATAAAAGTTTGGGAGAATAAAAAGCAGAAAGACAGCAGACACCACAACTACTATCTCCACCTTGACCACTAACTAACACCTTATGAGATAACACACGTTCTGAGAAATCTTTTTCGTTTTGAAATTGTAGTGTGTAAAAGCACTGATGTACATGTTATTCTGGATTTTTTAAAAAGATACCTGTTGTTTGTTTGATTGGTTGCTTGCTTTTTGAAATCTCTACAACCTAAACTTTTCCTTTGAAAACAGCAGTAATAAACCCTCAAGGCATTTTATGTCAACAGTTCCTATGATGTAATGTTTATTAGGCTCCTCCCCTTGTACTAGATAAACCTCCGAGTTCAAGGCTGTGAAGAAATGATTGTTCAATCATTAGAGAACTTCCTTCTAAGTCTGCCAAAGACAGAAGGGACAGCAGCCTGGGAAGACCAAAATAAAGAGACCTTCCCAAATTGTTCTCTTCTTCCTGGTCCTCCCAGGAGGGAAGGGGGGTGATGATGGGTTCTGTATGCTCTAAAGAGCAAGGCACATACAAGCAGTTACTTTTATCTCATTATATTATAATTCTCTGCTGTTAGCCCCAAACTGCTGGTAGACGTTGTTAGGGGCTACAAAGTGGTCTCACCTCTGCTGTGGCAAATTCACAAAGGGGTGTGTGCCCTTAGTTAAGTCTGGGTGCTGAAGATGACAATGTCAACATCTTCCCTGGGAGCAAGGGAGGTGGTGGCAACAATGATTAGTGAGATCCTCAAGGGACTGAGATAAGGTCTGGACACCAGGGCAGTTGTTCCTTCCCCCACAGTTGAATTGTTTAAATTAGGTGAAAAGTTACTCTGTATAGAACAAAATAAAAATTACTCCTTAACCTAACTAGGTTTCCAAATATTCCAACTTTTGACATAGCTGTTTTGTGAAGGCTGATTGTAGTCATTTTCTTCATAATAGATCATTAAAATAAGATGCACCAAAATCTTGTCCTTTTCTTTACAATGCCAAATACAGCTTTTGTTTTGAGAGGGAAACCTCAATTTTCCCAGTGAAAAATTAAGGAGTTGCTGTAAGAAACTGGAATGTTGGCAAACTGAATTTAAATAAAAAATACAAGTAAAATCAAGGGATGCCTGGGTGGCTCAGGGGTTGAGCATCTATCTGCCTTTGGCCCAGGGTGTGATCCTGGGGACCTGGGATGGAGTCCCACATCGGGCTCCATGCATGGAGCCTGCTTCTCCCTCTGCCTATGCCTCCGCCTCTCTCTCTGTCTCTCATGAATAAATAAAGTCTTTAAAAAATAAATAAATAAAATTAAAAAATTAGAATGACATAACAGACGGGATATTCTGAAAGGGGGACTAAAGAGGAGTAAATGGGAGGTTCTTTACAAAACCAGGCTGGGGGATAGATGATAATTTATCCAGTGTTGCAGCTGTAGTCATACATCAAAGACTAACTGTATATTCTTTAACTTATCTGAACTAAGCGAAGGTAGACCCAGGGACACAATGGAAGCCAAGTGAAATCCCAGCATGGCTGGTTTGCTTCCCGGGAGCCCTTTGAAATCTGGACTAAAAATACTCTTTTCCCTTCTCAAAGACTCTTTCCTTTCCCCAAAACCTTCCTTCCAATTCTGCCTTCATTTTGTCACTTATTTTCTACTCCTGCTCCCATCCAATTGTGCCATCTCACATGTTTGAGATTTATGTTCTTGTCTTTAATTTCTTATTCCAACTCATTTCCTGTATGCCTTTCATTCTTTTCCTTTATTCTGGAAGAATTAAGCTTCCCCTCTTCCATAAGCTTCGTTTCCTATTTCCATAGAGATGACTCTAAAGCTATCTAAAACAGTTACATAAGTATTCTTTTTTATTCTTAATATTTAGTGGAAATTATAGACGTATGTATCTTTACAAGGACAAGATCTTTAATTCTGCCTGGGTTAGAATGCAGCCGGTGCTATATACAGTAGGTGCTCATTGAGAATATCAAGGAGAGTGATCTTACTCAGACCACAGTATCTCCTGAGACCCTTCAGATATTCTATCTTTTGCCACTATAACTATGGCCCATGGGTTAGCAGCATGGGGCACTACCTGGGAGCTAGTTACATCTGCAGGATCTCAAGCCCCACCCATTCTTGTTGAATCAGAAGATTCCCAGGTGATTCATACATGCAGTAATGTTTGAGGAGCACATATTAGAAAACATACAGAAACCTTCGACTTTTTTGCTAAAGGATTGTCAATGTCCAGAATTTCATAATTAAATGCCACTAGCTTAGCGTATCTAAGCAGAGAACTAAAGCCCATCTTGGTGGCTTCAAAGACTTACTGGCATATAATATAACCTACAATCTAAGATTTTCTCTCTTTTCAGACAGAAAAGAGATCAGAACAGGTTAAGTATTTGTGACTGTTGCAGTGGGGGGGTCATGAATAATTGGATATTGTTCTCAATGAAGGGTACTTGTTATTATAGCCCTGTACAAGTGTGCATAAACAATTACATATCTCCTTAGTTTTTATTTGAATGCCTGACTAGTTGGAGAAGCTAGACATGTATAACCAGTTTAGTCTAACAATCAGGTTCAGAAAACAGTATGTAGACTTCCTCCTAATTCCTCTTCTACATGAGGCCTCCTGTGAGCTCAAAAATATGATCTCTTGGAAATTTTGAGCCCAAAATTCTCTTGGTAACTTTTGTGAATCACTTTGCTTGATTCATATATGTATCTCCATATAATGGCTTTTAGTAATAAGGAATGTTTGGAGATGAAAATATTCTGAGCCCATTAAATTGGTAGGTTGCCATCTCTTATAAGGATTTACACTTCTGGTATACCATGTTTTCATTGTTGTTTTTTATATTATTTTTGGCTTAGATTTTGAGTTCCCTATTCATGAAAAATCAAAGTCCTTTAGTTATGATGCTTTGTTATTAGGAGGCACAATGTGAATGCTTGTTATCATCTCCGGTGACATACTTACTAGTGAGTAAAAGGTAGCATTCAGGCCATAATTTAGGTGATTCAGGCTTTACTATCAGGTAACTTGACTGAAAGATTACAGTTTTGAATGACTAAGGAAATGCTCTGCTCTGTTTGTTTCTTGTTTTTTTAAGATTTTATTTATTTATTCATGAGAGACACAGAGAGAGAGGCAGAGACCCAGGCACAGGGAGAAGCAGGCTCCATGCAGGGAGCCCAATGCGGTACTTGATCCCGGGACTCCAGGATCACACCATGAGCCGAAGGCCGAGGTTCAACCACTGAGCCACCCAGGCATCCCTGCTCTGCTCTTTGTGAAAGAATTATTCAAAAATATGATCTCTTGGAAAACACAGAGGGTATTAAAAGTGCAGAGTTTGTATCAACCTTTAAGAAATTCTGTAAAGAACCAAAATTATGATGCTCCTTACAAGGAAACAAAGGAGCTTCCTTATTTACTAATAATCCTCTGTGATAGCCATTGGAGGAGCTGGAAGTGGTAAGTCAGCATTGAAATTCCAATATATAACTCCTTCTTAATCCAGAGAGGGAAAGAAATGAAACAGCATCTTTTTACAATCTTTTTGTCTTCCAAGAGTAAGAAAAGAGATCACAGAACATGAGGTGTTAGAGACATGACATGAGGCCTTCTTGGAGAGCTTCAAGATATCCCTGCTTTAAGAGAAGAACCAGCTAATTAGTGGGATGCCAGGACATCATGCCAAGAAAGAAGGACTCTCAATCAGTGCACATTGCAGGAGAGCTAAAAGGTTCTCGGCAGCCCCACTAAAAGCAATTTTCCTGGAAGCATAGACAATACAGACATGAATTTTAAAGGATATTAGTATTTACTAATCCTGGTATTTCTGGTGCCTTATGTGGCGAATAGTGGGTACTTGATGAATAAGTAAAAGACTCGAGGATCATAGTAGATGCAAGAGAATCAAAATTTGGGGTTTTCTCCCTCTGAAATTAGAAAGGTGAAAGTTAAGGAAAATAGTACTGTTTTACAACTAAATAGCAGTTTTTAGTAAGGATACTTAAAGTGTCTGCACGTTCATTTTATTTTTTTTCGACTTTATTTTTCCATGTTTATGTCTAGAAATATTTTAAATGGTTAAATACACATACTACATATGTTTTATGTTCAGAGAAAAACATATTGATACTGATGGGGTACTTACTGATAGTAACATAAAATGTTAACAATGGTTATCCTGCAGGAGGTAGAAGGAGTGATTCTTTGAGAATCAGGGAAGGCTCTCACTTACTGCATTATCCACATCTGCTGAATATTATGTACAAATATGACTTTCAAATTTTTTTTTTACATTTTATTTAAGTAATCTACTACACCCAACGTGGGGCTCAAACTCATGACCTCAAGATCAAGAGTCACACGCTCTTCTGACTGAGCCAGCCAGGGGCCCCCAAATATGACTTCTTATTGGAAAGGAGCCTCCACTCCCCTGCTTCGTGTTTATTTAAAGAGATTATACTAATACTCCTTGCATCTCTCCCTCTCCTACAGGCTCCTTCCCAGGTATTATCTGATAACTGAATTAGAAAAAGAAACTGAGGGCAGTCCAGGTGGCTCAGGGGTTTAGCGCTGCCTTCGGCCCAGGGCGTGATCCTGGAGACCCAGGATGGAGTCCCACGTCGTGCTCCCTGCAGGGAGCCTGCTTCTCCCTCTGCCTGTGTCTCTACCTCTCTCTCTCCTCTCTGTGTCTCTCATGAATAAATAAATAAAATCTTGAAAAAAAAAAAAAAAGAACAAGAAACTGAGGCAGTTCACAAGCCCCTACCCAGTCTTTTCAGACCCAGTCTGTCAATCAGAAGCATGCATTTCTTTATTGTCTCTGCTGCCTATAGCACCCTGCTTTACCGCCTTCCCCCTACAAACAGAAGGAAAAACCATACAGGAGAGCAAGGATTTTTGCCTCTTTCATTCCCTGCTGTGTCTCCAGCATCTAGAACATGTCAGCACTCAGAGAGTGCTCACTAAATAAACACTTTTTGAATAAGTCAATAAATTCCCATGTGGTGAGGTGCCTGCCCTGCCCAGAGAAGCCGCCAGTTGTCCAGCAGTGCTGAAGGCTGGGCCCACTAACCCAATTCAGAGATGAGGTTGTCAAGTCCACTATGGCTGCACCAAGCCTTGTGTGCACTCATCCCGTTGTTGCTTAGCATGACAGCTGGCATGTGATACCAACCCGCTGACCACTGAGTTCAACTCTTACTTGCTCCAAGTTCAAGAAGAAAGATAGCATTTGTTAGATACATTCCAATCATGGTATTTTTGTCATTAAAACTTTTGATTTGAAACAGACTTGTTTTATTAGAGCTGTGTTACTTTTTAAAAGCAATGTTAACTAGGTCATGTGCTTCTACCACTCTCTACCGTGTATGAATAACCACACATGCATGTGCAACTAAATATACTCATTACTAAATGCACCGTCGAAAGGGGGCCATTGAGGAATGAGAGCATTGCAGCCTTCTCACTCACCTCTCCTAGCTCTCAACAGGAGGTGTCTCCAGTGACCATCCAATATGACTTTTTCTCTCAGAATATCCACGGCCCCATAAAATGTCTCTGCCCTGAGAAAGCAGGTATGAAAGGATACTCGGTTGACAGAAAGGAACACTGAGCTCCACCTAAAAGGCCGGCATACTTTTGCTTTTTCTGTGCTCTCACGAAGTCAATGACCATCCAGTTTATATTTCAGAGGATCACAGACCTACCCCACATGAATCTCTGTGAGGCCACTTGCGCTATCCTTGCTGCAATTCCTATGTACCTACCCCCTGAAGACCAATGAGAGACATAATTCAGCTTCTCTAGGCCTTTTACAAACACATCACAAATTGGGTTGCAGAAGTCTGGGGCCAGCTGCGGGAACAGCTTGCTTATAGATAACCAGTTCCACAGAATGCCTTGCAAAACTATATCCACTAAGTGACCAAACATACACATGCTTATTCATTTAGGCTACTGCTGACCTCAAAGATTGTTCAGAGACTTAAAACGAGACAGAGAGGGTGGGGCACAGACGCTTTCGAAGATAGTTTGGAAGTTTCTTACAAAACCAAACATCTTTTTACCAAATGATCCAGCAATTGAGCTCCTTGATATTTGCTCAAAGGAGCTAAAAACTTACATCCACACAAAAATCCGCACAAAGATGTTTATGGCGGTTTTACTCGCAATTTCCAAAACTCTGAATCAATCAAGATGCCCTTCTGCTGTAAGCGAGTGGATAAATAAACTGTGGCATACCCAGGCAAAAGAATATTACTTGGCTAAAAAGAAATGAACTATAAAGCCAAGAAAAGCCATGGAGGAAACTGAAATACATATTACGTAAAAGAAGCCACTCTGAAAAGATTACATATCATATGATTCCAGCTATACGATATTCTGGAAAAGGCAAAATTATGGAGACAGTAAAAGACCAGTGGTTACTACGTGTGGGGATCATGAATGGACATGTGTAGCATACATGATTTTTAGAGTAGTGAAACCATTCTGTATGATACTATAAATGATGGATATATGCCATAATACATTTGTCCAAATCTACAGAATGTATATCAATAATGAACTGTAAATAAACTGTGGATTCCGAGTGGCTATGTACATTTATCAGTTGTAATCAATTTACTATTCTTGTGAGGGATTTTGGTAATGGGTGAATTATACATGTGTTGGGCAAGGATACATGGGAAATCTCTGTATCTTCCCCTTAATTTGGCTATGAACCTGAAACTGTTCTAAAAGTTTAAGTAAGGAAGGAAGGAAAGAAAGAAAAAAGGAAGGAAGGAAGGAAGGAAGGAAGGAAGGAAGGAAGGAAGGAAGGAAGGAAGGAAGGAAGGAAGGAAGGAAATAGAGAAGAGCAGATCATATTCTTCAAGAAAAAAAAAGTGAAAGAGGCACATTCCTGTCAGGAAATTATTGGCACTATTTTCCCTTCTACTTAGCATTCTAAGGCAGCAGGGCCATATGCTTGCAAATAATGTTAAACCAATCAACATATGTTAAGATGAAGGAATGGATGTGCTGAAATGGGGAAGGAAGGGGCGCTGAATATACCTCCTTCCTTTCCCTGCTGGTTCAGAACACTGCTGCCTTCTTGCCAGATCCTCATACACAGGTTAGATTCATACCCTTCCCCAATCTTAAAGTCTAGAAACACATCTTCCAGCAAAACCTTAAATAGCAACAAAATAACTCTATACTCAAACAACCTGGAAATGGTATAGAATTCATTTTAAGTTGAATATTGGCTGAACATTAAAATCAATATTTTAAAGGCCCAGAATAATTTTATCAACACTTAGCTATAACTTGAGAGTCATTAGTGTCTTAAATTCTTACAATTTCAGAGACTACAGAAGCAATACAGCCTAGCAATATATTTCAATCAATACAAGGCACTTAACACCAGGTAGGGTCAATACATTTTTAAGAGATTCATAAAAATGTCTGAGTTGCCTGCTAAAGCAGAGGAGGAAACAAAGCAAGGGAAAAAAACAAAAAAAAGACAAAAATCAAACTGCAAAACAAAACCAGAACTCCAGTCACTTGATATGCTTTTAGATAGCTGACCTCACCCCAGATTCCTATGGGATTTCTTACTTGATCTAATTTCCTACTGTAAAGGGTTAAGGGAGATATCCATTTGTTATCTATGCCCCTGAGTGTCTTTTACATATTCTTCCCTTGGAGCTCAGAAGACAAGTCACAAAGTTTGTTTTCCCTCAGAGACAAGACTGTCAACTAGGCCAACTTCCTGAGGAGACAATTATTTTCAACTTGCTGGTAAACATGTAAAGGGAGACTTACATTTTTGTTTGTTTGTTTGCTATGAGGAGACACCTAAGATTGCACGAAACTGCCTTAGATTCCAAACTCAAGACTAGACTTGGCAGGAATCTGCCCAGTTCCCTGCTTACTAACCATCTGGCATCAGGATGTATCATTAACCAAGCGTTATTTACTAAGGCATTGTTCTAAGTGCTTTGCTTGGATTAACCCACTTCACCCTCAAAAAAAATAAAGAAAGAAAGAGAGAAAAAAAAAAAAAAAACTTGAGATGGAAGCCTATAAGATGAGGTAACAAAGAAATAAGTAACATGCTGAAGATCACAGAGATGTTCAAATAAAGAATTGAGATTAAACTCAGTTAGTGCTGTTGCTAAAGCCTAGACTCTCAACCATTTCATTGGTGATTTGTTTTTTTATTTTTTTTTTTAAGGGGAGGAGAAGCAGAGGGAGAGGGAGAGAGATACAGAATCTTAAGCAAGTTCTATACCCAGCACAGAGCCCAACACAGGGCTCAAGCTCACAACCCTGAGATCATAACCTGAGATGAAATCAGGAGTAGGACACTTAACAGATTGAGCCACCCAGGCACCCCTATTGGTGGTTTTTAAATTTTTAAATATGATCTATTACAAGAATTATTATTATTATTATATATAATATTATATATAATATATTATATATAATATTATATATAATATATATTATATATTATTATATATATAATTAAAACCAACATTTTATTAAATTATTCTTACTCTTACTTTATGCAATTGATATGTTCTATTATATTTTATTTTTTAGAATGGCTAATCACTCCCAACCAAACTGATTTCAGGATCCACTGACAGTCAAAACCTGAAAGTTGAAAAACAGGGCACTACATTTCTTTTTTCCACCATAGGAATTTTGTGAGAATTACATAGGCTGATGTGTGCAGAACATTAATTACAAGGCCTAGTACATACTGTGTGCTCAATACGTGGTAGTAATTACTATTAAGCTTGTAAACTAGCTGTAATTATGGGAGGTAGAGACATGAAGGGGAAAACCATGACTGGGCTGTAGATGAATCTTACTGCCAGTTAGTATCCATCCCCGGCAGTGAGATAGGGAATTTCCCCAACATTTTTAACGTGTACTGTAATAGAAATCCACATTCAGCAAGGGAGCTGACTGGTGGCTTCCTCTTCTCCACTAGAAAGAGCAATTTACAAATTGCTATGCCTCTCTGCTGGAACCCTCAGTAAACCCAACTCATTGATCTATGTTTATATCCAACACCATTTTATCTAACGTTATTTTGGACACTACGAGCTATTCAAAATTAGTCTTCATAAAGGAGTCCAGCTGAGGAAATGCATTCATTTCCTACTGATGTTTTATAAATTACCACCAACTTAGTGGCTTCAAGCAACATAAATTGATTGTCTTCCAATTCTAGAGGTCAGAAGTCTGAACTCGTCTCATGATGCTAAAAGCAAGGTGTTGGCAGGGATACCAACCTCTGGAATACCTCTGGAGTATCTAGGGAAGAATCTATTTCCGTACATTTCCGGCTCCTTTTTAGAGGCCATCTGTGTTCCTTGGCTTCTGGCTCCTGGCTTCTTCCTTCCCCTACAAAGCCTACAACAGCAAGTTGAAATGTCACATCGAATAACTCTAACTTTGACAATGACTTGTCATCTCATCTCGTTCTCTGAATCCTCCGTCTTCTTCTACCTTTTAAGGACTCTAGTGATTACATTGGGTCTACCTGAATAATCCTTACCTCCTATAAGGTAACCTTAAGGAGACAAATCACCTACAAGAAGAAATAACAACAATAACACTTAACATTTATTGAGCATTTACTAAGCATTGTTCTGAGTGTTTTATTTGCCTTGACTTATTTCCTTATAGAGAAACCAAGGCTCCAAGAGATAATGCAAATTGCCCAAAATTGTACAGATCATGTCAAACCCCGATCTGCCTGGCTTCAAAATCATGCTTTCAATCCCTTCACTACATATAGATAAATATTAAATGTGTATACTTTTAGTGCTTTGCAGCTCCTCCGCATCATGAACTCCTTTTACTCTTTTCCCCTGGGGATCTCAGTTTGAAAGATTTTGTATATCAAATGTTTTTCTTCATTAATCAAAGATGAATTTCTAATTGTAACGTCTGGTGGCTTCGAGCTAATCTCTGCCTCTCTTTAGATTTATATAGTTCCAACCAAAATAATGAAACATAACACTTTAATATGTTTTGGTATCATTTTGGAATACTGAAAACAGAAACTCAAATAACCCCCTTTGTAGATGCCCAGGGATTCAGAAAAGAAGGAAATCAATGGGGATGGAGAAGAGCGGTCAGAAAAAAAATGGGGTCTGACTTCAGTCTCGAAGAAGTAGATATTTCAGATAGACCTGAGAACAAAGAACATGAATAACGTCTAGGAAATGGGAAAAAAAGTATACGTAAAAGATGAGATGTAGGTACCTTGTGAGGGAGAACTGGAAAAAAGAGAGTAAGAAGAATAAATAAAGCATTGAGGCTTGGAAAGAGATAAATAAGGTTAAATTTAACCAGGCAGGAAAATGTAGAGGCTGGAAATTTTCTGAGCAGGAGTTCTTAACCAAGTAGAGCAAAGAGCAAGAAGGAAGGAAGGAACTGGCTATTGTAATTTGCTTTCCATGAGGGATATTGGGTGGCTGGGAGATATGGAAGGGGTGGGGACTAACTTTTCACTATATCCCCCTTTGATTCTCCTAAATGTGATGCAATACACAGGTATTAGTAAGATATAGATACATATGTCATAAATACATCATATATATCTGAAATATATTGATACGCATATATAAGATTATCTTCACAGACTCAAAGTGCCATATAGTAAAACTAGGTATCTACTCTTAGTATACTTAAGGGCTCAAGATACACCACTCTGTCATTCTGCTCAACCCTGCCCCTAAGTAAAACTACTTCACTGATATTCTCATTGGCTTAAAAAACTTTTCCTTCGGTCACTTGTTTACCTACCTCATTCTAAGCATCAACTCAAGGTTGGGCTAGTGCCCAGGTATTTGGCATTTACTTTTATATGTTTACCCAAATTTGAATGAAAACCTACTTCAGAAATGACTGAGAAATCTCACAGTATCCTGTCATTTACCCCCAGGATCCATGATCAGTAATAGAGTCACAAGGCCTACACATTCTGACCTGCCCGGAGTCCAGGCTCAGACGCCTGCCAACTGGCCTCATCCTCACACCCCATGCTGCAATTCATCACCAGTGGATTGGCATCAATATTCATATTCTAAATCAATATGCAACTTAAAGGGATTTTTTAAATCTCACGGATCAACAGATATCCTGCTGTTATCTTGTTTTTAAGAGTTAACTAATGAAAAAACTACACCAATGGGGCACATGGGTGGTTCAGTTGGTTAAATGTCTGCCTTTGGCTCAGATCATGATCCCAGGGTCCTGGGATCTGCCTCTATCAGGCTCCTTGTCCAGCGGGTGGGGGGAGTCTGTTTCTCCCTTTCCCTCTGCCCCTTGGCCCACTTGTGCTCTCTCTTTCTCTCTCTCAAATAAATAAAATCTTAAAAAAAAAAAAAAAAAAAGGAAAGAAAGAACTCCATCACTATTTTGTGCAAAGATGTTGAAACTTTGCACTGCTTAATAATCCATGCTTTATTTATAGTATTAGAAAGCTCAACAGTCAAAGCAATACCCTATAATGCCGGGGCAGCCAACCTGTTGCATTAGTGCTAGTGAAGTAAGTGAGGCATATGAGGGCTCTGAAATTCTTTAAATGTTTTGACATTTACACAAAGATTTGCATTAGAAAACAATCCCTTGGGGGCACCTGGGTGGCTTAGTCAGTGGATGTTCACCTCTTGATTTCAGCTCAAGTCATGACCTCAGGATTGTGGGATTGAGCCCCACATGGGGCTCCACGCTGGGCATGGAGCCTCTCTCTCCCTCTGCCTCTGCCCCTCCCTCCTTCTCTCTCTCTCTAATTAAAAAAAAACAAAAAACAAAAACCAAAAGAAAAAACAATTCCTTAATCAGGTTGTGACTTACCTACATTCAAAGCCATAGTATTAAGCCCTTGCTGAGAGCTTGGCTGCTACATATGCAATTACATAAACAAACAAGTTACAGCAGGCATAGAAGATATAATAAACCAAAACTTACTGACATAGCTAGATCCTAAAAGCCAGTTTGGCTACCTTTTGCACATTTTGCCAACTTCCACGTGTAAGAATACATGCTTTATTATATGAAGGAAAGTATTACATCAATTACCTGATCCCTCTGCTTTATGTTACTTAGTGGAGAAATCTTTATTGAGCTCCGCACAGATGAGTAATTTTAGAAACTACATTTACGGAAAACATCCAAGGGCAAATAATTGCTAAGCCTCTAAAAACTGTTGTCTCTTCTCTTGGAACTCCTGGAAAGCAGGAAATATCCTGTGTTTTTCCTTGTGCCTCGTACAGTGCTTACCCTCAAATGACACTACGCTAGAATAAAGAAAATCTTAAAACAGAGCCTTGATTCAAAGCTGAAATTAATGAATGTGTCTCAATTCATGAAACACTTTCACATCTGTTATTTCATTCACTCTTCTCATAACCCCTATGAGTAACAACAGCAAATTTCAATAAAAATATGCAATGTGGGTACTAAACTGGAGACTAAACTTGAAACCAAGCACAATGTTATTTGTCTTTATATGTGGTTAAGGCCAGGCACACATTATGCGGACTTAGAGCCCTTGGCCATCCACCCAAAAAAATATAAAGACATTACAAACTCATATTGTGGAACTCAACTCCTAAAACATTTTATTGCCCCAAAGTGTAGTAGAGTACAGACTTGACTCACTATGGCTTTTGCTCCCTTGTATCATGCAGGCTTATAAGTGGTCCTTAAAGACGTGATTTTCATTCTCAGACCTTGCAGTCCTCTCCAAATGTACCCAAAAGTTTCTGGGAACAATGTTTCTCCTATCTGTAATATCAAAAATGGTCCCTTTCTTTGAACTGCACCTTCAGACCACTTCTTTCCATGTTTTCCCAACCATTTATACTCTACAAAATAATAGTGATACATCATTATTTGTCAAGCAACCTCCATGCTTTAGAATGAAAATTACTGAATCTTCTTAAGTATTTCCATTAAATATTTGTACGTTTATACATACATACGTTCGGCTATGACTCCAACCCAAGCCTTAATAACTGAGGTATCTCAGGCACTTAGTTCAGATGTGCCATTTGAGTACTCAGTAGTATACACTAAATATACACAATGCATTTATTCTGCAGAGCCCATCAACTAATAACAAAGAAAATATGAATAAAGATGCAAATTTATGATATTTGGCTCTTTTATATTTGTAGGTCCTAGCTTAATGATAACTCTAGGATATATATCAAAGAATTAATGAACAAGAGTTCTCTAAGGCAATGAACTTGAGTTAGACTACCTGGTTAACCCAGTTCTATTAACCTTCTACTTGTAATACTTGAGGCCAGGAGCTCTACTAGGCTCAGTTTTTCCACTTCTAAACTGGAAATTATTGAGTAAAACATTTACCACCACTCCCCCCCGCCCCCAAATCCAGTATTCACTTCCAGGAGAAGAGTTCTTTCACTGGAATAACATATCTGGCCTCTTGCTGTACCATCTATTCCCAGTACTGCTTCCTAGAGGAATAAGAGCATCTTGCCTGACTAGTGAGTTTAGGAACATAGTAGCTTATCCTCTTTCTCTTCCTTTTCTCTTTGGGATCTTCCTGCCTTTAGAGAGAAAACACTCACCTTACTTCTACTGTAATACTGCCTACGTGTTCTTCTTATGATTAAGTGGGAATAAGATTAGCAAGTACATTTGCCCAATATCTCTAAATCATGTTCTCCAAACTTAATATAAAATAGGATTTTTGGTCTCCATCTCCACTGCTCTTTTGCTTGCTTCTCAGTTGGCCCTGATCTTTGAATAAAGAATATCATTTATTAGGCCCATCATAACTCAACAGGGATAATAGTTACAACATAAGATTATCACATGATACTGTATTTTGTAGACTGTAAAACATTTTTTTATGTATAAGGAGGCACTACTGCTATTTTAACTCATCTATTTTTTTCACAGCAAATTTTTAAGGAGATTCATTTAGTCACTCAATGGGATGACAGAGCTTTGATTACATCTGCTAGAGGAATAAACATAAATTAATATCGAATTATGCTTGAAATAAAATATCTTCCATCCAGTGTTTTCAGTTGTACCTGGTTTATTTTTAATATTTAATAAAATTTTAATTTTCTAAATAGGTGATAGAAAATACTACTGCACTGGATACAGTCTAGTGTTTAGATAATCGTTGGAATACCGGCTGCAAAGACTTTTTAAAATCTGGTACTTTTCTCATAGCTTTACCTCCGGGAACTATAAGGATCTTCAAATGTGAACTTATAACTTTGAATAGACAAAATCCAGAAATGAGCACACCAGATAATCCTGCCTGCTCTTAACCAAAGAATTGCAACCTCTGACTAGCTACACCCACATCCTTCCACAGCTTAAAGTGATAGTAGGTTAAGTTATTATCACTCTCATTCATTGTTTTAGACTCTGGTGAACAAAACAGACATGGCCCTTGTCTTCACAGAGCTCACATTTGAAACAAGAGCATGGCCACATACTGTACTTGTGTGAGCATAGAACAATGTATGAGGAAGTGGAATCACTGTTGTATATCTAACACTAACTAATGTAACACTGTGTGTGGACTATACTCAAAATAATGTTTTAAGAAAGAGCATGGCTACATAAGTTTTCAAATATTTCACTTTTCAATATTTCACAAGCCAGCCTCAATAGTCATTTTACAAAGCTGATAATTCTCATTTAAACTAAAACTGGCAAGGCCCCAATGCTTCCTTTTGAAAAAAAGGAAACAAATATTTGTTGGATATAATCTTATATACATAATCCTGTTTAACTCTCATAAGACCTTTAAGAAAGGTATTATTATTAATTATTATTATTATTACCATTTAATAGATGAAGAAAAGAAGGCTCATTGAAATTACATGTTACCAAAGAGATCATGCACATTGGTTAATAAAGAAGGAGACTTTTAATTTATAGCCATGGGATTCCATATTTTTTCTGCTAAAATGGATCAGTTAATGTCAATTATATCCCAAGTCAAAATTGTTGTTATAATGAGAAAGATTTTTAAAGGACAAAAATGGTGAATATAGACTTTGTCATCACCTTTGTAGGCAGCAGTGTAGAGTTTATTTATCTCTGTGTTCCTCACATCCTAGACATTCAATAAATGTTGGGTTAAATTGTTAATATGTAAAAGAAAAAAGCAAATTATATTCAATAGATTAGTTCCATAAATTTTAAGTTATTCTTAACAGTAAGCTATTATTAAAGAGATACATTGACATTTTCCAATTACTAGATTGAACTGCTTTAAAAGATATTCTTGCTCACATGTAACTCTTCATATGACAGCATATTGAGCTTTATCAAATCATTCTCATTCCATCTCTCAGAAGTCTAAATACCACTTTGTGAGAGCAGTTGAACAGATTCAGGATGCAGCAATACAATTTTCTTGGTTCAGATCATGTCTCTGCCACTTAATAGCTATGAGACCTCACACAAGTAATTAATATCTCTGTACTTCAGTTTCTACATCTGCAAAATGAGAATGACAACAGCATCTAATACTGTTGTATTAAATGAGTTATTATATGTAAATTGTTTAGAAGAGTGTCTAACTCATAGCAAACATTAAATAAATGTTCTGTTACAGCTATTGTTGTTGTTTTAGAAATACAGTAGCTGATGTCCATATCCACATAAGCCACAAAGAAGATGAGAGATGAGACTGGAAATTATGACCAACCAGAATCTCTTCCTCCAGAGTTCTGGGCTCTGAAACAGCACCAGCACCATAGACAAGTCACTAGAGAAGTCAGACGAGCCAGCTCTCTGAGATGCAGATAGTGAGGACCCTGGCTGGGTAATAACTTCTCTATGAACTTATCAAGGTCCTCTAGACAAAGACCACCAGGAGCACATCTACAGTTCTATAGAGCTGGGTTTATTAACTCAATGCAAGGAGAAGAAATGTATACCATGGGAAACCAATGGAGTATCTCATTAACAGTATGTTAGAAAAAACTTAGTGCAGGATTTGGCCCTGTGTTAGGTTATTTGGGGGAGCATTCAAGGAAACAGAAATCTCTCCCACACTGGATACTGTCTGGAAGGAGGAGTAATTCTTTGATTAAGTATCTTAATAATTCTTATCTGTGAGAGGAATGAAGCTGAGCTAAAATAATTGGTAAAAAAAAAAAAAAACAAGTAGCAGTCACTCATTATTAGCCAGGAAAGGGGGATGTTTACTCTCTTTTCTGGTTTGGACAATGTTCTTACTTCCGTTTGCTCAGACATGATCATGTTTGTCTTGCTCTATAGTCACAAAGCAGTCTTGTGTGAGGTTGATGTTAAACAAAAGTACTTATGCTCAACATGAGAATTTTACAGATTCACTGTGTCTGGCCAGCTCCCTGCTAATAAATAGAGGCTGCCTTTCTCTTTCTCAAACTAGATGAAAATATTTTGCTTAAAGGACAGGACTGACCAGGAAAAGAACTACTGTTATTAGACGTATTAACAGGTTTATAGTTTATAAAGTCCTTTTCTATTCATTGTATAACTTGATAAGCAGGCTAGAGGCCCCCCACATGGCACAACTGTAGGGGTCCAATTCATAACTCATTCCATGTGACTGGCACCTCCCCAATGTGAAGAGTATCTTTTAGAATTGTGCAATCACACTGTCCTATTCGTTCTTACAATTATGAAAACTGAGTCAGGGAAGCTTCTTGAGTTTCTTTATTTCCCAATAAACTAGAGAGTTCTCTCGGGCAACCTCCTCAACTGCTGACATCAATCCTTGATTCAGTCATAGTTTCCATATCCAGACAATTTTTTCAGCCTGCTCTGTTATAACCTAGACTATACTGGTTGCCAAATAAGAAAAGCTCCACCTTCTTTGACAACTTTGTCCTTGCTTTCCCAAAACAGGATGCTGAAAAAGGTTACTGAACTTACAACAAACCACATTCACTTCCTAGAAAAAAAAAAGTGTGTGTTGCCCAAAAAGTTAATACACTACAGTATATGTTGCTTGCAATGTCAGAGTGGCAGATTAAAAGAAATAAAATGAATTTGAATTCTGAATAAATTTTAAAAAGCAGAATATCCTTCTAAATTCAGAGGCTGAAATTTTTAAATGCAAACTGAGTGGCTAATAACATAGGTTTCCACAGTCTTGGAAACCTGCCAAGTAAAATGTCAAAGGAAAATGGAATTTCCCAAAGAAATGGAAACATCCATTAATAGTGAATTTTGCATCCAGCATTGTCTTTTTAAAGCTAGGAAATTCCCTCTTGCTTCTAAATTTCTCTCCTAAAACATTACATAAAGTGAAACCGAAAATGGAATACTCTACCGATACATTAGGCAATTCCCGGAAAGACTATGGGCTCTGATTCAGATTTGTTCAGGAAATTCTATCACAGTAATTCACAAACTCTGACTCTGGGCAATTCATCTAACCTCTTTTTCATTAAGTTACCATGCATACTTCTCTACGACCTGAGAATACCTGGACTTCCCTATCAGAACATTTATCACATTCTATGTTCAGATTTCTATCCCACTTGAAACAAAAAAAAGAAAAGGCACTTAGAAGACAGGGACCGTGTGCATTTTGTTGTCTTTGTACTTCTAGGACCTAGAGTTATGACACATAAAGTATTTGCTAAATGTATTTGTTGCCTGAGGGGAAATGGCCTGGAGATCTGGAGAATTTGGGAAGGTTTACTTTTCTTTCACATAACTTTTCATAACTTTGAATATTCTAATGTGCCAATTTGGTACACATATTTCTTCTTAATTAAAAATAATATTTCCATGAAAAGGAGAAAATGTTTCTACCAATAAATATTTGGAAAAGGAATAGTAGTCACTCAGTAAGTACTGTTTAGTCGACTGTCTGGTTTAAGCATGGGATCAAAGTAGGTGATTTTAAGACAAATTTTCTCTGTCTTCTTCTACGTAGTAAACCATATGTATAATTTGAGGACCAAGTGTAAATTTATCTGGCTATAATTTTCTTTTCCTATTAAAAAGTAATAGAACAGCCAGTTCTATCTTAAATCTAGAACACTGGGGATCCCTGGGTGGCTCAGCGGTTTAGCACCTGCCTTTGGCCCAGGGCGCAATCCTGGAGTCCCGGGATCGAGTCCCACGTCAGGCTCCCAGCATGGACCCTGCTTCTCACTCCTCCTGTGTCTCTGCCTCTCTCTCTCTGTCTATGATAAATAAATAAATAAATCTTATTTTTTTTTTAATAAATAAATCTTAAAAAAAAAAAAAATCCAGAACATTCCAGTTTGCGGCTAGATAGATGGAGGAGGACAGTGAGGGAGAAGAACTCTTGGACCTTTTGCCTAGCCTATCAGTCAGCTAATCAGAGTTTTAAAATATAGTACCACTTTTCCTTCTTTTGCCACCATTCTTTGTACATATGGCTCTATCAGGGCACCTCATAGAACAAGATGGCTGGGGACTGAGGCATGATATATCTACTCCTCAGTCCCTTGTCCAAATGCTATGAAATAGCACCAAAATCTCTAACTCCACCCACTAGTAATTTATACTCATTAGCAAATAACTTTCCCTGCATGGAATAATTCCAAAGGCTTCGGCTGCTGATCATCTTATTCTAAACGACCACAATAAATCCTAAATCCTATAGTCTTTCTAAAGGACTTCTGTTTCTTTAACCACTTAACTCAGATGATGCTGATGTGGAAAGATTTGAGTCAAATTTACATACTAATTGAATGTTTTCTGCCAAATTATGCTTTATATTTTCACTTTTAAGAATTTAGCAAAAATAGGCACCTTGTTGGCTCAGTTGGGTAAGCATCTGCCTTCGGCTCAGGTCATGATCCTGGGGTCCCAGGATCAACCCCTGCATCAGGCTCTGTGCTCAGTCGGGAGTCTGCTTCTTCCTCTGGTCCTCTCCAACTCCCCTTCCCCTCCACCTTATGCTCTCTTTCTCTCTAATAAATAAAACCTTTAAAAAATAAATAACAAAGAGTAAAATAAATTTTTTTAGATTTATTTATTTATTCATGAGAGACAGAGAGAGACAGGCAGAAACATAGGCAGAGGGAGAAGCAAGATCCTCAAGGGGAGCCCAAGGTGGGACTCGATCCCAGGACCCCCAGGATCATGACCTGAGCCAAAGGCAGATGCTCAACAACTGAGCCACCCAGGTGCCCCTAAAATAAAATAAATCTTAACAATATGATTTGTTTCAAAGAGCAAATAAAACAAACAATTTTCCCAGGATATAATCTAAAATGTAAAAAAAACCAAAAACATGCTAAAGCTTTAATGTCTAAGTGAAAAATATTTTCTATATACTAATTTTATAGTTAACTAATGAAGAGGGGTCTCTAGTAGTCAGCTCTAGATTCTGAACTTATTTTGTTCTGGTCCACATTTTTGTTGAATTGAAAACATAGAAGAGAATGAATGTAGCATCTACTGAGGGTATGCCTCATATTCACCATTTTATAAGCATTATCTTACTTCATATATATAAAATCTGTTGCAGAAATAATTTCACAAAGGGAGAGAATAAGCCTTAAAGAATTTAAACAGGCTGCCCAATGTTACACAGTTCATAAATAAAGAAGCAGAGAACTGAAGTCAGACATGTATAATCCCAAACATCACATTTCTGGAATAGCCAATACAGCAAAGTACACATTTAAGAGAATAATGGAAGGCTAGAGGAATGGACCTACAAAGAATACAGTAAAACTAAAAAAAAAAAAATATATATATATATATATACAGTAAAACTTAAGAATAAAGGAATAAAGTAAATAATTAAACATGAATCTACAAATGCAATATTACTATATACTTATTAGACAACTAAAATTTAAAAAAATAGTGAAAACACTGACTGCTGGTAAGGATTCGAAAAACTGGAATCCCTCCTCTCTCAGAATGTAAAATGGCACAGTTACGTAGAAAATAGTATGGCAGTTTCTTAAAATAAATAAATAAATAAATAAATAAAACTCAGAAATAGGGGCAGTCAGGTGGCTCAGTGGGTTGAGTCCAACTCTTGATTTCAGCTCAGGTCATGATCTCAGGATCCTAGGATGGAACCCCACCTTGGGCTCAGCAGAGAGTCTGCTTGGGATTCTCTCTCTCCCCATCCTTCAACCCCTCCACACTGTGCTCTTTCTCTCTCTCTCTTTAAAATAAAAACAAAACAGAAAACCTCATATATAAAAATGTATGTCCACACAAAGACCTGTACATCATTATTGGTAGCAGCTTACTTTATAATAGCTAAAACCTGGAAACAACTAAAATGTTCCTCAACAGGTGAATGGTTAACTCTGGTTTACCAATACCACCGAATACTGTTAAGCAATTAAAAAAAAAAATCAATTACTGATGATACAAGAAACAACTGGATGGATCTGAAGGGCATTATGGTGATTAACAAAGCCAATCTCAAAATATCACATACATATCACTAACATGACATTTGCGAAATGACAAAATTACAGATATGGAAAGCAGATTAGTGGTTACCGGGCTTTGACAATAGAAGTGAGTGGAGCAGGGCGGCGGGGCGGGGGGGAGATCTTTGTGGTGATGGGATAGTTCTGTATTTTGACAGAGGTGGTGATAGACAAATCTAGGCATAGGATAAAATAATTTGGAGCAATATACACACATTGGATGAATGTTAAATTGCTAGTTTTGGTATTAATTATGTAAGATGTAACCACTGGGGGAAACCTGGTGAAGGATACTGGGGCCTCTCTGTATTATCTTTGCAAATCCATATGGATCTATTATTATTTATTATTAGTATCCAAATAAAAAAAGTTTATAAAACTTGCACCTGGGGAATTTATTTTAGTTTCCTGGAGCTGACATACCATGAACTTGGTAGCTCAAACTATAGAAATGTACTTTCTCACATTTCTGGAGGCTAGAAGTCTGAAATCAAGACGTTAACAGAATTGGTTCTTTCTGGGGGCTGAGAGAGAATTTGTTGTATGACTCTCTTCTAGCCTCTGGGAGCCTTGGGCATTCCTTGGCTTGTAGATAGTTTTCTTCCCGCGTTGTCACAATATCTTCATTTTATGTATGCCTGTCTGTGTCACAATTTCCTTATAAGGATACTAGTCACTGGATTAGGCCCCATCCTAATTATCTCATCTTAATTTGAGGCAAAGACCTATTTCCAAATATGGTTAAATTGACAGGTAATGAGGTTTAAGACTCAACATCTTTTTAGGTATACCGCTGAGCCACCAGGGCTGCCCCTTTTTTCTAATTGAAGAAATATTAGAGATTTCAACCTACTACTTAATAAAATAGCACCTGTGGTATAAATAACCTTAATTCTCAGTAAATGGAAAAACAAACCTTACTGTGATTTTACAGAATTTTGAAATGATGAATTCAACATACAAAGGTGATAATTATTTTTTCACCTAATTTGTATAACTATTCCATTTTTTTCTCATTTAGTTGATATAATTCAGTATCAATATTCTTTAAGTTTTCTGTCTTTAGCTAATTAATTCTGAGAATTAAACAATACATATATGACTAAGAATACATTTTTTTAAGATTTTATTTATTTACTAATGAGAGACACAGAGAGAGAGGCAGAGACACAGGGAGAGGGAGAAGCAGGCTCCCTGTGGGGTGCCTGATGCGGGACTCGATCCTGGAACCCTGAGATCATGACCTAAGCTAAAGGCAGAGGCTCAACCACTGGCTCAGCCACCCAAGTGCCCCAGGAATACATTTTTTACACTGTGTAATGGTGAACACTATCATGAAAGCTAAAGGTCTGAGGTTGGGATAAAAAAAAATGAATCAAAAAAAAAAATGAATCAACTATTTAGAAGCTTTGCAATAAAAAGAACATTAGCATTTAAATGAGTTTAGAAGCACTGAACTCCAGTAATCAGCAGGCCAGCATTGTACCATCTATCTCAAAAGAAAATGAAAGCAACTGTGTGGACGAACAGCACTCTTACTGTCTGCAGGGAAAAAAAAAAAACAAAAAACTGGTACAACCTCAATGAAGAGCAATTTGACAATATAATATGACCAGATAAATGAGAATTACAAATGGGCATAACTCTTTGGTCCAGCAATTCAGCCTCTAGGAATTACATATGTAGATATATTTGTGCAAGTACAAATGACATATGTAATGATTATTTTTTGCAGCATTATTCGTAATAGAAAATATATGGAAATAATCTAAGTGTCCCCTAACAGGGGACAAATTATAGTATATACATCAGCCATTACAAAGAGAGGATGAGGAAACTTCTTATGCATTCACGTGGAAAGATACCCAAGAGACACTGCAACTGTAAAACAAGCAAGGTGAACAGGGTACAGTGTGAAACCAATTACATAAGATGAGAGACATAATACACATCCATATATGAATTTTATATTTAAACCTATTAACTTTTTATTGGGTATAACAAAATACAGAACAGTACATGTTAAGTGTAACCCCAAAGACTGTTCGTAAAGTGAACACACCCATGTTACTGGCACCTAGAATCTAGGTCCTAGACCAAGAAACAGAACATTACTATCACCCCAGAAGTCTCACCATGCTCCTTCCAGTCACTATCTTTCTCCCTACAAGAGAAGTCAGTATCCCGATTTATAAAAGCACAGTTTCATTTTTGCACTTAACAGACACAGACTCATACAATATACAAGTGTATATTCTTTTGTGTCTGATTTTTTTTCATTCGACGTTATATTTGCGTGATTCATCAATGTTGTTGTGCGTTGTCCAATCTCATTGCTGTTTAGTGTTCCATTGTTCAAATGTGCCACGATTTATTTGCCCAACTCTATAGTTTATGGGTACTTGGACAATTTCCAGTTTGAAGCTATTACAGATAGCACTGCTATGAACAACCGAACATTTGCAAAAACATATGCACATACTTAGAGGAGGAATTGATGTGTCATAGAATTTGCATAGCCACAATTTTTTAACAGAAGCTACTTTACAGTTTGCCAAATTACTTGTAACAACTGACACTCCCACCAGCAGCGTCTGAGTGTTTCCATTGGTGCAAATCCTCACTCACACTTGCTGTGTTCTTTTTAATTTTTAGTTAGTATTTGTGTAGTGGTATCATACTGTGGTTTTTACCTTGTAGTTCCCTGATAACTAACAGTATTGAGCACCTTAACTCCTTCATTTGCTATTTGCTATTTAGATACCCCCTTTTGTGAGGTGTCTAGGTCTTCAGCCCAGTTTTTCATGGGATTATCTGTTTTATCCTTTTTAATGTTGAACCGTGTGCATATATTACTTATTTTTAAGCAATGTAATTAAAATATAAATTTTGTAGATTTCTATGTGCGATGCTCCTGGAGCTCTTCACCTTCTTGGGGATTCATACTATACTACTATGATAAAAGTTCTGAAAACACTTGTCCTTTGCACCAACGCCAGCCAGCCTGTCAAAATGTTGTTTCTGTTTCTGTATTTTATCTCTCATAGAAGTAATAATTGCTTTGCATTTAGATTTTTGTAAGTCCTCTCTCCAATTTTTATCACAGATTTCCTTAGGTCTATCAAACATCTATGAATATAATTTCCCAAAATTGCAAGAGTAGATCATCTATGAAATCTATCATTCTAACTGGAGTACTCTCTTGGAGTCGGCCATCTCCATGATCGAATAAAAAAATTAAAAAATTAAAAAATTAAAAAGGATGCTAATTCTGTGAAATGTTGGGGTTACCTTCACATTCTCCTGGTCCTGTTTTCTGGATCCTATGTCTTTCTCTTTCGTGATTTATGCCCATGTTTTCTTGGAGCACATCCTCCAGTAGCTTTCTTTCAAGAAAAAAAAAAGTAGATAGAAGGAAAGAAAACATTTGCATCTTTCTATATGTGAAAACATTTTTTATTCTGCCCTTATACTTGATAGTTGGGCTGACTATAGGATTGTTTGGAAGTTACTGTCTTTTAGAATTTGAAGAAATTTCACTTCATTGAGTTTTAGCATAAAAGTGTTATTGCTGAGAAATCTAATCCCCATCGTTTTATCCTTGTTTTTTCCTCCTGAAAACTTGTAGAATCTTCTATGTATTCTCAGGGTTCTGACCTTTTTAATGATGTGCTTCCATATACGTCTTTTTACAACCACTGTGTGTATTGGGGGCCCTTTCAATAGGGAGACCCCTGTCCTTTGGTCCTGCCAAAACTTCTTGAATTATTGTTTCGATCGTTTCTTCGCTTCCTATTTTTTGTTCTTTTTTTGGAACTCTTAGTTTATTAAGTGACTGGAAAAATGAATGAATGAATGGGAAAAGTTTTCTGAGCACTTTTTGTAGCAAAAAATGTATTAAGCAATAAAGCACAGGGTATCATACTGTATCTTTAATACTAAATATTTTATTGTAAATGACCAAAATTTTAAGACAATGTCTCATTACAACTTCCTAGTATTGTAAAATGTAACATTGCTAGTCTCCTTTCAGGCAGCACAAAAGTACAGGAAACATTTGTTGTCTGCTGACAGAAATCCCCCATCGAAGGCAAGCATTCCTTATTGTTGGGGTCTTAGAATTCATTAAAATGCCCAGGATGCACTTAGTGTTATATCCAATATTTGCACTCACGCGCTACAAAATAATCATCCAAGTAGGAAAGTGTTTGTTCTATGTTTAAAAAAAAAAAAAAAAAAAAAAAAAAAAGGAAAGATGTTTGGTTGTTTTAGGGTGGACATTAAAAATGAGCTGCATTAAAAAAAAAAAAAAAAAAAAAGAGCTGCATTCTTCCCAGTTCTCCGGGACTGAGAAGGGAATTTTCGCAGTCTTACCTGGAGCCAGAGGGACTGACTTCCCAAAGCCACTTTTTCCACCTCCATAGAGTTACGGACGAAAGAGAGAAGAAAAAGACAGAGAAAGAAAAGTAGGTCCCTAGGAGAGGAGCACCCGAGCCGAGCCCGGCGCCCAGGTGCGGCGTCCAGGTGGGCAGGAGACCTGAGCCCCCGCCCCGCCCCCTCCCCGCCCCCGCCCCCGCCCCGCCCACTCCCCGCGCAGGCGCACAGGCGGCAGCCGCGCCCCGCCCCCCGCCCCCCGCCCCCCACGGCCCGGGGTCCCGCGCGCTCCGTCCCCGCGGGGAGGCCCCGTTGGCCCTTCGGCCCGCGAGCTGCGGGCTGCGGGCTGCGAGGAACCTTCGTCGGGCGGAGGCAGGACGGACCAGCGGCCCCCGCCCCGCCCCGCCCGCAGGTGTCGCCCCGAGCGTGGGCGCCCCCCCCCCGTGACGCAGACGTCCCCCTCCCCCTCCCCCCCGCCCGGGGCCCGCCGTGACGTCACGGGGGCAGCTCGGGGAGGGAGGGGCTCGCGGAGGGAGGGGCGCCGCCTCCACGCGCAGGCGCCGCAGAGGGGCCGGCGGCCCCGGGAAGAGGAGTCCGCTCGGGCTGCGGGACAGCGGCGGCGGCTGGCGTGCGCCGCGCGGGCATGGGCTGCCCGGGCACCTAGTGCCCCGCCGCGGGAAGGGCCCGGCCGCCCCGGCTCCGGCTCCGGCTCCGGCTCCGGCTCCGGCTCCGGCTGCCATCGGGCTCCCGCTCCCGCTCCGCCTCCCGTTCCCGTCCGGCTCTCGCTCCGCTCCAGCCCCGGCTCTCGCTCCAGCCCCCTCCCCAGCTCCCGCTCCGCCTCCCCAGCTCCCGCCCCGGCTCCCGCTCCAGCCCCGGCTCCAGCTCCGGCTCCCGCTCCAGCTCCAGCCCCCCTCTCCGGCTCCCACTCCAGCTCCCGCCTCCTCCCCCTTTCTCGCTCCCCTCCCCAGCTCCAGCTCCAGCTCCAGCCCCCGCCCCCTCCCCAGCTCCAGCTCCAGCTCCAGCTCCAGCTCCAGCTCCCGCTCCCATCCCCGGCTCCCGCTCCTATCCCCAGCTCCAGCCCCGGCTCCCGGCCCCAGCTCCCGCTGCAGCCTCCGGCCCCCTCCCCGGCTCCCGCTCCCATCCCCAGCTCCAGCCCCGGCTCCGGCCCCCGGCTCCCGCCCCCAGCTCCCGCTGCAGCCTCCGGCCCCAGCTCCCGGCCCCGGCCCCCCGCCCGAGCGCGGCGCCCCCGAGCCTCTCCGGAAGCCTCCGCCGCGGCGGGCACACCCGAGCGGCCGCGCCCGCGACCATGAGCCGGGAGGGCCCCCGCAGCGCCCTGCCCACCATCCCCTGCCGCAAGCTCGCCGACCTGCGCTACCTGAGCCGCGGCGCGTCGGGCACCGTGTCGTCCGCCCGCCACGCGGACTGGCGCGTGCAGGTGGCCGTGAAGCAGCTGCACATCCACAGCCCGCTGCGCGACAGGTAGGGCGCCCCGCGGAGCCCCGGGCGAGCCAGCTCTGCGGCCCCGCCGCCTCCAGGCAGCCCTCCGGGGCTCGGGCCTTGCGCGGGGGCGGGGGCGGGGGGGGGGCACCGGCTTCCCTGGAGATGCTTGCGTCGCCTTCCTCTGCCTGCTCCGCTGCCCTCTGCGTCTCCTCCTCCTTCCCTCCCAGTCCTGGGCTCCCTCCCTCCAGACGCCAAAAGCCGGGGTGCTTCGGTGTGGGGCTGCGGTGGGCTTGGCTTGGTTTGTGGTTTATTACGTAGGGTCCTGAAAGTTTAGGTTCCACGCTCCACTCGCTTCAGTTCCTCTCTCACTCGGTCAGGGAGGCCTGGTCCCCCCAGAGGTCGTGTGGGTATTAGTTTGCGAACAATACGCTGAATCGCATTGTTCCAGGAGTTCTGAACGCCACTCGCATCCTGGAACAATTTCCGTGCACCGGCTAGGTTGTCAGGGAAAGCCAGCAGTTTCTGCTTCCAGAGAAGCATCTCAATCCTATACCATTGCCCTGTGATCCAACCTATTGGTCAGTGGGTCTAGGCATTAGTCTTGCGTGTTTTCCTTCCTGGAGTCATTGGTCTTGCATATTTTCCTTCCACTCCACCAGGCCCTGCATTCAGTCCTTAGTGAGTTAACATCCATGATTGCAACATCCTCCTCTCCCCCCCCCTCCCCGTACCTAATATCCCAATTCATCACGCCGGGTGTCTGATTGGTCAGGGGCCATTAGTATCCAATGGCAGATAAATTCCTCAGCTTCAGCCCTGTGAATTTATGGGGCTTTCATCAGCCTGTAGCTTTTCTTTGCTTTCTTGCTATCAGGCTGGGATGGGTGAGATCTCACAGTAAATTTGAGACACCTCTAGAAATTGTTCCCACTCTTTATATGATCACAATCCAGGTCTCGTGTTAGATAAGATGTGGTGTCTGTTTCGCCTGGGCCTTGAGTTCTGTGGGGCAAGTGCTGGGCAAAGGTGGGTACATGTACGTAGTCAAGTTTGAAGGGTGGTGATTGGTTAGAAAGGGTGATCGTATTTTAGAATCAGCTATGAAAATCTATGGGTAACTAACCCTGATGGCCCCGTTACGTATTCTACAGCAAATTGATCTGCCCATCTTGGATGCTGCTCCTCAAGAGTTCAGTGTATCCCAGTTGTGTGCTATTTGAAGATCAAAGGAATGAAGAGGGGGTTCCCTTTTCTATTCTTAGCAACAATTTTCATAACCTGAAACTCTTCAGTAAATTAGTAGGGAATTCTGTGGTCAAAGAGGCGGTAAGGACCAGTTAAATCCTTTGGCATTATTGCATCAGGTTCTTTCCCCTACCTGTTACCTAAGATCTTAGCATTCACAGTATTTATGCAATCTGAGCAGTGGACTGAGCTATGCAGTTGACTCACAGGGTGTCCATTTACTCACTTATAAAGTGGGAATAATAATTGTATGTACTTTGGCTCCGGTGTGGAAAATGTTTGCATTGTTCAGAAAGAGAGAGAAAGGAAGGAAAGAAAAGAAAAGAAAGGGAAAAGAAAAAAAGAAGGAAGGAAGGAAAAGAAAAACAAGTTTATGTGCAGTCATGTGTTCTTATTTTAGTGACTTCTGCCCAATGAGTGGGCCTTCCCCTACCATCTCCTGACTCTTTCTGTGTAGATGAGTCTGATCAGTTGTTCAAACACCCTGTGACTGAAATTTTGATTTGGGTAATTTTGGTGATATGCCTCTAAAAAGCTGTGTCTTACATTTTTTTTTTTTGTTTTTAGAAATATAAAAACCTGTCTTAGACCTATTTATTTTTGGCTTTTTCTGTTTTGCCTCTCACTCAGTCTTCCCGAAATCTGACTTCAAGAACTTCCCTTGATCCTTTCCTTCCTCCCATCAAGCAGTGGAATGGAAAGAACACAGGCTTTGAGTCCCACAACTGCAATTCAAACCTGATTGCAACCCTGCCATTTAATGTTGGCCTTATAGAGAAGGCCTTTCTAACTAACGTATCTGAGCCTCAGTGCCCTCATTTCAAGGGGTGATAAGGTAACCAGCTTTAGAAGGTTGGTGTTTGGGTGCTAGTGCATATAAAGTGGCTGACGCATAATAGGATCACAATAGAAGGAAGAATGCCTGATACTCTTAATGTGAGAAAGAACAGGTATATAAGTATCACTGAGACTTCGCCAGCATGCTCTCTCTATAGTGTTTTTTTTTTCCAGTATACCTAGAAATTTTCAAATCCGTTCTCTGTCTCCAGTATGCTGAACAGTAAGATGTAGCTCTTGTTGACTTCCATCTTTTGAGGCAATCACAGAACTCCTTAAATTTAGAGAAGATGAGTTTAATCAAGACAGGTCTCATAAACATATCACTGGTTGCCTCACAGTTGGGGTGTTAGTGGCTGAAGAAAGGGAGAAGGAAAAAGCTTTTTACTTTAGGACCTCTTGTAACTCTTGAATTTTCAAACGTATAAATATATTATCTATTCAGAGCGTACCCGACTTAAGATTTTTCGCTTTATTTTGCTTTTCGTTTGCTTTTAAAGCAAGCCTCCTGGTCTGGTGTGGAGTGTCTGTTGTTTTCTTATTTCAACAGCCATTCATCCAGAGCTTGAGTGGTTTAAGCACCAACTAATCATCATCGCTTACCCAATAACCTTCTCCTGGAGATGTTTCTATTCTGTTACTGCTGCTACCAACACCTCCATCCATGGTAAAAACCAGTGACATTTCCAATTCCTTTGCTTTTTTTCATTTTTATTTTTATTTTTATTATTATTATGTCTACCTTAGTCACCACACCCTGGGCATTCTGTTGAGCTAGTGTTTTTCTTTCCATTTTCACTGAGACCTTTATAGTTTCAGACTCTCATTCCTTCACATCTCAATTAGTATTGTGACATCCTAACACCGAACTTGCACACTCTGCCCGCTTCTGCTGACCCTACGTCCTTCGGCGAAGCTAATCATCCTAAACGTTTGTCCTGCTCATGTCATTACCCTGCTCAAAAACCTGCAATCACAATTTGCTGACTATCAAATAAAGTGTAAACAGCCTCACCTGGCTTTAGGGCTCTGCGATGAGGCTCTAGCCTACTCTATTCATTTCCCTTCCTTTCATATGTTCTATGATGCATCCTGATTCATATCGAACAATTTACCATTGTTTACACAACCGTCACTGTAACTTCTTTGAATACATCTGGTACATAGTTATTGGATATCTGTGGGTGCCAGGCCCTGTTTCAGGTCCTGGAGACACATGAACAAAAAAGAAAGGCAGAGTCCTCCCTTCTTGGAGGCCACATCCATCTTGGCTGCCCTTTTACCAATGTTTGATATTCTAAAGACTGTCAACTCCCCTAGCCCAAGGTTTACGCTTTTTCTGAGTTCCCCATAGTTCTCTGTTTATTCATTTGCTTGCTTGCTTGCTTGCTTGTTTTTTTGTTTGTTTGTTTGTTTTTACTTTATTGCGGGATAATTGACAGATGTAATCATGTATGTTAGAAGTGGACAACATGATGATTTGATATACACTGTGGCATGATTACCAAGATCATGACAATTAACACATCCAAGGAAGACCTACAAATGGCCAGTAGGTATATATGAAAAGGTGTTCGGCATCACTAATTATCAGGGAAATGCAAATCAAAACCGCAATAGGTATTTTTCTTAAAAGGTTTCTTGGCAGCTTGAAGACACAGACTGTTTATATTCTCCATAATGTTGAGCATAGTTCTGTATTCATAATAAATGTTCAATATTTATTTGTTTTATGAATGAATGAGCAAATGAACCTGGGATCCAGAGTTACCCCAGGGATCTGTTATAAGCACTTACCGTTCTAAGTGTGCTTTTCCTGAGTTCCCCTGTATAATTTCTAAGCATTTTTGACCCTTATGCAACTATTATCATATAGTCATTTAAATCTACAACATTTAAATGTATTATTTAAATATTTTAGAAAAAATGTATGTGGTATGCAGCCATGAAATTCAATATAATACTCTAATCAAATACAATATTCTAGTACAACATAAGCTTTAATTCAAACAGCAACCATCCTAATATAGATAGACTTTATAGTTACTCAAATATTGTGTCTTTTCCCTTTCGTAGGAGAGTACAATAATGATAACCTGTGTATAGCACCTTTTTCTGTCTTTGGCTCAGAGAAGTTAGTATGGTCTCTAAACAGACCTGTGGAATGTATAGGACAAGAATCACCCCTACTTTAAATACAAAGAAACAAAGGGACAGAGAAGTTACATAATTTACAGGAGGTCAATTAGTAAGGAAAAAAATCTAGTCTTAATGTTATTGGTATGATTATTGTGTATTTTTCATTACTTTGGAATAATTATACATTTTCTTTCTTTAGTGAAAGAAATGATGTTTTAAGAGAAGCTGAAATTTTACACAAAGCTAGATTTAGTTACATTCTTCCAATTTTGGGAATTTGCAATGAGCCTGAATTTTTGGGAATAGTTACGGAATACATGCCAAATGGATCATTAAATGAACTCCTACACAGGGTAAGTATTGTGCATTTCCAGAAGCTATGATTCTATTTTTGTAGCTATCTAGTGTTTTGGTTTTACAGATGACCAAATTGTTTGGAGAGATATAGATGAGTCAAAATAAGAATAATGGAAAACAATGACAGTGGTAAAGTTACACAGTTTATGGCTTCTTTTGTGTTGTTAAAAATACCATAGAGTCAGGCCTCACATTCTGCAAGACTGAAGCTATTTTGCTTAAATAGCTTAAACTTCTTCCTAAAGTTTAAACTGAATTCCAGTAACCACATGTATAGTTACAGAGGTAGGAGAGGAAGAGAGAAAAGATAAACTCTGCACACGATATAATCATCTGTTAGTTAAGCCAGGTTTTATGTTAAAAATAATTTAGGATTCAAATTAAATGTTAATAATACCATCCCATAAAGTTCTGATCAGGCCAAGTAAATCTGACTCTGACTACCAAATACATCGGTACTCAATGGCATGAGCCATTTACCTTCTTGTCAAGGTACCAGTTACTCTGGCTTTGATTGCGAATCCCGTCAGTAAGCTAACTGGAGGGGTGGGGCCTCATTCTTACCAGTAAGAAAATTTGTAGATCCTTATTCTCAAACTATGTATTTGTTTGATCTTATTAATATTACCTGCAGCCTGCAGTTTAAGAAATCATTTTTTAAATTTACTTGGTCTATTTTGTGTGGGTTTAGATAAAACTTGGTATCATAATCCGTAAAATCCTATTAGTAGATGCTCCTAAATTCTGATACTTCACAATGTTCTGTAAGCAAACAAGGGAGAGTGGGCACCACTGTCAGCCACTCATGGAATGACTTCCTCTTTATTTCTGAGTACATCACTTCCTATTAATGACGAGACCATTTGAGACGAGCACTATTGTCCATGTATAAGATTTGTATAACTATCACAGCAACCAAGATACAAATATCACTTAGCACAATTTCCTTTTTTTAAAAAAATGAATATAAGCATAAATTCGCATATTTTCTTCCCATACCCCAATACCCATTAGATACTCTGATATCCAAAATTGGAGCCCACTAGAAACTATAGAGCCTGCTTCAGGGGACTACCAACTCCCAGAAGGAATCATAGCATATAGAGTGAGCGTTCTACTACTGTCTCTATGATCAAAAGCCTCCCTGTGATACTGTACTGCACAGAGGCTCGTTACTCCTTTGAACTACATAATTTTCAGAAGAAAATTACCTTTGTACAAACTAAAAGATTCAGTTACTCACTGCGATGGAGGTCTGTGTATAGCAGAGGAAGTAATGTATTACGTTTCTTTTGGTTTCCTGTGTTGTATTATTAAAGTGGGATGTATCTCGAAGTCCTCTCCCCAACCCTAAGAAGAGTGCTGGAAAAAAAAAAAAAAAATCAAAATACAAATGTAAACACCAGGTTAATCAGTAAACCATAAGCTTACCCATTCACAGAAAAGATTCTCAAGAACAGATTCGAGCTTTCAGTAAAAGCATACTTTTTCATGTCATTTAGAATATAGCCAATAGCTTGGTGCCTAATAGTTTAATGTCACATCTCCTCAAATTATCTAATTTTTCTGAGTATGTTCATTCTTCTGGGAAGATACATAACTTTTATGTTCAGAAGTTCAGGTGAACATCACGTGTAAGTACCGGGAAATACAAATCATTATATTTTAAATATCTCTGTATTACATACACTTAGAAATAAAGGTAGTCTTTTGTCTCGTTCACAAAAGCAAAACTCCCGAAGGCTAAGTGTTCAAGCTAGGATACAAAAATTATATGATAAGAAGTAGGAGATATTCATGTTTAGTAAATATAATATGGTCATAATTTTAATTGATTTGATTTAATCATTGGACTGTTATAACTAAAGTATGATATCAATGGGAAAAGTAACACAAATTTTGCATTAATGGTTTGGTATATACTAGAAACAAACTTTGTGTATGTTTGTGTATGTACATATAGGTTACTTGATAAAAACCATAGAATGAGAGATAGGTGTGAGTATAGGTATATGTGGGGAAAAAAAATTGAAAACTGTGTTAAATAAAAAAAGAAGAGCCAATAGCATGTGATTATATAGCCAACACAAACTAAAAGGAAATACCAGTACTATAAAGTCATCATTATTTTTTCTAAAAGATAACATGGATGTTAAATAATGTCAAATTGATACCATGATACTATGTAATAAAAATAAACCTGTCTTGATCTCTGTTTATACTGTATTTCCACGTGGAATATTTGATTTTCTAAATTGAAATGTAATGAATATGGTCACTTATTTTTAGTTTTGTTTATTTTCATGTATATGAAGAAAACAGAATATCCTGATGTTGCTTGGCCACTGAGATTTCGTATCCTGCATGAAATTGCACTAGGGGTAAACTATCTGCACAATATGAATCCTCCTCTACTTCATCATGACTTGAAGACTCAAAATATCTTATTGGATAATGAATTCCATGTTAAGGTAATTACTTAAAAAAAAAAAAAGTTTATCTGCATCCTTGAAATGAATAGTTTTAAAGACTTCTTAGAGTTTTTTTCTCTACCTAGCCAATTTAATCTCTCTCCCTTTTCCGTAGCCTGTAATTCTTTTTTTCGGTGTCCCTTCTTCCAGCTGCAGTGGTTTAGTTATTCCTAGACTCCAGAGGCACATAGAATCATGGTACAAATTACAAATTCATTTTGTCCTTCACTGAAATTATCAAGTGAACCTTTTTTTTTTTTTTAATTTTGCAATTACAGATTCACAGGAAGTTGCAGTGATAATACAGAGATCCAGTCAACCCTTCACTTAGTTTCTGCCAGTGGTTACATCACACCTAATTATAGTACCATTTCACGTCCAGAATTTTGACATTGGTACAATGCATGTATGTAGTTTCTGTGTTACTTAATCACGTGTGTGACCATCACAGCAATCAAAATACAGCACTATTCCATCACCACAAATATATCAGTCATGCTGCCCCTTTATGTTCACACTCATCTCCTCCCTTCCAATATCCCTAACCACTGACAAAACCACTAATCTGTTCTCCATCTCTATGATATTGTCATTTTGAAAATGCTGCATGAATGAAATCATACAGTATGTGATAGTTTGAGACCAGCTTTGTTTCTTAGCATAATATCTTTGAGATCCATCTAAATTGTTGGCTTATGTCAATAATGGGTTCTTTTTTATTGGTAGTATTCATGGTATGTGTATACCAAAGTTGTTTTAACTATTCGCCTACTGCAAGATATTTGTATTGTTTACAATCTTTGGAAGTTAAAACTATGAACAATCCTGTGCAACTTTTTGAGTGAACGTAAGTTTTCATTCCTCTAGATAAGTGTCCACGAACTGCAATTGCTGGATAAGGGTTTGTTTAGTTTTTTAGAAAACTACTATTTTCTCTAGAATATTTATAGTTTAGTTTATTATTATAGTTTATTTTATTTATAGAATAATAGTTTATACATCCTACCAGCAGGGTATGATAGACCTAGGTTTTCCCATATCCTCACCAGCATTTGGTATTGTCACAGTTTTTTATTTTAGCACTGTAAATAGTAGATATATAGTGATAGCTTATCATAGTCTTAATTCCATTTTCCTTATGGCTAATGATGTTGAACATTTTCTCATTTGCTATCTATATATCCTTTTCAGTGAAATGTTTCTCCGTGTCTTAAGCCTGTTTTCTAGTTGGATCCTTTAGATTTTTACTATTGTGTTTAGAGAGTTCTTTAGATTTTTTTTAGATATGAACTCTTCATCAGATATGTAGTTCGCAAATATTTTCTCCCAGTTGGTAGTTTGTTCTTTTCATCCTTTTAAGAGGGTCTTTCACAAAGGGAAATTTTCATTTTGATGAAGTCTAATATATTCGGGTTTTTTTTCCTTTATGATACTTTTCTGCTGTCATATCTAAGTGTAGCCTTCATCAAGCCATAAATATTGAAGATTTTCTTCTATGTTATCTTCTAAAAGTTTAGAGTTTTATGTTTTACACTTAAATCTAGGATCTACTTTTTTTTTTTTTTTTTTTTAAGGTTTTGTTTATTTACTCATGAGAGACACAGAGAGAGAAGCAGAGACATAGGCAGGGAGAGGAACAGGGTCCCTCCACAGAGTCTGATGCAGGACTCTGTGGAGGGACCCAGGACCCGGGGATCACGACCTGAGCCAAAGGCAGACAGTCAAACCACTGAGCCACCCAGGTGCCCCTAGGAACTACTTTGAATGAACTTTTGTATAAAGCATAAGATTTAGGTGCCTTAAAGGCACCAGATCCAATAGTGATTTCATAGTTTACCCTATATCTAACTGATGACAGCAAATAAAAAGTAGTTGCTAAGTAACTAATGCTAAATGTAACTCACTTTATTTTTATATTATTTTGGTATACTTATAATAATATATATATTAACTGAAGATTACTGTAATATCAAAAGGCATTCAAAGAAAAAATCACAAGGAAGTTGGAACAATAGAAAAATTGGTACAAAAAATGTGAGAAAAGTTAAATAAAAAAAAAAGAAGCCTCTGCTAAAGGCACTTCCTCTTCCTAGAATAAAATGGGAGGGGAAAGGAAAAAAAGCAAACTGCCACCTCGGTATTACAAAAAAAAAGAAGAAGGAAGGAAGGAAAGAAAGAAAAGAAAGAAAGAAAGAAAAAAGAAAAGAAACTACTCTATTAATTACATCGGCAATAAAAACCACACAAATAGAAATGCCTTCATGGTCAGCAAGTCCCTGAATCCTCACTATAGTCCCTTGTCTCCCAAGGGAGTTATCCTATGACCGGGGAGTCTTAATATCCATACTTATATGATTGCAACATTTTCTTATATGATCAATCAAAACCTCTTCCCCTTGTTTCCATCCATGGGTCCTAGTTCTATTCTTTGTGATGAACTGAGTAAGTCCAATTCTACTTCCATATCACAGCCCTCTCAATGTTCAAAGACGGCTGTAATACCCCTGCCCCTCACATACACTTGTGTTTTGCTCTTTTCTGAACATCCATAGTTCTTTGAACCAGTTTCCTTAATATGTGGATTTTAATTGCAGGTGCTATCCAGATCCTTCTGTGTTTAAATCTCCATTAAATTTTTATCCTCACAACAGAACAAAATCTCCTGATGTGACCCGATGAATGTAGAGTTAAATGGATGTGTCATTTCCCTGGTCCCTAAACACTTTGCTTAATACTTCATGATTCATTGGCTTTTTTTTTTGGGGGGGGGGGGGGGCGGGTGGTTATCACAACATTTAAATTGGGCTCAGCATCAAGAAGCCCTGAGAAGCTCTTTTGTTCAGATAGTGTTGCTTAAGCCACATCTCCCAATCATGTACTTTGCCAGAATACTTTCTGGACATTATCTTGTTAGATATGAGTAATCACTTCAGCCTCTTAAGATCTTTTTCAGTATTATTTCTGTAGCCCAAGGGCTTCAACTTTGTCTTCCTGCTTTGTGTCCTCCTCAGATTTAATTAGCTGGTTTTTGTATCTTTAAGCCATGTTTAAATATTAACTAGTACAGAACTCAGATCAGAGCCACTCAACATGGTGCTCAGAACCTCCCTCCAGGTCAATATCAATCCTTAACCAGCCCTTTTGGAGAATAATCATTAATTTTGTTTCAAATACTTCTAAGAGAGCTGTTAATAGAGCCCATATTTTTCCATTTTGTCCTTAAGAGAAGACCTTGCTTGACTACCTTCCCACATGTCCTCCTGGCTTCTCCCCCCACCTTCTTCAGAGTGACAACTCCCTGATGACCCAACCAATTCCTCTGTGTCTTTGTACCTTGATTTATGTTTCTTCATATTATTTTTCACCATCTGTCATAATATTTTTATTAATGTGTTTATTGACCGTCTCCCCCAATTAGACTATAAACCCCATGAAGATTGAAATTTAGTCTATTAACCGCCACCTGCTCAGTACGTGCCATATTGAAGCATTAACTAAGTACCTGTTGAATAAACAAATGAATGAATTCCAGATCTTCTGTATATACCAGATAAGCCCGCTAACTTAATAGTCAAGCATGTTATATAAAATGACAAAGTGTTTTATAATATGCAAACCGTTTAAACATTTACTCTTTGACGGTGCTACTGCCGTCAAAACAGGAAATGAAATTGGTCATAATTTTATTCAGTAAATATTTATGGAGCAGCAGTAGTGTGCAAGGCATTGTGCCAAGCACACGAGACCTTACGTTGATCACTGATCTGATGTGATTTGTTTTTCATGAATTCCTGCTGATACACCTTTTATTAAATTTTCTAAATTTTTAAAGCAGAGATTAAGAATAGTCTCTTATCAGTAAGTAGATTTGCAAAGCCAATATTATATTTTTCCTTTTTAAAAGTCAGAATAGCATTTACTTTTCTCATATGCTGTAGTACCTCCATTCTGTCTCACAAAGAGCGCTAATAGCACCGTAGAGGTACTTGCAAGTATTCTTGATAACCTGAAATATGTATAAAATAACCTGAGATTTGCACTTTTTAAAGCCTTTCAATGTCCTTGGACTTTACTTTCTTCATCTCAGTCTGGAAACTATATTTAATAGAGAAAACAAAAGCAAAGTAATAAATAGGGAATGATTCCTACTTTCTTCTTTTCACTGATCAGCAGGATGTCCTTGGTCTTTCTTTAATATGAATAGAATTTAGAATAGTTTGACTTTGTTTAGTTTTTATAATTTTTATTACACTCAGTACGTACAGAACTGTGAACTTTGTAATACTATTCCTATAAATTAGCGGCATTCTTTTACATGCAATTTACGTGTCTCTACTTGTTACTTTATAAATGTCCCTTTAAAAGTCAAAGTTCATCACTGACTCATGGAAAAGTAGCAGTTACTTAATCTACCCATCTTCTTCTTTAAATGAATTGCAAAATATCTTTAAAAATATTAATGAAGTTATGGGCAGCCCAGGTGGCTCAGCGGTTTAGCGGCTGCCTTCAGCTCAGGACCTGATCCTGGAGACTCTGGATCTAGTCCCACGTCAGGCTCCCTGCATGGAGCCTGCTTCTCCCTCTGCCTGGGTCTCTGCCTCTCTCTCTTTCTGTCTCTCTCATGAAAAAATAAATAAAATCTTTAAAAAAATAAATAAATAAAAATACTTAATGAAATTAAATGGAAATTGACACCTTGCTATCATTTTCTGAAGTAAGTTTTCTCACTGGAATGTTGACCAGAAACGTTATCTGAAAGAAAAATATTTACTCCTGATTAAGGTCAACTGATACTTTTCTGCTTTAAAAAGAATACATTGTTTGATTATCTGCCAAGTGTCCATTAGTGTACCTTAGATACAAATGAACCAGTGATAGACTTCTTTGAAATGAAAATATTTATATATGCCATATTTGGTTTCTCTGCTCTTCTGTTGGTCCTAAGTGGAAACCAGAATACTTCAGAGTTATTCTTCATAACTTCTTACTGATAATAACTTTATAGTGTTGTAGATGTGGATAGTGTATGTAAATAAAAATAGCTATTCTAATAGGGTGCTAGGATTGTGGATGATTTTTATGAGTAGTGTGTTTTAATTTCCTCTAATCTTTAAAATCATCTTTTTATTTAAAAAGAAAGCCTTTAGCTTCAAAATGCATGTTAAGATCTTGTGTAGGTAGAATGGGTAAGTTCTTATTCTCTGTCGTCATGGCTGAAGGATAAATTTATCAAGACCTTAAGAAATCTTAGAACTCTTATTCCTTCCCTCACATTATTCATTTTTTTCCTTCTGTTTGAAGATCCAAATTTAATGAGTCATGCCTTTCATAATAATAATATTCATAATGATATTTGTAATAAAGGGGAAAAGTGGAGTTCTACATGAAAGCCAAACTAAATCAGCTCATAGAGAGAGAATTCTGATTAAGGTTTTTAGGTCAGGTTTGAAAACAAAGATGAAAATCTTGGGTGAAGGAGCACATAAGGAAGCAAGCTCAGGAATACAGTTTCCACAACGCTGTGTTCAAGCCGACATTTAGCCCAGGAATTTGCAAATTATGGTTCAGGTATAAGGTGAGACCACATCTCAGATTTTTTTTTTTTAGCATTTTTTCACTTGCGGCATAAAAATAAACTCTACTTATCATAGTAATGCATATTATTCTAGCAACTGTAGTGCTGATTTTGATTTTAGAGGGTAGGTGGGAAGAACAGATTAAATTGAGTAAGAGCAACCTATATACAAAACATTAATAATGTTAACACATGAGGATCACTTATTATGTGATACTACTATTCTGAGTGCTTTGCTTAGAACAAGTTGTTTAATTTTCTCACTACAACCCTGCAGTGTAGATGGTGTTATCATCCCCAGTTTGCAGATGGATAACCTGAAGCACAGAAAAATTTAAAAACTTGCTCAAGTTGCGCACAGTTAATTAAGCGGTAGAATTGGAATATAAATGTAAATAATCTAGGTTCTAGAACTCATGTTCTTAGCCACATGGTATATTGCTTTTCAGAATCAATCCAGCTCTTCATGTATGTATTGGCACCGTGTTTTCTCTTGGTCTTTCCTATTTTTTTCCTTAGACTTCCCTTTTATTTTAATAATATATGAAAAAATTCATATAGTCTATCTCTTCTCTTTGGCGTGGGGCCATAATATTTTTTTATTATCAAAATCATCTAAACACTAAGCAAATTTTCTTCTACTAAAACTAGCAGAAAAATATAAGGGCCAAATAATTGAAACACAAACGGTATGCCGGATAGAGTTCATTTCCCTCTGTTTACCCTAACTTGTGCAACGTGAAGGTCTAAGTAATTTAAATTTAATGTTTTTAAGGATTTACTATACCCTTTTGTCTTTTAAACACTGTTTCTGTTCTCATATTCTGTCTTCGATTAAAAAAAAAAAAAAAACAAGGAACCTATTTAAAAGGTTAGAGAGTTATAAGATGTTGTGTGACATCTGCACAAAATTTATAAGTGAAGCAAAACTATAGAGGATATATCAAAAGTATAAAATGTCACCAATAATTCCTTAAGCAATCCTTGCCATAGACATAAATATGCTTTATATGATTCTTTTAGGGGCAAACATAAATCATGTAATAATGACCTCTGCTATATTAGAATTTTACTTACCTCAGAATTTAAGGTTACTATTTTCAGGACATCGTAAATAAGAACATATAAACCTGAGTTGCAAACAATGCCCAGGGGCACTCATATTAGATACCAGTAGTTTAGCAGCTCTGTGAAGTGTAGCAGCATATGCCGCAAAACTACTTGTCTTAAAAAGTAGTATTTGGTATATATGCTCATTCAGAATTTAAGACAAAAAATATTGCTGTTTTTTTAAAACTCAGCCTCCATTTTAAAATTTGTGATATTATGCTGAACTTCAGGTCAGTATGTATTACTTCTAGAGTTATTGGGCTCAGTACTCAAGAATTTAATTTATTAAGAAACTGATACAATATGTAGAAATAAAACATTAATATAGAACTTTTTCTCTGCTCTCATACCTGAATACAATGAATACAAACAGAGTCAGTTCTTGGTTTTTTTAAAGAAAAAAAAAAGGTTTAAATTCAATTATTTACTCTTTTCCCTTACAGATCGCAGATTTTGGTTTATCAAAATGGCGTACGATGTCCCTCTCACAATCACGAACTAGTAAATCTTCACCAGAAGGAGGGACAATTATCTATATGCCACCTGAGAACTATGAACCTGGACAAAAATCAAGGGCCAGTGTCAAGCATGATATATATAGGTATAATATATTACTTTGGCTTGTCTAAAAACAATATTAATCAGAATTTTGAAGCTGAATTTTAAAGTGTGATTTTTAGTCTATGTCTCATAAGTGTGATAAAAATAGAGGCCACAGTGGTTAATATTTTTCAAATTAAATTTTTTTCAGTGATGTAAAAGTAGCTGAAAGGAAGGCATCTTTAAAGTGTATCTTGTCCTGTCAATTTATAATATAGTACTAAAAGGTTTTTTTCTTATTTGACATGGAGGGAGGAGGGAGGGAAACTGTGGTTAACAGTTAACACTACCAAGGAGACAGTACTTAGACCAGAAAAAAAAAAAGTCAATAGACTAGAGCTACATGAGGCCATCTTTTTTTTATTGCTTTTTATTTTGTGTGAATAATAGAATTGTGTAGAGGTCATTAAAGAATCATCCCATTATCCTTGTCTAGAACTTCAAATTTTTATTACAGTAATTTGCTAATTTTTCAAATTGGATTAATTCCCTTTTAAAACAAAACTGTATGTAAATATTCATCATCTTGGTTGTCTATGGTGATTCTTTATATAGCATTTCACTACCTTATCACTTGCAAAAATGATATCTCCACAGTCAACTTTTAAAATCAGTGCTGTTTTAGTTTATTATGCATCGTCAGTTTATAATGTCTTGTATGTAATATTTTTATCTTAAACAGCTATGCAGTGATCACATGGGAAGTCTTATCCAGAAAACAGCCTTTTGAAGGTAAGTGTACTTTCATATCCTCATTCTAGATGACTTCATGTTGGTAGGCCGCATCCAGTACTATATAAATAAAGCCTATCTTATTTCAAATTTGCCTACCATTCACTTTTTGGAAAACACGCTATGAAAACAATTTATCAATTCTGAATCCACTGTATATTGGAAATTATACTGAATTAAGGGTCAGAAATACGTAGAGTCTAGTACTTGTTCTGACGGTACTTACCTCTGTGATCAAGCCACTAAATCTCTTGGGTCTTCATTGTTTTATTTGCAAAATGAAAATTTTGAACTTTTATTTTTAAGATTCATTCAGGCTCTAAAACTCTTAATTAGAAAATTTAGTTAGTGCTTCTTCCATAACAGCCAGCAAACATTGAAGAAGAATTTTTAAGTTTTCTGATAACATTGTCCATTTCTTTATTTTGAGGATTATATGGGTCAGCTTGCTGTGTAACAACCTTAGAATCTTAGTAGCTTACAAAATAAATATATATTTCTCATTCACAGTAGGTGTGAGTGGCCACTCTTGGCTATGCGAGGTTCCACTCATTTCTACTAAGGTCTTTTCTATTCATAGCCCATTGACCAAATCAGAAATATGACCAAGCTTAAAATTAATTAGGTGAGGTGAGGCTAGAGAGAGAGAGAGAGAGAGAGAGAGAGAGAGAGATCTCTCTTAAAATCTTAGGGGCAATACATTACTCCTAAGATTTTAAGTTTCCCTCATTTTCATTTGGTTGACTTTAGAATATATTTAAGTAATATATTGAATCATAATATATTTCTAATGAATGAAATATATTTGTTTTGACAGAAGTCACCAATCCTTTGCAGATCATGTATAGTGTATCACAAGGACATCGACCAAACACTAATGAAGAAAGTTTGCCACTTGATATACCTCATCGAGCACTTATGATCTCTCTAATAGAAAGTGGATGGGCACAAAATCCAGATGAAAGACCATCTTTCTTAAGTGAGTATACAGTTTTATTCAGGACCTTTTGAATTAAAAAAAAATAGTGAATATACTATGAATAAGATATTTCTTGAAAAATTACACAAGTTAGATGGCAAGCTTAAAGTTCCTTTTTTTAAAAATTCAGTTGCTGTTTTTATTTTATGAGATGAGATTGGAGAGATAAGGAGAGCCAGGATAGCCATCATAAAAAGATTAGAAATTTATTCCAACTACAATGGATCATTGTTAAAGTGTGTTTTATATGGAAGTGACATGACCTAATTTAAGTTTTGGAGAGATCACTCTTGTTGGTATGTGGAAAATTGACTTAAGGGCAGGAGTGGAAGCAGAGACCAGGTAAGAGACTTTCACAATTTACTAACTAAGGTGGTAATCCTAGATAGAAAAATTAGATAGAATTAAGATTTATTTCAGAGGTAAAACGGATCATCATCTAAATGTAAACCTAGGTGAAAGTTTTTATGACCTTATGTTAAGCAAAGAGCTCTTATGTATGACATCAGAAATAAGATCCATGAAAAAAATAGAATTGGGCATTAAAAAAAAACTGAAAATTTTTGTACTTCAAAAGATGATATTAAGAAAAAGTGAAAAGATGAGACGCCTGGGTGGCTCAGGGTGTGATTCCGGGGTCCTGGGATCGAGTCCCACATCAGGATCCACGCAGAGAGCCTCCTTTTCCCTCTGCCTATGTCTCTGCCTCTCTCTGCGTCTCTCGTGAATAAACAAATAAAATCTTTAAAAAAGAAAAAAGTGAAAAGATAAGCCACAGACTGGGAATCCTCTTTCTAACTGAAAAAGCAGTGAAATATATTTTTCATTCAAAATCTGTGTCCAGCGCACATCAGTACTATGTTTAAAAACTGAAAAGTTGCTTGTAAATGGATTCAAGTTTTATTTATTTCCCAGAGCTACGTGGGAGGGTTTATATCTCCTTTGCCCCAGTGCCACTTCCAGATACTCCTTTTCTTTTCCATTCTCTAAAAATCCTAGCTCCTTTGCAAAACCATACCGTTAGGCAGGACCTCTCTACAGACTTCCTGGTTTTTCCCTGTTGTCCTTTAAAGACTTTTGGCTGCCTGATTCACCCTGCATTGATCAGCACTGCTGAATACTTACAGGAGCCTTCTGCACGTGGCAGAGCTCTCTCTCTGTTCCTCTCCTCTCTCTGGTACTGCCCTGTGCACTCTGTCTGCTTTGGTCTACCCAGACTCTCAGCCCCATCTCTTCAATCAAGTTTCCACTCAAGTGAGAAGTGAAGCCTCGCCTCACTTCCCTCTTAAGCTGCAGCTAGAAACTCTCTCAGCACAGAAAGCTTGTGAAATCATAAGGCTCACCTGATTTGTGTCCTGTCTCTCAGTGATCGCTATCCTTTGTTGCCTGGTATCTAGGATCTTGAAACCCATTGTGTCATGTTGTTTTGTTTTTTTCTAGCTTTTTTAATTGTTTTAGGCAGAGTGGCAGATAAAACCCTGTTGCTCCATCTTGGCCAGAAGTGGGAGTTATTTATTGGTTTTCTCTTTAAAGTAATGGTCAGGGCAGTGGCTCAGTGGGTTAAGTGTTATAAGCATCTGCCTTCGGCTCAGGTCACGATCCTGGGGTCCTGGAATCAGGTCATGATCCCCGGGTCCTGGGATCAAGCCCAGCATGTCGGGCTCCCTGCTCAGTGAGGAGTCTGCTTCTCCTCCTTCCCCTCCTCTTCCTCATGCATGTTCTCTTTCTCTCAAATAAACTCTTTAAAATCTACTGATTGCCAAAACTGAACACTAAACACTACTTAAAAATTCTGTAATGCTTGGGCAGCCCCGGTGACTCAGCGGTTTAGCGCTGCCTTCAGCCCAGGGCGTGATCCTGGAGACCCGGGATCGGGTCCCACGTCGGGTTCCCAGCATGGAGCCTGCTTCTCCCTCTGCCTGTGTCTCTGCCCCTCTCTCTCTCTCTGTGCCTCTCATGAATACATAAATAAAATCTTAAAAAAAAAATTCTGTAATGCTTCTCAAACACATCTACTACTCCATTCTCACAGATCAGCTGTTCTAAAGGTGTGGTACAAGGACCCCTGGGGTTGTTGGTTTCTGAGACTTTGAGAAGAAGTCACAAAATCAGAACTGTTTTCAAAATAATAAATATTGGGACGCCTGGGTGGCTAGCGGTTGAGCGTCTGCCTTCGGCTCAGGGTGTGATCCTGGGGTCCTGGGATCGAGTTCTGTCCCCATTGGGCTCCCCTCGAGGAGCCTGCTTCTCCCTCTGTCTGTGCCTCTTCTCTCTCTCTCTGCATCTCTCATGAATAAAGAAATAAAATCTTTAAAAATAATAATAATAAATACCAAGATTATGTTTTTAAATTCTCTCTCATGAGTACATAGTGGATTTTTCCAGAGGCTAGAGGTATGATGGTTTTATTGCTCCAACAAATAATAGAATGTGTTCTCATATACTCTGATGTTTTAAATTTTTCTCAGTTTTAATTTGTAACATAGTAAATATCAATAGATATGACCCACATATACCAAAGCTATTTGGGCTAGTCAATAATTTTGAAGACTCCCGAGACCTAAAAGTTTGAGAATTGCTTCCTTCTATCTGTTGATCATCTTGTACTATTGTAGGAGACACGTAAGGCCTATTCTTTATGTTCCCAAAGTGACGGTGAAATTCTATTTCAGTCCCCAAGAAGGAAAGTATAGGAAGAACATTTCCAGCTTCTACATGACCCTCAGCACCCTTCCACAGAATTACTTCATTTATTAATTTTGGAAAAAAACTGAGCATGCTTATCTGGTCCCTTCTCAGTTTTTTTCCTTCTTTTAGAAGTCAGCCTGTCTAAAGGATGCCTGCATTTACTGCTCCCCCATGTGGAAGTAGATGAGGCTTGTGGCTGAGTAAAGCTGTGAACTCTTTCCAAGCCCATTGGCTACAGATCTAAAGGTAAATCCTCCCAATTATCTTTCCCAGTAATAAAGATTGATACTTGGATCATCATCATTATTCTAGGTCTTTTCTCGATGGATTCTGAGCTTAGAAGGAAAAGACAGGGGTAATATCTTAGCCTCCCTCCTTAAACCTCCTGCACCCCATCCCATGCTCCATCTTTGAGCTGATCACCTCTTCTCACACGACATTGAGAAATTAAAAACCATGAGAGAGTACCACTACCTCATAGTTCCACTACCGCATCTACCATCTTAGTTGTGCTTGTATCCATCTTTCCTGCCTTCTCTCTTTTACAGGGAAGCGAGATCTCTTTCACTTTTTATGGGAAAGAAGTGTCCATATACTTACATAAATGTAAATGTATCACTTGTGCTCTGGGTACCATCTCCAAACCGTCTCCAGCTTCTGTTCCTTTATATTCTTGCTCTACTCCCTGCAGTGCCCATCCCAGCCTGTCTGCTGGATCATTCAGCTGTCATACATATTCCTTTACTATCTCCTATCTTTACAGGAAAAAAAAATCTCGACTCCATCATATGTCAGGTAACCACCTCATTTTTGGGCTCCCATTCAAATCTAAACACCTTGTAGGAATTGTCCACCGTTGTTGTCTCTGCTTCTTTCCCTCTCATTCAGTTTTTAACAAACTTAACATCAGTCTTCTGTTTGCCTATCTCCACTAAAGCTACATTGTTGGCATTACCAAAGATGGCAATGTTAGAAAATTCTGCTCATCTTTCTTGGCTTCTCAGAAGATTAGACATGACTGTTCCCTCCGTGAAACTGAGCCCTTTACTATCTACGTACTACCTATACTCACGACCTAGGTAATCCACTCCAGACTATGGCTTTATATACCATCCATATGTTAGCGATCCTCAGTTTTATATCTGGAGCCATGGTCTCTGCTTTCAGCAATAATTTTATATATTATTATAGTAGTCGTAATTATGCTTTTTTCTATTTGTTGGCTATTATGAATAATGCTACTATGGCTATGGCTGTTTATATGCAAGTCTTTGTGTGAACATACACTTTCATTTCTCTTAGATTGCTACCTATGAGTTGAAGTGCTGGGTTGTGTGGCAAATTTATCTTTGATTTTTAAGAACTCTCAGATATTTTCCAAAATGGCTCATCATATCTTACATTCCCATTTTCAAATGGGTTGTCCTATTATTGTTATATATTCTACGTAGAAGTCCTTTAGCAGATACGTGATATGTAAAAAATGTTATCCCAGTCTGGGGCTTATCTTCATTTTTCTTAACAGCTTTTTGAAATGCAAAGGTTTTCAATTTTTTTGAAGTACATTTATCAAAATTCTTTTTGGATCCTGTTCTTAGTATCATATCTAAAAATTATTTGCCTAACCCAAGGTCATGAAGAATTTCTCCTATGTTTACATTTAAGCACATGATCCATTTCAAGTTAATTCTATGTACGGTGTGAGGTAAGAGTCTAAATTTGTCTTTTTTCATGTGGATATCCAGCTGTCCTAGCACCATTTGTTGAAAAGATGATCCCGTTCCTATTGAATTGCCTCAGCAACTTTGTCAAAAAGCAATTGACCATAACTATAAGGGTTTATTTTTAGATTCTCAGGTGTATTTCAGGATATGTATTTCTATCTATATGCATATAATAAAGGCTCTTAAGAGGGTTGAATATCATCATTTTGGGGAAAAATTGACGTAGAGCCTTATCAGTGAAATATTAGCATTTACATTTTTGCAATTTAATGATTAGAGCAATCTGAACGCATATAATTTTTTTTTCCTTATTTAGAATGTTTAATACAACTTGAACCAGTTCTCAGGACATTTGAAGAAATAACTTTTCTTGAAGCTGTTATTCAACTAAAGAAAACAAAGGTAAATTACTAAATAAAATAGTGGAAATTGAACTTAAAACAATTCTATATTATTCATGGAGATTTTCAGCTTGTTTAATTTAGTTTTCTTCTATATGCTTTTCACAAATATCAGCTCTACAGTATTAGGGTGATAGAGCTTAACAGAGACTATGAATACTGTTTTCTCTCACCAAAAAGCTTTTCCATGTCTTTGAAATGGCCACTTCCTGATTTCAAAGGCATTTCCAGAACTCCCATATATCAAATGTAAGTTTAAAATGTGTAATGAATGCCAGTTATGTATAGTGAATGCCCTAAATCACTAAGGCTTTTTAACCTATAGTTCTTTTTTTTTTTTTAACCTATATTTCTTAAGCTAAAGTTTCAGTATATATGGAGTAATAGAAGTCTGGGTTCTTACACTTCTTTTTAACCAAAGTTTTTGGGTTTTTAAAGATTTATTGCCAAGTTAAGCTATAGAGTTGTATTAATAATTGAGGCCAAATGTGTATTCTTTTAATGCTTTATTTTATTTTGTTCTGTTTTCCCATTCAGACACTCCATGTTACAGAAATCAAAGACAGTTGATACGAATTACTTAGAACAATTGTCTTATTTACTCATTCTGGCTTTTGTAGATCATAACAATTGAAGGGACCTATTACTGCACAATTTTCTTAATACTGTCAAAATTTGTTTAAAAAGCAACTACGGCCCTTTAGGGACAAAGTAAGCATAGTTGAGCACTTGCTGAGTGTCATTAAATTGCATCTGAGATATAATAAAAATAATCAATTATTAACCAAAGTCTTGAGTTGTGAATTAAGCATAGTCTATAATTTATGTATTATTAAATGACATTGATTGCCTCTCGTGGTTTGCTGAACCTTTTGCCAAAACCGTTAGTTTGAAAGGGAAATACATGAAGAAAACAACTACCTTTAGCAAAACTAAAAATTGATGATGGTAGTATTAGTGCCTGTTTTCTGAGAAACTAAAGAAGAACTGTGTTTTAATTATTTTGATAACTTTTAACTGGACCTCCCTGCTTCTGAGTAGGTACAGTCTTTTCTAGAACATTGCAGCCTCTCTACTTCTTAGTAGCTACAAACTTCTGTAATTTTTTTTTTTTTGCTTTATCTGTTCAGTTCTCTTTTCTCTCCTTACAACTGTCTCTTCTTCTGCCAAGCAAATGTGAATAGAAGAATTTGTTCATAAAATGGAAGAGAACTATTCCAGTTTTTTTTTTTGTTGTTCCCCAAACAACTGAACAACTGAAACATTAGGATCTATATTTAACAACTGAAACATTAGGATCTATATTTAACAACTGGTAATTTTTAGAAGAAATTTAGGCTTTTTAAATAAAATCAAGTTTCTGAAAACCAGGATGCCTGTTGGCTCATTCAGGTAAATGTCTTCCTTGGGCCCAGGTTGTGATCTCTAAATTGTGGGATTGAGTGTTGTGGGATTGAGCGGGGCTCTCTGCTCAGCGGGAGCCTGCTTCTCTTTTCCTTCTGTTTTTACCCACCCCCCCACTTGTGCTCTCGTGCACCCTCTCTCTCTCTCTCTAATAAATAAAGTCTTAGAAAGAGGGGGAGCGGCAGTGAGGGAGGGAACGGGAGAGGGAGGGAGAAATTTCTGAAAATTACCACCACCAGTTACAGTGATATGGTTTTTTTCTTTTTTTTTTTGAGGTTCCTACATTTTTTTCAATTCTTTGAACCATGTCCCATAATTCGTGTTTTTACAGACAGCATTTCCTACATCTTAAGTAGTAAAAACTGAACCAAAAGAAGTTTTTCCTTAATATTCTATTTCATTTCTTTCTTGGGGTTGACTTACTCGTTCATAAATAATTTGAATTATCATAACATCAGTTATGAAAAATGATGTTGCTAACTCAAGGATATTGCATTATCAGAAAATGTTTCAATAAATATAAAAGCACAGAAAAACCTTCTATAACAGAGTTATATCCAAAGAATAATTCAATAGGTTCATGTAAAAATATATTTAACAGGGATGCCTGGGTGGCTCAGTGGTTGAGCATCCGCCTTGGGCCCAGGGTGTGACCCCGGGGTCCTGGCATCGAGTCCTGCATCGGGCTCCCTGCATGGAGCCTGCTTCTCCCTCTGCCTGTGTCTCTGCCTCTCTCTGTGTATCTCATGAATAAATAAATAAAATCTTTTTAAAAGAATGTATTTAATAAATCTTCATTGGACTGCTTCGTACAAAGTACTATGCTGGGTAGATTATATATACAGATGAATAGTATTTTTTTCCTCCTAAAATACCTTACTCATGTAATGAAGCAAACAGTCATAAGTATGAATAATGGAGGCCTGAATGTAGCGCCCACCAATTTCTAAAGTTCTAAAGTTACGTTGACATTATGTTGGTTTAGAGAAGAAAAGCACACTGACAGGTTTGTTTTTTAAATCACTCACTAGTGATGGCAGCTAATCCAACTGGCGTATAGAGACAGGGTAAATCACTAAATGATTTTAATACAAAAGTGTAGCATATAAATAAATCATCTGCCTAATAGCTAGCATTTACTGAATGATTGCTAAGTAATCTTAGGACTTTTTTGTTTATAATTCTCCCTGAAGTAATCCTGCAAAATAGGTATTCTTATTTCTAGTTTGCAAATGAGTAAACTGAGAGTAAGTCTCATGCCTAAAATCCAACAGTTAGGTATCCTGGGATTCTAAACCAACCTGATTGGCTACATGGTCCCCATAGTTCCATTAGGATACCCTGTATCCTTTACTTACTCCATCCCTCAGTTTCTTATCTATTCCATTAGGATACCCTGTATCCTTTATTTACTCCATCCCTCAGTTTCTTATCTATACTGTGCTATAACTTACCAGCACAGTACCTAAAATAGAGTAAATGCTTCATAATTTTGATAGACACATATACTTACACAAATGATATTTATTAAGTACTTAGCTTGTATCAGATACTATATATTCATTATCTCACCTAATCTCTAAAACAGTCCAGCATGTTTAAAGATAAATTTGCTCAAAGTAACCAACTAATGAGAAATGGGATTCAAAGTCTGTTTCTCAAAAGTTACTACTCCTATACTGTTTCTACCTTTACGTTTTATATTATAGCCTCAAATGATTTAACTTTACTTTCCACTGATTTTTTTATAAGCATATAAAGTATGTTAAGTAGATTGTACTTTACTCATATAATTTCCTAATCCCTTCCAACTAAAGAACTTGTATGCATTCATTCCAGTTACAGAGTGCTTTGAGCACTCTTCACTTATGTGACAAGAAGGAAATGGAGTCTTCTCTGAACATACCTGTTACTCATGGACCACAGGAGGTAAAAAAAAAAAAAAGTTGATAAACTCAAAATGTGAGAAGAATACGAAAACTCATTTAGTCTTAATTCCTTCTTCCTGTATATGTGGGAAGCTAAAGCCAGGAAGAGATTTTAGGATTCATTAGGTAGCCCATGGTAATCTCCATTCCAAAATCCAGCACTCCTATTTCTCACGCCACTGTTGATCTCATTGAGTCATACATAGTCCTTGCTTCTTTGTTTGCCATTGTCATTATTTCATATAACGAATGGTGTTCCAGTGTGGTCCACAGGCAAATCATTGATTACATTTTTACCATTATGTTTATGCCGCCTTACATAGATGTAAACTAGCTATAATACAGCTTTGTCCTTACCTCTTACAATGATTAATGAAGGGAAAAATGCCATTTGCATGGCTAGCTACAAGGAGAGATTTCTTTAGTAGCACTCATTCGTATTTCAAATTAATAATTTCTCCCAAGAATATATAAGACTTGTTATTTTACATGTATGTTTCTTTAATTTTGTAAGGTGTAAGTTGTGACCGTTTTTTATTCTTTTTTTATAATAAACCAAAAGCAAGAACTATTTAGAAACTCTGTAACTTTGAAAATGATTTTCTATTCACCTGAATCATTTATCTTCTATTTACTTTAGGAATCGTGTGGATCCTCTCAGCCCCATGAAAATAGTGTTTCTACTGGAGCCTCGGAATCCCTGTCAGCTCCTCAAGATAATAATTTTTTATCTAGTACGTAAATTTTTCAATCAGTATTACTTGCAAGTTTTCTTTTTCTTTTTTTTTCCATATTAAGCAGTTATGTTTGCATGGAACATGTCTTTGATCTGTAGTCATAACTCATTTTTTAGAAGTGTCAGAATCTAAAGATGAGAAAATAATAGTGGGATGTTCTAAAAATACATTAAAATATTGAAGACATTGTCTTAGGCTCTGTGAAAAGATATATAAAAATATACCTTTTAAGATAAGAGAAATGTTTCTAAGTAACCATGGTATGAGATAGACAGTGACGATAGAGACTATAAGAGCTATGGATGTAGAGCTGTGGTAATACACTGGAAAAGTGATATTTTTTACAAAGTATTTCACAACAACTTTGTGAGGGAGATATTCCTCATTTTACAGATTTTTAAGATCAAGACTTCCTGGATCACATAGTTAGTAGCTGGCAAATCCAAGACTTGAAGCCAGGTCTTTTGATAAATATTTTCATGTCACTCCACCATGTTGTCATCCTGAAGAAATTGTTTCTGACAGAAGGTTGGACCTATAGTTATAAAGATGGGCATTCCAGGCAAAAGGAACAACATAGAGCCACAGATGCAAGTGAGTAGTTGGATTTAGCTGGTAAAGAGGATGAATGGAAGGAGGTAAAAGATCAATAGGTGGAGTCCTATCATCCTAAGTTCTAACACTAGGCTGAGCTATTTGGGCTTTTTCATGTGGGTAGGGAGCAACTATTGCAAATATTTGAGCAAGGGTGTGACATGATAAATGTTGTTTTGCTTTATAGAAAGATTCATCCTAGCTGGAATATGTAGACTATTTTGGAAGGAAAAAGAGAATGGAGGTGGGGAAGCCAATTAGTAGACTGTTGGTCTGTTACTGTAGTACACAGGAGAGATTCTGAGCCCTGATTCAGAGTACAAGAAGGGAGAAAGGATGAAAGAGATGTTATAGAGGACACACTGAAGGACTTCATAGCCTTCTACTTGTAGGAAGGAAGAGAAAAAAAAAAAAAGCTGAACAAGTTGTCAAGCCTGGCGACTGGGAGAATATTGGTGCTGTTAACAAAAATAGGTGATGAAAGAGGTTTTAGAGTTAAATAATCAAGTTTTTAATTTTTTTTGCCAAATCTGAGGTTCTTAGCGCATATAAGGTTGATGTCCAGTGGACTTTTGAAAACGTCAGGCTAAGGCTCAATGAAGATAGAGCATTTAATTACGTAGATTTGGGAAGAAAGCTGGTATCTGGGGCCCTGAGGTTGAATAGGATTATACCAAATGAGTATAGGAAGGCACACATCATAAATAGATTTAGAGGACACATTTAAAGTACAGAAGGAGGAAGAAGACACAGAAAACATTAGGGATCATGTGAAGAAGTAAAATCCAATGATTTATGATTCACATACAACAAACATAGACATGAGGTAAAAACATTGATTATAAACCCTCTTTTGCTCTAAGATGTATTTGCCTTTAGAACTAGATTTATGAACCAGCTTTAATAACTGAAAATTTAAAGACAATACTATTTTCCGTATGACCAGGATGTTGATATTTTAGCTAATAGGAATAGCTAAGGACTCTTCTACCCCTAATGAAGATGTTGTGTTTTGTAGGAAAAACTCAAGACTTTTCTCCGGTGTGTCACTATCCAGTAAATCACAGTTGCAATAGTAACATCTCTGCAGCTCAGAAGTGGACGTTTTGTGATCACAAGACCACCCCATGCGCGTTAACAGTAATAAATCCATTCTCAGCTGAGGGAAACACAGGTAAATATTTAACACTTGTAAATGATGCTCTTTACCTTACAACTGTACGCTCAGATTTCCCACACAGTTAGTTTTATTCATCTTTATTTCTTCAACACAATAAACACATACCTTCTTAAATAGGAAAGCACTTGCAATCCTAGAAGATATGAGTGCTGACATGTGATAATAGGCCCACATGGTATTCCATGAACATCTATCTAGGGAGGGAGGTGTGACTTAGTATGTTACTAAAAGTAAAGTTTTTTGTTTTTGTTTTTAATAATAAATTTATTTTTTATTGGTGCTCAATTTGCCAACATACAGAATAACACCCAGTGCTCATCTCTATGTATAATATAGATTGGGTTTTTACCCCCATGGATTTATAAACATATAAAAGGACTTTTTCTGGGAAGGGAACTGAAGGGAAAAGAAGAGATAACCCAAATATCTGAGTGTTTCCCAAAAATTAACAGCATCCCCCAATTCCTGTATTCCCTATTAGCATAATCACAGAAAGTTAGGTTTTACTCCTCATTATTTCTTTTTTATCCAGTTTTACTCATAGCCATAGAGCTGTCCTCAACTGCTTTGTTATCCTTTGCTCTTCTGCAGAGCGATTACAGCCTGGCATAGCCCAGCAGTGGATCCAGAGTAAAAGGGAAGACATTGTGAGCCAGATGACAGAAGCCTGCCTTAACCAGTCGCTAGATGCTCTCCTGTCCAGGGACTTGATCATGAAGGAGGACTATGAACTCGTTAGTACTAAACCTACAAGGACCTCAAAAGTCAGACAGTTACTGGACACCAGTGACATCCAAGGAGAAGAATTTGCCAGAATTATAGTACAAAAGTTGAAAGATAACAAGCAAATGGGTCTTCAGCCTTACCCGGAAATACTTGTGGTTTCTCGATCACAACCTTTAAATTCATTTCAAAATAAAAACTTATAAGTGACTCTTTTTCAAGAAGAAAAGTCTTTCTATAAGAGGTTATTTTATATTTCTGTTGCCTTTATCATGTCGTTTTTATAAAATCCACATGAATATTAGAAGTTTTAATTGAAGTTTCTTCTTCAGGTAAATATTAGTCTTCTTCCATAACATTATAGTATGTTTTTAAATTAATATATTGGAAAGTTTGTGTTTTGCTACATGGTTCCATTGTTTTGTCTCCTTGGTTAATTGAAATTATTTTTTAAATGTAATAGTTCTCATATATCACAATGCCTTGAGGTGTCATGCATTGCTCATGGAAGCCATTTTCATATTCACTTTCCTTGTGGATGATTTATTACTTGTCAAAGATACAGTTTGGCTTTTGGAACTTTAACCTTTATACTCAAATTAGAGTTAGCGCACCATTTCTAACATAGAGTGCCAGGTTCAAATCCTCTCCAAAAGGTTATGCATTAAACTTTGTTATCCAGATTACATTTTTTAAATCTTCTTCATTGAATTCTTAAAAAAAAAAAAAAAGTTTCAAAGGTCAAATGATACAAAGGAGATGAAGAAAAAAATCTTTCAACATATGTTTCTGCCCTCATTTCTAACCTCAGCTAGCAACCAAGGTGACTAAAACTAACAGCACAATATTTATCCTTCTATACCCTTCTTCCTACTGACATGTATATGCTCATTTGGGAAAGGGTTTTTCGTTAATATTATTACAATACATCATACTACAACCTAATTTTTGCACTTAATAGTACATCATGCACAGCCTTCCAGGTCATGTATAAATCTAACTCATTCTTTTTAACTGCTGCATAGTATCAAGGCTGCTTTTTAATTTTTTTAACTTGTTCAAGTTTAGCCAAAACAATAATGATACAATGTGAAGTGGGGTTTTTTTTGTTTGTTTTGGTTTGGTTTGTTTTGGTTTATGTCACTAAATGAAAACTTACAAGGCATAATTGCTCTTCTGAAAATGTTTATTAGTAATGTCATCAAAAACCATGATGCAGGATAAATTTGAAAGTACAGACTTTCAAGAAGGACCAGACCCACCGTATGAAAAAAAAGAAGAAGAAGAGTAAAAATGATCAGAAAGCATGGGGGGCAATTATATATTTTATTAAAATATTTAGTATTTTAATCTCCATTTGGAGCTTGACATTAACCCATGGTGCCTCATTACTATGTCTCTGAGAAATATGGAAATTAGTAGGGAAAAATAGAAACCAATTAAGTATACGAGTTATCATATCTCTTATTTTTAAAGTGTTAGGATAAAGATTTAATTTGGGAAATAAGTTGAGAAGATGGGATCGTTTTAGGTAGTACATAGACACAGCACCAAATAACATTTAAGTCAAACAGGAAATTCTTTTCAGTTCTTCTTTGAGCCTTTTTAAATAAGTAAAGGAGAATGTCACAATTGTGCGGTGTTCTTTTAATCCCCCTTGTTAAGAAAAATAGACTTCAGGCTCAGAACTTAAGAAACCGTATTTAGCCAGAATTTTATAGTTTTTTTTTTATTGCATTTTATTTGAAAATGACCTCCATATGACAAGCGGTACTAGTTTTGTATTTGTAATATATAAAGTTTCATTTCATAATATTCAAACAGAAAGATAGTGAGAAATACTAAATTGTACTACGATATGGGAGTATGACAGCAATCAGAAGTAGTAGGATGACATTAAGATTCAGTCACTCAAGGAGGGGACTTAATCTATAATTATCTATTTTAACAAGCTGGTACTAAATAATCTGAAAGTGGCGTTCTTTGCAGTATATTTTAAAAGAATATTACCCACAAGTGTACTCCACAGAGCAGCTGCATTAGCATCGCCCGTAGCTTGTGAGAAATGTAAATTTGTGGCCCCTACCTCAAACCCGGATCAATCTCGGATAATAAGGATCAGAAATCTGTTTTAACAAACCATCCAGGCCATTATCTGTGCTAAAGCTCACGACTCTGTTTGAAGAAATGCAGGAGAATTACACATAAAATAATTTCCCTTTAGGTTCACAGATCTGTGTTCCTTATGTCTGTTCAGGATATACAGTCTCCGAACTGAGGTTTGATTAGGAAATTTGAATTTTTTTTTTTCGCATTCACTTGAATCCCCAAAACAGTTTTAGCCACGTTTTGCATTTTAGAAAGATCACTTAAGTATGATAATCAGATTAGTAGATTGAATCTACCACTCAGCTTTTTAAAGTACTTTAAAAGGGGGCAAACACTCAAATTATGACAGCATAAGACAGAGCTGATGTGGGAATGAGACAAGAAGCAAGACTTGATTTGCTGGAAGTTAGGCTAACGAAGTTGGCATCACTATGAAGGACTGGATGTGGTGGTGGCAGTAGCCAGCAGCGAGAGCTGGTTTCATCAGGTCTGTAATTCTCTGCTCACCCTCCCCACCCCAGTCAAATACTTAATTTCCTAATATATGAGGAAAACTTACAGCCAATTGGGAGAACAGGAGAATCGATCATCTTTGATGTTACCAATCCTCACAAACATCTCACTGTTCTCTACAGTCTCAACTCCCATCTCTGAAAGCCCAGTCCCCAATCTCCTGCTTTTTCTCCCCTTTTCCCCTGGATCTTTTTTTTTTTTTTTTTTTTCAATTTCAAAGACCCAGATTTATTTTTAAAAATGAAATTCCTTTGCTTGGCTTGTCCCTTCTCATCCTTTTCCTGGAAAATTATGCTGTCTTTACTCTTGTTATCAATTTCATTCTTAATCTTTTAAAAATTTTAAAGGGGCGCCTGGGTGGCTCAGTTGGTTAAGCATCGGACTCTTGATTTTGGCTCAGGTCATGATCTCAGGATCCAGGATCGAGCCCCGCATAAGTCTGTGCCCTTGGTTATTCTCTCCCTCTCCCTCTCCCTCTTCCTTCTTTTTCCCTCTTCCCTCTCCCTCTCTCCCAGAGAGAGAATGAGAGGGAGTGTGCACACTTGCTCAGGAGGAGGATCAGAGGGAGAGAGCTCAAGCATGCTCCCTGCTGAGCACGATGCCCTTCCTGGGACTTGATCCCATGACCCTGAGGTCATGACCTGAGCCGAAATCAATATTTGGAGACTGAGTCACCCAGGCATCCTTTATCTTTTAGAATTTGATGTCATACAATTCATGAATCTCTAGATTGAAAAGAATGATTATGCCTGGTTATGCTTCAAATTCCCCAAATAAAGACATTAAATAGACACATATCTCACAATCAAAAATTGTCTACTGATGATGAGGGAACCTAATCCCTACCCAGCAATGTTCTTCATCTCTAGACAGTGCTGTCCATTCTCTAGATTGATTTAAAAATCTATTTCCCTCTCCGAGGATACCAGCATGGAGAATAATTATGACATAGAGCCAATGTAGACATAAACCTGTACTATTTCTTCTTGCTAATAATTTTAGGATCATTTAGGACAAACTAATATTTTGATAATCTATGATAGAAGCTCTGTCCTATCTTTTCTACCTCGATATCAGTAACCTGTGAGAGGTCCTGCCGTTTGCAGTTGAATGAGTTCAGTATCCTTCCACTTTTTGATTTGACCCTAGGTTTTAAGTGTTGTCTGGGTGTTTAAGAAGCCTGAAGTCATCAAGATAAAACCTAACCTCAAAAATTGGAAGCCAAGTAACCTGCGGAGAAGGAATACACAGAAAATTTTGATTGATTTGGTTAGGGCATAATTAGGGCATGGTGCATAGGCTAGATTTTTCTGGTTTTCAAAAATTGAATTTTGTGTGTGTGTGCTATTTCAATTTTCATCAGCACTCCTGGTTCTAAACACTGAGATAGAGTCCATCTATTCCCTCCCCCACATGACAGCTCTTTTATATATTTCCAGGGAACTCTTCTGTCCCTGATGACTTTTTTGTTTTTATACCTTAATCCCTTCTTCCTTCAATGGCTATTTAAGAGGTATGGTCTGTATTTTAAAGTATGGTACCCATAACTGCATGTGATACTTCTAATCCATTTAGGTCTTATTAGCACAGTTGGGATATCTCCTCCCTTGTAATTAATATGTTAAGAGCTATTTTTAGTAGTCACATGACATTGCTGAGTTGATATTTAACTAAAATGAGCTAAAAATCCTGTCTTTTCTAACTATGCTGTTTTGCCTTATCTCTCCTTTTTCACAAAGTTGAGTTGGGTTTTTGGCTCATATATGACACTATGCCTTAATCCCTCTTAATTTTTCTAAATTCATTCCTAGTTCCAGCCACTCAGGATAGTTTTGATTCCTAAACCTGGAGTCTCTCAGCTCCTCATCCACAAATTTACAAAGTTGCCTTTTGTAATTTCATCTAAGTTACTAATTAAAATGTCGAATGGTACTGGGCCAAGGAAAAGTATGCAAAAAGCCACAGGCCTCCTCCCTTCAACTTGACAAAGATTAACTAATTGTCACTATTTAGGTACAACCATGCACCTACTCACTAATGAATATAACTGAAATATTTTTAAAGTGTTAACAGATTATCATAAAAGACTATATAATCTACAAATTTAACCAAAATATCTCTATTTCCAGGTCAGTTTTTAAAGCATTGGTTTATTATTTCATCTAAAATGTGTGTTTCAACGTAAGCACAGTTTTGTTGGGGGCTTGGGTTACGGTACATTAAAATATTAGAAAGAGGGATGTCTGGGTGACTCAGTGGTTGAGCATCTGCCTTTGGCTCAGGGCGTGGTCCCAGAGTTCTGGGATTGAGTTCCACATCGGGCTCCCTGTGAGGAGCCTGCTTCTCCCTCTGCCTGGGTCTCAGCCTATCTCTGAGTCTTTCATGAATAAATAAAGTCTTAAAATATATATATATATATATATATATATATATATATATATATATATTTAATACATATATATTAAAAAGGAACCTTACATAGAAACCGTATGGTATTGCTCAGGCTTTGCTTATGAACTCTAGATGCAAGGCACTGTGACCACCAAAATCTCATGATTTAAGGATATCAGCTATATAAAGAATACCCAAATTCAACATTTAAAGGAAAAAAAAGAACTAAGAAAATTAAAGACTAAACAGAAGACAACCTTAAAATAGGTATAAATAATACCCTTAGAGAGATTTGAGTAGGTATATCTTTAAAACTAGAAGTTGCCATGAAATGGAAACAAACAAAAAAAATGTAGAAAAAGTTCAAACTATCATCCTCAAAATAGCTACCCAGAAACTGTTTACTCTAAAAAAAAAAAAAAAAAAAAGATTTTTATTTATTTGAGGGAGAGAGAAAAGACTCCTCCCCGAGCAGGGAGCCCGATGCAGGGCTGAATCCCAGGACCCTGGGATCAGGACCTGAGCCAAAGGCAGACATTTAACCCTCTGAGCCACCCAAGCGCCTCCAGAAACTTTGTTCTCAAAAACTGTCCCACCTCTTGTTCAACTACTGACCTAGAGATTTTTTTTTATAGTAGCTAATGCATCCAAAGCTCCGGATTCCTTCATGACAGTATTTTGGGACACTGAGCAAATGGGGAAGTGCCCACAAAAGAGCTGCAAGTACTCTTCAACTTCAGTTTGAAGGCTCTTCCCCTCATCAAGAATACAAAAAGAAAAAAAATAATTGGTTCTATATTGATTTATGTGGTTAAGTGAGAGTACAGCTTAAATGACCAGATACTCTACTTTGTTTAGAAAGAACATAAAATGATTGGATGGAATATGGATTTGCTTTCTGGCATTTCACCAATTAGAATTAAGTTTCATCCTGTGGATCTTATATTCTGATAGGATTTATTAAGATAAAATCATGCTCTGGATTTTTGTCATACCACAGGAGGAAACTGTACTTTGCATTGCCTGTCAAACCTTATTTTTCTCTTTATTTTTTCACCTTTTCTGGGGGGTGGGGGGCGGGGGGGTGAGAAAGCATAAGCTCTAGTCTCATAGCATATTTCAATTAAACAATGTAGTTATGTCAGCTATAATCATCATGTTTAACACTAGATCCTCAGAGCTTACTGATAGTTGAAAGTTTGTACCCTCTTACCAATCTTTTTCTATTTCTCCTGCTCCCCAGCCCCTAGCAACCACTTTTCTAGTCTGTTTCTGTGAGTGAGCATAAGTCTTTTTTTTTCTTTTTTAGCTTCCACACATAAGTAATCTCATGCAGTATTTCTCTTTCTCTTTCTGGCTTATTTCACCTGGCATGATGCCCTCAAAGTCCATCCATATTGTCGTAAATAGCAGCATTTCCTTCTTTCTCATGGCTGAGTGATGTCCCATTCTCTGTGTGTGTGTCTCGCATCTTTTTTATCCATTCATCCACTGAGGAACATTTAAATCTTTTCTATATCTTGACTATTGTAACTAAAATTTTTCTCTCAAAAGAACAAGAATGATTCCTTTTTCTTTACTATTTCTTTACTGTTTCTATACCTTTTTACTGCTGTGAGTTGCTTCCCATTAATGTGAAGTTTAAGGAGTTTTCAGGGATTCATATGGCATGTCTGGTCTGTACAAAAGCATTTTAGAGGCTACTAAATACTGTTTTCAGAGACTCAGAGAAACACCTGTGCTTGTTTCCTTCTAGGCAAACTTAGATTTTGGAATAGTGGTTCTTCAATTTGGTGACAAGTACTCAAAAATGTTCCCTTAAATATTCTTCAAACTTTAGAAATAATAGTGTGTTAGGATGGAAGAAATGCAATACATATGGATGAATTGTAGTGAACAAAGTATTTCTTAGGGGAAAGTTTCCTCTCAGTAGGCATAAAAAGCCCTACGATCTCTACCAAAAGCCCCAACCTACCTTTAAGATTATAAAAGTTTTTCACCGAAAACATTGCAGAAAATTCCTAGTAGGCTAGCAGAGGGAGAAAGGGTTTAAAAGTAGTAGCTAGGCTGACACCCTGGACACATTTTGTTAAGAAACACACACACACACCTCAGACAGCAACATCCACAGTGTTAGATTTCTTAACTTCTTGCTGATGAAACCTCTCCCTGACAAGGAGTGTAACAGGGAAATTTACTCTCCATCCATTCTAGAAATCACTAGTGAATATTGACCCACGTGTCAGGTAGTAGTGATGCCATGAAAGAGGTAAATAGCCTCCTCAACAGAGTTATATTCTAGTGGGAGAGGAAGACAATACACAAACAAGAATTGCACAAATTTATTTAAGTGACTAGGATCCCATCAACTAACCATTCGTGTTGTGAAAAAGAACAAAGAATAGTGGGTTTCAGAGGGATTAGAAGAGAAGGATCTACCTTAGATTAAAAAATGATTAGGATCCTTTTTTAAAAAGCAAAGTCTGAGAGAGAGATTTCCCCCAGTGAAGAGGAAGAGCCTGCCAGGTGAAGAAGAGGAGGATGAGGGAGGCCAATGTTTCTGGAGGTAATGACTGAGGACAAGGGAGCTGTGAGCTGAAGCCACAGCAGTAGGAAGAGGCCTGAATCATGTAAGACTTCAGGGAAGAGTTTGAATGTCATGATATGTGTAATGGAAGCTATTGGATAAATTCGAGCAGAGAACTGATATGGTGTCCTTAGTTTACATGTTTGAAAGTCACTAAAAATGACTGGAGGGAGCTAGCGCAGCAAGCGCCACTTAAGAGATGGTTCCATAGATGATGTCTGGGCTGCAGAGGGTAGAAAGGACCAGATCTCAAAATTAAATTGATGGGATTTAATGCATGTTTTAAACTACTGTAAGGAAATGCCCAGTCCTTCAATGCCAGACGTCTTTCATCTTTCTAAAACAGAATGTATCATGCCACATCTGTTTAATCTTCAAAGGTCCCCAAATATCCACGGGATAGAGACTAATCTCCTTATGGAGAAAAAAAAAAAAAAAACCTGTAAGTCAGCAGCTACGTAGCTTTTCAGGCTCTGCCACTAGCATCACCCTGTCCATGCCCTGAACTTCAGCTACACCAAACTACTCCATTTTTCTTTTGTCATTGCCTTTCACATGCTGTGAACACACCCTGGAATGCCACTTACTCCTCCTCTTATGCGCCTCAAGAACTCTGAGTCATCATCCCCAACACTCTCATAATCTGATACGAGTTAGTTGCTGCTTCCCCATGAGCTCATTGCAGCCCAAGTCATTTTTTAATTGTGTTCTAACTTTTTGCAACAGACTGAAATCCCTGAGGGCAAGGACTATGCTTTGTTATTTGTATTCCTAGAACCTACATCTCCTGAATTCTTTAACTGCTTCTGGAAATGAATACATAAATGGGTGGATGATGCCGAAAACTGAGTCATACAGTGTATTCACTCAGGGACAGCATTTCAGGAACATTCTTCACATTATTGTTGTTGGTTTGAGAGTTGTCAGAAGTTTCCTGTACCATCTCATGAACAGCAACTTTCTTTCTTCTCATCAACGTACAGGTATGCTTTCAGTACAAAACAGCTGGTCATTGTTCTGTACGGTGTGGTGAGCATGTCACACTCGGTAATGGAGAACCAGCAGAAGACAAGCAAGATAAGGACCAAGAAGAAAAAGTCCAAATGAAGCAGAACATCACTGTACTACGTAGCATCTGTCTCACAGTGGGGCATATGAGCTCAGGCACACTTGTATCGCCCAAGAAGGTTCTTAGAATAATGCCACCTCTCAGCTTTTCCTGACTGGTTGGGCTATTACCAGACTTTTTCCCACTGCTTGGGACTTTATGTTAATGAAGAGCTAGGAACCTCCGTCCAGAAGCCAAGGACAAGCTGTGCATATGTCTCGGAAGCATTTCCTAGATTTACTGTCTTCATCTGATTTTAGTCATCTTTACTCATTGAGCCAACAGGACAGGCCATAAAGGCAATCACGTTTATGAAATTTGCTCTCACACCTGTTTGGACAAACTGTGATACCCCGTATGAGGCAGGGAAATGGACCATGACTTCCTGCATATGTGAGTATAGTACTTTGCCCTTCAGGCTCTTAGAATCTTAACCTAATCAATGAGACTTCATAGGCTATTTTTAAAGGCCTGTCAACCTAATTCAAATTTAGCCGAGGGCCAGTGTATTTGTGGAAAATGGTCATTTGTATTTCTGATAATACTAAATGTTTAAACGTAGAATCTTCATGTCCCTGAAAATTATATTCCTTTATTTCAAGTTGATTTTACTTACAAATTTTATGAAAAATAACTGGTAACTTCAGGTTCATTACCCACTAATAGTTTATGGAGCTGGACTAAGAATCTAACTCCTAAGTTTAATTCTGTTCCATCTTATTCAGTTATGAATCTTCTATACGTTACAAACTGTGGGGACGTTGAAATAAGGTCTACCACAATTAGCATATATTCTATTGAGAGTATATTCTATGTGAATGTCTTCCCTGAAATAGTGTGCAGTAGGTGCACTTGACTTTACCCACATGAGGGGAAGAGAAGCCTGGTAAGATGCAATAAGGCACTGGGACCAAATCCTACTTTAAGGATCATTTTCCAAATTCATCAGACCACTTTATTTTTTTGTATTTTTTTTTTAACTAGACTCCACATCCAACATGGAGCCCAACGTGGGGCTTGAACTCACAACCCTGAGATCAAGACCTGCGCTGATATCAAGAGTTAGATACGTAACCAGCTGAGCCATCCAGGGAACCCAAGCCACTTTAGTCATGGGTTGTAGAAGGGTAGGAAAAATAAAAGTAGATAAAGTCTTAAAACTACTATGTAAAACTGTTTCTTTATCAAGTGGAAAATGTAGGATTTTTTAAACAATGGACTTTTGTTCTATGGAGAGTCCTTCCAGAACGCTGATTCTTGTGAGGAGCTGTGCCTGGGATGAAAGCAGCATAATGCCGTGTTTCACTTACTAGGTTCCTTCATTCTATAGGAACCATAATATTTATTCACCATGAATGTGAACTAGGAAAGCAGTGTTCAGGATATCTTCATGTATGCAAAGATCTTAATGCTCATCTTAATTTTATCTATTTTGTGGGGTTGGGTTTTTTTTTTAATTTTATGTATTTACTTAGAGACAGACAGAGAGAGAGAGAGAGAGCACTGAACATGAGGAGGGGCAGAGGCAGAGGGAGAAGCAGACCCCCTGCTGAGCCCAGAGCCCGACCTGGGGCTTCATCCCAGGACCGTGGGATCATGACCTGAGCTGAAAGCAGGCACTTAACCGACTGAGCCACCCAGGTGCCCCTGGCTACTTTGGGGTTTTTTTTATTATTTTTTTATTATTTTTTTAAGAATTTATTTATTTATTTATTTATTCATTTATTTATTTATTCATTTATTCATTTATTCATGAGAGACACAGAGAGAGAAGTAGAGAGACCCAGGCAGAGGGAGAAGAAGGCTCCATGCAGGGAGCCTGATGTGGGACTCGATCCCGGGTCTCCAGGATCAGCTGCTGGGCCAAAGGCAGGTGCTAAACCGATGAGCCACCCAGGGATCCCCTACTATGTTTTTAAAGGTAAGACCAAAACCTAGGCATATGTAAGTAAATACACAAACTAACAAACAATATGCCCATGAAATAGTTAAGCAAATACGAGCCACTCTATAACATGAATATCAACCTTAGTTCTCAGAGACTAAGCTAGACTATTTAGTAAGTTCCAAGTTGTGTCACTGAGTTTTGAATGTAGCCACTATTAAATGTTCTGATCATAAAAAATAATCTGTTTTCAATAGCTTTTCAGCATAAATATCTCATTTCATCATCCAAACCAACCTATGTAACCTAATGGCCATTTTAGGAAATCCAAATATTGTTTATTCATAAAAGACATCTCAATAGGAATTTTTTTTTTATTTTGACTATAGGGTCTGAATTTGGGATCGACAAAATCAAGAATATTTTTAAGAAGACAAACTATAAGTCAGAAATATTTAAAGATAAATATTTACAGGCAACATTTTCAAAATACACAGCAATAAACAACAATGGTTATTAGAAACAATTGTTTTTAAGAAACGATTTTCTCTCAAATAAATAAAAATCTTTAAAAAAAATTATTGCCTTTAAGGAGATAATATTAGAGATGAAAGGAGCAAACCTTTACAACCAAAACAACTATCCAAAATGTACATGTCTACTAAAAACAGTCAGGCCTTAGGAGCTGGAAAATCTTTGCCAAACATAATGTGGAAATTAGAAAGAAACAGACACAAGTTGAAGTAACAGGATAGTCAGGAAAAGGCCAATTGGCTCTTTCCGAAGATACCCGGCAGGTGTTCTGACATTCTCTTATGAAACTTCAGGCTCTGCCTTTAGTTTTATAAAGTTAGACATGAGTCTTGGCATCAAGTATGGATCCAACCATCAGAGTGGCACACACAGATTCTAAGACTGATCAATAAAATCAGAACGCAGTGCCATTTTATTCACTAAGGACAGGAGATAGAACTGTTGTTGGGCCTTCATGACTTTGTGAAAAATATGTTTTCCACTAGTTCGATCTGTGCCAGACACATAAATTGTAAACAAAAAGAACACAGAAAACAGGGTGTCTGGTTATTTTCCCAACAGAGATACCATAATCAAGGCTCTAGACTTGGGTTCTCTTCCACCCAAGGAACACCTCAGTGGACATGACAAGGACCACTTCTCTTTCTGCTACCTCTGCCAAGTGGTCATTCTTTAAATATGTTAGTTCCTTCCAGACAATTTACTCCTTTTCAAATTATGAAATATCTCAAACGCACAGAATATAATCAGGATTCTGGGCATCTGAGTGGCTCAGTCGGTTAAGTGTCTGCCTTCGGCTCAGGTCATGATCCCAGGGTCCTGGGATCCAGCCCCACATTGGGCTCCCTGCTCAGTGGGGAGCCTGCTTCTCCCTCTGCTGGAGCTCTCTCTCTCTCTCTCTCTCTCTCTCGTGCACTCTCTCAAATTAATAAATAAAATCTTTAAGAAAATAAAACAAGTATTCCATATACCACACATTCTAGGTGCTATCTGTATCAGACTTCTTTTTAAAGAAATAAAACAATATAAATAGAACTAAAGCTCCATTCCTCTATCTTCCTCTCATCACCACCACCTTTTTCTTCCCAGAATAAAGAACTATCCTGATGTAAACATGAATCATCCCATGCATTTATGACTATATCCACAGTAGTGTCATTTCATAAATAGCACTACATTATACATATCTATTTGTAGGTTCTGGTTATCTCTCAACATACTTTTTTAAGATATGACCACGTTGATATATGTAGCACTGCATTTGGTACAGCACACTATAGCAGAGAGTAGATTTTTATCATTTTATGTATGTATGTATTTTATTATTTGTTTGTGTGTAAGACAAACACCTTTATTATTTGTTTCTGTGTAAGACACAGAGCTCACAGGGCCAAAATCTAAGGGTAGGCAGGGCTGCGTTCCTTTTTGGAGACTCTAGAAGCAAATCTGTTTCCTTGCTCATATGGGTTATTGTCAGGATTCTTCTGTTCCTTGCAGTTGTAGGTCTGACATCCCCATTTCACTGCTTTCCTCTAAGAGTTGTTCCCAGCTTCTTTTTTTAAAAAGATTTTATTTATGTATATGAGAGAGAGAGAGAGAGCATGCAGGGGGTGGGGGCAGGAGTAGAGAGTGACAAGCAGACTCCACTCTGAGCATGGAGCTAACACGGGGCTTGACCCCAGGACCCTGAGATCATGACCTGAGCTGAAATCAAGAGTCGGACGCCTAACCAACTGAGCCACCCCGGCGCCCCGAGTTGTTCCCAGCTTCTAAGGTCCAGCTACACTTCTTGTCTCATGGTCCACTTCTTCCATATTCAAAGCCAGCAAGGATGAGGAGAAGCCCTCTGAAAATTTCAATCTCTCCTGCCTCTCCTCCAAATGATACAAAGCAATCTCTTGATCTTCAGGTCATCAGATTGCACCTTTAATTCCATCTGTAATCTCAATTTCCTTTAACCATCTATGCATTATATTCACAGGCATGATATTGGGTTTAGACTGAGGGAGGCAAAATCTGCCTGCCACACTGCTAATGCCTCAGAATTTCTTGTTTTGTCACCCAGCAAGCATAAGGGAAGGTACTTTCTCTGATGGGAAGCTTCGTGACCCTTATATAGTTATAAGTAGGTCATGACCCTTCTATAGCCATAAGTAGGTTTGTACGAAAGTGAATATAATTGACTTTTCCAAAACAAAGGCCATACCAGTTTGTTTATCTCAGGGTGACAGTTTCATAATGGATTAGAGAGAAAAGATGTCCTGGAGAAACTGCTCTAAACTCTGAGGAGGGTCATCACCTTTGCCTGTAAGTATATCTTCCATTTGGATGCAAATGCTTGTATTCTTGGGGTTCTTTTTCAAATATTCAAACACTAAAATGTCCTTTACATTTTCTCCTGAGGAATCGACCAGTGTACAGTTCTGTACCCATGCCCGTTATGACCGTCTTTGATTCGTTGACCAATGTGGCTTACGTCATCCACTTATGCTGTCTCTCCTGAGTGGTGATGCTGTGGCTGTGGTAAGTTTAAAATGATCCACTGCCCTTTGCCTCTATTGAGAAGTTTTTCAGAAGTGGAAATATGAGCAATTTGCACCTCTCGGTACCAGATTCATTATTGAAAAAAAAAAAAAGGAAAATAATAACATGGGGACATTGTGAGAATTAAATGAGCTAATACGTTTCTTACCACAAAGCTTGGCACAGTAATTGGGGTTCACTCTTCACTGTTCTTCTTGCTGCACTAACTTCAGATCAAGAAGAAACACTCATTACTGTCACAGCTACCAACTAAGGACCACATTATACATACCAGGCAGCACGAGGAGGGGGGCTTCTGTTTCTCCATGGCGACTTAGTGTGGACCCACAAAAACAAGCATAGGATTTCCCCACCAAATTTGCCTGTAGCCAAGGTAGTTACCAGAAATGACACCAGAATTTTCCAGCCACGTTTATGTCACTGTATTGGTGACCTGAACGGTTTCCAATCCTGAGTTACCAGGATTACCCAAATCCCTGTCCAAAGAGCAAAGACTGCATCTGTAACAAATTCATATGAGGAGGTTGGCTGATAAGACTTGTGTGAGGAACTGATTGTGTCCACAATATCCTAACATACAGTCTTATTTCATTATTTTTCTTTTTTAATCTTTTATATCCACCTTTGGGAAAACTATCTAGATTAGATACCTCTAGATCTGATCCCCGAATTGCTGCATTCTTATAGATATTCTAATTTCCTATAAAATCATGAAAAAAAGAAAGAAGAAAATTATGGGGCCTTACGTGAGAGTCGAGTTTGGTATGCCGTTATAAATTCAGCATCAGACAATTGAGAGGAACTGAACCTAGATACATAGTTTGCCAACATGTATCATGTAGATACTATTTTTCTTTAGGTTTTAATTGGCTAATTTACAGTTCATTGATCCTTCTCTACATGAACCATAGAGATCTTCAGTTAATTGAGTCCATTTCATTCCAAATCTCTGTATCCTGAGATTAGTGTTAAAAATAAACTAGATTCCCAATAATAAGTTCTCTTTTTATTAATAACTTTCTTTTCTTATTCCCTCCCTGCCCCCAGACACTTGGTAACAAGATCCTAAGCCATGTTCGGAGACTCATTCCTACTACAGTGGCCGTGGCTTGTGCCAGCGAACTGAACTCCTCAACCATTATAACATCCAGGTAAGAAAATCACATGTGCTGTGGGTGGTTTATGTTTTCAAAGCTCAGCTAAGGGAAATCAATACCTACTTATGTTTAATGAACAACAGCCAAGCCTTCTGATTATCTCTTGGTCTTGTTTTTACCATGAGCCTATTGCAGGGATTTCAAATGCTAAAACAGAGATTTTGTTTGGTCACGTGGGTCTTTCACTGGTTAATGCATAATTGGAGCCCATTTTAAATGAACTCTAAAAAAGAGTCCATCCTTTCCAGGATGTGGGAAAGCAGAGTTTGCATTTGTTTAGTAACATCACATACTACAAATAGTTGTCAGTCAGGATAATTGCAAAACAAAGTAAAATGTGGAAAAGTGCTGAGTGAATGAATCCACAGGGAGAAGAGCCAACTGGTGAACGCAGCAAAACAAGCTGTAAAAAAAAAAAAAAATCAATGCCAATACACACCGGCTCACCCAGTGTACTTAAAATCAGATTGGCCACCTGAGCTGCCCTACAGCTGGCTAGAGCAATGGTGGGCCATCGGAAAGCTGCTCAGCAAAGTAATTGCAAAGAGAGAAGAAGAGATGAGGGTGTAGGTGTGTTGGAAGGAGATTTGGGGAAAGTGTTTCTAATTTGGGATGGTGAGTAGGAAGGCTGGAGCAGTTCCCACCATCATTGGAGTCTCGCCTATTTTTACTGAAATGATACTAACAAATTAGTTATGCTAATTTTATCTCATTTGCTATAAGAAACCTGTGAAATTGTTGCCCATGATGGTATCATCATCCTTCTCTTCCAGTTGAATAAACCAGCTCATTCAAAGTGACCTAACAGATTCATCCAAGGTCATATCAGTGAACAGTAGAGCTCAGGACTCACAACTCCTGACTCCAGTCCTAATGGCTTTCCCATCTGCTTGCCTCCTCTTCCTACTAATGACTGAGACCTGCTTCTGTCCGGTGAGAGATAGGATTTGGCTCCCATTTTTTTTTTTTTTTTTTTGCTCCCATTTTTTCATTTTCTCTTGATTGTCTTATTTAACAGTTGCACTAAATCTCAGTGGGCAGCACTTGGTCCTATCTGCTCTTTTCCCATCCTTTTTCTTACTTCTAATAAGCAACTAAAAAAAAAGAAAAATAGCAAGTACAAGGGGATTTCCAGTTCTTTTATCTGGTTCCTATTTGGTCTTTGATTTTTCAGAAAAAAAAAAAAAAAAACCTCTTATGTGTACCATCTCTTTTGCTTGTCCTCCACAGTTACATTAGAAATATCAGGGATCCCTGGGTGGCGCAGAGGTTTAGCGCCTGCCTTTGGCCCAGGGCACGATCCTGGAGACCCGGAATCGAATCCCACGTCAGGCTCCCGGTGCATGGAGCCTGCTTCTCCCTCTGCCTATGTCTCTGCCTCTCTCTCTCTCTCTCTCTCTCTCTCTCTGTGTGTGTGACTATCATAAATAAATAAAAATCAAAAAAAAAATAAAATAGAAATATCAATTGCTGTGTTTGCAGAGCATCTAACTGGTAACTGCTGATGCCTCTCATTCTTCACACCCATTTCTCAGGCTTTTATACATGATCCCAACAGAAGGCAGCTTCCCTGCAGTTCAAGCATGATCTATGTGGAATGATCCATACGGGTCCCTGCTCTTCTCTTCAAAGTACATAATCTGATGTACATCTAATAGAAACTGTTATTGTCAAGAATTCCCACTTGTCCCACTTATTTTCTGTATTCGTTCACTTGAGAATATTGAAATCTCCACCCAGTTTTAAAATAAGGGATGTAGGGATCCCTGGGTGGCGCAGCGGTTTGGCGCCTGCCTTTGGCCCAGGGCGCGATCCTGGAGACCCGGGATCGAGTCCCACGTCGGGCTCCCGGTGCATGGAGCCTGCTTCTCCCTCGGCCTGTGTCTCTGCCTCTCTCTCTCTCTCTCTGTGACTATCATAAATAAATAAAAATTGAAAAAAAAAATTTAAAAAAAAAATAAAATAAAATAAGGGATGTAGGGGCCTATGGCTTGCTGAGTCCCAAGGGAGAACAGTATCTTAAAGCTTCCTGCTCTGTAAGGCACCTAATACCCTGGGCCAGAGACTGAGCAGAGATAAACAGGATGCAGAGTCTGAAGGTAGGAAGGCTCCCAGAAACAGTAAGTAATGCTTTAGCTGAGTTGTCACAAATTGGAAATGTCCCTGTGGTCAGGGAAACAGGAAACAAGGGATAGTCAAAAAAGTGAGATTATATGGGAGGAGATACTGAACGTAAAATGGATAATTTGTACTTAGTTGTTCCACGTTTACTATGTGCTACGTGCTAGATGTCATCACGAGATGGGGTATAGAGATTGAGGCAAGACTTTCGGCAGCCAGATGGTCTTTTAAAATAATGAAGCACGTCATTTCATTTTCCTATTTAATAACCTCCAGAGGCAGGTTCTCCTTGTAAACAAAGATTTTTACTTTGTTTAAAATCTAAATTTAGTAAAATTTAGATTTACTAAATCTAAATTTAAAATCTAAATCTAAATTTTAAAATCTAAATTTTCAGTAAAATCTAAATTTTAAAATCTAAATTTAGTAAAATTTAGATTTTACTAAATTCCTTGGTATGACCCACAATGCCCAATATGATCAGCCTTGAGAATTTCTACAAGTTCATCTCCTGCTACATCCACCATATTCCAGTCCCTCTGGCTTTTTTCCTGTCTGTTTTACAGGGCAACTCTTTTTGTTTCTACAGGGCATTTGCATTTATTGTTTCCTCACCTGCTTATCCCTCTACTTTCAGATCTGACCTCAAAGGCTTTGAGAAGTCTTTCGTTAACACCCTAAGATAGAAGCTATCTTTCCCCAACCCACTACCCGAGATTATCTCTGTCCCATCTCCCTATTTTACGTAGAATCCCATAGTATGGACTAAACCTATGGCTATTTGCTTTGTATTATCTCCTTTCTCCAACAATACTATAAGCTCTGTGCAAGTAGAAATCTTGTCTGTCTCTTAGACACTACTCTATCCTCAGCATCTAAAAGACATAGCAATCATCTGTTGAAGAAATGAATGAGTCACTGTCATGAGGGTAAGTAAGCTGACCATGATCAGGAGAAGTGAGATTATTTTAAAGAGTTTTCCTGGGTAGAATTTTCCAGAGCAGAAAACTTAAAGGCTGGGGGCAACTGGATGGTTAAGTCTGTTAAGCATCCGACTCTTGCTTTTGGCTCAGGGCATGATCTCATAATTGTGAGATTAAGCCCTACGTGGGGTCTGAACTGGGTATGGAGCCTGCTTAAGATTCTTTTTCTTCCTCTCCTTCCGCCCCACCCTACTGTTTCCTTCTAAAAAAAAAAGAAAGAAAGAAGAAAAGAAAGAAAGAAAGAAAGAAAGAAAGAAAGAAAGAAAGAAAGAAAGAAAGAAAAGAAAGAAAGAAAGAAAGAAAGAAAGAAAGAAAGAAAGAAAGAAAGAAAGAAAGAAAGAAAGAAAGAAAGAAAACTTAAATTCTGAGTTGATAAGACATAAATTATAATCCATGAGGAACTACCTTTTAAAAGGCTCTTAGGAAAGGATCTTGATATAGCAAGCATGACTATATTCATTGTGAATATATTCATTGTGAAATCCTGGAAATATACACCAATGAATTCAAATTTTATCTCTATAACTCTATACATTCTTTGTGTTGGTAGGGCATGGTAGCTATGATGTATCTTCTGGTAGAAGACATCTTTCAACTCATCATCATTCCTTTAACTACTGACTCTATGTCAGGCTTTCAATTATAGGATTAATGTAGGTAAAGAAAACACAGCCTTGAAAGACCAAGGCCAATCAGAATGAGTAAAATATGTACTATCTAGAAATGCCTTACTAAATTACAGGAGGATTTTTAAACTAGTATATGTTAATGTATTATTTACATGATTTCTTGTTAATCTTTTTAAATAAAATAACCTATGAAAATCAGGGACAACTTTTGAAGAAAACCATTCTTTTTTTTTTTTTTTCTTTATTTTTTAAGTAGACTCCAGACTACTCAATGTGGGCTTGAACACATGACCCTGAGATCAAGAACTGCAGCTCTACCAACTGAGCCATGCAAGTGCCCCTTGGGGGGAAAAAAATCATTCTTTACTTAACACCTATATATCTAGGAATTTATTCTAAGGATAAAATTCAATAGAAATGAAAATATACATGTGATAATGTCTTTATATGCCTTTATTTGCAAGAGCAAAAACAATCGAGGGAAAATATCCATCAACCTAGTGGAGAATTATATGGATAACAAAAATTATGTCAATATAAAGCCGAGAAATATTTATATGATATTATAAATATTTAAATGAAAATAGCATAATACAAGATAGCATTAGTAGTATGATATGCTTGGTCAAACACAGACTTTGGAATATGACATCCATATTCATATATCCAAATCACAGCTACTTATGAACCGTATGACCTTGGGTATGTCCATTAACCTTACTAAGCTTCTGTTTTGTCATTTATAAACTAGAAATACCAACAGCATCAATTCTATGTCATAGGAGCAATTTTTTGTTAACTGAAATTCATTGATAAAAATTTTATTGAAATCGCCTCACTAAAAATATTCGTGTGAAAGTCATTGACTCTCAAAAATTGTTACCTTCTTTGCAACACACATTTTAGATTTAACTTTCATATCTCATCATTGGAATAATTCACAGAACCTACCGCTGTGTTACAAAGTGCTTTGCGAGGCTAACCACAATCTAGCTGGTGAGTAATGTGTAAAAATTAAGAGCTAAGACTAAGCAATCAGAAATAAAGTACTAATCACTTAGCAAAGTTATGTCTTTCATTTGTTTTCTTGAATTGAATTCTTTTTTTTTTTTAAGCTTTTATTTATTTACTCATTAGAGACACAGAGAAAAAGGCAGAGATATAGGCAGAGGAAGAAGCAGGCTCCATGCAGGGAACCTGATGCGGAAGGAACTCCATCCCAGGGCCCTAGGGTTACGCCCTGAGCCGAAGGCAGAAGCTCAACCTCTGAGCCACCCAGGCATCTTTAATTTTTTTTTTTTAATTTACTTATGATAGTCACACAGAGAGAGAGAGAGAGAGAGAGGCAGAGACACAGGCAGAGGGAGAAGCAGGCTCCATGCACCGGGAGCCCGACATGGGATTTGATCCCAGGTCTCCAGGATCGCGCCCTGGGCCAAAGGCAGGCGCCAAACCGCTGCGCCACCCAGGGATCCCTAGGCGTCTTTATGTATCATCATAAACCACTTTTTCCTCAGAACAGAAGTAATGAAATTTCATTCAGGGACGCATAAGAGGTGTTGAACTATTAGAGGGCCTGGGTGGCACTGTAGGTTCAGCATCCAATTCGGTTTCAGCTCAGGTCTTCATCGCAGGGTTGTGAAATCAGGCACTGTGTGGCGCTCCAAGCCCAGCATGGAATCTGCTTAAAAGTCTCTCTCCCTCTACGCTTCCCCGCACACACGTCTCTCCCTCTCTCAAAAAAATCAATCAATCAATCAGTCAATCAATAATTATTTTAAAAAGTGAGATGTTGAACTATTAATTGAGATGAGAGAAGGAAATAATAATCCGAAGAGGAAAAGAAAGCAAAAAGAATGAAAGAACTTTGGTAAAAAGGACAGATCCAATTGGTTGGTGAAATGGAGCCATAAATATGGGTATAATTTTCACAGATGGCTGTGATTCCAGATGATGGGATAGGATATCTATGAGCAGCATTTACTTTTCCTCAGTAGTTTCATTTCAATTCAGCAATTCGAAAATTCAAAAAAGCTGAGATAATATGGTGCACTGTTTCTGGTTCATGAATTTGTACTGAAGACTGTGATACAAATTGTATTTCCCAAGCTTACTCTACTGCCCCCTCACTTCAGTGATACAGGCTGTGATGATATCACATTTGGCTACAGAAACTAGCTCGCTGATTGATTCCTGCAACATTGGCAGCACTCAATGAATATTATAAATACCAAGAGTCATTTTTTTTTTTTTTTATGATAGGCACACAGTGAGAGAGAGAGTCAGAGACACAGGCAGAGGGAGAAGCAGGCTCCATGCACCAGGAGCCCGACGTGGAACTCGATCCCAGGTCTCCAGGATCGCGCCCTGGGCCAAAGGCAGGCGCTAAACCACTGCGCCACCCAGGGATCCCCTCAAGAGTCATTTTTATCTCCTCTTTTGAAAGTGTATTGGGAGACTTGTGCTCTTTTACCTAAAGACGTCTTTGTTTATAATTAGTGTTACCAGTGTGAAATATTGCAGTAATACAACCCAAAGTATTTTGATCCAGAAAATTGGGGTTGGTAGTTAATATGTTTCTTAAATGTAAGGCACAGATAACAGATAAAATAATTTTAGTTTTCCATCCTCTCGATGCTTCCCATGACCAAATGAAGGTTGGGCTAGCGATTTCAGTATTGGGGGGTTACCATAGACAGTTAAGAGTCATGTATTCCTGTGACTCAAATTTCTTGGGTTTAGGGTCATCTTAAATGTCACAAAAATGCTGAATTTGTCACTATGTTAGCAAAACTAAATCTATAATTCTTGACCCACTGTTTTTATTTCCAAGATGAGATGCAGCAATGAAGTGGAGTAGAATAGGGAAGAAAATATGGCCGCAGCTGTAGGCACTCAACACTGGGAAAATAGAGCTGGTGAAATAAAGAGCAAGTGTTAGAATAGGCCAACTGGTAGTTTCTATATTTAAATACTCATTTATTTTTGTTTCCTTTTATCTGTAGCTAAGACTCTTCTTTCCTGTAGGTTACTGCTTGTGTACCCTCTTCCTGGTGATACTCCCTCCCTAGGTGATAAAATCAACTCCTTAATTGGAATTGGAGTTTATCTTGAATCCCTGCGTATTTCTTAAGAGTATATTTATCAGTAAAAAGCAACCTTCAAATTTACAAAGGCTTGGGTAAGAAATGCAAACTGAGCTTTCTTTCCATTGCATTCTGTGACTGCAATGGCAACTATGCAAATGGAATAAAAGCTTGTATGTGTAAAATGCTAGGACTTCCCTCTTTCACTTCCCTCCAAAATACACATACACGTACACATCTGAAAGCATTTTAGCAACGTCTAGCAGAAATTAGGCACTTAACAAATGTTATTTTCCTTTTCCTTTGTATAGAACTGTGTTTATCGCCAAACATCGCCTTTGGGAATAATAGCTAAATCAAAAAGCAGGGAGATAACTCAGCTGTTAGAAATGTGAGCTTTGGTATCAGACCTGGTTTTGAATTCTAACTTCACCATTTAACAATTCTCTGTCCTTAGTAAAATTACTCCTACTCTGATTCTCAGTTTCCCCATACACAAAGTAAGGACAATACCACTAGGCCATAGGATGTTTGTTAAAAGTAATGAGCTATTGCATGCAAAGCACTTAATATTGTCCCTAGCACATAGTATGTACTCAATTATAAAAACAAACCATTTTAAATTTAAAAAATAAGCATTAGACACATAGAAAACAAATCACAATGACCCATTAGCATGGCCACCATAAAAAAAAATTTTTAAAGAAAATAGCAAGTACTGGCAAAGACGTAGTACCTAGTAGGGAGGGTCCTCAAACTATGAAATGGTAGAATTGCAATCCTACTTCTAGGTGTATATCTAAAAGAACTTAAAGCAGGATCCCAAAATGATATTTATGCACACATGTTCATTGCAGCATTATTCACAATAGCCAAGAGGTGGAAGGAGCCAAATACCCATTGACAGATGAATAGAAAAATAAAACATAGTAAATATATGCCATGGAATATTATTCAGCCTTGAGAAAGAAGAAAATTCTATCACATCCTGCAACACAGATGAACCTTGAGGATGTTATGCAAAGTGCAATAAGCTGGTCACAAAAGAACTGATACTGTGTGACCCCACACATATGAGATGTCTAGAGTAGTCAAAATCATGAAAACAGAAAGTAGTAGGGTAGTTGCCAGGGACTGGGGTGGGAAAGTGAAATGGGGAGTTGCTCATTGGACAGAGGGCTTCAGCTTTGCAAGATAAAACTTCTAGAGATCTGTTACACAACAACGTGAATATAGTAAAGGTACTGTACACTTGAAAATGCTTAAGAAGGTAAATTTTACATCATGTATTTTTTTTTACAGTTAAATTTTTTAAAAATAGGTCTATACAATCAAACAAACAAAAAGAGTATGTCTCCAAGGGTGTGCTCTCCAGTGCTTCTCCAATACCAGAATAGAGAATGGGAAGGAGGAAGGAGAAACCTGGGTGAAGAAAACCAAGGATGACCTTCTGTGCTATAAATATGTTTATGGGGTCCCGTTAGGTGAGATGGAGAGGACAGTCCCTTGGACATACAAAAGGGTGATCAGAAGCTGCCTTCTACCCTCCACTTTGGGGACACTCAAAAGAAGACACCAGAAATAACCCATCGTGAGTAAGCAAGTGTCTGTCAATGTACAACTGCTTTGCCTCAGAACTGGGTATGAGAAGTATTGTGAGGAGGGAAGGGAGCAAGCATTGCAGAGAAAGTCAGGATGATGAGTTTGAATCCCCTTTCCATGCTACTTGCTCATCCTCCCAGGGAATGGCTTTATTCATCAGTTAAAAACACTTTTCTAACAGAAGCATTGTGAGAGTTAACCCAAGATATTGTGCCTGAAGCATTCTTTTTATCCATGAAACAGAATATACGTTTTAGTTGTGATTTTTACAGGTAAGCAAACTCTGGTTAACAACCAGGATGGAGGCAAACAGTAAATAATTTCAACGTTCCTATTCACTGGGCCAATCGTCTATTATTTTGATATCTACTATCAGTCTTGTTGACAGGTGTCAGTATTGATTCAGTAGGGAAGTGGGGGCTACTTCTTTTATTCAAAGTGAAAATGTAACAACTTGCTCCCATGCGTTATAAGTTCTTATTACAACAAGGATGCATACCTATATGGAGGATACACACTAATGATCTTAGGAAGTTTATTAGCAGAAAATTAAATAGTTTTACAATCAGGAAGTAAACAAGTGAACGGAAGTCCAGCTCCCACTAAAGTATTACTTATTTCGTGGCTCTCACTTTCATCTCATGGAGTCAGGTATTTTTTGCCAATGTTTCCTGAATATAAACAATAATAACATTGTCCCACTGGTTTCCACTTCACTGATCTCTTCTTGATTTATATCACCTGTGAACCTTTCCACTTAGGTGTTTCTTTGAACTTGCCCTCAACACATCCTGTTTCTGTGTAGACAATAGGAAGAGAAAAACTTGCATGTATATATGAGCAGAAAGGGAAAGATGAAGAAATAGAAAGGCTAATGAGGAAAACTAGAGATTTCTGTGACAGTCCCCAGTGCATTTAAAAAAAAAAAAAAAACATGCTGAACAATCTTCATGAATCATCCAACCTGAGTGTTAGCTGTTATACAGCAAATTCTTTAAGATGAGGAACTTGAACATTTAAACAGAAATAAATGGCACATGCTTTGTCACACTTCCTTACTTCTCTAAGTAAACCGAGAATACATGATGGAGATGGGTCTTCGATTAGGTTTCACATCCGTGGCATTCTGGTTTAGAGAAATGAGCACTAGAGTTGGAGTCTGAACTCAAGGCCTATCTTTGTCCAGTGATGTAACTATGGCACTTAACCTTAATTCACAGGCTTTACTTACTCTTCAAAGTTGCCTAAAATTTCTACCAGTACAGTTTAGGAAATACCGCATCATACAAAAATCCATAAACCCAGGGGCACCTGGGTGGCTCAGGTCATGATCCCAGAGCCCTGAGGTCCAGCCCACATCAGGCTCCCTGCTCAAAGGCGGGGAAGCCTGCTTCACCCTCTCTCTGCCCCTCCCTGCTTCTGTCTCTCTCAAATAAATAAATATTTTAAATCTTAAAAAAAAAAGAAAAAGAATCATGAGTCCAAACTCATCCTCTAGAAAGAAAAAAAAAAATGCCCCCTTTGGGATCTCATATGAAGACATCAGTTTGGGTTGTCTTAGTGTACTGGGAAGACACAGAAAGCTCCACTTGGGAGGTGCGGAAACAAAGAGCAGATCCAGTTGATTGAGGCTGAGAGCGAGGAGAAATAGAAATGGTTATCGTGTGTCCTTCCACTTGCCTTGTTCACTCAAGGCCCCAGGTGGCTGAGAACTGAAAGTGATGTGGTCTGAGAGAGGTTGTTAAACAATGGCAAAACAGGTGCCCAAAAGTGTCGCCCGGAAGCTAGGAGGGAGAGACTTACCTGAGACCTGTGGAGGACATTCAGGAGTGAGGATGCCAGCTGAGATTGCGTCCAAAAAAGAGAAGGTTAAAAATGGAAACGTGCAAAACATAATAAAACTTGTATTTTTATTCAAGTGATACATGTACATTGTGGAAAAGTTCAGAGGTGTAGATGATCACAAAATAAGCTCGCAAAAAAAAAAAAAAATAAGCTCGCTACCAATGAAGCACAGAAAGAGGTACTTGTTGACCTTTTGCTGCGTATCATTCCAGGCTTTTCATGTATAATCCACGCATAAACATATACCTTGTAAAAATAGGTTTATTCAAAAGTGCCACTAAATTTTAAGTTTAAAAAAAAAAGATTAGTTTACTAGAGGTTGGATTATATTGATAGAGGTTTGTTTTCACAGTGTGCAACCATGGCCTTTCAGCTTGGGAGCTTCTGAATCACTCAGATGTGTACCTTCGCAGTCGCAAAAAGTATCAGGTTCTACTCTCTGTGGGTTGCGTGTGCTAGACAAGTCTTAAGTTGTGATTCTTAAAATCAAGGTTATCTAATTTTTTGTAAGTCATGGTGAAAGGGTCATGAAGTCAGGATGGCTGTTTCTCTCATTTCCATTTAAAATCTATTATTTTCATGTCGGCAGGACCATTATTATCAAGCAAAACTATATTTAAAACGAAATTTTATTTATTTATTTATATTTTTTTAAATTTTTTTTTAATTTATGATAGTTACACAGAGAGAGAGAGAGAGGCAGAGACACAGGCAGAGGGAGAAGCAGGCTCCATGCACCGGGAGCCCGACGTGGGATTCAATCCCGGGTCTCCAGGATCGCGCCCTGGGCCAAAGGCAGGCGCTAAACCGCTTCGCCACCCAGGAATCCCTATTTATATTTTTTAATAATAAATTTATTTTTTATTGGTGTTCAATTTGCCAACATACAGAATAACACCCAGTGCTCATCCCGTCAAGTGCCCCCGTCAGTGCCTGTCACCCAGTCACCCCTACCCCCCGCCCTCCTCCCCTTCCACCAGGAAATTTTAAATTACATAGGTGTAGATGTTCATATGCACATATGTATGTGATGTATTTAATCCTGGTTAAAGATAAAAGTTTATATGTATTTATGTATTTAATCCTGGTGGAGATGAAGCTTTAAAATTCTGGGTGTTTTTTATTATTATTGAGGTACAGTTGACATACAACATTATATTAGTTTCATGTGTACAACATAATGATTCAAAATTTGTATGCAATGCAATAATTACAATATTTCTAATCTCCCCTGTCAGCATATAAAGGCATACAACATGCAATCCAATATTATTGACTACAGTCATCATGATGTATATTCCATCCCCATGATTTCTTTATTTTATGACTGGAAGTTTGTATCTCTTGACCCATCATACTGTTTTATTCATCACATTAACTAGCTATAAAGCACAAACTTTTATCTATACCAGGCAAAGAATTGCAGGATTTATATGCAGAGAACCTATAAAGTTATAGAGTTTGGAAGTAGTGTTTCATTAGGAAGAACTCACAAGTGTCTTGTAAAGCTAATATAATTAGAAGGATGCATAAATGTTCTTGAAAAAAATGGACTCCGTGTCTTGGCACAAATGTCTTCTCTATGAGCCCTAACCCATGCTCTTTCACCAGACCTCCTCTCCTTACCAAATTCATAATCTCCTTAATCCTCTTCCCTACTGTTTTTCCACAGCATTTATCACTTTAGAGCATACAGCATAATTTACTTACTTCTGTTTACTGTCTTCCTCTTCTCATTGCAAGAGTAAGCTACAGGAAAGCAAGGGTCGTTTCCATTTTGCTCATTGATGTGTCTCCACTACCTAGGACACCGTGTGGCCCATAATAAATATTCAAAAATATTTACTGAATGAATAGAAGTGGGAAGGGAAAGGACTCATTACCAGGGAGAGATACAGGTTTTGTTAGACCTGATGCTTCTAAAATTTGGGAAGGCTGTCTTTAAGAAAAAAAATGTTAATATCCTACTTCTGCAAATTTCACAAAACACATGTTATGACTATGTGAACACTCTTATAGCCTGTGCCAGCGTATGTGAATGGCCTCGGAAGTTATGTTTCACTAGTTCTAAGATAATGAAACCAGAGTTTTGAGGATTACCAATTTTATGTTTTAGATATTGACAGATTTAGGTTCAGATTTAGATATTTTTATCAAGGGACAGTAACAATACTGCTCTGTGAAAGAAACAAGTTACAAATGGGATGTATACTATGGTACCATTTGGTACAAAATGAATGGAGGATTTCCCATTTGAAGGTCTATATTTTCTAAGTGAATATGGATTGCTTTCATCATGAGAAAAAAAGTTGTAATGTATAATTATAAAAACTGACCTAATCACAATGAGAAGGATGTGTTATAATTTTTTTTAAGTGTTGATGTAAGGTTCTCCAAATTATTTATGGCATGTTCCCTCTTCCTGATGAAAAATAACATACTTTTTTACAGAACTGGTCATAGCTACCACTACTGCCTACGCAACCCCGCCCCACATCCACACACATCTCTATTCCCATCTCCCAGCCCCCTACACACTCTAAAAAGTTGACCACACAAGCTAAGTGGCCCATAGAAGGTAAATAATACAATTCACTTCAAATGAAATTTAAAACAAGTTCATCTATATATATACAGATAGTAGATCTGACGCCTTTATGTCAATAACATGGACATACAGACTTGGCAGGGAGGTGATGGTCTACTCTTTGCACATATCCAGGCAGCTCTTAGCATTTCCAATTAGATTTCCCACTTTAATTTACAAATGGTTATTTTTATTCTGAATTACATCCACTAAATTAATATAGCAAAAATGTTTTTAAATACGATTAGAAATAGGCTTACTTGGACTTTAAATGGACCAGTTAAAGCACCAGAGTATTTCTGCCATTTTATTTTGCTAAGAAACCACGTTTATGTTCAAATGGTAGAGGGACTAAGTATCTCAGCACAATTTTAACCTACCAGGCTTTCGGTTGCTTTTCTTTTCTTTCCAATTCCAACTTTTATTTTGATTAGCCTAAAAGTAAAATGTTTCTCACATGGCAAAAATACCATTCTGAGTTAAATAAGCTACATAAAAAAAATATATCATTTTGGAGGTGGCAAGCTTTTGCCTTTTCACGAGTTTTAATGCATGAAAGTCAGTAGAATCAGCAGTGGAGAGTGAGAAGGATTAGAAAGCCAAGAGGAAAATCAAGAGAGCATGAATTACAAAGAGAGGAAGGAGGGGCTGTAGAAAAGGAGCCAGGGAAAAATGGTGCTTACTGCACGTTCCCAGAGCTTTCCTCTGTGCTGGGAAATAGCCAGTTCTTCCCTGGCTGCTAGCTTCCTCCTTCCTTTCAAAGAATTGTTTTGAGAAGGGCAAGGAAATTGAGGTACAATAGCACACATGAGAGAGCTTTGCAATCTGTGAAACACTGTGTATCTAATTAGGTGAAAAGTCTGCTGGTCTAGATGATTCAGACATGTCTTTTCATGGAAAAGAGTTATTACAACACAGGTCAGAGGTGGCAGATGGGATCCACTTCCGTGGCAGGGGAGCTGTCGTAGATATTTCACCAGCAAGTTCTTCAGAAGTCAATATTCATGCTGCCTGTGTTTCATCACCAATGATTCACTCCCCATTCTCTCACCTTTAGTTTCTCCCTCAACCTCAGTGCCCCCGAGCTACTAACCTTGTGCATGGAGTCCTTTCAAACATTCAGACTTTAAAAGGACAGTTACACAAAACAGTAGCCGAGGTATGAAGTCAAAAGCAAATTTAGAGTTGTGGTTGGACCTCTGTGAATAATGTCAAGAATGCTAGAGCTTTAAATGAGGTTAGACTTGAGAAGAGGGGGAAAAAATTAAAGGTCAGAGATGATAAAGAGAAAAGGGCTTCCTTATCCTTAATGATGGTGACGTCATGTTTCACAGGTTAAAAAAAAAAAAAGTAGAACACATAACTTCCATCTGACTGTCTTCTTTCCTATCGAAAAAAAAAGGATATTCAATGAGAAGTTCCAAACGTGTGAAAAGATAAACCAAACACATTTAACAGGGAACTGAAGAGCATCTGATAGGTGAGGAATGATAAGACCATATAGCTATTTTCAATGTTCAAGTAAAATTCTTTCCAAAGCACTAAAATGAGTTGTCAGTGTTAGCAAAGGACTGCTCAGTGCTCTCTGAAAAATTGCAAAGAATGGTCAAGATGCAAGAGGACTAGATATAGATATGCCCTAATTTAAGAACAGAGAAAAAAAAAAATCTCTCTTCTTAGACACCACATGAAGGGCCAGGTTGCTGTGATTCCCTGTAGAACTAACCATTGGTTACCATAGAGGGGGGTTGGTGGCTTCCTCCCAAAGCTGACTGACTAAATACATACATTTATCTCTCTTTCCAAATCCCAAAGAAATGTCGGAAGAGTAACATTAAAACTAATCAAAGTAAGTTTTAGAAAATTCAGAAGGAGGTTACTGATAGTCAACCAGAACAGTGAGAAATTTCTGGAATATATAGATGCTGAAATGAAGCAGAGCTACTAACCCATAAATCCAGACCATAAAAGAGAACTTTAAAAATACAAGTTTTCCCTTAAAGGTCTAAATGTGAAACCTGAAACCATAAAAATCCTAGAAGATAGCACAGGCAGTAATTTCTCTGGCATTGACCATAGCAATATTTTTCTAGGTATATCTCCTGTGGCAAGGGAAATAAAAGCAAAAATAAATTATTGGGCTACATCAAGATAAAAGACTTCTGCACAGCAAAGGAACAATGAACAAAACTAAAAGACAACCTAATGAATGAGTGAAGATATTTACAAATGACATCTGATAAAGGGTTTGTATCAAAACCTGTAAAAAGCTCAACACCCAAATAGATATACAATTCAACACCCAAAAGCCAAATAATCCAATTAAAAAATGGGCAGAAGACAGGAACAGACATTTCTCGAAAGAGACATACAGATGGCCAACAGACACATGAAAAGATGCGCAACGTCAATGAGCAACAGGAAAATGCCAATCAAAACTACAACAGATACCGCCTCACACCTGTCGGAATGGCTAAAATCAAAAACCCAAGAATCAACAAGTGTTGGTGAGGATGTGGAGAAAAAGGAACCCTCAGGTGGGAATGCAAATTGGTGTAGCCACTGTGGAAAATGGTATGGAGGTTCCTCAGAAAGTTAGAAACAGAACTACCCTATGATCCAGTAATCATACTACTATGTATTAACCCAAAAAATACAAAAACTAATTCAAAGGGATGCATGCACCCCTATGTTTATAGCAGCATTATTTATAATAGCCAAGTTATGGAAGCAGCCCAAGGGTCCATCAATCGATGAAAGGATAAAGAAGAAGTGATATATATATGCAATGGAACACTATTTAGCAATAAAAAAGGGTGAAATCTTGCCATTTGCAACAATATGGATTAAGCTAGAGCATATTGCTAAGCAAACTAAGAAAGTCAAAGACAAGTGCAATATGATTTCACTCGTATGTGGAATTTTTAAAAATATTTTATTTATTTATTCATGAGAGACACAGAGAGACATAGAGAGAGAGGCGGAGACATAGGCAGAGGGAGAAGCAGGCTCCATGCAGGGAGCATGACGTGGGACCTGATCCCGGGACTCCAGAATCACGCCCTGGGCGGAAGGCAGTCACTTAACCACTGAGCCACCCAGGGATCCCCTCGTATGTGGAATTTAATAAACAAAACAAATGAGCAAAGGGGACAAAAGGAAGAGAGACAAACCAAGAAACAGACTCTTAACTCTAGAGAACAAACTGATGGTCACCAGAAGGGAGGTGAGTGGGGGATGAGTGAAACAGGTGATGGGCATTGAAGAGTACACCTATGAGGAGCCCTGAGTACTCTATAGAATTGTCGAATCACTGTTTTGTATACCTGAAACTAATATAACACTATATATCAACTATACTGGAATTAAAATTAAAATCTTAATAAAAAAATAAATAAAAGTTTTCCCAGCAGAATTCTGCAAAAGCCTTATAACAAAAATAAACAAGAAGCTAGCTGAAAGAAGTGCACCCTGGGCTTGGGGGAGCTAACTAGAAAAGGCCCAGCTGGTCCTTGTGACACCTAATGCAGACTCTGATACATGCCCCGGGCTGTATATAGAATTTCATGTGAAATTCTCACAGAATGAACATCAAGTCCAAAGAATTAGGACCTTGTCATAGGCAAAGGAGAGCTGTATATCCTCTTTTTTTTTTTTTTTAAGATTTATTTTTTATTTGAGAGAGAGAGAGGTGGGGGAAGATCGGAGGGAAAGAAAATCTCAAGCAATCTCCTCACTGAGTGCAGAGTTGGACACGGGGCCCAGTCCTATGACCTGAGCTCATGACGTGAGCCAATAACTTAACAGAGTGAGCCACCCAGGCACCCCGAGCTGCACATCCTTAAAACAGACCACACTCACATCTTAAAGGAAAGCCCACAACCACTGAAGTCAGAGCTGATTTACTCTAAACTTGAGTTTCCGGCCAGGCTGTAAACAAGAATTCTGACTCTCTCCAGCCACCCATAATGTTCAAATCGAGATCTCACTTACCAATATGGCCAAACAACCAGGCTTATCAAACCACCAAGAATATCAAACAGCCAAGAAAGATGAAAATTAAAGCACTGAACCCAACAATTGGAAATAACCCCCAGGAAAACACAATATAGGACACAGAATAAAATGCTAAAATAAACATGTTTGATATCTTCTGGGATTCTAGAGAGTTCTGAATCTATTAAAAGAGAAAGAGAGAGAGAGAGAGAGAGAGCTACTAAACACTTAGGAAGATGTTTAAGATTATCCAAGTATTAAAAATAAGAAAATGAGGAGAAAAGGGGAAGCAGCGATCACCCCAAGTCAGCATGAACTCAAGAAGCACAAGTTGTCTCAATTGCTTCATTTCCTTCAGCAAGGAGGTCATCAGACTGGTAGACCGGGGAATGCCAGTGGCATGGTGAGTCTGTCTGGAATCTAGCAGGACATTTCATTGTTTCATGACACAATGCCCTGAAAACAAAACAAATCATCCTGCCAGTGATTGACAATTCGATAAGCTAATAGAAGTTTGTGTCACCTATTTTAAAATTCCCAGTTTATTTGTATTTCCCTCCAGATTGTAAAACAGCTTAAGAAACCATTTTTCTGGGGATCCCTGGGTGGCTCAGCAGTTTAGCGCCTGCCTTTGGCCCAGGGCGCGATCCTGGAGATCTGGGATCGAGTCCCACGTCGGGCTCCTGGCATGGAGCCTGCTTCTCCCTCCTCCTGTGTCTCTGCCTCTCTCTCTCTCTCTCTCTCTCTCTCTCTGTATATCATAAATAAATAAATAAATAAATCTTTTAAAAAATTAAAAAAAAAACATTCTTCTTTATCGCATTCGGCCTCTCCCTGTTGTCGAAGGGATATTTATTTAGTGAATAACAGATTCTCAATAAATATTTATTGAATGATTATTAAAATTTAATATTCACTCTCACAAGGCCTCTGTTTCAAAGTATGTGTGAGATGAAAGGGAAATGGCTAGCTTCTCCGTTCATCCGGAAACAGTGTGGGGCTTTTCGCTGATTTGCTGACTTACTGTCGTCAACGTTGGGGCATGGCTGACGATAGAACCATAAATAAAAGGCTACAGTAATGGACAAATAGGAACAGAGGGTTGTGGTAGCTTGTGTTTTGCAAAAATGGCCACAACAAGAGGAGATAGGGCTGAAAATTCCAAGCTTTTAATAATGGCTTGATATTTCTGGTGACCAACCCCCCTTCGGGAGTCCACCCAGAACAGAAAGATGCTTTCCATGTTCTTTTTTTTTTTTTTTTCCATGTTCTAATCACTTAGGAATTTACAGGATTTCAGAAACCTTATCAGGAACAGGGTGAAAGACAACTATGAAAATAAGAGATGCTGGAGTGTTGTTATCACTGAAGGAATTACAAGAGTTTTAGGAGCTCTCTGCCAGGAACTGGGGGCAGAGACATATATATATATTTTTCTCTTATCCCACATGGTCTTCCAGTACCCTTTTCGGATCTTTGACCCACAGAACCTGTGGGCATAACAAAGCAGTTTTCTGTACCACTAAGTACACTGTGGGCTGGTTTGTTACGCAGCCATCAGTAACTGAAAAGATAAGAAAACGGATGGGCGCGTTGTGATCGATTTACTCGATGGGCCACTCTGCTGCCACAGCCGGAGGCTTTCCCATTGAAACACAAGTGGAATGTACGTCGCTATTCATTTATTCACTCAAGAAACATTTTTGAGCTTTCTGTGTCCTGAGGACTGTTCTGAGCATACAACACTAGACAAAACAAAGTCTCTACTCAAAGTCCTCGGCTTAGCCCGTGTATTTGGGGGTCCCCATTGTTCAGTTCTTAATTCTCCTGGTTTTAACCTCTGATCATGTCCAGAATTCTTTTTTTAAAAAAGATTTTATCTATTTATTCATGAGAGATGCCAAGAGAGAGGCAGAGACATAGGCAGAGGGAGGAGCAGCTTCCCTGTGGGGAGCTGGATGCGGAACTCAATCCCAGAACCCTGGGATCACGACCTAAGCCGAAGGCAGATGCTCAACCACTGAGCCACCCAGGGGCCCCAATGTCCAGAATTCTATCTTCAGCCCTGATCTCTATCTTGAGCTCCAGATTTATATACTTGAATCCTTAACTGCTCTCTTCAACTGGATATCCCACAGGCCCCCTGAAGTGCTAATACCTACACATCTAGTCTGGAGCCGACAACCTAGAAGTCAACAAAGATTTCTCTCTCACTCCTCAACCTCCCACCACTGGACAGCTTTTGCCTCTTCAGCCAAGAGAGGCCATTGAGCTCATCTCCTGTCATCTCAATCCATCCCTTGTTTCCATCTCACCTCCGCTGCCTGGTTCCTGTCATCATCATTGCTTCCTTGGCTTCCTTGATCTTCCTGGCATCATATTACCTCAAATTTGCATGATACAATGGTGTTGTGTTCTTTCATAATATACAAATATGACTATATTGCCACCTTGTTGAAACTCCTTCACTTATTCTCTTCAGAAAAAGGCCCCAGATGTCTTTATCTTTGCCATATTAATGGTGGGAAGTCACAAAACGACATGCATAGTATGATCCCACTTATATATTTACACACATGAACCCACATGTTCATATACATACAGGAAGATACTGAATGTTCGATAAAATGTCAATTGTTGTAATCTCAGAGTAGAGTACAGGTGATTTTTACCTTTTTCCTCCTACTTTTATGTATTGTCAGAGTACATATAATATCAGAATTTTTTCAAGAAATAAACACATTTCACCTTTACAGAGACTCTTCATTATCTGGCCTTGGCTTATTCAGCTTTCTCATTTCTCTTCTTTCTTCTCCTCGTCCTTACCTGAGCGCCTGCTTCATCCTTTGCTGGTTACTTCCATTCACTCAGCAAACTATGCTCTTTCGAGGATTCACACATCCGGCTTCTTCTGCCCAAAAGGCACTTTCTTCACTTTTTCTTTGCCTGTCTGATCTCTACTCGTTTACCAGGTTCAGGTTAGGTATTGACTCTTCTGGGAGGCTTTTCCTCACCAATCCCGTCTCCGAGCTCCCGTGTTGACTTCTACTAACACTTATCACACCGCCTCATAACTATCTTTGGCTCCCATCTTTGTGGTGACTCCAACCCCAGGGACCCCCAGATCCCATGCGAGGCTGACACACTGAAATTATTCCACACAATTGCTTCCCAAGGAAACCCATGAAGCACTGTTTGGAGATCCGTTTTGGTTATTTTACTCCCCGGGCTCAAATTTCCAGTTTTGTCACTTGCTGCCGAGGATGTCTAGACAAGCTATTTTAACCTTTTTGTACTTTAGCTGCCATATATATAAGGTCAAAATAATACTAACCATATCATTGGGTTTTTTTGAAGATTAATGTCAAGTATAAACAAGTTTCATATAGAGTAGGCATTTAATAAATGGTTATTGGGCAGCCTGGGTGGCCCAGCGGTTTAGCGCTGCCTTCAGCCCAGGGCGTGATCCTGGAGACTGGGGATCGAGTCCCGTGTCAGGCTCCCTGCATGGAGTCTGCTTCTCCCTCTGCCTCTCTCTCTCTCTCACTCTCTCTCTCTCTCTCATGAATAAATAAAATCTTTAAAAAAATAAAAATGAATGGTTATTATTATTATTACTATTATTATTATTATTTGCTGACCCTTGTTGACCTATAATCTCTGTGAGAGCAAGACTGTGTCCTTTGTAACTGTATCCCCAGAATCTTGGATATAATAGGTGCTTAATGGCCCAACAAATAGCTATATGAGCTCATATATTCTTGAATGTTCTGAAGAATTATTTTCCCTTTATTCAATGATTACTTCATGATTATTTTCTCCCTGGAACCACTCCAGGCCTGCAGTAACGAAAAACCCTCATCTCTTTCCAGGAGGTTTCCCAATACCCAGATGACCACACCTGGTTTTGAGGGTGGATGGCTGATTTCTCTTCTTTGGAGTAGCCTTTGCTCCCACCCACTCTCATGCGTATCACATTGTCGTCCTGAATCTCTCTTCTTTCCTATGTCTTTCCTCCTCTTCCCACACTCCACACCTTTGGTGAGAGGTGTTGAATAAGAGCAAAGAGGGACACCAAGGAAGGTGCGGAGACATCCACTCCAGCCCTGGGTCTCTGGAATGAGACCTGCCTCAGACAGTTCAAAGGGATTAGTGATTCACAGAAAAAAGTCCCAATGAAAGAATTCCATTCAGTGGCTCGCTAGGACCTTCAGAAAGGAGTTAAACACAGTTCTCCACGTCTCATTCCTGGTCCCTTGAAGCCCATTTGAAAAACAGTTTTTTGTTTAGAAAAAAAATAATCATAATTTTTGTGAAGTTGTAGGAAGGATGAAATGAGATGACCAATGTGGGAGGGCTTTTGGAAAGCTAAAATATATATGTTATCATGTTAGGTTTTGAGGCCACGTGATCCTGCTTGTGTCTTCGAGTAATCCAGTTGGCCATTTTCACCGCTCTTAATTTTCAGTGCCAAATTTTCCTAAATTAAACATAAGAGAACCTGAGCATTAGTTCCTTCATGTCACATTCTTAGAAGTATCAGGGCCTATTAATTCTGGCAAAATCAGAGACTTGGGAAATATTTTGACAGTAGCCAGGCAACCTCTGGTGCACGGTGAGCCTGGTGTCCTTTCCCACAACAGGAGTAACCAGGAGAGTGAGAGAGCTGGAATCTTCCCATTCTCCTTTCAGGGCCAAGCCTTTGAGTGTGATCTGCTTACGATGCCCCAGGATCACCCAAGTGCCTTACCAGTGCCAGCTGGTCCCTGGGGGGTGCATGTAGTATACTGCATACGCCACAGTGACTTTCCTGAGCTCAACGTCTGCCAAGGAAGTGGTGTTTGGCTCGTCCTTAAGGAAGGGGGAGAGGAGAGTGGGGTGCAGGCCGATCTGGGAGGGAAGACAGGGAGGACAGGAGTGGGGAGAAGGAGAGAGGGAGAAGGAACGAGATCGTGGGATGGCGGAAGACAGTGAATAGGCCAACTTGAAACAGTGAAGCATTTGTATTCCAAGTAGTGGGGTGTGACGTTTGTAAAAGCGAGTCTCAGACTGTTGAGAAATTTTAGCCACGTGCAAAAAGAGTTCGACTCCACTGAGCCCATAGGATGAGGCAGGGACAAGCATGGCTTTTGTTTTGTGATTGAGGAGACTCTCACAAACCTCATGCTTCAGATGGAAACGTACCCCCCAGCTGCCTCATGCTTCGGGTCAGAACCAGACCATGAAGCTCAGCAGTGTGATTCCGGGCCCCCAACTCCTATTACTGCACTGCGCCCCCCATCCCCCGCCGGCTGCCCCAGGCCCTTGACACAGGCCATAACCGCATAAGATGGAACTTCTGAAGAGTCATTGGGGTGCTCAGGTAGGGGAATGGCAGGAGGGAGTTGTTTCTGTTCTGGTCGTGAGGTTAGCTGGCAATTTTCTGACATTTAATCACTAACCGAAAGCTTGAGAATAGTTGACAGGTCGCGTGAGTTGTTTTGGTCTAGAAAGTCAAAACTCACAACCAGTACCATGCTAGTGTCTTTGGACTTTTTGAAACAAATGAAACAGGGGCCCCTGGGTGACTCAGTGGTTGAGTGTCTGCCTTCGGCCCAGGGTTTGACCCCGGGGTCCCGGGATCGAGTCCCCTCTGCATGGAGCCTGCTTCTCCCTCTGCCTGGGTCTCTGCCTCTCTCTCTCTCTCTCTCTCTCTCTCTCTCTCTCTCATGAATAAATAAGTAAAATACTTAACAAATAAATAACTAAAACAGCATGAACAGGCAGACAGTCTCTCCTGGGCTCCCTGGCAGTGTCTTCAGTAACCTTGCGTCTCCCTTGCTCTGCCTTTCACCACACCCCCCCACACCCCCCGCCCGCCCCGGGCCTCTGGTCTCCACCCGTGGGGTTGTCCCACATTCGCTGGCCTGGGGCTTTCCCCAGATTCTCCAGGGATTTCTTGGGACTTTCCATCAGTGGATTGACTGTGGTACTCCCTAGAAAATGATACCCTGTGGCCCAGGTTACTCCTTGGTGAGGATCTGAAGCCCCAGGGGGAACTAGCTGGACCACCCTTTCCTACAAGGGTGAGGGATTTCCCCTTTTGCCCTTCAGAGGGATCCCTCCCTCCTTCTCCTTTTTCTTCCCTGCCCTTCAGGGAACTCCTCAAACCACTGAGGTCTCTGGACAACTGCCCCGTGTGCTCTGCAGGGCTGAGGGCCAACAGGCTGGGGACCCCCTTTGCTCTCCTCCCCCATCCCGTCTACAGCGGGGCCAGGGCGCATCTGCACCCAGAGAGGCTCCCTTGAGGTCCCTTCCTGATGCTTTCAGAGCTCTCCCTCTCCTTCGTTTCTGAGGATCCAGGCACCACCTGGATCTGCAGGCAAAACACCCCCCTGTGTCTGCGTGGATCCAACAACTCCTAAAGGACCGATGATGGAACAAGGAGCCTGGTGGGACCATGGCCCGGTCCCCTCCCCCTAAGTCCCATGGGCCTCCAGGCACCAGGGAGTGTCACTCAAGTCGCCTACCAGCACCTCAATATAACACCATGCTCTGGGCCCACCGGGTAGCTCTGGTGGCTAAGCATCAGCCTTCCCGGGCCCTGGGTTCGAGCCCCCAGCAGGCTCCCTCTCAGCGGGGTCTGCTTCTCCCTCTCCCTCTCTCCCTCCTTCCTGCTCATGTTCTCTCTCTCTCTCTCTCTCTCTCTCTCTCTCTCTCTCGCAAATGAATAGATAAAAATCTTAAAAAAAAAAAAAAAGCCAAAAAAAAAAAAAAAAAAAGCCTTGCTCTGGTCTAAAACTGGACGGACCCCCAATGGACTGCCAAGTGCGGGGGGGACAGCAGGGCTGCGGCTGCCCTCCACCCCCCCTTCCCCGGCCTCTTCCAGCACCAGGCGGCTACCGGAGGTGAGACCTCTGCCCAGAGCCCAAGAGTCATGCCCAATCTGCCAGGTCGGAGTAGGGGATGCAGAGGCCACTTTTAGGCCACAGGCTTGAGCCGCGGAAACCCCAGAAGGGAAGAGGGCCCGGGGTGACCGCCGGGCTGGACGCCTGCAGCTTCGCAGGTGCTGCACCTAAGCCCACCCTTGGGCTCCAGCTGCGGGTCCCCAACACGGACATTCCAGGTGCCCAGGCCTCTTTCCCTCCTTCCTCACCTACAGCCCCCGCCGCTGCCTCTTGACACACAGACACCCTCTCCTTTGCTGTCCTGCCCACTGCTCCCGTGCAGGGTACTCGGTAGACTCGTATCTCCTTTAACAGAAGAACGAGGGGGGGTCCCTGGGGGGCTCAGCAGCTTAGCACCTGCCTCTGGCCCAGGGCGTGACCCTGGGGTCCCGGGATCGAGTCCCGCATGGGGCTCCCTGCATAGGGCCTGCTTCTCCCTCTGCCTGTGTTTCTGCCTCTGTGTGTGTGTGTGTGTGTCTCCATGAATTTAAAAAAAAAAAAAAAAAAGAAGGAGGAGGAAGAGGAGGAGGCGGCATGAACATAGCCCTAATGGCTCATCCATAAGACTTGCTTACGTGATCTCTGTTTTATTTTTCCTGTAGTGTTAACAGTTATTCCTCCCATATCCGTGGAGCAACCCTCATCTGACTCTCAGCAGGCAAACCCAGAAGGCCCCTGTCCAACAAATGGGGAAGCTGTTGGACCTCCAGGTGAGCGTATTAGAATAGAGCTGGTGTGTGTGTGTGTGTGTGTGTGTGTGTGTGTGTGTGTGTGTACGTGTGTGTTGCAGGGAGAAGGGGCATCTTATACAAACAGAGCTGGAATCGTCTTTTATTTTTTCACTATGCTATAATCACAGGATACATGTTCACCTGTTATAATGTCCATGTTTAGTGACCTTTTCAAATTGTAATTTCACTGTTTCTTAACGAAATTTCTGACTGGAGAAAGGCCTGTTGTAGCAAATTAGATGGAATGCAAAGTAACCAAAAAAAAAAAAAAAGGAATGCAAAGTAACCGGATTAAAAATAATTGAATCAAACTGGGAAATATGTTCAATATCGAAGTTCTTAAATGCATGTCTCTTGTGTCACTAGAGGGAGCTCAGCACTTAATTTGTATTCTAGAAGAGTCCAGGGCGCTGGCAAAAACATCACAAGGGCAGTTTGCATCCTGTTGGGCTGTGTGTGAAGGGGCCTCTAAACAAACCAATGCCATTATTTTTCTTGGAAAATGAAAGTCACTGAAAGCCTTAGCTCTCATGCTTTTCATGGTATTTGGGGCGAATAGAAATGCCTGTGTCTCTGCGGCGCCACTGTCAAAATAACACATGCGCTTCTTTGAATGCACCCCCCCTGCCCCCCCCCCCCCCCCCCCCCCCCCCCCCGAGCTGGCTCATGCTCTTTGCAATGGTCCAGAATGCAGTGGATGAGTAAAGATTGGAACACGATGCGCGAAATGTGCTTCGGGCCCCTGTCCCAGGAGGAAGGTCCACGCAGGGCACTCGGCACAGTACCCACACGAACAACAGCTGGGCCTCAGAGGATGCTCCACCTCTAAATCTGCAGGATTATTATAATGTGTGAGCTGCTCATAAATACACCTCTTCTAGAAATAAAAAATAAAATAAAAAATAAAAAATTAAATTAAAATACAAAAAATACACCTCTTGTGATAGATGCATTTTTAAAATTTTTTTTTTATTGGAGCTCAATTTGCCAACATATAGCTTAACACCCAGTGCTCGTCCCGCCAAGTGCCCCCTCATTGCCCATCACCCAGTCACCCCGTCCCCCCACCCACCTCCCCTTCCACTACCCCTTGTTCATTTCCCAGAGTTAGGTGTCTCTCATGGTTTGTCACCCTCACTGCTATTTTCACTCATTTTCTCTCCTTTCCCTTTATTCCTTTTCACTAATTTTTATATTCCCCAAATGAATGAGACCATATAATGTTTATCCTTTTCTGATTTAATGTTTGTCCTTTTCCGATTGATAGATGCATTTTTTTTTTTTTTTTAAATGAAGGAGGCTCCAATTTGGTCACCGCTACCTACGGCCAAAAGCCACTGAACTTTGTACTCAAGCTATTTAAACAAACAAAGAGTAGATGAGACTTTTAGAAGGCAGTAACATTCTCCAGCTCCTGCAGCTGAAGGATTCTGAGCAAAACTAAAAGTCCTGGGCCTCATCAAATACTCGCATGAGCCATGTAAAATAAGAATAAAAAGGGCATTAGCATCACATGGACATTTTCAAAGGCTAGATTTGCAGTGAAGAAATAAAACATAATGGGAATAAGAGTGCTGGGCATTCCCTTTCTACTTTCCTGGCTCCTGCCAGGAAAAGATTTATTTTACTGTTTTGTCACGTATGCAAATTTTGAAAACCACTAACTTTCTCAAACTTAATGTCTGACAGCCTCTTAAAATCAACCTAAATATTTACCTTATTAAAGCTATTTGTGGAACTTTAGGGGCTTACAGTGCCAAGGGTATGCATTATTGTGAAACTAAAGCGTCACTAAGCTAAATAAATTTTCTTCCATACCTTGAATGATATCTAGAATATGCTTTAAAGAAGTCATCCCTAAAAAGTAAATAAGTAAATAAAAAATAAAGAAGTCATCCCTAATAGTAAGGGTAGCTTGTGGGCATTAGAGTCAAATTGTTAGTGAATATTACTCAGTTGCCTGTGGATTAAACTTTACTTTTTTTGTTAAAAAAAAAAAAAGGAGCCTCAAGTCCTACACACAACGTGGTTATTTGCACGTCCTGGGGGAAAGGCTAAAGTCCATAAAATCGCAGACCCTTGAATCCGGAAGGGACTCAGGAGCCATTGTCCACCCCTCACCCTCACCCTCGCCCTCCCAGAAGTCCTCTTGCGGCCTAGGATGCTTGGGTACATGGAGGAGATCCCACCCCACCCCCCCAAGGCAGACACACCTCTTGCTGGATGGCTCTAATCCTGCAAAAGAAACTCTTCTGTCTTCAGAACTTCATTTTTCTGCTGTATAACATTGCACTTTTATTCTGCTCCTGCCCTTTGGCTGAAGGGAAAAAGTCTTTTCTTCTCGTTCTCAGGAAAGGCGTTGAATCTGAACGTGGACATTAAGTCCTTTCTTCTCTCCCAACCCCACACTCTCTCCCACCACAACTCCTTACATCCAGTCAAGATAGTACAAGCTTGTTTGCAACATTTGTTATTAAAGATACATTTTTCTCATTCTTCCCTGGGGATGAAGCTTTGTAGAAAAATTAGAAAATGCAGACATGCCAAACCAGCCTTCCTGCTCAGAATCGATTTTTCTAACATCAATATGTGCCTCTTTATTAAATATGTTCACAAAGACAGACTATCATCCATTTTGTTCAAAACCCTATTTTCTCATGTAACCAACCAATAAATCATCTATAACAACATCCTTAAGGTGGAATTGTACTCCACTGCGTGCTTGCAGCATCTTAAATAACTCACCACTGTTGGGTATTTAGTAATCTTGCACTGAGGCCATTAGAAAAATCACTAAAAAAAATTCTCAGAGACTTTTTTTTTTTTTTTTGTAAGACGCTTGTGTTATTTTCTCACGTTTTAGTTCCTTATTTTTTAGAAATTAAGATCTTTTCATCTCTTCGAAAACGATGGTTTCCAAAGTAAAATATGTTTACTTCCTCAATCACTTCTCACAAAACATTATTCAAATCTATCATCATCTTCGCCGATCTCAAAATTGAGAAATTTATTTCTCCCCCAACACTTTTGCTGAACACCCCCAAAGCCAATCTCAGGTTTGACCTCAGGCCTCAGGTTGGCCAATCTCAGGTTTCCGAATCCTTGGTCTAGGTTAGTTCTCTGTCATACTGTCTCATGATACTTTTCACTTGTCCTTCGTGGTATTTGTCATGATTGTCATTACATGGTTCGCTGCATGATGATTTGTTTGACTCCGTTGGCCTGTTAAAATCACAAGCACCGAAATCGTGTCTGCTAATTCAGCACAGTGTCTACAGCGACTAACACAGCACCGGGTAAAAAACATGTTACCCCAAACACTTCTTGCACAAATGGACAGATTTGTAGATTTTAAGTGACTGTGGGCCAACAGAGGTCTCTCAGGTAGACAAGGGATGAGTGAAGGTTCTATACTCTGAGGCCTTATTCTACAGGGTGCAGAAAGGGGCACCTGAGCATATTGAGGGCTTTCCACGTCTTGCCTCCCCACTGCCTACCGAGCCATAGTTACTGGATCCCACACTGGCAAAGACAGTGAGAGAGGAGCTGGTCGTCAGTCCGCAGCCCACTTTCTGCGTGGCCTCGTTATGTCTGAGGCTCTTTCCAGCCTCTGGGACGTGCCTGGGACATGTGAACCTTCTCATAAGGCTGCCTGCACAACAGTCTCGATCCGCAAATCAATATCTCAAGCTCCATGTGCCAAAGAATCCCTTGAGGGCCATTATTAAAATGCAGCTCCCTGGGCTGCACTCTCAGATACTCTAATAGACCAGATATGGGGTACGGGGCAGGGATCTGTCCTTGCGCAAGCACCCCGATTAAGGTGACCATACAATAGGTAGATCACAAGCTGAGAAACATTAATAAACATAAATAAATATTTTTTTTCTAATACTTGCAGATGTAACACTTCATCCTCTCGGTTATAGTTTAAAGTTAGGAAGACCAGTATTGCCTTCATTTTATAGACAAAGAAGCTGAGTCTTCAAAGGATGCAGGGGCAGCCCAGGTCTCTCCTACAGGATGGCCCTGTGACGATCAGAGAGACCGAGTTTATCTTAGACATAAGATACGTATGCATTTATTCACCAAACTGCATATTCCTTGAGGACGGCAAGTCTTATCCATTTTCCTGTTTCCGCTACGTAGCAAAGCACAATTAATACTTAACGAAAGAACTAATTTCTGAAGATCTAAGCATTCAGACAGAGCATCCTTCGAAACATTTTTCGTTTTTCTCCATCAACGAGGGATCCGTCAAACAAAAATCAAAATCCCTCAAGCTACAGTTTTCACGAAATGGAAACCTTTCCTTGTTTCTTAACAACTGAGCTAAAAGTGACTTTCTCACAGTCGGGGAAGGATCATGAGGTCACCCAATTCCACCCTGGAATGGAATGCCCCACTTGTTGCTTGTTCACTGAACTGATGATGCCAACAATCCTTTGTCTTTGGTATAATCAGACTCCGAAGCTCATGCAGGCCTCTAGGTCCAGGCTGCCAATGCTGGCGGCCTCTTCCAGATAACCGACCTCAGTTCTGCTGACTCAGAAAGTCAACTCCCCAGTCACACAGGGCCCCTATTCACAGGGAACCGGTTTCTTAACCTTTTCATTTTGCGGGGGAGGAGGGGATGTGAAACCCTCTGAAATAAAAGGGGATTCATTCATACGACTCCTGCAGCTAATGTCAATGGACACCCAATGGACACAAATATTTTCTGCTGGAAATAACTTGTCCTGGGTAAGGGTATAGCTTTAAGTGGCTTATCTAATCAACTGAGAGACAGCAGAGTGATTGTTGACGTTCTGACCCCAGACGTAGTGTATTCAGCAGCAGCTTGTTCAAGGCTATTCTTTTCATTCTACTGTTGGCAGCAAAACCTTTGAGGGAAGCCTGTGTTCCGTTCAAAGCTAAACATAGCTTAAAATGGAAGGAAGCTTGATCTGGAAGGTGGCATAATGACAGTACTTATTGCAAAGAAAAGTGCTCAATGTCATATTTTCACTGATGGAGCTTGGCCATGTTTCACAACATGACGTTTGCTGTGTAAAAATGTTCATTATCAAGGGGCAATAAGCTCTTCTCACACATTTAAAAGGCAACAATACATGTTGAAGTATGGAATCAGAGCCTCTCCCCACCTCTCCCACAGTCAAGACCATGTCCTGACCAGTGTGTGCGACTTTACAGTATCTGCAACTACAGATAGCACAGAGCGTCCTTTGAGCACTTTCTTGGCAAAACCAGTTTGGAAACTTTTATCCTACTGGTAAGGCATGTTGCTCTTTTGTAACTCGGCACCCTGCGATGATTCACAAAAGCCAGGAAGAATTGTACCTTATATGGAATTTCTAGGTCAGAGGTGGAGTAAAGAGGATTATCAACTGATAAGACTATAGAGAGGTCTTATCAAAACGGTTATTGAGTCAAATTGTAGTGATCCAACCAAAAGCCTGCTGTTTCCTCTGACAAATATTATCATTTTATCTAGTTTACACTCAGAGAAACCAAGCTTTGGAGAATTTATTTTTTAAGGTTTTATTTATTGATTCATGAGACACACAGAGAGAGAGAGAGAGAGAGGCAGAAGGAGAAGCAGGCTCCCCATGGGGAAACTGATGTGGACTCGATCCCAGGACCCCGGGACCACGACCTGAGCCGAAGGCAGACGCTCAACCACTGAGCCATCCAGGCGTTCCCCCAAGCTTTGGAGAACTTAAATAACCTCCCCAAAATCACCTAACCAGTGGTGAGAAAACAAACTCGGCCATGTGACCCTATATCCTAACACCACACTAACTCCAACAACGCTTCCTTTAACTGAATATAGGTGAAAAATAATATCGTTTAGCTAATTCAGATATTTACGCAAGCAGCCTAAAGTGTAAATAATATAGAGGCTAAAAGACAAATTTTCTTAAACTTTGAAATCAGTTTCTGTACCTATATTTGGAGGTGGCTGTCGCTAATATTCTGAAAATTGATAACACTGTCTTATTCCCCAAATAAGGCAGGATAGGTACTTTGCTCTCTTGATTTGGAAGCAAACCTCATACCTCCTTCCCTTTCAATAACTTTGGATTGGAATTGCACGAGACGAGATGCATGTAGTTATGGGGATAAAAGAACAGACCCGAAATCAGGATTCCCTGTTGGCTTTTTTTGGTGACATAACATAGGGGTATAAACAGGAAAGGCGATCATGTTAATTGGGGGACTGTTAAAACTGAGCAGATGAAAATGTTATAGGAGAGTTAAAGGCAAGATTTCTTCGGTGTAAGTCTGCCTTGTTCCTGAGCTCACAGGACCAGGCAGGTGATACTTTAGCAACAACATGCCTTGCTATTTCGAGATCACCGAGGAGACAGAAAAATGCTTGGAACTAAAAAGGCAGCTGAACGAATAAATTTGCAGTGGTGCTTTCAGACTGAAAAGTTATATTCTAAGTTTCTGAAAGAATTGCACTTTGTGGTCAGCTGAAGATTTTGGAAGGGAATAGACATATTTAAACATTCTGACAAATACTTTCTTATTTACAGGGTTTTTTAAATCACGAAACTGCCTGCAGCGTGTGATAGCAAGGAAAATCTAAACAGTGAAAATTGTTTTATACAATATGGGGCTGCGATTTTCATTAAATAATGGTAAAACATTAAACAATATTAAATCAACAATAGGGCAGCCCGAGTGGCTCAGTAGTTTAGCGCCACCTTCGGCTCAGGGTGTGATCCTGGAGACCCGGGATCCAGTCCCACATCGGGCTCCCGGTACATGGAGCCTGCTTCTCCCTCTGCCTGTGTCTCTGCCTCTCTGTCTCTCTCTGTGTCTCTCATGAATGAATAAATAAAATTAAAAATAAATAAATAAATAGATCAACAATAAATTAAGTTGTATATGCTTTTAGAAAATTTAAAAAGAATATCAAAAAAAAAATTTAAAAATTCAGTACACTGAAAAGTAAACAGCAAAGACAAATCCCAAGCTACGTAAAAATAGAAATAATGACATTTGTAAAAATGTTTATTTGAGGGGCACCTAAGTGGTTCAGTCGGTTAAGCACCTGACTCTTGACTTCGGCTCAGGTCATGATCTCGGGGTCCTCAGGTCCAGCCCTGGGTCAGGTTCAGCACCGAGTGGGCTTGAGATTCTCTCTCTCCCTGTCCATCTTCCCCTCCCCCTGCAAGAGTGAATGCTCTCTCTCTCTCTCTCTCTCTCTCTAAAATAAACAAAATCTTTAAAAATTTTGGTATTTGATTAATAGTATTTTGATATATTTTCATCCTATTTTTCTCCTAACCATAAATGTTGAGCATTTTAAAAATATACATAAATGAAATCCTACTGCACACCTGTTTTGTACTCTGCATGAATTTATCATACCTTATTTAGCTATTTCTTTGTAGTCAGAAAGAGACTATTTTAATATTTATAAATATAAGTAACATGGTTGCAAACATCTTTGTATGCAGACTTTTCTGCATTTATTATTATTATGCAAGATAGCTTCTTAGCAACAGATTCATTGCTAGCAAGAGGACCAAAATATATAATCAGTTAATTTCATATACTATATAATCATATATAATTTTGCTACCATTGCAAATAATATTTGATAGGTTCTATGGTCCTTTTTTTTTTTTTTTCACATTTTAATATCTCTGAAATCAGAAGGCAACATTCAATCCATGGTGTCTGCCAAGCATCAGTCATTGACTTGGCTGTCATGTTCTGTGCATCCATGTGTGTGAATGTGGTGAATTACACCTGGTGGCAACAGCTGGAGTGCTGTGATCTTCCCAATTCAGTCAACAAACCTAGTGGAGACCATAGGAAGAAGAAATGAACCCTGGTTATTCTCCAAACCCTTTCCATTGGTACTAGCTAGGACGAAGAAAGCACGTGTCTCAAAATTCATAAAATGTATCCCCTTAGAGCTCACTTTGAAGAAGGACATACCGTCGTACTTTATTTGTAAAATAAATAAATAAATAAATAAATAAATAAATAAATAAATAAATAAATTTGTATAAGACAGATTAATGGAGAAAAGGATACAGGTTTATATACTTTTTTACATGTACATGGGAGCCTTCACAAGAGAATGAAGATGCAGAGAAATGACCAGAGCAGGGAGCTTTTTATACCCTTTAGACAAAGAAACAACACTGTTGTGACGAATTGACAAGACAAAGCAAAGTGGGATAGGAATAATAAATGGTGAAGAAGTAAGTAAGAAGATAAGGGTGAGTTTAACAAGGTTGTTTGTACAGATCATTGTCCCCAAATTCCCCATCACTGACAATAAGGATGTCTTCCTACCTTCTGGTATAGGGAAGGTACTTATCACGTGGGAATTTTATCTTCTGCTTTCAGGGGGAAAAAAGGAGGGTTGGAATCTTCTCCTTGCACCTGCTGTTTCTTAAGTGTCTCTTTAACTTAAGATATCTAATATGCCAAAGTGGCATATTCTGGGATGAGAGATCCTGGTTTCCTTTACCAGGAAAGTCTAGGAACATAAATACAAACGGCCAGTGAACATAGTTTAAAATACTTAACCTTACTAATGAATGGGGACATGAAAATCCAAGTAAGATCCTACCTTTATTTTTCAGATTGGCAAAAACCCCAAACATCACAGTGGAGATAAGGATACTCCTATACACTATTATTAGAAGTGTAAAATAGTACCTATCAAAAAAAAAAAAAAAGTAAAAATACACATATCATTGCCTCGGCAAATCCATTTCTTAGTATTTCTGGAGCAGAAATATTTATATAAAGTGGGCAAGGATACTTGTTCAAGACTATTCTTAGTAGCATTTTTGAAATTGTTAAGAATTAGAACAAATTTAAAGTAAATCAGTGAAGGGCTGGTTTAAAAAGTTGTGACACATTCTTTCAGTAGAATAGAATTCCGACTTAAAATAATGAAGTAGATGTATAAGCAGTAGAAAGATACACGTGATATGTCACTAAATAAAAAGGCAAGTTTCAGAATAATATGTTAGTCATGATACAATCTGGTTTAAAAAAAGATATGTATATCTGAATTTGCATAAAGGAAGGTGTAATAGGATAAAAACTGAAATTGTTAAAAATGGATGGTTACATCTAAGGAGAGAAGCTTGTAGGGAAAAGTAGATACGGAAGAAACATTACATTTTGTAAGATTTGATCATTTGTAATCATTCCCAACTTTTTAAATGAAAACATGCTGTAAGTCAGAAGAGATACGCATTTTAAGAAGTGAGAGCCACGCATGCCTCAAGAAGCGTTGCATGGATAGAAACCGATGAGAAAATATCGAAGGGAAGGTCAGACTCCAGCAGAGTTGAAAACCACTCAGTCGTTGTTTCCCAGTTGAAAATTCTTCCTCCCACCCTAAAAGTTGGAAGGTGCAACATTTTGTTTGCTTGATTTTTTTTTTCATTTGAATTATTAAGGTGCAATTTACATACAACAGAATTGAGCCAGTTTTAAGAAAGCAATAAATTCTGGCCAGTGGGGGGAGTGTTTTAAGGCTCCTAATTTCACTCTGGCTAAGGACCAGGTCAGTCATCCTTTGTGGCCACGATTACACTTTAGCAGAAAGTTATTCAAGATGTTTAACCCAAGGATGTAAAATTCGTGATTTAAATCAGAACTAATGACCCCTGGCTGTGCCCCGGGCCATTCTCGAAAGCAAGATGCCAATAAACATTCATGAGGTCTCTGGAGTTTAGACAGGTGCTCAGATTCTAGAAGATAAATCACTCCCTGGAATTCTGATCCATATCCCTATGTATTTCCAAATCTGCTGTGCCTGCTTCTTTTCTAGGCCCAGATTGTTGATTCAGTAGCCTAGTTGGAGAACCCCCTTTTGGCTCTTTGATTTGGGTTAACCCCTAACTCTTCACCTGTTTGTGGTCTTTCTCTTGGCACACACCTACGGTATTTAGCTTCCCTCCATTCATGAGCATTTGCATCCTCTACACCCACCTAGCCTTTTGGAATTAACTATCTCACTCTCCACCGTGGAAACTTGGAAGTTAGTAGAAATTTTTAAAGAAGGAAAAATATTTACTGTGAAGAACTCTTTGCTCTTTTATCCATGGTTAACTCTGGTCCTCTGTTCGTCCGCTCATCTCAGATTTCATACTGGGTTTGCCTCTTTATTTTGAGTTAGGCCTGGTTTCTTTCTTTTTTTTTTTTTTTTCCTTTTTCTGGTTTCTAATCAAGCATTTAAACTTGATCTCACATCTGGGGGTGAGGAAATAACATTAGAAACGTCTATTTCATTTGACCATTTTTTTCCGCAACCAACCTGGCCATACAATTGGCTGGTTACTGTTGGTAACTTCTTAATTTTAAAAGTAATTTTAAGTCAAAAACAGTGAGATAAGAAGATGTGGCTATTTTAAGGGAATTATTTGCCAGATCTTTATCTTCCCTCTTTCCCAAGAGATCTTGATAATTAATGGCTTATCTCCTTTTTTTACAAAAGACTATCTTGCTTCAGATAGGAACACATCTAAGGGGGCAAGGCAAAGGGAAAATTGAAAGTATGGAAGTCAGTGCTGAGAAAGTGAATTATTCTAATGACTGGGTAATGATCATTTTTGAGGGATTTTCTAATTCTTTGCTTTCATCAGAAGTGAAGGGAAGCCTAATCTAACTTGTCAGCTGATAGATCTTAAAATAACTTTTGATAATAGGTCTATTTTAAATATAGATCATTATGGGGGTTTTGTGTGTATATGACTTGGAAAGACTTCAAAATGACATTGTTACTACAGACTTTTCACATTTGTATCTAGTTACTGATGTAAACAATTTCCCAGCACTAAATACATATAAGTATTAAAAAACAGGAATAGTTCAAAATATTCAATATTCCTAAATATGGGAATAGAACTGATGAGACTAGAGCCTTGTCTCCTTCTAGTAATTAATAATATTCATCTCATAAAGATAGTCTAAAAAAAAATTTAAAGCACAGACCCATCCATCTCTGGAAAAGGTGTAAGTCCAATAAAATTTTAGCTTTTATTTATCAAAACTGCATACGTTTTATGTAATATATTTATCTTATATCCAAATCATGGTTGTATTAAAAATTCAATTGAGGAAACATTTGTGCTCAGAGTTTTAGGATCATAGGAAATAACTTTTCAAAATTCATTTTACCTATTTTGTTACAGAGAAGTATGATAAGGTGATCAAGATCTTTAAGCTTAAAAATTACATTAAGATAAAAGTATGTAGGGACTGTGGAATGGCAATGCAAATTCAAAGAGAAAAGGGAATTACACAATAGTTAAGAGAGCTAAAGGAGAGTTTGTTCATCTGTACTAAATAAAATAACAACAACAAAATTTTTCATTATGGAAATTTTCAAACAAAACTCCAAATAGATATTGTGAACCTTCATTATCCAGCTTCAACAATTACTAATATTTTGCCAATCTTATTTCATTTATACCCCCCACTTCCATTTTTTTCTTGCTAGCATTTTCATGTCAAATCTCAGACATCATATTATTTCATAATAAGTCATATATTTGTGAAGTGAGTAATGGTAGGTATCAGTCTAATATTTTATTTTGAGTTCATCAGAGACATTGTTAAAAAAGATGACAGCTCTAATCTCAAATGTCAGTATTTGTAAAATACTAGATATCCTTGTGGGTTTTTTGGCAATCTAAGATATTTCAACATACCTGAAATTGGATGAAAAAATAAGTTTGACATCTATTTCTCCTATTTTAATGAATTTGCCCTAAAAAACAAACAAACAACAACAACAAAAAACTGGTAGCTTTAAAATATGTAGTTTATTTTGGGCATAGTATAGATTAGAACAAGAGAAAAATAAAGTAATTTGCCTTGCAGCATCATTATAGGTCTGTTGTCCCTTCGATTCCAAAACAAAAATTCGGAAGACTAAATGCTTTTTTATAATTTTGGTGTAAACTCGTCGCCTGAAAAGATGTGAGGTTATTTATAGTCTACTTGTTTCACATAGTGTGAATATTTCCGTATTTTGTTGTAAACATATTAATGGGTTTGATTACAGGGTGCTTCCTCGGGCCCTGATAAGGTTCTTACGTGCATAAGAAAAGGCATATGTTTAAAAAAGAGTTTGAAATACAGATGAACCCAAAAGTTTCATATAAGGGGTGGTGGACCTGTTTTAATATACTTTATTTGATTTAGCTGCAGACACATTCCCTTCTGTTTTTTAAATACAATTATTACACACTGACTTTGCATCTGGTGGTCTTCTCTCTGTACAACATATTCATATGGCTGAGGACCATAGAAGCAGAGAGAACTATGTTTATAATTAAAAATACCAGGACCTTTAAATAAAACTCAGCTAACACATGACAAATTTTTTCCTTTAGAATTAAACTTGTTTTTTTCCAAAATAGAATCAAATGCTAAAAGCTCGCATATGTTATTAGAGCCATTTATGTTACTTCCCAAACTCGCCCTGATTTCACATCCCTCACACTCCCCAAGGTCCACGGTCCCTGCCCCAAATAGTATAAATGGGACATTTATAGATAACTAAACAATGAAGTATATTTTGTCTTGGGGGCGGGGGGGAGGACCAGTTCTACAGGAATTCTCCAAAACAGAAACAGTATGTTTTCTTCACATTTGACTATGGCAAATGTTATATTTTTACAGTCTGAAAAATGCCTCAATTGTCCAATATAATCTCAGTCCACAGGAACCAAAACTCTAATGAACGTCAAAAATAATCACAGCAGGAAGCACATGAGTCATAGAAGAATCATTTAAAGTTTGTTGAGCAATTAGTGTAACACTAAAAATAACAAAAATTAAGCAATAATTGTTTATGCCAGAATATTGGATTTATGCTTTTTTTTTGATGTTCAAAAATCAACTCTAGGCCTTAGTAAGAATCATATACATTAGAGTTTTATTTATCAAACTACCTAAAAATAGATAATCTCATCACCAGAATGGTGCTCAAAAGTTTTAAATTCTAAGAACAATGAAAACCATCAATCTGTAGGGTTTTATCTTTTCCTCTGACTGGCAGGAGGTCTGGTTGTTATTTTATAACAATTCATTTCCTCTCTCAGAACTGTGACAATAACTGAAAAGGCCTACAACCAAGAAGAATGTAGGATCATCTTCCCCTCTCTTTTGTCTAGACCCATATATCGGTTTAAACGGGTATTCTTTAATTTTTGTGTCTTGTTAGGGTCATACCAATTGTGAAACAGTTTTTAAGTGACTTTTCTGTGATTCACACGCTTACTGCTGTGATTTTCCTTTTGACTGGGTGAGTTAACCACAGTCAAGAGGAGAAGTTATATCGATGCTGCTTCTAGGTTATTCCTTCCCAGTGTACTTCGCCCCCACCTGCCATCCTGACAACTAAACCATCTTTCCTCATCCTTGGGCCCTAACCTGTGGCACAGCACAGCAGGGTGCAGGGTCCACGGCATTCAGAGGTGCCACCTGGCACCTGGCAGGACAGATGCAGCAGCAGTCACCTAATATTTAAAAAGAACCAAAACATATCTCGGTGCCTGGGTGGCACAATCAGTTAGTTGAGCCTCCAACTCTTGGCTCAGGTCATGACCTCAGGGTAACGAGATTGAGCCCCACCTAGGGCTTCTGCTAAGTGTGGAGTCCACTTGAGGTTCTCTTTCCCTTGCCTTCCGCCCCCACCCCTGCTTGTGCATTCTCCATCTCTCTCTCTCTCCTTCCTCCTCCCTCTAAAATAAATAAATTAGTTAGTTCCTCAGTTAAATAAAATTGTTTTAAAAATAAATAAAAAGAACCAGGAGATGAAGAGTACAGCATAGTAACATTGCACGGTGACAGATGGTGGGTACACGCGAGGTGGTGAGCATTTTGTAATGTATACACTTGTCAAATCTTGCTGCACACCTGCAACTAATATTGGATGTCAACTACACTTCAGTTAAAAAGAAAAATTCAAACTTAATTGAAATAAAATAAAAAGAACCAGGAGAAGAGTGTAGACGGTCCCAAGCCGACCAGCAAAGACATAGCCAAGCTCCACCTGACGGCTGTGGCCTGGGGCTCACCCCACCTAGAGTCCCACCTCCAGCAGACAGAAGCATGGGGGGGATCCAGCCCAGGGCTCCCCTCCCCGTGTCAGGTGTCATCCTGCAGAGTCAGCACCAGCTGAAGGGAAGGAGGAAGGGAAGAGCCCATCAAATGTTGTCTTTCAAGGGCGAGATCTCCCTACTGGGGCGCTTTGTGCTGAAAGCAACGAAAATCAACAGCTCCTGGTGTGAGTTACACAGTCACGTATGTCGCGTCACTTTTCACTCTCAAACCACTCACTAAGGTGAGTCAGGCTCCATCAGTGTTTGCTTTTATCCACTTCCCATGTAGCAGCATTTCCTAATCTCGATTTGTTTTTAAGTTAGAAGTCAACATTTTTGCTTTGAATTGATAGTGCTTATCTAAACCCTCAGCCAGCAGCCAGGGACATTCTAAAGGAAAGGAATAACCCGGGAGAAGCAGCTGTCCAGGAAAGGCACTAAATGTAGGGGAGTCAAAAAGTAATCAGCCGCCAGTAATAACCTGCCACAAGCCAAAATCCACCCACTCCCAGAATGTGAACAAGCAGCCTGGTAAGTTGGAGCTCTTCAGGCCTCCCTTGCCCTCTAGGCAGTTATCTATGTGCCCTTCTTAAACTACTTTTGACACTCTTCCCTATTCAGGATGCAACTGGAGGCAGCTCAAGAATCAGGTCTCCCTCTGCGTCACTTAGGTCTATTGGCTGACATGCAAAAATTACGTACTGTCATGTGATCAGAAATAAGCTATATTTTATAATGGAAAAAATCTCCTTGGTATTGCTTAAATGGATTACTATGTACAATGCTCTTAGAAGTGCCTGACAAGTATTATGTGCTAATTATTTTGTGCCCCCCTTATTCTCACCCATTGACCCCTTAGAATCACGCCAGTCACACGTTCTGCATCCTTGCTTATAACTGCTTTCACCCCATGAACACTATCTAAGGGGCAGCGCCGGATGTCCATCAGCAGATGAACGGATAAAGAAGAGGTGGTATGTGTACATAATGGAATATTACTCAGCAAGAGTGAGCTCTTGCCATTTGCAATGACGTGCTTGGAGCTAGAAGGTATTGTGCTAAGTGAAATAAGTCAGTCGGAGAAAGACAATTATCATATGATTCCACTCATATGTGGAATTTAAGAAACAAAACAGATGACCATAATGGAAAGGAAGGAAAACTAAAATAAGCTAAAAACAGAGAGGGAGGCAAACCATAAGAGACTCTTATCTATAGGAAATAAACTGAGGGTTGCTGGAGAGGAGGTGGGTGGGGATGGTGGGTGGAGAGGATCTGGGTGATGGGCATGAAGGAGGCCACTCGATGGAATGAGCACTGGGTGTTATGTGCAGCTGATGCACTGAACTCTACCCCTGAAACTAATGATACACTATATGTTAACTAACGTGAATTTAAATAAAATAAAATACAAATTAAAAGAAATATATATATATATCTAAGGGGCAACAGCATCTTAAGATGTAGCCCACTTCCCACTTTAAAGATTCATCTGAGGAAAAAGTCTTGCAGAGAGTCTTGGCTTGGCCCTCTCTGGGCCTGGACGTGGGACATTTGAGTTGTGCAAGTGGCTATAGGCTTGTGGTGTGAACCCAGTCTTTGTCCTAAATGGTAGAGGCCTCATCCAATTTCTATGAGGAATGAAGAAGACTGCTGTTGGCTGTGGGGAAGAGGACTTGTGAGCCTCCCCCTCCGTCAGGGTTCTCAGCCCACCCAGCGCTCCGTGTTCTGATTTCCAACTGCATTTTTAACTTTTCATTAGGATTGTAAAGCTGCTGACCCCGCTTACCTAGCTGGCCATTAAACTCTGTCTTAGGTACACTCTATGAGGTTGATTTTTCCTAAAATGTAAGGGACATCTGATTTTTAAGTTTTTCCTTTGCAATTTTATCCTGCTGGTGTTTCTGAGGCTACATTTTCAGATCAAATTTCAGTTTTCCTTAAAATATCCACTGAAGAAAGTACAACACTGCATCCTCAACTTCTTTCATTCATTGCAAGACTGTGTGATTCCAGATAAAGACCTCTGGTAAAGGGGGACTTAACTGAAAAGAACCTCCCTCTTAAAGCAGGGACCACCCTGATACCCTCTTCTTAACTTTATATGATGACCAGGTATTACTTCTAAAGTAGAAATTCAGATATATATTTTTAAAGGAAGAAGTTTATTAGCTTAAATGTACTTGAAAATTATTTAAATATAAATGCTTTTAAAACGTGCCAGATACTTGATCGGCTCCAAAATGTCTATTCCTAACAATGTTAATTTTTAAAAATTACTGAACTTCCTGCATCTGAAATATCCTATCCCCCTTAATATTTGTCCCTGTCTTTGGGTATAGTAAAAATGTATACTCTCACATATTTATTCATTGTATAAATTCGATCATTCACTTAGCTTATGCATTTATTTGCTGCGTGATGACTGATTTACTCAGATATAGCTGTGTATCGGCCTAAGAACTTAATGAAAAATATCAGTGACCCTGGAAATCTTTGCTCCCAGGAATTCCAAAATGGGAGCTCTGTGCCCACAAATGGAATCCACGCCTTGCCTTTCACAAGGATCAACTTTAGCTCAGTGTTCCTAAAAGTGACTAATGTTGAAGCCTACTTGCTATTCACTAATAGTGTTTCGAAGGAGGTGGTAGAAATGAAATGAACAACTTTCACAATTAGAGTACTTAAAATATCTCACTACCTCTTATTTTATACTGTGTCCCTGCTTCCTCGGGTACTGACTGTAGCACTTTGCCAAAGGCCCAGAAAAAGCATACTGTGATTGACAATAACGAAGATACAGAGGCTTAGACTTGGAAAGCACATTAAAGACCAGATGGTTGAAGTTCTGTCCAACAGATTCCTTTCCGCAACACGCTAGGGGCTGGTTGTCCAGCCTCTGCCGGAATATTACCGCAGGAGGCAGGAAGCCCCATTCTTCCCGAGGCAACACACTGAATGCTGACCAGTGCTCATTTCTACACCTATTTTTATTTTTATCACTACTGCTCCTGCTATGGCTCTTACTACTGCTAATTCTATTGCATTTCTACAGACCTTTCACATATATTATTTCATGTTATCCTGAGTCCTTTGTCGTCTTCAAAATCCTTTGAAGTAGAGATACTGAAAATTATTATCCCCGTTGTATGCATTAGGAGACAGAATGTGAGAGTTGAGGTACCTTGTCTAGGAATCACACAGCAAAAGCCAGCCCAGACCATTAATCTAAAATCCCCAACCGTTTCCTTCTACATGATTATTTTGCTCTTTGTTGGGAAGTTTTCCCATTCTGAACCAAAATTTTCTTCTTTGTTATTCTCCCTCACATTAATGCAAATCACTCTCCCCATGACCAAGAACTCCATTAATGTTTCAAGTCGAACTCCTTTGACTTCGATGTCAACTCTCAGAAGGAAATTAATTAACCAATTCAGGAGGTTAAGAAGAAACAGGCAAGATACTATGATGTGTCCGTTTGGATTCTAGTTCAGCTAATAGAGAGATAAATCCAAAATAACTATGGCTTAACTTGTCTCTCATGAAATGTAGAGAAAAGATATCAAGGGTTGATAGCATGACTTCCCGAACTATTGCACATCTCTATCTCCCCAGGGAATACTGAGAGGGATTAGTTGAGTGGAACCTTATGTAGAGAACCTCTGTGGAAAGAACTTGTATTCTAGAATCTACATAAGCATATGAAAAGATGCTCAAAAGTATTAGTCATTCATGCAGAGCACATTTACAACCCAAATGAGATGCTGCTTGATATACTACCAGAATATCTAAAATTAAAAAGGCCGACAATACCAAGTGTTGTCAAAGATACTGAGCAACTGAAACTCTCATGCATTGCTGGTGCAGATGCAAAGTAATCTAGCCACACTGGAAAATAGTTCTGGATTTTTTTTCTAAAAGTAAGGATACACTATCATATGAGCCAGTAATCCCACACCTAGGTCTTCCCCAAAATGAAATGAAAATGTATGTCTACACAAAGACGGGCTTGCAAATGTTTCTGACAATTTTATTTTTAAATTTTCGTCCATGACAACCCCAAGTTGTAAATAACTCCAATGTCCATCAACTGGTAAAGAGCTAAAGTAGTTTCTTTAATGGAATACCACATAATGGAATACTACTCAGTAATTTTTTTTAAAAGGACATTCCAGGGAACGAAGCAAGCTGGCACAAAGGCTTGAGACAAGACATATCTTGGTGTATTGCTAGAACTACTACGAATTGAAGGTCACCAGAAAGATATGTGTAAGATGTTAAATGGCAGTTAAAAATAGACCACATACCTTGATTGCTCTGCAAAGGTTTAAGATTTAAATTTTTGGTGAAAGGATAATTTCTACAATTTGACCTGGGTAGGATAAGGAAAATAGAGAGGTGCTGAGATAAAATACATAGAAAATATTTGTTCAACAGAGCATGAATTGACGTATTGTCAAGGAATCCCAACCTGTGTGGGTAAGTTAAGGAGTCAAGGACAGGAAAGAGAACAGTAGCATCCTTGGAATTTTCCATAGTATGTGATGTAAATATATGGGATACAAGTATTTAAATATGTAGGATAGAAGCACACAAGTGTGTTTCTATATGTTTGCTTTTTTAAAAAAAGATTTTATTTATTTATTCATGAGAGACACACAGAGAGAGGCAGAGATACAGGCAGAGGGAGAAGCAGGCTCCATGCAGGGAGCCCGACGTGGGACTCGATCCCGGGTCTCCAGGATCAGACCTTGGGCTAAAGACAGCGCTAAACCGCTGAGCCACCAGGGCTGCCCAACTATATGTTTGCTTTTAATGTACAGTTCCTCTTTTATTTATTTATTTTTTATTTTTTTAAATTTTTATTTATTTATGATAGTCACAGAGAGAGAGAGGCAGAGACACAGGCAGAGGGAGGATCAGGCTCCATGCACCGGGAGCCCGACGTGGGATTCAATCCCAGGTCTCCAGGATCGCGCCCTGGGCCAAAGGCAGGTGCTAAACCGCTGCGCCACCCAGGGATCCCCAGTTCCTCTTTTAATGTTCAGATTAACATATTATGAAAGTTAGAGAAGTAGTGGCTGTATTGACACAATCAGAGATTTTATATATATTTAAGAGAGAGAGAACAAGCAGGGAAAGGGGCAGAGGGAGAGACTATCCAAACCAACTCCTGCCAAGCTCACAGCCCAGTCTGGGGCTCTAGCCCATGAACCATGCAATCAGGACCTGAGCCGAATCCAAGTGTCTGACACTTGGCCGACTAAGCTACCCAGGTGCTGAAGAAATATGATACTTTTTTAAGTAATCAAATGGCTATAGAGGAACAAAGAAGACAATAGTTCCTTCTGTCAATAGAGTAAATCAAGCGTGAGCTCTGCTTTATTTCAGGTTCTGGCTCTAAATTATACCTTCATAAGATGAAGCCAAGAAGTTTAACACGTCAATGAATTACATAGGGTTTGGGCCATTCCTCAACGTAAGACCATAAAAAACTTTGTTGGCCAAACCCATGAGGGTGCGTTGATGGTAGGAGCGCCCAGATAAAGATATAAAGCAGGAAGAAAAGGCAGACTATGGTCAGTAGGGAAAAGCTGGAATGGAAGAAGTCGAAGTGCTAGAGAAGGCGGTCAGCCGTTGTAATGAAGCCAAGTTGTTGTTAGTGGAGGCCAATGGCCAATGGCTGCCTTGGCAACAGGCTTGTCTCTGCCAGTCTCAAGAGTCTGCCTGGGCCTGTAGAGTCTTCAAAGGGTAGCAGATGATCGTGTTGGAAGGAAGGGATGTATGTCGGAAGGGATGAACCACCAATAGGGGACAAGGAGGCCGTGTGACACGAATGCGCTCCAATAGCTCTTCTCTAAGAGCTTATGACCCACGTGGCCTCATTTAATTTGTGCTTGTGCCATGAAGGTCTAAACTCAGCACACATGCGGGTTCTGCCTCAAGTGTTCAGCTCGCCCACCTTGTGACCCAGTTCTGGTCACTAGATTCCTATTGCAGGCTAAGACCCTCCTGCCCATTCTGACTTAATTCAGATTTAAAAACAGACCTCCTTTGTTCACATATGTCAGCTTCCTTTCTGTTAGTTTCCCTGTACTTGAGTCTAGTCAGAACTTTCTTGGCTTTGGCTGGGCCCAGTCCCATAGAATGGAATCCCGACTCTGAGTAATGAGCAATTAGGTGTGAAGTCAACCGCCAAAGTAGTTTTCCTGGCTAAAATCAGATGCCAAATAACAGTAAAGTGTTATTAAGCATTGTGCATATCAGTAGTGAATTCAAGTTCAAAGAACTAGTTTGATTCTTTTGAGGGAAGGGAAAGGACTAGTTGATTTTACCCTAAGAATAATGAAACCTCCAGAAACCATAGAATATTAGACAAGATCCAGTCAGCTCTTTCAAGGGAGAAAAAGGAGGAAATTATTTACCATCTTTGTATCCAGGAGTCAAGTAAACGTGACTATGACAAAAGGGAACTAGCTAATCAACTCAACGGGCTCTCACAAGCAGCAGGAAGACTTGCATATATTAAAGAAATTAAGACATTTTAGGTCAACGTATTTCAGAACAAGTCGATGTCGGAAGGACTCCCCCCCCGACCCCCCCGCAATACAAGCACGCGGATCAACTATAACAGTGGAAGTTTCAGATGTACTTGTCAAGCTAGAAATGCACAGGAAAATCTCTGCACTGTAGAAATAAAGACATGGAAAGCATGGGGCAATGAGTAGTGAGCAGGGGCAGAAGCCAAAATAGCGCACACCGACTGTAGGATTGGTTTGCTAAGGACTGGCTTGCTCTGTACCTGCTGCTTCAGAGTAAAGCAAACAATGTCCCCTTCCAACATGCAAAGTGCCCTAATTTGGATGCTAGGAGATAAGGTCCTCCCAGCTAATGGATAGGTCAAAACCAGATATTATGCTTAAGAGCAGGGTGCTGGGATCCTGAGAAACACAAAGGAACGCAGCATGTCACAGCCAAAACACCTCCCAGTACACTTCCTGCCCATGACCAGGCATCATAAGGTGCTGATCTTTCCATGAAATGGCAAAACTAGAGCCACTGATCCTGTGCAGGAAACTTCCAGGAAGCTGGGTGGAAAAGAAGTCACCGTAGGAATCAGCCTGTAGGTAGCTGTAGAGTCAAACTTCGTTCTCTCTGCTTGGCTCAAATGGTCCTCAACTAAGATATTTCCATTAAAACTCCTCTAGACATGATAGACCCCAGCTGGCCTAAGTGGAAGCAAATGTGAAACTGGGCTGTGGTATCTCCATCCTGAGTGCACAGCATGAGCCCCCAAATCAACCCCCGCTGGAATGAATTCATAGCTGGAAACCATATTCTTCTTGAATCTTCCAATCATTGGAGAAAGTATTAGCAGACAAAACAAACAGAAGAATTTGCACACCAAGCACTAGAAGAAAGGGTACAATCTAGTCTGAAAGATACTTTGGCATATTTACGAAGAAGGAAAGAATATAAATCACAAGGAAAGAACAAGACCTTACATTAAATACAGATTTGTAAATAAGCCAAACAGAATCTTCCTGCAGTAAAACATATATTCATATGAAAAAAAAAATCCTGAGTGGATAGATTTCAAATGCCTTTGTTTAATCAGTTTATGTAATGCTTCCGTGTGTTTTGTGATTTAACTCTGGGGATGGAATCTTGCATATGTGGTATTTTTAGAAAGAAAATTGATCCTCCAGCCCCTCCCTGGAGTTGCATATGGAAGCTAGATGTGTTTTACATGCTTTTACAGTAAATGATTCCAAACTCTAGTTCTGAGCTCTGGATGCCACACTAAATTTCTCGCATACTTAGCATGAGTTTTTATTGCCTTCTATTATGGTTCATAAAAACAAAACTCAAATAAGCACATTCCTTGGCCACCTTCCAAAAGAACAAGCCTATCAAAGATTCTAGTTCTGGAAATGTCGTAGGCAATTAGACAGTCAATAAAATGGCTAATTTAACTACGTTATGACCGGTATATATTCTAACATAAAATTTAGAAATAGCTATATGTTCACGTTTATGGTTGAAGCTATTATTTCTGGATTTAAAATAATCTGTTTTAAGATTGAGAACAAGGACAAATATACAGGTATTTTATTAATACCATATATCTGCTGATAGCACTATTATTTAAATACAGGTTGTCTTATTTTTAAATAATTTTATAATTTTAAATGCCTTAAAGTGCCAGGTTTGCAATTCCTCTTCTTTTGTCATTGCACATATGAAGAAGAAATTATATGATGGTGGAAATTCAACTGCTCTTTCCAAGTAATCTAATCTGTGACATATTTAACATTGTAGTCTTTGTTTCAAATCTACAGGAAATAAATGCAAAATAGCAATGGATGTTCAATAGGAGTGAGAAGCTTCAAATAAGTCATTGTTAATTGTTAAGCAACTCGAAATGCTCTGAGATGCATCCATCCAAAAGAACTGCTATATCATAAAACCCTTTTATCAACCAAGGAGGCCAAATATTCTCAAAAAAAAAGAAAAAAAGAAAAAAGAAAAGAAAAGAAAAGAGAATAAAATTAGGAGCAAAATAACAGAAATCTGTTTTAAAGTAAAAAATAATGTCAGCATCCTTATGAAATTATCCTATTTGGTGGCATAAACTAAAATTCTAAAGCCTCTGGAGGGAAATGTCAGAAATGGGTCTCTTTCTAAAAATAACTTTGCTGGGCATGTTAGAATTTTCTCTGATTTAATGAGCAAAGAATTATTGAAGAGGATGAATAGGTAGAAAGGATATCTATAATTATATTTGTTCTAAGCCTTTTTTATGTACAAAAGTGATTAAGGGAAGGTAACGTATTTTGGAAGATACTGATTGGGTAAGTGTATATCAACAAAATATCAATATTTAAATCAAATAAATAAGTGATCTATTATAAAGCTTAAACAATCCACTTTTCTCCAGTCAATATTCTTGATAACCTTGCTAATAAAGCTTAGCTGCTATCATCCTCCAAATAGAATCTCCCACTGGCACTAAATTGATTCTTCCCCCCGCCAAAAGATTTATTTATTTATTTATTTGAAAGAGAGAGTGAGCGTGTGAGGTGGGGAGAGGGAGGATCTCAAGTAGACTCTGTGCTGAGCGTGGAGCCTGACGTCGGGCTCCATCTCGCGACCCTGAGATCGTGACCTGAGCCGAAATCAAGAGTTAGGTGCTTAACCGACCGAGTCACCGGGTCCCCCCTAAATAAACTCTTAATTGATATAACATTGAAAATTACTGTATCAGTGTAAGTTAATTAACTGAGTTAATTAAATTGTCCCCAGACTTAATATTATTCTGTGATATTAAAAAGCCACATTCAATGAAGGAAATTAAATTTTGACTGTTTTCTTATGAATCTGAGAGGCTGAATATGCAAAACAGGTGATGATCAGACCATAGATAAAAATAGAACTTTGATCCACAACCTGTAGCAACCTGCTCAGGAATCCAACATCTTTATCTTCAATAAACAGCCCAGGAAGCCCGCCTTCCATGGCAGGCTTACCGGGAGCCAGACTGCTACCCGCAGTGACAGGCCCGGAAGCTAAACAATAACTTCTGTAATGATTGGCTCCAAATGTCCAGGATTTGCTAAATAGCTGCCAGCTCCCCTAATTTTGTTCCTGCTTCTGACCTCGTCCCCAACGGAGAAAGCCAAATATGCACCCCAAGCCAATAAGCCATGCCTGGCTTCTAGTTAGCCTGCCCATAACCACCCCTTGCCAGCAGCCTCCAATCAGGGCCTTCCCAAAAACATCCCTTCCACTCAAGCTTTCATCTGCTTGCCTCTGAGTGTCTGCCAAAACCCGTGATGGTGGCCAACGCCACCCTATAGCAAGCTCAGAATAAAAATAACCTTTGCTTTTCTCATCTGATGAGTATTCATTTATTTCCACAAGCAGAAAGTATTGCTAAGATGACTATTTCGTCAAAAGTTAATAACTAACAATTACTGAGCCCTGATCATGAACCATGCGCTCTATTAAATGTTTTACGTGGAATATCTAATTTAATTTCACGGTAAACATAACACTGACTTCTGAAACTGGTACTATTACCATATTCATTTTACTGGGAAGAGGGAACTGAGGCTGAGGTGTTTAATTAACTTGTTTGATACAGAAGTGATGAGCAGCTAAGCAACGATTAAAATAAGGACAATCTGATTCCACAGAGGATAACTTTTAACCGCCATATGATATTCAACCTGCAATGTGGAGATTGGCGTGTATTTTAACTGCTTTCATATTAAAATAGAAAGCAGCAGGGGCGCCTGGGTGGCACAGGTTTCTGCTCAGGTGGTGATCTCAGGGTCATGAGGTCGAGTCCCACATTAGGTTCCACGCTCAGAGCAGACTCTGCTTGAAATTCTCTTGCTCTCTCCCTCTGCCCCCCTGCTCTCTCTCTCTCTCTCTCTCTCTCTCTCTCATAAATATATCTTTAAAAAAATAAAATAGAAAACAACACAAACTTAATGTTGCATTTCAATCTCACCTCTGGTAATAAAATATTACCAACCTCCTTTTGCAGATGATGCAAGCGAGTCTCAGAGAGGTGAAAGGTAATTTGCTTAAAATTATATACCTACTTAACAGACAAGAGGAAAACCCAGGTTTTCCGACTCTCCTCCCTGGTTTCCAGCACGCTTCGCTGGGAGAGACGGAATGTTTGCCTGGGTAGATTTACAACTCCATAAAGACTTTATGTAACAGCGTAACGCTAGCACGTTCCAAACACACATTATCGTTAACGTGGCTAAACACATATCTTTTACAGAGATAATGAGCTAGATGATATTTAAGAGGCCCCTGAAGTTTAGCAAATATTTATTGAGTGTTAACTATGTGTTAGGCACCGTTCCAGACTCTTATGTTTCATTAGTGAACAAAATGGAAAAAAAAAAAAACAACCCTATCTTACTGGTTTGCATTCTAAGGGGAGGGAACAAACATGACACAGTAGATCCATGAAGCCGGCAAATTATAGAATATGTCAGAAGGTAATAAGTGCTTTGGTAAAAAGAGTGCGGTGAGATTGGGAGTACCCACTGGGGGCGAGGAGGGGTGATTACAATTTTAAACAGGGTGATCGGAGTCAGCCTCGTTGAGAGGGTGATTTTTGAGTAAACTGAGGAGGGGAGGGAGAGAGCCATATGGATATGGTGGGAAGAGTGTTCTAGACAAAGGGAACAGCCAACGCAAACTCCTAAGGAGAGATTGCTCTGCTACGTTTGGACAGAACAGCGAGGTGGGGACGGGAGGCTAAGAATAAAAGGTGAGAGGACAACTGTAAACTCGTCTGTGTCTGAGGGGACTTTTGATCAATGAATTCACTATGTTAATGAAATAGAAGCTGCCCACTTTCTATTTACGCTATAACCATGCATTGTAGGGTTGAAGAAGCGAGTGTGGGTCTTTCTCACACTTGCTGCAGTGGGCACAACAGGATGAGAAGTGGTCTGGAGCTCAAATTTGTTTTGTCACTCCCATCAAGTGTCCAAACGTTGCTTGGGACTTGAATGTTACTGATTCGAATCCGGTGCCTGACGTCACTTTGCTTCTCATTTAATCCGCAGTAGGAAGGGGCTATACCGGTGTATCGGTTTTTAAATGCTTTTAGGGGATTTGAATATGCAGCCAGGCTTGAAAGGTGCTGCTCGGCTCTGTGTGAAGAAGGGGGGGCTGCTCCCCCCACTCCTGCTCCCGGGTTGGTCCTTGGGGGGCACACTCATGCCTGCCCCAGCCCATGGCAGCAACTCCAAGGCCACGCGTCACCTCGCAGAGATCCTGGGACCCCTGCCCGCCACCCCCTGGGGGATAAAGGTCGGGGAGGCACTTTGCTCCCTCGCTGCCTCGGCCCCAGGCTCCCCACAAAACCAACAAACAATAATGGGTAGGGGGTCGGATGACTGCAGGGGTTGTGTTCCAACAGGATGACTTTAGGAGCAAGGGCAAGAGAAGGGAGGAACGGCGTGGTTGGCATCGATTGCCTAATAAAGCATTTTAAGAACAAGGCTAATATTTAATTTCAACTTTTGGCCTTGTCATGGTAGAAAATATTCCGTGTCCCCAAATATTCTGTTTCGTTTGTGTACCTGGCACACTGTTGGCAGACGGCAAACGTTCGTCCTATAAACGAATGGGTCAACTCAAGTGGGCTGAACACAAAGCAATGAGCCCCCACCCATCCTTGCCCAATCTGGCTCCCAGTCTTGCTCCCCAGAAGCAAGCATGTTTAGCACAGTGGCACCGGCCTACTTCTAAATAACAGGCTTAGGCCGCTAATTCGGGATGTGTCCGTGTTAGGTCTTGCGCGCTCCCTGCCAACGCAGGCAGGGATGAACCAAACCACCTCAAATCTTCAAAATCTGCCTGAAATGCCTCATAAATTATACCACTTTGTTAGCTTTTCCATTAATTACTTTCGTGATGTTGAATAATAATCTTAAAATCGTACTTCTTGTTTCAGTTACGAGCAGTATGATAAGTTTCAATGACTTCGCCAAGTAAGACTATTGTACCCATGGCTTTCCCTTCATCTCTCTTGCTCTCTTTACATGATCATGATGAACGTTTGAAATGCGTTTTGCAACCCTAGGTAAGAGATTCCTGCCTTGTCTCTAGGCGAAGCGTAAACGTGAAAATTAGTGAGTAGTGCTTATGTCTACGTAACCATGGTCCTCTGCCCACGTGACTTGTCTTCCACGACTATATTGTGCGTTTGTAAACTTTTAGTCCTACGCTCCTACCCCCCGCTTGGCTTCTAATGGCCTTTGTGCTTTCGTCTTGCATTGTCTGCTTTCGTGGCGTCATCAGGATAGGTTCTTCCAACATTTCCAGGACACCTGTCACATCGAAGGCCTCCTTTCTTTCCCCGGGCAGTTCTCCTGCAGCCCTGAGGTCCCTGCCCATTCCGATGGGTGGCTCTTGGGCCCGCTGCCCGGTCATCCTGGGACTTGGCTTCATTGCCTTTCTGAGCTGGTCCTGTGGTCCAGACAGCCAACCTGCTCCAGTTTCTTGGATAATTCCCTTGTTTTGCCAGCCCACATTCTCAGGTAACATCCTAAAGAACAGTATTTGGGAAAGGAAGCTTTCTCAGTTTACATCTTTCTTTTTCATTCTGCAACCTCTCCCCCCCTCCCCTGCCCCACCCCACCAAAATTATTGATAGTTTGGCGTGGTTTGGAATTCCAAGTTCACTTTCCCATGGAAGAGTCAGGCTTCTGGGTCTCCGGAGAGCCAGTCCTGCGGCTGGGAAGCTAGCCGACTGCTAGCCTGCTTCTCTTCCCTTCGTGGAGGACCTGTGCTTGCTCCCGGGAAGCTTTTACAATCGTTTTACTCTCATTAGCCTTACGTTGTAAGATCTGCTCCATGCAGACTTTTTCTTTTTTCCTTCTCAGGATTCAGTAGATCTTCTACGTTTGCAGACTTATGTCTCCTTTTTGTTCTGAATATATATATTTTTTTCATTGCAAATTTCATCCAACCATCTGCTCTGCTCTTTCTGGACCTTCTATTCTGGACCAACATCTTCGATGTTGAAACCTTGATTAATTCTGTATGACTCTATCTTTTCGGTCACAGTTTCTGACTACTCTTCATTCTCTACGTTTCCCCTTTTCTCTAGTCTTGTCGTTGTGCAAATAGAATCTAGAAGCTGCCCTTACAGGGAATGAAACAGACAAATGAGTTGTGACACATGTTTCCTCCTTCCCTTGAACGAAAGGCTTAGCCAGCATCAGCCCTGGGGTTTACTGGATGAGCCTTACCTATGATGCTATGTGCTTATCCTACTACAGGCCGAGATCTGTCCTCCGCGCTGTGGTGGATCACGGTGAACAGAAAACCGAAGTTTCTCTGTAGTAGAGGGAGACAGACAAGAAATAGTGTTGCAACGCCAGGTACAGTTCTGGAATCAGCAGCTGTAGCCAAAGTAGCCGATTTGGCAGGCGGCATCTTGGCCATAGACAGGCAGCAGCTCCCTTGGTGGCTTGCCCTTTCACTGTGACTTGGAGTATTCTTTCTCAGCTTCTAACAGTTTCTTCAGTCTACCTAGGATTCTGCAACATGTTTATACCCTGTAAGAAATTCCTTTTTCTTCCTTAATGCTGCTAGCGTGAATTCAGGATTTCTGTTCTCTGCAACAGAACCTGCTACAAAAATTCACAGAAATTGTATTTTCAGCAAGCAGCCTCTTTGGTATTTTTCTCTCTGTCCTAAGTTCAAACTGCAGGAACCAACTTTAAGTCACCAGCCCCAGCTTCTGCCCCCAGTTTCCTGTGTAGTCAAGAAAGCACTCGTACCATTTGCCATCAAAATGTAGAATTGAATGGATAAGACTGCCAAACTGACAGCTCAACAGAGGTATTCCCTGTACCCAAAAGCACTGATAGGCTTGAGGATAAGAAATCTGAGAGGTATCTGAGCTGCCGAGGGCTTCAATAAAGGAGGAACTGTTTTTCTAGAATGTTTTCTCGAACACTCTGAAACTGAATATTACACCAGCAAACTACCTCACGAGATGATACATTGATAGATTACAGTTTATGAAATGCAACGATTTATTTTGAATAGTTTCCATTAACATTTTTTTGTTTGCTTCTAGAAGATGCAAAAACATACTGTGTTAGTGAGTTGGGGCTAACATAAGATGCCACAGACTGAGTGGCTTCAACAACAGACATTTTCTCACAATTCTGGAGGCTGGGAAGTCTGAAATCAAGGTGCCTGCCAATGTGGTTCCTGATGAGAGCTCTTCCCAGCTTACCACCCTCTCCTGGCAGAAGAAGAAAGCTCCTCTTCTTATAAGGTACCAGCTCTTCTGGATTAGAGTCCCACACTTACGACCTCATATAACCGCAATTACCTCTCCACAGGCCCTATCTGCACGCATAGTCACATGGGGAAGAGGGTTAGGGCTTCAACATAGGAGTCTGGCAAGGGGCACAATTCAATCCAAGCTTTCTGGATTTCTGCTTTAGAAAATGTAAAAATAGGGCAGCCCGGGTGGCTCAGCGGTTTAGCACCGCCTTCAGCCCAGGGCCTGGTCCTGGAGTCCCAGGATCCAGTCCCCCGTCGGGCTCCCTGAATGGAGCCTACTTCTCCCTCTGCCTCTCTCTCTCTCTCTCTCCCTCATGAGTAAATAAAATCTTTAAAAAAAGAAAATGTAAAAATATCTTACAATATTATTATTGGTAATAATTAAAACACTTATTCAGTGATTAACATAAGCCAGACGCTGTGTTAAGTGCTTTTTTAAGTGTTTTCTTATTTAATCCTTACAACCAATGAAATTAAGTTCATAATAGATGAGAATCAAAGCCCAGAGATGCTCAGTCGCTTGTCCAAGATCAACCTAGCTGGCACAGTGAAGAGTCCAACAGACAGTCCCTGGAGCCACTGCGTTCAAATGAAACGTATGACATACAGGCACGTTACATACCAGTAAGAAGAGCTGTGCAGGAGGGAGCCTACAACCGGGTAATGCTGGGAGCCCACGAGGTGCTGTGGGGTGGCCAGGCGATTGGTGTGAGATAAGCTGCACCCTCAACACGCTAGTGCGAGGACTGACAGGTCAACTGAGGTTCTACCGGGCAGGCGAGGGAGTCTTGGATTACACACTAATCTACATTCTCACCAGTTATAGCTGAATCTGTTGCCCCACAACCTCACCTACCATTCATATTTTTTAATGATAAAACCTGGATTTTCTATGGAAATAAGACCTCACCTACAATTCAAAATAAAAACGCAAACACTCTTGACATGTCCCCTTAGCTGTAAGAAGAATCCTCTACGTAGTCATCGTGGCCTGATTCAATCCTAAACCTTTATAAAGTGTAAACCCTTGATAGCAAGTTCACAAGCTTTCAATACAAACCGGATTGAACCTAAAATTTGATAACGCCCGCTCTGCTATCTGATCTGAAATACTGCAAGAGAACTCCAAGGGAAAAACAAAGTGCGTAAAGGAAAAATCACACAAAGCACTTACAAACATTCTCACGGTGTTAGATATCCCAATTCTCCGGATTGGCACACATTTTAGGAAGTCAGGTCCTTTAAAAGGAAAACGTTATGACTATTAACAGAAAAGCAACTTCATCCTTCCCTTTTCGAAACACCATTAAAGTGAAATGAACGTGTCAAAGTGTTAAGTCCAAGAAGAGAAAAAAAAATTTTTTTTGTTAAAACAAAAAAAATGTGTTATCATCCTGGAGGCAGGTTGAGTCCTAACGGTTTTTTCCTTTCAGCTCCACGGAATCCCAAACACCTGCTATGTGCAAGCTCGTTCGGTAACGACATTCAGCAAAAACCGAGAACTTGGAAAGAAAACTAAAGACAGAAACTGTGCATCTTACAAGTCGATCTCAAAGAGGACTGGGCTTTTTTGGCAGTGGGGACAGCGAGACACCTGTGCCTCAGCGCCTTCGAGCAATCACTTCTAGGAGCTTTCCGCCGCCTTTATTTTATTATATTATATTTTATTTTTTTTTTATTCCTGGGCGCTCTCTAACTTGTAGGACTCGCATCCCCGACGGACACTCGCGTCCCGCCCTCTGCCGCCGGGGACCAGGCTCGCCGAGCCGCGGGCGGGCCGAGCCCCGTGCTTCCGGCGGCAGCACAGGTGACCCGTTTGCGAGCCCTTCCTAGGGGCGGGGGGCGCCCCCGTTCGCAGGCGGGGCTTGCACGATCGGAACGGTCGGGGTGCAGGCCGGGCCCCGAGGTCTGGGGTGTCCCCCCGGGCGCCGCCAGGTCGGGAGCCCCAAGCGTGCAGAAGCTCCCAGCGCCCGCGCCCAGGCCCCCCCCGGAGGAAAGGCGCCAAGGTGGGTGTCCCGGCGGGGGCTCTCCCTTGGTCTCGCCGCGGCCCGGGGCGCGCAGAGGGGCGGGGGTGCAGGCCGAGGCCCCGGAGCCCCGCGGGCGCGGGAGGCGCGCAGACCTCGGCCCCGCCCGCGCAGCCGCCCTCGGCCCGGCCCCGCCCCCCGCGCGTCTCCGCCAATCGCCGGGCCAGCCCGCGCAGCCGCCCTCGGCCAGGCCCCGCCCCCCCGCGCGTCTCCACCAATCGCCGGGCCCGCCCGCCGCCGCCGCCGCCGCCGCCGCCGCCGCACCTGCGAGGAGGAGCCCGCGCGCCCCCGCCGGGCCCCGCCCCGTCCCGCCCCCCGCGCGGCGCCCCCAGATCGGCCTCCGCCGCCCGGCTCCCCGCGGCCGACCAGCGGAAGCCGCTCTCCCGAGGCGCGTTCGGGGCGCCGGGGCCCGGCCGGGCCGCTGAGCCGCAGCTTCCGGGCGGCCGCGGCGACGGCGACGGCGACGCGCGGGGCGCCCCGCGGACCCCGCGACCCCGCGACCCCGGGCGAGCGGGCGGGCGCCCCGAGCGGGCGGCCCAGGCGGGGCGGGCGGTGGCGGCGGCCGGGGCGGTCGCGCTCAGGCGCCCCGTGCGCCGCGCTCCATGCCGGTGTGGTGCTGCCGCTGCTCCCTGGCCGGGCATTTCAGGTGACTTCCCTGCCGGGGGCCGCGCGGGGAGGGGGATGCGGGGGGGACGGGGGCCGCGGCGGGGGGGATGCGGGCCGGGTGATGGGGGGGACGGGGCCGGGGCCGGATGATGGTGGGGACGGGGGCTGCGGGGGGAGATACGGGCCGCGGGGGGGACGGGGGCCGCGGGGGGGGGACGGGGGCTGCGGGGGGAGATACGGGCCGCGGGGGGGACGGGGGCCGCGGGGGGAGGGATGCGGGCCGGATGATGGGGGGCACGGGGCCGGGGCCGGATGATGGTGGGGACGGGGGCCGCGGGGGGAGATACGGGCCGCGGGGGGGGGCGGGATGCGGGCCGGGTGATGGGGAGGACGGGGGCCGGATGATGGTGGGGACGGGGGCTGCGGGGGGGAGGCGGGGGGGGACGGGGCCCCGGGGGTGATGCGGGCCGGGTGATGGGGGGGACGGGGGCCGCGGGGGGGATGCGGGGGGGGGGGCCGGGGGCCGGATGATGGTGGGAACGGGGGCCGCGGGGGGGGGATGCGGGCCGGGTGATGGGGGGGACGGGGGCCGCGGGGGGGATGCGGGGGGGGCCGGGGGCCGGGTGATGGTGGGAACGGGAGCCGCGGGGGGGTTGGGGGGAATACGGGCCGGATGGGGGGGCCGCGGGCCGCGGGGGGGAGGCGGGGGTGGGACGGGGGCCGCGGGGGGGGATGCGGGCCGGGTGATGGGGGGGGACGGGGGCCGCGGGGGGGGATGCGGGCCGCGGGGGGAGATGCGGGTCGGGTGATGGGGGACGGGGACGGGGACGGGGGTGGAGATGCGGGGAGGGGCGGGGGTACTGCGGGAGGGACGGGGGCCGCAGGGGGGCTGCGGGGGGGACGGGGCCGTGGGGGGATGTGGGCCGCGGGAGGGATGTGGGCCTGGTGATGGGGGGGACGGGGGCCGCGGGGGGGGTGGATGCGGGCCGCGGGGGGGCGACGCGGGGGGGATGAGGGCCAGGTGATGGGGGGGACGGGGGCCGCGGGGAGGGATGCAGGGGGGCACGGGGGGAATGCGGGCCAGGTGATGGGGGGCACGGAGGCCGCGGGGGCCGGGGACCGGCGGGGGGAGGCCGGCGGGGGGGTGGATGGAGGCCCGCGGCGGGGATGCGGGCCAGGGGCCGGTGGGGGGTGGGGGGGGCCGGGGGCCGGGGCCGGTGGCGGTGGGGACGAAGGCCGGCGGCGGGGGTGCGAGGGCCGGGGCCGGGGCCGGCGGGGGGAGCGCTTCCCCGCCCCGCAGCCGTGGGAGGCCGCGACGTGCAGAGTCGGGGTCGGGACCGAGACCGGGACGCGTGCGGCTGGGGAGCGAGCGCCGGGACCGCAGGGGCCCCCCGGTCCCTCCCCGCTGTCGCCCCCTCTCCGCCTCCCTCCCTCCCTCCCTCCCCCTTCCCCGGGACCCCGAAAGCGGGCAGCCCCGGAGGAGTGGCTTCCTGCGACCTGCGACCTGCGACCGGAGAGCGGCGCGAAGCCTCCGCGAGGGGCTGGCGGGCTCCCCCGCGCGGGGCCGGGCCGGGCCGGGACGGGACGGGCCGGGACCGGGCGGCCCAGGCGCGGTGACCGGGCGGCAGGCGGGGGCGCTGCTGGACCCGCCGAGCCCCGTCCCGAGGCCCGAGGCGCTGGCGGCGTAGCGGGCGGTGGGACCGACGGAGGCGGCCGGGACTCCCGAGGGCGGTCCCTGCGCCAGAGCCCGAGGGTGCGAGCCGGGCGGGCGGGGCGGGCACTGACGTCGGCCGCGGGAGACCCGAGGCCCTGGAGGAGGTTTACCCCAGTGGTGAGAAGTGTCCGCCTCCGCGAAGACGTCCGCACATTGTTTTACTTTACATGCATGAACGTGCCAGAATAATGATATATGACATCTTCATCGAAACGTGAAACTCCGATCAAGAGGGTTTTTAAAAAAAATATTTTATTTATTTATTCGCGAGAGGCACAGAGAGAGGCAGAGGGAGAGGCGGGCGCCCTGCGGGAGCCTGATGCGGGACTCGACCCGGGTCACGACCTGAGGACCCGAGCCCAGAGCAGACGCTCGGCCACTGAGCCCCGCACCGAGCCCCCCCCCGGGGCCCCAGATCGGGAGTTTTAGAATTGGATTCCGTCGCTAGAATTCGGGTAGCCCTGAACTTGGACGTAAAGAAAGGTCCAACCGAGAACTTGAACCAAATTCTAAAATGCCTTTCAATTATGAACGTAAGCAACAGGTCCCAGAGTATTTGTGACTTTGTCACCAGTAAAATTCACATTTTCATGCCACAGTTGCACAGATCTAGAAATACTGTACGCTTATTTCTTAAAAATTACCGTAATTACACATAACCTAGCTTGTTTAATACAATAGAGAAGTGCAAATAGACGTCACAAGTTGACATTTTACGACTGTATTTTAATGTAATTTGTTTCTTTGTAAATCCTATGTATCCTTTATTTGTTTAATGATAATATTTAAGGAAGAGGCTCAGAGGTTTCACCAAATTGCAGAGGAGTATACGGCACAGAGAAGGTTCAGAACTCCTGTTTTAATAGAAAGCAACTGTGTCCAGGCTTGCTCAGCTTCTCAGTGAGTTTTGTAGGGGTTTCTAAGTCCTGGATATTAAAAAAAAAAAAAAAAGATGTCCCATGTAATAAACTGCTGGATTTTAAGTTTTAGGCAACTTTCTTTGTTGACTACTTGACAGATATTGGTTTGAGAGTATCAGATCCACTTTGGGGAGTTTTTCTCTCTCATGAAAACTTGTTAAATGGAAGCCCTTGGAGAAATGAACATGCCTTTCAGAAACTGCTGTCCAAAAGCCTTTTGCCCGCTTTTGGTGTAGTTGAACTCTAGGGACACAGACTGGGATTCATATCCGTTCATCCAACCCTAGGCTGTGGATACCATATGCTTATCTCTTTGTACAGAAGTTTGGAGAAGGAGATGACAAAGTAGTTGGTATGTTTCAATCTTGAGGGATAAAGGAAACCGAGCCTTACTAAGTCACAGGATGAAAATTATGATTAATAAGCCATATTTCCTTTGTAAAAATAGCTATATTGTATCTCAGATTTTAAAAATAAAACATATAAGGCCTATTCTTTAGGAAAGTCTTTATGATTTACTTAGGCTGGCTTTTTTTTTTTTTTTGAGCAATTTTATTAGGAACACATTTGTTTTTAAGATTTTATTTATTTATTCATGAGAGACACAGATTTTATTTATGTATTTGCGAGAGGCACAGAGAGAGGCAGAGACACAGGCAGAGGGAGAAGAAGCAGGCTCCACTCAGGGAGCCCGATGTGGGACTTGATCCCGGGACTCCAGGAACACCCTGGGCCAAAGGCAGGCACTAAACTGCTGAGCCACCCAGGGATCCCCAGGAACACACATTTTAAAACAGGTTGTGACAACCTGTATCTTTTGGATCTTGTGTAATATCAGAAAAGAATAGGTTTGTGCTAACTGTCCACTGACTTTCTAGTTGTCCACTCATTGTTCCAGACCCACAGTTTTGTAAGATGAACAGTGTGACTACTTCATTTGTGTCGTTAGAACTTTTTATATATATATATAGTAGTATCAATTCGGTGACAATTTATTTATTTATTTATTTATTTTTTAATTCGGTGACAATTTAGAATCATGCTTCTAAAGACTATAAAAATTCAGATACTAAGCATCTCATTTGAGTTTGAGTGATCATTTAAAGAAGTATTGCTAGATGTGAGAAAAGTCTTTTTGTTACCCAAGTTTTATCCCTTGTGCCATCCTCTTAAATTTGTTCCAAGACTGGACTATAATATTTCAAGAACAAAAGATGGAAGTTCCCTAAAATCTTAAATATCAGATAGTCTTTATGCTTATTAGGGTAGCTGTTTCCCATGTGTGCAAAGTGCTGTTTACTATTTCCTAAAATGTAATTATATATTTTTCTTAGTGTCCCAAATAAAGGAAAATATTTTTTTTTATTACTCAAAATACTTGTTTTAAAACTAACATTCATCAAATTGGATATCTCAGGTAGAAATTGAAACTGTCCATAGACTGTGATATAGTATAAACATATTGTAAGACATGTGCAGTAATACTGAATTATAACTTAGGCTCTGAATTTTTTAGGAAAATTACTTACTAGAAGGCTTTTGTTTCATTGTTGCTTTATGTAAAACCAGTGAACCATACTTCTTTTTTTTTTGTTTGCTTCTCTTGATTCTGTTTTTCATCTGTTAATCCATATTAAATGTATTAAATACCATCCAAGTTTATTACAAATAGTTAATACCAATATTATAGATTATATGCATATTACATACATACCAATAATATTATAGGTTATATACATATTATGTATGTACAGATTATACTAGATTATACTGATAACCACTAGAAAATGAGAATAAATTACTTACACTGTACAGATAAGCTAAAACTTTGGCTCTACTTAATGTATTAGAGTCTTGGAATAGACTAGAGTTAAATTGTTAGAGGCCCACACCCAAAACCTACTAGACCTAATAAATGAATTAAACAACATTGGAGAATACAGCATCAAGATACAAAAATCAATCCAACTTTTAGACACTAACAATGAACAGTCTGACGATGTTAACAAATACCATTTACCATCAAAAAGAATGAAATACTTATTCCTAAGTCTTAAGACTTGTACACCAAAAACTATAAAACGTCATCGAAAAGAATTAAAGAAGGCCTAAATAAAAGCAATCCCATGTTCATGGATTGGAAACCTTGGTATTCTTAATTAAAATGGCAATAAGCTTAATTAGTCTATAAGTTTAATGCAATCTTATCAAAATCCTAGCAGCCTTTTATGCAGAAATGACAAGACCCTAAAATTCATAAGGAATTGCAAGGAACCCAGAATGGCCAACACAACTTGAAAAAGAACAAAGAGAATTCCCACTTCTTAATTTCAGAATTTACTACAGAGAAACAGTAAGCCAGATAGTGTGGTGCTTGCATAATGATTAACATAGATAGGTGGAATAGAGAGTTCAGAAATAAATCTTTATATTTATGGTCAGTTGGTTTCCCATGGGTTCACAAGACAAAGGGGAAATTACAGTCTTGTCAACAGATGATTCCAGGACAAATGGATATTCACAAGCAAAAGAATGGAGTTGGACTCTTACACTTCAAAATGTGTGATATGAAAATTAGCTCAAAATAGAAGAAAGACATAAACCTAAAAAAAACTAGATCTATAAAACTTATAGAAAAGAGGAGTAAATCATGGTGATGTCAGATTAGGCAGTGGTTTCTTAGACACCAACAGCACAGTAGCTAAAGAAAAAAATCAGACTTGATGGAAAATCAAAACTTTTGTAATTCTGAAGATGACAAAAGGAAAGACCTTACCCACAGAATGGGAGAAAATATTTGCAAATCATACATCTGATAAGGAACCTGTGTGCTACATATATAATTTTTAAAGCCCAACAATAAAAAGCCCAATTTGAAAGTGGGTGGAAAATATCTCTACAAAGAAGGTAACACAAATGGCTAAAAAGTATGTGAAAAGGTGCTTAACATGATTAGTCATTAGGGAAATGCAAGTCAAAACTGCCGTGAGATGTCACTTCACACCAATGAGGGTAGCTACAAAAAGATAGGTGTTGGTGAGGATGTGGAAAAGCTGGAGCCCGCATATTGCTGGTGCGAATGTAAAATGCTGCAGCTACTTCAGAAAACATCTCGGCAGTTCCTGAGGTGTTAAACAGAGTTTATGACACAGCCTTTGCATGTACTTGTAGGAGAAATGAAAACATTTATCCACACAGAAATTTATACGGGAGCATTCACAGCATTGTTTGCACAGCCAAGAAGTGGAAACAACTCAAATGTTGATCAGTTTGTGAATGAACAAGCTGTGTTCTGTCTATACAGTGAAATATTACTTAGGCATGGAAAGAGAGGAAGTACCAGTAGATCCTACACCATGGGTGACCCTTGAAAATATGCTAAGTGGAAGAAGCTTGACACAAAAGGCCACATAATGTGTGAGAGGTTCCATTTATGTGAAATTTCCAGAACTGGCAAGTCCAACAAGATGGAAAGTAAATTAGTGGTTGCCAGTAGCTGGGCAGGGGTGGGGTTGGGGGAGGAAGACTAGAGAATGAGTTTTAATGGGTGCTGTAGTTTTCTGCTAACTTAGTTTATTCCTATTAACTTAGTTTTTCACTTTTAGGGTGATAAAATTTTTCTGGAATTAGTAGTGCTGATTGCAAAACCTTGTGATTGCACTAACAACCCTGAATTGTGCACTTGAAAAGGAGGAAATGTTAAGGTCTGAGAGAAACATCTCTTTGATTAACCAAAATTTAGAGTGATTATCATTGAAAAAATAATTTCCTGGGTTATATATCTGGGAACAAGAGCGTAAGGTTGTCGGAAGAGACTGACGATGAGCTGTGCATTTTCCTTTATCGCCACCACCATGTTAGGCCTTAGCATCCAAAAGGACTTTGATCAGAAGTGTCCACGGGAAGCTGGGGGATCTGTCCTTGGCGCCCATTGAGGAGAAACACCAGAAATGGGCCTGGTGTAAGAACACCTGACTTCTGTTGCCAAGAAGCATCGGCAGCCTGGGTAACTCGCGTACCTGGATCTGCTCAGAGAAGCCGTTGGAATGATCGGAAAGGGATGGATTGAGCGTGAGGCCCTTCTCCCAGGAGCAGGCTTCCGCGTGCAGAGGGGCCTTCCTTAGTAGACCTGTCCAGGGGGTGCCCGTTCTGGCCCCGCCAGGCCACCACCGTCAGAGGAGTCCAGATAATTGGGGTGGACGTTAGCGTATCCCAGAGACCGCCACTGTCATAGGGCAGCCTGTGACCCGGGGAGTCTTAAGGAAGCGGAAATTTTGGTCTTTGCTTCATTCTTCCCATTTTTCATTCTCCTCTGGGATCCGTGAGTCCTGTGCAATAACCGATGCACCTCGTGTTTATCATTTTGGGAGCAGTAGTAAGCACCTGAACCCGTGCGGGCCCTCAGTTTAGTATTTCCAGGTACTGGCCTGCTGCTGACTATGTAAGCATGAAAACTAATTTGGGGATTCTGTTAGGAAGGCGTCACTAGTGTAGTGAAGCACGTTGACTGCGTTTGGAGGCCACTCCGTCCATTTCATGAGCTTGTCGGGATGCTCACACCAGCTTCTAGGGTGGCCCCTGGGAAAGGAGGTAGATTGGAAATCGAGATAAAGATGTTTCCATATTTCAACATCTGAAAATCAATAAGATGAATAAAAAACTTCATTTCTTTTGCCAAAATGCACAGTTTGTAATACAGAAGTACAGTTCGCTTTTCCTTAAAATATGACTATTTTGTTCCTATTATATTCCTATAATATGTTCCTATTATATATTCCTATTATACTGCCTCTAGTGCACTTACCTCTTTATTAATGAGGAAAAAAAAAAGAGAAACTAGCCATTCTGGGGAAATCTCAGAGAATTGTAAAAATCCCCAATACAATGCTGTCTCTCATCTTAGCTTCCTATTTAGAACGTGTGTGGGACTTGCCTACATGGTACTACGAGACATTAGCAGCTATTTAGGATTTCTGACGTTAAAAATGGTACAGATTGACAGATAAGCTAAGCTACTAATTTGAAAGCATCAATCGGAAGGATTTTCTTTTCTCCTTTTATGGAACTATTGAATATTTAAGGGCCTAAAGAAAATCTGAATAAAGACAGGTTTTTTATAAAGGCTATAATGACTCTATCTCTTGTTTTTTTTTGTTTTTTTTTTTTTAAGAAACTATAGTGACACTGAAACCGAAGGAGAGATTTTTAATTCCTTAGTGCAATATTTTGGTGATAACTTGGGACAGAAAGTTAAAGCTATGCCATTAGTTGAAGAAACTTCTTTACTGGAAGATTCATCGGTGACTTTGCCTGTGGTAGTAATAGGTAAGTACTGCATTTGAACTCTTAAAATTACAGTTATGATCCTTACTACTATATATGCATAGTTACATGGCGCACGTTCTTAGGATCATATTGAAAAGTATTTTTAAGTTTTCGATATGCTTAAGTACCCAATAACCAGGTCTTTGGAGAGACAGTAATTGGTTTATCTGATACTAGATTCTGTATTAGAATGTAACATTTTTTTCCTGAAGGATTGCTGTTACCCTATTCTGTTAAAATACTAGCAGTTGGGTTAATTGCTAGGCTAGTGTCATGGCCGTGATGATAACCAAGACTGTTAGAGCCCTGTACCCAGCATGCAGTGTACATTACTGGATTATGCCTCACAACCCTCTTTTGTGGGGGAAATAATAGAAGTTGAGTAACTTGTGCAAGTAACTAGTTCTCAGGAATGAACGGCCTGGTACTCGGCAGTAGTATGCATAATGACCGTAACCATAGTGATTTCATCCTATATCCTTCGTACCACCTCAACAGATAGGCATATAAAATACTAAAAGTTAAGCTATAATGACCTAATTACTTCAGAATTATAGATGTAATTTTTATGATTTTGTTTCGTTGCATGTTTTTAACTGTTACATATGTCTTGCATCTGATAATCAGACTTAAGCAAGTCAGACAAGTACCACGGTGTGGAGCAAGCTGCCAGAAAGAATTATGGGGCATCACGTACCTGGATGGCATATAGCTTCTTTAGCTTCTTTGATAGCCTTTTTTTTTTTTTTTTTAAGATGTATTTGAGAATGAGAGAGTGTGTGTTCCCTTGCAAGGTGGGAGAGGGAGAATCTCCAGCAGACTGTGGTTCCTTTAGTCTGGGAGCACTGACCCACCGAGCATGGAGCCCGACACGGGGCTCGATTCCTCGACCCTGAGATCTCATGACCTGAGCCAAAAATCAAGACTTGAATGTTTAACTGACTCAGCCGCCCAGGTGCCCTTGATGGCCTCTTTCAAAATTAACAGGAAGGAAGGAAAAGTCTTGTCCTTGGACGTGTGGTGGATACAGTAAAGGGAGGGAGGAAGGAGGAGGAAAGGCAGTAAGCAGATAGTTCTGCCCTGGATTTCTCTCGAAGGGTGAGGATAGAGATGATGGTGTTTGTAGAAGTTCGCTTCCAGGATATCTCAGGGCTGCGCTTGGTGTTCCAGTTTCTCCCGTTAGTCCGGCACTGGTTTTTCATCCTGGATGTATAATCTCCTGTACCCACAGTTATAGTATCCTACAGAAGAGTTTCACTGCCCTGAAAGTCTTCTGTGCTCCTCGTATTTATCCTGTCCCTCAACCCCCAACCCCTGGCAGTTACTGGTCTTTTACTGTCGGTGTAGTTTTGATTTATCTAGGATATCATATTCATGGAATTACACAGTATGGAATCTTTCCATCCTGGCTTCTTCCACTTAATAGTAGGTCTTACAGATTCGTCTTTGCATGGTCTGATAGCTCATTTCTTTTTTATCGCTGAATACTATTCCATTGCATGGATGTTTGAGTTTGTGCGCTCATTGGAGGGCATCTTGGCTGCTGCCAGTTTTTGGTAATTATGAGTAAAGCTGCTGTAAACATGCATGTGTAGCTTCTTGCATAGCCATTAAGTTTTCAACTCATTTGGATAAATACCTAGGAGTATGATTGTTGGATTATATCTTAAAACTGTTTAGCTTTTTAGGAAACTGTCAAACTGTCTTCTAAAGTGGCTGTCATTTTGCATTCCTAACAACTATGGATGAGAGGTCCTGTTTCTCTAAGTCCTTGTCAGTATTTGGTATTGTCTCTATTTTGAATTTTAGCCATTTTGATAGGTGTGTAGTGGCACCTCATTCTTTTAATCTGCAGTGCTGTAATCGTACCCAATGAGCATCTTTTCATATGCTTGTTTGTCATCTGTGTATCTTTGAAATGTCTGTTCAGATCCTTTGATTAGATTGTTTATTTTCTTGTGGTTGAGACTCCAGAGTTCTTTGTTACATTTTGCAACTATTTTCTCCCAGTGTGACTTATCTTTTCACTCTCTTAATAGTGTCCATTGCAGAGCAGAAATTTTAAGTTTCAGTGAAGTTCTGTTTATCACTTTTTTTCTTTCGTGGATCCTGCTTTTACTGTTACAGCTGAAAACTTACCAAGTTCAAGGTCACCTAGATTTTTCCCTATTTTATCTTCTAAGTTTTGTAATTTTGTGCTTTATATTTAGGTCTGTGATATTTTGAGTCAATTTTTGTAAAAGATGCAAGGTTAGTATTTAACTTCATACTTTTGCATATGGATGTCCAGTTCCACCATTTGTGGAAGAGACTATCCTCTCTCCGTTGGCTTGCCTTTCCTCCTTTGTCAAAAATAAGTTGGCTGTATTTGTGAGGATCTCTCTGCGCTCTCTTCCATTCCACTGATTTGTCTACTCTTTTTTTTTAATTTTTTTTTATTTATTTATGATAGTCACAGAGAGAGAGAGAGAGAGAGAGAGAGAGAGGCAGAGACACAGGCAGAGACACAGGCAGAGGGAGAAGCAGGCTCCATGCACCGGGAGCCCGACATGGGATTTGATCCCGGGTCTCCAGGATCGCACCCCGGGCCAAAGGCAGGCGCCAAACCACTGCGCCACCCAGGGATCCCTGATTTGTCTACTCTTTAATAATTTCCACACTGTCTTGTAGACTGGAATTTTATGGTACAACTTGACTCTGGATGATGTTGGTCCCGACTTGCTTCTTCAATATTTTGCTCACTATTCTGAGTCTTTCACCTTTCCATTTAAACTTCAGAATTAGTTTGTATCCACAAAGTCACATGCTGGGATTTTTACTTGGATTGCATTGAAACTGTAGATCAAGTTGAGAAGAGCTGACATCTTAACAATATTGAATCTTATTCATGAACATCACTTTGGGCTCATTCCTCAGAGTTTTGTGGTTTTCCTTGTATATATCTTATACATATAGTTACCATCTTAAATATATATAATTGGATCCATAACCCAAGTTAAGTAATCCTTTTTTTTTTTTTTTTTCCAAGTTAAGTAATCTTAACACAAACTAAGCAGTGTTGTGTATTTAATTTCAAATGCCACTTGTTCATTGCTGGTATATAGGAAAGAACCTGGTTTCTGTATGTTAACCTTATATTGTGCAATCTTGATGTTAGTTCTAGGAGTTTGGGGGCCATTCTTTGGAATTTTCTGCATAGAAAATCATGGCTATTATGAACAAGGACAGTTTTATTTCTTTCTAGTCTGTATTTCCTTTTCTTATTGCATTAACTACGACTCCTAGTTACGGTGTTTGTTGAGTAAGAATGATGAGAAGAGGGCAGCCTGGGCGGCTCAGTGGTTTAGCGCCGCCTTCAGCCCAGGGTGTGATCCTGGAGACCTGGGATCGAGTCCCACATTGGGCTCTCTGCATGAAGCCTGCTTCTCCCTCTCTGTGTCTCTGCTTCTCTCATTCTCTGTCTCACGAATAAATAAATAAAATATTTTTTAAAAAAAGGAATGATGAGGGGATCCCTGGGTGGCTCAGCAGTTTGGCACCTGCCTTTGGCCCAGGGCGTGATCCTGGAGTCCCGGGATCGATTCCCACGTCGGGCTCCCAGCATGGAGCCTGCTTCTCTCTCCTCCTGTGCCTGTGCCTCTCTCTTTCTCTCTCTACATCTATCATGAATAAATAAATAAATTTAAAAAAAAGGGAATGATGAGAAGAGACATCTTTGTCTTGTTCTTGATCTTTGAGGGAAAGCATCTAGTTTTTCACCATTAAGTATGATGTTAGCTGTAGGTTTATTGTAGATACTCTATCAAGTTAAGGAAGTATCCCTCTATTTGAGTTTGCTGAGGTGTTTTTGTTGTTGTTGTTGTTTTACCATGAAAAGGGTTGGATTTTGTTAAGTGCTTTTATCTGTATTGATGTTATCATGTGATATTTATTCTTTAGTTTTGTTTCTTTGTTTTTGATTCAGGGAAATTAGCTCTTTCCCTTAGATCTTAACTTCACTATTTCTCATTTGTTTTGAATTTTTATGAAGTCAAATGGTCTATTTTCCTTTCTGTCTTTTGAGTTTTGTATCATGCTTAAAGCCTTGCCACTCCAGCACTATAAGTAGTAGAAGTAGTAATCCATTTTCTAATATTCTTATGACTTTACTTCTCATATTAATATCTTTGAGCTTATTTTATTTGGGGCAAAATATTAGAGAATAGAACAAGATTTTCTTCCTGATGGCTAACCCTTATCCCAGTTGGATTAAATTTTTGGTAGATGGAGCTAATAGAGAAATGGAAACCCAGACTAAAGGAACCACAGAAATGGAAATAGTTCACCAGGGTTCAACAAAAAATCCAGTTTGGTTTTAGTTTAAACATATAAAAATATAGGAAGATACTATTAGAAAATGGGTTTGGAAAGATGATTGAAACCAAAACATGGTGAGCTCTGGGTCATCAGAAGCAAACAATTAAGACTTTCCAAATGGAGAGGGTAGTATGATGAGGAACTTTGTTTTTTCAAAATTCATCTGAATGTAAAATGTGAAATGATTTTGGAATAGTTGTATCTTTAGGACAAACTTTTGTCACTTAGGACTTTGTCTCCTGAGAGTCTAGGAATGACACTAAAAAAGACAACTGAGTGGATATAGTGACTGAATAGATTTAGAATCAGAACCTGATTAATTAAAGATTTTGTTAGCATCAAACTTGGCGAGTGGATAGGATGTAAAGAAGAGGGCACCTAAATGAAGGAACTCATGAATATGGTTTTGAACACATTGTGATTAAATTATTAGTAGTTCAACCAAGTGGAGTGAAGAAGTGGCATCTGGAAATTTGGGATCTATAATTTTGGGCAAGAGGCCAGCCTGCAGGTTTAATTTGGGGAGTCAGTAGCATAGAGACTTAAAGCTTCAGATAGATGAGAAACCCAAAAGAAAATGGAGAAGACAAAAGTCAGTATCTTATGAATACTTGGTTTTAAGAGTTTAGAGAAGGAAGACAAATAGTAAGGGAGAAAATGGATCTTGGAGAAAGGCCAACGAATAAGAGTTATTGAGACACATGATGCGCCTCTCTCCACCTTTTTTTTTTTTTTCTACTAGGAAATGGACCCTCAGGAATCTGCCTTTCCTACATGTTATCAGGCTACAGGCCATATTTCTCATCAGAAGCAATACATCCAAATACAATCTTACATAGTAAATTAGAAGAAGCAAGACACCTTTCCATTGTTGATCAGGTATTCTCTCTTCCATGTCCATCTTTTTGCTTTTTTTTTTTGTTGTTTTGTTTTGATACTCAAACAAGGTTGGCTTTCTACTTATATAAGTATTGTATTTCTCAGTTGAAAATCCTTTCTTCTGGATAACATTGTCTGTCATTTTTACTTTCAGTTTGTAAACATGTTCTGCCAAGTGTCATCTGTTTATTTTTCCTGAATCGATCAGAGCAGAATTTCCCACATTATTTCCTGGTGGGAGCTCTGACAGGTGCTCTGTGTTCAAATAAGTTTGGGATGTGCTGGTTTTTGTTACTGGAATGCTACAGTGGATGTACCAAAGCATATTAATGCATTAAATTAATCTTCAAGTTTTGTAGTAAAAGGATCTAAATATTTTTGGTGAAATCCAGTCTTTTCCTATATTCATTTTGACCAAAGAATCTATTAAGGTCTCAAGGAACATCAGTGTTTTATAGCAACAACACTCTGGGAAATGCTGGATTAGAGTAATGGCTTCCACTGTTGCAACAGCTGGGGTTGGTTTGTCTTTATTTTCTTGTTTTTTCCTTGAAACTCTACCTTTTTTCTGTCTTTTTAAAAAAAATTCATTCAGGACTTAGAATACTTGTCTGAGGGCCTTGAGGGCCGATCATCCAATCCAGTTGCAGTACTTTTCGACACACTTCTTCATCCAGATGCTGACTTTGGGTATGATTATCCCTCTGTTTTGCATTGGAAATTAGAACAACATCATTACATCCCTCACTTAGTTCTTGGTAAAGGTCCACCTGGTGGAGCTTGGCACGTGAGTATCTTTTTCTTAGTATTTTAGCGTATGTGAGTAATTACATATCATCTTGATAAGACCATTTGAATTCTGAAACATTATGATCTACATTATCATACATTATATATGTTTACCAAACTTTTATCTGAGAATTTTAATGCCATTCAATAAAATATGGGTAACGAGAAATTAAGCCAAATTTGATTACCAGGATAGTCTTAGAATATAAACTTCTCTATACTATTTTATAAGAACTATAAGAAAATATTTCAACAATGTTTTGCATAGTAAAAAGTTTTAAATTCATTTTAGACTTTATAAAATCTCACACAGTATTTCATACCAATACCCATTATTTCCCAGTGTTTTCAAGATCTTAAGTGAAAAATTGATTGTAAAAGAAGGAAGTTGTATTTATCTGCTTGGCTGCTATAATGAAATAACACAGACTGAGTAGCCTAAGCAACGGATATTTATTTCATAATGTAGAGGCTGAGAAGTTCAAGATCAAGGTGCCAGGCTGTTCAATTCGTGTGAGGGCTCTTTTCCTGGTTTGCAGACATCACCTTTCTTGGTGCATGCTCCTTCCTCCCCTCTGCCTCTCTTCTAGTTAGGCCACTTAATCCTATTAGGAGGGCACCACCCTTATGACCTCATGTGGCCCTAATTACCTCCCAAAGGCCATCTCCAATACCATGACACTGGGGGTTAGGGCTTCAGCCCATGGATTTTGGGGGTGACACATTCAGTTCATGGCAGGGGTTAAACCAGAAAATTGATCTACATAATTCAGAGCATTTCCTTAGGGGTCAGGAACGTATCATTTTTCTTTTCCTCCTTGGCCCTTATCAGTTAGTATGGCATCTGATTGAATGCTCATTTGTTATACAAATAAATGTTAAGTAATTTCTGCTATTTTATGAATAAGGATTTCATGGGAATTTTAACATTAAATATCAGATCTTCAGTACAGATTTCAGTTGACTATTCATATATTAGTGCAATGCTGTATGTTTAAATATTTACATTTAATAAGCGACTGTTTTAGGATATTTGAGAACTTTATAGATTAAATATATGTTCAACTCCTCTCCTAATATTAATTCCCCGAATGGTAACGGATAGCAACTAACAAATTACCCTGCGCCCTTTGTCTTAAGTGTTTATATTTGTGCTAATGGTGAGTAGCATTGTTAAACAGTATTTCTTGAAAAACATAATGTATTATGCTTCTCTAAATTCCTGAAGTTTTCTTGTACTTCTCTTTTTTGCTTAGAAAATGTACAATGATCTCTGTTACTTCATTTCTTTCCCTTATATATATGAAAGTCAAACCCTAGATAAGCCTTGATTACTAAAAACACATTTGAATCAGTGGTAAAGCTTGAAATGTACTGAAAATTTGCTGAATTTTTTTCATGCATCATATATGATACCCACTAGAAGAGGGATATAAATAAATGATATTTTAGCTATTATCCATTTTTCAAACATCACTTCTATGAAGTTACTTGACTTTTCCGGGGGCATAATTATTTATTCCCACCTCTGCATTCCATACCTTAATCTTCAGGTTCTCGACCCGAGTACTGTTTGTCATTACAGACAGCCACCCCCCCACCCCGCCCCGCCATGCCTCATATACATCCTAGTTAACCGTGGTTATTACTCAGGATGTAGGCCCCCTAAGTCACTTGTCCTCTCCCAGTCATTCCTGCATAGTTCTCTGCTTTTCTCGTGACCCAGTGGCTCACCTCTCCTCACCTCCAGACTCTAACCGTGGACCCCTACAACTCCATTTGCTAATAAATAAGCTTCTGTATACTCTTAACCACTTCAGTTATGAGCTGCTTTCACTCCCTTCCTTGAAATCTTGTTTTCCTGAAGATACCATTCTCGCTGCAGCTCCCTGAGTGGAGTTTGTTCACTCTCTCACGGCCCCGTGTCCTGTCAGGTTGACTAGTGACATCGGTGTTCTCTTTATTCCGCATTGCTCTTCCGTCGAAGTTCCTGTTCCTTTGAACAAGGTCATGCCTGGCCCCTCTACCTCCCGGAATGTTCCCATCAGCTGTTGAATCTGTGGCTCCTAAGTCACGGTCTGCCGTTATATCCCAGGTTTTATTGTCAACTTGAGTAACTTTACATACGTGACACAAGCAACATCTTAACCTCTTAGTCTCTTAATCGCTTCATTCTCAACAATCTCTGCCATTCCTCCTTGGATACTAACTCCAGCACCTCTACAGTAACGACTCAGTGAAAATCTAAATTTTCAAATATCTTACTTTATGAACACAACTTTTTATTCTTCCAGCTGCGTCACCCTATCGAATCTTCACACACAGAGTTTGAAGCTCTGATCTTAACCCCCTTACTTACCCAGCTTAGGTTCTGTAGTTTAACAACCATTCTCCTTAGTTCTTTTGACCCATTGTCCTTCTGTCACATGGGCTTGACAAAAAAAAGCAATTCATAAAACTGTCCACTTTATCTTTTCCTCTACTTGGGCTATTAAACATTGCCAGACAAAAAAAAAGGTCCCACAACTGTGAAAAGTATTCTCCAACCTCATTTGGGTCCTGAACACTACTTGGTAATCCTTTGATATTTCTTTTTTAAATGTTCTTCTCAATTCTCAATCCCTTTTTTTCCCACCTTCCTACTTAGGAATACTCTTGATTCTTAGAACACAGAATCCATCAGGATTGAACTTGCATAATTTTACACTCAGACTTGCAAACTTACTTGCATTCATGCTGCCTCTTTGTGTCTTATCCTCTGTCATTGTGCAAGTGGTATCACGTCCAAGCTAACCTTCCAGACATATTCTGGACCTCTGTCTTCTCCAAGGACACTGCTAATTTGATTTTCACCTTATCTTCTTGTATCTTAAGTTTCTCTGCCAGTTTCTGTCCCTCAGTATATAAATATACTAAAATTATTTTCGATTATTAAGTTTTATGTGCTAGCTTATCTGTAGGCTTTGCCTTAGAGCCACTTTCTTGAAATAGTTACCTATCCATTACTCCTATGCCTTGCCTCCTGTTCCTTAGCTAGCTTCACTTTAGCTTCTGTCACTGCCTCTTCTGGTGGAATTTCTCTTTTTAAAGGTTGTTATCTTCCTTTTTTGCTCAGTTTGACAGTCTCAACATTTATCTTTTCCTGACCTCTGCAGCATTTGACAGTGATGATACCCCTCTTAGATTTGCTGAACATTTCATCTCCTTGTCTTTCTTCCGGTTTGGTCATTCCTTTTCAGTTATCTTGTGGACTTGTCTGTAAACTCTGTGCCAGTCCAAGGTCCTCTCTTTATATTCTTCATTCTCCCTGGCTTGTCTCATATACTTCAGTGACTGGCATGTGCATGTTGAGTGATTCCCAAATCAAGATCCCTGGCCCATGTTACTTTCTCTTGTATATTCACCTGATTTGATTCCCAAACTCTGCATGCCTACATAACCAGTCACCTTTATCATCTGATTTCTTAATTTCCTTATGGGGTAGTAGCACTGGGCTGTAGTTCCTCAAGCCAGAAACATTCCTTGGTGGTTCTTTCCCCAACTCCCAATTCAAACCCATTATTGTATCTTCTCCATTCTTTCTCATAAACATACTGTGAGTCCTTCCACCCTACTTTTCCCCACCGTGATTGTAATTTTGCTGTATTGGCCATCATCATCTTTGACCCAAGTTATTGGAAAGATTGCCTACTCCACTCTTTTCTTCTTCAGTACAATCTCCGTACCAAAGCCAGAGTTCTCTTTCTAAAAGAGTTGGTTGAAAGTGATCATGGAGGCCGTCGGGACAGGTGCTGTTGGCCCTGGGCTTTTGGTTGCTTTGTAGTGAGCAGAGCAGAGAGAAGCAGGACAAGGAAGCTGGAAGGGCTCACTTCCTTACAGGCAGCAGTAGCCTCAGCGGGGAGTCTCCTCTTAACCGGTAACCACTGGCGCTTTCCCTGGTTTTAGAAAGAGCTGCTGCTGTATCCAAACCAGCTTAGATTGGCAGTTCTAATTGAGGGAGGGGGGGAAAAGCGGTTCTGCTGCACATTTCTTAAAAAACTTGTTAATATTAAAATGAATATATAATGTGTTAGAAATTAATGAACTTTTCCCCTTTTGTTTAAAAAGTGAAAATACTGATGTATTCCTCTAACACACTCTATATCTGAATTATATTATTACAGGCCGAAGCTATTAACATTGGGCATCTGGCAGTATCATAAACTTGTTTTATAAGAGCTTAACTTTATGGAAGAAGGACTATAGATCCTGCAAAATGATGAAAGTGTTTGTAATTTACACAACCATTTAGGTCTTATTTTAACTCTCCTTATCCAGACTCTTAATTTTAGTGAATGAAGGTGTATTTGTTTTTTTTAAAAAATCCATCTTACCACTTAAATGTGTTTGTGCGTTTTTTTATTCACATAGAATATGGAAGGTTCCATGTTGACAATCAGCTTTGGAAATTGGATGGAGCTACCTGGACTTAAATTTAAAGATTGGGTATCTAGCAAACGAAGGTAAAGATCAAACTGTTAGAGTTCTTTGATGTACAATGGGTGAGTCCATTGGCCGATTTCAAAAACTTTGTGATTCTTAGAGGAATGATACAAATTTGTGTCTTTCACATAAAACCTCTTTGCAGCAATGATGATGGGCTAGTCTCCATTTAGAGATGTTATAGAACTAAGCGCACAGCGGTAAAGGCTTGTCTATAGACTACGTTCCTCATTGATTATGGATTTATCCTGCTCTCCTATTAAACCACTGTTTAGTTTCTCATCCGTTCTACACTTACTTTTATCAGTGGCGATCCAGGTTTGTGTATGGGTATCTCCTGTATACACACCTATAGTGTTTGGCTTTCAGAGCCTGGGAGTGTTGATGGTTCATAATGTAGAACAGTGGAATAAACCAGAATCTGTGATGTGACTTGCTACCCTATTGGCTATAGAGGTAAAGATTTGATACGAAATATGAAAATAGAAATAATTGAGAAGAAATCTCTTGTGGAAGGATACAAGTTTATTTTGGGAAAAAGAACCCCAAATTTAAAAGGATAAATAATTTGAAAGCCTTATTTTCCAGGATAGTATTAAACTAGATGGAAATTACTAATACAGAGAATCTAGTTTGCTCACAGAAAGAATAAGTAAAGCAGGAAGTTCTTTAACCTATGTTAGTACAGGATTGTAAACATTTGAGTGCTTGGCTTCCTGCTAGATAGAAATCATATTAATCCATAGAAATTATCCTTAATTTGCATAGATTTAAGAAGAGCAAATTCAGACCAGCATGAATCACTGAGATTAAACTTTTCAAATACTCCTTTTGGTTTTTTGGGGTTTATTTATTCATTTAAGTAATCCCAGCACCCAACGTGGGGCTCAAACTCATGACCCTGAGATCAAGAGTCACATGTTCTGACTGAGCCAGCCAGGCCACCCCCCCTTTGGGAGTTTTTAAAAAGGAATTTTATATGGGTTTGAAATGAAAAGTAACAAAATCAGGCAAGTTGAACAAGTTCTTGATTTTCATAAGCAAGCAAGTGAAAATTGCTCAACATTCTTCCTTTTGTGATACTGGTAATGGGGAAGCTTTGTGATTTTTTTTCTGTGCTAGCAGTGTGTGTCCTTTTACATTGGGCACGTTGTATATTGAAGTAATATGTGAAAAAGAATCTTGTGGGGTTTTTTTGTTTTGTTTTGTTTTTGAATCTTGTGTTTAAATACTGGCTTCACCTCCTGCCTTTGCATAGTGTTGACCATCAGATCTTGAGAGGCTGTCAGGGTTTGAATCCTAGTAACTTCTAATGTTGTGACCATGGGTCAAGTAACTTAAAATAGCTGTTAATTTCCTCATTTATAAAACCTACATCAGGTTTCTGTGAAAAGTGAGAGTTAATCTAAATCTTAATTATATTATTACATTTTAAGAAAAACTTTTATGGACTTCTTTCAGTTACAATTTGTAATGGATGATGTGAAATTATTTGATATGTTTTTACTGCTACTTATCTCTAATCAGGGCCCAGTGTTGAGGGGGCATTAATGCCTACTGCTTTAAAGTTCAAGTGGAAAATGAAAGGATCTGCTCTTTATGAAAAAAAGGACTTTACTATATTTATAGATTTCTTTATGAACAGGAAAACACAGAAATGTTTTATGTACTTAGATGTAAGATGATTTTAAGAGGATTGATGTGAATTATTTTCAGTCATCAGGAAAATAAAATCAGTCATCATGACAAAAAAAAAATCATGTCAAGATCATACATATATGATCTTTAAGAATTAGGTTTTTATTTTTTTATTAAAGAGTTCGTACAAGCAGGGTAAGGAAAGGGAGCCCAATGTGGGACCCTGAGATCATGATCTGAGTCAAAGGCAGACACTTAACCGACCGAGCCGCCCAGACGCATCTATCTTTAAGAATTATCTATACCACAGTTGGACCTGCAGGCTCTCAAATAATTATAATCTAATTCAATCCATTACAGAATGTAGGCTGAAGAGTATATAGACTGAATTATTGTTGTGAGACAGACTATAAAAGTCTGTATTTCCACATTTCAGTTCATTTACTTACACATTTATTGATAAAGGTAGCCAGCCTGATCCTATGCAAGGCACTGGGGAAATAGATGCGTTAAAATACAGTCTGTACTTCATGGGGCTTCTATTGATAAAACTAACATTTTTAACTAAAGAAAAAAACTTTTTCTTTGTAAAAGGTCAATTTATAGCTAAGACAGTCCAGAGGAATTAAAAAGATCTGTATGGTAGCCAACTAGATGGAGCGGGAATAATCGTGGAAACTATCACAGTACTCTCCTCAGGATATTTTTCCTTTTTCTCTTTTAGGAACCTAAAAGGGGATCGGGTCATGCCCGAGGAAATAGCTCGCTACTATAAACATTATGTAAAAGTCATGGGTCTTCAGAAGAATTTCAGAGAGAATACTTATATCACCTCTGTATCAAGACTCTACAGAGATCAAGATGATGATGATGGACAAGACAGAAATATTTCAACACAGCATTTACAGATAGAGAAGTCAAAATTTATCAAGAGGAATTGGGAAATCAGGGGTTATCAGCGAACAGCGGACGGGTCCCACGTTCCCTTCTGTCTCTTTGCTGAGAATGTAGCTCTGGCAACTGGAACGTTGGATTCTCCTGCCCATCTGGAGATTGAAGGGGAAGATTTTCCTTTTGTGTTTCATTCAATGCCTGAGTTTGGAGCTGCTATAAGCAAAGGAAAGTTGCGTGGCAAAGTGGATCCGGTGTTAATTGTAGGTTCGGGGCTTACTGCAGCCGACGCGGTACTGTGTGCTTACAACAATAACATTCCTGTGATTCATGTATTTCGCAGACGAGTAACTGATCCAAGCTTAATTTTCAAACAGCTTCCTAAAAAGCTTTATCCAGAATACCATAAAGTCTATCATATGATGTGTACTCAGTCATATTCTGTAGACTCAAATCTTTTATCTGATTATACCAGTTTTCCTGAGCACCATGTGCTTTCCTTTAAGTCGGACATGAAATGCATTCTTCAAAGCCTCTCTGGATTGAAAAAAGTATTTAAGCTCTCTGCGGCCGTAGTGCTGATCGGTTCTCATCCCAATCTGTCCTTTCTGAAGGAGCAGGGCTGTTACCTGGGCCATAACTCAAGCCAGCCAATCACCTGTAAGAGCAATCCTGTGGAAATAGATGCATATACCTACGAATGTGTTAAAGAAGCCAACCTCTTTGCATTGGGTCCTTTGGTTGGAGATAATTTTGTTCGATTTTTAAAGGGAGGGGCACTGGCTGTTACACGCTGTTTGGCTACAAGACAGAAGAAAAAGCATTTATTTGTTGAAAGAGGAGGAGGAGATGGGATAGCCTAAAGCAAGTTTACAAGTAATCTATATGGACAGTTAACCATTAAAGATTTTTCTTAGTGGTTTTGCAGTGCACTGGCTTGGATTTTTCTGGACTTGAATGAACTGGAAGAGCGCCTCAAGCTATAGTAACTACTTAAAGTTACAAGAACTTGGTGTCCTGATTTATATTGTATGAAAGGTGTCATTGTCGGATGAATAGAAACACTGCCAATTTGGTATACTTTAAGCTTTCACTTAACTAAAACATTCTTTACTTCTAAGGCCTATTTTTTTGTGATCATTTGTGGTTATGTTTGATTCCAAAATCTCTTACAGCCTTGAATAATCTTTAAAACTATACAGTCTATTAGGCCAGAAATCATCTTCACTATAGAGTAGGTCACCTTGCTGCTCAAAGGGTGGTCTAAAGACCAGCATTAGCTTCATCTGTAGCTTGTTAGAAATGTGGACTCTCAGACCCCACAACAGACTTAACAGAATCAGAAACTGCATCTAATGAGATCTTCAAGGAATTATGTATGCTTATTAAAGTTTGAGGCACACTGGTATAAAAGAGAATGTGATATAAGTTATGTATTCTGGGGGTGGGCAGGGTAGGAGGCACTTATAACTCAGGTTTAATTTATTTTGAATTCTCAATTTCTATAAATCTAATTTATTACCAAATACGGTATTTTAAAAAAAATATTTTTATTGTTGAAACCTTGATAAGTACTTCATATTCTTAGCTTCTAATAATTTAAACAGTCCAATAATGTTGGCATACATTTAGACATACAGGAACCTGCAAAGATATTTTGGAGATTTATTCTCTAACTAGCATAACAATCTAATTTGCAATTCAATAAATTGTGAATGAAACTACTTATCCCTGTGTGAATACTGAGTTTCTGTCATTAAAACTAACATTTGGGCATAAATACCTTTACTATTGTAATACTATTTGGGTACTGCTAGAATTATTTAAGGTTAAAACTTGTCTTTCCCATTCCCATGATGATTACTTTGAAATCTGTTCATTGGAGACGACATAGCAGCTTATCGTATGGTTATTTATTGAATTATATGCCCTATCTTGATTTATATTTATTTAGATGTGCTTAATGTCTGTATTTTCACACAAGTTTCCAGAATTTGTAGTGCTAGGCAAAAAAGTCTGATTTCTGAAGTTCTTCATGGCAAATTGAATTTCTCAGTCATCTTTTTTTTTTTTTTTTTGTAAAATTTATTTCATCTGGAATGTGTTTATTGAATGTTATTCCCTTTTCCTTAGTATTTTTCTGTCCAATTGTTATGTGGTTATAGTACAATTTACCTTAAAACAAATGTTTATAATACACTTCTACAAGTGGCTGTTTTAGGTAAATTGATGAATTCTTAGTCTTGCTATGTGTCATGTGTGATTAAGTTTACCTTAGATTAGAAATGCTATAGTATGGTATACTGTAATGGTAACTTTCAAATTTCACACCTGTTGGAATGGTATAACATCCTCTGACTGCGTAGGACTGAGCACATTCTTGCTTGTCTGTTCTTCTGAGCTCTGAATGAGTTGGGTTGGATGTTTTTCTTATTACCTTGGTCTTCTATTACCAATTCACTTCTGAATTGAAAATGACCTTTTTCACTCTCCTAGGGTACAGATATACTATACTATTGTACTCTTCACCAATTTCTCTCCCGTATTTCTAAATCTTTTATTCTTCAGTTCAACTAGCTTTCAGGAGGTGGAAGAAAGCACTAAATAATTCACTAGTTATTCATACTCTGATGTCTCCTTCATCCCTTATCTAGCTCTTGAAAAAATGTTTAAAAAGCAACATCTCTTTGGGGTTTGAAAAATAGTATTTAGGAGCAGCTCTTAGTGTTTTAGGAAGTCTAAGTATGTGAACTTAGTTTATCTTTAGAAACTATCCGAACTGAAGCATAGAGAGGTTAAAAGGATTAAAAAAATGAACAGACTTAACATATGGGATAAATAGCAAGTGATCTAACCTGTACAGCTTGAATCCAGTAGGAGAGGGAGAGCAACCAAGGCAGAAAAATGTGAAGAAATAAAAGTTGAAAAATTTCCAAGTTTGATTAAAAAACACAAGCAATGCACAGAAACAAACTGCAAAAAAAAAAAAAAGACAAATACATAGGAAATCACACCTATGCACATCATTATCAAACTGTTGGAAAACATGAGAAATTTTCAAAGCAGACAGGAAAAAAGATACATAACAGGGAAGAACGATAATGAACAAATGACAAGAGACAAACGTCTTCATGTGCTTAAAAAAACCTGTTAAACTAAAACTCTAAGTGCCAATCTTTACATAAAATTCTATATCCTTTGAATTTAATGAAAGCTGAAAAAATCTGATTTCAGGAGAACTGCACTACACAAAATATTAAAGGAAATTATTCACATTGAAGGCACATGATTCCAGATGAAACCTATATATTTATGAAGGAAAAAAACAGTGCCAGAAATGATAGATAAGAATTATTTTTCTAGAGCCTAAATTATTTAAAATCCAGTTAACTGATGAAAATAAAAGTGTATTTAAAACAATTTGAAGCAAAATTTAAAAAACAGAGTTTCTTCTTCTACAGGATATGTAGAAGTAAAATATATAATTACACCATAAGGGGTCCCTGTGTGGCTCAGTGTTTGAGCATCTGCCCTCTGCTCAGGTCATGATCCCGAGGTCCTATAATCGAGTCCCATGTGGGGCTCCTCACAGGGAGCCTGCTTCTCCCTCTGCCTGTGTCTCTGTGCCTCTCTGTGCTGCTCATGAATAAATAAAAAAAATTTAAAATCTTTAAAAAATGTATGCCATAAATAATAGGATTAGTGGAATACACATTTATGACCTATACACGATACAGGCATAAATGGTATGTTATTTAAGGTAGCCTGTAGCAAGTAAAGAATGTATCCTTACTATTTAAGAAACTGTAAATGGTGTAGTTATAAAGCCAATAGAGGCAATAAAATAGAATATTAAGAAATACCTGCTGAATCCAAAGGAGGAGAAAAAGACAAATGGGACAAAGAAACGTGGTGACAGACTTTAACCCAACCACAGATTATGTAATTAGATTAAACATCATCAATTTAAATGCAACTATCCTCATAGTGGATAAAAAGCTTCAATAATACCTTGTTTAAAGAGACTTAAGAAAATATAGACATTGAATAGGTTAAAGGTAAAAGGATTAAAGACACAGACATAGGATGCAAACACTACAATGAAAGGCAACTTCAAGACAAGTATTACTAGACATGGATGTTTCATAACAAAAGTCCAGAGATGTACCAATCTTAAATGTATATGCACCTAATTACTGAGTTTTAAAATAAATGAAGTTCTGGTCAAGACAGCAATACAGGAGTCTCCTGACTCCTCCCACAGACGCACCAAGTCTGCAGCAACACATGGAATAATTCCTTCTGAAAAGAAGCCAGAAACTAGCTGAGAAACTATGGGCAAGGAAAAAACACACATCAAAAGGGGTTGGAGAGGCTTAGACACGCTCTTGCCAAAACCCCCCTTCCGACAGCAGCAGTCAGGAAGGAACTTCTATATGCTCCCTGAGGCCTGACAGGTTGGGATGCAACATCTATGTCCCAACTTTTAAGACTTCCATCTGAGGGGGGGCTCATCCCTTTGAAAGCCATCAAGCCTGGTGCACATAAGACCCACAGCTACAACCAAAGAACAAAGGTTCTTAAGTGGCTTGGACTTACTATGGATATCCCAGCAGAGGCAGCAGAGAAAAATGTCCATTTCCTTCCCCATCCTTCTCTAAAAGAGGCTTATTTGCATATCCTATAAGCTGCTGCCTGAAAGTCTGATTGCTAATTTAGCACACATCCAGGAACAGACTGCTATCCTCTCCAGAGGCCAGCATGTATCCTCTCAGATTCTCCCTTTGCTCTGCTCTAGGTCACTGGTGTCTTCCTAAAAGGGGCTGGCACATTATCTGGTGCACTAGCTCTTGCAGCTGCATCCAGAGGGCACATTCCTTAATAGCCTGACACTGGTGGCCAGCAAGGCTTGTGTTTGTGGGCTGAACAAGACTGTCTAATAAAGAAACGGTTCTTTTTTTTTTTAATTTTTTTTCAATTTTTATTTATTTATGATAGTCACACACAGAGAGAGAGAGAGAGAGAGAGGCAGAGACATAGGCAGAGGGAGAAGCAGGCTCCATGCACCGGGAACCCGACGTGGGATTCGATCCTGGGTCTCCAGGATCATGCCCTGGGCCAAAGGCAGGCGCCAAACCGCTGCGCCACCCAGGGATCCCCAAAGAAACGGTTCTTAACCAGCTACATGCCCAGGGCTCTAAAGAATCAGTAGGCAAGGGGCACCTGGGTGGTTCAGTGGTTGAACATCTCCCTTTGGCTCAGGTCATGATCCTGGGGTTCTGGGATTGTGTCCCGCATCAGGATCCCCATACGGAGCCTGCTTCTCCCTCTGCCTGTGTCTCTGCGTCTCTCTGTATCTCTCATAAATAAAGTCTTTTTTTTTTTAATTTTTATTTATTTATGATAGTCACAGAAAGAGAGAGAGGCAGAGACACAGGCAGATGGAGAAGCAGGCTCCATGCACCAGCAGCCCGACGTGGGATTCGATCCCGGGTCTCCAGGATCGCGCCCTGGGCCAAAGACAGGCGCCAAGCCGCTGCGCCACCCAGGGATCCCTAACTAAAGTCTTAAAAAAATATCAGTAGGCAAAAATGTCCTTATCTCAGTCTTTTCCTGAAAGAGGCCTTTTTGTATATTTTAAAAGCTGCAGCCTAAGGGTCAGTCATCTAATTTAGCTCACTTCTAGGGAGAGACTACCATTCTACTCAGAGACCAGGGAAGCCAGCAGACACCATGCCTGCATTCTCCCTGTAGCCCAATCCAGAACACCAACATCACTGGAAGGAGCTTGTGTTCATAGGTCACCCAGCCAGGATGGTAGCTAACCAGAAACAGTTCTTAAGTAGCTACTACCCCAGGGTTCAGTGCAGAAGAAGCAGAGAGACACACCCAGCTCACAGTTCCATGAAGGATAGCTACTTGGATACTTTAAAAGCTTCTGCCTGAGGGTCCAGCTTCCAATCAGCCTGCATCTAGACGCTAAGATTCTCCCCTTTAAGACAGAGAACTTGGCAAACCTTCAACTATGTTATCTATGACTGTGTTACCTAATACACAGAAATCAACACAGAGAGTCAAAGAGGATGAAGAAATACAGAAACATGTTCCACATAGAATAACAAAAAGTCAGAAGTAGACCTTGAAGATTAATGATTTATCTGATAGAGTTAAGAATTATGGCCATAGGGATGCTCATCAAGGTCAGAGCAATACATGCATAAAGTGAACATTTCAACAAAGAGAGAGAAAAAAAGCCGTACATGCCACAAAGCTGCAAATTAAAAAAAAAAAAAAAATGACCTGAAAAATTCAATAGAGGGTTCAAAACATGGACTCAACAAATGAAACTGGAAGAAACCATGAACTCAAAAGACAGGGCAGAGAATCTAATCAGGGAAGAAAAAAAGAAAAAAAGAATGAGAAAGAGTGAAGACAGCATATGGAACACATGGGACCAATATGTGCATCATAGGGACCTCAGAAGAAAGATAAGAGGGCAGAGAGCTTATTCAAAGAAAAAAAAATCTGAAAATAGCCCTAACCTGGGGAATGAAATCAATATCCAGATCCAAGAAAACTGAAAAGTTCCAATTAAGAGGAATCCCAAAACACCCACATCAACACATTAAATGAATTGTCAAAAGTTAAAGAAAGAATCTTAAAAGCAATTTGTTGCTTACAAGGAAACCCTACTAGATTATGAGATGTTCAGCAGAAATATAGCAGGCCAGAGGGAGTGGAATGATATATTTTAATTGCTAAAAGAAAAAAACTGCCAATCAAGAACAGCCTACCCAGCAAAGTTGTCCTTCAGAACTGATGGAGAGATTGAGTTCTCCAGATATAAAAACTGAAGTTTATCATCACTCAACCAGCTTTACAAGAAATGTTAAAGGGACTCCTTCAAGCTGAAAAGAAAGAATAGGAATTAGGAACAGGAAGATATATGAAATTATAAATCTCACTGGTAAAAGTAAATACATAAATTTAAAATACTCTAATGTAACGGTGATAGGTAAATCACTTATAAAATCTAGTATGAAGGTCAAAAGACAATAGCAGAAAATGTAAGTACAATATTTGTTAATAGTTACACAAAGTATAAAGAAGTAAATTGTGACATCAAAAACATAAAACAAGTAAGGATAAAAATGTGGAGCTTTAGTATGCAAAGTTAAGTTTGTATCAATTTAAAATAGACTGTATGACCGTAAGGTGTTTTAAAGCCTCATGATCAATTGTACGAAGTATCTACATTAGATATACAAAAGATACGGGATCCCTGGGTGGCACAGCGGTTTAACGCCTGCCTCTGGCCCAGGGCGCGATCCTGGAGACCCAGGATCGAATCCCATGTCGGGCTCCTGGTGCATGGAGCCTGCTTCTCCCTCTGCCTATGTCTTTGCCTCTCTCTCTGTGTGTGACTATCATAAATAAATAAAATTAAAAAAAAAAAAGATATACAAAAGATAAAAGGAAATCTACATATATCACTACAGAAAATTGCCAAATCGCAAAGGAAGAGAGCAAGAAGGAAGGGCTAAAGGACAAAACAATTTACAGAAATTAGCCAGAAAACAGCCAAATGACAGCAATAAGTTCATATATATTCATAATCACCTTAAATGTAAATGGTCTAAATCCTCCAATGAAAAGACATAGAGTGGCTCAATAGATGAAAACAAAACAAAGAAGCCCCAACTACCTGCTGCTTATGATTATTAGAGACTCATGTCAGCTTCAGGGACACACCCAGACAGAATGTGAAAGGATGGGAAGAGATACTCCATGCAGATGGAAACAAAAAGAAAGCAGGAGCAGCTATGCTTAAACAAACCACACTTCTATCCAATGAGTATAATAAGAAACAAAGAAGATCCTTATGTAATATTAAGGATCAATCCAACAGGATATAACAAATGTAAATACTTATGTACCCAACATAGAATCACTCAAATATATAGGATAAATATTAATAGATTGAAAGGAAGAAATGGACAGCAATACAATAATAGCGGAGACTTCAATGCCCCATTTTATGCAATGGAAGATAAGATAGAAAAGCAATCTGGAAATATGGGGCTGAAGTGACGCATCAGACCAGATGGACTTAACAGACCTTTACAGAACATCCCATCCAACAGCAGTAGAATACATACTCTTCTCAGGCACACACACATATTCTACAGGACAGATCACGTGTTAGACCACAAAACTAGTCTCAAAAATTTCAGACTGAAATCCTACCAAGCATCTTTTCTGATCACAATAGAATTCAATTACAAGAAAAGTGAGAAACTCACAATGTCTGGATATAAAACAGCATACTAATGAACAATCAAGAGACCAAAGAAGAGATCAAAAGAGAAATAAAAGTACGAGACAAATTAAAATGTAAAGAATGGGATGCAGAAAAGCAGTTCGAAGAAAAAAGCTCATACCAATAAGCTGCCTCCACCAAGAAACAGGAAAGATCTCAAACAACCTAAATTTACACCTCATTGAGATAAAAACAACAACAACAACAAAAAACAACTAAGCCTAAAGTTAGAAGGGAGGAAATGACAAAGATCAGAGCAGAAATAAATGAGACTAAAAAGACAACAGAAAAGATCAATAAAACTAAGGCTTTTTTTTTCTCAAAAGATTAAAACTTTAGCTAGATACATAGAGAGAGAGAGAGAGAGAGAGAGAGAACTCGAAAAAGTAACATTAGAAATCAAAGAGGAGACATTACAATTGATACCACATAAATAGAAAGGATCATAACAGACTATAATAAACAACTGTATGCCAAAAACTGGTAGATCTTTGCAAGAGTGGGTAAATTTCTAGGAACATATAATCAACACAGAAGCAATCATGAAGAAATAGAATATCTGAATAGGTCAAGTATTATTAGGGAGACTCAAAGAGTAATCAAGCACCTCCCAAGAAAGAAAAGCCCAGGACTAGGTGGCTTCACTGGTGAATTCTACAAAACATTTAAAGAGGAATTAAAAACAATCCTTCTCAAACTCTCCCAAAACAGAAGTGGGAGAAACACTCATTTCAGGAGGCCAGCATTATTCTGATGACAAAAGCAAAAAATAACACTACAAGAAAATAAAATTATAGGCCGATATCCCTGCTGAATATATATGCAAAAATCCTTAACAAAATATTAGCAAATCAAACTCAACAATATGTTAAAAAGATCATACACCATAACCAGGTGTATGAGGATGCTTCAACATTTGCAAATAACTCAATGTGATACACAACTTGAAGAAAGTGAAGGTTAAAAACCATATAGTCACCTGAATAGATGCAGAAAAGCCACTGACAAAATTCAACATCCATTCATGATAAAAACGCTCAACAAGGTAGGTACAGAGGGAACGTACCTCCACATAATAAAGGCCATTCATGACAAGCCCACACATCACACTCAATGGTGACAGGCTGAAAGCTTTCCTTTTAAGATCAGGAACAAGATATAGGTGTCCACTCTCACCGCTCCTATTCAACATAATGTTAGAAGTCCTAGCTAGAGCAGTCAGGCAAGAAAAAGGAATAAAAGGCATCAGAACTGGAAAGGAAGAAGTAAAATTGTCTCTATATGCAGACAACATGATTTTATAAAAAATACTAAACACTCAACAAAAAACTGTTACATCCAATCAGTAAATCTGGTAAAATTATAGGACACAAAATTAACTTATAAAAACCAGTGGGCATTTCTTTCTTTTTTAAAAGATTTTATTTATTTATTCATGAAAGAGAGAGAGAGAGAGAGAGAGGCAGAGACACAGGCAGAGGGAGAAGCAGGCTCCACACAGGGAGCCCAATGTGGGACTCGATCCCGAGTCTCCAGGATCACGCCCCTGGCCAAAGGCAGGCACTAAACCACTGAGCCACCCAGGGATTCCCACTAGTAGCTTTTCTATACAGTAACACCAAATTTTCTGAAAAAATAAAGTAGATCCCATTTGAAATGGAGCCAAAAACAAAATACTTAGGAACAAATTTAACTAGGGAGGTAAAAAAGATCTCTGAAAACTATAAAATGCCAATGACAGAAATTAAAGATACCAATAGAAAGGTTTCCCTTGTTGGTCGATTGGAAGAATTAATATTGTTAAAACATCAATACTACTAAAAGGCATCTACAGATTCAACGCAATCCCTATCAAGATTCCAATGGCAGGGCAGCCCTGGTGGCGCAGCGGTTTAGCGCCGCCTGCAGCCTGGGGTGTGATCCTTGAGACCCAGGATCGAGTCCCACATCGGGCTTCCTGCATGGAGCCTGCTTCTCCCTCTGCCTGTGTCTCTGCCTCTCTCTTTGCTCTCTCTGAATGAATAAATAAATCTTTAAAAAAAAAAAAAAGAAAAAGATTCCAATGGCATTTTTTTAGAGTAGAAAAAGCACTCCTCTAAATTTGTGTGGAACCACAAAAGGCCCCAAATAGTCTCCCAAAATCCTGAAAGAGCAAAGAATTAGTCATCCCATTTCCTTCTTTCTTTTTTTTTTTTTTTAAGATGTCCTCTTGTGAGGGGCATAGGTTTTTTTTTTTTTTTTTTTTTATGATAGTCATACAGAGAGAGAGAGAGAGAGAGAGAGGTAGAAACATAGGCAGAGGGAGAAGCAGGCTCCATGCACCGGGAGCCTGACGTGGGATTTGATCCCGGGTCTCCAGGATCGCGCCCTGGGCCAAAGGCAGGCGCCAAACCGCTGCACCACCCAGGGATCCTCCATTTCCTTATTTCAAGCTATACTATAAAGCTTTAGTCAGTAGAACCATATAGTACAGGCATAAACAAATACACCAAGACAAATACAGAATCCAGGGCCCCCAAAGAAACCCAAGTATATATGGCTAAATAGTATCTGCCAAGAGAACCAAGAATACTCAATAGAAGAGTGTCTTCAATAAATTGTCGTAGAATAATTGGATTGTCACATGTGAAAAAAAAAGCTGGACCCATATTAAAACTCCAAATGACCAAAGCAGCCTTGAGAAAGAACAAAGCTGGAGGCATCACACTTCCTGATTTCAAAGTATATCACAGAGCTGTATCAATCAAAATTATTTGGTATTGGCATAAAGACACGGAGATCAATTGAATCTCAGTGAGAGATTCTAGATTCTATTTCTAGAGAGCCCAGAAATAAAGTCACACGTTTATGGTCAATTAATTTTTGACAAAGGATCCATGAGTATACAATAGAGAAAAGATAGTCTCTCTTCAGTAATGGTTGCAGGAAAATTGAACAGCCACATGCAGAAGAATGAAACTGGACCACTATCTTTACCCATATACAGAAAAATCAACTAAAAATGGCTTAAAGACCTAAATGTAAGACCTGAAACTATGAAACACCTAGAAGAAAACGTAGCTTCTTGACATCAGTCATAACAATGATTTTTTTTTTTTTGGATTTGATACCTCAAGCAAAATCAACAAAATAAACAAATAGAACTACATCACACTAAAAAGCTCCTACACGTTGAAGGCCACCATCAACCAAACAAAAAGGCAACTTATGGAATAAGAGAAAATACATGCATATCATATATCATATAACTGATAAGGGGTTAATATCCAAAATACATAAAGAACTGCTACAACTCAGTAGCAAAAACCAAACAATCCAATTAAAAAAATGGGCAGAGGAGCTAAATAGACTTTTTTTTTAAGAAAGATACACAAATGGCCAACAAATACATGAAAAGGTGTTCAACATCAATCATCTTCCATGAGGATGTAGCAACAGTACATATTAACTTACAGTGTAATTCTTCATGCTAGGCTATCGCTAACCACCTGAAATGCTTGGCTCATTAGGGTGGCAGGAGCTGTGTGAGACCACGGAGACTTCAATCCGTATAAAAATCTTGTTCTACTTCCCCGAACTTAATGCATCAGTCCTTGGAGTTGATAAAAACACTACTATAATTCTAAGGTACAAAGTTGTCTCTATTACAAAATTTGAAAAAAAGACATTTTTTTTCTTACCATCTCCCTTTAACAGAGAAAGAAGACAATTTTATCATTTCTACTTTGCAGATAGGAAAACTAGGACTCTAAGAAGCTCAAAAGAGAGGCACACCCACCCAGCTCAGTTACCACCAATTAAGTCGTCCCATTCTAGTAAGACCTATCCACAAGCTTGAGGAAGTCTTCCGTATTGTCTCTTCTAGTACTAGAATAATATGTGGGTGACATCTTCCTCCCTGAAATGCATTTCATTTGGGTCACTTCAGTTCGAGGAAGCCTATGGTATAATGGGGGAAGAAAGTATGCTCTGATATGTGTATGATCTTCCATGACCTTCCAATCTATTTGGCAAAAAAAGAACAAGGTGAAGAATACTGTATATGTTATACTATCATTTTTGTAGGAAATTATTGAAAAATAATATGCACAGAAATCTGAATAGGCATCAAAACTCTTTGGAAAGACTCCTAACAAATGAGTATCATGGATTTTTTTCTGAGGAGGAGAACTAAATAGCTAGACCTGTGGTAGAGGCACGAGTTTTTCATTTCTTATCCTTTTATACTTTTAGAATTTTGAGCTGTGATTATTAAATATTCAATAAATAAAAAGCCACATTTAGAAATGAAAAAAATTACCATAAGAGATGACTGAAGATTGAATAATAATACTGTCACACACACAAAAAAGTGGAGTTCTGTACATTTTATTCAACAAATTTAGGCCATAAAACCTCTGTAATTTAAATCCTTTCTAGAGATTTAATGAATGTATCCCAGAGGAATCTTGATGTAAATGCTTGATAGGAAATGCTTTTCTGTGACTTCTTTATAAAATCTTCAGTTATCGTCTCCTCTTTACATTTGGATTGTATCTGCAAAAAAAGAAAAGTTAAAAGATATCTAGATAAATGATGGCATTTCTTTAACTTTTAAAGTAAAAGGGTTTTCAAAACATGGTTACACTTTGGCAAACACAATGAGAATGACAATTTTATCCTTAGGATCTGATATTAAAGCACAGACATTTTTACTTTTATTTATCCTCTTGATGTTGGTTTGATGAATATTTGGTAAAAAGAGAAATCAACAATAGAAAAAGTCCTATAAAAGCATTAAAATAATTAATGAAAACAATTTAAAAATAAAATACATGTTTATACCTCTCCTAGTCTGGCTTCAGACTCCTTCCACTCTCAACTAATGTAGAAGATTTGCACAAAAGAGTATAATGAGCCTACAATAGATTTACTTCATATAATTTTCTCCTACAGTAATTAAATAAATTTAACTGGCAAACAGATATTAACTACTTATGAAAAATCAGCACAGTCAACATTTTAACCCCAATGATATATACAGTGTCAATAATGAACTTAAAAGACTCAAACTGGCTACAAAAGAGACTCAAAAATACAGTAGTTCTTGGTTCTGCCTTTACATAAATTTGGGAGTGTGTTATACTCCCCTAGCCAGTACCTATCTATAAGTAGATAAAGGTAATCTGATTTTATACTATTGGTTTTTGAGAGCTAATTTTATAAGGTCTTGGGCATGCAGGAATGCTGAAAACGTGTTAAATCAGAATTAAATTGTAATCGACCATTATAACTCCTCTAAACCTCCCACAAAACACGGATTTGAAACTCTAATCCAGCCTTTTGTTTTTATGCTTGTGCCAACTAAACCTGAACAAATGCTCTGGTATGTAATTTGTCTTAACTCAAAACCCACTCACTCATGATTCTACTCAGAGGTGAAAATCTCACAAACATTATCAGCCAAATTCACCAGTTCAGGACCCTTCTTTTGCATGAATACCTTTACACAAATTTTAAATATCTTGTGATAGAGTTCAACTGAATCAACCCTAAACCCTGAAGACATATCCAGCAAACCCAAATGAGGGGTGCTCAAGTAGTAAACAGAAATACATACATTAAAAACAAAACATTCTTTAGGTGAAGGGACTGATTATTTTTTCTCTTTTTAAAAAGATTTTATTTATTTTAGAGAGAGAGCGCGCACGCACATGCGAGAGAGAACAAGAGAAAGAGCAAGCGTGCGTTGTGTCAGGGAGGAGCAGAGGGAGAAGGATAAGCAGACTCCACACTGAGCTCAGAGCCCGATGTGGGGCTCGATCCCACAACCCTGAGAGATTGTGACCTGAGCCAAAATTAAGAGTAAAAAAAAAAAACAAAAACAAAAACAAAAAAACCCCAAAAAAATCAAAATTAAGAGTCAGATGTTCAAGCAACTGAGCCAGCCAGGCACCCCATAAGACAGAAGAAATGAGTATTTAATCTCTGTGAATAAAAATTGAATTTTATACACATCTCAAAGATTCATGAGAAAGATGAAATTAAACTTTACCTGAAGAGATCATCAGCAAGAGACTCTTCTCTCGCATGCTGGTTTTGCACCTGTCAAAATTAACATAATTTGAAACATTTGTTCAGTGATGAATACATGGTTAATCAACTCCTACACTGGGTGGTCAGTCATCTCAGAGATTTCCACATCCAGGAGGTCAGCAGGTCTATGAGTTCTGCTTCTAGGGTATTTCCCCCGTTCATCAGATCCTCTCCATTTTCAACTTCATGCCAAGATTACTGCAAAAGTCCTCTACTTAAACAACCTTTCCCAGCCAATCCCCTTTCCAAAGGCAACCAACATATGTATATATTGCTAGCTTATTGAGTTTTGAATTTTTTTTCCAGGAGAACCCTTTTACTACATGAAATATCATTGTTTTGAGGTCATAGGACTGATGAAGGGGCTGAGAGGGCAAAATCTATCCCACTTTCAACTACAGCAGCTCTACGGGTGAAGTGGTTTTCATCCCCAAGGTCCCAAACCTGGGCTCTGAAGCTGCAGCTGAACTCTTCACTGCAAAGTTATTTTTTTTTAATTTAAATTTTTTTTTCAAAAAAGATTTTATTTATTTGAGAGAGAGAGAGAGAGAGGGTGAGAGAACGCATGAGCATGAGCAGGGGAATGTGGGGAGAGGCAGAGGGAGAGGGAGAAGCCAGGGACACTGATGAGGGACTCGATCCCAGGACCCTGGGATTATGACCTGAGCCAAAGGCAGACGCTTAACCGACTGAGCCACCTTGCGCCCCACTGACAAAGTAATTTTAAACACAGACTCATCGGGAGGCCTGGGTGGCTCAGCGTTTGAGCATTTGCCTTCAACTCAGGATGTGATCCTGGGGTCTGGAATCGAGTCTTGCGCTGGGCTCCCTTTGAGGAGCCTGCTTCTCCCTCACCTATGTCTCTGCCTCGCTCTCTGTGCCTCTCATGAATAAATAAAGCCTTAAACACACACACACACACACACACAAACTCGTAGTAGACTCCTAACGCATCTTTGAGAGTTAGGACCAGAAAAACTCTGTGCTGGGTGCATCTTTCTAAAATCTAGCTATGATCCTATTGTGTGCCATTCAAAGGCCTTCAGTGACTTTCCACATACCAAAGAAAACACAAACTCTTGAGTTTGGCCCTGAACATGGGAAAGGCTCTTCATAACCTGGCCCCATTCTCCATCCTCAATCACTTCCCACGTCCCCTCTCACGAACACTGTTTGCCAGTTAAAGCTGAATCACAAAACTACCAACTAGACTAGACTCCCTTCCTAACAAATATTCTTGTTTTCCCCTCTGCCCAGAAAACTACCTCCTTTTTCTCCTCTTCCCATATCTGACAATCTTTCAGCGTGCATTAACTTTTAAGGCCTACTATGTGTCCAGGAACGTGTTCTTCACCCTTTACCAATGGTTTTCAATCTTCTTCATTTATTTTTTTTTAAATTTATTTATTTATGATAGTCACAGAGAGAGAGAGAGAGAGAGAGAGAGGCAGAGACACAGGCAGAGGGAGAAGCAGGTTCCATGCACCGGGAGCCCGATGTGGGATTCGATCCTGGGTCTCCAGGATCGCGCCCTGGGCCAAAGGCAGGCGCCAAACCGCTGCACCACCCAGGGATCCCAATCTTCTTCATTTAAAAGTACAAAAACAGGGCAGCCCTGGTGGCTCAGCGGTTTAGCACCGCCTTGGGCCCAGGGCCTGATCCTGGAGTCCCGGGATCGAGTCCCATGTCGGGCTCCCTGCATGGAGCCTGCTTCTCCCTCTGCCTGTGTCTCTGCCTCTCTCTCAATCTCTGTCTTTATGAATAAATAAATAAAATCTTTAAAAAAAATAAAAAATAAATAAATAAAATAAAAGTATAAAAATAATATCTGCTATGAAGAACTCCCATAAACCTTCAGCTACACAACTTACAGATGCCCATCGATTTCTCCCCTCTGTTATAATTCCCTGTATCTTATCTTCATTAAAAGGCTGAATATACATACTGTTTATTTTTAGGGTTAATAACTTACATTTGTACATTTTCCAGATACTATTTTAAAACTCTTCCTAAAACAATCTCACTCTTCCTAAAACAATCTCATTTGATCTTCATATAACTTAATTATTGCTATTGGATTATTATCCCAGTTTTAACCAACAAGGAAACAAAGACTTAGGTTAAGTAACTTGTGGGAGATCAAAAGGTTGTCATATGGAAAACGTGGGATTTGACTAGGTCTCCCTGAGTGCGAGGAGCACCATCAATATTACACTGATTCTGCGTCTTTGGGAAGGGCCGAGAAGAATGACTTACAGGGATTCTTATAGAATGATTTTCAATCCATACAGTGAAATATCAAAATGATCTTACATGATATATCTTTCCACATTTTCTAACAGGTATAGCAGAACATAAATGGGAGGACAATGATGCCCATAAAGCTGTCAAAAAAGCAGCTGGCATCATTATCGTATCGTAATTACTCTGAAAAGGCTTCCTGGAAGGAGATACTAATTTTAAAGCCATAATACAGTAAAGAAAAATCAATAAGGAAAAATCAGCTTTATGTGCCTTAGTAAAAACATTAAGTAAAGTAGCGTTAAGAAACAGAAATCTTCCTATTACTGGCATTTTTTAAAGGGTTGGGGAGAATTACATCTCCAGTCTTTCAAAATTCAAATCAGGCTGGATAGTGTCTCAAAGCGTTATTATGTTTAATGCGCAAAATGAAAATATACCTAAATCGAAGGAAACTTCAGGAATGTATTCAGTGGTTATGAAAACCAAGCCTGGTTTATAGCAGAAGTAGAAAAAGAAGAACTAAAAAAGGAAAGGCAAAAAGTACTTAAGAAGAGTAGCTGGGACGAGCCTAGGGAAGAGGACACCACGACAAGAGCATACTTCTATACACACACTGCAGCCGCACAACGAAGTCAACTTTCTCATCTTATTTTTTTTTAAAGATTTTATTTATTCATTCATGAGACACACAGAGAGAGAGAGAGGCCGAGACCCAGGCAGAGGGAGAAGCAGGCTCCATGAAGGGAGCCCGACGTGGGACTCGATCCCGGGATTCCAGGATCACACCCTGGGCCGAAGGCAGGCACCAAACCGCTGAGCCACCCAGGGATCCCTCAACTCTCTTATCTTAAAGAGTAAATCCAACCTACTGCACCTAAAATTGCTCTAGTAAAAAGAGGCTCTGGTGGAGGCTCTCTACTAATTCTAATCGAATAAATCAAAGTCAGAATAAAGTCAGCAGCTACACTGTCGTTCTCTCAACTCCTCTGCAGCCAAGAACAAACAAAACCCTACAGCTGTAATAATCAAGAACCCACAGACTTGAAAAAGGCAGCCTGCAGAGAACCCAAAGATTGATGCAACACGTTCTTACCGGTGCCCCAGCCCATTACACAAACTAAAGCCAAACCTGAAAATGCTTAATAATACTCCACATTTGGGGAAAAGGAGCCTGAGCAGGAGAGAGAAAACACTGCTGGTGGACTGCTGGAAGGGACGCTTGGCACAGGGAAGTAAGCAGGACTGACACTGACCAAAGGCACAGGCTCCATGCAGCCCTGACAAATCAGGAAAACCACCTAAAATGGCAGGTTACTACTGTCTTCTGGGGTAAGATATACACTCCCTGGTATACATTTAATCCCAGTCCCCGGAAGGAGCAGCACAGAGCTCCCGCTGAGCCCTTCCTTTCCTGGATTCGTCGTCTCCAGATACACTAAGAGTTTGGGTAGGAGTAATTCTGATACTTCACTTTTTGCCTCACAGTCTTTGTTTTTTTTAAATTTCTATTTAAATTAATTTAGTTAACATATAGTGTATTATCAGTTTCAGGGGTAGAGTCTTCAGTGATTCATCAGTTGCATGTAACACCCAGTGCTCATCACATCACGTGCCCTCCTTAATGCCCATCACCCAGTTACCCCAACCCCCCACCCTCCTCCCCCTCCAGCAATCCTCAGTTTGTGTCCTACAATCCAGAATCTCTTCTGGTTTCCCTCTCTCTCTGATTTATCTTATTTTTCCTTTCCTTCCCCTATGTTCATCTGTTTTGTTTCTTAAATTGCAAATAGGAGTGAAATCATATGGTATTTGTCTTTCTCTGACTTATTTTGCTTATGCTAGTTTTGCTTATTAGCATAATATACTCTAGCTCCAACCACGTCATTGCAAACGAATGGCAAGATTTCATTCTTTAATGTTTGAGTAATATTCTATTGTGTATATTTATCCATTCATCTGTATTTTTTATTTAAATTCAATTAGTACACCATTAGTTTCAGATGTAGAGTCTATTAATTCATCAGTTGCACAAATGGTCTTTAGATTGTAATCCCTGCACATGATAGCATACGATACTTCACAGAGTAAACAAAGTACCTGGACAGAGTATTTTACTCTAAATAGCTGCAAGATGAAAGAAACTATAAACTACATTACCAAGGGGTGGGGGTGGGGGAAGACAGCAACTGGAACAGAACATGCAAGATGCATGAAGAACCTAGTCTGCAAGAAATAACCCAAGGATAAAAAAAAACGAAGTTACTAAGAACACGAAAGCAATACAAACCAAAAAGTTAGATGACAAAAAAACACAATGACAATGAAAAGAGAACAAATGCTAACAGACTGAGACCCATTAACACCATTTCAGAATCAAATGAATTAGAAACACCTAACAGTGACTGTTTCCACTGCTATAAATGTTTTATAAGTAGCATCTTATTTAATCCTTAGAAAAATTCTGTGAAACAGAGGTACTATTATTGTTCCCAATTTGCACAGGAAGAAATGTAAGCATAAGGAAGTAGAAGAAGTAATATGCCCAAGATCACATCGCTGATGAAGAACAGAACAGACACAGCTGAAATCTGAATTTTTGACATAGTAAAAGAGCTTAAGAAAACCCCAGTGAATGCAGAAGAGATGGATGTGGAGGGCAAAGGTGATCTAATAAAAGGATAATTATGTCTTAAATGTAGACAACCCAGCAAATAGAAAAATGCTTTCACAGACATAATAAGAGTTCCTTGAAATAAAAAGACCTGCATCTGCAAATCAAAATAACACACTGTATTCCAGGAAAAACAAATGGAAAATTGATATATTCTCATCATTAATGACTTGCAAGCCTAAGAAGGAATGCTGCAGGCATGCAAGTACTTTTTAAATAGGACTGTCCTAAGATGGGGGGAGGGGGTGTGGGGGGAGGGCTGAAGTACAAATAATTTCCTGTTTACAGCAGGGAGCCAAAAAAATATATCTAAAATCAAAATAGGCAGCTTGAAACAAGTACTGATTCTAACCTGACAAGGGTTCGTTTGTTTGTTTGGTTTGGTTTTGGTCACTGCTTGGTCTTGGATCTCAGGAAATAAAATACCTCGAAAAGAAGAAACATTTGCAAAAATTTAGCAATGCTTTCAGCTTTACTTCCTATCAGCCTCTCTTTCTCCTCTCTCTCTTCCCACTCTGTCCCTGGCTATTACTCCTCTTCAATAAAGAAGTATCTGGAATAATTCACTTAATGTTTAAATAGGTAATTTCTGGACTCTGGGATTTTCACTTCATCATTCTTTTGTGTACTATCATAATTCTTTGAAATACACATTTTAAATAAGGCCATTTATTCATTCAAAAAAGAAACGAAGAAGGGATGTGACTTCCATTCTTCCATTTTTTGACAGCAAATATCCTGAGTGACCTTAACAACCCTACTTTTTAACAATTTTTTGACCAAAAAGTTGTTTTTTTTTTTTTTTTAAGATGTTTATGTATTCATGAGAGACACACAGAGAGAGGCAGAGACACAGGCAGAGGGAGAAGCAGGCTCCATGCAGGGAGTCTGATGTGGGACTAGATCCCGGGACTCTGGGATCACACCCTGAGCCAAAGGCAGGCGTCCAACCGCTGAGCCACCCAGGCATCCCTAAAAAGTATTTTTAAACACAAACTGCTGAAAACTACCCTAAACCCACAATGGCACAAAATAAGAACCCTGAGAAGTTAACAAGTACCATGGTCAGCTTTTGCCTTGCCCTGTGGTTATCTGCAACGCATTAAAAAACTGGGCTCTGCTTTGATGCCTGAATGGAGGATGAGTGAGAAAAAAGAAAATCAAAGATGGGGAATCTAAGAAAAGACTCCAGCATTAAAGGGAGAAAGAGGAATAAACTGTTTAATACAATACAAAAAGAAGGTAAGAAAGAAACCTGTCTGCCTCGACCCTAGCACAGGGTGAAAGAAAATTTTTAAAACACTCTCCTGGGACACCTGGGTGGCTCAGTGGTTGAGCATCTGCCTTCGGCTCCAGGGTGTGATCCCAAGGTCCAGGGATCCAGTCCCGTATGGGGCTCCCTGCAGGAAGCCTGCTTATCTCTCTACCTATGTGTCTCCCTCTCTTTCAATGTCTCTTATGAATAAATAAAATCTTTAAAAAAAAAAAAACCTCTCTTAAGTTTCTAATGACAAGCTGCCTTTCACTCGGACTTCTGGTCCAAATACATATTACCTAGGTAATCCATAAAAATCACAAGCAGAGGTAAAGTGGTCTCATATTGGTAGAACAAGACTGGCAGACACAAACATTTCTTTTCCAGAGGAAATAAACTTGAACTCAGGGTTCAAGGAATTTCTACAGATTAAATTCCAAGCAAAACGAGCAGTTCACATTCAACTATCACAAAATACATACTTGGAAACAAGGCTCCATAAGAGAAGAGTAGCAGAAACGTATCAATAAATACTTTAGACAAATAATACAAAAGAAAAGCTTAAAAATATCAACAGGGAATAATAAGACTTAGAGATGAATGAAACAGACATCCAGAATTGAAAAAATATAACAAGCTGAATGAAAACTCAGCGGACAGTGGGAATACGAACCAGATGGAGTGGAAGGGAAAAGTACAAAACTGGAAGATAATCTGGAGGAGTTATCAAAAAATGCAATCCAGATGAAAAAAAAAAGAGATAAAATAGAAAAGAAGATAGAGAAGAAAGTGAAATTTGACTTCTGTCAAATTGGAGTTCAAGAGATAATACCTCTAACTTGCCAATTACCAAATAGCCTTACTTCAAATAGCCTGTTGGGAGGACCTTTCTGGAGCACATCTCTGGTTTCCGGAGTACTCGATAATCAGGCAATACAAAGGCTAAGAAGAAAACTTTCTACCTTGGAAGAGGCCTATGATTATTTCTCAATTCAACAGTCATGTGTTTCTAAAATCTTGACTTCCATGCAGTAACTTCCTCTATAGAAAAGATGCCCACTTTAAATTCTATTAAATTCTCCAGTTAAAAGTAAGTAAGGGGTAGAAAGAATTATGAATTACTTATTATTTTTACAAAATATCCACTAGGACTCAAAACATCCAGGAAGAAAGTAAAAAAAAAAAAAAAAAAAGAAAAGAAAAAAAGAGAAGCATATTTTTATAATCTTTTCTATGAGTTCTCATTATAGAGTATATATGTAGCTGATATATGCAGTGAACTCCTAAAAATCACATTTTAACATGAAAAGCAGTAAAACAGTTCATATTTTCCCAAAAGAACCATGTTATAACTGAGGTTTAGTTTTACAACATATTAGTTGTAGATATGATCAAAGACATGCCATAAAGCAAGTCTTCAAAAAAATCTAAAGCAATTTCAAGGTCAAAACTATGCTGATAAAAAAACAAACAAACAAACAAAAAAACTATGCTGCTGGTCCTAGTCTAGGATTTAAAGCCATGTGAACTGATGATGTAAGTATCTTACTAGAAAGGACATAGAAAAGCATTTTCTGATACCATACGTATTTGATCAGTAATCTGTATATGTTTGAGCATATAAATATAAATGAACCGATAAAATGACTGGGATTTGCTTTAAAATACTCCAGAAAGAAAAAAAAAAAAGTTGGGAAAGAGAACAGATGAATGCTGATATTTGTTATAGCTGTTGTTTGGGGTTTGTTTCACTACTCTATTTTGTGTATGTCTGAAAAGTTTTCATAATAAAAAGTTTAAGAATTTGAACTACATATAAATAGTTACTACTTAATAACTTACCAATATTATTTAACAATTTTTCTTACTTTCTTAAAACTTATAAAGACTCTGGGGGGAAATGAGATAGATCAGTAACAACTGCTCATGGGAGGAGGCACCAAGGCGAGTCTCCCACAGCAAACAGTTGTCAATAGTTACAACTGACTTGAGACTCCCTCCTTCACCTTCGAGACGGTGCGCTCAGCATCATTAAACCACAGTGCAAAAGTGCAACCACAGAGAATGAAGTTAAACTCTAATCTTGTAACACCTATGAAAATGAACTCAAAAACAATTCAAGATCTAAATATAAAAGCTAGAACTATAAAACTCTTAGAAGAAAAAAAGGCAAAGACTTCCTGACATTGGATTTGGCAAGGATTTCTTGGATATGAGGCCAAAAGCACAGGTAACAACAACAAAATTGATAAACTGAACTACATCAAAATTTAGGATTTCCGTGCATCAAAATACACAAACAACAGAGTGAAAAGGTGACACAGAGGAAGGGAGAAAACACCTGCAAATCATACAAATCATACATCTGATAAGGATTATCAGAATACATAAAGAACACCTCTAATTCATAATAAAAAAAATCAATCTGATTAGTAATAGGAAGAGAGCTTTTTGAATAGATATTTCTCCAAAAAAGATATGCAAATGGCCAACAAGCATATGCAAAGGTGCACAATATCATTAATAATTAGGAAAGTGCAAATCAAAACCACAATGAGGTTCACATGAGTTAGATGCCCACTATCAAAAAAACAAGTGAAGAATAACAAGTGTTGGAGAGGATACGGAGGAACTGGAACCCTTGTGCAGTATTAGTGACAATGTAAAATGGAGCAGTTGCTTTGGAAAACAATATGGCAGTTCTATAAAAATTAAACGTAGGCAAAAAAAAAAAAAAGAGATACAAGAGAATAGGAAAAAGGTGGAACTCAGTAAAATAATGCCTGAGAAATCCTTGGAACTACTGAAAGATAATTTCTAGATTCTGAAAGCCCAGTACATTTACTTAGTATGTAACTCTGATATTATTTGCAATGACCCCCCACATGACTGTACAACCATCTTTGAATTGTTATCCCGTTAGCTTTCTTTTTCATTTTTGTACGTTAAGTCTCTTTTCTCTCCTTTACATTAGGATGTAAAATTCATTTTTTTTTAAGATTTTATTTTATTTATCTGAGACAGAGAGAGAGCAGATGAGTAGGAGGAAGGGTAGAGGGAGAAGCAGACTCTCTGCTGAGCAAGGAGCTGGACGAGGGGCTTGACCTTCATCTAGGGTCTCTCATTTGCTCTAAGGAAACCATGAGGGACCAAAATGTAAACCAAGCAAGTCACCAGGCCCCATTTCCTACTGACCTCCATTTCCTGCCTTAACCATTCTTCTAATTCTGTATTCTTCCGAGCATGATGAGCTACTAGATCTGATCCTCCAATGATGCGTGGAAGTTTTCCTGCTCCAGGAAATGTGACCTGTTAAATAGTAAAAGTTTTAAGGTTAAATGCATTAACAAATTAAGACCGTCTCATTTTTTTTTTTCTTATTTTAGAAAGGGAATGAGTGTGTGAATGAGTGGGGAGGGGAGGGGAGGGGTGGGGCAGAGGGAGAGAGAGAATCTCAAGCAGACTTGCTGCTGAGCAGAGTATCCAATGTGGAACTTGATTTCATGACCTTGAGGTCATGATCTAAGATGAAATCAAGAGTCAGCTACCAAGCCAGCTAAGCCACTCAGATACCCCTAAGATCATTTTTTAAAAAGCTTAATAAAAATTAAAGAGTATTAATTACATATAACTGCCAAAAATGTTTATATCCTATAAATGAAAGTGAGTGAGAGATAAGTAAGTATGCTAGACCCATGTTTTTGCCCTATTTTTTTGGCTATTGCTATACCCAGATTTAGATATGTCACTGGGATTTATGTACCAAGAATTTAATTAAGATTTTAACTGGAAGTTTTATTAAAAAATGGCCTTAGCTCATCATTTAGCATTTGAAGCAACTTAAGGTGAATATATAAAGTATATTTTGTTCTAAAGGTTTCTTTTTTTTTATAAGATTTTATTTATCTATTCATGAGAGACAGAGCAAGACAGAGACCCAGGCAGAGGGAGGAGCAGGCTCCCTGCAGGGAGCCCAATGTGGGACTCGATCCAGGGATTCTGGGATCACACCCTGAGCCAAAGGCAGCCGCTCAACCACTAAGCCACCTAGGCGTTCCTCTTCTAAAGATTTCAAAGTTTAAGCTTTGTCTAGAACTCATGAAAATGTACGTCTTTAAAACTTTCCAATCAAGGCACCTGGGTGGCTTTGGATCAGCTTGTGACCCCGGGGTCCTAGGATCGAATCCTGTATCAGGCTCCCCACAGGGAGCCTGCTTCTCCCTCTGCCTCTGTCTCTGGGTCTCTCATGGATAAATAAAATCTTTTTTTATTTTTTATTTTTATTTTTTTTACATTTTTATTTATTTATGATAGTCACAGAGAGAGAGAGAGAGAGAGAGAGAGAGAGAGGCAGAGACACAGGCAGAGGGAGAAGCAGGCTCCATGTACCGGGAGCCTGACGTGGGATTCGATCCCAGGTCTCCAGGATCACGCCCTGGGCCAAAGGCAGGCGCCAAACCGCTGCGCCACACAGGGATCCCTGGATAAATAAAATCTTTAAAAAATAAAAGTTTCCAATTTATGTATCTCTAGTAAAAGATGCTAGAGATGACGACAGTTTATATTTTTAATTAAAATTTTAATTGTTTATCAATAAACAGGTGCTAAAAATATTGTGAAAATGCAAATGAAGCACACTGCTAATATTTTATTTAGGAAATAATAAAACCTTAATATCTATGGGACATACCTTTAAAATTTCAATATATGAAGTGGAAAGGGAATTTATTTATATTTATTTTTTTATTTGAGAGACAGAAAGCATGAGCAGGGGGAGGAGCAGAGGGAGAAGCGGGCTCCCTGCTGAGCAGGGAGCCCAATGAGGGGTTTGATCTCAGGACCCTGGGATCATGACCCTGAGCAGAAGGTAGACACCTAACCATTTAAGCCACCCAGCCCCCCCCAGAAAGGGAATTTTAAATTAATTTTCATCATTAAACATACTTTAAAGACACAAAAGAGCATGTTATTGGATTCAAGTATATAAAGAAAATAAATGCTTTCATTAGAGCCAATCCAGTTAAATCATCCTGCCACATAAATTTTGGTTTGAATTTTACAGTCTCAAAAAAAATTCCTTAGTCAAAGATATTAATATTTTTTAAAAGTTTAACATTTTTCCAAACTACTTTCCAGCAGTCTGTACTATTCTGTATTTCCTGATCATCCCTGGGGCCAAAAGTGAGTATTATTGCTTTATCTTTGGTAACTTCATTAATTAAAAAAAAAAATAGTACTTCTTTTGAATTTTGATTTAACAATGAGACTTAGTAACATGATATTGAACATGAAGTAACCATACAGATAAGAATGGCCCATATGGTATTCATGAGCAACGCCTGTGGGACGGAAAAGGGTAAGTGGGTGCCATCTAAGTGGGAAATATTTCCATCTTCCACTCTAAGAGATGGAGTTTAGAAACTTTTATACACTGTCATAGTAGGTAAAAAATTAATTTAACTGACAAGTGTTACTAGTAGCTCACATTAGAGAGAAAAAGCTACAATACCTCATAGTACAGCGAGAATCACACAGATCATAGTCTAATAAAAAGCATTCTTCCACAGAAATCACCTTTGACAAAATTACTGTATTCTGATTAAATGCTTAAACATAAGATAGTGGTCAGTAGTAGATATGGAATAAGAAGCAAATATTCCAGAAAAGACAACAAAAAAATACAGACTAGGTCAGAAATATTCTTTTAAACATACTGATAAGTTAAACATCAGTTCCTAGAGGAGAAGAAACTCAGGTCTGATAACAATACTCAGGGTGCATACTTATATTTTTATATATATATATATATATATATATATATATGTAACAGTAAAGTGCTTACTTTTCATTGTATTTAATGTGTTTAGCTCTTTCATAAAGTCCTGAGATAAAGAACCCCTTCAGGTAGACACACATCACTATTAGAAGTAGAAGGACACTATCAATTTAACCCAAAGCCTGCCTCTTAAGGTAGGGAAGGCCAGATAAACAGCACCCTTTGAAGAATTCAGTCTTGGTGAAGTCTGCTTCCAAATATGCATTATATATTTATTCACATATTCAATACCTGTCAGTTCATGTCCTTCCTACAGTAATTTTAACTGCTTTAAGCACAAGAAATAACACCAGTTTTCAATAGGAATTGGTTTCACTATTTAGCATCAACGGTATTCGTAAAAACATTTCAAACACTGCCCTCTTGTGATATTTTAAAGGAATATCATACCTTTTTGAATTTCTTGAAATTCTTTGGTTGATCATAATCACTATTTACACTGGATGCGTTTCTGGGGGTAGAGTTATTAACCACCAGTGATCTAAATTCAGTCAGTAACACCTTCCTTGGAAGCATATCACCATCATCCTCAAGTTCATCTTTGATCTTAAGTGGAGTTAAGATGGATACATAAGCAAAAAAAATAAGGAAAAAGAATATTATCTGTCACTTGGGAATCTACAAAAAAAAGTTCAAATACCTGAAAAAAACAGTACAAAAAAGGTTTATTTCTGGCACCTAAACTTTGTATTTGGAATCAGATCATATCTACTTCAAACCAGAAAGTTACTTACTCAAATAATATGCAATTTTAGAGATATTTGTAATATATATGATAGAAGCATACAGCATTTTAATTTAGTGTATTCTAATATCATCCCAATAAATAATCTATCTTCTTGTATATATTTTCTTAGCAAGAAATCTCAGTTTTGTTTACTTTTCATTAAAACCATAAATTAGCATTATTGCACAATCTGTTCTACAAGTTCTCATCTACTATACTTAAGCTTTCTTGCTTTCTTGGATTTTTAGTAATTTTTATTTTATTATTTTTGACACCTCCAAAAATTATTAATTCTGGATACACTACCTTACTGACTGAAAGCCATTTTTTAATTGCAGATTAAATCAGCCTGAAATTCCTTCCTGCTGCTAGATAAGATTCTTTATCTCATGAAATACATCAAAATTACAGAAAGAGAAATGATTAATACTAAGAATGTAAACTGACATAAATTGATGAGACATTGGTCCTTAAGTCTGATTTTTATAAAAATAAAAGATTTTATAAAAATAAAAATTTCCTCACAGACAGTTCTTCTTTAGTTGACCACAGTGACTCACTCTTGAGCTCACATTTCTTCTCAATTTCATTTTCTTGCTAAGGAAATAAAAAATACTGTTCATAGAAATTATAAAATGGTACCTTTAAACATATTTATGTTCTTGACACAGTTATGAGACTTACAAGTAACTTTCCTAGAGAAGCTAGGAGATGAGAATAGAAATATATAGAAAAAAAGATACTGTAGTATGAGTTACAAGAGCAAAGATTTGGAAACAATATAAATTCATATAAGTTATTTTACAGTGTGAGAAATGATTATAAGTGAATAAAAAATAGCTATAGAATTTCATTAACAGTTGATTTTAAGCTTATAAAATAAGATTTCAAAAAGAAAATACCAAAATATTTACTATGGTTATCCAGTCAATAGGATTATCAACAAATTTTTATGTTTGTATTTTTTATATTTCTACATGATTATGTATTACTGTTACAGTCTAAAACAAAAACAATTTTAAAGGATTCTATCTAACTTTATGCTTAGTATTTAATTTTAAATCACCCTTAATCCAGGAAAAAGGAAAGAGGGTTACTTCAATTGCTCAAGATATCTGTGTGCAATAAAATGGAAATTGTTTTGTATACAATCATGCTCTCCTCCACATTCATATATCCGGACCAGGTTCCAGATAAAAGCATATTACACAGATGGATTTCTGAAACTGTCAGTAAAAACTATAGTCCCTTGGGATACAATAGGGGCACATACTGTTTTACATCAAATTTTGAATGATGCAGTCATAAAAACTCAGAAAAATTGTAATAGGAAAGTTGGAAAGAATGGGCAGAAAAACAAATGTACGTACTTTGTGCTTGCCTAGGAACTAAAGAGAATTAATGTTTTCATTTATCAATAGTAAGATTAAAAATTATACTCCAAGCCTACCATGTTACCTTTTCGCTGTTTTCATATGTATCCCCCACTGGAAGTTATCACAGTCAGAGCAGTTTACTCCCCCACAGTTCGCCCCCATCCTGCTCTACTCCCTCAAACTTACTCATCCTTTTGAGCAAGTTACTTCCTAGCTCGGCAAATCATTGCTACAAACTACTCAGGCACTCAGAGTCTAAGTTTGGGAATTATTCTATACTCTTTCCTCTCCATTTCTCAGGGTGAGTCAATCACCAAGTCCTGGAGAGTCTCCCTTTTAAAGGCCTATTGAACTTACCCTCTCGACCGCCTTTCATGTTAGCACACCCACCATGTAGAATAACTGATTATAGGACACTTTGAGAAAGCTAACAAAAGGAACAGCCAAAAGAGCGGAGTAGCCCTGTGTTTTTGTCCCATTCCAATCCTAGCTAAGTGACATTGCCCAGTTACTTACTACCTCCCACTGTCAGTTTCCTAATCGGTTCAATACATTAGTGCTGCCTCTTTATTGTTGGGTTGCTGAAAACAGAATGGTGGTGCCAGTAAGTGGTAGGTATTACACTACTAGGCTTTGGAAGGAGAGAAGAAGAAACCTTAATTTGTAATAGGAAAGTGGAATAGGGTGATGAAAAGATGCTCTGTGGGTGCTATTCAGAAGAGGAATGTAAATAAAGATAATGCTTCATGTTTGCATTTTATGGAGACTAGGAAATTTTAAGGCCAAGACTCAGCCACAGCGGTCATATATTTATATATAAATAAGGATACATGCCTAGCAGGAGTATGTAGCCAACAGCTTTCTACTTCAGCTTGTAGAAGATCTTACAGGGGGGTGCCTGGGTGGCACAATTGGTTAAGTGTCCAATTCTTGGTTTCCGCTCAGGTCGTGATCTCAGGGTCCTGAGAGCACGCCTCAAGATGGGCTCTGTGCTCAGCAGGGCGTATGCTTGGGATTTTCTCACTTCCTTCTCCCCCTTAGCTCCCACTCTCTCTCTCTCTCCCTCTATAAAATAAATGAATTTTTTTAAAAGAAAATCTTATAGATGTGTTAGAATCTATATTTAAATTTCAAAATAGAAAAAGAGCAGTTCTACTGTTAACGTATTTTAGAAATTACCTTTCTGAAATATACGTAAGGAATCTAATGTCAAAAAGAAGTATCATATTTTTGCCTTAAAATTGCAAAAAGTTTTTTAAATGAAAGGATTAAGAATTTTTTTCCAATTATCACTTTCATAGCAAGAAAAATTAAGCACAATTCCTTTAATCCATGAATATGTACAAGGACTTTCCAACAATAAATTCTTAAAGTGATAAAAATGGAAGAATTAAAAATAATCTCCATTGTTTGAGTAAGACTGATGAATTGCATCCAGGTCAATTTCCTGGCTGTGATACTGTACTATAGTTATACAAAATGTTACAATTAGAGGATGAAGGATGAAAGGTATATTGGATCTCTCTATATAATTTCTCACAACTGCGCGTCAATCAACAATTATCTCAAAATACAAAATTGTCAAAAATCATCTTAATACTGAAAGTCAAAACACTTCTGTAACAGGTTCTTACTAAAAATGTATAGTATTAGAATAAAGTGATTTAACTTTTAGTTTACCCAAAATGTATCACAATCAAATCACTATTCATACTCTTCAAAAGTCTTCTAAAACATATTTTACACTGTATTTTTTTAAAAATATTCTATTTATTCGTGAGAGACAGAGAGAAAGAGGCAGAGACATAGAGGGAGAAGCAGGCTCCAGGGGGACTTGATCCCAGACCCAGAATCATGACCTGAGCTGAAGGCAGATACTCAACCGCTGAGCCACCCAGGTGCCCCTTACACTGCATTTTTTTTTTTAGAATGTTATGGATTCCAAAATAGTAAAATAAGGACAGGGAAATTATGCTGCAGAACCATAGAGCAAAATATAATGACTGTATTCCCTGATATCATTATACAGTATGTAAACCTTGGCTATTAAATGAAAGGTCTTCAATAAGTCTGAAGAAAGAGAAATTAAGGAATTGATCCCATTTATAATTGCACCAAAACCATAAGATATCTAGGAATAAACTTAACCAAAGAGGTAAAAGATCTGTACTCTAGAAACTATAGAACGCTTTTTTTTTTTTTTAAGATTTTATTTATTTATTCATGAGAGAGACACAGAGAGAGGCAGAGACGCAGGCAGAGGGCTCCCTCCAGGGACCTGATCCCCAGATCACACCCTGAGCTGAAGGCAGAGGCTCAACCGCTGAGCCACCCAGGTGTCCCTAGAAACTACAGAACACTTATGAAAGAAATTGAGGAAGACACAAGGAGATAAAAAAATTCCATACTCATGGATTGGGAGAATAAATACTGTGAAAATGTTAATGCTACCCAGGGCAATCTACACATTCAATGCAATCCCTACCAAAATACCATGGACATTTTTCACAGAGTCTGAACACATAATTCTAAGATTTGTATGGAACCATAAAGGACCCCAAAGAGCCAGAGGAATGCTGAAAAAGAAAACTGGGATGCCTGGGTGGCTCAGTGGTTGATCGTCTGCCTTCGGCTCCAGGGGTGCTCCCGGGGTCCTGGGATCAGGCTTCTGTGGGGAGCCTGCTTCTCCCTCTGCCTCTCTCTCTGCCTCTCTCTTTCTGTCTCTCATGAATAAATAGATAAAATCCTTCAAAAAAGAAAAAGAAAAAGAAAACCAAAGCTGGGGCTATCACAACCCCTGACTTCAAGCTATATAACAAAGCTGTTATCATCAAGACAGCATGTGTTGGCACAAAAACAGACACATAGATCAATGGAACAGAATAGAGAACCCAGAAATTGACATTCAGCTCTATGGTCAATTCATCTTCAACAAAGCAGGAAAGAATATCCAATGGAAAAAAGACCATCTCTTCAATAAACAGTGGTGGGAAAACTGGACAGCCACATGCAAAAGAATGAAACTGGGCCATTCTTTTAACCCATACACAAAGATAAACTCAAAAGGGACGAAAAACCTAAATGTGAAACAGGAATCCATCAAAATCCTAGAGGAGAACACAAGCAGCAACCTTTCTGACCTCAGCTGCAATAACTTCTTGCAAGATATGTCTCTAAAGGCAAGAGAAACGAAAGCAAAAATGAACTATTGGGACTTCATCAAGATAAAAAGCTTCTGCACAGCAAAGGAAACAGTCAACCAAGCTAAAAGGCAACCTAGAGAATGGGAGAAGATACTTGCAAATGACATACTAGATAAAGGGCTAATATCCAAGATGTATAAGAATTTACCAAACTTAACACTCAAAACACAAATAATCCAGTCAAGAAATGAACAGACATTTCTCCAAAGAAGACCTACAAATGGCCAACAGGCACCCAAAAAATGCTCACATCACTATCACCCAGGAAATACAAATCAAACCACAATGAGATACCACTTTATGCCGGTGAGAATGAGTAACATCAACAAGACAGGAAACAACAAATGCTGAGGAGGATGTGGAGAAAGGGGAACCTCTTAAATTGTTGGTGGGAATGCAAGCTGGTGCAGCCACTCTGGAAAACTGTATGGAGGTTCCTCAAGAAGTTAAAATAGAGCTACCCTATGACCTAGCAATTGCACTACTGAGTATTCACCCCAAAGATACAGATGTAATGAAATGAAAGAGCACCTGCACCTAAATGTGCACAGCAGCAATGTCCACAATAGCCAAACTGTCGAAGAGGCTGAGATGTCCTTTGACAGATGAGTGGATAAAGATGTGGTTTATACATACAATGGAATATTACTCAGCCAACAGAAACGATGAATACCTACCAATTACATCAACATGGATGGAACTGGAGGGTATGTGCTGAGTAAATTAGGTCAAATGGAGAAAGACAATTATCATATGGTCTCACTCATATGTGAAATATAGTAATAGTGCAAGGGACCATAAGGGAAGGAGAGGAAACTGAATGGGGAAAAAAAATCAGAGAGAAGACAAACCATGAGAGACTTTTAAGTCTGGGAAACAAACTGAGGGTTGCTGAAGTGGAGGCGGGTGGGGAGGATGGGATAACTTGGTGACAGGCATTAAGGAGGTCACATGATGTCAGGAGCACTGGGTATTATACTATATGTTGGCAAATTGAATTTAAATTAAAAAAATAAATACAAGAAAGGTCTTTTTAGATACACAAAAGACTTTAATGGTTCCTGTATCACTAGTGTGTAATGTTCATTTCCTGGTCCTCCCACTCTGGGATCTAGTGCCTGATTGCTTGGGTGACCATGAGCTCTGGGAAAATGTGCAGTCAAGATAGCAGAAATGAGCAGCCATACAGGAGGAACCAAGGAGGTCTATTATTAAAACCACAACCATTTTCAGACAGAGCTATGGCCACTGTGAGCAGTGGACCAATCTGGGATAGAATTTAAGAAAAAGAAAAAAAAAAGGCTATTAAAAACTAAAGGTGGTAATAAAACAAAAAGAGAAAGAAAATAAAAATACATCAGAAAAAAAAACTAGAAATAAAAACAGTGGGGAGGAAGGATATGGCAAGGGAAGAGCATTTTCAAAAGTGTATCCAAAATAATATAGAGTCTAATTTTCTAAAAATTAAGTGCTTATAATATTAAGTGGTCTGAAAACAGATTTTGGAATAGTCTGAGCTAAAGTAACAATGTAAATTTGCAACACAACTAGAGTAAATCTATCTTTATAAAGAGACATAAATTTATTAAACATAAGAAATCATCTCTTGGACTTCCACTATAGGGGAAATTGCTAAACTTATAGAATAGTAACTTATAGGTTATATGAACCACTTAGTTCAATTTATCTTTTCTGTAAAGTGCCAGCTAATTTTTGATAATAAAGAACCCCTCTTTCTCTGAATTTCTCAATTTGACTAAAAGATATCTCAGTATTGGGGCAGCCCTGGTGGCTCAGTGGTTTAGCACCGACTTCAGCCCAGGGTGCAATCCTGGAGACCCAGGATCGAGTCCCATGTCAGGCTCCCTGCGTGGAGCCTGCTTCTCCCTCTGCCTGTGTCTCTGCCTCTCTTCTCTCTCTCCCTCTGTGTCTCTCATGAATAAATAAATAAAATCTTTAAAAAAAAAAAGATATCTCAGTATTCACTCTTTCTTCCTTACTTAACTCAGTTTGTTAGGGACAGCAATGCGCCAAGCTTAACATTTCCCATACTCTCTTGTAGACTAAAAGTGAGGAATGGGGAGTGGTGCAGCTCAAGATTAAATTCTGGCCGAAAGCCAAAGTTACAAAGTGGGGTTTCTGAAAGAGCTCCTTAGAAAGTGAGGAGGAACTCAAGTGGAAAAGCCTTTGTCCTGTCCCCTCTCCATTCTGTTTTTCCTCCCTGGAAAGTTGATGTGATGGCTAGAGGTACCACCTTGTAGAGAGAAAAACAGACACCTAAGAAATTAATACCATAGAACTTCTGAGCAGCTTTGATTACCTACGTCTGGGTTTCTTCTATAGAAAAAAAATAACCCCATCTACTTTATGCTACTGAGTTTAGAATTTTTAAAGACAGCAAAAGGAATTCTTAGCTCATGAAACGTGGAAACTTTTTCTGGGAAAATAACTGGATGTATTGCATCAGGGTCTTTGGGGTTTGGGTCTGCGTATCCACATTTTTTAAAAAGCTCACAAAAATAAATAAATAAGTAAGTAAATAAATAAATTAATAATAATAATAATAATAATAATGATAAATAAAAAAGCTCACCAGGGCAGCCTGGGTGGCTCAGCGGTTTAGCGCCACCTTCAGCCCAGGGTGTGATCCTGGGATCCTGGGATCGAGTCCCACATCAGGCTCCCTGCATGGAGCCTGCTTCTCCCTCTGCCTGTGTCTCTGCCTCTCTCTCTCTCTCTCTCTCTCTGTCTCTCATGAATAAATAATCTTAAAAAAAAAAAAGCTCACTAGCTGATTCTGATGCAGCTGGTCTACAGAAGGGCTTTTAGGATTCACTCAAAAGAAATAAATGATGAAGATTCCCTCCTTCATATGAAGATGCTGGTATTTTTGCTAAAGAGGACATATACTTTGCTTTTTCAAAACATTAGTTAATAGATTTATAGTGCTTGATACACAGTAAATTCTCAACAAATTCCTATTGAATCACTATACCTTCCAATCACTTAATCCTTATCTTTTTACTTAGTCCTGTCCTTATGTAGTAGCCATTTACAGGAGAGGATAACCACAACAGGAAAGAGAGTGGAGCTAATGGACTTATAAAAAATATCAGATTATTACCTTTTAACTTCATGTGGTCCATGATTTCACTTCATGACTTACTATTCTAAAGGCAGTAGGCAACTTACTTATCCAAAAAATAGGAAATAATCTGAAGTAGTAAGACAAATTATCAACCTTCAGGAAAACAGGATAGGATATTGAAAGTCAAAATGAAAATAAAAATTCCTAGTGATGTTATACCTATTTTACCTGAAAAAAATTATTTAGTGGATAGCTTGTTTTACTAACTTTCTTCATTTTTCTGTGCTGTTTCCTCTATTAAGGTTTATCCTACTTACCATCAAGGCCAAAAGTTTGATAGTATAGTAACAGAATAGCCTGGAAATCTATTAAAACAATCATGAGTAACAATTTTATTTGCCATTTATTATATACTGTCAAAGAAGCACTATTTTTAGTATTTACCTTATCAACCAACAAATTCTTATACTTAATATTAGGTGTTGAAGATATTAACTTTTTCCTCAAGGAAATTGTACTTATACCATCATAAATATCTTTTTAACATTCAAAGTTTCTATTTGTAATGCTTCTCATTAAAAAATGTTACTTACAGATATCTCACTAGTTTTCGGTGTTGCTTCAACAAAAGTGCCATTTGTTTCTATATCCAATCTTGGCCTTTTTCTAATACTGACATCTTCCTCTTGTTTCTGAACTTTCACTCCAGTTTCTAGCTCTGGTTTTGTGTTCTTGAATAACTGATCTAATACTTCATCTTCTATGGCAAAGTCATCAATTTCCTTTCTTTTTTCTGTAGAAAGAGATTTATTGGCAGGATTTTTCACAGTGGACTTTAAATCTCTATCTGTAAGTAAATTATCTGGCTTCTTTTCCAGAGGCTTATTCTGAAATAGATGCTGCTCCTTATTTTCCCATACTGAGGGTGTAGAAGATTGTGTTTGTTCTAAAAGAGAACAAGACATTTCTATTCTTGCTGATTTGGCTGAAGAAATTTCTTGATTTTCTTCATCTCTTTCCCTTAAGTTTTAAAAAACAAGAGAAGAAAGCAAAAACAAAATGAACACAGCTAAGTGATTTTGTGGTTTGGCAATATTCAGTCCCCCCATTTAATTCACAGTATTCTTGATTTTATTAATTAGTATCATTGGAAATTTAAAAAATGGGACATTTGAAAATGGCACAAACTTCATATGGACACTCATGTTTTTGTAGGACTGTCAACCCAATGGCTAAAACCATAGGGAGAGGTCTATCTTCTCTGCTAAGGCAGCAGTAGCTAATAAATCAATGTAGAGGAAAAGGCAGAAAGATACAAAAATACAAAGCACTTGTTGCCAGGAAAGAGTAGCTTACTTTGCAATATAGGGAACCTGCAGGCAGGGAAAAGTTACCTTGGGAATAAAACCTGATGGATTAGTAAGAGCTAGATTCATGATCATAAGAGTAGTTAAATCCAGAATACAGTACAGACTATATACTGCAAGTAATATGTGAATATATGACTAAGAGTTTTCTATATAATACTGTTTCATTCACTAAGTACTGAATAAGTACTTTATTCATTTAAATTGTACTAAGGTCCATAGAGAACATAAAAACACAGATCTCTGCTTCCCAGATGTTTACTAAATTTTTGTTAAATTGCAATAGTCGAAGTGATACTTTAATAATACTAATCTATTACCAGGGTACTGGACAGACTAAGAGGTTTTTGTAGTAAGTCAGGTGGTCAGAGTTTAAATTAGAGAGCTGGCAATACAATATGGAAAGGGAGGAATTTATAAAACAGTGAAAATAATCACACTGCTGTTTTGCGGGAGCAAAGGAGAAAGAGTCAAAGATTCTGACAAAATGAACTACTAACAAAGAAAACATATATTCAATGATAGAGGAGAAAAGCCTTAGGCCTATAATTTGGGAAAACAGCAAAAAATTCCTGTGGAAGTGTAGAAGTGAAGCTTAAAAGGTTAAGGTCGGACAAAAATACTGATCATCTGTAATACAGTCATGAAAACTCTGAAGGTACAGTAAAAAGCACATAAAAAGTAGCAGTAGAAAAAAGGAAAGAAGTCCTCGAAGGAGGAAAGTCAGAGAGGCGAAAACAACCAGGCGAGGCCACTGCTACAAAAACCAAGACACCATTCGGAGAAGAAAGGTTCAAGAGCTGAAAAGCACCAAAAGACCCCTAGACCTGGCAACTGTGTCAATGGCTACTTTCAAGGACATCACGTCGAGACAAAATATTGCTGGTTAAGAAATATTTCATACGGAAATGGGAGCAATAACAATAACCTCCTTTTTTGAGAAGCTTAATTGTGAGTATGAAAGATAAGAGGCAGTAGCTGGAGGAAAGAACCAAGTCCAGGGAAGGTTTTAAAAAAGTAAAAGTAAGATAGAGCTTTTGAATCGAGAAGGGGCTAGAATAATTAAAAGTGCTTGAAAATGAGAGAATAACTGAGGAAGCGTGGTCCTAGAGGAAGTGAGAGAAGGCGAAGGAACTGAGGTGTGGGAAAGCTCTTCTCCAAAAGCGCAGCAAAGTGAGACAACAGGTAAGCTTAAGGTGAGCAGAAAAAAGGATGAGAGAGACTCTATCATGACCTTAGTGAAGGAGGAGACTTGGACATTTCCGAGAGGGAATGAGGTCAAAGGGTCAGTTTTGCACAAAAGCATCTTCAAGCAGAACACACTCTGTGCCATTCTACTATATTAGTATTTTCCACAGATACAGAGAGGTGTTATTTAAAAATATACCTTTTTTTGATAGAAGGCTTAAAGTAATTTTTGATGGAGTTGGTCTGCAGCTGCTGGGAAGTGTGATCTCTACTTTTATTTACACCTGAGGATTTAGTCGGTGAAAGCTGACAGGTTGGGATTTTCATCCTAACCAGAGCATTCGATACTGCTTTACTATCATCAGAGCTTATCCTGGGCGGGTCCTTCACAGTGGATGTTTCTTGTGAAGGCATTCTGAATTTTTGTTCCACTTTGGAGATTTCAATTTCTTTAGGTCTTTCACTCAAATCCATACTGTAACAGAAGAAAAGAATGCAAGGTGAAACAATCAAACTTCTAGCAATTTTCATCTAGAAACACAGTCCTCTAGATAGTATGAATGTGATAAAGCTTTAGAACATAATTTTTAGACAATAATTAAGGGAATATATGTCACTATCCCAAGAAAATTGCTCCTTTTACATTAGTGCTCCCTAAAGAAAAATGGTAACTTTCTCTTCTTCATCCCCCATAGCACACAATGTCTGGCATACTCTATTATAAAAAACTGCCATTCAGGGGATCCCTGGGTGGCTCAGCGGTTGAGCATCTGCCTTCGGCCCAGGGCGTGATCCTGGAGACCCGGGATCGAGTCCCAAGTCGGGCTCCCTGCACGGAGAGCCTGCTTCTCCCTCGGCCTGTGTCTCTGCCTCTCTCTCTCTCTCTCTCTCTCTCTCTGTCTTTCGTGAATAAATAAAATCTTTAAAATAAAACAAAACAAAAAACTGCCATACAGACATGAAATATCAATCATATTGATATCAATTCTATTATAAATTAAACTAGGTGATAGTTTTGCTCTGTTTAAAATTTTAGAATTATTTTCATGAAAAATTTTATTAAAAAAGGAAAAATCAGAAAAAAACAACCTCCTACAATTCTAGCGTCATATATAATGAGATATTTAGATCTAAATAAGATGAATTTAGATTCAGATGAACTGATATGGTTATATTCCAACCAGATGGCAGGAATATAGATGAATTGATGTGGTTACATTTCAGCCAGATGGCAGTCCCTGGAATAGAACTCTATACTACCAGAAAAATATTTAAAATACACACACACATACACACACAGAGTTCCACAATGTATGGTTACATAAACTGCCTTTAATATTCTTTTTTTTTTTTTTTTTTTAAATTTTTATTTATTTATGATAGTCACACAGAGAGAGAGAGAGAGAGAGGCAGAGACACAGGCAGAGGGAGAAGCAGGCTCCATGCACCGAGAGCCCGATGTGGGATTTGATCCCGGGTCTCCAGGATCGTGCCCTGGGCCAAAGGCAGGCGCCAAACCGCTGCGCCACCCAGGGATCCCCTGCCTTTAATATTCTTATTTCACAAAAAACAAGTGGTCATACATGTGACTTTCAAAACATTAATAGTTTCCTTTAAAACTTACACCTGGCCTCTATAAAAAAAAAAAAGGATGTATTAAAATTTTAAGTGTGATTTAATATAGTGATATCACAAGTATTTTTTCAATATGAATCATTCATTATATATTATTTAAAATACAATACACTTCCTTAAAAATACCAGGGAATACAAATGAGCTACCCTAGCTCAAACGCCCCCCCCCCGGCCCCCAGGGCAGCCCCAGTGGCTCTGCGGTTTAGCGCCACCTTCAGCCCAGGGCCTAATCCTGGAGTCCCGGGATCGAGTCCCACATCCGGCTCCCTGCATGGAGCCTGCTTCTTCCTCTGCCTGTGTCTTGCCTCTCTCTCTCTCTCTCTCTCTCTCTCTCTCTCTGTCTCTCATGAATAAATAAAAAATAAAATAAATTCTTTAAAAAAAAAAACAAAGAACAATAAAAACCTCTTCATATAGAGAACCACTAGAAAACTATCATTATGAAATATTCATTATTTAGATAACCAGGTAGACACATAGAAAGTATTCCCAAGTTATAAATAATATTCAGAAGAAGGCAACATCATAGTACAAACTTACTACAAACTTGTGTAAACTTGTGTCAAACTTGTCACAAACTTACTACAAACAGTCACAAATAAACTGGTGTAATTCTTTACAGTCTTCCACATAAATTTGTAAAGAACAACTAAAAAACTCTACCATTAAGACAGGGGTTAGCAAACTATGGCTTACAGGCCAAATCTGGCCTGCCACTTGCTTTTGTAAATTAAATTTTATTGGAACACAGCCCCACACATTCATTTACATGTTGCCTATGGCTGTGTTCATGCTACAATGGCAAAGCTGAGTAGCTGTGACAGAGATCAATGACTCACAAAGCTAAAAATATTTACTCTCTGGTCCTGTAAAGAAAGTTTACTAATCCTTGACCTAATATATTATTTTCCCTGGCATCCCATTATCCCATGCTTTATCTTTTTTATTTATTTATTTTTTTCCCCAAGCTTTATCTTCTAAGAGCTGATCTGATCGAGAGAGACGCTGACTTTACATCTTGAATATACCATTTACATACAGAATAACAATGATTTGTTAACAGTGAAGTTTTACCATGTATCTGCTTGCTCTGATTCCGTGTCAGCTACACACGTTGTGGTATTCACTGGGGCACCTGGCATTAGTTTTTCATTGACTGACATGCCTTGGGAAAGGCCTGGCCCTGGAGTCATCTTCAATGCTGGAAATCACACAAGTGAAAGAAAGAATTACAACTGCTAGACACATGGACATTATTTTGTCACTTAAAATGGTTAGACTGTGCCATGCTGAGGAAATTAAGTAGGTGACATAGAACAGAGTTCTCTTCACTCAGTGAAACCAACAAATAATGAAATAGCCTGAAAGCAGCCTGTCGGCATCTGTAATGGGTTCATCTAAATCAAATCATTTTAAAGCTACAACAAATTCTTTGTGAAGTATTGTCAACCTAAAAATAAAATCAGATTATAGTTCAGATTATGCTTGAAGTCAGAAGACAAAAAATTCCATTTCTTCCACACAGAAAGAGTATCATCTATTCCACTATGGACAGAAATAAAAATTAATGTGAGTTTCATTTTCTGAAGAAATACTATTTGAAAAGAAGACAAAAGGCAGCCCCAGTGGCGCAGCAGTTTAGCGCCGCCTTCAGTCCAGGTCGTGATCCTGGAGACCCGGGATTGAGTCCCATGTCCGGCTCCCTGCATGAAGCCTGCTTCTCCCTCCCTCTGTCTCTGCCTCTCTCTCTCTCTCTGTGTCTCTCATGAATAAATAAATAAAATCTTAAAAATAAAATAAAATCTTAAAAATAAAATAATAAAATAATAATAAAATAAAAATAAAATAAAATAAAATAAAATAAAATAAAATAAAATAAAATGAAATAAAATAAATAAGAAAAGAAGACAGAGTTTTTTGTGGCCACTCCAGAAAACCATAATGATTACTTCATCTTTTTATTTACTAGAATAGCAACTTAAATTCAAGTGTCACTCTTCTGGCATACTTTCACTGGGCCTCCAACACTGAAGTAGGTATTGGATCCTTCATCACAGTTTCCATACCACCCTTTACATGACTCTGTGAACTTTTAACATCACTAGCTGTGTGACCTGCATTAAGTTATTTAACCTCTCTAAGCCTTAGTTTCCTCATCCATTAAATTGGAACCATTTTGTTTTGAGGACAAAATGAATTGATACATGGACAGCACTTAGAAAAATGCTTCGAACACACTAAGCACAATGCAAGTATTAGCTGTCAGCGGCGGCAGCAGCAGCCCCAGCACTTTATACTACACTTACTTACTTGTTACTTTCCCTTATTAGACTTGGGACCTCCTTGAGAATAGGAACTGGTTTGTGTTTATTTCTAAATCTGCAGTTCCTGAACAACATTTGGGACATGGTAGATATAAGTTAGTGGAATTAAATTGTTAACTGAAAATTTTTTTAAAAAGTTGACAGCTACTAAGTATCTAAGCTAAATCATCACTTGGTAGGTACTCATGACATAGGAGTTACTTAGATGTTTATTACTGATTCCAAATTCTGCCACTTTCCTTATATGACCTCCTTAGAAGCTCACGGTCATTTCCTTAAACACATACTATTCCTAGAATTCATTTCAGCTTGCACAGAAGTTTGCAAAAAGCAGTAATTACAAATGCTTCTATTATCACTAAAAGAAACTATCAGTTGAGTCTAATGACCCAGAAAAGGGATGATTTGTCAACAAAAGATTTACAATGTTCTCCTTGCTAAAATACTACAGGGGCAGGGCTTTGATTTGCTCATCTCTTTATTCCAAGTATTTAGAATAATTATAGGAATATAACAGATGTTCAACAAATGCTTGCTGAACTTACAAATGAACAAATATGGAAAGAAGGAAACAAGGAGGGAGAAGACAGGGAGAGACATGCATTTACTCTATTCCCCCACAACAGGTTGTATTCTAAAACTGTTTAGAAGTCAGATGTCTAGGACTTGGAATCTACATAGACCCACCAATGAGTATGTGGAAAAACATACAAAAATGTTGATTTTGGGGGAGGGGGCAAGATGGTGGAAGAGTAGGGTCCCCAAGTCACCTGTCCCCACCAACTTAACCTAGATAACTTTCAAATCATCCTGAAAACCTATGAATTCGGCCTGAGATTTAAAGAGAGAACAGCTGGAATGCCACAGTGAGAAGAGTTCGCACTTCTATCAAGGTAGGAAGATGGTGGTGGGGGGTAATAAAGAAACAAAAGGCATCCAAGGGGGAGGGACCCCGCAAGGAGCTGGGCTAAGGCCGTGCAGCGAGAGCCCCCAGGACAGGAGGGAGGGCTCCGTCCCAGAGAAGCAGGAGCTTCACCAACCTTCCTGGATGGAAAGGCGGCCTGAGCTGTGCAGGTCAGCGCCCCGCCCCCGGAGCATCCAGGCCCCTGTGGACTGGGAGCTGCCGTACTTACTGCAGGAGCTGACTCCCGGGCTGGAGAACTGGCCGTCGCCACTGTTGTTGTTCCTCTTAGTGCCTTGCAAGATAAACAACCCCTACTGAGCCTTACAGTGGCCTCACAGGATAAACAGGATAAACAGCTCCCACTAAGCCCTGCACCAGGCAGGGGGCGGAGCAGCTCCCCCAGGTGCTCACACCTGAGAATCAGCACAGCAGGCCCCTCCCCCAGAAGACCAGCTAGATAGAAGGACAGGGGAAAAGCAAGTTATTGACCAAGCAGCACTGCAAAGTTCCAGGGGAAGTCGAGGGATTTACAGTATATAGAATCAGAGGATACTCCTCCGTGTTTTTTGTTTTCTGTTTGCTTCTCACCCCCCCTTTTTTTTCTTCTCTTTTTTTCCTTCTTCTTCTTCTTCTTCTTTTTTTTTTTTTCTTTTTCTTTTCTTTTTTTCTCTTCTCTCTTCTTCTCCTTTTCCCAATACAACTTGTTTTTGGCCACTCTGCACTGAGCAAAATGACTAGAAGGAAAAATTCACCTCGAAAGAAAGAATCAGAAACAGTCCTCTCTCCCACAGAGTTACAAAATTTGGATTACAATTCAATATCAGAAAGCCAATTCAGAAGCACAATTATAAAGCTACTGGTGGCTCTAGAAAAAAGCATAAAGGACTCAAGGGACTTTAGGACTGCAGAATTTAGATCTAATCAGGCAGAAATTAAAAATCAATTAAATGAGATGCAATCCAAACTAGAGGTCCTAATGACGAGGGTTAATAAGGTAGAACGAGTGAGTGACACAGAAGACAAGTTGATGGCAAAGAGGGAAACTGAGGGAAAAAAAGAAAAACAATTAAAAGAGCATGAGGATAGGTTAAGGGAAATAAATGACAGCCTCAAAAGAAAAATCTACGTTTAATTGGGGTTCCCAAGGGCACTGAAAGGGATAGAGGTCCAGAATATGTATTTGAACAAATCGTAGCTGATAACTTTGCTAATCTGGGAAGGGAAACAGGCATTCAGATCCAGGAAATAGAGAGATTCCCCCCCCTAAAATCAATAAAAACCGCTCAACACCTCTCAACATTTAATAGTGAAGCTTACAAATTACAAAGATAGAGAGAAGATCCTTAAAGCAGCAAGAGACAAGAAATCTCTAACTTTTATGGGGAGAAATATTAGATTAACAGCAGACCTCTCCACAGAGACCTGGCAGGCCAGAAAGGGCTGGCAGGATATATTCAAGGTCCTAAATGAGAAGAACATGCAGCCAAGAATACTCTATCCAGCAAGGCTCTCATTCAGAATAGAAGGAGAGATGAAGAGCTTCCAAGATAGGCAGGAACTGAAAGAATATGTGACCACCAAACCAGTTCTCCAAGAAATATTAAGGAGGACTCTGTAAAAGAAAGAGGAAGTCCAAGGGAACAATCTACAAAAACAGGGACTGAATAGGTATCATGAGGACACTAAATTCATATCTTTCAATAGTAACTCTGAACTTGAATGGGTTTAATGACCCCATCAAAAGGTGCAGGGTTTCAGACTGGATAAAAAAGCAGGACCCATTTTTTGCTATCTACAAGAGACTCATTTTAGACATAAAGACACCTGCAGCCTGAAAATAAAAGGTTGGAGAACCATTTATCATTCAAATGACCCTCAAAAGAAACCAGGGGTAGCCATCCTCATATCAGATAAATTAAAGTTCATCCTGAAGACTGTAGTAAGAGATGAAGAGGGACACTATATCCTACTTAAAGGATCTATCCAACAAGAGGATTTAACAATCATCAATATTTATGCCCTGAATGTGGGAGCTGACAAGTATATCAATTAATAACCAAAGTGAAGAAATACTTAGATAATAATACACTTACACTTGGTGATTTGAACGTAGCGCTTTCTACAATCGACAGGTCTTCTAAGCACAACATCTCCAAAGAAACGATAGCTTTAAATGATACACTGGACCAGATGGATTTCACAGATATCTATAGAACTTTATATCCAAATGCAACTGAAAACACATTCTTCCCACGTGCACATGGAATTTCTCAAGAATAGACCACATAGTGGGTCACAAATCAGGTCTTAACCGATACCAAAAGGTTGGGATCGGCCCTGCATATTTTCAGACCATAATGCTTTGAAATTAGAACTAAATCACGACAAGAAGTTTGGAAGGATTTCAAACACATGGAGGTTAAGGACCATCCTGCTAAAAGATGAAAGGGTCAATCAGGAAATTAGAGAAGAATTAAAAAGATTCATGGAAACTAATGAGAATGAAGATACAATCTTTCAAAATCTTTGGGATACAGCAAAAGCAGTCCTGAGGGGGAAATACATCGCAATACAAGCATCCATCCAAAAACTGAGAACTCAAATACAAAAGTGAACTTTGCACCTAAAGGAGCTGGAGAAAAAACAGCAAATAGATCCTACACCTAGCAGAAGAAGAGAGTTAATAAAGATTCGAGCAGAACTCAATGAAATAGAGACCAGAATAACTGTGGAACAGATCAACAAAACCAGGAGTTGGTTCTTTGAAAGAATTAATAAGACAGATGAACCATTAGCCAGCCTTATTAAAAAGAAGAGAGAAAAGACTTAAATTAATAAAATCATGAATGAGAAAGGAGAGATCACCACCAACACCAAGGAAATACAAACGATTTTAAAAACATATTATGAACAGCTATACGCCAATAAATTAGGCCATCTAGAAGAAATGGATGCATTCCTGGAAAACCACAAACTACCAAAACTGGAACAGGAAGAAATAGAAAACCTGAACAGGCCAATAACCAGGGAGGAAATTGAAGCAGTCACCAAAAACCGCCCAAGACATAAGAGTCCGGGGCCAGATGGCTTCCCAGGGGAATTCTATCAAACATTTAAAGAAGAAACCATACCTATTCTACTAAAGCTGTTCGGAAAGATAGAAAGAGATGGAGTACTTCCAAACTCGTTCTATGAGGCCAGCATCACCTTAATTCCAAAACTAGACAAAGACCCCACCAAAAAGGAGAATTACAGACCAATATCCCTGATGAACACAGATGCAAAAATTCTCAACAAGATACTAGCCAATAGGATCCAACAGTACATTAAGAAAATTATTCACCATGACCAAGTGGGATTTATCCTCGGGATGCAAGGCTGGTTCAACACCCGTAAAACAATCAATGTGATTCATCATATCAGCAAGAGAAAAACCAAGAACCATATGATCCTCTCATTAGATGCAGAGAAAGCATTTGACAAAATACAGCATCCATTCCTGATCAAAACTCTTCAGAGTGTAGGGATAGAGGGAACATTCCTCGACATCTTAAAAGCCATCTACGAAAAGCCCACAGCAAATATCATTCTCAATGGGGAAGCACTGGGAGCCTTTCCCCTAAGATCAGGAACAAGACAGGGATGTCCACTCTCACCACTGCTATTCAACATAGTACTGGAAGTCCTAGCCTCAGCAATCAGGCAACAAAAAGACATAAAAGGCATTCAAATTGGCAAAGAAGGGAGGATCCTTGGGTGGCGCAGCGGTTTGGCGCCTGCCTTTGGCCCAGGGCGCGATTCTGGAAACCCAGGATTGAATCCCACGTCGGGCTCCCGGTGCATGGAGCCTGTTTCTCCCTCTGCCTGTGTCTCTGCCTCTCTCTCTCTCTCTCTGTGACTATCATAAATAAATAAAAACTAAAAAAAAAAAAACCAAAACAAAACAAAACAAAAAACAAATTGGCAAAGAAGAAGTCAAACTCTCCCTCTTCGCAGATGACATGATACTGTACATAGAAAACCCAAAAGTCTCCACCCCAAGATTGCTAGAACTCATAGAGCAATTCGGCAGTGTGGCAGGATACAAAATCAATGCTCAGAAGTCAGTGGCATTTCTCTACACTAACAATGAGACTGAGAAAGAGAAATTAAGGAGTCAATCCCATTTACAATTGCACCTAAAAGCATAAGAAACCTAGGAATAAACCTAACCAAACAGGTAAAGGATCTATACCCTAAAAACTAGAGAACACTTCTGAAAGAAATTGAGGAAGACACAAAGAGATGGAAAAATATTCCATGCTCATGGATTGGCAGAATTAATATTGTGAAAATGTCAATGTTACCCAGGGCAATTTACACATTTCATGCAATCCCTATCAAAATACCATGGACTTTCTTCAGAGAGTTAGAACAAATTATTTTAAGATTTGTGTGGAATCAGAAAAGACCCCGAATAGCCAGGGGAATTTTAAAAAAGAAAACCATAGCTGGGGGCATCACAATGCCAGATTTTGGGTTGTACTACAAAGCTGTGGTCATCGAGACAGTGTGGTCCTGGCACAAAAACAGACACATAGATCAGTGGAACAGAATAGAGAATCTAGAAGTGGACCATCAACGTTATGGTCAACAAATATTCGACAAAGGAGGAAAGACTATCCACTGGAAAAAAGACAGTCTCTTCAATAAATGGTGCTGGGAAAATTGGACATCCACAGTCAGAAGAATGAAACTAGACCACTCTCTTGCACCATACACAAAGATAAACTCAGAATGGATGAAAGATCTAAATGTGAGACAAGATTCCATCAAAATCCTAGAGGAGAACACAGGCAACACCCTTTTTGAACTTGGCCACAGCAACTTCTTTCAAGATACATCCATGAAGGCAAGAGAAACAAAAGCAAAAATGAACTATTGGAACTTCATCAAGATAAGAAGCTTTTGCACAGCAAAGGATACTGTCAACAAAACTCAAAGACAACCTACAGAATGGGAGAAGATATTTGCAAATGGTGTATCAGATAAAGGGCTAGTTTCCAAGATCTATAAAGAACTTATTAAACTCAACAGCAAAGAAACAATCTAATCATGAAATGGGCAAAAGACATGAACAGAAATCTCACAGAGGAAGACACAGACATGGCCAACAAGCACATGAGAAAATGCTCCGCATCACTTGCCATCCGGGAAATACAAATCAAAACCACAATGAGATCCCACCTCACACCAGTGAGAATGGGGAAAATTAACAAGGCGGGAAAGAACAAATGTTGGAGAGGATGTGGAGAAAGGGGAACCCTCTTGCACTGTTGGTGGGAATGTGACCTGGTGCAGCCACTCTGGAAAACTGTGTGGAGGTTCCTCAAAGAGTTAAAATTAGATCTGCCCTACGACAATTGCCGTGCAGTAAGATTCAGATGCAGTGAAACACCAGGACACCTGCACCCCAATGTTTGTAGCAGCAATGTCCACAGTAGCCCAACTGTGGAAGGAGCCTCGGTGTCCATCGAAAGATGAATGGATAAAGAAGCTGTGGTCTATGTATACAATGGAATATTCCTCAGCCATTAGAAACGACAAATACTCACCATTTGCTTTGACGTGGATGGAACTGGAGGGTATTATGCTGAGTGAAATAAATCCATCGGAGAGGGACAAACATTATATGGTCTCATTCATTTCGGGAATATAAAAAATAGTGAAAGGGAATAAAGGGGAAAGGAGAAAAAATGAGTGGGAAATATCAGAGAGGGAGACAGAACATGAGAGACTCCTAACTCTGGGAAACGAACAAGGGGTGGTGGAAAGGGAGGTGGAGGTGGGCGGGGGTGGGGGTGACTGGGTGATGGACACTGAGGGGGGCACTTGATGGGATGAGCACTGGGTGTTATGCTCTATGTTGGCAAATTGAACTCCAATAAAAAAATAAAAAATAAAAAGTAAATAAAATAAAATAAAGTGTTGATTTTTACTCATGACCCTGTTTCTATATAAAATAATAGAAAAGAAAACACAAATTTTAGAATTGCCTTGGCCATGAATTATTTATGGAACCTTAACTGTTCTCAGCCTTACGAGGTGGCTTACCTTTTGGCCTATAAACACATTTCCCACAGTGGATGATAAAACTTTGTTGCTCCACAGCGGCCAAGATAATCCTGTGTGTCAATAATTTAGTTTAATTAAGTAAATATATTCATACCTACTACAAATAAGTACTATGCTTGGTGCTGTCAGGGAATCCAAAATTAATTGGAGCTTATAATCAATCTAGTGGCTGAAAGAGGCATGGAAACAACTAGTTCTATTTCAAAGTAGGAAAAAAAATCTAACTGGAATGCAAAAACAAGTTACTGGAGTATAGAAAACAGAACAATTTTGACTTGGAGGACAGTCACTGGAGAAAAAACAACTTAGAAAAATTTCATGAAAGAAGTTAAGTATCTGCAGAATGAGTCAAATTTTGAAGAGCAGCGTTGGCATTCTAGAATAGGGACCATGATGAGCAAGACTGAGGAGTGTGGAAACTAAATAATATAGCACATATAAACTGTAGGGAGATACATATATATATTTTTTAATAACACATATAAACCATAGGGATATATATATATATATATTTTTTTTTTTTTTTTTAACGAGGCTGGGAGGAGAAAGGCTTTAGCTAAATTGTTGAAGGCTCAGAACTCTGGACAAGGAGCTTAGGGTTTTATTTCATAAATAATGATTAATAATTAGTAAAAGGTTTTAAGAAAAGATGATTATAGGGACGTCTGGGTGGCTCAGCGGTTGAGCGTCTGCCTTCGGCTCAGAGCATGATCCTGGGGTTCTAGGATCGAGTCCCACATCAAGCTCCATGCGAGGAGCCAGCTTCTCCCTCTGCTATGTCTCTGCCTCTCTCTCTGTGTCTGTCATGAATAAATAAATAAAATCTTTTAAAAAAAAAAGAAAGAAAGAAAGATGATTATACTGGGAAAGTGAAATGCTAACTGTAGAAATGAGTGAAGACGCAGGACTGGACACCATTGTAACAGCCCTCAGGAAAGGAAGACAATGGAAGGTTCAAGTGTGGCAGTGGCTGTAAGAGGGGATGGCAGCAGACTTCTTGAGCAGAAGCTGCACAAGAAGAATTTCAGGTCTTGACTTAGCTTTCTCTTGGTGCTTGGCTTTAATTGAACTTATCAGATTGTTTGCCTGTCAACTGTTTGAATCCTGACCTTTAGCATATAAAGTTTACAGTAACAGTGATCTTTTTTTACTTGATTTACCAGTTTCTTCAGCACTTCTTTAGAAACAGTGCCCAGCACTTGATGGGATGAGCACTGGGTATTATATTATATGTTGGCAAATTGAATTTAAATTTTAAAAAATGTAATAAAAAATAAATGAAAATAAAATTGTCATAAAAAAGAAAAGAAAAGAAACAGTGCCCAGTAGTATAAGGCAGCCACAAATACTTATCAAATAAATAAATGAATGAATAGATGAGTTTTAAAAGATGGTGAAAATGGTCATCCCTGACAAGTACAGAGCAATGTGCATACGCAGCCTATCACCAAGTTACAAATAAAGTTGCTAAAGAATCAATAAAATAATGCTTTATTTACCTGTATCAGGCTGGCCCCGAGGATTACAGTAACTCTCTGTAGTCATGAAAATGACTGCCAATCCAATTTCTGCTTCAGGAATAGGTCTAAGCCCCTGCCTAAGAGAATAAAATAGTTTAAGTATGATAATATATTAAAACTAACAACTTTTATTAAGGTGACGTCAAGTTGAATCTTTTTATTCCTTCCCCAAAGAGATAACACAATTTTATGATATGGAGAAAATTACAAATACATGGAGCACTGGTGTCCTGGGGGGCAAGGTTTTATATTGGGCAAGTCCACCACTCTTTAGCAATTCAGTCATCTTATCTGTAAAATAAAGGCCTAAAATAAAGGAGATAGAGCCTTCCATTCCTGAAATTCTATAATTTTCAGAGTAAGAAAACAGTAATACCAGATGAGGCAATAAAATACATTTTTATAAGTAAATCTATTACTGGGATCCAAAGATAAAACTTAAAAGAGAAGGGAAGAGAAAGGAAAGGAAGGAGAAAGTATAAAGACATATCATAAGCTCTATCTATACATGTTTTGTAATTTTAAGTTTAGGAAATAAAATCATTTTACAAATTTACATGCATTAAGGAATCTTCTCCTTAAAGGAATCTTATAGTGAACTACCTTCTGTTTTCTATTATGTGAATGAAACAAAGACAATTTAATAACACTGCTACATAAAACTACACCTCAGACTTTAAAAACTATAAAACTCTTTTTAATACTTATTGTAAAGATGTTTTAAGTGGTTGTAGTAGTTTAAAAGGTCTTTCTCAAATGCTTAACGTTTGTTTTTTCTATGTCCTGGATTAATGTAATAGAACTCAACTATACATACAGTTACATGATAGTACTATATTAAAATATATTTTTATAGTATCATAATCAAGTGATCACATATACCTATTTATAATTCAAGCAATTCAAAATTGGCATATTATCTTTTTTGAAACTGTAAATATATTATGTAAATTAGTTATAAAGATTGGTTCCATAAAATAGAAATATTTTGTAATATGCAATAATGTTATACAGATAATTACATTATCCTAAACGGGGAAACACATCCTTTTAAAGTCAATAGTGAGGGGCACCTGGGGTCTCAGTGTTTGAGCCTCTGCCTTTGGTTTAGGTCATGATCCTGGGATCCTGGGATCAAGTCGCACATCAGGCTCCCCACAGGGAGCCTGCTTCTCCCTCTGCCTATATTTCTGCCTCTCTCTCTGTGTTTCTCATTAATAAATATAATCTTAAAAAATAATAAAGTCAATAGTGAGATAAATGTGGCTACTAATACGACCTCTATACAACACTGCTCTAAACGTCCCAGTAGGTACAAAACAGAAAGGCAGAGGGAAAAAGAAACATAAGAGGTACAAGGATTAAAAAACAGGATAGAAACATTATTTATAATGATTTTCATTTAAAAAAAAGGACTATAGATACATTAAAAATAAAAGGGGAAGCAAACACGATGGTAGGATGTAAGATTAATATCTAAATGTCTTCTAAATTTAGATACACCAACAATAAACTAGAAAATGTAATTAAAGAGAGAATATTATCTATTTATACTCTACCTACCAGCATACAATATCTACCACAGAATATGTAGTACCTAGGAATAAATCTAATAAAAGGAACTCAAGATCTTTAGAGGGAAATTATAAAAATTGTTAATTTTCCCTAAACTGATTTGTGAATTCAATGGAAGTCCTAATAAAAATCCCAATAGGGTTTTTGAAAAGATGATTCTAAAATGTATATGCAAAAATAAAGAGTAAAAAACAGACAGGTTGCTTCTAAAGAAGAGCAAAGACATTTGCCATACCAGATATGAGGACTTCATTGAAGTCACAATAATTAAGACAATTTGGTAAATGTGGTATTGGTATAAAGACATATTGACCAATGGAATACAGTATAGCCAAAAACAGTCCTATGTACATATGGAACTTTGGTATAAAATAGAATCCATTCCAAAAAGATTAAAAGCAAATTTCAAACACAAAATATCAAAACACTAGCAACAAATTAGTAAAAAATATAGGTGAACATCTTTTTAATCTATGAATAGAAAAAGACTTCTTAAAATATAAAAAGTACTAAGAAAGTTTTTAGTATATTAAAATTAAATGAGGGCAGCCCCAGTGGCCCAGCGGTTTAGTGCCGCCTTTGGCCCGGGGCCTGATCCTGGAGACCCAGGATCAAGTCCCACGTCGGGTTCCCTGCATGGAGCCTGCTCCTTCCTCTGCCTGTGTCTCTGCCTCTCTCTCTCTCTCTCTGTCATGAATAAATAAATAAAATATTTAAAAAATAATAATAAAATTAAATTAAATGATTTCATGTATCATACAGTAAAACATTACAAAGTGGTAAAAGATTCTGCAATACATACAAGTGAAAAAAGAATTAATAGAGAGAAATATAAAGAACTTCTAGTAGAAAATACAACTACCATATGAACCAGGAATTGCTACACTCTTGGGCATGTATCCCGAGGAAATGAAAACTTACATTCACAAAGAAACTTGTACATGCATGTTTAGAGGTGTTATTCATAATAAAAATTGAAAAAATGCAGATTTCCTTCAATGGAAGAATTACTCAACAAATTGTAGTGAACACATATATACACATACTACTACTCAACAATAAAAAAGGATAAACAACTGATACACACAACTTAGATGGATCTCCAAGGAATTATACTGAATGAGAAAACCAGTCCTAAGGTGTATATGCTATCATTTCATTTATACATTATTTTAAAAGATAAAATTTTAAAAATGGAGAATAGATTAGTGGCTTGCCAGGATTCGGGGACAGGAAGTTGGAGGTGGGGAGGGAGGAAGGGAAGTAGGTGTGGTTTTAAAAGAACAACAGGAAGGATCCTTGTGGTGAAGGAATTGTCTGTATCTTGACTAAGGTGATAAATTTATGAACCAACCCATGTGATAAAATGGTCAAAACTAACACACACACTCACACAAAAACTGGGAAATTCATATTAAAAAAATACAATTATAGTGATAGAAAACTGGGTAAAAGACATGAGCAGATATTTCAGAACAAGAAAAACAGACGTTCAGGAAGTATCAGAAGAAATGTTAAGCATCACCGGTAATGAGAAAAATAGAAATGAAAATCATAGGATAGGATTGTATATCCATTCAATTAACAAAAATGGTAAAGTCTAACCATACCAAGTGTGGAAAACAGTGTGCATCTATTTAATCTCTTACATACTGTGGGGGGAGGACTATAAGGTGGAACAGTTTGATACTAACTCCAGAGGTTGAATATTCATATAACCTATGACCCAGCAGTTCTAACCCTAAGAAGAATATTGAGTACAACCAGGAAATGCACAAAAATGATCTCAGTAACAATGTTTACGATAATAAAAACCAGAAAGAAGATTTTTTTCAATGTGGAATCAACAAACTGTGGTATATTCACACAATGAAATATATTTTACCATCAAAACGCATTAATTACAGTAACATGTAACAAAATGAATGAATTCTTATCAGTAATGTATCATTATGTGGGAAAAATCCCCAAAGATTACATAGTAGTATGAAGACCAGGTTATAAAGTTAAAACAATTAGAACATATGCACACATATTTTAGAAATAAAGAAACAATAAAACTATATGTAAAAGTAAGTAAGTAAATGATAAGCAAAGGATTCCGGATGAATGTTATTCTATGTAGGAGGAGCCTGGGCTAGGGGTAACACAGAGGTAGGTATTTTTAAGTATCCAGCCTGCATTTTAGGAGTAGCTTCTCACACATTTATTATATAACTTAAAATAACTACTTCACTAGTGAACAAAATTAGTGTGTATTGTTATGGTTCAATGATGACAGTGTATCATGAACCAAGGAATATCATTCATCCTATTTTGTGCAAAACTGTGAAACAGATGAAGAGAGGGAAGGCAAAGAAGGAGGAAAATAAAGAGAAAATAAATTAACAGGAAGAATTCCCACACTTGAGCTAAGATGTTGGGAAAATATCTTAGCAACATCGTCCTCTTACACTTTTGAATTTTCTTCAGAAGACATTTAATTGTAACCCCTGATATCCTATACCCATACTTCTTAGATAATGCTAAAGGTGTGTTGTCCAAAATTCAGTCAGCAGCTAGCTGGCTTTAGTGGCCACTTGCTTGACCTACCTGCACCTCCAATGACTATCAGTGGCTTGGACGAAGTAGATACGTGTTATCTTAAGTGATAGTCTTTCTCAAAGACTGCCCTCCCCCAAAAAACAAGTTGTAATGGGGCCAAAGACTACAGAACCAAATGATATCTCACGATGAAGCCACCAGCCTCTGATCAACTTTGCACTCTGGCTACTTTCTTACCTCGTGATCATGGTATATGCTGAAGGGCAGTGAGATGTAAGGGTGAAAAGCAGAGACTGTGTAACCAGATTGCCTGGGGTCACATTCTGGCTCTCTTGCTCACTCCCTGTGTTCTATCCCTTTTGTCCTATCTGCACCGTGGTTACCATAACAGTAAATAATACACAGAGCTGTGTGAGGACGAATGTCTTTATATACATGAAACTCCTGGAACAGGATCTGCTCACGATGATATCGTGATACAGTACGACGTAAGTGGAGCTTTCACTGCTCTTATTTTGCTTGGTTCTTTCAAAGACCGGTCACAGGTAAAATGTTGTCTAAAAGAGGCCTTCTTTTCTTTATTCTATTAAGAATAAACTTCTTCCCTTTTCCCTGTTATTCTGCTTCCCTTTTGCATATTTGTAATTATCTGTTTACTCATCTTTATCTGCCTCTCCCTCTAGACAGTAAGCTCCAGTGGTGGCAGGGACCATAGCTGCCATAACTATTATATTCCGGTGCCTAACAGGTAAGAGAACCATAATAAATTCTGGATATAAGTAAGATGTTACTTTGTTACACAGATATTTTCTCTTTGTAGTAGTTAATACATCCCCATTAAGGAAAATATCTATGGGACAGAAGACTAAAATTTTATTTTTTGTTTTAGCAAATATATAAAATAAAACAAGAGCAATCTTCATGTTCAGTAAGACTATTGGGAGAGGAAAAATGAATATTGTAGGGAAACAGCTATGGACTTTTTTTTTAATAAATTTATTTTTTATGGGTGTTCAATTTGCCAACATATAGAATAACACCCAGTGCTCATCCCATCAAGTGCCCACCTCAGTGCCCATCACCCAGTCACCCCCACCCCCTGCCCACCTCCCCTTCCAGCACCCCTAGTTCGTTTCCCAGAGTTAGGAATCTTTCATGTTCTGTCTCCCTTTCTGATACTTCCCACTCATTTTTTTTCCTTTCTGGACTTTTGAGACATAAATACTCTACTTATTTATGATAGGTGAACAGAAATTTGGCCAGCAGACTGCAAACCTAACATTTTATAATACTTGTTAGCCTCAAAAAATGTTAAGATTAGGGATGCCTGGGTGGCTCAGAGTCTCCCTTTGGCTCAGGACGTGATCTCAGGGTCCTGGGATCAAGTCCTGCATCAGGCTCCCAGCAGGGAGCCTGCTTCTCCTTCTGCCTGTGTCTCTGCCTCTCTCTTTCTCTCTCATGAATAAATAAAACTTTAAAAAACAAAAAAATTAAGATTATTAACACCAATGAAGACTTTAGGACAAAAACCCTTTGTTTAGCTCTTTCACATTGTCTCCTCACTACAAATCCTATTCTTGGATATATGACATTTTTTCTTGCTTTTGAATGACAGCCTATGTGACAGGGCTGAAAAATGTTATATGCATTCCTAATGGTAATAATCACCAAGGAACAAATATATTCCAGCTGTAGGCAGTTTCAGGAAAAAATCTTACATTTGAACTTTGTCACAGATAAGGATGCTGTACTTCTAGCACACTAACGCACAATAAATTTCCAAGTACCATACATAACAAAATGTTTGTAACTCTTATGTATCTTTTTATATCAAATTCAGTAAAATAAAAAAGTTACATATAAAATTGCCTTTTTTAAAATAATTAAGATAATTCTGTACCTTTGCAGCTTATCCATAATTGAGTGAATCCATTTTTTCTGAGAGTCAGGAATTAGAGTTTGTGAATTTGTTATTCCTACATCAACAACACAAATTCCAGGAGCTGAAAAGAAACTATATTCTTCTTTATTTTCTTCTGTTATCAACCTAGCATCTCCTCCTCCAAAAATAACTGCTGAACTTAACTTCTTATACTAAAAAACAAACAAAAAACAGAAAAAATATAATGAAATAGGCACAATTCATTCCTTCAGTTCATTCCTTCAGTTCATTCTTTTAAATTTAATTCCAGTATAGTTAACGGTGTTATATTAGTTTCAGGTGTACAATATGATAATTCAATACTTCCATAGATCACCCAGTGCCCATCACAAATACACTCCTTAGTCCCCATCACCTACTTCCCCCATACCCTGCAAACTCCCCCTCTGGTAACCATCAGTTTGTTCTCTACAGTTAAGAATCTGTTCCATGGTTTGTCTCTCTTTTTCTTCTATTTGCTCATTTGTTTTGTTTCTTAGATTCCACATATGAGTGAAATAATATGGTATTTGTCTTTCTCTGACTCACTTATTTCACTTAGCATTATATTCTAGTTCCATCCACATCACTATAAATGGCAAGATTTCATTCTTTTTTATGGCTGAATAGTATTCCATAACATATATGTGTGTATCACATCTTCTTTATCCATTTGCTTGTATTAGGGAAGTAAAATAAAAGTAGAGTTGAAACAGAACTGGTTCTACTTTTTAGAAGACAATCTGAGCTTCCACTCAGAGAATCCCCAGTTCACCAGGTATCTTGGCAGCCCTGGGATTGTTACATTGTTTGCCCTTCCTTATCATAATGAACAATGCTCTAACTGTGGGCTTGCTTGCACTGTCCACCTACAACATAAGCTCCTTGAATCCCCATTTTGGTACACTGAAGACATTCAACAGCTACTAAATGACCAAGTAAAGACTTAAATCAGTTTTCTGTCCCCACCCCCTCAACCCACATATTTATAGAAACTTAATTGGCCAATTAACATATGTCAAAAAAATCTCATATACGTGAATACTGGACAAGTCTTAGTGCCTAGACAGTTTTTCACTTCTCACTTCTATACAAAATCTCAAAAAAAATGCATTAACAGTTGATAACAGTAATAATTTATTCTTGTTTATGTCTTCATTAAGAAAATTCTTCTCATAACATTACCTGTTTGGCATTTAGAAATACAAACATTTTCCCTCTGAAGATTTGCTTTCTTTCCTGTCGTCCTGACAGATCAATGTTTTTATTTCCAATAGCTGGTTCATCAATAGGTGGGTAATAACTGTTAAAAAAGAAATTAAAAGTATATTCTAATTATATATTGTTTTGTATGCATACTGTTAAATTTATAAATAGAATAGCTATCTAGACACCGGAAGGTTTAATTTCTGTAACATCATTGAATTATTATTTTTTTAAAAGAAAGCATTTTTTTTTCAGAGACAAAATGGTGGTAGGTGCCATATAAAAAAGCATAGCTGTTCCTTATTTTCTGAAAAAATATAATCCAAGAGCAGACAATCCTAAAATATGATTTAATATATATGAATCAAACAAGTTATGTGAATTTTAAAAGGCTGAGACAGAGTCCATAAAGATCAATTTCTATTGGCATCTTATGCTTCCTGGGAATCAAGGAGTGTTAGGTTCACATCCAATTCTGCAAACTACTATTAAGTGTTTTATTAAAAACCCCTTTGGGAAAAAACATTCCTTTGGAGAAGCCCAGGAAAATTTTTTTTTAAGATTGACTGATTGATCGATTTATTCATGAGACACAGAGAGAGAGGCAGAGACACAGGCAGAGGGAGAAGCAGGCTCCATGCAGGGAGCCCGACATGGGACTCGATCCGGGGACTGCGGAATCACGCCTTGGGCTGAAATCAGATGCTCAGCTTCTGAGCCATCCAGGCATCCCAAAGCTCAGGCAATTTTAAAACTTAAAATATTTTGTCAGTTTAAATAAAATTTCCAAAGTGAGATTAAAAAACACAATCTTGGGGATCCCTGGGTGGCTCAGCGGTTTAGCGCCTGCCTTCAGCCCGGGCGTGATCCTGGAGACCCGGGATCGAGTCCCACGTCGGGCTCCCTGTGTGGAGCCTGCTTCTCCCTCTGCCTGTGTCTCTGCCTCTCTCGCTCTCTCTCATGAATAAATAAATAAAAATCTTTAAAACACACACATACACAATCTTCTGGGGGCACCTATGTGGCTCAGTTTGTTAAGCATGTGACTCTTGATTTCAGCTCAGGTCAGGATCTCGGGGTTGTGGGACATCAGGCTCCATCCTGGGTGTGGAGCCTGCTTGGGATTCTTTCTCTCTCATAAAAATGAGGGAAAAAAAGAAAACAGAGACACTATATCAACAAATAATTCTCAAGCCTCATATCAGTCCAGTTTCAACTTTCTATATAATTAAATCTTTTGCTACAACAATTTATAACTGATCAGTCTGTCAGCTTAACTCTCTACCTTCAAGTAAAAATTACTAATTACTAAATATGCTCATGGATAAGAAGACTCAATATTGTCAAGGTGTCAGTTCTTCCCAACTTGATCTATAGATTAAATGTAATTCCAATAAAACTCCCAGCAAGTTATTTTGTGGAAACTGACAGATTCTAATGTTTATATGGGGAGGCAAAAGATCCAGAACAGCCAACACAATATTAAGGAAGAACAAAGTTGGAGTACTAGTACTACCCAAGATTTATTATAAAGCTGCAGTAATCAAGAGAATCTGGTATTATGAAAAAACACACAAAAGAGAATAAAGAGCCCAGAAATAGACTAACATAAACACAGTCAAGTGATCTTTAACAAAGGAACAAAGGCAGTACAATGGAGCTTAGATAGTCTTTTCACCAAATGATGATGATACTGGATATTGGGCGTTCACAGGCAAAAATAGAATCTGGATGCAGAGCTTACAGCCTTCACAAAAATTAACTCAAAATGGTCACAGACCTAAAGTAAAGTGCTAAACTATAAAACTGCTAGAAAATAACAGACAAAAATCTAGATGACCTTCGCTATGGCAGTGACTTTTCAGATACAGCAACAGGCATGATCTATGAATGAAGTAAATGATATGCTAAATAAACTTCATTAAAATTTAAAACTTCTAAAAAAAAAAAAGATTAAGACTTCTCTCTGTGAAGGACAATGTCAAGAAAATGAGATGATGTACCAGAGACTGGGGGAAAATATTTGCAAAACACACATCTGATAAAGGACTGTTACCCAAAATACACAAAGAACTCTCCAAAAGTAAGAAAACAAACAACCTGATTAAAGAATGGGCCAAAATCCTGAAGCAGCTTCTTGCTAGACACATCTCCAGAAGCAAGGGAAACAAAAGCAAAAATGAACTATTAGGACTTCATCAGGAAAAAAAGCTTTTGCACATCAAAGGAAACAACAAAACTAAAAGCAACCCATGGAATAGGAGAAGATATTTGCAATTATCAGATAAATGGCTAATATCCAAAATCAATAAAGAACTTATCAAACTCAATACCCCAAAACTAAAAAATCCAGTCAAGAAATGAGCAGAGGACATGAACAGACATTTCTGCAAGAAAACATACAAATGCCTAACAGACACATCACTCCTCTTCAGGGAAACACAAATCAAAACCACAATGATATTACCTCACACTGATCAGAATGGCAAAAATTAACAAGTCAGGAAACAACGGATTTTGGCAAGGATACAGAGAATGGGAAACTCTCTTACACTGTTAGTGGGAATGCAAATTGGTATGGCCAGTCTGGAAAAAGTACAGAATTTTTCAAAAAGTTAAAAACAGAACTGCCCTACAACCCACAATTACACTACTAGGTATTTATCCAAGGGATACAAAAATAGTAATTTGAAGGGACACATGAACCCCCCAATATTTACAGCAGCAATGTCCCTAATAGCTAAAATATGAAAAGAGCTCAGATGTCCACTGAAAGATGAATGGATAAAGATGTGATACACACACACACACACACACACACACACACACACACTGGAATATTACTCAACCACCCCAAAAAATGAAGTCTTGCCATTTGTAACAATGTGGATGGAACTAGAGAGTATTATGCTAAGTGAAATGAATCAGTCAGAGAAAAACTACCATATAATCTCATTCACATGTGGAATTTAAGAAACAAAATAGATGAACTTAGGGGAAGAGAAGGAAAAATAAGATAAAAACAGAGAAAGAAGCAAATCATAAAAGACTCAAGTATACGAAACAGGGCTGCTGGAGGGGAGGCGGGTGGGGGGATGGGGTGATTGAGTGATGGGCATTAAGGACACTTGATGGAATGAGCACTGGGCGTTATATGCAGCTGATGCATCACTAACTTCAACCCCCAAAAGTAGTAATACACCATATGTTACCTAAATTGAATTTAAATACAGAATTTTTTTTAAAGGGGCCAAAATCTTAACAGCTATCTCACCAAAGACATGTACAGATAGCAAATAAGCAGAAGATGTTCGATATCACGTTATCAGAAAAATGTAAATTATAACACTTAGACACTGTTACACATATATAAGAATGGCCAAAATCCACAACACAAACACCACCAAAGCTTGTGAGAATGTGAAGTGATAAGAACTTTTCATTCATTGCTGGTGAGAATGTGAAACGATAAAGCCACTTTGGAAGACAGTTTGGCACTTTCTCACAAAACTAAACACACTCTTACTGTATGATGCACTCCCTGGTATTTATCCAAAAGAGCTGAAAAAGTTATGTCCATACTAAAACCTGCACATGGATGTGAATAGCAGCTTTATTCTTAATGGTCACAAGGTGGAAGCAATGGAAATGTCCTTTGGTAAGCGAATGGATAAACCGTAGTACATTCAAACAATGGAATATTATTCAGTGCTAAAAAGAAACGAGCTACCAAGTCATGAAAAATGTTGAGAATTTTAAATGCAAGTTACTAAGTGAAAAAAGCCATTCTGAAAAGGCTACCTACTATTTAATTCAACTGTATGAAATTCTGGAAAAGGCAAAACTATGGAAATAGTGAAAGTTCAGTTGTGGCTGGGAGTTGGGGGGAGTGGGAACAACAAATAGGGTACAGAGGGTTTTCAGGGCAGTGAAAATACTTGGTATGATACTATGATGGATATATGTATTATGTTTTTATCCAAAGCCACGGAATGTACAACACCAGGAGTAAACCCTAATGTATACTACGGACTTTGGGTGATTATGAGGTCAGTGTAGGCTCATGACACTTTGATGGGGGAAACCCCTATTTGGGGGGGGGACTGCATGTGTGCAAACAGGAGGTAAATGGGAAGCTTCTATAACTTCCTCTCGATTTTGGTATGAACCTAAAATTGCTCTAAAAACTTTAATTTAAAAAATTACTAATATATCACAGTGATGATGAGAAGACAATGTACGACGGGGAATTCACAACCTAGACTATTAGTCACTAAACAATCAAGAGTTCACCATCTACAGAGAACAACACCCAATATGGTAAAAATATTTTGGTCATGAGGATCACCATCCCACATTTTAAAACTAACTTCCTTACATTTTTTTTTCCCCTCATATTTCTCCTTGGCAGCATACATATTTCACAAAGTTAGCCGAGTTGTGATTAAACAATTACATTTTTAAAAAGTTTTGATAACCGATTAAACCACAAATGCACGTGTTTTAACGTTCTACAGTGGATATTGTACATCTATTCTAAGACAGTGATTCCTAGAACTTGTAATCTCAAGTAAATGAGTTATCTGCAGGAAACAGCTGACTTAGCCAATAGGGTGAAATGCAGCCCACTGTGTTATCTGATTTTCTAAATAACTGACTTTACAATTCTGTTTATTTTCTTTTTAAAGACACAGAGGATAGTAGAAACTATTTTAACCATTAAAGTTAAATCTATAATAAAAGTTCATGCTAGAAAATTAGTAAATATTATATCTAATTCATACATAGGATAAATTTCTAGTTATCTCTTTGAATGCCTTTTATTCTCTCCCTTTTGACAAGAATTCTCCAATATTTCACACTTCTATCAGTGTGAAATGCAAGCATCACTTCACTCACAAATGGCTAGTTTATGAATTGGTGTACATAGTACTGTAACACTGGATGATGCAACCAGTTCTAAGCAAAAAAACGATGTGTGTTTAACACATACATATGGCTGAGTAGATGGGAGTCTTACTGCCTTCCAATGACAATGGAACGTGATCTTTAAATTATCTACACCACTTAAAAAGAGTCATTTTTAATTTTGTCACAAATAATAGTTTACTATGCCCAGAGAACAGTCAACTCTAGTTTAGTTCAATGAAGACTGAACATTTGTTAAACCTTGAACCAGGTTCCTACAGATAGGAGGATAATACACCGTTAGTTTTCCTTGATGGCACTACCAGAGTTCTAACTTTAATGTGTGTAATTTTTAGTATTTGGCTTTTCTACCAAGTGCCATAAGGACAGAAACTGTAATGCTTTTTGGCTCATCACTGTATCCTCAGGTCTATCTTGCCCAATTCATGGTAGGCACTCACAAATATTTGATTGTACAAAATAGAAATTAAAAATTCATCTATTAAAAGTAGATGAAAGTATAAACATCTCTTTATTCCCCCCATATGCAGATTTGAGCATTAAAATTCTGGGACTAAAAAAATATATTTTGGTTTTCTTTTAAAAACAGTGGTAAATTTGACAGTTAAGTAAATTTTACAGTTAAGACTAGTAAGACTGATCTTGCAAAAAAAAAAAAAAAATACATCACTGTACTGTGAAGAACCTAACCAAATGTTGGAGTCAGATATGATTTGTGAGATCACACACATGATATATGAAATCATTGATTATACAGTGATAAGTAGCATGCTATGTTCTGAACTTTATATACTTAGATAAGCCTTTTTTCCTTAATAGTATAAGGAGGAGAACAAGAAAAGAAATAATAAATGTGAGGAAAACATCACTAAAAATCAGTATTTCTGAAGCAATATGTTCTACAAGTTTTAAAGCATTTCTGAGGCTCCAGTTATTTAATAGCTAGTTAAAAATTTGGAAAAGAGTCAATTAACTTGGCAGAGACCAAGGTCAGAGGTACAATGCCTAAATACTAGGCTACCACAAATATAATTTCTAATTTCTATAATGAAAAAATTGAAACATTTTGGCATGCTTCTACAGAAACTTTGAGCTGCAAATAATGTTTTATTATATAGCAACTAGTACATATAATTCACAAATTCTCTAAAATTTTAATCTAGAATTAGTTGACTTTACTTATGTACGTTTTATGACTTTATTTTTTTAAAGATTTTATTTATTTATTCATGAGAGACACACAGAGAGAGAGAGAGAGAGAGAGAGAGAAGCAGAGACACAGGCAGAGGGAGAAGCAGGCTCCATCCAGGGAGCCTGATGTGGGACTTGATCCCGGGACCCCAGGATCACGCCCTGGGCCGAAGGCAGGTTCTAAACTGCTGAGCCATCCAGGGATCCCCTATGACTTTATTTAAATTCTTTATATCATCTTCAATAAATTTCATCAAACTCAAAGCACATCATCTTAATTTCTGTCCCCAGATTTTCCAAATACAGAATTCTTCTCAACTTATGTATAATTCTGGCAATGGAAACTGTATTTCAAGCCACAATATTCATTTGTCCAACATCTGGACAGCTATTTATTCCATCACTCCTACAGGCATATGTTCACGATTCATGTAAGAACTTATTATAGCATTTCCTTTCGTTGATCTCTAAAAGGCCCAAATTACATTGACATCCACAACTTGTATACGTAAGGTTATCTCCAAGAAAAGAACTGCTATATGTTACATTTCTTTGCCTTGAATTTTGATTGATTATATACAGTCAACTCCAAAAACTAAGATTGTTTCAGGCTAATGTTTCTCTTGGGTCTGATATCTGATTTTAAGCCAGTAAGTTAGCCTATTCCTGTTTCTTGGATGTGGGCAGAAGACACAAGACTCCTGCATCAGAGACAAAGTGAGCGGCAAGCCTCAGCATATTTGTAGTCGATCTCCTCCTGGACCAAGTTCTGTGGGGATGATATAGAAAGTACATACAGCAGGCTGTGTTACAGGAGAGAGGAACAATGAACTTGAGAATCCAGGAGTTTCTCAGCAAGCTATAAGCAGGTCTATTCTTTGTCCCAAAAAGGACACTAACTCTTCCCTCACGGCTTCTCACTACAAACCACGAGAAATGGCCTAGGTATACAGGGTAGTAAGGGCCTAGCATTCTTGGCACATTTGACACGTTGTATATGAACGCAAAGACTAACTTTCTCCCAACAGTGTTTTCCCAGCAATGATGCTTGTTATTTGAAATTCAGTAGTTGAAACAGCACTCCATAAAATAAGACTACAAAAATTCAAATAAAAGGTTAACTCCTTTTCTTTTTTAAGGGATCATTTCTTTACATCCAGAAAATCTACAGTATTTTAATGAGCTTCCTTTAATAAAGTATAAGTTACCAAAATAAATACTTTGAAATGGAGTCTTCTAAAAATGACTTCATCTACATTGGTATTCTGATGACAGGATAGGCAAATGAGATCTCACAAATCATGCTAAACTCTGTCTTAACCTGTTCTTTGGTAACAGTGCAAAGATGAAGACACAATTGCACTAAATAGAATTATACTTTTTTAGATTAAAAACATCCTTTTTATTTTAAATACACTAATAATGCTTTTTCAGAACTAAGAGAAGAGGTAGTTACATTTTGTTAAGGAGCCACCACAATTTGTTTCATAAACCTTTCATAACCCATGCTACTCATTTAAATTTAATCCTTTTTCTATTTGATAGTTGAAGTTATATAGTTATATAGTCAAATAAGACAACAAGGATATCAAAATGGATTCCAATAAGCATATGAATCTATCAAGGCAAAAATATACTTACTTTAAAAAAATATTAAAATATAATTATCAGTTGACATGATCAAACATGGGCTAGTGTAAATGCTTTTCATGGCTAAGACTGAATTAGAAGTTACTAAACAATCTTACAGTAGAGATGTTTTATTGTAGTCATCTAAGTTAATATAGTCATAAATTGAAGCCAGAAAAACTTATGCTAAACCTAAAGTCAAAAATAGACCCAGGTTAAAGACACCTGAGAATCTGAACAATAAGTAGACATCAATGACTAATTCTAAAAACTTCAAGACCATAACACATACATCACGAGTGGTAAAACCTATCAGACACTTCCACTCCCAAGTAATATAGGATTAATAATCACTTCTTATTTGTATCAAGGATCATTACTTATTGGTGTTTATTGGGAAAACCATGAATAGGCTTCATAAGAAGAAAACCTCCCAAATGAAAGAAAAAAAAATAAACCTCCCCAAGAAGAAAAATTTCAGTTACTTTTAAAAGCAGACACAAATTATTAGGCATAAAGAGTACCCACCCACCCCTCAAAAAAAAAAAAAAAAAAAAAACCAGCATTGGGCAACATAGTTTATGACAACTAATGGCATTTTACAACTATTAATAAGATTCTTAACTTGCATGACACTTTAGATTTTTAAACACTCAGATATTCAAAGGTGTCCTATCGAGGTTTTTTTTTGTTGTTTTTTTTTTAAGATTTTATTTATTCATTCATGAGAGACACAGAGACAGAGAGGCAGACACAGGCAGAGGGAGAAGCAGGCTCCCTGGAGGGAGCCCGATACGGGACTCGATCCTGGGATCAGGACCATACCCTGAGCCAAAGGCAGATGCCCAACCGCTGAGCCACCCAGGCGTCCCTGTCCTATAGAGATTAAGAAGAGCTTATAAACACACAGTCTACCTATTATGCCATATAGACTGTAACTTATTGGTATATTTTAAACAAGCATGTTCTTGTGCTAAGTTGACCAAGTTCGAAAATAAAAATCCAAACATCTTCCTCCTCAACCATAAATTATATTATTTCAAAGGATCACAAATACTATACAGCAGCTAAGATCCCTTAGTCTGGTCATTCACAAATTTAGCAGAGCATCTAAAATCATCATCATCCCAAAAAAAATAAATAAAAAAAAATAAAAAAATAAAATAAAATAAAATAAAATAAAATAAAATAAAATAAAATAAAATAAAATCATCATCACCACCACCACCACCATCATCATCATCATCATAAAGCTACTTGAATCTTACCTGGTATTATTGCAATTAGCAGCATTTCTTTTAACAAGCACCTAATACAGTGCCAAGCAAAATGCTCAGACCTTGTACACTCTATTACTTAAAATTACTAAAACTACTAAATACTTAAAACACAGGACAGGTGTTAGTCTCATTTTTCAAAAGCGGTAACTGATGCTCAAAAGAAATAAACTCCATTCCCAAGGCCACAGTGCTATTGATATTCTGGACCGAGACTATGTGACTCCAGAACAGGAAGGCTGCATCACACAATTCCAGAGGTCCTGATTGCATGATACTCACCATGGGACATGTGGCCTTTGGATGGTACCTCTGCGCCATGTGCAGTCCTTCGATTTTTTTTGTTTAAATATTGGCAGATATGGGGGCATCTGGGGGCTCAGTTTGTTAAACTGAACACCACATCCTGAAAAGGTCGTTAAAGAGGGAATCGACCTAAATAAAATCAGTGCTATCACACATTCTGTATGTCATATTGTATTTAAAATACATGATATAGGAGCTTCCCAGTTGGTGAACACATGGAGGTGCAGGGAGAGGGGCCTGCCTGGAGAGAACATGAAGCTCCTTGCCTTTTCCCCATACCTTGCCTTGTGCATCCTTCATCTGGTGGTTGGTTAGTATCCTTTATTATATCTTAATAAATTGGTATGTTAAAAAAAATACAGGATATACCTTTCAATTTGTGGAGGCTGTTTATTGGCCTTAACTGCTTTAAGAAATTCAGTAAAATATTCTGGCTTTACAATTGGACGTCCACAAATGAGTGCACATATTGTCTGGAAAGAAGAAAAACATATGTGAATATAAACACTCATTGCTAGCTTTTCTTTAAAGAAAAGTTTTAAGTTAGAGACTATAAAGGGACATTTTTCCTTTCATCTCTCTAAATTTATAAAGGAGCCACAATCCATAAAATTGAAGTCAGTATTTGGTCACTGTTTAGTTTCAGTATACACAATGCTATATAATCACTTAATTTTAAGAAGCCACCAATTACAATATTAATTTAAAAACTGCTTTTAGGGAGGGCAGAATAAGGTAACATAAGCCCATTTTAAAGTGTATTCCAATTTAAGAGTTCTTAACATGTTAAAAAGAGAAAAACGTGAGCTGTAAGATCTTTGCTGCCTAAATGTCTTTTGAACAGATTGTAAGTATGGAATAAAGTATTTTTAAGAAAGTAAATAAAAGAATAACTGCTTGGGGTGGAGTAAAAGCTCAAAAGAAGTACAAAGAGACTATGGGGTGAGGGTGGAGAAACTTCAAGTAACAAGTGAACTAAGCTATAAACAGCAAATAAAATACACCACAAAATCTGAAAAAGATTAGAAAATACCACCACTGGAGATGAAAATAAAGATTCAGCATAATCTATGGAAATAACCCAACTGAAGAATCTCTAAGTATGCTTCTAATAACATGGAGTATTACTTAAATACGAGCAAACAACCTAAGGTGTCTCAAGACTGGAATCTGAATACACCAACCTCAAACGTGAGGGAAGTAACTGGCGTCTGGCAGGAAGCAGTGATGTGGAATTTAACAACGGACTGAGCAAGCTTCAATACCTGGGATCTTGGGTAATGGATTTAATTACTCCATGACTCAGTTTCCTCTTCAAAAAATAAAAATGGAACTGAATATTCCTTAGGTTTCTTTTTGGTTCTAACACTTAATGATTTAAAAAATATAAAGTAACCCGTACTTTTGGGAAATGAACCAAAAAAATAATAACTAGGCTTTCTTTTTGGCACATGACTGATCAAATATACTGAAAAAGGATTGCTCTGCAATGTTGTCAGTATATATCCAGTGACTCTAATACCTGCGCCATTTGTCTCCCAGTCACTGGAATAGTGTATACTCTGGTGAATGGGTACTAGTTCCAGGTCTGTCACGACTCAGTAAAGTATCTCTTAAGACCATCTAACTGCCTTTGCTCTTATTTCATATTCACCCAACAAGCGCATAATTACTTAAATTTTACTTCTCAGGTACTTTAGTATCTTTAAGGGGATTGTGTTGGAGTCCACATATAAATAAATATGTGGTTGCTATAAAGGTGCACCCCTAATATAAACTAATAAATAGACGTTTTGGTTTATTAGCAAAAATTAGTACTCAGGAGGCCAATCACTCTGCTGAATTTATAAATTTCATAACCTTGCAAAGAGAGAACCTGCTCCTTATCAGAGATAACCCCTCCGACGTACAAGTTTAACTTGAGGTTCAATGAAGCCTTTCTCTAGGATACCTGTTTAGCTATAATACACATATTCTTATTAGATATTAAAGGATTTCTGTATCATCTAATAAAGGAATCTAAATATTTGTTGCTTTTCACTATAGACATTAATTTAAAACAATCTCACCTATCTACAGTCAACCTGTTTAAAGGAGATGAATCACCTCCCAATGTCATTCTTCAATTAGCTTTGGATATAACCAAGTCTGATGAAGATGCAAAATCTGAAAACATACCAAAATATATCACTGTTTTAATGAAGAGTCAGCATCTTCTAATGGTAGATATCTACGTATCTCTGGATGGCAAAGACACATTAAACTGTAAGAACTTAAATAGTCTTTGTGATCAGGGCATTATACCAAAAAGAGACGAAGTAAGAGAGGATGAGACCATGAGATGAACTGGTAGAAGACAACTTGATAGAAGGGACTAGAGATGCTAACTCTGGAGACTGGCGGTCAACCTCAGTCACTTCGCTTTTAGACTGAAGATACCAACTCCACATGTAGTAAACTTATTGGTGAAAACAGAACATAAATCATCTTTAAAATGGTAAATCAAAATCTGAGATATAATCTTACATGTTTTTGCTTGTCTCAAATAATAAACAGGTTATCTGAAAAGTCATTCTAGCCTAAATGGTATACATTTAATGTGACATATATAAACCCACATCTAACAGCTCTGATAGTTTTAAAATAAATGGCCTTAACAATGTCTGTGTAGAGCTGGTGAGTAAGCTTAGATTCACAAAACTTATTTTAACATAATAACAAGGCATTTAACCTACTTTAATGGTAACTTTGACTGATATCATGACAAGATGAGTACATTCTTCTGTCCAATTGTTTACAGTAAGTCCTCCAAGTTGCAAAATAGCTTGATTTAAAGCAGTTTTCCCAGAAACATCTAAACAAGAAGAGCATGCAACCAAAGGCTCATATTCTACTCTGTAAATGAGAACAAGTTACATAAAATTATACTATCACAGCTCCAGAGATGGCATCTTATAGTACTTTAAACTTCAAGTTCACATCACATGCTGCTATTTTAATTCTTATGTATTATTACCCTTTCTAATTTATGAAATTATCACTTCCTAAGTCTTGAGTTGCACTTAAGAAAAAAAACAATGACTGAAGTTAACATTATACATTCACTTATGTAGAATTAAACAAATGTAGCTCCCATCAGGTTCTTGGAGACCACTCAAACTCTTATTCCCTCTTAATCACTACCTGTGATTGACAAAATGCACCGCCCACATGTGATGCAAAGTTCACTAATATGCTAAGTAGGAACTAAATTAAATGGTTTTAAATTCATTATCCATAAATATCACGTCCTTTAAAATTTGGGCTGTGCAGAAGAAAGCTGCCCATTTTTAATAGGAATTTAAAAAGTTCTTACCTGAATTTACTTTCAAATACTCCAAAAGTAACCCTATCCCCTGTCTTCAAAACTTGAGAAAGTCCATGCTGCATTCTTTCGTCATTAACAAAGGTACCATACTTAGAATTATCTTTTAACGTCAATATAGGAATTTCCTCTGTTTGACTCTGAAACAATACATTTAAGTCTTTTACCACACGGTAAATACAGTTCCCAAGCGAAATGGATTCAAAATAAAAAGCTAGTAACTTTTTGACTAGGTAATTGATAGATGGCTAACTGCCCACCATAGAAGGCAATAATTAGTTTCGGTGGCCTACACAGAATCATCAGTCAACTAGAAATTAATGGCAAATGTCTGAATTCCAGGATCATTCCTCTTAGAACAAGCATTTTCTTTATTTTTGTCAGTCAGGGTAGAATGACCCCTCAATTTCACACATTTGAGAATTCTTTGCCTTTGTGTAGTCTGTTTCACACATGACAGCTTCGTCCCTAAGTTGTTTTTTTTTTTTTTACATTATCAAAGTAACACAGTAAAAAAAATGGTCCAATGAGAAAAGGCTTAGAATGTCTGACTTGCAGTAACAATTTTATTTTTCCTTTAGGAATTTCAACAATAATCCTTTACAACTAGAAAAATAAAGACACAAAACCTAAATATTACTGAACAGATGCAGCATCTGTTGATATGTAGTGTTTGCTCAAAATAATGGCTTTTCTTATTATCACCAGCATTATCAGGTGCACAGCCGTTTATATATACATAACTTTTACCACCCACCGTTGTGATTAAAGCTAACCAACCAAAACAAACTCAAAAGAATTGTGGGACATAAGCAACAACTGCTTTTCCTAATAAAATAAACCAATTCCCACTGTGAAAACCTACATTATGTGGGAAATGCCTGTGTTCACATGGCTACACAAACTCTTTAAAGCAGGAGAGAGCAAGCACTTAATGTTCATTAAATAAGTATAAATATGTTCTACTTCCTTTGAGCTTCTAAATCACTACTATAGAGTAAAACACTGGAACAGAAACTTCAAATATCGAAACACACACCACTGTTACCACTACCAAAATTAAGTCATTTTAACATTAAAAAAAAAAAAAACTAATTATGGAATTCAAAATCCTACAAACTCTTATACACCCAAATAATCTTGTAATTTTGACCCCCTTACTATAAACTAGTGAAATAAAATGAGTAACGTACCAGGTTGGTTACAGAAAAGTTTGCAGTTAAGGCAGCATGACTTCGACTGATTGACTGATCGCCTTCGATTAGAATGCTACAGTTTTTCCTTCCAACAATGTATTCCACACCAGTCAAAAGTCTGAATGGTTCTGAAAATTAAAAAAAAAAAAAAAGAAAAAGGTAAATGTATAGATACACACATGTATACATATATACAGCAAATATTTAAGAAACATACTTTTATTTTGCTCTTAAATGTTAATAATCAACTTTATAGACATCAAACTTGTGCTTTCTAGGAAAGCCTCACTGAAAGATGCAAATGATTACTTAACTAGATGGAAAGCTACAGCGTTTTCAAGTGATTACTGAAAAGTGTCAGAGGTGACTGGCTCTGTTCCTTAAGCGTCTGACTCTTGGTTTCCTCTCAGGTCCTGATCTTGGGGGTCCTGATCTCCAGGTGCTGATCTCGGGGTCACTATCTCCGGGTGCCGATCTCGGGGGTCCCGATCTCTGGGTCTTGATCTCAGGGGGTCCTGATCTCCGGGTCTTGATCTCGGGGTCCCAATCTCCAGGTGCTGATCTCGGGGCTTGCGATCTCCAGGTGCTGATCTCGGGGGTTGCGATCTCCAGGTGCTGATCTTGGGGGTCCCAATCTCTGGGTCCTGACCTCGGGGGTCCCAATCTCCAGGTGCTGATCTCGGGGGTCCCGATCTCCAGGTGCTGATCTCGGGGTCCCGATCTCCAGGTGCAGATCTCGGGGGTCCCGATCTCCAGGTGCTGATCTCGGGGTTCCCGATCTCCAGGTGCAGATCTCGGGGTTCCCGATCTCCAGGTGCTGATCTCGGGGGTCCCGATCTCCAGGTGCTGATCTCGGGGGTCCCGATCTCCAGGTGCAGATCTCGGGGGTCCCGATCTCCAGGTGCTGATCTCGGGGTCCCGATCTCCAGGTGCTGATCTCGGGGGTCCCGATCTCCAGGTGCAGATCTCGGGGGTCCCGATCTCCAGGTGCAGATCTCGGGGGTCCCGATCTCCAGGTGCTGATCTCGGGGTCCCGATCTCCAGGTGCTGATCTCGGGAGTCGCGATCTCCAGGTCCTGAGACCCAGCCCCATGTTGAGCTGGGTGCTCAGCAGGGGAGTCTGCTTGGGACTGGATATGTCCCTCTGCCCCCCCCCCCCCACCTCTCCTAAACAGATCCAAAAACCCATTGGGAAAATATGATGCAAAAAACTGTAAAGAAACATTTGCAGTTTACAGAAACTTCCCCTACCAGGTGGTACACGACGCCGTAAAGTCCCAAGAACGAGAACGCAAGCCACTCAGGAAGTCAGGAGCAGAGCAACACCGACAGGTCCGTGCAAAGCAAGTTCGGACCCGATTTAAAGTGTGCATTTTGGGGGAGCTGCGCGTTTATGTTAACGGGAGCGTTTCAAACAAGTGGGCAAGTCTCATTAGCTTAAAAACATGTTGAAAATCACGAATTGTCGTCTAACAGCGAGTTGGTCGGAGACTAGCAGAGGCTGGCGGGGCGCCCGGGAGTCCATCACTGGAGTGGCAGGGCCATGCGGGCAGGTAAACCGGACCCGAGCTTTTGTCCATCAGCAACTCGCGGCCTGGAGGGGGGCTGTTTCAAGGGGGAAAATCGTGCCTCGGTTTACTTATTTTTCCCCCCAGAGGAGTGGGCCCACGGGGCCCACTAGATGCTGCTGAGAGTTCTCAACCCCCCAAAAGTCAAGAAGGCGGGCCACGGAGGGCAGAGGGTGCCTCCCACTGCGGCAGGTGCCTGCAGGTGCCGACAGGTGCCGGGGCCGAGGCAGCCACGCGGCGGCCGCTCCGGCTCCCACCGGCTCCCACCGGCCCCGGCCCTGCCCCTGCCCCCGCCCCCGCCGGCGGCTCCGCGCGGACCGCACTCCCGAGAGCCGGCGCTCGCAGGGGTCCCGGGGCCGCCGTTCAGCCAACGGTCTCCGGCTTCTCGCCGAGTCGGGCAAAGTGCGCAAGACCAGGCGCCCCCCGCCCCGCCCCGCCGCCTGGGGACTCCTTCCCCGCGTTTCGCCCGAAGCCTGAAGCACCGGGGGACGCCCCGGGGGAGGCAACGGGGGAGGAACGGGGGAGGCACCGGAGGACGCACCGGGGGACGCACCGAGGGACGCCCCGGGGGAGGAACGGGGGACGCACCGGAGAACGCCCAAGGGGAACGCACCGAGGGACGCCCCGGGGGAGGTACCGGAGGACGCCCAGGGGGGACGCACCGCAGGACGCACCGGAGGAGGCACCGAGGGACGCCCCGGGGGAGGTACCGGGGGACGCACCGGAGGACGTCCAGGGGGGACGCACCGAGGGACGCCCCGGGGGAGGCAACGGGGGAGGCACCGGAGGACGCCCCGAAGGACGCCCAGGGGGGACGCACCGGAGGAGGCACCGAGGGACGCCGCGGGGGGACGCCCCGGGGGACACACCGAGGGATCCACCGGGGGACGCCCCGGGGGAGGTACCGGAGGAGGCACAAAGGGACGCCCCGGAGGACGCCCTTGGAGGACGCCCCTGAGGAGGCACCGGAGGGCCCCACCAGGGGAGGCACTGGAGGTCGCACCGGAGAGCGCCCCGGAGGACGCGCCGGGGGAGGCACCGGGGGACGCCGCGGAGGACGCCCCGGAGGATGCCCCGGAGGATGCCCCGGGGACGCGGCGGCGACCGGCCAGCACTCGGCTCTGCGGGGCCTGCGCGCCGGGAAGCGGCCCCGGAACGCGGCGCCCCCCCCCCCCCCCCCCGCACGCCGGACGGACGCGGCGGCCCCGGAAGGCGGACACCGGGACCGGAAGCCCCGGCCCGCAGCCTCGGCCCCGCGCAGCCGGCTGCTCCCGGGACGGCGGGCCGGGCCCTCCCCCCGCCCTCACCTCGGGCCGGGCCCGCGGCGGGCAGCAGCTTCCACATGGCCTGGGTCCCCCGAGGCCCCCGCGCCCCGGCCCAGCGCGCGGCTGCAGCTGCCGCGGTCCGCGTGGGCTCCGGACGTGCGCGCTCCCGGGAGCTGGGCCGCGGGGCGGAGGCCGGGGGCGGGGGGAGGGGGCGGGGGGACGCGGGCGACGTGCGCTCCCGCTCGCCCCCTGGTGGTCGACGGCGGGAACTGCGCAGCGTGTACCCCGGGGCTGGCCGGCGCGGCCCGGCCTGGGGATCCCATCGCGGGGTGCTCAGCGGATGTGCGGTGAATTACGGTGTCTGATGGTGAACGGGATTCTCTCTCTCTTTTTTTTTTTTTTAGCTACAAAGCAACGTCAGGAAACTTTGTAATTAAAGGCATTAACATGCCAGCCGGTTATGGAATGGCGTGCACTGGCGAGTTCCTAAATTGCGGTCATCCCTTTGTAGGAATCCCGATGATGGTGATTGATCATTACGAGGACGGTAATAAGATTGTTACCCGAGTCAACTCATTATTTCTGCTCTTCTCCAAGCTGACGTCACGTTCTCCAGCTGCTCTATTTCATGATGCTACCCTTCCGTCTAATCGGGAGCTAAACACTGCAGAGTCTCTCCTTCCTTTTCGTCTCCACTTGTACCAAACTGGTCCAAGCCCTCAATACTCCAGTTGACCCCTAATCTTCTTCACCTTGCACTAATCCATTCTACATCCTGCACACTTACAAAGTAGACATCCAAGAGCATGCTTGGGATCATATAGTTTCTTGTTTTCCTTTTTTTTTTTTTAATTATTTATTCATGATAGGCACAGAGGCAGAGGCATAGAGGGAGAAGCAGGCTCCTCCCAGGGAGCCCAATATGAGACTTGATCCTGGACCAGGATCACGCCCTGAGCCAAAGGCTCAACCACTGAGCCACCAAGGCATCCCAATTTCTTTTCTTTTCTTTTTTTATTTATTTATTTATTTTTATTTATTTATGATAGGCACACAGTGAGAGAGAGAGGCAAGACATAGGCAGAGGGAGAAGCAGGCTCCATGCACCGGGAGCCCGACGTGGGATTCGATCCCGGGTCTCCAGGATCGCGCCCTGGGCCAAAGGCAGGCACCAAACCACTGCGCCACCGAGGCATCCCAATTTCTTGTTTTCTAAAGTAATTGTAATGAGAAGGAAAAAAAAAAATGTTACTTTAGGAGGCAGATTTATCAATCTGTTATAGCCTAAATGCAAAAATTGAATCAAGTGGTACATAAAAAAGGATCATTATGACTAAGCAGGGCTTTTCTACAAATGGAAGGGTGGAAGCCCACTGTAATTCATCAGAGTAACAGAAGAAAAAAGAAAAGAAAAGAAAAATCACAGGATCGGCTTGGTAGTTGCCAAAAAAGAATTTGATAAAATTCAACATCCCCTTATGATAAAAACTCTCAGAAAAGTAGGAATAGTGGGAATTGATAAAGGGCATCTCTGAATAACTACAGCTTACATTATACTTAACGTTAATTATTGAATGTTTCCCCCTGACATCAGGAATGAAACCAGGACATATCTGCTATTACCATGTATTTTTCTAAAGATTTTTTATTTATTCATGAGAGACAGAGAAAGAGAGAGAAAGGCAGCGACACAGGCAGAGGGAGAAGCAGCCCCCATGTAGGGAGCCCGACGTGGAACTCGATCCCAGGGCCCTGGGGTCACGCCCTGGACTGAAGGCTGCGCTAAACCTCTGAGCCACCTGGGCTGCCCTACCATATATTTTTAACATGGTATCGGATGCTCAAGCCAATGCCCTAGAGGAGAAAAAGAAAAAGCGTAATGATCAGAAAGGAAGAAATAACATTGTCATAAATGGTTGTGTAAACTTAAAATCTAAAAGAATATTGACAAATTATTTGAATTAATAAGTGAACGTAATAAGGTCACTGGATACAATAACTACAAAACTTAATTGTATTTCAGAAAATAAATTAAAAATGACACATAAAATAGACAAGCATATTAGCACCCGAAGTCCTCAAATACCTAGAAATAAATCTATCAAGGAGCACCTGGGTGGCTCAGTGGTTAAGCATCTGCCTTTGCCTCAGGGCGTGATCCCCGGGGTCCTGGGATCAAGTCCCACATCAAGCTCCCTGCAGGGAGTCTGCTTCTCCCTCTGCCTGTGTCTCTGCCTCTCTCTGTGTCTCTCATAAATAAATAAATAAATAAATAAACAAACAAACAAACAGACAAACTTTAAAAAAAGAAATACATCTGTCAAAAGATATGATACAAACATTACTGATTGCAAAACATTGACAGAAATTAAATCCTAAATAAATGCAGGTATAATATACCATGTTTATGGACTGTTAAGATGTCATCTCTCCCAAAACTGATTTATAAATTCAATGCAATTTCAATAATGTCCCAGAAGATTTTTTGAATGGAAAGTAATAAGCAGATTCTAAAATATATATGGAAATTAAAAAGCTGAGAATAGCCAAGGTAATTTCAAAAACCAAAGCTGGAGTATTTACACTACCTGACATTATAAGATTAAAGTCATTAAGTCAGTTCCAATTGGCACAAGGATAGAAAATAGGCAAATGGTCAAGAGAGACCTAAAAAAGATTCACACATGTAAGGTAATTTGATTTTTCAAAGGTGATAGTACAGAGCAATATAGGAAAGTTGGGTTTTTATGGAGGGAAGTGTTCAATAAATGACCCTGGAGATATTGATTAACACTACAGAAGAAATGAAGGCTGCCCACCTACCTCGCACACGTACAAAAAAATCAATTCCAGAAGGGTCATAAATTTAAATATGAAAGTAAAATAATAAATATTCTAGAAGAAAATATGACTGAGAAGCAAATTTTTCTTAAATAGGACATGGAAAAGTATGCTCTGAACTCCATAAATTCTTAAATTTCACTGATTTTATGGATCCCCAACAATTTATAGGTATTTTCTTACTCTTCTGGAGTCTACATATTTCACCAAGGCCTCCAATTTTTGTTAACCTAACCGGATTAGTATAATGCCATCAATGTAGCAGACCACTGTTGTGTTCTGCGAGATGTCCAAACATTTCAAATCTCTTAGGATTACATTAAGACAGAGGGTAGAAGAGACAATGCAGCCCTAAGGGAACACTATAAATATTTTCTATTATTCATTCTCATTGAATGCAAATGCTTTCCAATTCTACTTTCTATTAAGGTCGGGAAATAACACATTCATCATATCAGTCACCACAAGTCAATGACCTGAGGTCATCTGGCTCTGCTCCTGTAAAGATATCATATGCTCTAATTGGGGTTATTACTTGGTTGAATTGTCTATCGTCTATTCTCTAGGAACTGTTGGATCTTTGGAGGGACACGTATGGTGAATTAAATGGAGTTTAGATGGGAACCAAAAGTGGCATTATTATCTACCATTCTCCTATATTGTTTTTATTCAATATATTGACTGTGCAATTTCAGAGGCTCCCCTTTCCCACTTTGATAACTCTTATCCCATTGGCCAAGGAACTGATGTGGGTGTTATACTACCTATCAAGTATGTCCATTCCAATTGTACATTTAGGACTGGCGGAATGACCACCACATGGGTCCTTGTGCCCAGTGGACCTGCTATATGCCAGATCTGGGCAGAAACTCCGTTCATTATCTGGCTCCTGTATACCTCTACTCTAATTGAGGACTGTCATAATACTCAGAGTTCCTAGGTATCAATGATTGTGTCCAACAATCTTAAAAATGTTCAGGCATTCTCTAATCTTCAGCGTATGGTTTTCCAAGGGAATGGCCACAGGTCCCTTTGGGGAAGAATTGGGGGTGGAGTGGGGGTGGGAGAAGTCATGACCATATATTCTGACTACGGTGTTGAAGGGTCCTCCCTCCCAGCATTCTTGCCTCTCCTTCAGCTACTGGGTTCTGGATTGATAAACTGGCTCAAGTCAGGAAACTAGGGAAGAGACTGAAACTTTTTATGGAGGCTGTTGCTTTCAGCCTTGGGTTCATCCATCCTTGATTTTTTTTTTATTTTTATTTTTTTTGAGCACACACTGGTTGGCTAGCTTCTATCTTTTCCCCATATTCTATTAATCATCTTCACAGCCCTCTCTAGGTTAAGACCATTGACTGCCACTCTAATCTTGCCACTCAATTGGACTGTTGTATCCTTATAACGTTTACTTGCTGCCCCCTGGCCTCTGTTGTTTCAGGATTTTATTATCCTTGTTGCTATCTTTGAACCTAGCTTGGTAACATCATCTTTTGTCATCAGCTATGACCCACAGAGGAGAGCCACCACTGAGCTTCTCACTGATGGGATACCCCTCTCACCAGAAAATTCCTAGTCACTTTGATAATGGAGCATCCAGCTTTAATATGGCATAGTCTCTCTAGCATGCCCACTTTTCTGAACATTTTGCTCCCTGCTTCCACCATCTGCCATGACAATTCTATTTCTACTTCTTTGAGTATGGGCCACCACTTTCTTCAAGCTTCTGAGAGCCATCATGCTAGTCATATTTCCCAGGATCCTTACCAGGAATCATTCTTCTCTTCCTGATGAGTGTTCCCAAATCAATAAACACTCCCTTATCCAAATTCATTTTCCATTTGCATCTTGTTCAGCATCCTCAGAATACAGTCCCAAAAGTATTCTCCTTGCTCCTGCTGGCACATATTGATGGCCCTGCAGCCCCTTTACTGTAAGGACACATTTTCACTCATCAGGCCAAGTCCTTCTCGAGCTGGGTTTCACTATAACTTAGCCCTTTATTCCCTAGAAGGGGAGATGGGGCAATGTCAGAGTGACAGAGGAAAATTTATCTGTTGCTTGGCAACAGCATGGATCTAATAATCAGAGCTTAGAAAATCTTTAAAAAGGGGGCAGAAGGCAGATAGAGTTTAAGATCAGTAGCAAATTGGTCTGCTTACTATTCCATGCACACTGTTTCATGTAGCTTACTAACATCTGCTCCCACCCTCTGTTCTGTTGTAAACAAACCCCGCCAGATCTTTTAAGTCTTCATAAAAACTTCCCTCTATGTCTTGCTTTAAATTAAATATGGCTCGCACCCTAGATCAGTTTTTCTCTATCAGTTCTAGGATACCTGTCCAATGCCTCTCCCATAGTTCCTGACCCATAGGATATCCACCATATTTTTTGGCCAAGAGGATTACTCTTTCTCCTTAAATCCCTACACCTTCACTTCCCATTTCAGCATCTTATTCTTCTCCAACTTGCAATATCTCTCCTAGATAAGATCATTATATGTGAATACCCACCCTCTATAAATCCTGTTACTGCCACTGCAGATATATCTATCTCATTGTCCATATTCTTTTTTTTAAAAAAAGATTTTATTTATTTATTCATGAGAGACACACAGAGAGAGGCAGAAACACAAGCAGAGGAAGAAGCAGGCTCCATGCAGGAAGCCCGATACGGGACTCAGTCCCAGGACTACAAGATCACACCCTGGGTCGAAGGCAGGTGCTTAACTGCTGAGCCACCCAGGTGTCCCAACTTGTCCATATTTATTGAGAATATTGCCACCTATGTGAGAGCTTTCTGCTCCATCCCAACTCCTGACATTCTTCTCAAGTAACTACAAGACACAAGTGGAAAACTCATTTTACCCATTAGCCTCACATTTCTTTGACTTTTTCAAATCCTGTGATTTTCACCTCTGCTTTACACACATAACCTCTTCAATGGCTACTGTTTAGATCTTTCCATCATCAGTACCTTCCTTATCTTTAATATCCTACTTTCTGACTGGAGCTGTCTGGCCTTCTAGGTTTCTTATACACTCACTCCACAACACCTGCTTTTTAGCTTCATCAGGTCTCTCGCCACTTGATCCTTCCACTTTACCTAAGTGACCAGTCTCCTATCTTCCGTCACATCCCAACTGGATACTAGGTTTGGAGTTTGAACCGCTTTTACTCACAGCTCTGCTCTCAGTACTGGGAGCAGCTCTCAGAAATAATTTTAGTCTCAGAGCTCTTCTCTCATTGCTTACTTATTTATGAGCCCTAATAATCCTCAACCATGAGCCAATTATACAACCACCTCCTACTGAAGTTTTTGGATTAAATCTGCCTATCTTTGAAAACATAGAACCAGTGAAAATTCATAAGCTCTAATATCAGTTGAACTATAGAACATGACTCATCAGTCACGTAGGATGATGAGTTTTTTGCTTTAAAAAAAAAAAAAAACAAAAAACAAACAAACAAAAATTCTCTGAAATCCTGAAGAGCTATTTTACACCTTTGCCAATTTCCTCAGATCAGGTCATCCCCTGGCCTCCTTCAAAGAATATGGGGTCCTATCTTCCTGAGGAAATTCCTGTAAGGACTTCTTTATAATTTCTGTCCTACTCTGCCCTTATTCTCATCATAAGACAAACTTCTTTTCTTTTAAAATCTATACATACACCTCATCCTTACCTTTCTATCTCTGGTATCAGGGTATGATTTGGCCCTTTAGTTTAGGATCCGTTCCTCCATTTGTGCTCAATTTTAAAACCTACCTCCTTTCATCTTTCCCAGAGGCTTGCTTTCTCAGTTACCTCCATCTCCTACATATTTTCCATTTCTCTTTTTGATTCCTTCATCTTATCTGAAAAACATTTAAAAGGCCATGTTGCAGACAGATCAATGGAACAGAATAGAAAACCCAGAAATGAACCCACAACAATATGGTCAACTAATCTTCGACAAAGTAGGAATGAATATACAATAGAAAAAAGTCTCTTCAAGAAATAGTGTTTGAAAAACTGGACAGCAATATGCAAAAGAATGAAACTGGACCACTTGCTTACACCGCCCAAAAATAAATTCAAAATGGATGAAAGACCTAAATGTAAGACAAGAAACCATTAAAATCCTAGAGGAAAACCTAGGCGGTAAGCTCCCTGACATTGGCCATAGCAACTTCTTATTAGGTCTCCGGATGCAAGGGAAACAAAAGCAAAAACAAACTATAGGAACCTCATCAAAATAAAAAGGTCTTGCACAGTGAAGCAAACAGTCAACAAAACTAAAAGGCAAACTATAGGATGGGAGAAGATATTTGCAAATGACATATCTAATAAAGGAAGGGTTAGTATCTAAAATACATAAAGAACTTATAATACTCAAGACCCAAAAACCAATAATCTAGTTTAAAAAAAATGGACAGAAGAGATGATTAGACATTTTTCCAAAGAAGACATCTAAATGGCAACAGACACATGAAAAGAAGCTCAATATCACTCATCATCAGGGAAATACAAATGAAAACTGCAATGAGATATCACCTCAACCCATCAGGATGGCTAAAATGAACATAGGAGACAACAGGTGTTGGCAAGCATTTGGAGTAAGGGGAAACCCTTTTACACTGTGATGGGAATACAAACTAGTGCATCCACTCTGGAAAACAGTATGGAGGTTCCTCAAAAAGTTAAAAATTAAAAAAAAAATTTAAGGTAAAAATAGAACTAACCTATGATCCAACAATTGCACTACTAGGTATTTACCCAGAAAATATAAGAACACTAATTCAGCAGAAGATACCTAGCCCTATGTTTATTGAAACATTATTTACAATAGTCGAATTGTGGAAGCAGCCCAAGTGTCCATCAATAGATGAATTAATAAAGAAGAAGTGCCATATATATATACATAAAAAATGAAGTCTTGCCATTTGCAACAACATGGAAAGAGTGAGAGACTATTATACTAAGTCAAATAAGTCAGAGAAGGAAATTATATGTGGAATTTAAGAATCAATACAAATGAATATAGGGGGGAAAAGAGAGGAAAACCAAGAAACAGACTCTTAACTTTAGAGAACAAACTGTTGGTTACCAGAACTGGGGTGGGCATGGGAATGGTGATGGGTATTAAATAGGTGATGGATATCAAGGAGGGCACTTGTGATGAGCACTGGGTGTTTTATGTGTGTTGAATTACTAAATTCTTACACCTGAAACTAATATTCCATTGTATGTTAACTAGAATTTAAGTAAAAACTTGGAAAAATGATAAATAAAAGATCATGTTGTCTTCACCCCAATATCATTAACTTGGCCATTAATTTCTAACTAATGTTAATCTACAGCATAGGTTTAACAGAGCTAGGATTTCATTGTCCCAGGATCACACACAGGTAACAATAAAGGCAGCTCAGTCTCCTCTTACATATAAGTGGGCTTAAATTTATCTACTTTGCAGTATTATTGTTAGTATTAAATGAGATGCTACACTGTACATCATGGGTTTAAACAAATATTGGATTCCTTTCCTTCCTTTCTAGTTCCTTTGGGGTGGGGCTGTGTCTAAGTCATATTTGGGTCCCTACTGTCTAAATCACTTTCATATCTGTAATATTTATCATAGTAATGAGTACCTGATATAACTGTTTATTGAATTTAACTACTCGTCGAAACACTTTTGCACCTGTGTTCAGTACTTATGTGTGAGCTGTGAAAGTAGGTGTGGTTTGGGGAAATGAGAAGCATGCGGAGAACAGTGATGACTCAGTGTGTGTCATCTATTTTTGTGAAGATTATTAGAATACAATCAGATAGTAAGGAACAAATGAATTCTATTTCTGTAGCTCAACCCTAATTCTACTTTACTAGAATTATTTCACTGTAATAATTCTGTTTTATAGTTTACTCGAATAAAATAACTTCTGTGTGTCTTGTTTCATGTTTTTTTTTTTTTTTAAAGATTTTATTTATTCATTCATGAGAGACAGAGAGAGAGAGAGGCAGAGGGAGAAGCAGGCTCCATGCAGGGAGCCTGACGTGGGACTCGATCCTGGGACTCGATCCTAGGGCTGCAGGCGGCGCTAAACCGCTGTGCCACGGGGGCTGCCCAATTGTTTCATCTTTATACGGGAGTAAAACAGTATAAATCAAGTTAATCTGCAAATCATAGCAGAGTTACCCAAAGCATCAGTGGATTACTTGAATCAAATTGGCTGTTTAACTATAATTTATTTTTAATTGAAAGATAAATGAAGATAAAGTCACAGATTCCAAAGTATAAGACTTACCTTTACAGAACGAGAAGCATTAAACCTTTGGGATCGGGATCCCTGGGTGGCGCAGCGGTTTGGCGCCTGCCTTTGGCCCAGGGCGCGATCCTGGAGACCCAGGATCGAATCCCACGTCGGGCTCCCGGTGCATGGAGCCTGCTTCTCCCTCTGCCTGTGTCTCTGCCTCATTCTCTCTCTCTCTCTGTGACTATCACAAATAAATAAAAATTAAAAAATAAATAAATAAATAAATAAACCTTTGGGATCATGGGTAAGCCTCCCTTCAAGAATTCATTCAAGAAGATAATTGATGATTGTAAGGCACTTTGTAAATATGAAGCTTCATATTCACCTAGAATGTGTAAAATTGGATGAGGTGTTCAAACACTGGAGATACACAAGAGCTAATATTCTAAAGAAAGAATATTACCTATCAGTTTTTTTTTTTTAAATCTTAATAGCACTTCACAATGCCCTTCTTAGTAACCTATCAGGTGGCCTATAATAACTCCACCAAATCTAATCTGCTTGTAAAAATCACAGATTTTTAAAACTACAAATGATTTGGGACATAATTCACACCAACACACAGTTTTATGATGAGGAAAATAAAGCTGATAAAAGTGTGGAAAGAAAATCTGTAGCAGAGTCACGACAAGCAGATCTTCTGTTTCTCGGTGCAGATTCTCTATGGATCCCTTCAGCAGCAGCCTGGACCAAGTCCTCTGAGCGCTAGCTGTGCACTGTAACCGCAGCCACCTGCGACCCTTTCAAGTGACTTCAAGGAGAAACCAAATACAAGAAGAACCAGAAAATCAGTGAAGTGGAGACACACAGGCAATATTTTTATCAGACATGCTAGAAACACGATGAATGTATTAAGACGACCTAAGGGTCCCCCACGTGTCTAGGTGGAAATCAATAAACCTTCATTTTTACAACCCAACAAATTACACCTTGTGATGCGCAGACCTTGGAGAACTGCCTGCAAGCACGTCTACTCCCTACCCTTTTTATATATAATCCCCGGTAAACTGACAAGCTTTGGAGCAGTTCCTTCAGCCCAATCTGAAATACTGTCTCCCGGGCTATTGTCCTCGGTAAAATGACAAATAAAGCATTTATTCACCTACTTTGAGGTTGACTTTTTTTTTTTTTTTCAGTTGACATTACTGTTTAGCAATCCCTACACTGTGCAGCTAGGAGTGAATGCTGGATGGATGTTCCCTTTTTCCAGATTCAGACTTGCACGTTTAAGAACATTACTGGCCCCGTGGCCTGTACCTCCCACCTGAAGTACTCATGACTTCCCCTTTCAGGTGGGCCTTCTTCGTTTTCTTCAGTAGTGAAACAGAAACCATGCAAAAAAAAAAAAAAAAGAAAGAGAAAGAAAGAAAAAAAGAAAGAAAGAAAGAAAGAAAGAAAGAAAGGAAGGAAGGAAGGAAGGAAGGAAGGAAGGAAGGAAGGAAGGAAGGAAGGAAGGAAGAAAGAAACCATGCAAACCTCATGCCCTCTCCAGGGCAATGCTAAACATCTCTCTGGTCTTTTCGGGGGGGGGGGGGGGGGACGTGGTTCTTTATTTCCCTGGCAGTCGGGACTGAGCTGATGTACCTGTGTGACTTTAGACCTGAGGGTTTGCAGTTTGAAGTTCATTGCTACTGGGGAAACATAGTTAAAACAAAATCTTCTGGCACCCTAATATAGAAGAGACAGGAAACCGTTTTATTATTGAATAAGCATAAACCAGAATCAAAGGCAATCTGCTGGAGAGATTACTGAGAGAAACCTCATCCTTTTAAATAGGCAGGCAGATAAAACCCATTCCGCACAAACCCATTCTCAAGGTGCATAATGGCTTGTCCTTGAAAAAGAGGACTTGACAGCATCATTTGTCACACATAGTTCATCCTAAACGCACTTGGCAACTGGAGTGATCGTTGTGTTAGCTAACTGCCTTTATCCCAAGGACAAATAGACTTCTCAAATCTTTATGCTAGGAGACAGTTCAGCAGGTTGAACTAGGAAATGGGCCTATCTTCCCCGTTGGTTACATTTCAAGGAGATTCCCCCCCACCCACCCCCCTTGAGAAAGACATTGCTGGGTCCCAAAGGTGGCAGAGCTTTATTTATCCTTTGAAAAAGGATCTACATACCTTTCAGGAAAGAATTTATAATGACAAGTCTTCTAAAGCAGATGTTCTTAAAAAAGAGGAGCCTTTTCCCTTATTTTCAACAGGGAAAATTGTCTCTTATTTTAATGTGTAATCCCACCCATTAGGGAATGTAACCAAAAAAAGATATCATGACCAATTGACCCGTGAGCTGGACCATGGCACTTTGAAGGCTCTTTACCACCACCTTCCACCACTCCTGATGACTAACCCCCCACCCCTACCTGCCCTTGGAATGTGGGGTTGACTTGCCTTTCCTACTCCAGGAGGCTGCTCTGAGGACCTAGCCTTGAGATGTGATGTTGAAAACACCTGCACAGTATATATGCCCGTTAGGTCCTCTTTACAAGATTTTAAGATTTGTAGGGCAGGCACAGGGATCCATTGGTCTTGCTGCTACCCAAGACCAGCCTCATAAGTAAATTCCCTTTGCTATTATTAAAGTTGCTACCTACGAACAAAGAGTGGCCTCTTTCTTCAGTATTGCACTGCCTCTGTGACAGGGGGCTGGTTTCCCATCCACCATTAAAGCTCCCAGAATGGTCGAGAACCTACACGGCTTAAATTGCCAAGCTGATTGAAACTGATCATTACCCTCTTCAACCTCTTCCCCTGGGGCAGAAGCTGTGGGCCTTGATTTCATCAAAACATAACTGTAAAGTTATTTTGGACACTTCCTATTAGTTGCCTGTAGAACTCTAACAAAAATATGAAACAGCACTGAGTAATTTCTAGACAATGCTTGAGCAAGGCATTTTGTAGGTTCCCCCACTTTTTTTTTTCCATGGGGAGTTTATCTTCTGGGTAATAATCCTGGTGAACCTGGGGTGCCTGGGTGGCTCAGTCGGTTCAGCATCTGCCTTCAACTCAGGTCATCATCTCTGAGTCCTAGGATGGAGCCCCACCACATGGGGCTCCCCACTCAGCAGGGAGTCTGCATCTCCCTTTGCCCCTCCCCTTGCTCATGTTCTGTCTCTCAAATAAGAAAATAAAATCTTTAAAAAAATCTTGTTGAACTAGCTTAATAGTTATAGCCTGTGGTTCCATGAGAAAAAAACCCAAAACCCTTATATAGTGATCTTCAGGGGTTTCCCTTAACTCCGAGTTACCTACTGCTCAGTCTGTAAGTGCAGGATCATAGTGAGCATTTTCTGCTGTTTTGTATGTGCCAGGCCCTGGTGCAAGTGCTTTAAACACATTATTTCATTTAGACCTGAGTAAAACCTTCTGAGGCTAGCACTCTTAATACCTGCACTTCACAGATAAGGAAATGAAATAGAAAAAGCTCTTAATTGGTTAAATGTGACACGTCTAGTGAGAGTTACAGCTCTGCCTGGGGCCCAGCAGTCTGACTCACACGTCGATACCCCACTAACCCGGGGAATAATGCAATGGTTGAGAGCTTGAGTCCCAGACTCCATCACTGGGAGTTATCAGCTTCGCAGTCTGCCTAAGTGTTCTGTGCCTCAGTTTCCAAATGAGGATAACAATAGTATAAACCGCAAATGCTTGTGAGGACTAAGACACACGTAGGGTGCTGAGCACCACCTGGCACACAGAAGAAGTTGAGAAATATTAGCTTTCAGGAGTAATATATTTTTAGGCATTGAAGTCAAGTCCCCTGGCTCTTGCCTAAATAACTCCTTGCCTTTTTTCATGCTCCCAGTCTATTCCTGAGTAGTGCCTATCAGTGCTGTAAGCTCCCTAGGTTCTATTTATGATACTGCCTCTAGAAGATGACAACCGCCTCAGTGCTTATTCATTCAGCAAATATTTGTGAAGGGCTCACTATGTACCAAGCTTTTGTTAGATGTGGAGGATGGCAGTATGGTTTAAAAAGAAACCATGCTTGGGGGTGTGTTCACCCCCACAACCTCGTATATAAAAGAAAGATGCAACTACAATTATATTAAGAGCTCAAAAAGGAAAATTTGGAGCTCTATGAAAACATGTAGTGAGGCCAGAGGTGGACGTACCTGAAACTGGTAAACTTTGGGACCCCTTAAAGGTACAAGGTATCTTGTATCTTGTACCTTAAAGGTACCCCTTAAAGGTAAAGCCCCTTTGGGCCCTTTATTTTTCAGTAAAACTTGCAAACGTAAGATATCATACCATTAGTGGTTGAAATAATTGTTTTCATTCGTATTTTATTTGTCTTTGTGTCCTGCTTTCTCCTTCCCTCTCAAAATCATGAGAAGGGCCCTGGGTTTTACACAAGCCTTTGGGGAGACCTCTCTAGTATTCAGTTCACAGTGGTTATTTTTTTTTTCCCCTAGCTGGCTTGTTCTCTTGAAGTCCAACCTTCTGCCAAGGTGTCCCAAGCTTGGTGCACAAAGTGCCCAGTGCCTAGCCCGCCTGAGTGTATTTTACAGCTATTTTCCTCTGACTGGTGGTAAAGTGTAAGTCTACCTAAAACGTGTGCAACTGCCTTTCCTCCTCATGTATAGCCTAGTGGTTTTGGTAGGCAGAATTTTAAGAGGTCCCCATAATCCCTACCACCTGGTATTCACACCAGGCATAATCCCTTCCCTTTGGATATGGGTGGGACCTTGACTTGATTCTAGCCTACAGAGTATGGCAAAGATGAAGGGATTTTGCAGATGTAAGTAAAGCCCTAAATCAGTTGATTTTTAGTTAATCAAAGGAGATTACGATTATGCTGGGTGGGCCTTACTTAATCAGGTGGTTACCCTTAAAAGAGAGATTGGGTCCTCCCTGAGATGAGAGATTCTCCTTGAGAACTCGATAAAATAAGCAGTCGAGTCACATTGATGAAGCTCATACAGAAAAGAATTATAATTTACCTCTAGAAGCCGAGGGCGGGCTCCAGGCAACAATTATAGGGGCACAAGGAAATGCATTTTGCCAACAACCTGAATGAGCTTGGAAACAGATTCTTCTTCAGGTGAGTCTCCAGGTGAAACTATGGCCTAGTGGACAACCTGATTGCAGTCTTTCGAGAGCCTGAGCATACCTGGATGGTCCTAGAGTCTGTCTAGGACTGCCTAGGACCATATCTGGATTTCTGACCCAGAGAAAATGTGACCTAATGACTATGTATTAAGAACTAATGTTGGGCAGCCCGGGTGGCTCAGCAGTTTAGTGCCGCCTTGGGTCCAGGGCCTGATCCTGGAGACCCGGGATCGAGTCCCATGTCAGGTTCCCTGCACGGAGCCTGCGCTGCCTCTCTCTCTCTCTCTCTCTCTCTCTGTGTATCTCATGAATAAATAAAATCTTTTTTTTAAAAAAAGAACTAATGTTGTAATATCTCTGTAGAAACAAGATGGATTCCCACCCCAAATTTAGTTTGGATGTCAAGACTGATGATGCCACACACACACACACACACATACACATCATGAGAAAACATAAAAATGTTTATTATTTATGTGGCAAGACTTTTTGGAAGGAGAGAGCAGGCCTCCTGTGCTGATCTAAAAATGGTTTGAGAGAGCAACTATTATGGGCTAAACTGTGTTCCCTTCAATTTTGTATGTTGAAGTCCTAACCTCTAGTACTTCTGAATTTGACCAATAGCTCAAATAATATAGAGATAGGGCTTTAAAAAGACAACAGAGTGAAAATAAGGTCATTATGGTGGCTCCTAATCCAATACGACTGGTGTCCTTATGAGAAGGGGAAATTTGGATATAGAAAGGTAAAGAAAGAAGACCATGTAGAGACAGTGGAAGACGACACCATCTATGAGCCAAGGAGAGAGAAGCTTCAGAAGAAACCAGTCGCACCAACACCTTTGATATCAGATATCTAACTTCTAGAACTTCTATTGTGTAAGCCACCAAGTCTATGCTACTTTACTATGGCAACCCTGGAAAATTCATACAGGAAGGATAAAAGAGTGGTTTGGGATTGTTTTTTACTGTGGTTAAGGACTGGTTAGGGATTAGAGTGAGGGTATCCAGGTATGGGAAGGGGCTTGGCTGCTGTGCCAAAGGAGGGACTATCTGGGCCTTCCTGACTATCCTGTCTTGCCCAGCTGACCCAAGACACAAGAAGAGAGGGGAGGAGGCTTAAAAGCTACCAGCCATCAAACCTCAACAAGAGGTCAGATTTTTGTTACAGCTAAGCTGGTGAAAGGGAGGGGCCAGCCAGCTCTCTGGGCCCTCTTTTATTTTTTTATTTTTTATTTTTTAAAGATTTTATTTATTCATGAGAGACACACAGAGAGAGAGGCAGAGACACAGGCAGAGGGAGAAGCAGGCTCCATGCAGGGAGCCCGACGTGGGACTTGATCCCAGGTCTCCAGGATCAGGCCCTGGACCCAAGGCGGCACTAAACCGCTGAGCCACCCAGGAATCCCCCCCCTCCCTTTTTTTCTTTTAACCCTCTTTTATAAGGGCATTCATCTCATCACTTCCCAAAGGCCCCACCTCTAAATACCATCACCTTGAGGGGTAGGGCTGCAAACTAGGACTATTCAGTCCACAGCAGCATGTGTTCTCCATCTTCTTAGTTTCCTCTGTGGCGTTAGCTCCAGTTGCCCAGTGTTAGCTAGCTGAATAACCTTTCTTGTATTGCCTGCCTCTCTTCCCTACTGGTGATTCCCAAGGTTCCCAAAATGAGTCGCTGGCACTGGATCCCTGTTCCCCGATCTACTTTAGAGGAACCTAAACTGAGACAATGGGTTCATATTGGAAGGGCACGGTCGACGCCCTCCAGCCAGAGTCCACCAGGGGCACACCTACAGCAGAACCCATTGGGTTCATTATTTTTTGCAGCAAAGGAGGACGCACACCATGGGGTGTCTTCCTAGAAGGGTGTTGGAAAGAACCTATTGTAGGGTTTGGGCTTTGATTGGATGATTGGAAGTGGTCTAAGGAAGCGGGTGGTTCACTTAGGTTGGACTGTCGGAAAGAGAAGGCAATTCTATCAAGGAAGATCTCAATAAATCCTAAAGTGAGGGGATCTTAGAATGAGGTAAAAGCTGTGGTTGGTAAAGAAATAGTCACTCATCGTATCAAGAGACCAGTTGTTGGGTATTTTGTGGATTAACAACCGTCATCTTGTGCTTGGACAAACTGATCAAGTTGACTTGCATTGTCTCCGCTTCTGGGCTTGTGGTCTCGGAGTGAAGCTGTGAGGCCGGTCTTCCGGGAGCAGGTTCCTATTTGAAAGATCAGCATGGACCCCCGCGAGCCGGGCGTGCTGCCGAAGGTCGGCTTGCGGGCTTCCTGTTTGCCCTCCTCACCACTTTGTAAGCTCTCCACGTCACCTAAGCGTCAGCCCGAGCTCGGGGCTTCGCATCCACCCTCTTCAGTCTCCACGATAATGCGGAGACAGGGGCGACCGGCCACACCTTAGAGGTCGGCGGGAAGGTGTGACCTGAGTTCGCACGGCGTGCCCACAGGTGCAGGGCCCTGAGACGTGCCCACAGGTGCAGGGCAGAGACGTGCCCACAGGTGCAGGGCCCTGAGACGTGCCCACAGGTGCAGGGCAGAGACGTGCCCACAGGTGCACGGCAGAGACATGCCCAGAGGTGCAGGGCCCTGAGACGTGCCCACAGGTGCACGGCAGAGACATGCCCAGAGGTGCAGGGCCCTGAGACGTGCCCACAGGTGCAGGGCCCTGAGACGGAGAGCGACGCCTCGGTGGCCTTGGCTTCTGACGCGGGCACCACGCCCGCCGCCAGGAAAGCGACGCTGGGACCCGGGGGGAGGCGGCACAGCCCCTCGGCGGCCCCGCAGCCCGCGCTCCGCAGCTTCGGTCGGAGGCCGGGCGCCCCGCCCAGGACCGGCCCCGCGGAGGTTTGCAAGATTTTATGCGGTGATGGCGCGGAACTCGGCGTCGGGCCCCGCCGCTACACCAGGGCGGGGCGCGGGGTCCCGGCCACCGAGACTCGCGCCCGCCCCCGGCCCCGCCCGTCCCGGCTCCGCTCCCCAGCCCCCCGCCCCGACACTCCGCCCCCCATCCCCTCTCCTCTCTCTGACCCCAACCCGCCCCGCCCCCGCCCGTCCCCCCGCCCCCCGCCGCCCCGACACTCCGCCCCCCATCCCCTCTCCCCTTTCCCCTCCCGGATCCCAACCTGCCCCAGCCCGGTCCCCGGCTCCCCTCACCCCCTCCCCGCCCCGACACTCCGCCCCCCATACTCTCTCCCCTCCCCTCTCCCCCCCTCCCCTCCTGGACCCCACCCGCTCCGGCCCCCCCGCTCCCGGCTCCTACCCCCGCCCCCACGCCAGCACTCCGCTACCCGCTCCCCTTTCCCCCCAGCCTGGCCGCTGTGGCTCCCCAAGGCTCCTCAGCCCCCGCCCCCGCTTCCACATCGTGGCCCCGCCCACTCCTAGCCCCGCCCACTCCTAGCCCCGCCCACCGCCGCGGCCCGCTCCACCCACAGCAGGCCCCGCCCCTTCCCCATCGTGGCCCCGCCCACTCCTGGCCCCGCCCCTCCCCGCCGCGGCCCCGCCTCCGCCCCACCGCGGTCCCGCCCCGCTCCGGCCCCGGCCCCGCCCCCCGGAGCCCCGAGCACCTGCAGCCCGAGTCCGGGAGGTCCAAGATGGCGCTGCTGGGTCGCGTCTTCCTCGTTCGGGGCCGCGGCCCTCGGCGGGTAAGGCGGCCCTGGAGGGACCGAGGGCCCGGCTCGCCCCCCAGCGAGCGCCCTGCCCGTGCGGGTCCCCGGGACGGCGCCCGGGGGCGCGCGCGGCGAACATCTGGACCCCGGGATGCGGGGCGCGCGGAGCCGCGGGAGGAGTGCGGACCGGGGCGGGGGGGGACAAGGTCACGGTCGGCCGTCGGAGAACCGTGGGTGTGGAGGGCGGGCCGGGCTCCTCCGAGTGCCCCGGCAGCTTCTGAGCCGTGTGTAGGGGCGGGGGGGCAGCAGGACCCTGCGGGCGGCGGCTCGGAAGGGGCGGGGCGCGGCGGCGGGAGGGGGTCCGCAGGGGGCGCTGGCCTCCCCGGCGGCCTGGTCTCGCCGGGAAGATCCGCTTCTGCGTTAGTTGTGCAAATGAAACGTTCGTGCAAACAGACGTTCTATTAGAAGAAAAAAACCCGAAACCTCGCTCTCTATTCTCCTCCCTAGAGGCAAAGCTGGGAGAGAGGTGGGTACCTTTCAGGCGGCCTTCCACCCCTCAGCTTTGGGAGACGCAGCTGGTGTGTTTTGTCAACGTGCGTCCACGGGACCCAGAGTCGGAATAAAAAAAATGCAAGCGAGGGACACCTGGGTGGCTCAGTGGTTGTGCACCTGCCTCCAGCCCGGGGCGTGACCCTGGAGACCCGGGATCGAGTCCTGCGTCGGGCTCCCTGCATGGAGCCTGCTTCTCCCTCTGCCTGTGTCTCTGCCTCTCACTCTCTCTCTGTGTCTCTCATGAATAAATAAATAAAATATTTTTTAAAAATGCAAGCGAAGATAGCTGGAGAGGCTAAGAGAGCGAAAGGAGGTTGTAAGAAGAAGCTGTGATATCCAAGACAGTCCCTTCCCCCAAGCAAAGTTAGGAACCTTAATACACTAAACCTAAAAGTTCAGCTTCCTTAGCCAGGTGGAAGAAGTATCTCTCCTGCCAAGGGTACTTCCCCCCAAGTCAGGGACTAACTAAATCCTGCTGAGTCCAGTGGGATGCCAGCCCTGCTGTTCTTTTCTGGAAAATGGAGGTAGCGGCTCTAAATGTGAACATGAGGAAATAGTATGGTCAGTCTCTTAAGTTAGAGAACTTCGTTTTATTATTTTTTTAAAGGTTTTATTTATTCATGCAGAGAGAGAAGCAGAAACACAGGCAGAGAGAGAAGCAGGCTTCATTCAGGGAGCCCGACGTGGGACTCGATCCCCATGGGACTCTATCCCTGTGGGACTGTATCCCATGGGACTGTATCCCTGCCGGACTCTACCCTCCTGGGTCTCTATGCCCCACCCACTCTCTCCCCATGGGACTATTCCTGCGGACTCTATCCCATGGGACTCTGTCCGCATGGGACTCTATCCTCGGGACACTATCCTCGTGGGTCTCTATCCTCACAGGACTCTATCCGCATGGGACTCTATCCCCGGGGCTCTATCCCTGTGGGAATCTATCCCCGCGGGACTATCCCTGCGGTCCTCTATCTCCATGGAACTGTATCCCGGACTCTATCCCCGTGGGACTCTATCCCCATGGGACTCTATCCCCAGGACTCTATGGGACTCTATCCCCGTGGGACTGTATACCCATGGGACTCTATCCCTGCGTCTCTATCCCCAGGACTCTATCCCTGTGGGACTCTATCCCCAGGACTCTATCCCCGTGGGACTCTATCCCCAGGACTCTATCCCCGTGCGTCTCTATCCCCAGGACTCTATCCCCAGGACTCTATCCTCCGGGGACTCTATCCCCGTGGGACTCTATCCCCATGGGACTCTATCCCCGCGCGTCTCTATCCCCAGGACTCTATCCCTGTGGGACTCGATCCCGGGTCTCCAGGATCAGGCCCTGGGCTGAAGGCGGCGCTAACCCGCTGAGCCCCCCCTCCAACCCCACCCGACCCCCCCACCCCCCGCCGCTGCCCCAGAACTTTGTTTTAAAGAGTGCTGTTTGTTTGACAATAAGGTTTTGCTGATATGATTTTCCTGTAAATATTCTGGTTGTAGGTCACTGTGAAAGAAGCCTGTTTTCTGACCTCTTCTCAAAGAACCTTGTCTTTGTACAACAGCTGTGAGGTTAGAAAAGTCTTCAGAGGTTTTTTGATACAACCCTCCCTTCCCCCAAATCATTAGGACTGTAATAATAAGATAATAAAATCAATCACGCAGACTGTATCCCAATTCATCGGACACCATTAGACAAAAAACAGTTGGGGGGGGCAAGCGGAACTCATTTAAAAATTAATTGTACTCTGACAATTTTGGAATTCTTTTGCTTAAGAAAAACAGAAGTTTTGAGGGTCAGAGTTCAGAGCCAACAGAAGCTCCTTTTGGTGTGTTTTGTTTTCCTGGCACCTGCCGCCTTGGGTTTGAATTCCTGGGAGAAGCATTTTCCTGTCTGTGAAGTGGGAGGTGGTTCCAGGGAACATCATGTTTCCGTGGACAAATACTAGTTATTACAGTTAGAACTCCCAATTTGAGTATTTTTATTGAGCAAGAACCAAGGAAAATGTTTTCTTTGTTAAACGTGTTTATGAAGTGTCTTAAATCGTGCTGGTTAGCTAGTAGGCCTCAATTCAACGCAACAAATATTTATTGCCAATGAGCTCTGTGTGGGGTATAAAGATTAAAAAAACAAAAAACAATCTCTGCTCTCAAGTCGCTGTCAGTTGTACTCAGGAAAAGGGGCACACTCTCAGTTGTTTTATCAGGAAATGCTATTTAAGTGCCTATTACATGTTGGGCATCGTTCGGAGCTACTTGGCGGGAAAGATATCTATACCATCATTAAGTCTCATATATATTTTTCAAGCTATGGATAAACGAGAGTGGACACAGAAATCAGTCTTATGGGGCAAGATGAGTAAGAAAAAAAAATTGGGATAGAATACAAAATACCAGAATTCATCTCATGTAAGTGTAGTAAGGTTAAGTTTACTTTGTGAAATCTTTTTTTTTTAATATATTTTTTTTTTATTGTGGACTAAATATTAGGTGTCTGTGATGCACACTGCCATACCTTCTTTCCTTTTGTTTTTATCAAGGGTCGTAACTTTAGGATTTTTATAAAAATGATACCCGACCAATATGGATTCAGGTAATATAGTTTTAAAAAAAGTAACATAGGACCCTAATCTGGCCACCCAGAAATAACCAGGGTTGAGATTTGGTGAACATCATTCCAGGTGTCTATGCTGATAAAAAAAGATGGGTACACAGGCATCATTTTACTTGGATGTATTATATTTATTTTCCCCTCAGAACTGAATCAACATCGTTTTCATTGTCTTCTAACACTGAATATTGTCAGGGAAAAATGTAAGGCTAGTGGATTTTTTTTTCCTTCTGTATTTTCTGTCTGGAAAGCTTAAGAAATCTTTGTGTACCCAAAATAAAATTCCAGAATATAAACTTCCTGTAGGCAAGGATTTATATCTTGTGTGTTTACTGCTGTACTTCTAGGCCTAGAATATTGCCTAGTGTAGAATAAACATAATATCTGTCACATGAATGAATGTATACTGTGTTGCCATATAAGGTGTATTTCTTAGTATGCTTTATATAACATATAAATATCTGAAAAACCATAGTCTAGGAGGTCACACAAGATGTGAGTAGACTGTGAAAATGCAGGTGTATGTTGGAATGCATATGTAAGCAGAATGGTGTGTGTCTGGAGGAGGCGGTGAAGGCTTCATGGAGGAGGTGGCTTCCAGGGCTGACTTTTAAAGGAGGAGTTGGAATATATGGGGCCTCACATGTATGTGATCTGGACCTGAGGAATAGCATATATCAAGAAGTAAGGGAGCATAGCCTATTTCTTTAAAAAAAAAAAAAAGAGTGGTTTAGTATTGTAGAGTTTAAAATACGGTTTCAGAGAGAAGTGCATGGAGATGAGACTGGACAGGTTGCTGGGGGCAGGACACGGTGGGCGTATTTTAGGCCTTTATTAGGTGCTAGACAGGGTCCCAGGGGTATAAGGATGAGCAAAAGGGCTGGTTCCTGCTCTCAGGAAGCTTATACTCTTAACGACATTTTGGTATAATATAGTTAAGTATTATGATGAGTGCTCTTGATTTCAGAAGAGGTCCAACATAAAAAGCATCTGTCTTCTCCAGTTTGAAAAAGCCTCTGAAGTTGAGCAGTGCATAGAGAGGAAAGATACGGACTGGGGTCTTGGCAATGGACGGGATGTGTCAGGTGAAGAGAAAGACGACTTGGAGGAGTCCTTAGAGGCAGTCACTTGGATGAATGGTGGCTTCAGAGCTCAGATATATGTATGTGAAGAAATGTCCAAACAATCTCCTTCCCAAAACGAATAACGCTCATTTTATAATATTAAAAGAATATGTAGATCTCTACAAAGATCGTTACAAAGCACATCGAGAGAGGAGGGCATGTCTGAAGTGAGCCAGGGTTGTCTACAGCCCATAGTAGAAGGCATTCCATCAGGGTTTGGCAACCCTTGGTTTTTGAAGAAAATTCCAGGTAGAAAACGATCAGCGTTCTCAGCTGTCCTACGCTGTTCTCTTTCTGAGGTGATGGTTCGTCTTGGAATCCGAAATGCCTGGGTATGGGACACCTGGGTGGCTCAGCGGTTGAGCATCTGCCTTTGGCTCAGGGCGTGATCCTGGAGTCCTGGGATCAAGTCCCACATCAGGCTCCCTGCATGGAGCCTGCTTCTCCCTCTGCCTCTCTCTGTGTCTCTAATGAATAAATAAAATCTTAAAAAAAAAAAAAAAAAAGAAATGCCTGGGTAAATATAAGTAGGTTAAGAGTAAGGGGACAGCCATACTTTGGTCCCTTCCAGGCTGGGGCGGCTCCCACACCGCATTGCGTGGCGGTGGAAGTGCTTGCTTTCACAGTTACGGAGTGATGTTGCGAGCCCGGTATTTCCAGCTGCGGGTTAGGTGTGTTCACCTGAGTGTCCCCCAGGTGTTGCAGCTCTGGCGTTTCCAGTACAGAACTCCTTGTCTTCAGTCCTCCGGCCTGGGTCTTCCCACGTCGATCCCGTCCTTTGTAGCAGCGCCCAGCGAGTAGCCATGGAAACTTCGCTCATCTTCAGCTCTCCCCTCCTTGCTCAGCGCTTCCAGCTGCTTGGCTTCCGAATTCAGGCTAGACTACGTGTTACATACGGGTGGAGAGTGTTGTCTGGATCACTGCCGCCCTCCTTATCTCCCCTAGACCCACACCCTCCGTCTGATGAGCCCCACTTCCTTCTAGCTCAGAGTTGAACCTTCCCGTCCAAAACACAAAGGCAGTGCTAAGAGTGAGGTAAAGGGGAGAGAGGTGGAGAAGGCTCTCTCAGCTGAATGGGCTTCATCTTTTCAGGAAAGGGGGGGACGCTTTATCTGCCTTCCGTGAAATAGGTCAGTATGTGCTGAGGTTGGGCTTTGAGGTATAGCGATAATTTATTATATCCTCACGTTCTGGGGCCTTTTTACCAGCAAGTAATTTCATTTGCTAAGTCCTGTCCCTTCTGATGATGGCATCCAGGTCACCTCCTGCCTCACCTGCAGCAAAAGCACCATCCCTGCTCCCAGCCTTGCCTCCTACATTCCTTCTCAGCATCGCAGGCAAAACAGTATAGAGCAGTCCTCCGAACACCTAAGGCAGATCCTCTGCTCAAAACGTCACAGATGTTTTCCACTGGACTCAGAGTAAAAGTTTAGTGCACATCGTGTGGTTGACTCAGCCTGCATGATCCAATCTTCTTCATCTTTTTAGATTTTATTCGTTTATAGGGGCTTGATCTCGGGACTCTGAGATCATGACCTGACCTGGAGGCAGGTGTGTAACCACCGAGCTCCCGGGTGCCCCTGATCCAATCTTCTTCTTCTTTTTTTTTTTTTTTTTTAGATTTTTAAAGTTTATTCATGAGGGACACACAGAGAGAGAGAGAGGCAGAGACATAGGCAGAGGGAGAAGCAGGCTCATGCAGGGAGCCCGACGTGGGACTCTATCCCGGGACCCCAGGATCACACCCTGAGCCCTTGAAAGGCAGGTGCTCAACCGCTGAGCCACCCAGGCATCCCCCCGATCCAGTCTTCTTGACCTGATTGGCCTCCCACCCCTGCCACCCTCCCTCCTTCCACTCCAGCCACACTGGCCCTCTGACTTCCTCGGCTTGCTGGTCATGGCCCTGGCATTTACTCTCCCCTCTGCCTGAAAGAACTGTGGCACTCATTCTCTCACCTTTTTTTAGGTCTTTATTCAAATTCACCTCAGACCCTTCCTGACCACTCTATTTAAAATAGCAACTCTCCATCCCTATGCTGTGCCTTATTTTTACCCCACACTGTGTGTGTTAGCCTGTAATATACTATGTAAGTATACGTATTCTTTAATTTATGCCCCTCCATCCAAAAATAATCTCTCAAGGTAGAATATTATATTTATTTTGCTCCCTGCTGTATTGCTATTTTCTAGAACAGTGCCTGGGGCATGGGGGATGCTCCTTAAAACCTTGTTAAAAATAGGGGCGCCTGAGTGGCTTAGTGAGTTAAGCATCTGCCTTTGGCTCAGGTCATGATCCCAGGGTCCCAGGAATGGGCCCCAAGTCAGGCTCCCTGCTCAGTGGAGAGCCTGCCTTTCCTTCTCTCTCTGCTTCTCCCCCAGCCCCCTGGCCCCAGCTCAAGCTCACTCTCTCCTTCTCTCTGTCTCAAGTAAATAAATAAAATCTTAAAAAAAACAAAACTTGTTAAAAATAGGTAAATGAATTAACTATCCCAAATCATAATATCATGTTTATCTCTAATATTTTTTTCATATGCACAAATCTCAATTCAAAACAAAACCTTTTCAAGAGCAGCGGTTCTATTTTTTTGGTTTAAAAAAGATAATTATGTTAGTTACGGCTAATGTGATGGGGATCGATGGGATTACTCAGATGAGAGGTAAGCATAGTGAAGACCCACGTTCAAAATTTCAAACTGCAAAAAAAAAAAAAAAAAAAAAAAAAAAAACAGAAAACAAAACAAAAAAAACCCAAAATTTCAAACTGCCTGCTAATTTATCTCCTTGATTTCATCTCCTTTTATTGGGAAGTATTGGTGAAGCATCTGTTTGGTCCACATCTCACTGTAGACCGGTAAGAACTGTAATAAAAATGGGAAGTATACCCTGAAGCACAGAGCAGCTCCTTTTTCAAGGACTCCTGTTCATTGCTATAAGATGTATCATTACTTAAAAATGTAATTTCTGTCTTGCTACTGGCAACAGCTGCGTAATTCAGCCTAGCCACTGCAACCTGGAGTCCAGCTAACTTTCTTTTATATTTGCTCAGCCTTACCTTCCAGTTGCTGTGGCAACGAGATCTGTGTTCTGCAGAAGCTTATAATATCAGTGGCCTCTGGTGCTGTGCCCTGCTCTCAGTTAAGGAGAGGGCGGAGGTACTCAAGCAATCCACACAGGCACCGAGCTTGAGCGCAGAACGGCCCATGGCAAGCCATAGGTGTGGGTAGAGTTTGGGCTCTCTGTTTCTTTTCCAATTGGTGGGATCACTAATGGTATTAGTGGGTGGGACAGTTCTTCATTCTGCAGCATTATCTGTTCCTGTATTGGAGTATCAATACAGAGCATCCTGCCCAGCTCCCTCTTATATTTCCAGATGCATCCAGCTGAGAGCTACCTCCATGGCTGCAGTGGCAGTGGTCTAGGCATTGAAAAGTGCAAGCATGGGCAGCCCAGGTGGCTCAGCGGTTTAGCACCGCCTTCAGCCCAGGGCCTGGTCCTGGAGGCCCGGGATCGAGTCCTGTGTCAGGCTCCCTGCATGGAGCCTGCTTCTCCCTCTGCCTATGTCTCTGCCTCTCTCTCTCTCTCTCTCTCTCTCTCTGTGTGTGTCTCATGAATAAATAAATAAAATGTTTAAAAAAAAAGTGCATAGAGGGCACAGACGTGTGCCTTCTAGCAACTGGACAAAATAAATCAAGAAGTAGTTATTGGAGGCTTACTGTGTGCATAGACTATTGAGTTGCATTGGGAATGCAAAAATATGCATTTTTCAAAGTCATCCTTTGAAAACTAAGATTGTCAGGTCTTCACCAAGCTGATGTTTTTATATGACAGTCTGCAAAGCTCTCATCTTGTGAACCGGAGTCAGGATAAATTTATTCTTAAAAAAAATATTCATGTTGGGATGCCTGGGTGGCTCAGTGGTTGAGCATCTGCCTTCAGCTCAGGGCGTGATCCTGGGATCCTGGGATCAAGTCTCGCATCAGGCTTCCCACAGAGAGCCTGCTTCTCCCTCTGCCTGTGTCTCTGCCTCTCTCTGTGTGTCTCTCACGAATAAATAAATAAAATCTTTAAAAAAAATTCGTGTCAATCTAAACCAACAGGTATTTAGAAACTCCAAAAAAAAAAAAAAAACAGATTATGAACATCTTTCATTTTCCTTCTAAGTATAGCTCACACTTAAGTATGGAACATACAATACTTAAACTTTAAATAAATCCTTGTAACACTGATCATATGCTAGTGTTCTTGCTATAACTTTGTTTTCCTCTATATCCTTTTTATATTGTGTGCTTGCATATATGATTTGATTTGTGTTAACTTTTTAAAAATATTTATTTACTTAGAGCACGTGCATGAGCGGGGTGGGGATAGAGGGAAGAGGCAGAGGGGAAGCAGACTCCCCACTGGGTGGGGAGCCCTGTGCTGGGCTCTCAGTCCCACAACCCCAAGATCATGACCTGAGCCAAAACCAAGAGTCGGACATTCAACCGACTGAGCCATGTGAGTGCCCCTGTGTTAACTATTTTTAATAAAATATTAATTTATGAACATACCTAACACTCAACATTACAATATGCCCTGACTATACAAAAAGTCCCTCTTCCAAGAGGTTAGTGCTATGAATAGTTTCTTGTGGATCCTCCCAACAATTTTTGTTCATGTATCAGCATATGTATGAAGATATTTTCATTAAAAGACCACACAATTGGGAGCATTTTATATTTATTTCCCTACCTTGGATTTTTCCCTTAAATGTAATGCTTCGCATTGTTGGTATTCAACAAATATTTGTTGAAAGTTTGGATAAGTACATACTATTATTAGAATAGACTATATTAAACGATACATAGTTTTTTGTTATATGGATGTGCCCTAATTGGCTGGGTATACCCCCTACTGAAATGCTGATCTATTGTTTTCTAGTATTTTTTATTACAATCAATGCTTTCATATATTATGTTTGACTGTTCTGTGTTCCTTGCATTTCTGAGTCCCTAAAAGTGAATTTTGAGATACGCTTGTCAACTTCTGCAAAAAGCCAACTGGGATTTTGATATGGGTTTTATTGAGTCTGTATATCAATTTGGGGAGTATTGCAATCTTAAAAGTTAAGTTTTCTAATCCATGAACACAGGATGTCTTTTTATTTATTTAGGCCTTCTATAAGACTTAATGACATTTTATAGTTTTTAATTTATAAGTATTGTACTTCTTTTATTAAATTTATTAGTAAGCACTTTTTCTTTTTGATGTGATTGTAAATAAAATTGTTAATTTCATTTTCATCTTAGTATATATTTTTGAACATAGCTTCTCCCTCCCACCCAAATGAATGAGTATATCTTTTGGGTTAATTCCTAAATGTGGAGTTGCTGGGCCAAAGGTTGTGTATTGTTTAGATAATATTTTGATAATACGTTACCAAATTGGCCTCCAGAGAAGTTGCCCCAATTCATATCAACAGAATGTAAGAGTGACTTTAATAAGCTATTTTGTTTTGTATTATGTATTATGAAATCTTGAACCTTACCAATCTTGTGAGAAAAAAATGATTATCTTTGTTTAATTAACATTCACTTACTTATAAATATGATAGTATGTATTTTTTTGCATGCGGACTATCTTAAGGCCTTTGCCCAGTTTTTCCATTTGCAAATGACTGATTCACAAATCAATAGATTTGGATTCGAGGGGCTAATTTTTGAAAAGGCATAATTTAGAGTTATTGGAAGTAACTTATTTCAACTTGATGAAGTACAGAGAGCTGAATTTATATCCATAGCACCATTAAGACTCTACGTCTGCACTCATGTGATTTTGTTACAGTCAATGGAACAAGCATTTACTGAATGCTTATTTCTAATTGGTGTTAGAAACCCTGTTTAGTAGTGAATGGATGCTCTTCTATCTTCCTGGATGCTCACAGTCTGGTGAGGAAAACAGATTCTGATGGAGGGAGGGATTCATTGGGCCCATTTTTAATTGAGACATGTTTTAAAAATATCAACAGTTTTTGACACTTTGGCTTGGTTTTGAAGGCTGGTCCTGCAAGGTGGGAGAATAAAATGAGTAGTTCAGGTAGATGAGAAATCAGAAGCAAAGGCCAGAAGGAGAAAGTTGTTGGCAAGTTTCAGGAATGCTGAGGGGTTGTTGAGCATAGAGTATATACCTCTAAGTGGTGGAACTGGTAAGAAGTAGAGCTGGGAAGGTAGGTTGAGGCCATATTGTCCAGCTTGAATGCAGGCTAAACAGCTTAATTTTTGTATTTTTGACTCTAGAGGACATCAGTGTTGTTGTTTTTTTAAGTTTTCATTTATTTGGGGGAGAGAGAGAGTGCATGTAGGAGTGGGGTGAGGTGGGGAAAAGGGAGAAGCAGACTCCCCGATGAGCAGAGAACCTAACATGGGGCTGGATCCCAGGACCCTGAGATGATGACTTAAGCTGAAGACAGATGCTTAACCAACTCAGCCACCCAGGCGCCTCATGGACATCAGTGTTTTTGAGGTATGGGCTTTTAATGTGGAGGCCCGGTCAATTAGTAATAGTGACAATGATGGTGAGATAGCGAAGCTAAGAGTTAAATTACCTTCTTTAGCTCCACAAATTCTGCATGTTGTTAATGATATTTATAGATTTGAAACTCAATTTTCTTAATAGTGTACCTAGAACATTAAACAATTATTTCTACATTGCTATATAAAAGAGGAAAAACCATTTTTCCCCTTTACATTTTGTATTGGTTTCTTGGGTTTTATTTAGATGAGGAGTAAGGCACTCAAATGACAGTGGTTGCAGAAGCTGGACCTAAGAGTTGGTAGAGCTTTTGCATTTTACCTGAATTCTAAATATTGGCTCAAAAATTTTAAAATATTGAGCAGGCCTAATAACAAAACATCTGGCTTGGGTCACCAGTCTGTGTTTATTGTAGGTGTTTATTCTAGACATTTGAGACCAGTCAAAATACTTTGGTAATTTAAGAATTAATCTCGATGCTATACAGTTCTCATCCTCCAGGGAAGAGACAGTCAAGACTCTTTAAAGGATTTGCCATTCTGACAATTAGAAGTATGATCGCTTTTCATTAGTTTAGATGCTATCATTTAGAACCATATGAAGGAGGAAGATATTATTTATATGATGTAAGAGAGTCATGAGTATGGAGGGAGGGCAGATGATAGCTGATACTTTTTTTTGGGGGGGGTTTATAACTTTTTAAAAATATTTTATTTATTCATGAGAGACACAGAAAGAGAGAGGCAGAGACATAGAGAGAGAAGCAGGCTCCATGAGGGAGCCCGATGCGGGACTCGATCCTGGGTCTCCAGGATCATGCCCTGAGCCGAAGGGAGGCACGCTTAACCGCTGAACCACCCAGGCATCCCAATTTTAGAACTTCTAGTAAGCAAATTTGTTTGCCAAAGTGGAAGATGTTAGAGAATTTTAAGAGTTTTAGATTTTAGAGATGTCCAGAGAAAGACAAATACCGTATGATTTCACTCATATGTGGAATATAAGAAACAGAACAGATGAACATAGGGGAAGGGAAGGAAAAATAAGATAAAAACAGAAAAAGAGAGAGAGAGAGAGAGAGAGAGAGAGAGAGAGAGGAAGACAAACCATAAGAGACCCAGCTATAGGGAACAAACTGAAGGTAACTGGAGGGGAGGTGGGTGGGGGATGGGCATTAAGGAGGGCACTTGATGGAATCAGCATTGGGTATTCTATGCAACTGGTGAATCTCTGAATTCTACCCCTGAAACTAATAATACACTATATGTTAACTAACTTGAATTTAAATTAAAAAATTTTTAAAAATAAAGATGTTCAAAGAAATCAATCTTGATATGAAAGATGTTATATCTACTTTCAAAAGACAACTTATTTCTGGAAAAAACACAAAGCAAGGTAATTTGTATCCACTTTCTATGACTCAAAAAGAAATGGCCAAAATGCTGTTTCAGGTTATTCAAGATCCTCTGTAGAAATAGGAGACGGAATACCACAAGATTCTGTGAGGTCTGTTCATTTCTATGGGTCTTTTTTTTTTTTTTTTCCTATGGGTCTTAATATTAAAATGAACAACTTGTTTTTAGGCAGACAGATGGTTTGGATTTAATATTTAATAGCATTTATGCTATGAATTATCAGAAGGTAATGAAATAAAATAGCCTATCAATTTCTTCAGTTTTGTTTGCTGGGAAAAAATCAGTATTGATTAGATCAAGTAAAACACAACAGGTATGCCTGTGCTGTGTAGTCACCTGATACCTTATAGACACTTACTAGGGATTGTTATCAAAGTGATTATATTTTTACCTCTATATTCTTCCATTATTGAGGAAATTGAGAAAATGTTTTAAGATAAATACAAAATGTTTGTATACAAATATTTTATTTACTTAATTTATCTTTCATAAAGTACCGTGTCACATTCCCTATACAAATCAGCACTAAATAAGTAAAAATTCATTTTAGAGCCTTTGGAAAATTAGAACACATTTTTTCATTATTAACAGGAAATGACAAACTCACCAGCCTACTTGTGCAAATTTACTGATTCATCATCTTAATGTAATAGTCCTGGAGGCAGTGGCAGCCTTAAGTAAAACTGCCATTTTTGTAGAGAAAGATTATTGTAGGTCGCTTGGGTTATTATGCTTTGGCAAAAGGATGCAAAAAGAAAATGCTTTGTCAACATGAAGCTAAAGGAAATACAATGACCAGCATGGAACATAATCAGATTCACAAATTTATCTTCAATTATTTTATACATGTTTTCAAATTTTGTCTTCCAACATTTTTTTCCTGATTACAAAAGCAAATCATTCTTATTGAAAAGATTTTGAAAATACTGAAAATCAAACAAAAAGCAAAAATAATAATCTGTAAACTCATCATCTAGAGATAATAACTGTGTAAGGAAGGTAAATGGATGGACTCTGAAGTCAGACATCTTGGACACATCAAGTCTTTTCTACTTCCTATTTTTCTACTTCTTTAAAAGTTGGTTAATTGACCTTTCTATTTTTCAGCTTTTCCATCTATAAATTGGGGATAACAGCAGAATTCACCATATAGGATTGTTGTGAGGTAATGCACTGAAAGTCTTTAGTAGACCTTGGCAAATGATAAATGTTGAATCTACTACTTACTGTTGTTACTTCATTAATCTTTTTTTTAAGCATGTATTTCTATTTGTAGTTAACATATTATATACTTTTTTTTTTTTTTTTTTACTTAATATCATATCGTACACATTTTCTTGTGTAAATCATTGCCCACATTACCAGTTGTTTCCTTAAGAGAAATTTTCCGGGTATCCCAGGCCAACTGATGGCAGCCCACTTGGCTTACAGGAATATTCTAGCAGGAAATGATAGATTCTGGGATTTTAATCTTCCAACCATGACCTGATGGGGAATATCATGTGCCTCTTTGGTGTGATCATTAAGCTCTGTAGGAGTTCAGCCAGGGAGGAAATACACAAGGTGATGGGGAGGGCTCTGGAGCCAGATCACATTTGAATCTTGGTTCCATAACTTGGGCAATATATTTAACTTCTCTGGGACCTCCTGTACAGTGGGGTAAAAATAATACCTATTTAATGGGGTGGTGAAAATGAACTGGTTTGATATCGAATCCTGACACATGGTAAGCACTTAATAAAATTAGCTCTTTATTGTTTGTTATTATGTTCAACACTTAAAGTTTGTTTTTATAATTAAATGAGAGAATGGCAGTGATTTTCACAAGTAATGTGAGAATGTGAGTTGTAAGACATAAGATAGGACAATACATATATTTTTAGTGTAAATTGTTATTTTTCCCCTATTTCAAATATAACAAGTAGTCATCTGTTGTAAATTTATTATCCAAAGGACAATATAGGAAGAGGAATTTGATTTAATAAGCCTTATGAGGAGATTTTAATAATTTTCTTCAGTGATTCAAAAATGGAATGTGATTTTTATCCAAATTATTCTGGTTAAAAGATGAATATGCTTTATGTTCTTTTTTTTGCATCTTTTTAAAAGAATGCATCTTTCAACTAACATCTTTTTAAATTTTTTATTAGTTTCAGAGGTAGAATTTAGTTATTTATTAGTCACGTATAACACCCAGTGTTCATTCCATCAAGCACCCTCCTTAATGCCCATCACCCAGGTACCTTATCCCACATTCACCTCCCCTCCAGCACCCCTCAGTTTGTTTCCTAGAGTTCAGCGTCTCCCTCTCAATTTTCATTTTATTTTTCCTTCCCTTCCCCTATGTTCATCTGTTCTGTTTCTTAAATTCCACATATGAGTGAAATCATATGGTATTTATCTTTCTCTGATTTATTTCGTTTAGCATGATACTCTCTAGTTCCATCCACATCATTGCAAATGGCAAGTTTTCATTCTTTTTGATGGCCGAGGAATATTCCATTATATATATATTCCACATCCTCTTTATCCATTCATCTGTCAATGGACATGTGGGCTCTTTCCATATTTTGGCTATTATGGACATTGCTGCTATAAACATTGGATTGCATGTGCCCCTTCGGATCACTATGGTTCTGTCCTTTAAATAAATACCTTGTAGTGTGATTGCTGTGTCATGGGCGAGCTCTGTTTTTAATTCCATACCATTTTCCAGAGTGGCTGCACCAGCTTGCATTCCCACCAACAGTGTAAGAGGGTTCCCCATTCTCTGTGTCCTCGCCAACATCTGTTGATCCCTGAGTTGTTAATTTTAGCCATTGTGATCAGTGTGAGGTGGCATCTCCTTGTGGTTTTGATTTGTATTTCCTGCATGTGGAGTGATGTTGAGCATTTTTCATGTGTCTGTTGGCCATATGTTTGTATTCTTTGGAGAAATATCTGTTCATGTCCTCTGTTTATTTCTTGACTGGAACTTTATTTTTTGGGTGTTGTGTTTGATAAGTTCTTTATGGATTTTGGATACTAGCCCTTTATCTGATAAGACATTTACAAATATCTTTTCCCATTACATAGGTTGTCTTTTAGTTTTGTTGACTGTTTCTTGTTTGGTTAGTTCTTTTTAAAGTTAAATTTAAGCAGAACCCCTGTAAATAATAAGTATATACTAAAGAATGGTCTTGGTATTTTAATTGTATTTATTCATGTGATACTTAAAATGTCCTATGAATAAGGTTCTGTTATTGTCTCCGTTTATAGAAGAAAATTGAGGCACAAAGAGGTTAAATCACTTGCAGGTTATACAACTAGGAAGAAAATTCTGTCGTATGTAGTCATGCTCCGAAGCCCATGCTTTTAACCGTTCTGCTATCTTACTTAACATCCCAGTAGAAAAAGAGTCATAATTGATTAAATACAGTACAATATGTTTACAGTGAGTTTGTTAAACTAAGAATTTGATTAACAGTACATTCAAGAGTAAATTTTTTGAAATTCATCTATTTTGTGGAAATGCATTTACAAAAGTTTCAATTAATCTATTTTTCCCTTTCAGTTTTTCAGTTATGGAACACAAATATTGTATCAAAACAATGAAGCTTTTCAGTCTAAATTCTTCCCACCCCTTCAAAAAGCGATGCTACCGCCCAATAGTTTTCAAGGAAAAGTGGCATTTATTACGGGAGGAGGTACTGGCCTTGGTAAAGGAATGACAGCCCTTCTGTCCAGCCTGGGTGCTCAGTGTGTGATAGCCAGCCGGTAAGTCATGGTCAGCAAATTGCCTGACAAGAGTCTATTATAAAATAGTTCTGTGCCATGATATTGAAAATACCATTTACCAGAGTTTTTTGATTTTAATTTTCTATGAAATATCCTTTAGATTATTTAAACAAATTTACTTGGAAAAATCAGTTATAATTTGTAATGCTAGAAATACAGATGGACCATGATTTACATTGATTTCAATTTAGGACTTTTTGACTTTACAATGGTGTGAAAGTGATACACATTCAGTAGAAACTATACTTGGAAACTGAAACTTTTCCCAGACTAATAATATGTGGTAAGATACTCTTTCATGATGCCAGCAGTGCATTTCAGCTCCCAGTCAGCCACTTGGTCATAAGGGTACGGAAATGATAATATTCACACCCATTTTGTACCCATACAGCCCTTCTGTTTTTTGTTTTGTTTTTTTTTTAAGATTTTATTTATTTATTCATGAGAGACAGAGAGGCAGACACAGGAGAGGGAGAAGCAGGCTCCCTGTAGGGAGCCTGATGTGGAACTCGATACCAGGTCTCCAGGATCACACTCTGGGCTGAAGGCCGCGCTAAACCGCTGATCCACCCAGGCTGCCCTGCTTTTTCACTTTCAGTACAGTATTCAATAAGTTTACATGAGATATTCAATAATTTATTATAAAACAGGCTTTGTGTCAAATGATTTTGCCCAGTTATAGGCTAATGTTAATCATTAATGTAAGTCAACCTGGCTTAACCTTTAGACCAGGTTAAGCAATGATGTTTACTAGGTCAGGTGTATTAAATGCATGTTCAAATTATGGTATTTTTAACTTACGATGGGTTTATCAAGGATGTAACCCCATTTTTAGGCTGAGGAAGATCAGTAATGATTGATTATGAAATTGATGATGTATATATTAACCAAATTCAGTGATAGAATTTTTTTTCCTTAAACCTGAAGCTTAAGTTAAAAAGTACTGTATTGAGGCTGCTTTGTTTTCATTTAGGAGTGATTATAGTTACTGCTTCAAAGGATAGTTAGCCTTGTACTAAGATAATGGGTATAACCCTTCCATTTTCTATAAGATGGGCAGATGTTTCAAAACATCTATTGTGATAAATGTAGGAAGGATAAGGCGATGTAGATGGAATTTCTTATTTAGGCATATCCTGGGACCCTCTAACAGTGTATGTAAGTCTAGAACTTTAGAGACAGGCCCCAAAATCTACAACTTCCTCCTATTTTGAAAAGTGCAAAATTTTTAGATAGGCTGAATAGGAATCTGAATGAGGACAAGTCACTATGTAATTTACAAAGGCCCAAAGGAACTTCTTTCAGATGTTTCCTTTAATGCAAATTGGCCTGAACGTTTTTTAAAAATATTATAGTGTTTTTACAAATATTAAAGTATTATTTTCTTTGTAACACTACATATTTTATATTTACGGTTTCTTTTTTGTGTTTCTTTCAAGAGTGTGAAACTGAATGCATATAATGCTTTTATATCTTTAAATTTGGTCTAAAATCTACTAACATAAATCTTATACATAACAGATTTTATATAGTATAATGTAAGTTTACATTATATCATGAATGTGTTTTCTTTCTAAAGCAGGTTTGGGCAAGGGAACAGAAGTGATTATATATTAAGGAAATAATTTTATTTTATTTTTTTTCATGTTTCAAGTCTTTATTTAAATTCTAGTTAGCATATAGTATAATATTGGTTTCAGGAATAGAATTTAGTGATTCATCACTTATATATAACACCCAGTGCTCATCTTAACTACCCATTATTTAGCTCATCTACCCACCTCCCCTCAAGCAACTCTCAGTTTGTTCTGTATAGTTAAGGGTCTCCAATGGTTTGCCTCCCTCCCTCTCTCTCTTTTTTTCCTTCTTCTATGTTCATCTGTTTTGTTTCTTAAATTCCACATGAGTGAAATCATATAGTATTTGTCTTTCTTTGACTGACTCATTTCCCTAGCATAATAATACTCTCTAGGTCCATTCACATTGTTACAATGGCAAGATTTCATTCTTCTTGATGGCTGAGTAATATTCCATTATGCGGACATGCACACGTGCACACACACACACCACTCCTTGTTTATCCATTCATATATATATATATATATATATATATATATCTCCATTCTTTATTCATACCCCACATCTTCTTTATCCATTCATCAGTTGATGGACATTTGGGCTCTTTCCATAATTTGGCTATTGTTGATCCACTGCTACAAACAGTGGAGTGCATGTGCCCCTTTGAATCAGTATTTTTTATTAAGGAAATAACTTCAAAATTGTGAGTAGATATAAAATAATTAGTTTAAAAGTAAATAACTCGGGGATCCCTGGGTGGTGCAGCGGTTTGGCGCCTGCCTTTGGCCCAGGGCGCGATCCTGGCGACCCGGGATTGAATCCCACGTCGGGCTCCCGGTGCATGGAGCCTGCTTCTCCCTCTGCCTGTGTCTCTGCCTCTCTCTCTCTCTCTCTCTCTCTATCTCTGTGTTACTATCATAAATAAATAAAATTTTTAAAAAAAATAAAAGTAAATAACTCAGTAATTGAGTATTAGATATATAAAAATTGTACTAGTTTAACTTTTAGAAAGTGAATTCATTCAAGCTGACTGTAGATACAGCTTTTGCATTTTGTCAAAATTACATCAGTTTAAGCTATAGATTCTCTTTGTGTTTTAATTTATGGAATTAAAAAGATGAAAAATATGAACTTATTTCAGAGCTTACACAAAGTACCATGTGCTTTATTTCTAGAAACATTGACGTTTTAAAAGATACCGCGGAACAAATTTCTTCTCAGACTGGAAATAAGGTAAAATAGTTATTTAATTCAGATTGAGGAATTAAAACATGCTTAAATAACTTATTCATGTTTTTAGTTTAAGAAGTCTGAAAAATTTAGGATTCTCTTTTCTCTCTGGTATTTTTCAGGTTCATGCAATTCAGTGTGATATTAGGAATCCTGAAATGGTGCAAAAGACTGTGTCGGAATTGATTAAAGTTGCAGGACATCCTGCTGTAAGTGTAATGGTGTTGAGGCCAAAGTATGAGGTGTTTGATGTTGATGACACCCACCAAGATGTGCTAAGGATGCACTAAGGGAATAAAATATTGATGTGAGCAAGTGCTGTGTTGAGAAGCACCTGTTTTCTGTCCTTAGCAAAGAGCTGGCTTTGCTCAGAGCAGCGAACAGATTAGGTGAACTGCTACACCACTGCCTTTCGGAAATACTTAAAAAATGCATTTACAGTTGTATAGAACAAACCTGATTTCACTTTATGTAATAAGATTATGAAATAAGAAGAGCAGTTATCCAAGGGCATAATATCTAGTTTAAATGATTCATGCGCTTTGCTTTTCCTAATAATTTTGGATTATCTCTATCAATAGTGGAGAATGATACAAGTAAAGAAACCTGTAAGATACTGCAGATTTTTCCTTTAAGACCAGAGATGTGCATAGGCATTTCTGCTGTTGTTTTGGTTCATGTATTGGAAAGAAGCAATTTCTTCCAAAGTCTCTTTTTTTTTTAAAGATTTTATTTATTTATTCGTGAGAAACACACAGAGAGAGGGGCAGAGACACAGGCAGAGGGAGAAGCAGGCTCCATGCAGGGAGCCCGATGTGGGACTCGATCCCGGGACTCCAGGATCACGCCCTGGGCTGAAGGCAGACGCTCAACCACTGAGCCACCCAGGCGCCCCAAGAGAGGACTGTTCTACCTTAAAGATAGTTTCAGACCAGTAATATTGAATCTGCTAGTAGAACTAAGAAGAATCTTTATTGATGGTGAGGAAACATGTTATCAACCAAGAATTTCATTGGGTTAAATTAAGCCAACATGTCACCAGAAATTAAAGGACATTTTGAGATTCCTTGAAATACAGTTAGACAAATGGTAGATATGCTTAGTCCACATCTGTTTTCTTAATGATAGATTCTATTGTGATTTTGAGACAAAGATAGGATTCTGAAATTTGGTAAATTGGTGAGATTTTCACAGGCTCAAAAAATAAAACCAAACCAAATCCCATGGTATTAATTTATAGCACACTATCAACTTTAGCTTTATCGTATTATTTGGGTTAATAAGTTTCAGAAGTAAAAACTCTTCAGGGAAAATGTTCTTCCTTCTATAACTTCTATAGAAATTTCTATAACTTGCCTTATTCATCTATTAGATTGTGATAAACAACGCAGCAGGGAATTTTATTTCTCCCACTGAAAGACTCTCTGCTAATGCTTGGAGGACCATAACTGACATAGTTCTAAATGGTACTGCCTATGTGACGTTAGAAATTGGAAAGCAACTAATTAAAGCACAGAAAGGTATGTTGATTAATTTTTCATGTGTTTATTGGGTCCTTAGCACACACACGCTCTGTGATAAGCCCTGGGATATTTATAAAAGTCAATAAGACAGTGTCGATACCTGTACAACTCATAGTCTAATGGAGAAGAAAGATACTGAGTGATTATCACATGCTATGATATGAGCTATAATAAATATATATTTCATGTGTGTGGGAAACCCAGAGACAGGAACAACTAACTCTCCCTAGCTGTGGTTATCAGATTGAGGAGCAAGATGCAATTTGAGCTGAATTTCCAAAGATCTAGATGTGGGGAAGTGGGGCAGTGGGGGAAGGAGAGTGAGAAGTTCATGGAAAGAGACCTGCTGGAGGAGCAAAACAGGGTTTAGAGATGATGCAAATTTGATGTGGTTAGAGATGAGGAGGAAGAAGAATGGCAGGAAATGATTATGGGGAGGTGGTTTGGGTATAATTAGGAAAGTTCCCAGTACCAAAATAGAAAATTTGATGTTAATTCTGAAGGAAATGGGGAGAGATTTCCTTATGGATTTCTCTTGAAGCTGTCTCATGAAGAATGTGACTTGATTGGAAAGCATACTGGCAACAATGTGGGGGGATGGAAGAGATTAGGAAGACATTCCGAAGGGTTTGACTTCTCCTTTGGTATGTGGCTGCATGACATAGGGGATAAATTAGGAGACATTTAGCAGACAAAATCAACAGGCCTTACTGATTAGATGAGAGAGTTTGTGCTGAGTGAATAGTTTGGATGATGATGACGTCAGTGTAGTCATCTGGGGGACTAGATGTAGAGAGAAGTTACTAGAACATTTTTGTTTAGTACTATGAACAAACTTTATAAAAGTCTGTGCAATATAAATATATGTGTGATATATATGTGTGTATACATATATGTCTAGAATCCGTGTATGTTTGCTCGTTTAATGGACACTTACTGATGACTTTACTGTAGCAGGTCTTGTGTTATATGCCCAAATGACAGAGGTGGACGAGACTCTGTCGCCAAACAAGGTGGGGAGGGGTTGGGACTTGATAGATCGTGGTATTTCTCAGGGTGGAGAGTATTCTGAGCAAGGAAAAGGAGGAAGAGTCCTGGTGCTCCTTGAAGGATGTCCTTTGGGTCTTGGGGGGAGAAAGGAAGGCATGGAGCTGGCCAGTTTCCTTCTTCTGGTTCGGAAATCTTTGCCTCGTTAGATTTAATTTCTTCTTTACTGTGTGAGTGATTCTCGAGCCAGCTTGAGAAAGGATGTAGGGGCAGGCAGAGGGCTGCTAGAGGGTGCTTGCTGTCTTTGTATGTATAAGCTCCATCCTTTTTTTTTAAATATTTTTATTTATTTATGATAGTCACACAGAGAGAGAGAGAGAGAGAGGCAGAAACACAGGCAGAGGGAGAAGCAGGTTCCATGCACCGGGAGCCCGATGTGGGATTCGATCCCGGGTCTCCAGGATCGTGCCCTGGGCCAAAGGCAGGCACCAAACCGCTGCGCCACCCAGGGATCCCCTATAAGCTCCATCCTTTCTCATGTACTCACTGGGATGGAAGCTCCAGGTCACTCATTCCCACTGCAGCAAAGTGGGTATCAGTTCCTTTTGGAGTTTCCATGCTTTTATTTTGTTTTGTTTTTTATTCTGTTTCTTTCTTTTTTTTTTTTTTTTTTTTTTTTTCAGGAAAGATGGATGGTTGAGAAAGGAGACAGAGAAGAATGGGCTGGCTCCTCTCTCTTCCTTTCTCTGTCCAAGGATCCTTGACCTCTGTGTCTCTTCTCTCTCCCTCTACCTCTGTCTGATTTTCTCTCTCTTTATCTCTTACTCATTTCTCTCTTTCTCTGTTCCTCTCTGTTACCTCTTCACTCTTGGTTCCCTATTTCACTCTTTATCTCTCCTTTTGTGTTTCTCTCCTCATTCTCTCTTATTCCTTCCGCTGCCCATCCCTGTGACTCTTGATTTCTGTCTGGCTCTCCCTTCTTTTCTCATTTATTGTCTTTCATTTTAACAGGCTATGATCTATTTTTATTCATCACATTGGATTAAAATTCTATGGGGTTCATTAAAAATATATTAGTTAAGACTTTTTAAAAGATGGAAGCCAGTTTTTATTCCTCCAAGATCCCTGTCAGTTATTGATGCCATAACTTGACAGAATTTGAAGGACTTGTGCCCTTGGGTCCTGGAGAGCACAGTGTACGGGGCCTGGTCTGGTGTTGGAGCAGCAGTTGGGGATCTCAGGTGCTAATGATCTCGGGAGTGTGTCAAAGTGGAAGTCAGTTCAGGGAGCAGGCCATCTATGGTAATCTGCGGTCAGAAGTATGTTTGGCGGTCTGGGATCTAAGATGTCAGTCAAGGTAAGATACCCAGGGAAGTTGGACTAGAGAAGATGAGGATGCCAGCAACTGAAAGATAGACGCTTATAGGAATTGTTGATGACATGCACTCAGAGAGGGAATAGCAGGTGACTGAGGATCAAGAGAGCAGTGGCCTTAGCTAGAGAAGCAAAGAATCAAAAGGACATTATTAAAATATGTTTACGAATAGCAGATTTTTTGATGCAAAATTAATAGATATGAACAAATAAAAGATTTAGGAAACTCTTAAAGACCTTAGCCCAGTGTGCTTTTATAAAACCACAAAGGTCAGTAAAAAAGTGGCTGTTCCTTATTGGGAAGGATATTGAAAATATGCTGAGGTCCCCCATCTTTAAGATACCATGTATCAATGTACAAATTAGTGAACAGTATGGAAGAGAATACCTAATTTTATTAAAGAATTGAGAGAACGCGCAATGGGAAGAGACTAAAAGACTAATATGGTTTTTTTTTTTTTTTAATCTAGTCACAAGGGATAGGATAAATACTGAAATTTTCCATTAAACCCTAGATCACTAGAAACTGAAGAGATACCTCTTGAAACTCACAAGAGGTGATTTTAGGACATGTAAGAAGTATTTTTTTAAAGATTTATTTATCATTGTAGAGAAAGAGAGAGAGAGTGTGGTAGGGCAGGGGCAGAGGGGAAGGAGGGAGAGAATCTCAAGCAGACTCCCCACTGAACGTGGAGCCCGACATGGGACTTGATCCCATGACCAGTGGCCATGGCCTAAGCTGAAATCAAGAGTCCCGCTAACCAACTGAGCCACCCGGATGCCCCAGGACATATAAGAAATACTTTATTGGGCAGCCCGGGTGGCTCGGTGGTTTGGCGCCGCCTTCAGCCCAGGGCCTGATCCTAGAAACCCGGGATCGAGTCCCATGTCGGGTTCCCTGCATGGAGCCTGCTTCTCCCTCTGCCTGTGTCTCTGCGTCTCTCTCTCCGTCTCTCATGAATAAATAAATAAAATATTTGGAAAAATAAATAAATAAATAAACAAACAAACAAACAAACAAATAAATAAATAAATAAATAAATAAATACTTTATTGAGGTAGTACTAATAATATTTTATACCACTATGGTACTTTTTAATTTACAAAGTACTTTCATATACCAATATGCAAACAGTATGAAATCAAGATTATTATAAATTGATTAAAGAGTAAACCAGTTCATAACTTGAATATATTAATTTGTTTTGCTAAAATTGAGGTAGAATTTATATATAGTGAGATCCACAGATTTTATGTGTTTAAATTGAACTTCTGATACACTTACTCACTTAGGTAACCGACCAAGACAGAACATTTCCACTACCACCAAAGGGTTCCTCTCCTATCTTCTGACTTAGCTTTTTTTTTTTCTTTTTTGAGAGAGAGAGAGAGAGAGAGAGAGATGAGGTGGGGAGAGGGAGAGGAAGAGAGAATCTTGAGACTCTGTGGTGAGTGTGGAGTCAACACAGGGCTCAATCTCACGATCCTGAGACCATGACCCGAGGTGAAATCAAGAATCAGACACTTAACTGACTGAGCTACCCAAGCATCCCCACTCTTAGCTTTTAATCCATTTTTAGTGGATTGTCTTTTTTATTACTGATATTTAGAAATTCTTTGTTTAATCTGGACCGAGTACTTTGTGAGATAATAGTATGTATTTGGAATATTTTCTCCCAATCTGTTGCTTTCTTTTCATTTCCCTATCAGTTATCTTTTGCTGAGCAGAAGGAACAAATTTGTTTTTTTTGAAGGAACTAAATTTTGATGAATCTATCAAATTGTTTTCCAAATTGGCTCTAGGAGATTGCATTCCCAGCATCACTTTATAAGATGCATTTACACCTCATTCTGCCCCACGCTGGCTTGGTTATATTACATTTTAGTCTTCCTCAGTTTGTGTAGTGGTCCTTCGTTTGTGATATTGACTTAGAGTTCTCTACTGACTAATGAAGTTGAGCATCTTTTCATGTGATTATTCATCAGTTGTATACATTCTTCGAAGTGTCTGTTCTAATCTTTTTTTTTTTATTAGGTTGTTTGTCTTTTTGGTATTGAATTGAATGAAAAGTTATTTTACATATTCTAAATATAAATCTTTTATCAGATATGTTTTTGCAAATATTTTTTCTCAGTCTATGATTTGTCTTTTCACGTTCTTAACAATGTCTTCTAAAGATGAAACATTTTACATTTTGATGTTGTTCAGCTTAGTGAAATTTTCCTTTTATGACTCATGCTTTTTGAGTCCTAAGAGATATTTCTTTAACCCAAGGTAACCATTTCTCTATTGTTTTCTTCTGGAACTTTTATAGTTTTCATTGTTATATTTAGGTTATCCATTTTGATTTAATGTTTGCATTTGGTATGAGATAACAGTCAAGGTTAATTTTTGCATGCATCTGTCCATCCTTTCCTCATTGAAATACTTTGGTACTTCTGTGGAAAATCTGAATATCTAATACTGAGTCCAATATATCATATATAAATTATTTGAGCTTCATATTAGTTTGACATCAATTATTGTGAGTCCTCCAACTTTAGTTTTTTTCTGAATTACTTTCACTGTTCTGTGTTCTTAGCATTTTCATATAAATTTCAGAATTCAATAATTTTTACAAAAGAGTCTACTGAAATTTTGACCCGGTTTGTAGTAAATCTATAGATTATATTGGGGAGAAGTGACATTTTGACCATATTATCCTTCAGTCCATCAGCATGTAATATCTTTCCATTTGTTTAGGTCTTTAAGCTATTTTCAGTGTGCAGGTCATATAAATTTTATTAAATTTCTGCTAAATAATTTTATATTTTTGTCACTATTTTAAATCTGTTTTCTAAATTTTATAATTGTTTGCTTCTAATATTTAGAAATACAATGAACTTGTTTTTGTATACTAACCTTTATTCTGTGAGCTTGCTAAAATAAAATGACTTAATAGTTCTTACAGCTTTTTCAGTAGATTCCTTAGGATTTTCTATATTCTTGATAGTTGTGAAAAAAGACATTTTGTGCATCTTCTTTTCTAATTTGTATTTCCTTTTTTCACCTCATTTTATCAGCTGGGACCCCCAGTTCAGTGTTGAATAGCAGTGGTGAAAGCAAATGCTTCCTCTTGATGGCAAGAGGAAAGCTCTCAGATAGTTTATCATTAATTATTAGTTTACCTGTAGTTTTTCCTAAATGCTCTTTATGGTTGAGGAAATTTGCTTCTGTATCTAGTTTGCTGACAGTTTTTTTTTTTTAAATCATGAATAGGTATTAAATTTGTCAAATCTTTTTTCTCTATTTGTTGAGATGCCCATTTTAAAAAGCCCATTAATATTATGAATTCCATTGGTTAATTTTTGACTTTTTAAACCAACAGTGCATTCCAAATCGAAATCCTGCATGGTTGTGATAAATTATCCTATTTGTATATTGCTAGATGTGTTTTGCTAATATTTTCTTAAGGCTCACTTTTTCAGCTTCCAGCTATTAACATTGATTTGAATTTCTTAGAGCCATTGTAGTGCTTGTTCAGGTTAGGGATCAGCCAGGGGAATTTATATGCAGATGTTGCTTCCTCTTTTCTACCTGCACTGGCAGTCCTTAGCTCTGTTTTTTTTGTGAACAGATGATACATTGGCTACAGCCCTGTCTTTTGAAATTGATATCATGTTTAACCTACATCCAAAAAATGTCTTTTGTGCCACTGTCAAAAACATATTAGATGAGTGTTCAACACAGCATGATAAATGTCCTATTTGGCTGTTTATCAGAATCTTAAATCACTTGACATTCAAGTGAAAATATTGGCCACATATCCATGATTGTCTTTGAAAAACATATTTGTTTAGATTCAAACTAAAACAGATTTTTCTTAAATTTTATTATAGGATAGACTACCCAGATATGATACTTGACTTTCTACTAGCTTTGGTAACTGAGTCATGTGGATTACTTTCCACCAAAAAGACAGAATTCCTTCCACATAAGAGCATATGAGAATTCTGTAGTCATTACTGCAACTTCTATAATTATTAAATAAAGATAGATGAACCAACAGGTGTTAGAATACTGCACAAAGCAAAACATTATTTATAAAGAAATATTTTAATTTTAACCAAATTTTCTTCCTCTTTCTTTCTCCCACCCTCCCTCCCTCCTGTTTCCTCCTTCCTTTTTTCCTTTCATCTTTCCTTCTTTTTTTTTTTTAAACACCATTTATTGAGTGCTTATTCTGTATCAGGTTTTGTTCTAAATGCTAAACATTTATTAATTCATTCAATACTTGCAGTGACTCTGTAAGGTATGAAAATTATTTTATTCCCTTATAGTAACAGGTGGCTCGGGTTAGGTTTTTTTATAATATAGGAGGTAGATATTTTAAATTTTCTTTTTTTTGTGTGTGTATGTCTTTTTTTTTTTAATTGGAGTTCAATTTGCCAACATATAGCATAACACCCAGTGCTCATACCATCAAGTGCCCCCCCCAGTGCCCATCACCCAGTCACCCCCACTCCCAATATTTTAAATTTTCACTTCGACAGATAAGAAACTATGGTTTGTTAAGTACCTAATAAGCATTAACTCTCTTTGTTAAGACTGATAGTTGACATATTTTTTTTTTTGAGAGAGAGAGAGAGAGAAGTGAGAGAGAGAATCTTAAGCAGGCTCCATCTCACAACCCTGAGATCATGACCTGAGCAGAAACCAAACATCAGATTGAATTCAACTGACCCACCCAGGTTTCCCTATAATTGACATAATATTTTTAAAGTGGTCTAGTGAAAAAAAAAGAAGGAACGGTAGTTCAGTTTAAGTCATGGTCACCTAGTTTACATGTGATACTTGGACACTTAGGGAGTCATGATGTTTTTACCTTTACTCAGCTTTCCCATGTATAAAACAGATTATATAATTGATTACTTACCCAAGATTTAGTAATGGAACAAACTGATAGATACAAAAGCTTCATGAAAAATATAAATTGCTTTACCATTGTGCTTGTCCTTCTTCATTCATGTGAATAAACACATGGTAGCTTAGACAATTTAAAGAATTTGATGGAGATAATTTTCAGACCTTCAGAGTATCTAAGAGTCAGCGAGAGTCAGCAGCAGTCCCAGACAGCTTGAACCATATGAAGCCTGTGTACGGGAAAGGGAGGGAGTGACTGGTCACTGTTTAGGCAGATTAATCATGTAAAATGAGGGGAAAGAGGACAGTAACTAAGAAATGTCTCCAAAGGAAATTGTCAGTGGATGAGTGTCATTGGAAGTATCCCTAAGGTAATCTTATCAGCAGCTTCGTGTAGAGGAAGAGTAAATTGAACCAATTCACTGACTAAAGAAAGAATTAAAAAAGAGAGCATCCTTTTGGTCGGTTGATATAAAGAAATAGTTGAAAGCTTGAACTAGGTAAAATACTTTATACTTTTCATATGCTGTTTTAATAAATTATCAGAAAATCCAAGGTTTTTAATGATCTTGCTTCGCTACCTCGTGTGTGAACTTGTAAACACAAAAATCAATTTTAAAATATTCTTATTTCCAGTCCATTGATATTGTACTTGACCAGTTTCTTTTCCCTCATTCTCCATCATCAGTGCCCTTGGCTGTCCAATCTCACCTCCCTCTATAATCACCCCTTGTTGGGCTGTTCTTTTTTTTTTTTTTTTAAGATTTTATTTATTCATGAGACAGAGAGAGAGAGAGACAGAGAGAGAGAGAGAGGAGAGAGAGAGAGAGAGAAGCAGAGACACAGGCAGAGGGAGAAGCAGGCTCCATGCAGGGAGCCCGACGTGGGACTCAATCCATGTCTCCAGGATCAGGCCCTGGGCTGAAGGCAGATGCTCAACCGCTGAGCCACCCGGGCATCCCATGGGCTGTTCTTTTACACGTATTCTGACTAGAACCATTTATCTCTAAGCCATACAGAACCTTCATGCCCAACTCTAGTTCCACAACTCAATGAAAGATGCCTGTTCAGAGGCTATGATGGACACATTAGTATTTGAAAATATGCATGCTCCAGGTTGTTATTTTTCCATGTTGTAAGTCCGCTTTTCCCATCCTTCAAGATTGGAAATGCTTTCCCCTCACGGGAGACATTACTTCTATCCCACGTGCAAACCCTATAACCATGTCTCCATTCCTCTCTCTGCGAGTTCCTCACTCATTCCTAAGCACAGAGGTAATGCACTATTTATGACATGAAACATTCCTGAGACCCAAAAAAACAAGAGGAGTGGAGGGCACATTTAACACTTACACTTCTGTCAGTTATGTCTGTCATCTTCACTACTAGAAGAAAAGAAGACGACCACTCATTTTGACAAAATTGAGTAGTATGGAAGTAGTGCTCCTTGTTTCACGAGCAAGGAATAGTAGACCAAGAGTAGAATGTGGCTTTCCCATCTTTCAGTAGTATGAGTGCAAGTTAAATACAGTGTAGATTTTAAAGTATATTAGGACAATATGGGTGCATTTCTGTCAGTTGTACCCAGGCCTTCCTTAGAATAGTGGGCACATTTAAAGAATGTTTAAAAATACATTTCTAGTTATCAGTTGGAATTTATTAAGGTAGCATTCGTATCCTTTTTATTTTAATTTTTTTCATATCCTTTTTAAAATCACTTTTTGCTAGAGTTATCTTGCTAGGTTGTTGGAACATTTAAACCTCATTTGTTAAAATTTGTTGTAGCACCATATGTACCTTACTTTGGTGTATTATGAAGATAATATAAATGTAAGGCAATTTGGAAAATTTGAAAGGAATCTTTTTCTTTTAAACTATGTAATTGGAAATTTGTTGGAGAGGCAGTTTTACATACTGGTTAAGAGTGTAGGTCTTAGAATCACACTGCCTATTCTCATCCTGGTTATACCACTTAATATTCATGTGAACTTGGACAGTTTACTTCTCTGTGCCTCAGTGTCTTCTTCTGTAAATCAGAGATAATAGTAGAACCTCCTCCCGAAGATTGCTATGATGGTTAAGTGAACAAGTACCTGTAAAGTGTTAAGAACAGTGTCTGGCCCAGACTAGTGCTCAGTAAGTGTTAGCTTTTAAAGAAAATGTTGGGTGACTCCAAGATAAATGTATTTTTACTCCCTCTTTTATAAGGGGACCATAAAGTGTCTGAACTTGAGACCAGGACCTATAATTAAAATAGACTAGAAAAATCAGAGCCCTAATACCACTTATTGTAATTAAACTTGCAAGTTTTAATCTGTATGAAGGATGTGTCTATATTAAATGTTCAACTAAGGGGCAGCCTGAGGTTCAGCGGTTTAGCGCTGCCTTCGACCCAGGGCGTGATCCTGGAGACCCAGGATCGAGTTCCACATTGGGCTCTCTGCATGGAGCCTGCTTCTCCTTCTGCCTGTGTCTCTGAGTCTCTCTCTCTCTCTCTGTCTCTCATGAATAAATAAATAAAATATTTTTAAAAAATAAATAAATGTTCGACTGAAATGTCTTCACTTAGTAAATAATATATTTTTAAGAAGTTATTTTGTTTTTTTAAAACTATATAATCCTTTAACTTTTAGAGCACTGATGATTTTTAGATTTAAATTTAATCTGAGGTTCTATTGAAAAATGGCTAAGAGACAGGGTCCTCTGTGTCCTAATCCAAAAGACAGAGAAACGCAGTATTCTCTTCTTGCCATGATTGGCAATAAGATTAATTGCTGGCAAAAATGGAGTAATTAAAGCAAACAATAGCCCAGTCATATGTTTAGGAAGTATAAGGAGTTCACTGTTCTTATGTGTAATGTATACTGCCTGGGGAGGCAAGAAATGAAGGTAGACGGTGTGGAGTTTACCCTCCGGAGATTAGTAAAGTTTAGTGGAAGGATCTTAAGAAGAGATACATTCTGAGTGGAGATTGAAGCGTGATTAATGACTGAGGGGAGAGCCCAGTGAAGAGAAGTATTAAAGGAAAAAGAAGGCAGAACCAATAAAAGGATGGTCTATTGCCAGGAGCTGTGAATCCGAAACTGGTGGAGGCTCTTAACCCTGGGTACTGATAGAGTTGATAAGTGATGTTGAGAGCCTAGGTCAAATTGCAGCTCCATCTTTCCAATGGCATTTACCCACAATTCGTAACAGTGATAAAACCCTTTCCTTTTCAGAGTGGAGAGAGCAGTCCTGGTACTGAAGAGTTGAGGGTGGATATGTTGAGACAACATGGTGGCTAGGCATTAAGTGATTAATTCATATAATTGTCTAGGTGGTAAATTGGCAAGTTAGAGCTGGAGGGAATTATGAGCCTAAAGAATATGAGAGGAAGAACTAAGAATTTATAATGACGTCTCAAGGAGCACATGTAGTACGAGGGTATGAGAGAACTGGAAGGACAGGATCCAGAGAGGGAGGCACTGTATCAGTATTTTGGCATGATGGCAAAGCTTAGGTTGTGGCTCTTGGGTAGCAGTGAAAGTCGTTGGAGATGGGGAGATCATAGAAATTTGAGATTTCTAATCTTGTCCATCTGGTTGTTGAAATCTATCAAGATGATGACGGAAGTTGGGTTCGAACTGTGGCTACAGATACTTGTGTAGGTTCACGGCCAGGAGTGAAATTTCAGCAAAATTGGCAGACTAATTGGGAAGTCAAACATCAGTTGAAGTTCCAGATAGTAGTAAAAAAACTGGATATTATCAGTTTCAAAATAGTGTTTTTTGCATGAGGATAAAAGAATAATAGGTAGAATCAATAGCAACAATTAATTGAGTAATTCTTGGAATCTAATGACTTTTGCTAAACAATCCCTGTCTTCCTATTTTATGGATGTTAAATCCTCGGCCCAGAGCAGGGAAGTGACTTGGTCAAGGTCACATAGCTGTACAACTACTAAAAAGTAGAATCAATATTGAGGTCCAGATATTTTTATACTGTTCTACCTCTGTTGGTTATTGAACTAAAATTGTTTATTATTTTAGTATGCATAGCTTGGGCTGAAACTAGATTTTAGAACTTTTGAGTCTTGAAATCGGACATAATCTTACATTTTATTATTTTTAATAGACAATGTGATCTTTAAGAAAAATTTTATTTTTACGTGATCTCTATACCCAACATGGGGCTTGAACTTAACAACCAGAGATCAAGAGTCACATGCTTCACCGACTGAGCCAGCCAGGTGCCTCTAGACAACGTAATTTTTAGTGTTTCTTTGTTACTATTTTTTCCCATTTTGAAGTAATGAAGGACAGGCTGTTGCCCCATTTCTCCATTTATCTGACCTGAATAAATAACAGATTCATTTCTGCTTGTCTGCACTGGGATGTTAGAAATTTGTCATTTCCAAACCTCTTCTATAGGAAGTTATGCTAATTTAAAGAATTGGCCTTTTTGCAAAAAGAAAAATATATCAATGACTGACCCTGGGAATCTGAGATTTCTTTATTTTTGAGCTCTTAGCCCCATTGTTCATTTTTTTTCTTAAAGATTTACATTCATTTATTTTAGGGAGAAAGTGAACGCAAGTGGGGGTAGGGGCAAGAGAGGGAGAGAAATCCTCAAGTGGACTCTATGCTGAGCATGGAGCCCAACATGGGGCTTGATCCCAGGACCCCGAGATCATGACCTGCAATGAAATCAAGAGTCTGACACTTAACCAACTGAGCCGCCCAGGTGCCCCACCACTGTTCATTCTTTAAAGTCCAGTTTAAATACCCTGCAGCATTAACCCCTACTAATACTCTGCAGCATGAACCCAGTTGGCATAGTACGGTTTTAAAATTTTACCTCCTTCTTACATTCAGAAAATTAAAGGCAGCACTGTCTCATTCTAAGCAGTGGGTGACCCAGATCTTCTAGGTTGAGAAAAATAAAACCTAAAGGAGAGAAAAGAGGACAGTATCTTCTATTTTCATTATCTGAATTATATAAAATGGCTTAATTCCTCCTCTCCCACCCGTGAATAAACATTTGTTTACTCCAAATCAGAAGTTAGAGCACTTTCTACTGCAGTATTTGCTTTGTATAAGTAATTATCACTTTTTTAAGTAGTTTTTATGATTTTGCTTGCAAGAATGATGCAGTTAGCTTCTGGTGTCAATGTACTGTAATTGTGTACACGATTGTTCTACATCCCTCCTTTTTCATAGAGTGATTTTGGAAGCAAAGTAATTTTCAGAGCTCTGAAAGAGGCAGAGTTTGATCTACCAAAAGAGTTACCATAATGTCTAACATAGCTATTCTTATTTCTCATACCCTCAAAATGGCACTCCTGCCCCCTTTTTCATCTCTGTGTTGGCCGGGATGTGCTGAGTTTTGTTACGACTTTGGAAAACGCAGAGGGGAAGAGAAACTAAATATTTTTGGAGGAGGAATAATGTATCTGAATATTCTTTGAATTATTTTTATTGTCTTTCAACCTTGTAGCTCTTTAAGTTCCTTAAAGTATGTACTGTTTGATAAAACATGTAAGTATAGCTTCGTCCTTTTGCAAATATTAAACTTGCAGTATTTTCTAGTGTAGTGGCTAAATAAGAACTAGAAAACCACTGATTTCTTAGCAGCTAAAGATTATTATTTTAAACTTTGACTCATTCAGTCATTTTATTGAGAACCTATTATATCCTAAGCACTGTTGATTACTGTATGTTTGATGTCACTTTTTAATGTGGCTTTATACCGTCAGTTATTTTCAAAAGCAATTTGGAAAACAAAAAAAGGAAATATTTACTGACACATTTACTGTTTCTGACAGCCATTATTTCATCTGAAGATTTAAGTTTCCATTTTTAGTATCACTTTGCTTTCACCTGAATAACTTATTTCAATATTTCTGTAGTGCACGTCTACTGGCATTGAATTCTTGTAGCTTTTGTTTGTCAGAAAATATCACGTTTATTTTTAAAGAGTATTTTTGCTGTATACTGAAAACAGGGTTAACTCTTTTTTTCACTCAGCACCTTAAAGATACTCCCTTTTTCTCTAGCTAACCTTGTTTCTGATGATGTCAGTGAATATCTTCCATACCTGTTCCCTTATTTATGTTGTTTCCTGTTTCCTCTGGTTGCTATTAAGATTTCTCTTTGAGGCGCCTGGCTGGCTCAGTTCATAGACCAGGTGACTCATGATCTCAGGCTTGTAAGTTTGAGCCCCACGTTGGGTGTAGATTCCTTAAAAATAACATGTTGAAAAAAGAAATTTTCTCTTTGTCACTGGTTTTGAGTGACTGATTATGATGTGCCCTGGTGTGGTTTTCTTTGTATTTATCCGACCTGGGATTTGTTTCGCTCCCTGGATCTATAGATTATCGTTTTTGCCAAATACAGAATATTTTCAGTCTTTATTTCTCCAAGTGATTTTTCTGCTCCTTCTTTCTGGGATACCAGTTGTACACATGTTAGTGTGCTAGATACTGTCCTACAACTCACTGAGGCTCTGGTTGTTTTTTTCCCCCTTTCCCAACTATTTTCCTTCCATTGTCATCCATTTTGAATGACAGCTGTTGCTATGTCTTCAAGAGTATGGATCTTTTCTTCTACAACTAAGCCCATTCATTTAATTTTTCATTTTAGATACCGTATTTTTTTGCTTTAGAATTTCTATTTGGTTTTATTTTTATATTTTTCAGTTTTCTTATTACACTCATTTTCCTTGAAATCTTTTAGCATATTTACAATATCATTTTAAAAGTCTTTGCTAATTCTGTCTTTTCTGTCATTTCTAGGCTCTATTAGCTGATTTTTCTCCCAGTTGTGTTTCTGTGTCTTTTTTGTGTAGCAGTTTTCGATTGCATGCTATGAATATTATGTTGTTGAATGTTGTGTGTGTGTGTGTATTAAAATTTTCCTTCGAAGTGTATTGAGTTTTATTTTAGCAAATAGTTAAGGTACTATGGATCAGCTCAATCACTTCAGTGTTCAACTTAACTTTCTTGAGTTAAGTTCAGCTTAACTCAAGAAAGTTAAGCTTTCTTTGGATGCATCTAGAGTAGCCTTTACTTTTGAGCTAATTTAACTCTCCTAAAGACATCACTGAGGCCTTTCTGAATTCTCCACTGCAAGTCCTGGATGTTCAGTGAAGCTGCTTAGAACTCACTTATCTCTCAGCCTATGTGAGCGCTGGGAATTGTTCAGGTTATAGCTCCTTCATGGTTCTTCACCTGGCCTAATGAAATCTCACCCTAAACACGTACAGCTTGATATTTGCCCAAAGACTCAATCTCTGCATACTTCTGTCCTTGGGGGAACTCTCCTCACAAATTCCAACTTCCTCAGTCTCCCCAAACTCTGATCTCTTTCTTCACCTCTGAGAATGCTGTGTTTGGCTTGTATTTCTCCTCCCTATCTCACAGTTTATATAGTGATTTATATCATATATATATATATATATATATAGTGATTTATATCATATATATGATATATATATATATCATATAAGATGTGCATGTTTGTAGAATGCACCATAGTATATTTATAGTGTGTATATGTATACACACTATAAATGTGTGTATGTGTATGTGTATACCTTTAGGCAAAAAGGCGATCTTAGGGCTCATTTCATTTTTCTTCTCTTAGGGATCATCCTTTCCCTGCCTGTTTCCCTGCATGTTTGTAGAATGCACCATAGTATATTTATAGTGTGTATATGTATACACACTATAAATGTGTGTATGTGTATGTGTATACCTTTAGGCAAAAAGGCGATCTTAGGGCTCATTTCATTTTTCTTCTCTTAGGGATCATCCTTTCCCTGCCTACTGTACAGTATCTGGGAATAGTTGTATCATACAATTATATTTCTTACACAGTTTTCTTGATGTTTATAGGAGGAGGGCAAGTCCATTGTGGCTCAAAGTCAAGTCCCTGCTAATATAGTTTTGATTCTAATTTATTCTTATTTAACTGGGTGCTTAGTTAATAGAAATCCCATCCAGCTGATTATGTGGGGGTGATAGGGCCATGCCTCTGAGTTTTGGGTCACCATCTTGACTCACTTGGCATAGAATTTCAAGTCAGCACAGACTGGAACCGTCTTGAATGACAGGAAGATTACTCAAAAGATGTAGCAATTTTATTAGATTACTCTCTCATTAATGTAGGACTACTGAAGCTTTAAAAATGCTACATTTTTGTTATATCTTCTTGAACCAGATCCCATTCCTATAAATCATGTTTTCCTGATGTGAATTGACTTAGCTGTATTGTTAATTACTATATCCTTTTCAAATTTCAGGAGCAGCATTTCTTGCTATCACAACCATCTTTGCAGAGAGTGGGTCAGGTTTTGTAGTACCAAGTGCTTCTGCCAAAGCAGGAGTGGAAGCCATGAACAAGTGAGTACCACTGTGTTAATCCTATCCCTGAAGAGAAATGATGTACTTTGTTTGTTTATGGGGCTAAATTTCTCCTTTCTAGTCTCCATCCAGAGAAAAGTAAAACAAAGTTTAACTTGGATTCACTTGGAAACAGAAGTTCTGTCTCTTGGATGAGTCCTGTCTATATCAGCACTGCCCAATAAACTTTCTGCAGTGATGGAAATCCTTTATAAATCTGCACTATCCAGTAGCCACATACGAAACCCTTGAATTGTGGCTACTGTCACTGAAAAACTAAATTTTATTTAATTTTAATTATTTTAAAATTAAGATTAGATAGCTACATATCTAATGGCTGCCATATTGGATAGCACAGGACAATAACCTTTTTGCTCTCCCATATATCTTTATCAGTGCTGTTTCTGATCTCTGTTACACACACCTTCATCCTTTTATTATACCTGCTGTGCAAGATTAATAGGACTAACATAAACCAGTGACCACTTGCCAGATCTCGTGGCCTTTTCTCAGCAGCATATGATTGTTTTTTGAATCTGTTCCCCATTGGGCTTTTCCACTGCCTTTGTTGTAAAGTATGTTGTCATCATGGCTTACCATAATAATCTTAGAATGTGTTTCTCTGCTACCAGTCTCTTCCCTCTTTATTTTTTATTCTTATTCCCACCAGAATCATCTTTCTAAAAAATATAGGTCTGCTTATGATACTCCCTAGCTAAAACGTTAGATCATTTTTTCATTACTCTTTGGAATAAAAGCCAAAAACTCAATGTGGTATTCTAAAGAAATTTGTCCCTGCCCTTTGTTTATTGATTAATTGGATAAATGTTTAATAGTGTTCCTTTTGTGTGCCTGGCACTGTGCTAGGTTCCAGAGATAGGACAGTGATAGAGGTAGGGTAGTTCTCATCCTTACCTGAGTATATAGACTTATACCATTTTTTTTCTTGTGTTTTAATCTCCATTGAACTGCTCTGTATTTCTTTAAATCTGCCATGCATTTTCATCTCTCTGTGTCTGTGCTATGCTGCTGTTGCTATGATATTTTCCCTACTTTCAAGGCTGTCATCATATCACATCCTCTAGGATGTTTTCTCTCATTTCTTATTCTCTGCTCTGTGCACCCTTCAAACTTTGTCCATTCCAATCTGGCCATCCATTGTTACAGATTCTAAAAGGAAGGTCATGTACCTATATGGTAGGGGGATAGAGAAGGACATGCAAGACTGCTTTCAAACATATTGTTAAAGCTTATGTGACCTCCCCACTAGAATGTGAGTTCTGTGAGGGAGGCACCATACCTTGTTCATCTCAGTATGCTTATTTCTCAGCAGGAAAAATAAGCTCAGTGTTTGCCGCACTTCATCAAGAGAAAGAAGTGTTCTCTTCTTTCATTAGTCGCAAAGTACTTTGTGACATTGAAATCAATAGTACACATTTGTTTGAGATAAGAAGACATATTACTGTACTTAGAGATTGAATCTTAGTGGGAATAGAGGTAATTACCTTTTTTAAGGTCAGATGGGATTGGAAATAAGGAATTAGAACTTGACTATTTTGGCATCATTTGTACAGTATCAATATTTGTCTTGTTTGGGATCTTTGATCTTGTTAGAGGTTTCAATTTCGTGTCCTTTAGGGACTGTGATTCTGTGCTGCTGCTTTTACTGCATAGCCTATATTGCATGGACTAGATACTCAGTAGATGTGTACTTCCTCTCCAGCCTGAGTTCTGTCAGTCCTCTTCTCATACTTTATAGTACACAGTCCTACTGGATACGGTCTCATAGGTCCCCAGATATTACATGTTGTTTGTGCCCTCATCTTTTACTCATACTGGTTTTTCTCCATCCTACACCCTGTTATCTCTCATCCTCTTTTTCCTCCCCCTTGCCTCCCACAATAAACTCCTAATCCTTATTCAAGGGTCAACTCAAATATCATCTCCTCCAGGAAGCCTTCCCTCTCATTCTCAGTAGACTTAGGTACTTCTTCCTGTAAGCAGCCGTGGCACACATCACACAACTCCCAGCAGAGTAACTAGTTTATTATACAACTAAGCTGACCTCCCTTGAGAGAGAAAGATTGCCCTCTTGAGAGCTGAGACTGCCTTCCTTTGCAGATAAATAATACAGGATCTGAACACATAGTAAGTACACAGTAACATCTGCTGATTTAACAACACTCATGGCTCACATATATCGGGTATATTGCGCTTAGCGCCGTAACATGCAGAAGAAGCTAATGAGGTGGATTTCTTATCATGTTACAGTTCTTCAGAATATAAGGTAATTTAATGAGAGCCTGGACTGGAAAAAGTGTATCTGGTTCCCCCTTTGAGCAGAGATAGGATGGTTATCTCTCTAGGCAGGTTTCCTTAATGGCTGCTCAGTTTTTTCACAGGATGCTATAAACTGTGCTCAGCTCATAATTCTGTTAAGACATAAAGTTGCTACTTCCCTAGCAGCTTGGAGGAGGTGCACCACAAGTACATGTCCGGTAGGTATGGTCATGAATTCAGTCAAAAGCACCAGTGAGGAAAGCAGTTTTTATGTATGATTTGCCTAAAAGAGACGCAGTCCATCCATTCTCTAAAATGCACCCATGGATTACGACGAATTAATGGACTCTACTTGGAGCACTTGCCCTTATCCTATGGAATGAGTTTTGCTGAATAGGCCTTTAAAGTGATTTTGTCAGACCATGTTAATTGATTCCTTATAATTTCATAAGGTTTATGTCTTTGTATCTATTGCCCAATACAGTATTGTGTTACTGTATTACACAGTTTTCTTTTCTTTTTTTTTTTAATTTTTATTTATTTATGATAGTCAGAGAGAGAGAGGCAGAGACACAGGCAGAGGGAGAAGCAGGCTCCATGCACCGGGAGCCCGAAGTGGGATTCGATCTTGGATCTCCAGGATCACGCCCTGGGCCAAAGGCAGGCGCCAAACCACTGCGCCACCCAGGGATCCCTACACAGTTTTCATCTTAGAAGTCTTTTTGTGGGGCGCCTGGGGGGCTCAGTTCAGCATCTGCCTTCAGCTCAGGTCATGATCTCAGAGTCCTGGGATCCAGCCCTGTGTCCTGCTCCCTGCTCAGTGGGGAGCCTGCTTCTCCCTCTCGTTCTGCAGCTCCCCCTGCTTGTGGTCTCCCACTCTCTTTCTCAAATAAATAAATAAAATCTTAAAAAAAAAAAAAAAAAGAACCCTCAAGAAAAAAAAAAAAAAGTCTTCTTGAAAGAAATATTTTTCTGACTTTTTTTTTTTTTTAATCAGGAACAATTGTGCTTTTCCTGAGAAATTAGCTTGCCTTTTCCTTATAGGTACTGCCAAGTGTGTAACTGCTTAGGCTTACCTTTTTTGCACGATGTCTTGGAAAGATGGATGTAATTTTGTGACCCACCTATTGTGATTATATAGAATGCCATAAAACATGCAGGCATTCGCTCCATTCTTGGCTCCTTTATCTTTCTTTATCTGTTTTTCTCTTCCTTTCTCCTTTCCTGCTTCCCTTTTTCTGTCCCTCTCTGTTTCCTTTACACGATTTTATCTTCCTCATTTGCATTATATGTATTTTTTTAAAGTTCTTGCCTTAAGTTGGTTTTTAAAACCAGATTCAGTATATATACACAGAAATGTGCATATGAATATAAATTCCTACAACCAGTTTAGATAATAAAAGTTAGACCTGTCTATCAAGTGGGCTTTTAAAATCGATTGCTTCAAGTTTCCATGTTTGCTGTTATTGTTGTATTTTGCTTCATGGCATTTAGTAAGATTTTGTTAGATTCCTATTTCCCTTCGAGTGCAGTTCAGCAATTGTATTAAAGCCTCGTTAAACATGGATGTGTTTAATATTTTATATCTATGTAATCCATCTCTTATTTAAAAGCACTCATGATGTTGCAAACATTGTAATCCAATGTACTATATATAAGTGAAGCTACATCGGACTTTGTACATGTTGGACTGAACTCCAGAAAATATGGGGGAGGAGCATGCATGCGTCTCTCACTTCTTTATGATACTTACTCTAATAATATATTTTGATATTGGACTTCGTTCTGAAATGTAAGTGGTAGGTAGTAGAGCATTGTGATTAAGGACTCTAAGATGTAAATAGTCGATATTACAGCTTAGTGATTAAAGGCACACACTAGAATAGAGCTGGACCACTTGAGGTCAATTCACTAGTTATATGACTCAAAGCAAGTGATTTAACCTCTCTGTGCCTCAGTTTTCTTGCTTGTAACATGGGAAATAATAATAATAATAATACTTACCGGTTGGGATTGTTTATGATATGTAGTAAGCATCCCGTGCTGGGTTGGTAGTATTTTTAACATGTAGTATGATATTTTAGAATCTTTGACGCTTATTTTAATTTTTAGGTCTCTTGCAGCTGAATGGGGTAAATACGGAATGCGATTTAACGTGATTCAACCAGGGCCTATAAAAACAAAAGTAAGTTTTAATTTGCCTATTATCTCGTAAATGATTAAGGAAGGAAATACTGATAGAAATATTCTGATTGGTGTGTGCAGGACTTGTACAGAGATGCCTGAGTTTGGGGCTTTAGGGGTAGGGAAGAGGGTTTTGCCATTATCCAATATAAATAAAGAGGTGGGCAGGAATACAACAGCTATGTAATTTCTTGGTAAGACCTATTTCAGCATCTTAGTCTTCTGGGATCTTTTGTGCCATCCATTTTGGTATTTTGTCTGATTTGCTTTGGTGATCTGTTATTAACCTATATTTCTTAATCTTCACCAATTTTGTGGATTCTTACTTTGACTGACATCTTTTTTTTTAGTTCATGGAAATTTTTATTTTGAAAAGTGTTCTAGAAAGTTATCATACAGGCTTGGTCTTGCTATAGGTAGCATTTTCTTTGACTCACGTCTGTTCCTTTCACTTTCAAACACTCTATTATGCATGTCATTTAACTCCCATGTCTCTCTGATGACAAGTCTTTCTGATGGCATGCATTTCTCCTATAATCAATAATCCTTACAGATACTCATTGCAACTCATAATGATCACTAACGTTACAGTCAGAAGGCCCCCAGGCTCTGTGTTCTCTCAGCCCCAGACAGCTTCACTATCACTTTTTGTTTTCACATAAAGCAAGAATTTACAATCCCAACTGACATGTAGCTCTGGAGGCCTAGGTGACATATGATAACTTGTTTCGGTTGTATAAATAGGTTCAAAAATAATGATAAGGAGCATTTAGATTGTAGGTAGTTCTGGATATTAAATATCAATATGGACATGGCTGTATTAGTTTATTTAGCAGTTTAAAAGTAGAAAATGGAAAGAACTACATGAGTGAGTGAAACTTGATTATCTTGTTTGACCACAATAATAAAAAATCTAATTTAATTAATGGAAAAATAACTGAAAAGCAAACATTAAAACACGTGATTCAGGGCAGCACTGTGCTGAGCACTGTCTGAAGAGAACCCTAGAGTCACAGAAGCTCTTCTTTAGGACCTCAATCTCTCGGAAAGATCACCTGCATTTTTTTTATTTATTTATTTATTTATTTATTTATTTATTTATTTATTTATTTATTTATTTATTTATCGTATATTTATTGAGAGACTATTGTGTGCTAAGGTACCGAGAAAGATACAAAAACATGTGTGAGAGAGTACTTGCCATCAAGGGGCTTATAGTGTAGCAGTAGAGGTATAAGTTGTACACGAATAAGAAGCAGGTAGCTTTAAAGAGATGAAAAGAAAATTGAAGTGTAAAAACTGCATAGCAAACCCGATAGAGCCAGGATTGGGACCTGTTGCTACCCTTTGTCTCTGCTGATTCATACCTGCCCAGGGAGGGCTGGAGGGCATATGAGGAGCCTCCTGAGAGCTTGCTCTGTCTCATACCTGTTTTAGTGAAGAAAACCGTCACCTAGACTTCCAGGCACTGGCACAGAGAAATCCAGTCCTTTTTCTTTCTTTCTTTCTTTCTTTCTTTTTTTTTTTTCCTGTAATCAGTGCACGTGCGTAACTTCATCTTGGTCTGCACCTTCACATCATTAACAGAAGCCAGACATTGTTTGGCAAATTTAGTTACAGGTTTTTTGTTTTTTCTCTAGGATCCACTTGAATTTAATTTTCTTACACAAATGTTTTCTTCCTTTCCAATTATTTTGGGAAGAAAGGAGAAGAAAAGGAATTTCCTTTTAAAGGTTCCCTACTTGAGTCACTTTTCCATGATTATTATTATTATTTTTTAAGATTTTATTTATTTATTCATGAGAGACCCAGAGAGAGAAGCAGAGGCACAGGCAGAGGGAGAAGCAGGCTCCATGGAGGGAGCCCGATGTGGGACTCGATCTCCAGACCCCAGGATCACGCCCTGGTCCGAAGGCAAGTGCTCAACCACTGAGCCACCCGGGCGTCTGACTTTTCCGTGATTATTAAATCCAACAATGTTAGCACCACTATGTGCACCCCACAGAGCTCGTAAGGACTTCAGAATACTTTCATATGTATTTTCTCCTTTGATGCTTACAACAGTTTTGTGAGGTAGCTAAAGACAGGTATCCTCATTTTATAGATGAAGTTGTAAAAAGGGGAAAAGGTGATATTTTCTGGTGACTTTTTAGGTCAGTATTAGATGAAATGACCTGTTCTGAGCTCAAATGAATATGGAAGAATTTGGCAAAACTCTCTGTTGTTCTCAAGGCCTGAGGTATAAATGAGCGGCCACAGTAATATTCCATTTTATGCAGACTTGTTTCTTGAATTTTTTAAATGCAACCTATTTTCTTAATTTCCAAGGGTGCCTTTAGCCGTCTTGACCCAACTGGAACATTTGAGAAAGATATGATCGACCGAATTCCGTGCGGTCGGCTGGGAACTGTGGAAGAACTTGCGAACCTTGCCGCTTTCCTTTGTAGTGATTATGCTTCTTGGATCAATGGGGCAGTACGTACTGTTTCCTCTGGACTTCCTGGGGAGGTGGATCTGGGGTCGGAAGGCATATTGTGGAACCAGTCCTGGCAATACTGAGTGTAAATATGACTTAAAATACTTACTTAGCTGGAAACAGCAGAAAAATATTAATATAGATTATTTAGCCTGTGGAATTTATCCAATGATGAATTAATTTTATTAAATGCAAATTAGCAGACTTGCCTTTAAGATGATCTTAAATATTGGGTAGAATTTGAAATTGTGGTGTTGAGGGAAAGAGGATTCTAAATGAATGAATCCAATTAGGTTTAATCATCACTTTTGTCTTCAAAATTTGGGCTTTGATTGAATGTGCCAAGGAGATGTTCCATCCAATTAAGATGGGAAAATGCCCAATGGCTCAGAAGCTTTTTAAAAAGAGTTAGTGTCAAAAAAAAAAAAAAAAAAAGGGTGTCAGAGGTTTTGCTATTTTTTTTTCCAGGTCATTAGATTTGACGGTGGAGAGGAAGTATTTATTTCAGGGGAATTCAACAGTCTGAGGAAGGTAATGCCATTTTGTGACTCTAATATTAGCAGCTAAGATACCAAGATTTTTAAAACATCCAAGAACCACATAAAATTGCCTTTTTCTATTTGTGTTAGGTCACCAAGGAGGAGTGGGACATAATAGAAGGACTCATCAGGAAGACAAAAGGCTCCTGAGATGACTCTGGCCTTCATCTTGGTTATGATGGAAATGATACAATCTATGATCTTTTGAATTATTTTCAAGTCTAATAAATTGTTAAATAACAAACATGGACTGAGTGTGTATCATGTGCCAGGCCAGCGGTATGTAGACATTGTATATTCAAAGATACGTAAGGTGGGATAGTTTCCCTTCAAGAATTTTTTTTAAGAATTGAAACAAGGCAAGTGAGAAAGGGCTTTAGTAGAGGTAAAGTGCTTGGAAGTGCAGAGAAAGAAATAGCTCTTATAACCTGGAACAATCAGGAGAATCTTGATGGTCAAAATAGCATTTGAGTTACCTGTTAAACCATGGCTATGGTGGTGGGGCCTAAAAAAAGGAAAGAAGAAAGGTATACAATGAATTTAATGGACTCTGATTTAATAGACCCTGCCTTTGCATTATATTTCCTTTTCACTGGACTTGTGAATTATCTTTATATAGCTCAGTATTAATTCAAACGAACTTTAGCCGGAACCTATTTTATAGTCTGGTATTTTATTTGGTACTGAGAATACAACATGAACAATCTACAGCCTTTGCCTTCTTGAAACATTATCTAGCAAGATAGAGAGACCTATAAATAATTATTTGTGATGCAATGTAATAAATATTATTCCAGCAGTGTTAAAGGTGTGGAGGAGGAAGTAATTCATTCCATCTCCAGAGTGTAGAGAAAGTGACACCTAGGAGATGGCATTAAAAGAAAAGATTTCTCTAGGTAGAGACGATGAACAAGCTTATAAAATATTTTTGTGTATAATTTCATTTCATTTCCTATTTGGCTTGACTAATTTGTCATCCTGGGAATCAAATGTATACAGCTATCATTTTGAGCTTATATTAAAAAAATTTTTAATTTTATTTTGCTTTCACAGGAATCGCTCATAAACATGCTCACTAGACTGTCCCCATTGCTCAAATTACCAAGAGGGGGGATCAACTTCTATCCTAGCTCCTCTGAATAGATCTGTAAAGGAATCTAGTTTTCCTGTTGAATCTATATGTTGTAAGCCCCACATGGAAACACTACATTCACAGTTAATTCTGTGCATAAATTACATTACATTGTGTACATAAGCGGGTAACATTGTAGGTTTGGAATAGTGGCCTTGACATTCTCCATTATACTGGGCTTTTCTTCACACTCTCACACTGCAGGCACCCATTCTGCATTTTATCCTTGATGTTAACCCTCATTTCTCCTTGTCTGCCTACATCTTCTTCAAATGATCAATAGCTCTTACAGTGTCGGGGAAAAATGCCAGTAATTACAAAAATGAGCTTGTATAAGTTTCATTGCTTCTTATTTTCCTCCTTACAAAACCCAGGATTTTAATATCTGCTTTGTGGGGTTCTTGTGAGGATTCAGGGAGGGGAAGCCAGTGAAAACCCTGTAAAATGTAAAATGTACATTCAAATATACATTGAAAGGTGGGCCCTCCTGTCATTCTACCCTTTTCACTTTTAAGACTTGGTTATCATAGAAAACTTGAGAAATGAATACAATTGAATAGAAAACATCAAAGACCAATTTCCTAAAGAAAATTTCTGTTAATATTTTGGTATACTTATTTTCAGCCTTTGGCTTTTTTATTCAATTTTATATTTTATGAAAGTAATTTGTTTATATAATTTTCACAGAAAGAGTACTACCGCTGTCCTCACTCTAAGCTCTCTTTCCATAGTGAGCGCTTTAGCTTTTTTGAGGTTTTTTTTTTTTTTTTCCACTGAGATGTAATCTGTCCCTCCACTAAATCTACCCATAAAACCATATCCCTAATTTGGGTTAAATTAATACTCAGTGTTTATATTTTTTAGAACTTTATAAATATCATTTTCCAATTTTTTTTTCGACTTTCCTCTTTTTTTCCTAAGAGTTTAGACTGATAAATCAGATACTGTTTTCTCATAAACATGACTTTTTTGTATTTCATGGTTTACATTTTTGTACATGAAACATTTTAGAATTGAATTTTTTCCTCTAACAGATTTCTGGAAGAAATTTTTTTTTTTAAGATTTTATTTATTTATTCATGAGAGGCACAGAAAGAGAGGCAGTGACACAGGCAGAGGGAGAAGCAGGCTCTCTGAGGGGAGCCAGATGTAGGACTCGATCCCAGGACCCCAGGATCATGCCCGGAGCTGAAGGCAGATGCTCAACCACGGAGCCACCCAGGCGTCCCTCCGGGAGTAATATTACTAATCCAAGGTTATAAAGCTTTTAAAGACCCTTGATACACATTTCCAAATTGTTATGCCTAAGATTTGTATGGGTTTAGAACACTCTAAGCTGTGTGTGATAGTGTCAGTTCCAACAAAGAGCTACCAACATGGGGTATTCTCATTTTCAAACTATTTACTAATTTCATAAGTAAAAAAATGATAGCTTCTCTTCAAGCATGTGTTTATTGGTGATACTGAATACTTTTCTACACATGTGAATGTCCTATTCGCCTTTTTTTTTTTTTTTTTTACCTATTGGTGTCTTAATTGGATATTGTAAAAATGTTTCATCCAAGTTTTTAAATACATTTTTCTTTTATTAATCATCTCTTAAGAGTTTGCTTCATCATTATATATTTTTTCAATAATTATTTATTTAAGAGAGAGAGTGCAAGGGGGAGGGGCAGAGAGAGAAGGAGAGAAAAACTTTGGCAAGACTTTCATGCTGAGTGCGAGCCAGACTCTGGACTCAATCCTAGGACCTCGAGATGAGGACCTGACCCCAAACCAAGACAGACGCTTAACCAACTGTGCCACCCAGGTGCCCCCTGGTCATTACATTCTATTACAAATGATAAATGATGAAGAAAAGCTTGTGAGCATGGAAGAGGAGACCAGAAAAGAGAGATTATGAGGATATCAATTAATTGAAATTTCTTCCTAAGAAAGAAATGTTTTCAGGAAGTATGAAAAGGATGCTATTGATCAATAGTTCCTATATTTAATGACATACCACCTTGGGGCTGTAGCCAAATCAACGTTTCGCTTTAAGAATGATGACTTTGTCATTCTACTTAGTACCTTCTTGAAGGGTCTTGCTTCCAATGCGCTAATGGAAGAATTAATAGTAAATTAAGTGAGAATTGTTGGTAACAAGATCATCAATCTTAGAATTAAATATGAAAACACCTCCAGGAAATGTTTCAGGTATGGAGTAACAGCTGTTGTTACATTGTTCTTGTGGAAAAAAACTAAAGTGGCAAGAATTTAAGTGAGACTTTGAATAATAGACTTTTAGAGCTGGGAAACCTTAGAAGATGCTTCTCAATCCCTTCATTTGATCGTTGAGGAAACCGAACTCAGGGAAGTTATGACTTGCCCCAGGTCACTCCATTAGTCAAGGTCATTTCCTTCCCAATTTGGCCATTTCTTGGGATCATAATTTAAAACCAAGAGGCAATAGCAGGGTCTTTATGAGGTACGGTTCTTATTGCGAAAGCCTTCGAAGGGAAGCGCTTGTAAGTTTCTTTTGTTCTTGACCAATTTTATTATTTTGTTTATTGAACATAAAACTATTTATTAGGCTTCATCAGTTCATTCTCAACTTCAGTCCCTTTGCCTTGAATTTTCCTCTGAAGTCTTACATTTCTCAACTGTGAGGTCAAATAATCTTTATGTTTGGAGACAGAATGAATGGCGCTTAGTGTCAAATCTCAACTTAACCCTGGCAGAGGAGAGCTTGCCTGCTCCGCCCCAAACACGCCTTCCCCCGGCCCCAGGCTGTGCCTCAGCCGCTTTCCTTCTGTTTCTTGGGGTTGTTTGACCTAGAGCCTTTGCACTCCCTCCTTCTCTGTCCTAGGAATGCACTTTTCCTGATCTTTGTAGGGCCGGCTTCTTCAGAGAGGCTTCCCCAAATCCCTGCTCACACACCATCAATTTTTTAAGACTTTATTTGATGTGTGATCTCCTAACATCCACAAATCATCAGTGGTCACAAACTGAATACGCTTGTGTAACCACCACCCAGGGAAAAAAACAAAACCCCAGGAATCCAGAAGCCTTGCTCGTCTCCCATCGTGACTCCCTTCCTGTAAAGCTAGTCACCATCTCGACTGCTAACACCATAGCTAAGCCACTTTTGTTTATATGGATAGAATCACACACTAGATGTTCTTCTGCTTCTGGTTTTTACCCGTGAGCCAGTTGTCTCTGCATTCCCCCCCACCCCCCCATATACTAGTTCTGACATTTGGGTTTCTAGTTTGGAGCTATGCCAGATACAACACCACCGTCAACATTCTTTTCTTCTGATGACAACACAGACCTCTCTCTGTTAGGTTGGTGAAACCTAAAAGTGCAATTGCTGGGTTATGAGGTGTGTATATATATTCAAAAGTAGGAGATATTGCCAAAGTGCTTTCCCACATCGTCTCTTTAACTTCCCAGCCCGTCGTAAGATTTTTCCACTGTGCCACACCCTCCCCAGTACTCGGCAATCAAAAATCTCTTTGATTTTAAACCTTTGTGATGAGCGCATGGCACTCTCATTTATTTTATTTTTTTTCTCTCATTTATTTTAATTTGCATTTCTTCTGAGTACTAGTAAAGCCGTTTACTTTTATTTATTTTAGCTATTTAGAGATCTTTTTTATTTGTGAAAAGCCTGTTCACCTTTCTTACGCATCCGTTGGATCATGCTTTTTAAAATTTACTTTTGGAGGGACGTTTGTATATCTCTCTGGGTATGTAGCGAATTGTTGGAGGTCATCAAGAGGGCATGACCGCTGGTTGACCCAAGAGCACCACCTGGGCAATCAGAGGCTTCTCATCCTCCACCCCCCCATTGGCATGTGGGTTCCACGTGCCCACCATTTGGGGCTGGAGTGGTTTTCAAGGAGCAGCCTGGAGACGGCAATGTGTTGGAAACCACCTGGATGGTATGCAGGTGCCTGAAGCCACTCAAGGCCTGTATATGAGCTTTAAGCTTCGGGCGCTGGGTGTGGGGCTGCTCGAGACAAGCCTCCAAAGTAAGGCCCCTTGTTTATGAATCCGGTGCCTGTAACTTGGAGGGGCTCGCTTCTTTCTCATCCCTCCTCGCCCTCCACGTATGGGGAAGAAATTTCAGATTTCACCCGGAAAGCTCCCGAGGCTTTGAGCCAACTTCAGTGTCTTCTTCCACTCTCATGTTTGATTTTTTTCACTTTCTTAATAGTGACTTTTCAGGGGGGGGAAATCTTAAGTTTAACAGGATCCAATTTTCAATCTAGTTGTTTTTTTTTTTTCCCATAATTGGTTGTTGAGGAATGTTTCCACACATGAGGGTTGGGAGGTAGCCTAATAGGTTGTTGTCTGCATACCTTTTGCCTTCGGATTGATTATACCTGGAATGAACGTTGTGACGGGAGGTAGGTGGGTACGAGCTCCCCGACGGTTGTCTTGTCAGGGTCACTTTCCACGATTCTGCTCTCCGCTCCAGGAGGCGGGCCTGTTCCCCACAGGTAAGTGTGACTGCTTTAGCTGAGCTCTAAGAGGCTCTCCTGCGCATAGTGCTCAGGGGCTAAAGGTCACTGTCATAGGCCAGGGGCTGGCGTCATCACCATTGCTGTTACTAATATTTTTAAAGATTTTATTATTTATTCATGAGAGAAAGAGAGAGAGAGAGAAATAGGCTGCCTTGGGGAGCCTGATGTGGGACTGGATCCCAGGACCCCGGGAACACTCCCTGAGCCAAAGGCACACGCTCAACCACTGAGCTACCCAGGTGCCCACATGACCATTACTATCATTGTCTCTCTAGGAAGTGCTCCAGATATACTCCTCTATCAGACTTCTTTTGCTGTTTTTTTCTTTGTTTTTCAGTACTACAAGTTTAAGAGTGCCAAACCTGTTCTTATTTTGTTGTATACTTGGTAATGAGCAGCTATTGCATCTATAACGAACAGATGAATGCAGGCAAGTCTGTATATTCCGATTTCTTTGGAGAAAATCTTTCATGAAGAACTATTTGATCATGTCAGTTGGGCAGAAAACTCCCAAATATTTGGATTCTTTGAGATTTCTTTGTAAATCTTGATGTCAGAGGCTCCTCTTAAGGCATCCAATAATTCACTGAATCGGGCAGATTTACATTTACTTAGATTCCTTAGGTCATCATAACTTAAGCATCCTACATTTTCACCTGGATTGATTACCAGTTAATGTGTCAACTGACTTTTTGAGGAAGAAACAAAAATACAAGAGATTAGAGTTATTTTCCTCTTTATTGATTCTTAGTTGTTAGATTCAACCTAAGGTCCGTGCTTCCATTTACACACTAGAAGCAAAGCCAATCTAACACATCATTTGATAAATTTTGTTTTTTGGCAAGTCTCTTTTCTGTTCATCCTTAGGGGAAAGAGATACCTTACTTTTCCTTCGCGATTTCTATAAATTGAGAAAAGTAGTCCTGAATCTATAGAATTGGGGACATTCAAACTGACCCAGAGCCATTAACTCTTTGGAGGTAACTATAAATTTCATACAGACACATATCTCTTAGCTCTTTGCTTCACAAAGAATCAAATTACCACCCATTCCATGTCAAGTATAACCAGCATAGGATGTTCTAACTACAAATCTATGAAACTGACTTGGATGTAGGTCAAAAGAATGTTTTAGAACCTCCCTTGCTAAATAAGTTAAACAATTACATTAGTAATTCTCTTCAGATGTCCTTTTTAACTCATTTGAAACTATTTGCAGATAGAAATAGAGCTGTCTTGAATGCTGATCTCAATACGAAATATATAGAATTCGCAAAATACACAAAATTATTGATGATAGAACATCCCACAATCAGGGTGCTATGAGTTTTACATTAAAATTTAATTATGTAGTAAAAAATAGAGTTGTCATAGCTAGAAAAAAATATTTTCAGAGGCAGCAGATACCCTTGGTGGAAATGGACAGTCCTACGTAGAAAGAAACTCCAGGAAGTATGCAAAGTAGACACCAGGATACTCGGCATATATAATTTAATCAGAGATCACACAATGACAAAAACAGCAGGTGACTAGAATAATTATAATCTGCAACACGTGAAAACAGTTTAGAAAATGAATTAAGGTCCTACTCTGACAGGCTTCTTGGAAGTACAGATGTGGAATCAGACAGATTTGTTTCATCTGGTGCTACCTTTCCTTGTCATCAGATTACCTAGAACCAATAGCTTGGTATGGATTCAAGCAGTAGACATGTTGATTGATGAACTAAGTCTTCTCTAGTGAGACTGTTTAAACTCCTAGAGCCACAAATAGCTAACTATTGATATTTTGGTATTTTAGATGTAAAAGCACATTCTTCCTAATAATCGGAAATACAGCTTAAGACTATTTTGTGGGACAGACCTATGATTGTCTCTGGTTGGGTAGAAGTCTCCTATTCGGTGACCTGTGCATTCACACATCAGACGAGAATCTTAGAGACCGATCCTCGTGGAATCTTCAGGGAAATCTTGTCCAACTATATTTGTGAAAGCAGGAATCTGTTTGGTTCTTAATTTTTATCAATTGGGTCTGTTGACTGGCCTAAGCCTAAGACTTTTCTCCTTTTTTTTTTTCCCCAGTCGTGTAGTTACAAAAACTGTACATTACAAACAGTGTAGAAACAAGCTGAAAAGAATGTGCCACACATCCCGGGTAATCATCTATATGCAGTTAAATTACAGATACAAAAGAAAATACAGCCTACTCCCTTATAGTGCACAGTTATTTTTTTAGATACGATGTATCACTAGTAAGTAGTCATGGTCACCAACTCTAGTTGTCTCCAGCACAGAGAATGAGAGCGAGATCCGTTCGGTACAGCTTCCCCCCATCCGATAAAGCCATTATGCTTTTCTTGTATGTTGGAATATTATTAATATCCAGATCCTGTACAGAATATAGATGGCATTGTTATCCAGCTACACATGGAAGTCCATTAACCACTGTCAAATGATAAAATGTAGGATGAAAACTGCTTGTTACATCGGTCCATTAAGAGCTAGATTAAATTCTTACACAGATGTGAGTAATCACAAGGTTGTTTTAAAATCTATTTATCACAGTTACGCTGTTTTAGGCCAGTACCAAATCAGGTTAAGAATTGAATTCTACTTCTGCTCTATAAATCTTTAAAGTAGATTTCCAAAAACGGATGTGCGGTGCTTCTGGATGGATCCTTCTAGTCTGCTTTAAAAAGTGGCATAACTAGATTACCTGTTTATTCTTCTCACACAGATCCTTCAGTAAAGCATCCAGTTCATTTTCATCTATGTATCCATTGCCATCCTGAGGGAGCAGAAATAAACCAGTATGCAACCAACTCCACAACAATGAGGAATGTAATAAAACGGAAATAATGGATTCTTCAGAAAATCTCCCTACTGCATACTTGGCGGATATTCCAACATCTTAATGTCAGACCCTCGATCTTAATTGCTCCAAAGGCCCCAAATACACACGAATTGCCTCTCCTGCAACACCTTGCATTTATAAAGTGCTTTGAATTTTTCGAAGTACTTTCATATTTAACATTTTCATATTTAACATTTATGCTAACAGTAACACATACTGTTGAAGGAAGTAGGTGGTCATAAATATCTTGAGGTGAATGAATTCCCTGAGGCCTGGGGAGGCTATGTGACTAGCCTGATGCCACACCAAGTAGGCGCAGAGCTGTGCGAGAGTCCACGAGGACTGACTTGGTCCAGGAGTAGAGGAATTAGAAGAAAATTAAGGATGGTAACTAATGACCTCGCAAACCTTTCCTCATACACATGGTGGAGGATTCTGCAGGATATTTTCAACTACCTCAATCCTCATTCCACCCTGTATAGTGGATATAATCTCCTTTTTACAAATGAGGAACCTGAGGTTTAGAGGAGTTTGGTATCTTATTCAAAGCCTCAAAATAGAGAAATTGTAGCATGGGATTTGGATCAAGATTGCTCTAATTGGGGGGATATCATAATACATTTCCTACAACAAGAATGAATTGCCTGAGTAATTCTAATAGCTCTTGTTTATTTTAATTTGGACCTTGAGTTTGGGGGTTCCCCCCCCCCCCCCGCTTAAGTGAGCATTTTCCAAATTCTTCTAAACAATCAAATTATAAGAATGAATTTTTACCTGATCATATAACTCAAAAGCTTTATTGAACTCTTTCCCACACATTTTGATTCCCTAGATGATAGAGAAGAGAGCAAAGATTAAAGTACTATTATTTTTTTCATTGTCTACCCTGGCAAATCTTCTACAGTCTAACTTTTCATGGAAAAATATTGTTTGTGGTAGGGAAAAAAGAAATACCTGAAATTTAAGAAGAAAATTCTCCTGTACAGGTAGTAACCTTTTGGGAGAGAGATATTAATAGATTAGATTTTTTTTTGGACAAAGATCAACTTATTTTAATATTCATGTACTTCCTAAACTCACCGGGCCATCTCAGTTAATTCCAGCTTCCCATCATTATTTGAATCAAATAATTTCAGCTGAAAGACAGAATGTTGTTACTGTAACCACTGAAGAATTATTGCAGGAAGGAGAAGAAAAAGTAAAGTACTTTGAGTTAGTTATCAATTTCTTGTATAGACAGGAAAAATCTAGAAACCAGCTTTTACTAGACTTGGCAAATTTTCAGTTCTAGTAGTTGGGTCAGTTGTCAAAGTTTATCAGGACAATATAGAATAATCCAACACGGTAATCATACTCTTAGGTTCTAGAATACTATAGTTTCTTTTTCCTTCTTTTTAAAAAGATTTTATTTATTTATTCATGAGAGACACAGGAGAGAGAGAGAGAGAGAGAGAGAGAGAGAGAGAGAGACACACACAGGCAAAGGGAGAAGCAGGCTCCATGCAGGGAGCCCGATGTGGGACTCGATCCCTGGTCTCCAGGATCACGCCCTGGGCTGAAGGTGGTGCTAAACCTCTGAGCCACCAGGGCTGCCCATAATTCATTTTTCTTGCAAATGTGTGTGTGTGTCATGATGTTGGAGAGATGGTGTCTGGCAATACACAGCATGCTCTAAAATTCTCCAAACAATGATGTGAAAAGAAATACTTCCCTTTTTTAGAGCATAAAAGTATAAAGAAAAGCAACAGGCAGACAGTATGAATAAATTCTTAGAGAACAGAATTTCTGACTAATTTTCAATTGTTTTATTTTCCCTTGGATACTAGATACCTCCTTGTTGCACTTATTTTCATATCCTACACCAAGACCTGTCCAGGTATAAATGCACTCAGACCCTTATTCAGGAGGCATTCATGTAACAGTTGCTACTCTACTAAAGTACATGGAGGGACAATAGATGAAATGTACTAAAATAAGTTTGCATGCTACATATGTGAAAAAGCAACTTTTTTTTTCAGAAAGGAATGTGATCAGGGTCCTAATGTTTATGGGTTCAGTGAAGTCTGGGGAGAAAAAAAAGTCTGTGGCTTGAAATGTTCTAAGAATCCTTTGTAAGACGCAGATTTTTTTTTCAGGATCTGATACTGACACATTTTATAGTCTGTTGACCATAGTTCTGATATCCTTAAACTGTCTACTAAGACACTGGACACCCGATCACGCAATTTAGTGTCCATAGGGGAATATTTCCCTACATATATATTTAAACCTTAATTAGTTCTTGATTAACTTGCCTCTCAGATTTGAACTGGTTTATGACATTGAATCAGATATGCCAGGCCAGTCCAACAGGGGGAAAACTCCCATCTGAGTAGTTTTTAAAAGACTGCTTCATATTTCTACCTGGAAAGGAGTCTTTACTTTAAATAGACATCCCATAAGGCTGGCACAAAACAAAATTGATAAATGTAGGTTATTGTCCATTTCCCATATGCTATTCAGAGCTTAGCCTGCCCACCGTGACACATTTGTATGCTAGTGCTCTGATAAGTAGATTAAAAAGGATGCTGCTTAGCAATGAAAAATTTTCAATTGTTTTGAAATTAAAGATTAGTCTCATTTTAAAATATCATTATATAGTGAATAAGACAATAGTAAAGTTCTAGTGGGTTTTTTTTCTTGTAGGCTGACAGGTTGAAAGTAAACCTCCTCACTAAGGTTTGTAATCAAATCTTGTGTAACATGATTTTCCAGGGTGACTAAAAAGTCTAACTCCTTTATTCATCTAATAGGTCATAGTTTTTATAATATACACTTTTTAAAATAGGTTATTTATTTAAATCTATGGTAAGAATTTACTGTACCTTTATAGCACTTAAAACATGTATAAATATATGTACTGATCTGGATAATTTAAAATGTTGCTTGAATTTCAAAAATTAAAATGTTCCAAAATATTGGTCCATAGCTTAATCAGTTTCCTCACAGCCCTAATGCTATGAGTCAAAATGCGGAGATTGCCTACTTGAAATTCACAAAATTCATGGGCATTGAATTATTCTATCTTGAACTTCATAAATGTGTTCATTCCTAAAACATTAAGGGCCTGCGTGTAAAGCAATTTCCTTGGTTCTATAATCAATATTCTAGGAGAGATCTTGGTCATACTATTTATCATAGCATCAGGCTCAGGGTACATTTGGAACTCCTCACCCAAAGCACCCAGACAGTATTGCAAAATACTCTTTTCTTTTTTTTTTAAGTCCCTCAGTAAGGAAAGTAACTGTAAGTTGCATTTAAACTCTAAAAAAATTTATGATTTTGTGAGTCATCATAAAAGCTGATTAAGAATCTCCATAATGTTTTTAGTGATCTAATATATATATATCTATATACATGTATATAGATATCTATAGTATAACTTGCATATATATAAATTATATAATTTAATGATGTACTTACACTGGCTTTGTAAGAAAAATGAGTGATCTTTTGATAGGTATAAATTACCTAGCTCCACCAGAAAGGAAATGATCGTGGGTGAGCCTTAAAGCCAATGACAACAGCATTCACTCAACCTTACGAGGTATAAACATCCTTACACATTTCACTTGAAAAGTGAAATGATGCCTGTATGCATGTGATGCCCACATGGCTTATTTCATTCTCCATAGTCTTGAGAACTAATGAGAACACAGTAACGTTTCATAGGTTCTTGTCTACAGTCTCTCCAAGATCAGTCTTACCATTAGGTCTGTATACTCAGCTAGTTTTGTATCATCGACAGTCTTGTTTGCTTTTTCCAGCAGGTCCTTTAGAAAGTTCTGTTAAGACAAAGAACACCCAGATAAATGTCACAAGTCACCTACGGTCTGTTTCCATTTCAGCCTGCCTTGAAATGGAATGTCCCAAGAACGCAAAGAAGGCCTCTTTTTGAGACTAGAACTGGGTGAGGAGAGGACCTTAGAAGGGAAATTATTCCACTTGGTTCACTTGGCATTCCAGCCATGATGCTGCCTTTGACAGGTACGATATCTGCCTCTTACTGAGACCTGATCTGCAGTGGTCTGTGTTGCACGGCTTTTATGACCTCAATTAAATGAGTATCTGGATTGAGCACTGTGCAGGAATCCAAGAACAAGCTAGTACCAGCCAGCCCAGTGGATGTATTTCTACATAATGATACCTTCACAAAGGTTTACATGACTCTTCTGTAAGAAACACAAGGCCCCCTCTCTATGCCTTTGTAATGTAAGTGAAAAGTATTAGTAAGCCAGATGGAGAGCTACCTCTAATTTTAAGTGTATTTTCTACCCTCACAAGCTGTATTTTCACCTTAGCTTATAGCCAGTAGGACATTGTTGCACCGAAGGGCCAGTCAGGTAGCATTTGGGCTGGATGCAGTCCCAAACACGTTGGTTAGAAGGCTTCAGCTGGCTTCAGCTGTTCAGACTAAGACAGACACAGATGATGTTCTCTCTAATCCTTGAAGGATATTTGAATCATATTTAAAATAGAGATTATTGTGGGAAGGGTGGAAAAGATAATTATTAATTTGACAGTTGGAGTTTAGGAAGGAATTGAATTTTTTTTTAAACAGAAATAAATCAAAAGCTTTACAAAAGGCACATAAATGACACTGTTAGCACTTAAGCATATAATATTCATTTTGTCTAGTGCTGTTCATTTGCAACTCCTTTATTTTTTCAAAAAATTAATTAATGCAGTTCTGGAAAACTAAGCAGATACTGTGTTGGGATATTATTGAAGGATTGGGTTTCTTTGGTTCTGCAGTGGTTTATGTTCTTCCCAAATGTACCGGTTCTCCTGGGCTGATTTAACTTTATTCTTTTTGAGGATGGAGACCTTTTTCTTGGTTTGATTAAATGTATTTTCATTTCAAACATTCCATTTCAAATCCAGAGTGAAGCATGGAAAATTCAAAATTATCTATTGGGGTGAATTTTATTTTTGAGCCTTATGAGTCTTTTGTCAGAGATTAATTGGGTTAAAAAGCCTCATCAGAGACTAAAATGGCGGTCACAAAAATAGCCTGGGAGAAACCTCGGGACGTTGAGATTCAAAGTCGTGTCTGAGAACAAGTGATGTTTTACTCTATTATGGATCTTAAAATTAGCTTTCTTGAAAGATCCATTAAACAAGAATACCAACTTATCTTCAAAATTCCCCAGAGAGGAGGATTTCTATTTAGACTCTCTTTCTGAGAATAAAATGTAGAACAAAGAAGGTCAGTTTTAGAAATGAACTAAGGTTTTCATTATGAACTTGAAATGATTTTTAATAGATTGTGTTTTTTGGTTCTACAGAATAAAAACACAATAGCTTAACTGTCGCCTTGTGAGTTCTGGGTTGTTGTGCCACAAGTTTGTATCAAAGATCATGTTTTCACATTAGAAATCTTTCTGTTTCTCCGAGGTTGCTGTTGAATGTGTTTTTAGCGATTTTACAGTGGTGCAAATGTCCTAGATCTATCTCTAAAACTGTATGTGACTCAAACCACGTTAAACCATGACAAGGAAACTGGGTTTGATATTCCTATTTCCATACATGACAGGAGGAGAGGCGGCCCTTCATGACTAAAGCTTGGAAGCATGTGGTGTGGTGGTGGAAAAAATATAATTAGCATTATCAGGTAATCTAGATTCTTTCATAAGCAGCTGGGTAAATGAAAAACTAATCTTTCTAAATTTCTGTTTCTCAGTATAATGGGAATGGCAATACCTGCCTTGCAAGTTTTCTGTGAGGACTAAATGTTAAAATAGATTTTCGGCACCTAGTGCTATACCTGCCACATAGTATTGAGGACCACATAGGTGCTCAATAAGTATTCATTTGCCTCCCTTTTGGTTACTCTCTATCCTGAAGATAGACAAAATAGGATCTCTGGACTGAGAGGTCTTGGGGTCAATTTAAGGAAATGAGGGAAAGATGTTGCCGTACTTCTGAAAGACTAGTAAATTATCGAGTTCATGAATAATATAATTTATTGTGCCTTGTGTATTTCACAGAATCTTTCATGTACAGAATTTTACTTGGGCTTCACAATAAATATGAGAGGAAGCTATTAGTTATTATCCTCATTAAAGAGATGAAAAAATCAGACCAAATCACTTGATTTTTAGATCTCTTTGCCTTCTCCTTTGTATCCCCCTTTCCTCCCCGACCAGGTCCTCTGTACGTCCGGGAGAGATGAATTGGTAAATTCATTTTCAAAGTTGCAATTTTTCAGAAGTTTGATTATTATGAGGCTTTTGTTCTTGTCGAGAAGCAGGAGATTTTATGGAATGGGTAGGGATTTGGAGGGAGAGTAGTGTGGGTTTAAACACTGCAGCCTAGGATCTTCTTTCTGTGTGGCCTCAGTTTATCCCTAAACCTTTTTCCTTATGAGGGTAGTACTAATCTCAGAACTCACATGAAGATTAGATAAAACAATGTGCATAGCAGATAGTTGGTGTTCAACAATTGTTTCTCTTGAGAGAGAAATCTATATTGTTTAATTTATAAAATAAAATGGCAAATTTCAGTGAAAAGGAGTATCTTATTTGGTTTAGTATATTATATCTATCTAGTCTAACAACTTGTTTATACCACAGAAAATGCTAATTTTTTTTTTTTTTTTTTTTTTTTTTTTTGCACTGCTGAATAGAATTTGAAGAAGTACTTGAAGTCTCTTTTTTTAATCTGGAACTTCATTAACGATGTGGAAGTGTGGGTGAAAATATGCCATTGCTCAACATAAGTTTCTTTTGTGGGAGGCTTTTTAAAAAGTTCATAATTCTATTTAAAAGGAAAAAAAAAACTTAACCTAGGTTTTTATTTGCTTACCTTAAGCTCCTCAGTTTCTATGAAGCCACTGTGATCAGTATCATATTTCCTCCATGTCTGTAAATCATTTTGGATAAAGAAAACCAAACATATTTTTTAAAAAAAGCCAACAATTTTCCTACATTAAGTAGCTTTCAGAAGACTGCACTCATTGACAGAGCTCTATTTTACCTTCATGAATTCCTCACAAGACTTCAGCTGCTGGCATCGGAAGAGCAGCAGGAAGTTCTCCTCTGTGGGTAATACATGAGCCAACTGAAAAAGATTTAAAAAGCTGTAAGGAAAGCAAGCCTCTGTCATTACTTCCTGCTTAATTTTTCTTGAATGTATTTGTTCAAGGCAGTTCTCTTACCTAGAAAACTAGGAGAGGAAAAACATGAGGATTGACCTTCCCTTTCTGATACTTTGTCCCCACTGAGAGCCATTGTCTTTTCCAATGCTTGGGTGGCCTTGAGTGGTGGGCTGTCTGGTCAGTGAGATGGCTGCAGCCATCTGAGATGGGTGTGCTCAGAAAGCTCAGATAGCACTGGTTTGACTACTCATCTGCTGGACACCCAAGCACATTCATCCCTATGGCTTGAACCTTTCACCTCTTCTGTGCCATACAGCAGTGTTGCTCCTCTAAGGGTGCATAGAATGTCATATATGTGGGGAAATCTTTGTCATGTAGAAGGAAGGAAATGATGAGAAATGTGAAGGTAGGGGGAAGGAAGGAAGGAAGGAAAAATGCATTCCCAGATCTAAGGAGACAGCCTAAGAGAGGAAAAGAAGATAAACTGAAGACAGTTGTAAGGCAGTGGAAAGAGAGATGGAAAAGCCAATTCACAATGAACAGTGGAAATAGAATAGTAATAGGGAAAATCAGATTTTCAAACTGTTGGATTCAGCTAAGAGGATGTCCCCTGTCAGGATCCAGGGCTTGGGTTTATGCTTTCCATTTCGTGACTCTATGACCTATCTCCTTAGCTCTCCTTTCATAACTTCAGTAACCCCCCCCCTGCCCTTTTTTTTAAGGGGAAAAAAGGGCTCTAGATCCCATTTTAAGATGACCATTATCTATTATGTGCAGGGAAGGAGGGAGCTGGATTGATGGCCCCACTGCAGGCATGGGTTCTATTCCTGGCTCATCTCCTAATTAGCTGTGGTCCCCCAGCAACTCCCTCAGCCACTTCTGGATCTTACTACCCTTATCACTAAAATAAGGAGTTGAAGTAGAAACCAACGTCTCTTAAATGTACTGGGCTCAAGATGACCTTGAGAATCTGTTACAATCACGACATCTTCACCATTAAAGAATGAACCTACACACATTGTATTTCCTCTAGTTTCCTTGAAGTTCAGGCGTGGACCCTTATCTCTGTATTTTAGACCAAGAGCCTGTGGTATGGATCAACTTTAAGTTCAGTATAAGTTCCAAAATTTCTACCAAATTATAGGAAAGGCTATCTGCCTCTGCCTCTTTAAAAAAAATTTCATCCATTTAGATATATTAAAAACCTTAAGTTGAAATGATTTTATATTTATGTGCATTTTATATTTATGTGTAAGTAATCTTTTTTTTTTTAATGTCATATAATAGATTCTTTAACTTGTTTTTAGGTCTTGAAAATAATACCTCAAACTAGATCCATTCAGTTTACAGACAGACACTACATATGCAGGTGAAACTAAGGAACAGGGCCATATATCCTACTAGAATGTTAACAGGACTCTGCCAGAAAACGTTTTGTTACTTTGAAATAGAGTTCACTAGTATAGTTGTGCACGAACATAAGGATTCATTTAGGAGATAAGAAATAGCTAATGCCAATTCTTTTATTTATTGGTATGTAACTTGTCAGATACCACTTTGTAAGTTGTTGTTGGACCATCCATTTCGGGATCACAGGGATCATTCTTTGTCTGAATCTGCTGAATGTCCATCTGCTGGATGCTCCACACGTTATATGCCTGACGTAAATGCTCGTGGATTGGTTGATAATTTTACTTCATTAAAAATACCAACTTAACATGATTTATAGTATTCGTTTTTACTATCTTCATTGCAATTTTCTATATTACTTGAATTTTTGTTTTGAACAAAAGTAATTCTTTCTTAAAAAATTACCCTTATCTAAATCCTCCAAATACATGAAAACAGAAGAAAATTAATGAACTGGTAAGCAATTACCAAATGTAGACTAAAGGAAAGCATAACCATCAAAGTTTCAAAAATCAAAGTTCATACAATTGCATAAAGCTTAGAGGTCTCTAGAACATCAAATATAGAGGTGGTAAAATTGGGCTGCATATATAGTATAAATATATATTTCCTTTCTCATGCCATTTTGGTCCTACTCAGTTTCATTATTTTGAAAAAATACAGATTATGTCTATATGTGCATTTTGAATCTATTAATTTGATCCGTTAATGTTACACTGAATATAGTGCCATCCTATTTTGGACCTTAGAAATGAGTCTCAAACATGTAAAAGATTTTAGTACGACAAGCCAGCCATTCAAAGAGAAGCAATGAATACATGTGGATAGGATGTAACTATAGTGAACATAAAGAAATCCTCTTAAGGGTGTGTTTCACAATGTAATGGTCCTGCTGTGGCTGCTTCCATCAATACATAGGGAATTAATGTTCAAATTTCAGAGCTGGATGCAGGAAGTCTCTAGCTCTAGTGCCTTAGAGCGTATCTACAAAGTAGGGAGAGGTCTTTTATCATAGGTGTCAAGTAAGGCCACTTTGTTCTCGATTTGCTGAGTCTCTGCTGTCCCTGGAAGTACTCAATAATGCCTGATCCAATGTTATTGGTAGTTTCTTAATCCTTAGTCTGCCTGCCTGCTCTGAACTCCCCCAAATTTGTTTTGGGTTGGAAAAGAGAATATCCAGGGAATAAGTAGAGGGCAGACAGTTGTGACCAGAACCCCTCAGAGCTTCAGTTTTAAGAACTGGTGCCTGTCACTGAGAGTGGGGAAGAGAGTTGGCATGTCTCCCCGAGATGTATGAAGACTACATACATACTTCTTGAGGGTAGGATCTCTGTCTTACTGGTTCTTTGCCCAGCACTTACTGAACTTATGAATGAAGGCAAATGGCTATTGTCTAGAGTCAGCAGAGTATAGATAAATAAGGTTCCTTGGGAGATAATTCAAATAACTTATTACTGAATTGTGGATAGGGTTGGGGTGGATATTGTGTTATTCCACCCAGAGCTCCCTTTAGGTGCTGGGAGTGTTACTTTGGGAGAGCCTTTGGGAGATTATCTAGGCTGAAGAGCACTGCCTTCCCAAGGACACTATGTCCTATGACTGATCCACATGAAGAGAAAAAGGCACAGCCCTGTCACTCAATTGGGACTTTTATGAAGGGCTGTTGAGGCTCTGGAGCCCACTGTAGGGTCAGCTGAAGTCTCTATTGAGACTGTATCACCATGGCCCATCATCTCCTTCTGCCCAGTTCTGTTCATTTCCCCTCAACAGGTATTGGTCCCAACATACTTCCTAATAAACTTGCTTATTACTAATTTTCAACCTAGATCTGCCTCCCAGGGAACTGAACATGTCACAGGGGCTTTTTTTTTTTTTTTTTTTTACATCTTTGTCCTCTTCCTAGGCATAATGTAGAACTCTTGCCTATGTGTTGGAGTAGGTTGAAATTCCTTGCTACAGCTCATGCAGCTATGATTCAGAAGCTACTGGGCACTGTGCTGGATGCTGGGGATTCATAGTCACTGTGGTTAAGAACCTTATGGGGAGGCAGATAATTTCAAATCTTATTCCCACAATTTCAAAAAAGGAGATATAGTGATAAAGCTAAGTATTAGGTGCATGGAGAGCGCACACACACTGGGTAATTTTACTAGAAACAGAACTGACTGAGGTCAGTCAGTCAAAGCACATATAAGGCATGATTCTTAACTCCTAAAGACATTTCTGGTGCATGTTAACCTCCTTCAACACATATTAGCAAAGTATTCACTTCTTTCATTTGGGAACCGGAGAAGTATTTTTCCTAGGTAAGTGATTTCAGGAAATTTGGAAGGCAAATAATTTTATATGAATTTAAGGCTAGTTGAGTTTAATAATTTGAATATGAGAAGTTATAGAAGAGGTGGTTAGAAGTCTTGGCATTCAGAAGGTGTAGATTTTCAGTTTTAAAAAAAATTATAGCAAATATATTTATTGAGCTTTTACAGTGTGCCAGGGTTGATCTATTTGTTTGACGTGCTTTATTATCACATTTGATGTTGATGCTTCTATACGATCCTTTATTACAAAGAAACAGAGGCAGAGAGAATAAATGAACTGCTATTATATAGTTTATAGTTTGAGCCAGATTTGAAATCCGACCATCTGACTTTCTTGACTTTTGAGGCCTTCGTCTGTAGCCATCAGCCTCCATTAAAATCTTCAATCAAAAATATTTTCCTAATCACTTAAAAATATTTATACAGAGGCAAGTTTTTAATCTGATTCTATTGGCCATCATTTCTCCAAATTCTGAGGTGGAAAAGTAGTCTGCCATGAAAAATTACATTCACTATAGCTAAATTCATATTCTCAAATCCTACTGTGGAAGAAAAGAGGGTAAGCTGTTTAGTGTCTGCTTCCCTGGGAGAGATGTTACAATTTCAGGATTAAAATAGCTTTTAGGTCTATTTTATTTTCAGTGGATGCACTGACCTGGACAAATAGACACAAAAAACCTGAAGAGGATGGTAGGTTCCCACACGTTGCCCAAGGGACCAGGTGAAAAGCTAACAGATCTGATATCCAACTAAGGGAAATATCTATACTTACTAGAAATTTCTTCTCTGGTACCCACATGATCTGTTGAATCATTCAGTCTTCCTTTCTAATTATTTTAATCAGCCTTCTTGCAATAGAGCTATTAGTCTGAATAAATTTAGAACATTTTTTGACTGTCATGGTATTTGTTAAAGTATCTCAGAATTTTACTGCTCCTGTTTTGAGTTCATATTAACAATCTCTTTATAAATGAACTGTAATTATGTGGATTTTAAAATCTAAAGACCTGACATTTTAAAAATTCAGAAGAATGACATCTATATACCACCCCTCATTTTATATATTTCTAGATAGCAAAAGCTTGTTGTTGGCAAGGTCAGTCTACTTCAGGACAGAACTTTGAAAATTAATCACTATATTTTCTGATCTTTTGAACAACATATTTCAATTAAAGCCAAATCACTTTGGCCCATTTCCAACAAGAAAGCAGACTACCACATGAATATCCTTTGGTTTACCTTGATTAGATTTTGAGAAGCCCATCAGTATGCCTATTAAATATATAGGCAAATCTAACCTCTTTTCCCTTTGAACATCAAAGCTACAGTATCCTGATGTGAGTAGGTAAATCAGTAAAAATTTTGGAAAACATGGGGTTTCCCATTCCTTCGTGGCTGACAATGGGGTTTGTGTATTTGTGTCCCATGTTATATATAGGATTTCGTAGCAAGTGATATATGTCAAGTGGGGAAAAAAAGAAAAGATGAACTTCATTTTATACAACTTCCTGGTGACACTATAATTTGGGCATTCCCACTCTTACTTCCCTCACTTTCGACATGTAATCTGTAACTTTCAATTTCTTTCCAATGATTTTCAGAACCTCTCTTTATTCTCTTCACTCTTACCCACCCTAGACCGGATCAACATGCCTATAAACTCCTGCAATGATTATTCTTCTCCCATTCTAATTCTCCTCTCTTCATTTAATCACCATTCCACCCCTCTTATGTGTAGCTGATAATTCAGATTAAAGAAAAGAATTCTGGAATCAGGGTCAGATCTAGGCTTGTATACATGTGTTGTCACTCTCGGCCAGGGGGACCTTGGACACATCATTTAACCTTTCTGGGTTTCAGTTTCTTCATCCTGAAAATGAGGAATTTTGGTTAGTTTTTCCCTAGGAGTCCTCTCCAGCAAAAAATTCTATCCTGGAATAGTTAAGTGAGACACATAAGAATTATTCTTTCAGATCAACTGAAGAAGAGTCTACAGAAAGTTTTGCCCAAATGTTTCAACTGCTTTGGCTGGATAACTTCTCTGTACTTTGTGCATCCTGTTCAACCAGGCTAAACATAAAGCCTTGCCCTAAATAATTGACCAGCTGAAGCTTGAAACTATTTTCTTTTAATGCAGAAAATGCACAGATTACTTATTACTCCCAAGAAAGTAGTTTAAAGGAACATGGCTGGGTTCTGGCTGTTTCACCATTTATTTCATATTTTTTCTTTAACTTTAGCCGAAGTCTTTTGAAGCCTCAGGTTCCCCATCTATAAAAATAGATCCACATATTATATTTAGGCTTACTTTATTCTGTTAGGAGGGTCAAATGAGACAATATATTTGTTTAGAAATTACATATTGTCATACTAGTGTAAATTTTCTTATTGTGATTGCTATAAAAGCTTCTCAGTTTGTTTCAGCCTTCCTTTATCCTCTCCTGTTACCTATCTTTTCTCACACGTAAAAGTTTTCTATAACAGTTTCTTATCTCAAACTTTTAGAGAAATTTCTTTTCTCAAACCTCCAGGACAATGTGACCACCCCCCCCCAGCCTCTCATTTAAATATAGCTTCAAATTATAATTCACAAGTGATTATATCATGTATAGTAAAATCTGGATTCAAACAGATTCATCTAATCCTTTTAAAAGTGTGAAATGCATTTGAATGAGACCCATGCTTTTAAATCCTATTGTTTAATGTATCACTGAAGAAATGAAAATAAAGAGCTGAGACCATTGGAGTCCTTTAAGGTGAAGCATGTTATATGTAGGATGATGGTCCTTGCTCTATTGGGATTATAAAGTATGCCAAACTCTGAAATAACCATTTCTGTAATTTCACTGACTTTAGATTTTCCAGCTCATTTTGAACAGATTTACCTCATCTGTGTCCCTTTAAAAGTTATTTTCTTATCCTTAATGGTTTCATATCTTGATTAGTTGGCCTCTATATCAATCTGTAAGTCCCAGTACTGTTAATTTATTCATTTATATTGTAATGAGTTATACATAGGTAAAGGGGAAAATGTATACTCCAGGGAAATGTTTTAATTACAAGGATAATAATAGTATGCCCTTTCTTAATTCCTTTTGTAGTAGCTGCTTAAAAATAAGTATTTCACTCTGACATGACAGATGTCATATAAGATCAACTAATTGAAAGCCGGGTTAATTCTGAGTCAAAGGCAAATATGACTACATATTTTTGACAGAATACATCACAACCTAATATACTAAGCATATCACAATAATTATACTTTGATGTGGGATATTTTAAAATATAACCTTATTAATTTTTCTGGACAAAGCTGTCCACTCAATTTCTCTAATAGGTCGTAGAGATAAAGTAGCTGAGACACCAGAGTTTCCAAAAGTACAAGTTAGGAAAGCAACAGCTCTTGCACAAATCTGAGAATGCTGAAGAACTGATGTATGATCAAAGTCTAGCTTCCTTGATTCATAAACAAAAGTTGTCCTCCATAGGAATAGTCTTTGTCAGAAGATAAGATTTGACACCCACAGTTTTATCTTTTAGAGATTCAAAAGAAATCCTTACCTCCAATACATTTTAAAATATTCATTAACTAAATTAAGTTCTTTGCTTTTACTAAGGCCAACTGTCAATCTAAAATAGAATTTCAGGAACCAGGTGGCAGCTTTTTGCCACTGTCAAGGGGACTGCAAATATATCCTTTCATATTTTAATAGAAAACTCCACATTGTTAAACAAGAAATACCAGTGAACCAGGTACTTGGTTGGTATTTTATCCAAGGGAGGGAGGGTAACATAATGGCCTAGATACTCATTCAGAAGTCTGGGACCTGGGCTTCTAACTATACCTATGGCGGCAAATGGGTGCATGACCAAAGACCAATCATTTCACTTCTCCACATTTTGGTTTCATGATATATTAAATTTAGGCTCTGGATTAGGCAAATTCTAAGGTCTCTTCCATTTCTGAGCATTTTTGATTTTATAGTTCTGAATAGAAGATAACATGTTACTTAGGCAAAATAAACCTTTGCAAATTGGTCTTGCCACATCCTGTTTGAGTTGGATTCAAGTACAAAATGAAGTTCATTTGTCAAAAAAGTAGATCAGAAAAATGCATTAGTTCCTTACCTCTACGATTCCTATTTTTCCATCATCTCTCTGCCCATACTGATCCACAAAGGTTTTCATCTCCGGTGATAACTCCTAAAATTATATAAAAGAAGTTAAGTTTATTGTAAAAATTACCAATTATGTTTCTGATGGTGTTAATAACTCTTGCAAAGAACAACTGGAATTGAAACCATTTAGAATTATGCACACTGATGAACTATTCTCATAAAAATTAAAGATATACCTGATACACAGTATTTACTGGTTTCAAATGAAAGGGTTATGATTATCATTTTTGAATCAATTACTGATTTGTCTTCTATTAGTTTTGAGAATATGTTATCCTTTGAAAGTGTAGTCAGAATTATTCAGCTCATAACAATGAATTCAAATATACTTAAAACATTGCTTGCTTCAGGAAAGATTCTTTTATGTTATTATAATTGCCCAAAACATTTTCCTTATTTTAATATGTTTTATCCATGAGAAGTAATAAGGGGTGTTTTCAGTTTGGACAAGCAAAAAATGTGAATGTTGAAGAGTGCCTCACATTGTCACTCCTCAGTGCTTCCAGTGCTTTCCAGTGCTTTTCCAGAAGTGGCATTTACTGATTAAATACATTGAAAAATTAAATTCCAAAAAATAAGATAAAAAAATGCCTTGGCTAATTTATACTTTCATTAGGGACAGACAATATTGATAATCTTATTATAAGCTATTGGTTGTATGTTTAGGATCTTTGCCTCCCAGAATAACTTAGAGAATGGTTTTCCAGTGTTTTCTTGTTTCCATTTTTTTTTTTTTTTTCTGAGAGGTTTTCTCTCCCAGGTATTTTAGTACAAGAATATACATTTAAGAGTGACAAAATGAATGTTTTCATCTCATTTGAATTATTTTGTCCAATCTGTTCCATTGCTTATGTAATCTTTTCACATATTGACAGATTGGGGGCCATGAACTGTAAACTAGTGATCTGAATATAGAACTACTATTCAGGAAGTTGAATTTATACCCTTGGGTCTCCAGCATAGCCCATTTTAGATAGCCCTGTTGCATTAACTGAAGCCAATTTAAAATAGGTCAGCCTTTACTAATGTCCTATTCTATGTCCTTGGGAAAGAATATTAAGGTCTCAGTTTTTATCACAACTAACAAGATGATGGTATTATCTATCCCATGAGTTTGCTTTAGGGATAGGTAGGTTAATATAGTTTAAGAGTTATATTGAGGCTGACTATTATCACTACTAGTTGTTACAGAATCCTTTTTGAACCAAAGTAAATATCTTTAGTGGAACTGAGGTAACAAATGATAATCAAGCAATTTAATTATAACGTAGTCTTTAAAACAAAGCTCTTCTATGGATTAATTGTAATTTGCATTTATTAACATTTATTACAGCAATAACTACAAGGAAGGGAAAGAGTTCACCCCTTGGCATTAGTGGGACCATCAATTGTTTCTTGCACATACCGTAAACAATAAATAATTTGATTTAAATCTTAGTCATGGAGTACCATTAGTTTAACTGGCAGACTTGACATTTAGTTTGCGAGCTTCTTGGATGGTAATTATGCCAAAATCTACATTTTAAATAGTATGAAATGTAGTGACAATGGTAATAAAGCTTTATAAAAATGCAAATTTAAAGACTAAATATGTTTACTAAGTGGGGAGCCAGCTTCTCCCTCTCCCTCTGCCACTCCCCCTGTTTGTACTCTCTCTCAAGTAAAATCTTTTTTAAAAACATATAATATTCTCTTATAATAGTAAAATTAAAAAAATTTCACATTACTAATAACACAAGCCAAACAGTGCTTCCATTAATTCAATGAAATTTGTTATCATGTGGTCAAAAATGAAAAAAAAAAAAAAAAAAAAAAAAACCCTGTTTTTTAAGGTTAGTTTTTATGTTCTAAAAAAAAGAAGAAATATATAAAAGCTTTACTACAGTGGGACCAGTAGTATAGGGACATATTTGTCTGGTACATGAATGTCTCAATCCAGATTTCAATTTAGATTTTATCTATCCAAAGCCTATATACCTAACCTAGAAAAATACTCAATAATCAACATATTAAACAACTTGGTATAATCTTGTACCTGTGCTCAAGTCTGCTATTTGAGTTAACATCTAATAATTGGAATTTCCAATATTCTAAAATTGGAGGCTGCGTAGTAGAAAAAGCTTTAAAATCTTTAGAACTCTAACATGAAGTTGTTTACAAAAAGTAGAAATATTAAAATGGGAAAAGAAAAAATATAGTTTCTAAATTTTGAATTTCTAAATTGAATAAATTACAATATTAAAATTCTATAAAAATATAATCATTTAGCTACTGGAAGTGTTACAGTATTTTAATTTGAAATTTTATGGCAAATAATGTTTTTCCAAACAGATATTTTAAGTATGTTTTTAAATGAGATAAGGAACTGTTTTTGCTCTATTAGTCAAACATATATAGAGTTATAATAATATTGCATGGAATTATTGTAATATACAAAGAGGGGGAGGGTGGGGAGAGAATATATAAAACATTTTCTATTTGATTTCATTCTATCATACTTTAAATAATATTAAATCTGGGTAAAACAATCTCCAGAGTATTATTTGGTTTTAAATCAATTTGGCCCATGATTTTAGCAATGAACAGTTCTGTGATGAATTATAATACATTTTAGAGTCCTCTGGTAGTCTTTTGAGTATTGTACAGAGATGTGTATCACACAGTTTTCAATTTAGATAGAACAAAAAGGAAATTCTATTAGTAACTTATAGATTTATAAAATATCTATATCTATATATATCTATGCTTGAGCTGGTGATCTGCTTAAAGATCAAACACAATATGTGTTCCTCTAAAGATGTTTTCCTATAAAAGTTACATATAATCTGTAATGTAAGTTTTCTAACTAGTGGTTAAAAGGCCAAGGATCATTAACCTCTAACTAGCCTAATCCAACACAGTCTGCTGAAATGTAGTCTTAATAAACCCCAGTACACTAGTAAAATTCTTATCCTATTTTCCTTTGTACAAACATCCCATCTATGTTCTAAAGCTGGGCATATTTTTTATGCTGACAACATCTTAACAGGTAAATTTATGCCCACAGGAGGTAATTTATAACTGGAAGGAGTTGTCATTTATTTAATTACCTAACGGCTTAAATCACAAATATAGCTTGTTTTCAAGACCCCACTAATTGTTTCCAATCAGGGTGTAGCTTTGCTTTTTAAAAATACATGGAATTCTTAACATTGTTTTACTTTTTACGTCTCTGACTTTTGGGTTTTTCCCCTCTCAACAGAAACGAACACCTTTCTTGTTAAGCTCTTGCTCATGATTATGTTGCAAGTTGTCCAACTTTTCCCCCAGTGAGAAAGGTCAAGACAGAACGTTTTCTTATCTGTCCAACCACATCAACCTCACAACAATAAGTGGCAATAAAACGAGAGATACATAATCTGCAGATCTGTTTCCTGACCACCAAGGGGCAGAAATGTATTTCTAACCCCACCCCCCCCACTTCTCATGCAGTTAAAGAAGTTAAAAATTACCTAGTAGAACTCCATGGAAGAGGCGATCTGCTAAAAGATCTCATGCACCCACTTTTCTTTTAAGCATGATTAAAGCAAGTACAGGTATAGAATCTATATTTTAAAAGCTCTGACTTCAAAGTGCAAGGCTTTTCCCTTTCGAGGATCTCCCTCCCCGCCCCCCCCCCCCCCTTTCAGCTTTCCCCTTACACAATTCGGAAAAAGTGTTTTTTTTTCTTTCCTTTCTCAGTAGAAACCTACATTCCCTCAGTCTACATTTCCTGGAAACCACTTGATCTGACTAGCTCATTATGAATACTCTAGAATATTTATATTTCAGAGATGAAGGTCTTCTCCCCCCCCCCCCCCCCCCCTTGGTTGCAAACTTAAACCTACCAATCCAGCCTTCTTCCGTGCTTGCTGGAGTTCCTGAATCAAGTTCTGCAGCTCCTTTCCTTCCAGGTAGCCACTTCCTGCAAAGACAAAGAGGCAGCCAGGTATCAGACCTCTCCTCCCGGAGTTTCTTCCCCTCTCAATTTCCATGGCAGCTGTGGTTCTGGCCACCTGCGAGGCTCTCTCCTGCCTGGACATTGATTAACCCTGAAAGGATAACGGCAGCGGCAGCGCTGCTCTCTCCGGGGTGGATGTCAAAGTCTGCACCCACCATGGTACGGATGTTAAGTGCGGCCATAGAAACTTTAGGGTGCAGTGTCCACCTCCCCCCCACCCCTGTGCAATCTCTGCTTGCTCTCTCTCCCTCCCCACCCTTCCCCGATTTCCTACTGTGCATAATCTTGGAGAGCATAAAAGTTGAAGGTTCTTTTTTTTGGGGGGGGATAACCTAAGAAAAAAGAAGATGCATATAAACTTTCGAGGAGCCAGCTGGAAGAGACAAGATTAGGGAGGTGGGGAGGAAGTAAAGAAACGAGGGGATGATAGGATCAGGAGGCGGCTCAGGGTGGGATGGGTGGGGGGAGAGGGAGGGAAGGGGCAGGGGCAGGGGCCAGGGGGGTCTTCACACAGTTAAAAAGGGAGGAGATAATCACCGTCTGCGTCGAAATGAAGCCAGATCTCGAAAAACTGTGAGGCTGTGATGAGGGAGGATTGCAGGTGGGACTGTGCCATCGTACAGCCGAGTGTGAGTGAGTGTGCGTGCGCGTGTGCCAGCGGGAGCCCGGGGAGCGCGGGGAGCGCGGCGGCCGGGAGCTGTCCTCGGTGCTGAGCGGTGCTGATCCGAGTTCTCTCTCCACACCCCGCACCCGGTTCCCAGCATTTATCCTGCCTGCCGGGCGCGGCCACGCCTCCTCCTGCCTCCCAGGCCTCATTCCCGCCTCTAGCTCGCGCCTCCCAGTTCTCTCCTCTCCTCCCGGGAAGGCTGGCTGGAGCAGGAGTTTGGGAGTGTAGGGAGCAGCAGGTGGTGGGAGATCCTCAGCGCTGAGACTGGAGGCTGAAAACAGACACCTCCTCCCCCCCCCATCCCACCCCACCCCTACACACACACACACACACACACACACACATTCTCCTAATCCATAAAATACCCTCATTCCTGAGTATCCTAGTGCAATAACTTGAGGTTATTGGTTTTCAGATGCAAGAGGAAAGCTGATAAAAAAACAATTGTATAAATGACATGTCTGTGTGTGTGTGTAAGAGAGAGACAGGGAGGGAGATTTCTCCAAGACATTTTAATATTGGTTTAAACAACCTCAGGTGGAAAATTGGCAAGTCTTAGGTTACCTTGATTAATGCGTACAATCCACTTACTGATGTCAACCACTCTATTTCGTGCTGGAGAGTCACCGTAGGAATGTGTCTTAAGATGGTTTACATGAACAAGACCTGTCAACGTGATAAGTAGGATTATGTGGGTTTGTTTTTTGTTTTGTTTTTTTGTTTTGTTTTGTTTTCCCGGCTTGAAGTAGACTTATAATTGGAAGGCGATAGAATTAAATTATAAAATCTTAAAATGTTAGAGAAGGAAGTGATCTTAGAGATACTTTGATTTGCTTCCTCAAGAGTTTAGAAAGAGTAAGCCAAAGCAAAGAGCAACCAAGAATCTGGTCCAAGTTTATACCTAGGTAAATTAGTGACCCAGCCAATGCCCCATTTGGAGGCCTTAACGTCTATATCTCTTCTTTCTATGCCAAGCAATCCTTGTTGAGGAATTTTTCAGGAACTGGAAGTGACCATCCGAGTTGGGGAGGAAAAAAAGCTACGTAACCGAATACATGTTACATTTTTAATATGTAATGAATTTAGATAATTCATTATTCACATGAATGCTTCCGAAGTGTTTGGTTTTGAATCTTTTGAGACTTTGAGGTCCTCTGAAGGCATATCTTTAGTGTACCACTGATTTACGGTGGTTACAAAAGCAAATTGAAGGAACAAGAGAAAATCCAAATATAGCCAATATAGACTTAAAGTAAATTAAAGTGAACTCACCAAGCTCTATAGTTAACCTTGCATAATTAAGTATGAGAACTCTCAAATTTATGTTTTTCAGACTATGACTCTACTCAGTAGTAGATTCATGGAATTTTTTATGTGTATCCTTTTCAGAGACCCATTATTTGAAAGCTGGTCTCTTTCAATAATCTTCTCAATGGAGTTCTTTCTTCTATAATACTTCTATAATACTCTATAATTATTTTCATTTTGGTTTCCTTATCTGCTTTTCATTTTTAGTGACTAAGACTGTTATGAAGAGCAATACTATCATTCTTACTCTATACAAGAGGGAAATAACTATTTTTGGAGTAAACAGGTGCTCACTAAATGTTCAGTTATTTGTATTCCTCCAGTGAACATTTATTGATAATTACTATGTCAAGCACTCTGCTAGACCTTGGAAAATACAGAAAAGACATGGTGGTGCCTTCTTGAAGCTTATACTTATATGGGGATATGGTCACATGCACACAGATGACAGTACATAGTGGATATAATAGAAGTATCCATAAGTTAATATGCCTACATAAGTCTCCTTGTTTTTCTGTGAGACTTGCAGCTTAGGTTACCTAGCTTTGCTTAGATAATGAGCACAGAGAAAACTTTGTTCCATGGAGGGCACTTCAGGCTATACGGGGAAATGGTCAAGGGAGTGAAAGATCAATTAGCTGGTGTAAGCTCTTCATAACTCCTGGAAAACTAATTCTAAGAAATGTCTTGTTTGCTGCCATATTAGCAGTGGGATCTTTGTATGAAAAATATGGCATGTGAACTCGGAAGCAAATACTGGAGGATCAACTTTGAAGAGAGAATGAGAAAGTATTGACTATGGAATGATTTGAAGCACTCTGACCCTTTCTGGTCCTAATGCTAGCAAGGTGTAGATTTTGGGTACAGTTCTGAGACAAAAAGTCCAGAAAAAAAAAAAAAAAGCACATGAATTAAACAAGCCAATGAAAAGAAATCTAGTATTTATATGCTTTCTGTTAATTATAACTAATTTCCGTCCTGAAACCGACTTTGTAATGCCCCTGATGGGTGTGAGGGCCGCATAAATTCTTAAATAGTTCCAGTACAACTTTTTTTTTATGAGTTTCATTTTTATTTGCTAAAATATTACATGGCTTTTTGAAAAATGTACATAAGAAAGCCTTCTCTTTTCCATTTCATTTCTCTGAAACTATGATGATTTTAGAATTTCCATGTGGCAATGTTTAGGTGTGGTGATTTTATGGTGGGAGGGTGAGAAAGGAATGAATGTCTCTCTTGTAGCTGTGTACAAATAGCAAGCACACTTTTTTACTTTTTATGTTCATGTGGAGTGGCTTTTTAGGGAACTAATGTAGATTATGGAGATCTAAAGCTTCCTTTAAAATCACCTCTTAGTACTGCCACTACCCCGAAGTAATCAATATTAAGTACCCTATGCTTACACAAATATGCAAATACATAGCTATGAGTTTGTTATTGTTACTTGATTTTACAGAAAAGAGGCTATATTCTGTACATTACTCTTCATATTTTGTTACTAATTCAAGGACATCCCTCTAATGTGAACATCAACATCTAACTCATACTTTTCTAACAGCCAAATATTTTTATTAACCATAATTATAGACACTCAGATGGTTTTTTTTTTACTATGACAAATGCTGCAACAAAACACTTTATCCATTTCTCTTAGATACATGTCTTTGTAATTATAACAGGACAAAGTCACCAAAAGTAACTATATTAAAAAAGTATGCATATTTAAATTTTTAACACACATTTCCAGATTATTTCCCCCAGTTTGTAGCAACTCCTATTAAAATGAACAGAGTCTAAAGATGACTTATACTCCTTAGTTATGAATTATACTGTCTTTTAAATTTTGTGCTAATATAATGGGTAAAAATAGGTTATTATTTCCCTTAATTTGCATACAGTATTCTTAAAATTTACCTTCTTTTTCTTCTAAGGTATAAAAATTCCTCTCTTGCACTGGCAAGCACTTGTTCTCTAAATGTACAGAATTTTCTTTGATAGCAGAAGTATAATTCCATAGATAATATTTTTCCTCAGGACTATTATTGGTATATTGTCACAGATTTTCACTTCAAAGGAATATCTCTTCTCAGACTATTTTCAGCCATTTTAGATTAAATTCTATTTTATGATAACAGTAAATGAGTATATATTCTATATAGTAACAGTAAAGGAGTATATATTCTATATAATAACAGTAAAGGAGTATATATTCTATATAGATCTGAAGCAACTTGAGAAATACTTTTCACCACTGTTCCCAATTCTTTAGTTCCTTAATTAAGGTAAGAAGGGTCCTCTAAAATCCATGGGAATCCTTTCATTTCTAGGATTTTTGAACTACAAATGATTTTATTAGGGAGAAAGATTTTTCTGTGAGATTAGAGTTTCTAAAATCAACATTGCTAACAAAGCATTTTTATGACTTGCTTTATAGTCCTCATTACCCAGCACAAGGTGAATGGGTTCATGATCCAGTATTGTCATAAAAGTAGAAGCAATTTATTTGCAAAAAGTATTCTCAGGGTAATTAAACTGCATTTTCCATTTCATGTTACTGAATTACTTCATCTCCATTCATATTCAGGCTACTGCCATTCCAATTCACTATGCAAATTGGAATACTCAGAACTTCCCAGGTTTAATGAATGCTACTTAGCTTCCATTCAGAAAAGAAAACTCCCAGAAATCTTGTAGTGTGGATCCCAATTGCAAAGGGGGAACATACTGCATCACTTTCTCTTTGCATCCCAGCCCCTCATAGAAGTGTCTTTAACGAATGAATGAAGTCTTCTGGGAGGGAGTTCATGGTTTTACCTACTTATATTCTCTGAAGGATACCTCATCAGCATCATCTTGCTATCTGGTGTGCTTTTCCCAAGGACTGGAGGATTTTGCATGGATGTAGTCACAGAGAATTCCGTGCTTTGGGTTAGCTCGGCGACAATGGGAACTGTATTTCATTCTGGGTGCCACGAGTTTTAAGAAAAATAAGTGACAGAATGTAGCTCATATAGGGAACCATAGTAGAAGGTCTTGGAAACAATGATATGCGGCAAATTGTGGAATGATATAGCAAAGTTTGGCTTGGAGAAGTTGCCTAAGAATATTTACAGGGCTTCTATAAGGAAAAGGAGACAGTCTTTACCAGAAGGCACCAGAGGTGGCTTTTAGTGCAGTTTTCACAGACTTCTCTTTTGATTGCAGCTCTCCCCCAAAGATGAGCACTGCTACATGGGTGGTACAATACCCCCACAAGAACACTCGTTGGAAGTATTTTATTGACCTCAGTATGTGACTCAAGAGGCTACAGTGGTGAAGAAGACAGAGTATCTGTGTTCATGAGGGTTACAGTTTAGTTGGAAAGAATGTGGAGGTTGAGGCTATGGCAGGCTGTGAGGAAGGTTGTTGAGGGGATACGTGCACTGGGAGGATTTTACTTTATAACTTCTGCCATCTTTCCCAACCTTTCCATTCTATAATTTTGTGATTCCCGGCTTGGCCTGTTGTTTTTGTGATGAGTAGTGTGCATTTGCAAAATAGATACCAGGTAAGGAGTATGGGCTATGGCCTTGAGCAAAAATGATTCTCTTAGTGATTAACTGGCCTACTTAGGATAGTTTTGAAGTCTGTGGCCTCATTAAACCCATTATTTAACCTCTCAGGCTACAAACAGCAGTAAATTCTGTTCAAATATTTTCATGTACATTACCAGTCTTCTTACTTTTTCGGGCACAGAATCCTTTGATTTATGAAGAGAAAGGGATGTTAAACACAGAAGACAGATTTTATCAAGACTTTTTTTCCTTAGATAATCTGAAGTCATCAGGCTTCTGCAATCGATAATTTACATCAATCTTAAACTTCATATTGTTTCTCATTTTAATATCTCCACTATTTAATATCTCTACTAGTATTCCACAACTGACAAGTTGAGACATGATAATCAGGTGTCTTAAGTCAATGATATTTTAAGCTTGGTGAAATGTAATTTCCTTGAAACAATTTTAGTGGGTATCTATTTATATGAAGGATAGAATTTAAATCCCTCCACCTAGACTCCAGACACCAGTGCAAGACACTTTCAGTCTTATTTCCAAAACCATTCCCATGATATCCAAAACTCTCCAGCCACAAAAACTACATATTTGGAGTATATCTTTGCTCATGTTGTTCTCTTTTTGAAGGGGAAATCTTTTCCCTTCTTCAGTATTTTATTGTTGGAGCTCTGCCCATCAGCATCTCCCCACAGGTATAGATCTTGCTGGCTTGCTCTCTACTGGTCTCTCACCAAGAGATAATACTTCTGTCTGTAAGGTAACTTTGAGTAGCTTACTGTTCTCTATCTTCTCTGCCTGGCTTCTCAACTGGATTAAGTAGTTATTTATAAAGTGGTTTTAAAGGCCCAGATAAAAGGAAATATGTTCAGGAACTATATTTGGCTACTAACATGCAGGAAATTTATCACTTCTGATTTTAATCTGAATTAATACTTGACTAGAAGAAAGCTATTATATGGTAATATCTTTGAATTTATAATTGTACTTTTTCCCCCCAACGGACCTTTGTAACATTTAAAAGTATGCAACGTGGAAAGTTCTCAATACATGCAATGAATTAAAAAAACTAGCCTTTAAAAAATGTCCTAGGAAATGGAAAATGGATAACTAGTTAATCAATGAAATGAATATGTACTGTCCAAGGATTTCAATCATTAGCAATGTCTGATTTCTAGAATAAATTTCTTTCCAGTACACTTGTTCTATTATATTTTGTGCCCCATCTGTACTGAATCTTTTTGATTCAGAACTTTTTTGAGTTCTTCAGGACTCTCTTTCTCTAGGGTATTTGCATATGTGCTTCTCTCTTCTCCTAGTTCCTCTTCCTTCACCCTCTCTCCTCTTTTTCCCACTCCCCCTTACCTTTGCCTCCTCCTCTCCTTGCAAACTCCTTAGAATCTCCAGAACAATTTGAATAGGTCTGGTGAGAGCAGACATTTTTGCCTTGTTACTTAGGGGGAAAATGTTCCATATTCTTCCATTAAATATGACATTAGCTATAGATTTTTTTCCCAGAGATATCTTTTATTAAAGTAAGTTCATTTTTATTTCTAATACAATGAGTTTTTACAGTCATGAATCTGTATTAGATAAAGAAGATGTGGGGAGTGTGTGTGTGTATGTGTGAGTGATGGAATATTATTCAGTCATAAAAAATATGTCTTGCCATGTGACAACATGGATGGACCTAAGGGCAGTATGCTAAGCGAAATAAGTCAGAGGAAGATAAACACCATTTGATTTCACTTATATGTGGAATCTTAAAGCAAATGAAAAAGCAAACCCCCCCCCTTTCAGAAACAGACCCATAAGTATAGAAAACAAAAAGATGGTTATCAGAGGGGAGTGGGAGGTTCAGTTATATAATGAACAAGTCATGGGGATGAAAGGTATAGCATAGGGAATATCATCAATGGTATTGTAAAAGGTATTTTGAAATGACAGATGGTAGCTACGTTTGTTGTGAGCATAGAGAATATAGAGTTATCAAATCACCATGAAACTAATGAACACCCGAAACTAATGAAACATTGTGTGTCAACTATAGTACAATAAAAATAAATCATGAGTTGGTTTTGGATTTTGACAAATACATTTCTGTACATCAATTGAGATGACTCACATAGACACACAAACCACACCTGTGGTTCTTCGTCCTTTGTTGATTAATATGGCATTTATGATAATTGATTTTTTTGGTTGTTCAACCTTTAATTCTTAGGATCAAATCAATTTGGTCATATTGTATAATCGTTTAATATACTGTTTAACTCAGTTTGCTAATAATTTTTAATTTTTAAAACGAATATTTTATATTGTAAATATTTTTGCATCTATATTTATGAAAAATATTGGTCTATAGTTTTCTTTTTTATCATGTGCTATTTGCCTTAGGTATCAGAGTCTTACTAGTCCTATAAGATGAGTTAGGAAGTGTTTTCTCCTTGGTTCTGGAAGTTTATAAAGGATTGGTATTATTTCTTACTTAAATATTTATTAGAATTCACCTATAAAGCCGCCTCTAAGACTGAGATTTTCTTTTGGGAAGACTTTTTCATTAGTATTTCAACTGCATTACTTATTATAGGTCTATTCAGATTTTCTGCTTTTTTCTTGATAATTTTTTTTTGTAATTAGTAGCTTTCTAGGAATTTATCTATTTCATCTATGTTTAATTTGTTGGCATAAAATTGTTCATAATATCCTATTACAATGCTTTTAATTTAGGTAGGAATGCTAGTAATGTCCTCTTTTCATTCCTTACTTTTGGTAATTTGAATCTTCTTCCTTATTTTCCAGATTAATGTAGGGAAGGGTTTGTCAATTTAGTTGATATTTTCAAAGGACCAACTTTAGGATTCATTGATATTTCTCTATTGGTTTTCATTTTCTAGTTTAATGTAATTTAGTCTTTATTATTTGTTTCTATTTTAATCTTTATTATTTTCTTCTGGCTTTGAGTTTAATTTGCCTTTTCTGGTTATTATGGTAGAAGTTTAATTTGAGATTGTTTTTTCTAATTAGGTATTGATGTTTAAAGCTATAAAAATCCCTGTAAACACTGCTTTAGCAGCATCTCGAAAGTTTTGATACATTGTACTTTTGTTTTCATTTAGTTCAAAATATTTTAGGATTTCATTTGTGATTTTTTAAAAATTCTCCTGCATTACTTAGAAGTGTGTTAATTGACAATCTTTTCAGTTTCACTTTATTTCTGTTTTTGATATCTCATTATTATAGGCATAGAATATATATTGTATAAATTCGGTCTTGACAATTATTGAGACTTGTTTTATGGCTCATCAGATAGTTTATACTAAGTAATGTTACATATGTATTTGAAAAAACTGTATTTCACAGCTGTTGGATGGTCTGCTTTAGCATTGTAAGTTTGGTCAAGTTAGGAGATATTGTTGTTCATATCTTCTATATATTTGTTGAATTTCTATGTAGTTGTTTTTTCAGTTTTTGAGAGTGGATTATTGACCTATTCAACCATTTGTGTTCAGTTATCTCTTTTTTCCTTTTAACGTTGTCAGTTTTTGCTTCAAGTATATGGACAATAGGTTTTTATTTGTATTATTTTATGGTTGTTATATATTCCTGATATATTGATGATTTTATCATTATAAAACTTCCTTCTCTATATCTTGTAATATTTCTTATTTTAAAGTCAATTTGATGTTAATATGTCACTCTATGGTTACTTTTGGACATTATATGTGTTTTCTATCCTTTTACTTTGAACCTACCTGTAGTTTTGAATCTAAGGTATTGTTCTTTTGGACAGCATATTGTTGGATTTTGCTTTTTTTTTTTTTTTTTAATCCAGTCCGATAATTTTCCCCCAATGTATGGAGAGTTAAAAATATCAACTTCCTTTTACTGTTATTCCATTATTCATTAAAGATACCATAGTCCTTATGTAGGATAGAGGAAATGTATGTAGGATAATAGGAAAAAACAGACTTTACAGTAGGAAGACTATCTTAAATAATCCTGATTTTGCAACTGGTTAATTTTGTGACCTTGGTTAAGAGTGGTCCTAAAATATGTAAAAATGGTGATATCTATCTCATGATATTGTGAGATTAAAAAAGGAACCATAGTTAAAGACCCTGGTAGGGTGCTGGCCGGATCAAGTAGTTAGTAATTAATGCAGTTATAATAAGGATCTGTTAAGGTTAACATATTAAAGTGCTCAATTAGATTCAAGATTCTTATCTCAAGATGCATTAATCCTGATCCATTATAACTGACTAGGGAAACCATTCCCATGTCCTTTATGATAGCAAAATTCCATGGCAATTTATTGGCGCATGATTATTAGATGGTTATTGTTAATTTCTACTCATGGGTCACAATTCATTAACTAGAAGTGCTGTTTTGATCTTTTGGCTTCTGCATTGCAGACAATGCCAGCATCAAGTAAACCATGAAGGTGAGGGCAACTGATCATGATAAGAGCTCTTTATGTTTTTAAGGTACTTTGTGATTATTAAAGCTAAGTGCAGTCTCAGTGACTCTGAGGATATCCCCTTCCAATTAGCCATAACACAAAAATCAAGAAATCCCCTGGGGAAAAAATGCTTCCATGGAAGATGAAAAAAGAGTCCCCACATATTATTATTAAGGTCCCCACAAAAATGAGAGTAAAAGAAGATTATCAGTAATAAAACAAAGCAGACAAAAAGAATCCACCTTACCCAAGACCAATTTTATTTAGCACCTTTGCTAGTATATCTACTGGAAACAGATTATTAAAAATGTTCTCTAGCAGCAGGGAAAATTTGAAAATTGACTTCTATTTGTTTCTTGGAATAATAGAGCTTTGGTAAAGTAAGGACTAAATCAGACCGAGAAATTTTACATTATAGTCTTAATTTCCTCAAGGAAAATGCTGTTAAAAATTCCTCCCCCCTCAAAAAAAAAAATCATGTATGTGCCCAGGAGAACAGTGATGATCAGTAAACAAATATCTTGATAGATGGAAAGCAATTAGAATGTGCTTAGAGATACTGTACCCGGCACTATGGTGTTTGGTGCCATGAAAATGCAAATTAACTAAATCACCAATAATCATAATGTTAATGACGATGAACATTGCTTAAAAATTATTTGAAGATGAGTAGACAGAGCTTTCTCTATAAATAGGCACTAAGTATGTGTAGATATGCAAGCATATGTGAAGAGCCATTTTTCTCCTTATGAAATAAATCTGTGCTAATGAAGTTGAATTTAAAATGATTTTCCATGAAGCAAATTATATTTTCTAATTTATCCCATTGGAAATGTTTTTCCATAGAAGATAATGAAACTGAAAAGCAAATACTGACCTGAAGTTTGTTAATAAAAGATTTTTTTCAACAATCATTATGTGCCCTCCACTGTGTAGAAGCTGGAGATACAATGCTAAATCAGAAGATCTCTATTTTCAAGGGTTTTATTCTTTAGTTAGAGACACAGACAAGTAAACAAGAAATTTCAATACAATGTAATGTGTGTTATGAAAAGATAATGTTAAGTACTATGGGAGAGTGTAGAGGGTCCCCAGTTCAAGCAGCTGGGGCAGAGAAAGGTTCCTAGAGGAGGTGGTTATAAGCACAAGAAAGAAATTTCTAGATAAAGGTAGAATTGAATGCAGATACAGGAGTCCTAGTGATGTTGGTGAATGTAAGGGGATGATGGTGTTGGTGATGGTAGAGGGTGTTTTAGGTAGAAGGAACAATATGTCTGAAGGCATAGAGGTAAGAGGGAGCATAGAGTGCTTATGGCCCTGCACTTTAAAAATATTGTTAGAGGGTTAATATGGGGGAATGGAGAGATGTCAATGGTAAAAGATGAAGCCAGAAAGGTAAGCAGGAGCCAGAATATGAATAAATCTATAGTCTATAAAAGGAAAATTGCTATTTTGTGGTGTGCTGGTAAACTGCTCTGTGAATAAAATGTTCTGTTTTATATTGTTTGTCCATTTCTGTAGTGTAAGTGCTCCCGCTCTAGCCAATTTCATGCTACCGTTGGTTTAACCATTGCCTTTGCAAAATTCCTTAATATTTAAATATGGCTCTTGATAGCCCAGTAGAGCCAACTCCATCCGACACACAGCTAGAGACTAGATATTACTTGGTGATCTCAGGCTAGGATGAAGCCTTTAGGAGAGGGGGGTGGATGCATTGGTAATTGTAATCCACTAGTAGTTTCAATAAACTTTCCTTTTGTATGTTGTGACTGAACTCCATCTTCCCAACCCCAACGTGTACCTTTATGTTCACAGAATCAGCAGCTCATTTTAATCTGTGACATTTTCGAGTTCTGTGGGGCACCAAACTAAGAATCCTAGAATTTGAAGGGATCTTTAAAATTGTTGGGCATAGTTCTTTCAGATTTCAGGAAACTAAATCTCCGGTTACAAATAATAGTCGCAGGGCCAGGGGTATAACCTGCGTATCTTTCTCAGTCCTTCTCAGCTCAGCCATTAACTGTCTTCAGCATCCTCTGATCCCCACATTTTCTCTACACTCTCAGTCGCTCGATTTTAGTTCTTTAGTCCTTTTCTAAATATTTATGATTCAACTGAACTACAATATCCTCCTTTACTGGTGTCAGAGTTCTCTTACATCATCATTTTAGGTTTTCAAGTTGAGCTCTTTCCTAACTTTGAATTTAAAAAAAAAAAACTGGATTCTTTCAATAAATATACATATTCAGTTCAATTAGTAATTCTTAAAACAATGTTAAATGTCTGGCTTTAACTGTCGAACACAATTTGGAAAGTGGAGAAAAGTTCACTATGTGTACACATAATTTTACTTTTGCCATCGTTCTATTTTCTTTCCTGTTTTTCCAAATTTCCCACATCATCTTTTTGTTTCAAAACTTTCATTTAACTATTCTCTTAGAGTAGGTCTGTGGGTGACAAATTCTTAGTTTTCCTTCATCTGGGAGTGTCTTTTTTTCCTTCATTAAAAAAAACAAAAAACAAAAAACTTTCACTGGACATAGAATTTGGGACTGATCTTTTCTTTCAGTGCCTGAAATAAGTTTTTCTACTACTTCTGGCTTCCATGGTTTCTGATGAGAAATAACCTCTCATTCCAATAGTTTTTCCATTATAGGGGAGGGGTTGTCTCTGACTGTTTTCAATTTTTTTCTAGCTCCATTGTTGTCAGAAATTGGAGTGTACTATGTCTTAGCATGGATTACTTTGGGTTTATCTTGTTGCCTATTTAGCTTCTTGAATATGTTTTTATATCTTTTAGATTTTATATCTTTTACCAGGCCTGCCCTCGTTCTTTCTTTCTAGGACTCCGATGGCATAAATATTATATTTTGTTATAGTCTCACAGGATCTCAAAGCTCTGTTTGACTTTTTTTCAGTCTATTTTCTATCCATTATTCAATTTAGGTAATTTTTATACTATCTGCAAGTTCATGAATTCTTTCCTCTGGCCTCCCATTCTGCTATTGTGCCTATCATTGAGTCATTGAGTTTAAAAACAATTTTTAATGATTAATTTTAAAAATTCCTTTAATTCTATTTTATACTTCCTATATCTTTACCAAGAATTTCTATTTTTCCACCTAGACAGTATATTATTGCTAATTTAAACATTTTTATGTGGCTGCTTATTTTTTATTTTTTAAAAGATTCATTTGAGAGAGAGAGAGAGAGCTCCTGTGCAGGTGCACAGGCAGGGGGGAGCAGCAGAGGGAGAGGGAGAAGCAGACTTTCTGCTGAGCAGGGAGCCCGATGTGGGGTTCGATCCCAGGACCCTGAGATCCTGACCTGAGCCAAAGGCAGACACTTAACTGACTGAGTATGTGGCTGCTTTAAAATCCTTGTCTGAGAATTCTATCATCTGGGTCACCTCTTTGTTGGTGTCTGTTGGCTCTTTTCTCATTCATTGTGATCTTTTCTTGGTATGACGAGGGATTTTCAGCTGTATCCTGGACATCTTGGGTATTTTATAATGGGACTATAAATCTTATTTAAATCTGACGATGTCAGAGGCCTCTTCTGACACTGTGCCTGTGGGTATAATCTTGTTATTAGCAGGTAGGGGTGGAAGTTCATGTTCTCCACTCAGCCTCCATTGACAGCCTAGCGTACAGGTAGAGTTCCTCGTTATTGCTGGATGTGAGTGGGAATTCAAGCTCCCTTTCAAACCTGCCCTGACATCACTGGCTGCAAGGGGAGGAGAGGCTGGTATTACTGCCCATGTGGCCTGCACTGACATAGGAAGGATGCTTCTTACTGCCATACAGGGATGAAAGCTCTACATCTCCACTCCCCCCTCTGGAGCATCACTCCAGTCAGGAGGTACCTCGTTATAGGCTGGAGAGGATGGAAGTCCATATTTCTCACCTAGCCTTTCCTGGCAGGGATGAAGGTGTGGCCATAGGTTTCTGTTTGTGATGTTTGGTTGCATGCAGTGTGGCGATTATTGTCTCAAAGTTTACTGTTTTTCTAGGCAACCCCTTTTTCGTCTTTTGGCTAGAGAAAGTTGCCCTGTTTGTGTTTGTGTGGGTGTGTGTGTTGTTGTTTTTCTGCTCTTATTGGCATTTCTGGGTTGTTGACTTCTTCAGCCCTTAAAATGTTCTACACTATCTGCTTGTCATCTTGCCTTTTATTAAAAAGTTACCTTAGGGGGTGCCTGGGTGGCTCAGTTGGTTAAGCATCAGCCTTCAGCTCCGGTTATGATTTCAGGGGCCTGGATCGAGTCCCACATCAGGATCCCTGCTCAGTGGGAAGGTCTGCTTCTCCTTCTGCCCCTTCCTCTACTCATTCTCTCTCCCTCTCTCTCTCTAATAAATGAAAGGATCTTTAAAGGCCGAGACTCCCTTTTCCCTAGGGCACCCCATAAATGAGTAAGCTTATTTAGTTTAAAAGGTCTCTACTGTGTCCACTGGAATTCAGAATTTTCTTTGGTAAAGTTAACTTGGTTGCTCAGCTTAAAATTTTATTCATCCAAGGCCTCACACTGAATACAGTCCATCTTAAATTGAACCCAGTCCGACTCCAGGCCCAGTCCAGTTTCTTAGTCAGACCTAGTCCATCCTGACCCAGCCTAGTTTCCACGGTGGCTCAATCTGACTCCACGCAGTTTCTGGATCCAGTTTGGAAAAAGAAATGCTCAAAGAAAGTCTGAATGCTCATACCGCAAAAGCTGGGGAGCTAGGACCCGAGTGGGACTTACCCAGGACCTTCAGAAGCAGTGCGAAAGCAGCAAGCTCAAGAGGTCCAACAGGTACCTGCACTTGGTTACTGTTGGAGCAACAAGCTCCTGGGGACCTTCGAGAGTCTCCTTTGGTTCCTGCTTCTGATATCAGAAATTTATGTTAAAAGTTAAGTTCTGATATCAGTTAAGAGAAACTGAAGCGTATTCAAGACTTTGAGAATTTATTTGAGCAAAAATTGACTTGAACCAGGCAGCATCCAATCTAACAGAAAGGAACGTTGAGTTGCTATACCAAAGGAGACTCGCATAGGCAGAAGGAAGCAGGAACAAGGAAGTTATCCTACACAGAAAAAGCAGGTTATTGTCCTCTCCGTTAGAGGCTAGCAGAAATCTATCCGGCACATTAGCCAACTAATGCTGATCAGGCAATTCCTGACTGGCTAGTTTTAAGATGACATTTCCAGGACGGCTGAAACTTGATGGAGTCAAGTCTCAGTTTGGTGACATGGGCTTAGCATAAGCACTCCATTTTGGGTGAGTTGTCATGTTTTTAACAGTATACACATGTAACTTCACATATACATAAAACTTTGGCCTGAAGTTTTCTTCCTGTTAATTTCTCACTTTTGCAGTGAAAGTATCATTTTATTATCTTGTTATTACTTTAGCCTTAGATGTTAAAATAACTGTTTCTCTTTGTAAAGTTCTTCCATAAAATAAATGCATACTATTAGACTTTTTTTTTTGAAATCAACTTCCCATTTTCATTGCTGTGAATTTTACTTAAAAAGCCCCAACTAGATGAATTCCTTGATGGCAGTCTGAATTATCTTTATCTCAAATAACAGCATGAATTCAAATTTGGATTAAATGAATCTCATTGCTACTCTTCTAGGGACCCATCCAACAAACCAGAGGCAAAATCAACTCCTTTGACTTAGTTCTAAAAGTTAATTTTAAAACTCGATGAAGTAAAAATTTGAAACTTATGCTTTCATATATCTTTAAATTTGGAATTCAAAGTCATTTAATACAAACTCCAAAATTCAAATAGGCTGTGCCACTGGCAAATAATCAGGTCTCTGAAGAAAGAAGTTTCATGGAGTAGTGCTAACTTGGAGTAATACTTGTGTAAAGAGAAAAGGGTTAAAATAGAAATGCAGCTTTGGTATCTCCCAGAGTGGTATAGCTTTGTGATTTTTCATCAACTCTCCAACCCATGTTTCCCAAACCGCAAGCTTATTTTTTGTCAACTGTAACTGTGAATATGTGTTTTCCAAGGTGAAAAAATTAAGTTTGACCTATGAATTCTAATTTTGGTGATTCCCAAATTAATGGCATGGCCTTGAATAGTCATTTCATCCCTCTATCTCTGTTCTCTTGCTTATAAATTGAAGAAGTAAGAATGGTCCGTTCTTTAATGTGTTGGTACAGACTAAGACTTCTTAAATTTATAGGAATTGATGGTCCTTGAACAGTTACTGAATCCTTCCAGGGATAGAAAATCTATTCTGTAGTTAAAACACCTCTTCGCTCTATTTTGAACTTTTTCGATCCTTGTTCCAGCATCTAATGACCCTCACTTAAAATGAAACTTTTCTTACAAGTAGAATTTAGCTCTTTTTCCTTCTGTTCCTGCTTCGCTGCAGAAAAATACATGGACTTTAAATCAGAGTGTCTCACATCATTGCTTAGAAAAGATGGAATGGTTTAAAGTGTCACTAATACTTGATGATATTTCACTATTGTGGCACGGTTAGAGCCAAGGACGTTTATGCAAAAACTCAAAAAGTAAGCAGTTGCTGAGAAAAAGTACATTTAGTGAAACGGTATCTTTGAGTTTTAATCCTGTTTGTTTATATGTCTTCTCATCTACAAAATGGGATGTTCAGTGCTCCCTATCATCATTAGTGCAAATTAGCAAGTGAGTTTCTCCAACCTGTGCTTTCTTATCAATGGGAAAAAGTTGAGATTACGTTGTTTACTGGGAAATAGGCGGAGACTGCAACCTTGGGAACCTAGAATAATAGAGATGACCGTACTATTATTCCAGAGGTTCAAAACAAACCAATGTTCTAGGAGTAGTATATGGTAGGGTCATGGGAAAATGGTTCCCTATAACAAGATGCAGAAGCCTCTTTATGCCAGTAGTGCATTAATAGTTCCCTAAATGAAGTAACTGACTGGAGTTCCAGAGGAATTGTTAATCTCAGGAGAGCATCGGGTTAAGCCCACTATTTTACCTTTTCTCCTTTTCTTTCATCAAATTTTGGTGATGTTGGAGGACAACAACTGCTATTTTTTGTTTTTTAAAAAACTTGAGAGAGAGTGAGAGATTTTATTTAGGATGCCATACTTCTCCTAGTGTTGAACTTAGTTCCCTCATGTTTCTTTAGCAAAAAATACAGATGCCAATAAATTGCCCAATATTTTATGACCTTCCTTGCTGAGGAAACAGAGTCTGAGGCAGACAAAGCCATTTTCCTCAGCCTACTCTCAAATTGAATCAACTACCTGATATATCCGAAATAGGAAGTTTTATTTTCTTAATATTTTGTTCTTTTTTTGGTCACTAGAGAGAATTTAAAAGATTGTTAGACAAGTGCGTGGAAGAGATGGGTTATTATTTCCAAATCTTAGATTGTAATCTGAGCTCAGTTTCTTGTTAACCAAAGAGCCTTGGGCTCCACCTACTTGTACTGTTTCTTTTTTTTTTTAATTGAGTAATTCATATGAAACATTCAAATAGATCTGGAGATAAAATAAGTCTATATGGCTGAAAATGTCTACATTGTACTGACTGGTTTGATCTCTCTGGAGGCAGCATGGTGAAGAGGGAAAAGCCTGGTTTGGGGTCAGAAATTTGGGTTTAAAACTTGAATCCAACATTTATCACCTTTGTGAATTTGGAAAAATTATTCCACATCTCTTAAGCTTTTTTCCCCCTATTTGTAATATAGGGATAATAAGATTTATCTAAGCCATTGAAAAATTTAAATGAGAAGGTGCATGTGTTCCTCTTAACATTCTCTTCTTTTCCTACCTTTTGTCACACTCAACTAACTGAACATTTATTGTGAGCTTCTATTCCTCCACAATATTTCTCAGTCATCCAACTTAATTAATCATTTTATCCTGGGACAATTACAGTTAGCCAATGTAAGAATTTGATAGTGCAGTGGAAATTTACTCAAGAATCCTATTATTTTGGCTTTTAAAATCAAGTAACTGTTAGCTGATTTTTTTTTCATCAAGTTGGGTGATTTTCCCACTATTAAATCAAAATAATGGGCACTTTGGTTATTGAGTAGACTTAGGTGTTAGGAATATTGCTTCTGTAACCTGGGATTGCATCTACAAATTAGTTTACTAAATAGGAATCATCAACTGAGAATTTATTTATGGAACTAAATTGTCCATCACAGAAAATGAATTCAAACACAGAGTCCCTATCTCCAGATAAAAATATTCCACTCAATATTCTGCTCTTGGAGAATGTGTTGTAAATATACTGTTTCAAATAGATATTCTTTATATTTGTCACAAAAATCCTTTTTATTAGTCTATCAAGATGAAACCTGAGATTGATTTAAAGGATAATTATATAACTATGAACTTTCAAGAACTGTAAACATTATTTATGCAGCCGACAGTGCTGTTTTTACTAACTGTTGTGTTTGAGGAGGTAAATATACGTTTGGAACATAAAAGTATTTTACAGCGCTAGGCATAGAACATTTATTTTAAAAGATTCATTTGGTTGGCTGATTGGTTTGATTTCCTAGAATTATATATAGGTTAGCATACACTGTGTTAAATGTAATCCTTTGCGTATGAAAAAAAAAAAGTGTGTGTCTTTTTGTTTTAGAAAATTTTATTATAGATGAAAATGTCACAATATTTTCATAATGTTTGAGCAGGCTAACAAAATACAGGCCCGTAGGATACACATGTTCATCCCTTCTTCGTTTTTTAAAGTTTATTTATTTAAGTAATCTCTACTCCCAGTTTGGGCCTTGAACCCATGATCCCAAGATCAAGAGTCACACACACTTCCCACTAAGCCAGTTAGGTGCCTATTTACATGTGTTCTTTTCATTAAAGCTAATGTGTATCTTTGACAGAAAGAACAAATCCAGTTGCTTTTGATCAATCTAATGAAAATTCACGTTCCTTTGATCTTGTAAATTACCTCCATGGGTAGCTAGAAAAAAGTAAATGAGCAAATGAGTAGCTATGCCCAAGCTAGTTGAAAAGTCTGTAACATTAAACTCAGTCATTATTATCTATAACATATTAAGTCACTGATTGTATCTTATCTTGTGCCGATTTTTGTTCAATATCAATCATCAAACCCATCAAAAACATAAACTTATTTTTTCCTGTTGTATGTAGAGTTTCTTTGGGAAGAATTTCAAATATCTTGGAGCTATAGAGGTTGCTTTATTAGTAGAAGTTTTTTTTCAAAACCATCAAAACTCAGCTTTATTGTGGCTCCAATATCAAAAGTGTGTTTTGCTTTAAATCATAGCTTTGGTCACAAGCTCTAAAAAGTCCCATATTACTATTGCTCAAAGGTAATATAAATATTTATTTAGGTCAGTGATTTCATTGAAAAGATAGTCCTTTGTCTCACATTTTTATTCCTATCTCGAAAATATTGAAGTTTGATATTTCTTATTTCAAAATGGAAAATATTTTCCTGATAATACAAATCATGGTAAAAATTATGAAACAAAAAAGTTTCAAGTTCCCCTATAATCTCACTTTATAAAGCTATTTACTATTAATGTTTTAGTATATTTCCTTCCACCCTTTAAAATTATACATATTTATATACATATAATTACTATACATAATATATATGTAAGAATGCATGTGCTTATTTAACCTAAAGATATTTTGTGGACTCCTTTCCAAGTTAATACAAAAGGGATCATTTTGAGAAGTTATTAAATAATACTGCCACAATGAACATACAATCTTTTCTCCACTACTGTAACATTTCAGCCAACATCTTTGTACTTCTACCTTTGTTCTGTTATTTCGTTGAATATTTTATCATACACTGATGAATCAAATAGTAAGTTTGAAAGATAATGAGATGACTCTCCTGAAAGATGTTTTCTTTTCTTTTTAAAAATATTTATTTACTTATTTGAGAGAGAGAGAAAGACAGCATGACCACAGAGGGAGGGGGAGAAGCAGACTCCCTGCTGAGCAGGGAGCCAAACATGGGACTCGATTTTAGGATCCTGAGATCATCACCTGAGTCAAAGGCCAACACTTAACTAACTGAGCCACCCAGGTGCCCCTGAAAGATGTTTTCAAACTATACAATCCATCAAAAATATTTCCATGTCTGTTGTCTCACACCATGCATCTTAAACCTTTAAAACTGCCAATCTGATAGGTTAAAAGACACTATAATCTTATTTTTATTTGAATTTCTAAAATTCACTAAAATAAGGAATTTTTCATATTTTCTTTTTTTGTGACTGAGATTTGACATGTAACATTGTGTAAGATTAAGGTATAAAATGTGTTGATATGATTTGGTACATTTACATATTACAATATGATTTACCACCACGGTATTAGCTAACGTCTCTATCACAGAACATAATTATCATTTCTTCCCTGTGGCAGGAAACATTTAAGATCTAATCTCAGGATCTTTGAAGCATATAGTTAGAGTACTTTTAATGTTAATCACCATGCAGTGCATTAGAACTCCAGAATTTCTTCATCTTTTAACTCCAAGTTTGCACTTTCTAGCAACATCTCCCTGTTCCCCAGTCCCTGATAGCCATCATTGTACTCTGTTTCTACAAGTTTGGCATTTTTAGATTCTACATATAAGTGATATTTTTTTAAGTATTTGTCTTTGGCTTATTTCATCTAGGTTGATGCCCCAAGTTCCATCCGTGTCTCAAATGGCTGGATTTCTTTCTTTCTTATAGCTGAATAATATTGCAGTGGTGTGTGTGTGTGTGTGTGTGTGTGTGTGAGAGAGAGAGAGAGAGAGAGAGAGAGAGAGAGAGAGAGAGAGAGAGAGAGAGAGAGATCAGTCACATCTTTATCCATTCATCTTCTGGTGGATTTGAAAGTTATTTCCATTTCTTGGCTATTGTGAATAACGCTGCAATAAACATGGGAGTGCAGATATCTCTTTGAGATCCTCTTTCTATTTCCTTTGGATATATACCCAGAAGTGGAATTGCTGGATCATATAGTAGTTTTATTTTTATTTTTTATTTTTTTTAAGTAGGCTCCAGGCCCAGCATGGAGCCCATGAGGGGCCTGAACTCACAAGACCTGAGATCAAGAGTTAGACACTTAACCAACTTAGCCACCCAGGCATCCCTTATTTTTCATTTTTTAAAGAACCCCCATACTGGTTTCTATAGAGTACAGATTCACATATCCACCAATGGTGCACAAAGTTTCCCTCTTTATGTCCTTGACAACACTTATTTCTTATCTTTTTGATAATAGCCATTCCAATAGGTGTGATGTGATAATCTCATTGTACTTTTTTTTTTCTCAGTGCACTTTTGATTGGCATTTCCCTGATGATTAGTAATGTTTAGTATCTCTTCAGGTATCTATTGGCTATTTGTATGTCATTTTTGGAAAAATATCTATTCAGGGTTTTTTACCCACTTTTTAACAGATTTTTTATTTAGTTGTATGAGTTCTTTTTTTTTTTTTTTTTTTTTAAGATTTTATTTATTTGTTCATGAGAGACACAGAGAGAGGCAGAGAGAGAAGCAGGCTCCATGCAGGGAGCCTAATGTGGAACTGGATCCTAGGACTCCAGGATCATGCCCTGGGCCAAAGGCAGGTGCTAAACCTCAACCGCTGAGCCACTCAGGCGTCCCTAGTTGTAGGAGTTCTTTGTATATTTTGGATATTAACCCCTTATTGGATATATGGTTTGCAAATGTTTTCTCCCATTTTGTAAGTTACTTTTTCATCATATTTATTTTTTCTTACTATGCAGAAGCATTTTCTTTTATTTCCTTTTTATTGAGGTAAAGTCACATTACTTTCATATGTATACCGTAATGATTCAATATTTGCATATATCCTGAAATGATCACAATAAGTCTAGTTAATACCTGTCACCAAACATAGTTACAAATTTTTTCTTATGATGAGACCTTTTAATATTTACTCTGTTAGCAATTCTCAGATATGCAATATGTTGTTATTAACTATAGCAATCATGCTGTGCATTACATTTATCATTTATATCTTGAAATTTATACCTTTTGACCCCCTTTACTCATTTTGACTACCCCCCCCTTCCCTGCCTTTAGCAACAACCAATCTGTTACGTGTATCTATAGGCTCAGCCTTTTTTTTTTTTTTTTGATTGCACATTTAAGTGAGATCATACTGTATTTGTTTTCTGTCTTTGACTTCTTTCATTTAACACGATCCTCTCAGGATCCATTTGTGTTGTGACAACAGCAAAATTTCCTTCTTTTTGGCTGAATAATATTCAATATTCAGTATTCAATTCCACTCTCTACAGCTTGTTTATCCATTCGTCCATTGAAGGACACTTAGATCGTTTCCAGATCTTGACTATTTTAAACAATGCTACAGTGAAAATGGGAGGACATGTATCTTTTAGAATTAGTCTTTTGTTTTCTTCAGATAAATATCCAGAAGTAGAATTGCTGGATCATATGGTAGTTTTGTTTTTAATTTTTTGAGAAACCTCCATACTATTTTTGATAGTGGCTGCACCAATTTACATTTCCACTTACAGTGTGCTAAGGTTTCCTTTTCTCCACCTCTTTACCAACGTTTGTTATCTCTCATCTTTTTGATAATAGCCAATATGACAATTGTGAGGTGATAACTCGTGGTTTTTAAAAGAATTTTACTTAAATTCAATTTGCCAACATCTAACACCCAGTGCTCATCTCATCATTGTAGTTTTGATTTGTATTTCCCTGATGGCGAGTGATATTTAGTACCTTTTGAAGCTTTTTAGTTTGATGTAGTCCTGATTGTTGGATTTTTTTTTTTCTTTTGTTGCTTTTGCTTTTGGTGTCCTGTCCAAAAAATCATTGCCAAGACCAACATCAGGGAGCCTTTTTCTTATATTTTCTTCTAGGAGTTTTAAAGTTTCAGGTCTTATGTTTAAGCCTGTAATCCATTTCGAATTAATTTTTGTGAGTGATATAAGAAAAGGTCCGGTTTCATTTTCTGCATGTAGTTATCCAATTTCCTCAACATCCTTTATTAAAGAGACTATCCTTTACCCATTGAGTATTCTTGGCTCATTATTTTTCTTATTCTGTAAATTGCTTTTGTTTAATCTCAATCTATTTTCCTATTAGGGAACTATATATTATGAGTTAATATAATACTAAGGTATATAATATTAGAATCTTATGTACTAGGAATATTGCTTGTCTATCATATACATTGTGATGTATTTTTGCTATCTTTTAATTTTGTTCATAATGGTTTTGCCTCAGCTTTTAAATTAATGTTACATAACTTTATAATTTTGGATTTCTTAGATCTAAGAAAGACATCCTCAGCTTTTTTCTTAAATATTAAAATAATGTACTCCTCTGATTATAGTAGGTTTATGTTAAAAAGAACTTAAATATTAATACATCTGGATTTTGTGTGAGGCAGAGACTAGATATATTTTTCAAGTGTTTACCCAGCTGTGCACAATTATTATATTTATTCATCCTTTTTCCTGCTGATTTGAAATGCCACATTTATAATATAAAACTTTTCATATATTTATGGATTTGAATCTTATTTAATTTTTCATTTTTGTGTTTATTCCTATGCCAATGACATATTGTTTCAATAATTGTAGCTTTTAATAAGTTTTTCCCAGTAGAACAGATCCCCCTTATTTTTCTCTTTTAAGAATTTCTTATATTCAGGGTGTTACTGGGTGGCTTAGCATTAACTCTTGATTTCAGCTCAGGTCATGATCTCAGGATTGTGAGATGGAGACCCACAGTGGGCTCCATGCTGGACATGCAGCCTGTTTAAGATTCTCTCTCACCCTCTCTGCCCCTACCACCCTCTCCCCAACCTGGCTCTCTCTCTGCTTCTCAAAAAAAAAAAATTATCCTCATAAACTTACTTTTCTTCATGAAATTAATCATAATTTTGGTATATTCCATACCATTACTACATCCCATTTCTATTCTTTAGGAATTTAATTAAAAGTGCATTAAATTTATAGATTATACTGGAGAAAATGGAAACTTTCACGCTGTTGAGTTTTCCCATCTAAGAATCTGGCATATCATCCACTTTATTTAGAAAGTCTTTATTAAACTGTATTTAAAAAAATTTTTATGTGTATCATTAGAGTTTTATAGTTTTATCCACAGGGGTTTTATATGACTCTTTTTAGGTTTATTTCTAGAAATAATATAGCTTATATTTCAATAGGACTGTGAATTGAGCTATTGTATTCAAACATCTAAAGAATTATTACTAATGTTTATGATTTACTAATGTTATGTATTAATATTGTAGTTTAGTCAATAAATTTTGCTATGGATTCCAAAATTTTTACTCTTGCCTTTTTTTGGATAGAAAATTACATAATTGCAAATCCCTATAATTTGCTTGCTTGCTTGCTTCTTTATGTGTACCTGTCTTCTTTTTCTTATTTCATTATATTGGCTAGAAACTTCAGAGCAATGTCAAATAATGGAAATGATAGCAAATGTCTTTATCTCTGACTTTAGTAGAAGTAATTTTAATTTTTTCACTATTATGATGATGCTAGGTTTTTTTTTTTTTTCTTGTTAGCCTGAATCACGTTAAGGAAGTTTTATTCAGAATATAGGAATAGATAAATTATCATTTTTAGAAATATATGGTTTTAATCTTTGGATCTGTCAACATAATGAACTACAAAATTGAATTTGAGTTATCCTTGTTTTCCTGGGATACAGTCAACTTGGTCATGTTGCAATATGCTTTTGATTTAATGGTGGAATTGATTTGCTAATATTTTAACTAGGATTTTTTTTCAGTTATACTCCCAAATGAGATTTCTTTGCAGTTATTGAGTATGTGGGTGGATGTGAGCTCACAGGTGGGCCTACGAAGTCAATTAGTTTTTTATTAAAGTTATACTGGCTTCATAAAATCAACAGTGAAACCCTCTTTTTCTGTAACAATTTAAAGAAGATGTGGTTTATGTATACAATGGAATATTACTCAGCTATTAGAAATGACAAATACCCACCATTTGCTTCAACGTGGATGGAACTGGAGGGTATTATGCTGAGTGAAGTGAGTCAGTCGGAGAAGGACAAACATTATATGGTCTCATTTTTTGGGGAATGTAAAAAATAGTGAAAGGGAATATAAGGGAAGGGAGAAGAAATGTGTGGGAAATATCAGAAAGGGAGACAGAACGTAAAGACTGCTAACTCTGGGAAACGAACTGGGGGTGGTAGAAGGGGAGGAGGGTAGGAGGTGGGAGTGAATGGGTGACGGGCACTGGGGGTTATTCTGTATGTTAGTAAATTGAACACCAATAAAAAATAAATTAAAAATAAATAAATAAAAATAAAATAAGTTTTAAACTCAAAAAAAAATAACTTAGAACTAGTCTGTTCTTTGAATTTGTCTGGGATATCATCTTGGTCTGATGCTATATGGGAAAGTTTTGATAATGTTCTCATCTTTATAATTGATTATATCAAAACGGCAATTTATTATTCAAGTCTCCTGGTTAGTTATTTTATACCCACTTGGCCTGTCAAGTTCTGAGAAAGTTTTCACTTTTCAATTATGCACGTGATCTTCTTTCATCTATTTATGATTATTTTCTTTATAAATTTTGACTACTTATTTGAAGCGGAAATGCTATTTTAACTTGGGCAAGCAGTTTCTAGAAAGTACAGGTAAGAGAGTAGGGAGGTGGGACAAAGAAATTAGGGAAGCCACTAAAGGGTGGATCAGCAAGCAATTTACCTTGCGTACAGGTGTAGCTTACTACCCTGGGAATTCTGAGTAGCCAGTATAAAAAGTTCAGAGTTATCCTTGCCAAGTTGGTGAGGGAGCTGGGGTATTTATACATCTACTCTTGTCAGTTATTAGTTGAGGCCTACTCCAAGGTTGGCAGGCATTAGTTTCCTGCAATCAGTGTGGGCTCTGGTAACCAGAGAAAACCAGCATTAATTCAGGTATTGGCAGTTGGAAGTCAGTCCTGCGTAAGAGTGAGGAGAAATAGCATTTGCTAAGAGTGTTCACAATTGTTATAGGTTTGTGATACTTTGTAACTTTTAATGAATTCATTCATCCTTTTATTGAACAAGTGTTTGCTTTCACACAAGAATAATAGTTTACAGTTACTTAATTCTAGAACCATAATCCTTTTCTCAAAGGAAGAATTTCTTAAGGTCTGATTCATAGATTGGGTTTTCAGAGCAATACTCTTCTGGAAAATCATTCCTTCTATTGATTGATCTATTTAGCCAATCATTTTTTTTTTAAATTACCAAAATGTCTGACTTTCTCTGTGCTCTTTTAAAAAATAGATGTTTACTCAAAAAAAAAAACACAAAACAAATACAATGTGGTATTTTCACATCTCATTGAGAATTCTACCTAGAATTTTTAAAAAGTTCTCTCCTGTTTCCAGAATTACATAGTCACAGCTGTTTGTTCCGATCACCCAACTTGGTCACCTTCTTTTTCAGCTTCTGATTTTTCTTTTTCATTTCTAAGTATCTTCTGTTGTTGTATTGATAACGATGAAAATGATCAGCTTAGGTTAATAATTAATGTTAGGCAGATTAGTAATTTCAGACCTTTCCATAGAGGAGTTTTTGAATTTTTTGAAAATTGGGGAAAGACATAGTATTGTTAATTTTTACATTTAATATAAAAGTTAATTGAAAAGCTATTCCAGTTTTATAAAAAGAAAGGATATTTTAATTCCTCTGAAGTAGGAAAAATACAGTCTCTTAAATAGTGCAAATTTGGCTGTATGCATTCTTAAAGAATTGATCTTTATTTCTTTCTTCACAGGTTAGTGGAATTTTTTTTTTCTTGAGGGGTAGGGACTGGGAGCTACTGTGGTCACAGTATCACCCTCAGGCCCCATTATAGTTGTTCTGTGAGGAGTGGAGGACTTTTTCAGGTGCCAAAGCTCTATTTCGTTCACGTGTACATATTAAGTGAAGCCTGGGTGCAAATGCTCTGGTTTCTTTCTTTACCTGAGGGGCTTTGATTCTCTTTGGTGGTTCCTCAAGTTTATTTTGGTCAGAAAAGATCCTCTCTTGACTTTATGACTTTCCCCCTGCCCCCCACCAGCCCCACAAACTAACTAGGGGAAATTACTAATATCCTTTAGAATGACCTTTATGGCTCAGATCTGTACTTGTGAACTGGAGTTTACTCCCTGGGTTTTGTCAAGTTTCTATTCTTCTTTGCTACTATTTTTTAAAGTTGTCATATGAAACTAGGGCCTTTCCTGGCTTAAGCACAAGGTAAAGTCTATTAAGTTCTTTCTGGTGGATATTTGTTGAGGTGTTAGTGTATCCTATGGATATTTACAGGTTACTTACCTCTGGCCTTCATACTTTATACTGACCAGGAATGAATGGTCTGGATATTTCAGGCAATTAAGAAGAGCATTTATTCAATAGGAAAGAGAGGAGGAAGGAAACTTACTATTAGTTCCTACAAAGTACCAGGAAGTCCTCTGTTCTTCATATTTTTCTAAAACTCAAAAGGTAGTCATTTTGAAGTGAGAATTGTTAATTATCTTTGACAGAGGAAGGAACAAGAGCTCAGACAGTTTAAACACAGTGTTCTTTTTCATGTGGCTAGTTAGTGGTAGGACTTGGATAGAACATAGATCTGACTCCTTAACTCACATTTTTTCAACATTGGACTACTTTTCCTAATGAATTTATTGAACTGCCATAATTCTTGACTTCATATTTAATGAGGACCTAGCCAAATAATTACTAATGACTTACTTGAAAGTTATTTTTTTAAATAGTTTGTTTATTTTAGACTCAAATACTAATCAAATTCTTTTTTTAATTTGAGTTCCTAGCAAAATAATAAGTTTAAACTAATTGGTATTATTAATTACTTTGAACATGTATACGTAATTTCAGGGACTTCGTGAATCTCTCTGTTGCCTGTTCCTGAACCCAAGGATAAAGTCTTGTCTTAGAAGGAAGGGATTATCACGTTGGTCACTTCTTATTGTATGACACTATGTCTCCCTTGAAACTAAATGTTTAATGATGTAAAAGAAGATACTGTTAAATTCTAGTAATCAGTGGGAAATGTAACTTTTTAAGACCTATATTTTATATATTACTTAATATTCTCTGCCTTTCTGAGTTAATATGTATATGTAACATGCACTATCAACTGTATTTTTTTTCCTCCTTACCTTTTAGTTCTCCAAGCTTAATTACCTGGCCTTTCCTTAAGATTTTCTCCCCGAGACACCCCGGTCTAGATGTTTACATGTTAAATTATAGTTGAGTTTGATGACCTTACAGATAATAAATTATTGAATCATAATGAACTTGCTAGCTTAGCTTTCTATTTGGAGAAGAATTTCAAGTAGTCAAATCCTTGCACACCGGTTTCTCGTGAGATACAAAAGTGATATTCTTTGTGCTTGTATATAGATGTGTAAGAACTACTGTACAGACTTAGAATGAAAGAAAGAAGAAAGAATGAAAACTCTTCAAGTTGTTTTTGACTGCCTGTGATGAAAAAAATATTATTAGTTTTAATGGGGGATGAGCAGTATGCTGATTTTCTATCCATTTGTGAGACAGGTTATATATAGGCCATTACTGAAATACTATTCCTTATTAAAATTCCTTTACACATTGAAATATTTCAGTGTCTGTTGATGGTGGCACATTCATGTAATGTAGGTAAATTACTGGATGAATCCATTGTTTCACCATTTTTTTTAAATGCCAAGCAGTGCTTTTGATGGATAATGGCTATGCATAATTGATTTGCTTAAGAATTTATGAGATCAGGCTCTGCAGCCAAATGTAAGGTTAGGAAGATGTAGGGTAGTTGGACAAGTTGACAAGGGTAGTTGAATTCATGTGATATAAAGACCTGACTCAGCACAGAGACCATAAACTAGCCATGGGCTGGATGCAGCCCCAGCCATTTTGTTGTTTGGATGGAACAGTGTTTTAAATACAGTTTGAACTAGTTCTCAACATTTATATAAAAATTGGGCAGTTTTACAGAAAATCCTGGGGGTTTGCCTTTCATTGAAAAATTAAAAGCACTGGCACCCCTAGACTGATTTCTTGAGCTAAGTATCAGCCGCAGAATGAAATAGTTTCCCTTTTGCTTCTGTGATAGCGACTGAATTTCAGTCACCATATATCGTTTCAGTTCTCTTATTTTGCAGAAAAGATGAGTGGTTTCTTATATTTGTATCTTTATCAAAAGAGGGAAAATGAATGATAAGCTGAGAGGATAGCATATGGGACAGAGCACACTTATTTGCAAAAGTGAAGATTACTCCTATGTGTTTAATGTGTGAAAAGTGCTTTTGTCCAAAAAAAGACAACTTAAAATGCCATTATGTAAGCAACCATGGTAAGAAATATAACTGATACATGGAAAACTTGTTTGATGAGAAACTTAATGATCTGGGAAAAGATTGCAAATTTTTTCACTGAACTTGCTTTTGGATTAAAAAAATTTTTTTTGAGTAATACTGCCATAAAATTCAGTTAACTAGTACCTATGAAAATTTAAATTGGCAGCAAGATTTAATTCGAATAGGAAACATGAGCTCAGAGTGTTAAAGAAATGGCTGATATCTTAAAGGATAAGTTGGAGGAAGAAGGTAAAATATTTATGTCGTGTTCTGTTGCAGCTGACAAAAGCCCATCTGGTTAGTTGTATTTGTATGTGTAAGAAAGGCAAATATACATGAGACTGAAGAAATTTTGAATATAGAGCTCATGAGAGGTATAACATCAAATAACTATTTGTGTTGAGTAAAATCTTCAAATACTTAATGGAGACTGCCTAAGAAATATTAGGGAGTGACTCTAACCCATATTGGCACTTCCATGGGTGTCCGTGTTAACATCAAACTCCTTCTGAGATGAAAACCTCAGATGGTAAAATTGGAGGGACACATTGTAATTTGCCAGGAATTACTTCATATCAACGGTTCACAAAAATGGAACCTGTCTTGGTTGGAATAAGTGACACTACAAACTGGAAGTGCTTATGTGGTTCAAAATGGAGAGAGCTCAACGCTGGACTTGATGCTCTAGAAGCACAATTGAGTAAATTGTCTGCTATGCGGGCTAGGTAACTTAGTTGTGACATTTTAATTGATTGAAAAGTTCATTTTCAGGAATTGAAAGAAATTGGCTGGCTCATGTCATCTTGGGAAAATTTCTACTTTAGCTCACCAGAGACTCAGGGATGAATCTTGGGCTTTTGGGTTGATATTACAACCCATCTAACCCCCTTAAAAGGGCCTTCACAAGTGGTTACCAATGAATTTATGTGCCCATTTCAAGCGAAACTGTACCCTTGGGAAACTCATCTGACAAGGAATATTGTGGTTTACATTCCTTTGATGAAAGGGTCTCCAGAACTAACAGAGCTTAAACTACATTTCCCCAGTAGGAACTGAATTCCAGAAAATATTCTCTGACTTCAAAGTTTATGAAGATGTGCTAACACTTAGTTTTTTTTTTTAACACTTAGTTTTAATCAAATTAAGCTCTATTAACTTTAATCATGAGAACAGAGAGCTTCAAATGGAAGTTTCTGAATTGCAGAAATGTTTTCTGAAAACTAAATAGAAGTTCTAGAATAGTAGAATTCTAATGTCTTTGTACAATAATTTTCTTAATTGTAAAAAAAAAACATTGTGCAAACATTTTATACATGTCCAGATGTACTTATGTTTGTGAACAGCTATTTTCTTTTCTGAATAAAACTAAAAAAAAAAAAACTCCCTACTAAAGGCTGAATTCTGTTGCAATGTAAAATACTCAACTAGGCATGGCCATCTTGATGTATAAAAGATGAATTTTCCAGTTCTAAATCAAAAAAGCAATGCATTAGGAAAGACAATATTTAATAGCTTCTCTTTGTTAGATATATATTTAAGATACTATTTAAAATATCCCAACTACAATACATGTTTGCTTTATTATATATATTCAAACCATAATTCAATAAAAATAAATATTTGCAGTTAATGCTTTTTTTAAATTTTATTTATTCATGAGAGACACAGAGAGACAGAGACACAGGCAGAGGAACAAGCAGGCTCCCTGTGGGGAGCCGCATGCAGAACTTGATTGCAGGACCCTGAAATCTGCCTGAAAGGCAAATGCTCAACCACTGAGCCACTCAGGTGCCCCTGCAGTTAATGCTTTTTAAAAAAATACTTTTTTTATTGCCTTCCTAGAACCAAAAGGATTGAAATTTGAGACCCATTGCTCAGTGTTTCAACTTAGCAAATGAAAAGCAAAAATAGCACTGGGTGTCATACTATATGTTGGCAAATTGAATTTAAATAAAAAAAAATAGAAATCTGGTTTTGCCCTCTACACACCTTTCAAATAATGACTAGATGCTAGGCTGATTGGCTTTTCTCAATAGGCACAGGCTAATTACTATACTTACCATGACAGTGGCCTTTGGTGAGGTAATAGACTACTTACTTCTTCATTTATCTGTTCCTCAAACCTGCTAAAATTGTTGTTCCTTTCAAAATGCTGCACATTTTAAGTAATTTGAAGCAAGTCTTGAATCAAATGTAAATTATTCTCACTAAAGCAAACATTCTAACTTAGTGATTTTAGAAAAAGATCTCACATATCCATAATACTGTCCTTAATATTTTTACTACGGTATCTCTTTTATTTGTCAGTGTTCTGTGTGCTTCATGGTCCCAATTATTGCTAGTGATTTTGATTTTCTTGATTTGAATATCAACTCCAAGAGGATAGTACTTTACAAATGTTAACTGATATATTCTATTTTTTTTAAGATTTTATTTATTTATTCATGAGAGACACAAGAGAGAGAGGCAGAGACACAGGCAGAGGGAGAAGCAGGCTCCATGCAGGGAGCCCGATGTGGGACTCAATCCCGGGTCTCCAGGATCAGGCCCTGGGCTGAAGGCTGCGCTAAACTGCTGAGCCACCTGGGCTGCCCTAACTGATAAATTCTAAATGGAGTTCCTGGTGCACATTAGATACTCAATAAATGTACGATGGGATGTGTTTTGAAGACAGCTGAAAAAAATCCAATATTTGAGTAATATGTACTAACCAGACTAGGCTAAACTGCATTCTTATTAATAAACAGCTTCCAAATCTCAAAGGTTTAACCTACCGATGTTTATTTCTTGCTTCTGCAACACACCACTGTGGTTGACGAATGGCTCTGCACCTAGGTTGATGGAATCTCCACAGTCTTGTATAGCACCGTCTAGAATAGAGGTCTCCATTTAGACACCATGTCAGGGGAAGAGAGAGACTGGAGAATCATATACAGGCTTTTCTCCACTTATATCTTTGGCCAAAAGTAGTTATTGTGTGTTTCTTCATTGACGTGCAGAGAGGCTGGGAATGTAATATATAGGTATAGATAATTTATAATGTATAAATAGAATATTTGGTAAGTGTTACTGTCTCTGCTACAACCTAATAAACCAGTGACTAATTGTTACCTCAAGCTGCTGCATGTCACTCCTAAGACTGTTGTTTGACCCTTTGGTACAGATTTCCAGGTATGAAAAGAATGTTATCCCCTAAGAGGACTATAAGGCAAGCTGCTATGTCACTCATTAGGATCTCCTGGAAATTCACAGTCATGCCATACTGTTTAAAGTTATAATTTAGGGATACCTGGGTGGCTCCGTGATTGAGTGTCTGCCTTTGGGCATGATCATGATCTCAGGGTCCTGGGATTGCGTTCCACATCAGGCTTCCTGCAGTGAACCTGCTTCTCCATCTGCCTATGTCTCTGCCTGTCTCTCTGTGCCTTTCACGAATAAAGTATTTTTAAAAAGTGATAATTTAGAGTGATCTTTGAACCATATTTGTAGACAGTACCACATGGATAGATGGACCCACAGTAGTGAATTCTGTTAGAGGCTAACAGGTTGGGTCTCCAAAATGGAGAGTGATTTCTGATGGATTATCTCCCCCTTTTCAAGGAAGGCTCCTCTTTCTTCCCTGAGTGGGGAACCCGAAGTAAGTTCTATAGAAACTATTTCTAGTTTTGGATCATTTTGCTGGTTCTGCAAAGAATGCTGGAATTATTCTCCATACTGATAATAGTTTCGGGGCCCTGATCCATCTTTTTTCCAAAGGTAGTTAGAATCTCATTCCTAGAACTGCTATATCTTGCATTGAATTATCAAGAATTTTCCTTCTCTAAGGAGAAATGCAGGTCTGGCTCCTAAGTCAATATTGTCACTTTTTTACATGTTTACAGGAAGGTGTGTAAAGTTCTAAGACATCTTTTAGGTCTCTGTTTCTGAATTACACATTCTGTTTAATGGGTATAGTTTCTTTCTAGGCTATTTCTGTAATTACATGAAGACTCTATAGAATGATTTATAACCCTTTGCAAATAGGTTAGGAACAGAACCATTCACCCAATAAATGTTTATTGAGAAGAAAGTGTTCATAAAGAATGAAGATAACTGATGATAATTATTGAATACACAAAGATGAATGTGATACAATGACTACGTTTGAGGTGTTCAAATTCTGGCTAGAGAAAGACATGCCAATGGATAATTCCAGCACATTTAGATTACTACTATAATTTATGAATAAAGTGAAAGGAAGGAGAGCTTGTTCCTTCTGTCTGGATTTTATGGAAGACTTCTCCAACATTGCAGCTGACTTGTGAAAGTAGGTACTTTGTATTTGAGGAAGAGAATATCTCAAGGCAAAGGGAAGCACTGTAAGAGGAGAAGCCTGGCCAAAGTTAAGAAGGCATAAAATTCCATTATATGTATGGGAACCTAGGAGAAAAACAGGAGGCTATGATGTTAAGTTCCTATGAGGGGGAGTGATGTAAAATGAAGAGAGAGATGTGTGGTTGTTATAATAATGGCTTCCAAGGAATCATGCTTCCTGGAAGTCTCATCTTGTGTGATCTCTTCTCAGATTGTCTAAGTTTGACCATGTAGTATATGCAGAGGCTTAATAAATACCCATGTGGGAGACTAGCCTGCTTGGAGCCCTGAGACTGTCATGGCTGAAGAAGCCTGGATTATAGTCCTTGAGGATGAGTGCTTCCATGGAAAAGGAGTAATGACATAGAGATTCTATGAAAGTGGGCAGAGCACATGTAGACCAATCCAAGAGACAGGAAGAGAGAGAGAGAAATAGAGACCGAGCCAGTGAGAGGGAGGGAGGTACCATGTATAGAGAGAACCCATGAAAAGAAAGGAACCATGTAAGATAGGAGTTTTTGGCAGGAATTCATCTTCAGCTGATAAGCAGGCTGAATTCAGTCATATACAAATTTAGGCAAGATTAACAGAAGCACCACCCAGGCAACCCACACAATTGTGAGAAGCAGAAATCATTATAATTTTAAGGTACTAAGTTTGAAACCGTTTCTTTGGAAGCAATAGAGAAGAGATACAGAATGTAAATTCATTTATTCAACAAACATTTATTGAGTTTGAATATTTACAATGTGCCAGGAACTCTGCTGGATTGAGACCATATTTTTCAGGGCCTTACATTTCATGGTAAGGAGTCCTATTCTCTCTGCCATATATAACCCTAGCCATTATAAATGCCATGGTTATTATTTTAACTGAGGACTTAATCGTATCTTGCCTATTTTATTAATGTTCCATTTGTTCTCTTTCTCATTCCAGCCTTTTTTTTTTTTTTCTTAAACACAAAACTGGTCCACGTTATTCTCCTGCTTAAATCTGTAATGGCTTATTGTAACCTTCAGGTCAAATTTTAGACTCCTTTGTATGCATTTTATAATATCATTTATACTATTTTACCCAATGTTCAATAACTTGTAGTTCCCTAAATTTGCAATGCTTACTCAGGTTTTAGAAATGTGTCATGTGTTGCTGCCTTGCTTGGAAGGCTTTCTCTTATTTGTCTGGAAAAGTTTATATATACTTCAAGACACAGACAAATATATGCATTTTTTTCAATACCTCCAGGTGGAATTGATCACTCTCTTGTATTTTGTACTGTCACTGACCATTGCACATGGCTCTAATATCTCAGTACTTGTCACACCTTGTTGATATGCTATTTTCCCTTTTAGACTGTGAGCTCCTTGAGGACATGGGATTCGACCTTTCTTATTTTTGTATAGGAAACACTTAATGCCTAGTACACAGTAGGTACTCTATAAATATTTCTTGAATAATGCTTCTATAGGCTGTAGGAAATTATTTTATGGAAGAAATTTTAGAAAAGATTCAGGCATCAGGGTGGAAGAGGAAAAGAGGTAAATGAACCCATTTATGAAACCATTTAATAATACTTCATGGTCAAGGTGAGACATGAGCATTGTCAAAAGTAAAGCAGTGGGAATACGGAGGAGGAGATCTATTTAAAAGACCTATCAGAAGTAGAAGGTTTATGGCATGGTAGAAATCTAAATGTGGAGGAAGAGTAAGAATGAATAAATTGAAAAAGATTTTTTTCTATTTTTTTTTTAGCTTGGACAAATGGGTAGATGGCGATGCCATTAACTGAGATAGAAAATACCAGTAGAAGAGCAGGTTTAGATAAAAGGAAGGCATAAGGAGGAGATAATTACCGGCATACTGTCTGTTCAGAGTGAATTTCAAGGATTTGACAGCTCTCTCCTGTAAGGGAACTATTAACTATAATGAGGATGACTCTGTTAAGCAGAAGGCTGGGAATCTTTTTGGTTCTAGTAAACATTTGTGAAAGATGCTGTTGGTTGGACTAGTTGTCAGAAACTCAGATTAAAGGAAAATGAACTTAGATCAGTAAATTATATGATGAATTTCTCCCAGACTGATATTACAAGATTGCAACATAGAGTTCTCTTCGATTCTTTAATCATTTATTGTCCAACCATTGTCCAATTGTTAGAATACCAGACTGGAGCTCTTTTCCTCTTAGAGTCTTAAATCTCCTGACAAGACTTGAGTTCTGTGTTTCTTACATCATCAGGGTTGTAAATGAAGAGCTTTAGGTAACACATTGCCTGTTACAATCTCCCATCACATTAGTTGTTCTGGAAAAGTTGGCTTTCCTTTTTTGATTTTTTTCTCATAGATTTAGGTAATACTAGATTCATGAGTAATAAGCTTGCTAGAGAAGGGAGTAAAGAGATGAAACTACATGTTATTTCTTTTAGACTATTCCTTAATATAAAGAAGAGACAAAATCAAACCAAATCAGGGCTGTGGGATATCAAAAATAACATGAAACCAACACTTCAAAGCCTTGAGTTTGTAATAATTTGTGCAGCAAAGGAACACCTGATGCATCTGCAAAACAAAAATTAAATAGGGCGAATAGTGGGGATCAAAACAGAAATTTAAAAAGCTGAAGACCAAACTTGGAGGCTGTTCTTATTTTTAAACCCAAACCCTCGACTGTACTGCTGTATGAACGAAAAGAGATCAGAGATAGACTCTAGTGATAAAATATATCAAGAAGCAGTAATAGATTAGTAACTGCTATTTTGTGTCTCTCTGATTGTTTTGCTTAAAGTTTAGGAAGTTGAGCGGTAGTAGGGCCTCACAATAGATTTATTCCCCTTCTAGTCACTATCCCAGAAAGACAGCTCATGACATTTTTTTGATTCCTACAACGGTATAATGCTACAGTGGACTCTGGAGGTTCGCTGAGTAAGCTCTCAGAGGACACCAATGTCATCACTCAAAGCACTTACTCAGCACCAATATATAATCCTGAGGTAGCTGGAAGCCTGTGTCTTACCTAGGAGAATGTATCTGCCTCTATTCCTGCTGCAGAGACTGCACTTGGGATACTGTACACCACAATCTCCTTATACCGTATCAGCAAGATGGAGCAGATCCTGTAACTGGAGCCTCAGCTGATGCTTTGGTAACCCAGGAACATAGAACATCCACTCTTTGTAATTTGGGTAGCGCTATCTTGGAGGCTAGTGATAAGCTAGGTGATAGCGAAATGAAGTCCTTTTGGCAGTGCGTATGCTGTGTCAGTTTGTTGTGAAGCTGAGTTTAGTGGCCTGTGCGATTGCCAAAAAGTTAAGACAGAAATATTCCTTAAAAGAGTTGCTTTTGTTAAGCAGAGCTTGTCGCTGGCTGTGATGCATATGAACACTCTATTTCCAGAGAATGGCCAAGAGCATGAAACCCTTAAGATAGCCAATAATTGTGAAACATTTTTTAAATTATAGTCACTAATGTAACTTCACATTTTTTCTATTACATTTTGCTTTTAAAACTTAGTTGACTAAGGAGTGAAATGAGTCAATTGGAGAAGGACAAAAATGTATTTTCTAAGAGTAGCCATGGGTTGATTATTATAGTAGTTTGATGATGTGCTCGTTTTTCTATTCTTTTATTTTTGTGAATGTTTATTTTTTTATGAATGAGATATTGGAAACAAGATGTCTTCTAGCCAGGTTTTCCAATAACCATTGGCTTTATACTGCTGCAAATTCAAATTTGCAAATTTGAAATTACAACTTGTATATATAATGAAATTTCTGGGTAGAGAGATTATATTTCCACTTGCTATTATTTGTCACTGATTTGATCCTTTAATTCAGTCCTTATTATAAGCAAGGAAAAAGAATATATTTAATGATGCTAGTATGAAAATTTAATATCAGGGAAAGTAAAATATAGTTCTTACTTTCAAGGAGATTATAGTCAATTTTTGAAGAAGATAGATATATGCCACAAATCAGACTTTCATAAGTATTTAGAAAAGGTTGTTCTGTGAGAATTGATTCTAGTAGGCCTGGAATTAGTCTGAGCTGTTCTACTTGTCTCTGTGTGGCACTGATCCCTAGTCAGTAAGGGCATTGCTCTGTAGCCATGAGTCTGAAGAGTTTTGGGTGGTTGTATTATTACTGATAATAGTGAGATTGAGAAGTTACACCTGGACTTGGTGACATCCCTGAATATCCCTGTTTGGGTCAATGCAGAATGAATATACCTATAGGACCAGCAAAATACAAGACAAAATAAAAATTTTAGTGATAACTTCCATTTTGGGATCTCTGGTTCTAGAGTGTTCAGTGTTATGGTGATTTCTGATTTAAGAGCATAATACATACTGCTATGGTCCTTACAAAGGGAGGGTCGTTGGATTTTGCACATGGCCTCTCAAGATCTCCTTACTGTAAGATAGCCTTTGGCTGTGATGCATGTTCTTTCTTTAATGCTATGGCTATGTTGTATCATTTTTCTGCTATCAATTGTAGATATGTAAGCACTGTCACTTCAGGCCTTTCTTGAATAATTAAATCCTGTATAATTTCCACCATTAGTGAGAAAGCCCAATGTGGACAGAGCTGATGGAAAAGAAAGTGATTTTGTGTGGACATGATGCTACATGTATGTGTAGACCCATAGGTGCTTCATGTAGAAAGCTGGGTTGGAGATATATATATAAATATTTAAATATATATTTCATTTAGAAAGCTGGGTTGGAGATATATATACATAAATATTTAAATATATAATTAATATATATATTTATAATATAATATTATATTTAAAAGGAAGATGATGGATTTACTAGGGTTTATCAGGCCATAAATATCTTTGACAAAGGCATGGCACATAGGGATGCCTAGGTGGCTTAGTCGGTTAAGCATCCAACTCTTGATTTTGGCTCAGGTCATGATCTCAGGGTTGTGAAATTGAGCCCACAGTTAGGCTCCACACACTGGGCGTGGAACCTGCTTATTAAGATTCTCTCTCTCTCTCTCTCTCTCTCTGCTCCTTTTCCCATCTCCTCTTCTTATAAAAAAATTAGTTGTGTAAAAAATAAAGTGAAATATGTATTTTATGGGCCAAGCTGTTTGGGACCTTAAGACAGGTATTTTGCCATTTAAATAGCAGAGAGCATGTAGGTATACTATATCAAAGCATGAAATGTGAGAAGTTCTATGGGTTGTCTTAGAGTTTAAAACTCTCAACAATTCTTACCAATCAATATTTATACCTTCATAAATAATAAGCATCTTCTCATGGCCTCAGACTTTGGCCATCTTACTTGGCTTTCAAGCATTATCTAGCAATGGCTTTTCAGAACCTCCATACCTTCTGTTTCCATGTATAAACGTACTGAGATATAATACTAGAGTAGAGAGAGGCAGGTTTTTTAAACAAAAGCTTCTATCAAAGCTAGGTCTCCAAACTACTCAATCTGTGTTAGAATATCTTTTTGCTCTTCAAATTAATTCACTAATTCTTCTAAAATTAATTTTGACTGTTACATTAATTTTCTATTTTTAACCTGTATCCTGTTATTTTGCACATAGAATTTTAATTAGCTTTACATATAATAAAAGAAGATGTATACTTTCAGTCAAAATGGAGTAATAGGGACTAGATTTATCGTCTGTCCTAAAACAACCCCCAAATGAGCAAATTATAAAGAACAATACATTTTAAGACATGGGACAATAGTCATACATGAGAGATGACAAAAAAAGAGATGAATTCTGATTGCCCTTTTTTTTTTTTTCTCAAAAGAGTTTCTAAGCTATGGTATAGGAAGAAGAAACCCAGGCAAAGTAAGTAGACTACCTCAGTTAAAGATCTAGAACTGAGGGCCTGGGAGATCAAGGAGGCTAGAATTCACAAGACAGTACCATAAAGGAGAGATCTGTACAAAAAGGGAATTACTGAGATCTTCAGATGATCTTCTTTGAGTAGTCAGGTGAACACCAATCAGCACATGTGTGTTAAGAAACTACCTGAGTCTGGGGAAAGAACTGCTTGAAAGTATTAGAGTCAACAGTGCACAGTGTTTACATAAGCCAGAGTGAGAAACCTCATGATCTATGGGAAATTGGGTAGACTACTACTCAGAGGGACCTTGGTAATGGGGAGTAATAAGCCCCAGATTGAGCTCCCATCTTGCCTAACAAATTTTTTTTAAAGATTTATTTATTTACTTATCTGACAAAGAGCTTTCTCTTTGAGCACACGTGGGGTGGACAGGAGAGGGGGAGAGGGAGAGAAATCCTTAAGCAGAATCCCTACTGAGTGTGGAGCCCAACATGGGGCTCAGTCTCAGGACCCTGAGATTATACCTAAACCGAAATTAAGAGTCAGAGGCTTAGTTGACCCAACCACGCAGGTGCCCCATGCCTAACAAATCTTCAAAGCAAGTTATGGGGGGTGACTGGGTGACTAAGTCAGTTAGGCATCTGCCTTCAGCTCAGGTTGTGATCCCAAGGGTCAGGGGATGGAGCCCCATGTCAGGCTCCATGCTCAGGGATTGCTTCTAACCACTTATAATTTGTATCCACCCACCACCAAAAAAACAAAACAAAACAAAACCCTCAAGAATAAGTAGAAGAGTACAAAAACACCCAGGAAATAATGAGGTAATATTTGCAATGTACAAGTTTGTGTCCAATAAAAAAAATTACCAGTTGTATAAGAAAGAAGGAAAATATCTACCATTATGAGGAGATAACTTAATCCAAATTATGGATCTAAGTTATGTGACCTGGAACTTACATAGATACCAGGGTTAGCAGGCAGGGACATTAAAGCATCTGTTATGACTGTATTCTATTTGTTCAAACTTGTGTTGTGACATGAAAGCTATAAAAAGACCCGGATTGAACTTCTAGAGATCAAAACTACAGTGCATGAAGTGAAAAATACGTAGGATAGAATTAACATCAAATTAGATATTGCAGAAGAAAAGATTAATGAACTTGAAGGCAGAGTAATAGAAACAATCCAAAATAAAGAACACAGAGGAAGGAGTTAAATATTAAGAGAAGCACCAGGGGACTGTGGAGCAACTTCAAAAGGCCTAATATATAATTGGAGTCCCTGAAGGGGAGAACAGAAGTGGGAACAGAAATAATATTTGAGAAAATAATGGCCAACATTTAATTAAAAGTATAAGCTCACAGATGCAAGAATCTCCATAAACCCCACATTCAAGAGGCATGAAAAATCTCTACCGAGGCACATCAAAATCAAATTGCTCAACACCAGTAGTAAGGAGACAATCTTAATAGGATCCAGAGGGAAAAAATGGCATGTATAGTGGAACAGCAATAAAGATGACATCATATTTCTTATTAAAAACAGTGTGAGATGATGGTGAAACAATATCCTAAAAGTACTGAAAAAATAAAAGATCAAACTAGAATACTATCACCAGTGAAAATATTTTTTTATTTTTAGTAGTTTGATCTGGATATTGTTTTCTTGGTATTTATTTTCCTAGGTGTTCATGGAATTTCTTGTACATATAAATTTATGCTTTTCTTGAAAGTTGAGGACAATATAGCCATTATTTATTCAAAAACTCTTTGATCTATTTATTCTTCTCTTTTCTAGGAACTTATTATTTTTTTTTTTTTTGGAACTTTGATTACACTCTGTTAGACCATTTTCTATTATCCACAGATCTCTGAGCCTCTAGTTTTTGTTTTGTTTTGTTTTTTTTTAGCTTTTCTCTCATTTTCAGTTTGAATAATTTTATTGACCTGTATTAAGATTTTGTGATTCTTTCTTTTCCTATTTCCAATCTAATTATGTGCCCATCCAGTATATATTTCATTTACTAAATTGTATTTTCTAAATTTTTCTTTCCATTTGGTTCTTTTTTATAGTTTCCATTTCTTTGTTGAGATTCTCCATCTGTTTATTCATTATAACCATCTTTTCATTGAATTCCTGACCCTATTTAATCAGATTATTTAAAGTCCTTATTTGGAAATTCCACATTTGGGTCATCCCAAGTTTGACAGACTATTCTTTTTATTTTTCCGGGTCTTATAATTTTTGAATTCTTCACACATGGCCAGTAATTGACTAATATATAGTAACTACTATATTGCTTAAAGTCAGAACTTTTCATTGCTTTGTTTTTGTTTAATGAGCATTGCTTTTTGTTCTGGTATATAGTAAAATTACTGATAGATGAGTCTGCTCATTTCGTGACTTGTTTTTAAGTCCAAGTCAGGCAGCTTTAAAATACTAGCTTAGAAGTTATAGTCCAGATAACAGATGCACATTATTATTGTCAACTGGATAGGTTGCTATTTACATAGGATGAACTCCTGGGCTGTATTTCATTTGTGGTCATATAATCAGAAATCTGAAGACACTTCACTTACTTAGAAGCCTAAAGTGCTATTCTGTAGTGAGCAAGTGGTCAATCATCCCATGAATAAGTCTCTTAAAATTTTTAAAGAGAAAAAAAGAGGCAGTTGACAATACTCTTATCTATTTTGTGGTGGAAAATAGTCTCCTTCATTCAATATAGGAAATAATCTGAAGACCTTGAAGGATGTGGGTGAGATGAGACAGGGAAGAGAACTCTGTGAGACTATTTTCAAATATATTTTTAAAACAATGGTATTGTTGTAGATCAAATACTAAACTTGGTGTCAGATAACCTGTGGTTTATTACCAGCTTCTCTTCTAAGGCTTGCATTTATATAGAATTGTTCACCCAGAAGTGTTATGAATTATTAACGTGGAATCCTCTTCGTTACATTCATCTGAGATAGGTAGGATTTTTTATTCTTTTCGTTGTATAGGTGTGGAAAGTGAAAGCAGGGAGGGAGGGCCACGTTCATAATCACATAACAGAAACATAGCTAGGAAGAGTTTGCTAACTTGATTCCAACCCTGAATTTCAATAAATTCAGACATTGTTTAGATAATATTTAATAAATATTTGGAAGCCCATCAGTAAACACCCATAGTAAAATATAGCAATCCATTTGCCCTTGATTTCAACTTCCTCATTTTGAGTTGCTAGTTAGAACCCTCCAAAATATATCTTTTGTTGTTTGATGAGTGATTTCAGGAGGAAGACTGTAAGAGATGGCCAAGAGTTGCCCTGTTCAACTCATGCTGATGTATATCTGCTTGTACCCCTGGGTACAACGGTCTTCCTGTGCTTTCCTCTTCCTTATAATGCACCATGGAGTTATTTACCATTTCTGGGATTCACGAGGCACAGGACAGCATCACTCCTGACCTCCTTACCCTCAGAGCTTCTGAGGCCTTTGTTAAAAATTATTATGCTGCTCTGGTAGTAAAAGATAAGATTTTTCAGTGGTTTTATATTTTTGTGTGTAAAATATTCCCAGGTGCAATGCTCTTACACTGCTGCCAATAGGTAATATGAGCCAGGAGGCAGATTCCATCCTGGAAGCACTCAATGGAATGCATATCTTGTAGTTGGCTGATACCAATCAATGAAGCTTTAGTTTCAAAGTGACACAGTTGTTTCAGAATTCACCTTGGGTTTAATGTTCCTGAAGACCAAACTTCATATGTAATGAGTTCAAGTATCTGAAATGTTGTCTAGGTACTTACATATGTTGGTATATTAAAGAAAAAGAGTTTTTAAATTATTTTAGAAAATCGAATGGGGAAAAAAATGCCTAGTTGTATTTAATAAGGTTGCTTTGTCTTAAGAGAGCTACATCTTTTTTGGGTTACAAAAAGCAAAAGGAACACCAAGGTATTTAATGTATTACAACCACCTTAATGTAGGCAGCAGGGTTTCTGGTCAAGGACAACTTTACCTAATGTAGATGCTGTATTTTGATCTTTGTTTGGGGTCATTGTGAGTCAGCTGTATGGAAAAATATGAAATATAAAAATCTCGATTGAAATATTTTAATTAAAATCCCTTAGTCTGCAATATGAAAGAGTTAAGATTTTTTGAAAGAATTTTGTGAAGCATTTATATTTACTGTGATGTGTAAAATATTTTAAGTTATATTTTGTAGTTTTCATATATCTGGTGCTGACTTCTAATCTTAGGATGGAAACAATAAATGGCTTCTTGATTGGTGCCCCAGTTCCTAAACTTTTGGCAGTTATCTGACTCTGAATAGCCCATAGGTCAGACTTTTAACACCTGAATTATTTACTTCAAATGACTAGCTAGAGTTGCTCATGGAGTTTTCTCTCGTTAGCATGTGGTTCTAGTGTCCTTGAAGAGAATAAGAGGAAGAATAAGGAGAACAAAATAAGAAGGACAACTTTGTTGAAATTGGCACTTGGTTTTCTTGTAATAGACTCTGTTCAGTTTCTAAACGTGAACTGGTTAGCAATAGAGGGTATTATTATTCACCTTTCCATTTATGATGTGAAATTTCTAAGTGGAGTCTCCCAGATGTGCTGTAGGAAGAATACGACATGGTAACAGGTTATAAGACTACCCCCCTCCCTCTGCAATGTGTCTGATGGCTCACTTAGATGGCTTTGGGGACTGGCAAGAGCGCTGAGTAGTGACCAGTTCCTTTATCTGTCGCTGTCTCAGTGGCCAGAGTGGTAAAAGAGCATGATGTCGAGCCACAGGGTGAAGGGCTGCCAGGTTATCCTTCTTAAAAAAAAGCCACTTCTGTTTTTTTCACTTTCTTTGCTTTTCATTCTATTTCTTTTACAACTTACAATGGCCTTTTCAGGGCCAGCTGGATAAAACAAAAGTTTTATAACCTGGCGTTGAGACCACGTATTATAGTTAGATGAGAGTATAGAGTATATAACTTTGAAGCTCTCATTGTGGTCACATAAGTGGTTTATTACACATCTGAGTGACCGTGGATAATTCTTAACCCTTTCATCTCATTTTGATTACTATTAAAGTAGAAATTATAAGATCAAACCAATAGCATTGTCATGAACATTAAATGAAGTAATATGTGCAAACTACATAAACCGTCTGGCATATAATAAGTCTTTAATAAGTGGTAGCTATTTTATTTGTCGTCACTACAGCTATTACTATTAGTGTTGTAGCAAGGATGTTGAACAAGACACAGTAATGGGATTTAATCAGGGTATCTTTTTTTTTTTTTTTTTTTTTTAAGTAGGCTCCATACTGAGCATGGAGCCCAAATGCAGGGCTTATATTCATAACCCTGAGATCAAGTCCTGAGCTGAGATCAAGAATCACACTCTTAACTAACTGAGCCACCCAGGCACCCCAGAAAATATCTTTATTTTTGCTTTCCACTTTCCCTTTAAAATTTTATTTAGTGGTGGAACTCCCCCAACACCCTCCCCCCCCCCTTTTTTTTTTTCAAAACTTAGTACCATGAGTTTTCTGGTCACTTTTAATAAATACAAAGGATTGTGTTTACTCTAAGTCACAAAACACAGTATCAATTTTAAAATAGGTCCAGGTATACCTAAATATACCTATTTAAAATAGGTATTTTAAAATAGGTCCAGGAGGTGATAACATTTTAAACTTGATTTGCACATTTTCTCCTTTTCCCAGCTAGGAATTGCTGCAGGAGAGAAGTGTTCAGTTTAAGAAGGGGCAAGGGGAAGGACCCTCCACTTAGAAATTTTACATCAGTTAGATTTAGAGGCATATGAAAAGTATCCTTCTATTACTAATCAATCCACTTTCAGGATCTAAGCTAACAAAGCATCTATTACAGAAAGCCAAGAGTCCTTCTCCTCCCTTTCCACCCCTATCTTTGCAGACAAGGTTTTTTTTTGTTGTTGTTGTTTTGTTTTGTTTTGTTTTTTTAATCCCTCCTGACTGAAGGGAGAAGAGCAGGACTTACATGCTGGTATTGCTTTCTACCTCCCACCTGAAAGATGTCTAACCCGACTTGTTTTTTCTTGTGTGCTCTTTCAGATATTCTCACTGAGAACATTTGAGTTTATGTCTAGTGATAAGGGCAATATATTTTTCTACAGCTGCTTCTCCCCATATTGCTCTTGTTTTTTGTTTTATTATTTGTGGGATTTTTTTCCCCCTGTTTTCCCAGAGGTCTTCTAGGGAAGGATCTGAAATGGCTTCAGACTATTTCTCTTGTGTGAAATACTAACATATCTCTGCCTTTAAAAAAATTGGGGCCTATAAGCTGATCTCAATGATTTTATTTTTCTTTCTCTGCTACTAAAGCAGCCAGCAGGTCCATCTTGGATGCTAAGAATTTCCAGGCAGAAATCAAATGCTAAAGACCCCTGCCTTTCAGAGACCCATAAAGACACCCCCTCTGAGTGAGTGTTCCTGTTGGAGATCTATTCACTAGTTACCAGTAAGTCATTCAAGTAGTGAGGGGTCTGCATCCCACCCCTCCTAGCATACCACCAGCTCTCTCTAAATATAGCATCCTACAGAATCCTCTCATCTCTACCATCTAGACCCTGCTATATCCTCCATGTGGCCGAGGGACCTTTAGGCTCACTAAACAAGTTTTTCGTGATTTCTTTGAAAATTTGCATTCTGTTCCCTCAGTGAAAACATTCAATATTACATCATTTTCAGACCTATCTTTTACTATGCTTTGAAAATCAGCTTTACTCCATATACTGTCTTTCCCTTAACTATACTTTGTGATTTCTTTCTACCCGTCCTTGTTTCAGCTGATCCTTCTGTCCTACTTTCTGAACATCTTATTTCTGCTTCTTTCCTCACCTCCAAATTATTACCTATCTTTGTCCAACTCATATCTTGTCGGGTAATATAGTTCAAAAAACTAGTTGATCAGCAGTGTTGTCCTTCCTACATACCATTTACATTTTAACTCCAAATAGTGAATACTTTGGGAATTACAGGGGCTTTGGGCAAAACTTCAGAAGACACTTTGAACCCTTCAGACCACAATAGTCACCTGCCTCCTCAGCTTCTGCTCAAGGACAGCTTGGTCAATTCCCTCCCTATAAGGGGCTCCATCAGGAATAACTATCCCTTCTCTGTAACCCTAACTGTAATCCTCCAGGAGAACTCAATTAGGAGAAATGCCAGTAGGCTTGTCATTAGTCATTATTACATTTGCTGAATTAGTTCCTATCTACCTGAATGTCACAATCTTAGAGTTAGAATTAGATCCCAGGTTAAATAATAAGTAATCTTACAATTCCTTTTGCCCTGGGTGCTGACAAAGGAGAGTCGGTAAATTGATTGTCTTTAATCAGAAGATGGAAATCTGCTTTCTTCACTTAGAACTGAGAAAAGGAGAGAAAGAGTGAACCTTTTATATCTCTAGTATGAAAGTAAGAGGCACTTGGGTGGCTCAGTCAGTTGAGGGTCCGACTGTTGATTTTGGCTCAGGTCATGATCGCAGGGTCATAGGATCAAGCTCCATATTGGGCTCTACAATCAGCTGAGAGTCTGCTTCAGATTCTCTCTCTTCCTCTGCCCCTGCGCCCCCACTTTCTCTCTCAAATAAATAAATAAATCTTTTTTAAAAAAAATAAGTGAAAGGAAACTACATATCTGTGTTGTAATGAGAAATGAAGGCTGCAATAAACTCGAGGTCAAAGGTATTTCTTCGATTTTGAAATAGTGCGATAAGATCTCATTTAAATTAATTTTTGTCAACATGTAAACAAAGGAAATCAAAGTACAGAGGTGGTGCACAATAATTTTTAGTTCATGTTTTGATAAAATACACATAGACTTTTGATGGTAATTGTTTTATAAATACATAGATTGCATTTCTTAATATAGGGAAGCAAAATCACTGAGACATTAGATTTTACAGTTACTAAAATACATTTTAAGAAAGTGAGCATTTGTGTATACCCTGAATTTCAGTAAGGTTAAAGCATTAAATGTGATCAAGAGAATTTAGCTGCATTCAAAGTCTGTCTACTTAATAGCAAACAACTATTTTTTGAAGGTCATTAGTGTTGCTTTGGACATAAAAAGGAAGAAAAAAATAATCAATATTTATCAACTACCTAGAGAGACATAGCCACTTTCCAATTGCTATCTTCCTTTGCTTTCATTTAAAACTTTTTTTTTCTTGTGACAAGAGTCTTCCTCATGCAAGTTCATGATCAAATCCTAGTGGATCAGGTTAATCTGTTTCATAATAATTTCTGCTGTTCTAACATGTGATACCACAAACTAAACACTAGATATTGTCTGGAGCAAGAACAAAAATCAGGTATAAGATAAATGAATTTCTGTTATGGTAGCAAATGTATTAAGGATATTAATTTTGTATCTGGAAATAAATCTGGATTATTGATACAATATTTGGAACTATCAATTTCAAACATAGGAATCACATAGATGTGAAATGAAAAATTGTACATTTTAATCCTTTAGTTCAGATAGCAATAATTTGGAAAGGACCAAAAAGATGACTTTTTTTAATAAAAGGAAAATAACAAAAAGAACAAGAACAAAGTAAATCTCAGTGGTATATCAACTGGTACAATGAGTAATTAAGGAAGGCTATAAAAGTTACCAGTAAGTCACTCAATCATAGAATCTGGGAGAAAGAAGGGCTCTCAAGAAGTCATATAATCTAGTTCTTTGGCTTAGAAATAGGATATCTCAGACTCTTTCAATTCTGGCCCTCTGGCTACTCTCAAGGACTTCAAATGGATTGCCTGATTTTTCAGGTCAATAACAATTTGAGTTCCTACTATGTAGCAAAGACCAAGGTATGAGCAGGAGCAAAAACATTACTTAGATCTGTCTTCTTATCTGAAGGAATTTGTGGTCAAGTGGGAAGACAGACATATAGTTGTGAGTCCTACAGTATTAATAGTTTGGTCAAGTATGTGATAATTTATAGGATTAAAAAATTATTTCTTTCTTTGTCATTTAAGCTTGTGACTTCTTCTGGGCTATACATAGAAAAAGTGAAAAAGTTTTTTCAGTGGAAAGAAGGGAGAGAATGTAGATGTGTCTGGTTTCACTAAAATAACCATTTGGGTATTTAAAAGATTTCTAAGGAAAACAACAACAACAACAAACAGATCTAAAGCAAGAGGGAATTATAAGAAACAAAGGTTAGTAGGAAAGAAGGAGAATAGCTGACTAGAATACAATAAATAAAGCCCTTTAAATTTTTTGTTTTCTGTTTTTTTGTTGTTATTTCTTTATTAAATCTTAGCAAAAATACAGGAAAATGCCCAAATCAGCTCTATGTACTTTTACAAAGTAAACATACTCTTGTAACCACCACCTAGAATAGGAAAGAGAAGATTCCCAGCACTCTAGAGGTTTTTTTTCCCTCCTAGTTATTACCCACCCTCAGATGTAGCCAGGATTTGACCTCCATCCCTGCAGATAAGTTTTATATGATTTGAACGTTATGTAGAGTGAGTCATGTGTTCTTTCATGTCTGGTTTCTTTCATTTCACTTATATCTGTGAATCATCTATGTTATTATGGGTAAAAACAGTTCATTGTCATTCATTGCTGTGTAGTAGTCCATCTTGTGAATATATTGCAGATTCTTCTTCCTTAAATAATTTTGGATTGTTTCTGTCTTTAGGGTATTACAAAGAATGTTTCATGAACCTGATGTATGTCTTTTGGTGCACAACGTAAGCATTTATTTTGGTGGGTTTTTTTTTTTTAAGATTTTGTTTATTTATTCACGAGAGACACAGAGAGAGAGGCAGAGGGAGAAGCAGGCTCCTTGCAGGGAAGCCCCATGTGGGAATTGATCCCTGGACCTGGCATCATGCCCTGAGTTGAAGGCAGGCGCCCAACCACTGAGCCACCCAGGCGTCCCTATTTTGGTTTTATATCTAAGAATGGAATAATGGGTCATAAGTAATGCTTTAGTGGATACTCTCAGTGAGTTTACTAAAGTGTTTGTGCCAATTTACACTTGTACCACCATTGTATGAGAATTACAATTGTTCTGCATTCTTAGTAACACTCAGTATTGTCTGTCCTTTTAGTAGTTAAGTCTTCTTGCAGGTGTGTGGTGGTAGTTCACTAGTGTTAATTTGCACTTTGTTGAGAAGTAATTAAGTTGATCTCCTTTTCATCTGCATAATGGCAATTCACATATCTTTCGGGAAATACTTTTATGAGTCTTGACTATTTTTATAGAGTTGTCTGTCTTATAGGAATATTTTATGTATTAGATACAAGTCCTATCTCATGTATATTTATTGCAAATCCTTTCTCCATTATTTGCATTTTCATTTTTCTGTATCTTTAAAAAAAACCCTTAATTTTATTGCAGTTCAATGTATCAGCATTTTCCTTAGGGTTAGTACTTTTCATGGTTAGTTTCCTATTTAAGAAATCTTTGCCTATGACAAGGTCATGACAATATTTTTGTATGTTATCTTTGAAATGATTTACTTTTTGGCCTTTCACATTTAGGTCTATGATCCATCTGATTTTTTTTTTTCACTTATCATGTGAGATACTGTTTAACATTCAGTTTTTTTCTAAATGAATAACCTAATTGAGTATCATTTATTTTGCAGATTTTGTTTACTTGCAGCAGTAATTTGCCTTAAATTAGATAATGATGGATGGACCTAAATATGGACACTTTCTTCTGTTCTCCTGGAATCTGTGACTGTCCCACACCAATCCTACATTGTTTTGATTAGTCTTATAATTAATCTTGATATTTAGTAGTATACATCCTTTACCTTAGTTCTTCACTGGTTGCCTTTGCTATTCTTAGGTCTTTGAATTTCCATACACATTTTAGAATCTGCCTTTCAATTTCTTTTTAAAAAGCTGGAATTTTGACTGGAATTACATTGAATCTAGAGATCAATTTAGGGAGAACTGACATCCTTAAAATATTGACTCTTCTAATCCATGAATATGGTACATCTTCACTCATTTTTTGGTGTTATTTTAAATGGAATTTAAAAATTATTTTTCAACTACTTGTTGCTGGTATTCAGAAATATATATATTTATATATTGACTGTCTTTGTATCCAACTAAATTGTTAAATTCACTTAGTTCTAGTACTTTATCAGATTTTATTGTATCTTTCAGGTAAATAATTGTATCATTCATAAATAATGAAGGTTTTGTTAATTACTCTAAGTTTTTTTTTTTAATTTTTATTTATTTATGATAGTCACAGAGAGAGAGAGAGAGAGGCAGAGACACAGGCAGAGGGAGAAGCAGGCTCCATGCACTGGGAGCCTGATGTGGGACTCGATCCCAGGTCTCCAGGATCGCGCCCTGGGCCAAAGGCAGGCGCTAAACCGCTGCGCCACCCAGGGATCCCTACTCTAAGTTTTTTTAAAGATTTATTTTAGAAAGAGAGCACAGGGGCAGGAAGAGGAAGAGAGAGTCTCAAAGAGACTCCATGCTGAGTTGGACACTTAACCAACTGTGTTACCCAGGCACCCCACTTTTTTTTTTAAAGATTTTATTTATTTTGGGGACAGAGAGAGAGAGACCATGAATGGAGGGGAAGGGCAGAGGGAGAGAGAGAGAAGAAAACTCCCTCGTGATCAGGGAGCCTGATTTGAGAGCTTAATCCCAGGACCCTGGGATTATGACTTGAGCCAAACACAGATGCTTAAACCAACTGAGCCACCCAGCCCAGGTATCCCCCAATATTTTAAGCACCACCCAGGTACCTCCAATATTTTAAGTTTTAAACTTATTATCTTTACCTCCTTTATTGCCCTGGCTAGGTCCCCTATAGAGAAATGCTGAAGAGAATTGGTACTAGCAGCCATATTTTTTCTTGTTTAATGTCAGCAGAAAATCTTTTAGTATTTCACAGCCACTAGGTTGATTTTTGTGGAGTTGTTTTATGTTGTTTCTTCCAGCAGTTACCTTTTATCAGTATTTAGAACTTTTTTTCTATTTCTACCTTTTTAAAAATTTAAAACATGGACATTGAATTTTATTCAATTTTATCTGCTTCGATAAGTTGATCATAAGCTTTTCCTTTTATTCTGCTAATGGTATAAAAGGTATTGAAATTTAGTATTAAACTAATTTTGTATTCCTGGTATAACTCCAACTTAGTTGTGACATATTATTCTTTTAAATATATTCTTGAATTCAATGTTCTGTTTTATATAAAATTTTAAAATTTATTTATAAGGCATTGGCCTGTAATTTTCATATATCTTTATAGTCTTATGGTTATCAGGTTTATGCTTGCCTTTTTAAACAAGTTGAGAAGTCATTCCTTTTTTTTTTTTTAATCTTTAAGGTCAGTTTATGTAAGACTGGTATTATTTCTTTCTTCAATATTTGAAATAACTCATTAGTGAAGTCATGAAGGTCTAATGTTCTCTTTTGGAAAAAATTTTTTAATTGCCTATATAATTTGTTCAATAGATAAAACAACCAGTGTATTTCAACTTTCTTATTGAGTCTGTAGTGTTTTTCAATGATTTATTCTTTTATCTAAATTAAACACTTGTCAGATGTTTTAATTCAATTACAAGTTTTATTTTGAGAAAAACAGCTCATTAGACTTGGTCAAAAGAAAATGGGCCAGTGCAATTGCTGGGTTGTAGGGCAGGTATATTTTTAACTGTTTGAGGAACCTCCACACAGTTTTCCAGAGTGGCTGCACCAGTTCACATTCCCACCAACAGTGTAAGAGGGTTCCCTTTTCTCCGCATCCTCTCCAACATTTGTTGTTTCCTGCCTTGTTAATTTTCCCCATTCTCACTGGTGTGAGGTGGTATCTCATTGTAGTTTTGATTTGTATTTCCCTGATGACAAGTGATGCAGAACATTTTCTCATATGCATGTTGGCCATGTCTATGTCTTCCTCTGTGAGATTTCTGTTCATGTCTTTTGCCCATTTCATGATTGGATTGTTTGTTTCTTTGGTGTTGAGTTTAATAAGTTCTTTATAGATCTTGGAAACTAGCCCTTTATCTGATATGTCATTTGCAAATATCTTCTCCCATTCTGTAGGTTGTCTTTGAGTTTTGTTGACTGTATCCTTTGCTGTGCAAAAGCTTCTTATCTTGATGAAGTCCCAATAGTTCATTTTTGCTTTTGTTTCTTTTGCCTTCGTGGATGTATCTTGCAAGAAGTTACTATGGCCGAGTTCAAAAAGGGTGTTGCCTGTGTTCTTCTCTAGGATTTTGATGGAATCTTGTCTCACATTTACTGTTGAGAATATATGATGATTTCATAGAATATACCAAAGAAGGACTTTTGTTTTTGCTGGAATAAAGCAGTATGAATAAGAACAGTGTCAAATGGTTAAACTGTGCATAATAGTTAACTTTTGCTGCATCAGAACCACTCTAAAATTTAATGACTTAAACCAGCAACCATTTATTTAGCTCTCAATCCTCAGGGTAAGAAATTTGGTGGAGGCTCAACTAGGCACTTCTAGTCTGGGCTGGCTTTGGTTCATTCCAGCTAGACTCAGAGTCTGTGGCTAGTTGGTGGGTTGGCCAGGTTTGGGTGGCTAATGACAACAATAGTAGGATGGCTATGATGTTAGTGGTGTTTTCCATCAGAAGTTATGTTATCTCCGTGACCCTTAATCCTCTGGAAGGCTTGCCTGGGCTTGTTCTCACAGTAGTCACAGAATTCCAAAGAAGAGAACAAATTTCCAGTGCTTAAACATTTTGAAATTCTCTGTTTGTATCACAGTTTCTACTAACTTATTGGCCAAAAGTCAAACAACTAAGATTAACCTCAGTGTGGGAGTGTGCTACCAAATGATGAGAATATAAGGAGGCATCAGCAAAACAGATGAATAAATCATTCAATATATCACAGTGTGTTTGCAGTATATTTGTAGTTCCAGTCACAGTGATAGTCTTATTTTGGATACATGTGAAATAAAACTTGGGTAAGGAATTATTGTGGTGTTTCCATTAGGAGGCAAAGATGAATTATGACTGGTAGGGTGGACAACCCAGGAAAAACTAATGTGGCTCAAAAAAATTATTCACATAATTACTGTGGTACTAAAGGACATATTTTGCTTGTATCCAAAAGTACCCAATATTCATGTCCCAGGTAAAGGATGAATTTCATTCAATCTGTGTGGCAAGAGATGCATATTTATGCAAACTTCCCAAGAGCTTGTTTTAATAAAGGGAAACAATGGACTTGGGTCTGTTCTGGGGCCCAGAAAGGAAAAGGAAGTGACACATCCTAACAGGGACTATCTCCTCAGATGAAAGACCAGGGAGGCTTCATGATGGAAAAGGAGAAAAGGAAGAGGAACTTGTTAGAGAAATAAATATGGTATCTAGGGAGAATAATATTAATAACATTTGTTGAGAGCTAAGAGCTTTATATTTATTGTTTTAATCCTCATAACTCTATGTTTACATAAAACTACCAGGATAGAAAATATATACAGCAATGAATTGGCAGGGAGAGGGTAGCTGAGGAAAGGAGACTGAAAGATTTCCCTTACCAAAGGCACGATGTGTGAAATCTGTGAAGAAAAACAGAAGATGGAGAGACCATCTAGGGGAAACCTAAAGGAAGGAGGAGACCGAGATAGGGGATGCAGTTCATTGCATTTGAGGTGAACAGAACATTCATTCAGAGACAGAAAGGAATTAAAAGGAGACGTGAATAGAAGATATTCAAAGGAAGCATTGAATAATAATTAAATTCTATACAAGTGTAGAAAATACATAACCTCAAGTAGGACTAAGTAGTACAGAGGAAACAAGAAAACCAGAAGCCTTCTAGAGTACCTCTTGGAGCTAAGATGCTAGAAAGTTCTGATTATAGAGAAAAGGAAAATAGATAAGAGTTGAATGCAGATAAACTGGAAGAAGTAGTTATGGCTTTTTTCCTTTTTAGGAATGGGGACTATGCGTACACACCCATACACACGATGTAGTTATTTAAATGTTGTGTACTGCTTGTTTTAGAAAACATGACTGAATAGAGAAAAGACTCGAAGACTTGATTTTTAAATGTTTTCATTCTTCAAACTCCAAAAGAAAAAAGGATGTTAAGGGGGAATGGAGGAAGAGGTGTCCTATTTTTCTACATTAAAAAAAAAAAGTGACATTAAGAGATTTCAACTCCCCTTACGATGTCTTCATAGTTATTGAAAAGTAGTTGCCACTCTTGTGAATGTGCTGGATGTGCTCTTATGAAGTCTGTGGCCACTTCCTCTTTCAAACAACCAGGTTATAAGAACAGCAGAGTCAAGGAGCTGTGGCCCCATAGGGAAGTAGAGTGTTCTCTTAAGGAGGATGAGGAAGTTTCCGGAAGGGCAGAGTGAACTGCCTCACTACTTGAGTGCAGTCCACTGACCAGCAGCACCACCATCAACAGGGGGTTTGTTGGAACAGTGGCCTCTCAGTCCCCACCTCAGATCTAATGAATCAGAAACTCTGGAGTTGGTATCTAAGAATCTGTGTTTTTAAAGCTCTCCAGGTAATTCTATTGCACATTGAAGTTTGAGAAGCACTGGGTTAGAGGACACAGGGGATTATATCACAGAAAATAAAGTGGAGAGGGAAGAAAATGGTTTTCCTTCCTAAATATAGGAGCTCATGTATTCAGTTGAAAATTAGAATGTTTGCTGTACCATGGTGGAATAAGATTGATGGCTCTAAACATTTTCTTCACAAAGAATGCTTTTTGGTAATCCCATTAATCTATAAACCACATTTAGAGCAGGATTTCTCAATGGTGGTACTACTGACATTTAGGGCCAATAATTCATTGTTGGGAGAGGCTGTCCTACTATTGTAGGATGTTTCACGGCATTGCTGGTCTCTACCTACTTAATGCTAATAGCATCCGCAGGTCTAACAACCAAAAATGCCTCCAGGCGCTGCCATATGTTCCCTATGAGGCAAAATCATCCCCATTTGAGAACCATTGGGTTAAGGGAAAACAAAACCCAGGCAAGATACATTTGTTAAGTAGTATCATATTTTTCTATTTTTATTAATCCAAATATATGTAACTGACAACCGGAGCATAAGGCAAGCAGGGCTCATTCACTCCATAACCATCAGCTGCACACACTGTAGATAGAGTCAGACCATTTGGGTTCAAATCCTGGTGCTCTTATATGTTTGGCCATGGGCAAAGTTGGTGATTCTTTAAAGCCTCAGTTTAATTAAAAAAAAATGGATAAAATAAACACTATTCAAAGATTAAATGTAATAAAGATGGAAAGTGCCTAGAACAAAACAAAGTAACTAGAAATGCCCATTATATTGCACAGCCATATTGCAGATAAAGATCCAATTCCCATTGCACTTGAAATATTTGAAATAGCCAAGTACATCCAACTGTCCGTGGATGCCGTAATGGAGCAACACACTAGATACTCTTTAAAATCCTTCCTAAGTTCAACATTCTCTGGTTCTATTTATATCTACATCTGGGATTTCAGATTTTTGTTTATAGATTTCCTGTATGATCCCATGAAAACCATAAATGTTCTCATTAGAAAAGTGCACGTACCCAAGTACAAGTAGCATTATTCCAGGCTCAGGAGGCTTCCAGAGCCTTCGAAACTCACTTATAAGTCCTACCTTAAAACTTCCTGATCAGCATGTCAACAGCCTAGAATTTATTTACAGGTAGGAGGGGTGGGCAGATAGGGCTGACAAGATCTACGTGAAAGATGGAATTGAGGTTGACACAGGGAAGGGTAAAGATGCCACTCTTCTAACCCTGCAGAAGTAAAGGCTGGAATGAACCTTTTAGTGTGGCAATAAACGAGAATGACTATGACAGAACCCTATTAGAGCAGCAAGAAATGGAAAACCTGTCAAGAGGGACAATCAGGAAGAAGAGACCTTGTTTGGCTGGGTACAAGCACAGATGAAAGTGGGTGGCAGGGTGGCAATGGACTTGGGACATAAATATAAATTGTAAATGCATGTGGGGACCCAGGAAGGCGACCAACGCTGAGAATATCCTAGAGGAAGAGGTGTTTTGCAAACAGTCATACAAGCGATGTGTGCGAAAGGCCGCGGAAAGACAACTGCTCTTTAACCAGTTGATGCTGATGATGCTGATGATGGTGATGAGGCACAAAGTGGAGTGGAGATGCCTCCAGAACTACTTCAAAATTCTTAGGACTTTTGAGCATTTTCCCTAAGACAGTAAGAAAAAAGTGAGGCAGTTCACAGAATAGAGCCAGTGATGTTACGTATATTTGAAAAAGGAAACCAGATAGTTCCCTTGCTGCACCAAAGCGTCTTATTTTGATGTAGCCCTAAGAGTTTATTTTTGATTTTGTTTCGCTCACCTTAGGAGGCCTATCTGGAAAAAAAGCTGTTATGGATGGCATCAGAGAAATTACTGTCTATGTTCTCTTCTAGGACTCCTTATGGTTTCAGGTCTCACATTTAGAAATCTAAAGACAACAACAGTTGTACACCCAAAACCAATATACATTGTAGGTCAATTAGGCTCAAATAATTAAAGGGAACAGGAGAGGTTTAAAGCTGTGAGCCTCCACGATTACTACCACAGATCGTTAGATACGTGTTTTAGAAATTCTGATGCAAAACTGAATTTAAAAGCAGATGCCACGGTGTCAGATATGTAGAACAGGCCCGCTGTGTGGAGGAGGAGTGACCCAAAGAGGAAAAATAATGAGCTGGTTAAATATAAGAGTCTAGACTCAGGGGTGAGTTTAAATGATCGTTTGGCACAGCCTTTGCAAGCTACTTACTTTTTTTAAGCCTTAGTTTTCTCATCCATAAAATGGGCATGGGAATACACATCTCTAAGACTGTCCTGAACATTAGGGAACTCACCACAAGCTAATGTGCTACAAATATCTGCCATGTAGAGAAGCCTCAACATATGGTGGTTATTGTTATTAGTTAGTGTTTACTACGTTCTAGGCATTTTTCACATATTTCTAGGATTGTAAATGCCCACACATACACACCCTCCATATATTAATATTTTCACAAAGACTGTGATATAAAGAGGTAATGGTTGAGCTGTTAAAATCACAGTAATAATTTTATAATTTTAGTATTCGTAACAGTTCTTAAGACAAAGCAACTCTCTGGGGACATGGGGCATGGCTTACCTGTTTCTGTGCCCCTCACCTCATGATACAGTGCCTTGCACCCTGTGTGGATTTATGCTGATGTGATTTATGCTGATTTAAGCTGACATCTCATGGAGTCACTCATTTAAAGTAGGAAAAACTTTGGAAATCACGTAGCTCTCCTGTCGCACACACACAGTGGAATTTTAGACTGTGTTTCTAAAGGTCACATGCTAATTAGTTGAAGAGCATAGACTAGAATGTAGGCTGTATAGTTCAGTTTCTAGAATGTGTTGAAAGCTCTGGCTTTGTATGAAAAGTCTATTAGTTCCCGGAAGGGGTGATGAGGGGCCTTGAAGAATATATAAATATACATATGGAATGGCTACCATAGGTTCCCGGAACCATTGTCCTCACATCATAGAAACCTGCTTTGTGGGGCAAGGACTTGGCAGGAGGTCCATGCTTGGCAGCTGCTTCAGTAATTGTTCACAATAAGACTAGCTTTTAAAGATAATTCCTTTGATGGAAATGATAAAGATAATCGCTTCCTGCAATTTAGGGTCCCAAATGTGCCTGCTGAATGGGTGGGGAGAGTTGGGCCTCTGCCTCGTGTGAATCTCACGCGAGCTGGTCCTGGCATTTCTTGGGTGGAAAATTAAGCTGGATTTCAAACCTCTTCAAAGTTTGTATGGTGTGTGGATTGGGATTGGTAGAAGCGTCAGGAAGCCTATGATAGGATATGGGGAGGGTTCTTTCTCACCAGAATCCCCCCAAAAGGTAGAATTTTATTGAGCCTCATCCTCTCCCATTCTTCTCTTTTCTTCAATGTTCCCCTTTGGCTCTAGTTCTTCCTTTCGTCCTAAAGAAACTTTCTGACATCAGTTATTTTTACCCACTTTCTGCTCATGCCACCTGGACCTGATTCCTCCAAAGATGAATAGTCTTGGATTTGCTTCCACCCTCTGTTTTAGTTTTCTCAACTGTTAAGGGAGAGAACGCTACTTACTACTCACCTCATGCAACTGTGGGGATTAAATGAATGCTTACACTAAAGTGTTTAGCATAGTGCCTGCCATGGGATAGGCCCTTGTTTTGGATATTTTTTTCTTATTAGTATGTTCAAGAGGGCTTACAGTTAAATGTTCTGTCTCTGAGTGTTACTATAAGACATTTAAAGGGGTTTCATGTCATGAAACCAGGCAGCTGAGGGTTGGTGGAAATAAGGGGCCTCTGAATTTATTCTCTGAGAGTCCTCTATTTTGCCAGAACATACTGTTAGCCTGTATGGGGACAGCCATGAAGCTGATAGAGAAGGATCATCACCTAAGAATGTGGTGTGAAATACAAAGCTATAGCACGTGTGGAGACTGTCTTTTCTTCCATGACCACTTTTGATTATAGGTGTCGTTTCCCCAGCTGTTGATGAGCACAGTGCTCTGTGGTAAAGTGTGGGTGCTATTTTCACTGTGTGCTGCAAAGATTCTAAGAAGCCCTGAACCTACGAGTTGCTATAAATGCCACTTCCTTGTGCTGGCAGCGCACTTCTCACCCTCTGTCTTGTCTTCAAGGCTGTTCTGCTGATACTGTGTGATGCATAACGATCTCTACCACCAGATAACTCCTGAGCATAAAGCTCATTTATCTTTCTACCCCCTACACCTAGCATAGCAAATGGCCCCAGAGTCCTCAATTAATGTTTGTTGAACTGCGTCAAAATACTCAACCTGTTATTTGGCTAGTTTGGTGGGACAATCTCTGTGAAGAGAACACAAAGCTGGGAGTCATTGTAAAAGCCAATTACATCTTTCATTTATAAATATGAGAGTCTCATGCTTAGTATGTCTAAAGAGGTACTATTTAAATCCTGGTGGTGATAATGGCAGGTTGTGTGGCAGCAAGCCAAGCACAATTGGGAGGACTGAGAAGAGTAACAAACCTATAATCAGAGGAATTTGATGAGAGTCATTGAAAACCAAAGTTTGGTGTCAGAAGCTGAGCTTGAGAATAATTATACCTCTTTACAAGAAAATCAGAAGCAACAAGGGATTGACAAGGACTTGTCTTCCCCAGTGTCTGAATCCCACCCGGCTCAGGTATATTTATTTGAAAATGTCTGGGCCCATTAACAGACCATTATTTACCTTAACCAATGATGGCATCCCATCATCCCATCACTGGGATGAAGAAAAACATCGTATTTAGGTAGCAATTACTATCTACACAGCGTAATTATTGTCTTGTCTTTGCACTGTAATAGATCATCGCCCAACCCAAACCATCTTATGTGTGTCTGTGTTTCTTGAATGGAGAGTTTGATATATATATATGTCTTCAAGTTATAGGATGGGCCTCAAGAGGATAGCATTGTGTAGTGGTTGCGATCATTAGATACGGAATCAGGCCTTGAAAATTCCATCTCTCATACTTCCTGGCCTTGGGCTAGTTACCTAACCTCTCTAAACCATAATATCCCTGTAGAATCACAGTGAGAATAAAATAATTTTTATAAAGGGTTTAATGCTGTGCCTAGCATCAGTGCTCTATAAATGGTAGCTATTTGTAGTAGTAATATCAACAGTAACACTACAAGTAATAGTAATAGAAGTGATATTGGATGAGCGGTAGGGTCCATCTTCAATGAGGTGGGCATTATGTCAATTACTTGGGGAGGAGGCAAGACCCTCAGGTAGGAAACCAGACTTTAGGAGACGTGGAGCTGAGGCAGAAAAAGCAACTCCTCCCTATTGTAGGGACCTGGACATACAAGCATCCAAATGAGCTTTCAGGTGGGAAGGAAAAGCTGGTTGACGAGCTGCTAGATTGAGAGGTTGCCCTGTAGGGCCTCTATTTGAAGATATGTATTTATATGAGATTTAGCTGATAGATCCAGTTAACAAATTATAAGTCATTTCCCTTTTGATCTTCCAGTCCTTTTTTTTTCCAGTCTAGTTTAATTTTTCACATCATTTCAGATTTATCATGAGTCATGAAGGAAATTGGGATTTTCCTGATTTAAACTTGATCTTTATTGGGGTTATTACACTGCTTTGCCATAAGTCCTAAAAAAAAAAAAAAAAAAAAAAAAGAAGGTAAAGCTAGGGACATAAGGGCCCCATAAGGACATTCTCCCTCATTGACAATCTTGAAGTTTTTGCTTTTAATCTTGTCAAGAATGTTGGCAGGTATTCTGATTGGCACTTAATCGTATATACCGTAGCGTGCTCTTCAATGTTTAGTATGTTTAGTATAATCTCATTTTTTCTATTAGATTTTAAACTCCCTGGAGGTATGATTTGTTGTGCTTTATGAAAATTATCTGTGGCATTTGGCACAACGATCTGTAAGTGAATACTCACTCAGTAAATATGTTTACTTTTCCTCTAAAATGTGATATTAATTTAGACAACAGCATTGTACTTGTCTATCAGATATTTTGGAGCTGCAGATATTGCTGTATGCGATCAAAATTGTCACTAAATTTATTTTTAGCAAAACTAAAGCATGCCTTAGAGGATAGTTAAATGCCAGAGTTCTCAGTTTTCCAAACACATGTGGCTGGGGGCTACCTCTATTATGCACCACTCAAAAATAGCAGACACAAAACTTAGCAAAAGGTGTCTTGCTACACAGAACATGGCATTTTAATCCACATTCTGAGAACCTAAATTTCTGCAAGTTTGTTATAGAATCTGGATGTGGGAAATTGGATCGGCCTCTAAATGAGAAGATCAAAGTAAATGCATCTTGAACATCCAGGAAGTGGCATTTACACAGTCAGTCCTCCATAACTACCTGTGCAGGGGCACAGGGCAACTGTGATCTCAAACTCATTTTCTGATGAGTAATGGAGGTGCTGCAGCAGCATTTCCTTCCCCATTAGGTTGTAAGTTAGTATTAAAAAGTACTTTCATTTTCTAACCCTGATAATGAGATCTTGGTACTTATTAACACTCAAGAAGATAATCTTTCTGTTGGATAAATAAGACCTTCCACTATGTACATAAAGAATCTTCTGTCTACAAGGCTCAGGGCACATTTCTTTCCCTGTGAAGTAGAGAACAGCCACTCTGAGTTGGCATGGAACCAGGGTATATGGACCCAGAGCATCTTCCAGCACCCAAGCAGGTGCAGGGGGAGGGGTCAGGGTGAGGAGAGATGACATCACAACACTTATTTGAATTTGTGTCCAACTCAAACAACGTTACAAACAAAAACCAAAGGCGCTCTGTACGTGTTAGAAGGTGCCCGCACTAATATTACTTGAGGAAAATGTGACTCAATGGATTTCTAACTACATATCAGGTTTTGTGGCTGTTGGCTTTATATATATCACTTCATTTAGACCTTTCCGCCACCTTATATTTAGCAACATGAAGTGAGCAAGGTCCTACGTTAAGTAGGTAGGGAATCCGGAGTCAACCCAGGTTTGACCCCAAGACCATACCTTTCAAGTCTTATATGCTTAGCCTATGCTGAAAAGCAGGGGTAATCTTAGCAGCCTCAGATCCTGTGTGGAGATGGTGTTGTAATATGGACGGGGCCCAGAAAGTTCAACCAGACAAATGTGGTGGTGAATTTGTCATAAATGTGGAACTTTACCCACCAAACTATTCCAAAAACATATTGAGAATGAGTCTTCATCTGAGTGCCCATTTGTATTCCTTGATCCAGTGTTTATGGACAAGGGGGTGGGCACCATTTAACCTGTGCCTCAATGCCCCGGCTTTACATTTTCGCTTCTGAGAGGCTCTTTCGGCTCTTCATAAACATATGTCACCCTTTATAGTTGCAGATGATTATAAAGAATAGAGGTGGATTTTCATGACATTATGATACCTGGATCCTACCTTGTTAATCACATCTCCTTGCCAGGTTTTAATGGAAATCTTATAAATAAGGAATCTAGTAGCAAATGAAGCAAAGTTCCACTTTACTAATAGTCGTGCACAAACCTCATAACCCTGCTGGAGCTCTGGCAAAAGACTGACTTGGAATCTGAGGCTTAGCACTGAGGCTTAAGTAAGGTTCTGTTATCTGTTTCCCACACCTTTCCTCTAAAATGGAAAATTTGTGATCAATAGGTCAAGATATACTTGGAAAAAAAAATAGATGATTGGGTCCACTATGAGTCCACTTACATAACACATTTTTCACAGAAGCTGTCAGGATCCCCCCATCTCCTCTCAGTACTCACCAATTTAGCAAATACCCAAAACTCTCCAGCTTAGGGCAAACTCTCCATGGGGCAGGCCAGAAGTTAATACCCCCCAGAATAGCCATTAGGTGATGTGAGTTGAAGGATAAATACCTCAGCTTTTTGACTGCTCAGGTGGGACAAGTCTGGGCTATCGTCTATACTGTCTCCCAGAGTTGAGACTCCGTTGCCTGCATTGGTAACCTGTCTAATAATTGTAGTAAGCAGAGGGAATGGTCCCCAAGATGTCTATACCCTAATCCCTGGCACCTGTGAAATTCTATTGGCAGAGACTTTGCAGATGTAATAAAGGTTATAGATCATACAGAGATTCGTCTAGATTATCCAGATGGGTCCAGTTGAATCATGTGTGCCCTAAAAAACAGAATTTTCTTCAGCTGGAAGCAGAAGAGATCGAGCAGACGAAGTCAGAGATTTGAAGCTTGTGAAGGAATTGATGCAACATTGCTGGCTCTGAGACTTAAGGACCTGAAAAAGGCCTTAAGAACTAAGGGTGGCCCCTGGCCAACAGCTAGTAAAATGGGACCTGCAACCACACGAAACTGGATTCTGTCCACAACCCAAATGAGCCTGCAGTGAGAGTCTCCTCCCAGAGCCACTAGATAAAAGTCCACAACTGCCAACACCTATTTCAGTCCTCTGTGAACCTCAGCAGGGAATTGGTTCAGCCCTGCTGTGCCAGGACTTCTGACCTCTGGAAACTGGGAGAAGCTAGATTCATGTTGATGAAAGCTGCTAAGTTTGTGGTAATTTGCTATGACAACACTAGGAAACTAATACAGTAAAAGCACACTTTCTTGGTGGGTTCCCTTCCCTGATTTCACCTTCCCATTCCCTTACTGATGTTTCCTGGGATCCTCTCCCAAATCATTTAAACTGAAGCCCCAGGTTGAACATCTCAAATGAGACCCTCTTGGAGGCATACCCCCCAGTTCTCCCTCTCCCTCTTTTTTTAAGATTTATTTATTCATGAGAGACACACACAGAGAGAGAGGGGCAGAGACACAGGCAGAGGGAGAAGCAGGCTCCATGCAGGGAGCCTGATGTGGGACTCGATCCCAGGACCCCAGGATCATGACCTGAGCTAAAGGCAGATGCTCAATCACAGACCACCCAGGTGTCCCCCGCCGCCCCCTGCCCTAGTTCTCTTTTTAAGAGAGAACCTGCCTTGATGTGTACAGGCAGTCCATAAGTCCCCAGCCTTAGGCCTTGTGATCTGTAATGTTTGAGCCGAATACATGTTCTCCTTGAGAGCTCCTGTTCAATGAGCATGCTTGTTGGGGTAGCTGGGCCTGACCATTTTTGCCCAGTGCAGCATGCTTCCACAGGCGATCTTGACGCTGACGTCCCATTGTGCTGTGTGAGGCTCTTTAGAGCTGCACCACAGTGTGAGGCTTCGCCCACCTACTCATCCTTTCCCCTTCTCTCTCCACAGGCATCAGGCCTATATTGCTGGTCTGAAACATGTCTTTGTTTCCTCTTTATCTTTCACAGGCGTTACTCTCAATATATCACTTGCAATTTAAATTTTGTCTTTGCATCTGCTTCCCTGAGGACTGAACTGACACACCAACCAAAAAACAGGCAGCGCTCACCGAGATCAACCTACCACGTTGAAATGTAATCACATATGTAAGAGACCAAGTGGAGAGTAGCTACATATCTGTTAAGGCATGGAAAATACTACCCATTAAAAACTGTGGTCCAGGGAATGTTCTGGAATCTAACAGCTCTGAACAATTCCACAGGAAGTAGGAAGGGAGAAGCTTGTGAGTGAGGGCACTCAGCTGGGGTCCCCTCAAGAGACAAAGGTAAAAACTGCTTTTCTTGTCTGTTTCTTCAGGGCCTGCATTTCTATATGGCTTAGTGGGGACCATGTAAATGTGAAAGTTCCAGAAAAGGTGAAGGAGGCTGTAGCAGGACGAAATTCTAATTTTTAGTGTCTGCGCAGATAATGCATGGTTGGCCAAAAATTCTTCCTAGGAAAATTAGCCACATAGCCCTATTTCTTTGAGGGGCAGGAGACTCAGCGGAAGGCCATATTCAAAGGGCAAGTCTGAGCCAAAAGCTGATGCTACAAAGAGCAGAATCTCAAGCCAAGCAAATATAAGTCCAGGTACAAGAATTCAAGTTTCAAAGGCACTCTGTTATTTGAAAGTCACTTATATGATGTGTTTCAATGATGGTAATAAAATTTATAGCAAAACAAGCAGCTGCCTTAACTAAAAATAGACAAATTTCAGTCTTAGTTGTAACGGGAGAGTGATTGAAAGGAGTCCGTTATAGGTATAGCCATGTACAGATGTAACCACGGATGAGGGCCTTGATTTGACCAAGTCCAGCAAATTCAAATACCTACCTCAAGAGCCTCCCTCCTAAGAGCATTCTACAAGGAGATATGAATGTAGGTTAGTGCCCCATTCAGTGTTCTTATGTCCAGTGATTTATAATCATATTCTGTAGCGAGTGTCAAAAATGGAATATTTACTAAGAGAATTACTACTTATGAAAACATCTTCCCCAGTAGAGGTCAATTTTGAAAAAGCCTAATCCTGACTTACATTACAGATTTAGTCTGTAAGTCACTTACTCCTGGAAAGCTCTCAAAGAAAATGGCCCCGTTCACTCGCCTCCTGTAGGTACCTATTGTGTGTTGTCTCCCTGCAAGGTCAGGATCTGTAGTGTTGACCTTTCTGTAGCCCCGACTCCTTCCTCCAGTGCACTGACGTGCACACTGTAGGTGTCGGAGCATTCAGGTGAGTATGAAAGTGTGCTGTTGGGGCGACACAGAAAGAATATGGTCATTTCAGTCATGGTGAAACATACCTATTAGAAGTCACTCTGATTGAGTCTTTTGCACAACATATTTTCTTTGACATCGTTCTCAACTTTATTGCATTTGGATATATCCCTTGTATAGTAGAGATATAATACCTGGTCAAGGCAGCATTGCCTAGAGGTTAGTCCCATGGACTTTGTGTAACTTACGTTTGGTTCCATCTCTAATGCTTGCTTATTAGCTGTGGCCTCGGGCCATTTTTTCTTTTTTGACTTTTCCAAGCTTCAGTGTCGTCATCTATTTCATAGGGCTATTGTGAGGATAAGTGAAGTCATGAACATAAAATGCTTAGCATTGCCTGACACATTAGGGCTTGATAAATAGTATATTGCTATGTTAAAAAATATTCTATTTAATAGTGTCTTAGAAAGTTCATGGGAATCCCCCCTGAACTACCTAGCAGAGAGTAGGCACTATAAATGCTGCTTATATTCATAAGGACGGGCTAAAGTGCTGTTAAAAATGGACTCAATCTACAGAGGCTCAAACACAAGAGCATTTTTCCCTTACGTTAACAGTTCAAAGTGGACGTTCCAAGCCAGCTGAGGAGACTCTGCTCCACATGAGCATTCAGGGACCCAAGGTGAATGCGGTGATGCCATCTTCAGCTTGTGGCACTCTGGATGACACTCCTCCCTGCCAGCTGGAGTGGAGTGCAGGAGAGAACATAAAGGCATTCTTCTGGGAGATTTTTTTTTGTGGGCCAGGTCTGAAAGCGACACACTACTTTCCCTCTTATTCCATCAGAGAAAACTTAGTTTTCTAAGTTACACTCAGCTGCAGTGGAGATGGAGAAATGTAAGCACAGTGGGGAGGGCAGATTTTGGTAGACAGCTAACAGTCTGCACTGACAATATCCTTTTTGGAGCAACATGCTCAATGTTGATTCATTTAGAAAATAAGATTAAATTTTTCTGTAATTTTAAAACCTTAACAAATTAGAGTCCATGTGTTTCCAAATTTCTTTAGGGAAGCCTACACGGATCATATAAGGTTTTAAATTTATTAATGTAATGTTTGTCCTATAAATATTAAAAACTCTTCACAGGAAGCATTTAGAGAAAGCATGCACACTCTATGCCAGAACTTTAGGAATTTATTTGGACCTTTGTTTAAAAAATATTTATGGAATATTCAGTTTTTTTTCCAGGCACTGTGCATTTCTGTGGGTGATATAATAAAACATCTTGTCCTCAAAGAGCTTGCAATCTGGCAGCAAAGTGATGATAACTCTGCCAGCAGTTATCATGAAGTCGGAAAAGCAAAGTATTCTGGAAGAATGCTAGAAACATGAAAAAACAGCTTCCGTTAGGTTGCCGTGGGTTTTCTGCTCCCTTTCCTTGGCACTTTGAGGTTTCTAAACGGAGCCCCTGCGATGTCAAGCCATAAGTTTCTCTCCAGGTCTTCAATGGGTCATGCACCATGGAAGGCTGCAACCCGTCCCCTCCCTCAGCACTCAGGCATACAATTTTTAATGTTTTAATTCCAAGAGGGACAACTTTCAAGGGGAATTTTCTTGAACTAAAATGAAAGAGATCCTTGGGGATATTCTCGGAAATCACTTCTAAGCAGATTTCTAGAACTGCAAAAACATTATCATAGGCCTCATAGCCCTATCTTTTGTGCTTTTGTTTCTGCCTCAGATTATAAAATTCTATTTACATGATAATTTCCTTTTCAAAAATATTCTGGCAAGAAAATTTTGAGAATACCTATTCTATGTGTCTATTTAAAGATAGCGCTGAAGAAAAATTCAACTTAAAATCACTTACATGGATATCACAGTAATTGTTTTTTAGAAATTAAGGACAAAATAATTCCTGTTTTCTAAAAGTGAAACATAAGCTTACTTTGGTTATAATTATGCTGCAACGGATTAGTCAAAGGACACCATGAGTACCCAAATTGAACTTTCTGGAAAATTTTACTTCCTATTTCAAATTGAAAAGAAGTTTGAACACACTGTCTTTGTTCTTTTTATAAGATGTTTTCTATCCTGTAACTCTTTAAGCACAGCATGTGTTTTTTCTTCTTTGAACAAGTGGAGGATGACTTTCTAGTTTTTGTGGGTGCATCAGCTGCTCTTTGAAGGTCCCTTCTAGTATACCACAATGCTGAGTGATTTTTCCCTTGCATTTCAATTCTATTTTCTTGATTACAGGCAATGAGACAAAGTACAGCTTTGGATATTTAGCTTTCTTTGAAATACTTCTTTCCATTTTCTCATGATAAAAGGATGCTTTTTAACTAGCATCCAAGTTGTATTACATCGTTGAAACATGATCAAAATAGGTTATACTCTCAGCATTTCATCTGGTAACATGCCCCCCTCCACTCCTGAGTTGCAGCACCAGCATGTGAAGAACACAGGATTCCTAGTGAAGGCTGCCAATGCCCCACTGCTAAGCTTACTTGCCTGGACAAGCCATTTCCTCTTCCTCTGTTGTAGCTGCTGGTCTTCCGGCTGGATCGTCTCAGCTCCAACAACCGTCTCCTTCAACAGAGGCAGCTGGGGGGAGAGAGAGAAGCCCAAGCACGTTCCATGCTGAGCACGGAGACTGTCACGGGGCTCAATTCCAGGACCCTGAGATCATGACCTGTGCCTAGATCAAGAGCTGGGCACTCAGCCAAACTGAGCCACCAGGCACCCCTACATTTGTTCCTTTCGATCCTTTGAGATGGGTATTATATCTGTCTCCATTTTACAGATGAGGAAATTGAGGCACAGGGAAGATAAGACACTTGTCCAAGGACTTATTGCTAACAATTGCCAGAAGCAGGGTGTGACTGTGGGCAGTCTAGCTCCGTTACGTGAGCTCTTAGACACTGTACTTTATTATTTGCAGGTCACCCATCTGGTTAAAGTATTCTAAAGGCTTCTCGTTGCAACTAAACTAAAACTAATTCCTTGCCGGGGCTACAAAGACCCCACATGGTTTGGCCCTTGCCTACCTCTTTGATTTCATTGCTCACCCTACTTCCCTCTCTTTGCCTTCTCATTCGCTATATCCCAGCCACATGGGCCCCCCAGTCTGCTGGTCAGAGCTGTCAAGATCATGCTGGTCTTAGGCCTTTCAATTTGCTGTTTCTTCTCAGAATGCATCTTACCTGATCTTCCTATGGTTGCCTCCTTCTTGTCATTTAAATCTCACTTCAGGGGAAGCCTGGATGGCTCAGCGGTTTAGCACCACCTTCCGCCCAGGGCGTGATCCCAGAGACCTAGGATCGGGTCCCACGTCAGGCTCCCTGCATGGAGACTGCTTCTCCCTCTGCCTGTGTCTCTGCCTCTCTTTCTCTCTCTCTATCATGAATAAATAAATAAAATCTTTAAAAAAAAAATCTCACTTCAGTTGTCACCACCTCAAGGGCCCTCCCTATGAACCCTGCCCCCAGTTATTCTCTGGTACGTAGTACTTCTAAATGCATCCCATTTACCCATTTGCATGTCCTCTTTTTTCCTCCCTTAAAATGTGAGCTTCTTTAGGGTTTTTCCATCTTACCCCTCTTTGTAAACCCAGGGCTTTGAAGAGTGGCCGATACGTGACAAGCCTTGTGATTGAAATGGGGATGGCACCTGTCTTACAGGGTTACTGTGAGAGTGAGTGAAATTGTGTCCAGGACATTTTTTTTTTTTTTTTTTGTAGAGTATCAAGGGTATATCCCTGCTTAAAGCTGGAAATCCTGACAGAGCAGTGGTTAGGACTAATGCTAAAGGCTCTTCACCTGCTCAGGTAAGGATCTGTTCTTTAAACGAAAAAATTCAGTGAGAAAGGAGATAAACAGCCACCTCCTCTTGCCCCCCATACATACAAGTTGATAATCAAAACAAGGAAAAAGCTATTTGTCAAAGATTTCTGGTGAATCAAGGAACTGTGACATCAAATCCCTGGAAAGCAACAGTGTCTGCCATCCTGAGTGTGTGCGCACACGTTTGCCTCTGCTCACTGGTACTTATACATTCGTTATATTTGTCAGGGGGTTTGCTTGGAGAATATAGTGGGCAGGGCTATTAGAGCTAATTATTTTCCAGAGACCCTCCTGCATAGTTGGCGGGAATATTTATATTTATATTTATATTTTTTATATTTATATTTATATTAAATTTTATTTAAATTTATATATTTATAAATATATTTTTATATTTAATTATATAAATATAAATTTATATATTACATATATTTATAATTTATATTATTTCTACCTTATGAGCTCCTGGAGCCATAAACCTCTCCAGGGTTTCAGAGCTCAGTTTGGGGGCAGTTGGCAGTCGGTCATGAGTGACTATAACTAGTGGCTGCACTGACAAATTTCAATGACATAAAAACAGTATGTTTCTGGTGGCTTTTTAAGGGTACCACTGAATACAGTGTAATCTCACAAACACTGATTCCTTTCCCATATTCCTGAAGCAAAATAGCATCTTTTGAAAAGAACACTGACCCAGATGATCAGGGACCCAAGGCTACTATTGTGTGAGCTGGATTCACATGGCTTCACCATCCTTCCTGACAAGCGGGGTTGATCACAGGAGAACTATTTCTTTCAGAATACTATGGCCAAACCCATGTGAGGACATCAATGTAGGCTTATTCTGGAGGGAAAGGTGTTTGTGTGCATGTGTGTGTAGGCATGCACACACACCCACACATGTTCTGATACTTCAACAGGGCTGGCTGTTTGGGATTTTTAATTGGCATCTTGTGTTGTAATACGGTTCCATGCTTTATACTTTGCCGATGGGACTAGTTGGCCTTCACACTCAAGTCAAGTCTCACTCCAGGCTCAAGTTCAGCCTTGATCCTATAAATAAGGGATATAAAGAGTTGTGGATACAAGCTCTTGAGATCAGCATTCTCTCCCTCATGCCGAATCTGGCTCTGGGTTTGCCCAGAGCCAACTGCAGTACCGGGCTGCTTTTCTACTCCTGAGCCGTGTCATGCTCCAGAATTTTAATAATTAGATCTCTACTTTGCTCCTGTGTCTGAGTCAGAACCTTGGGACCTGTTCAGTTTCCAGAACTTTCTGATGCTCCTTGCCTGCTGGAGCTCTTGGCTATGTCTTCTTCTCCAGGTGTTTCTGTCCTCTGCTTCCATGCATTGAACCTCCCTGGTGTTGACTGCTTCCGTGGGCAGTAGGATTCCCCACTAGGATATGCAGCGGGGTCTATCTGTTGGTGTTGGAGGATCTAGTTCTACATCTGGATTCTTCACCATCTGTCTCACATTGGAGTCAGTCTTTTAGAGAGGTATTATTCTGATACAGAAAAAGTGGTAAAGAAGAAATGGAGGAACCAACTTTCCCGCAGATGGAAAGTTAATAGTGACGTGTTTATTGGTCATCCATTGTGTGCCAGGCCTGGCATTGGGCACTTGGGATATAAGGACCTGGAGAATGATACTGTCAGTGCCCTCATAGAGTAGGCATTTCAGTGAGGGGAGAGTACAATGTGTATGTGTAAACTGACGACTAAATCAAGTGTATATTAAAACTGATAAAGTGTCATAAAGAAAGCTAACAAGGGATTAGCTTCTTTTTTTTTTTTTGGATTAGCTTCTAATAGAAGCTGAGAGAATTGAAAAACAAAAACACCCCTATTTTAGAGTGCTCATGCTTATAGCTGTCTTATGGCAGAGAAAAGATATCTCCCTGTCCTCTGCGAATATTTCTCACTAGAACCAGAATCACTTTCAAAGAAATGATTGTAAACATTAAAAACTATCTTACGAAACCTGGATGTGCTATACTATCACTCGTGCTCTGGTAGTTTAAAAATCAGCTTCATTTTCTGAACAAATTTAACAACCTGACCTTAGGGCTTGCCATATGCTTTTTACAAGGGCATACGATGTTAATAGAAACGAATTTTTCATATATTTATCCCGACTCGGGAAAATAAAAGAATGGAAAGAAACATGATTTCTTAAATTTCTGGTGACATGCCTGATAATACATGATATAAATTAGTTACTGGGGATAACTGAGGCAAGAGGGAAATACAGACCCTTGGACGAGCCCTGCTCAAAAAAAAATTTTTTTTTTCACAATTAAAAGAATTTCAGAGCAGCATGGTTGCAGTGGAAGCACACACAGAACTGGGTCCATCTGTTTGCAGCCACAAATAGAAAGCTTGTCACAATGGAGATAATATTAGTTAATCTTTGCCCAGGAAACCATGAAGTGGCAAGTATTGGAGGCATGATTTTAAAAGTAGAATGATGCTTACTTGTGGCAGGAAAGTCATACTAAGAAATAAAATAGACCTCCTTGAAACGTGGTGTGCGAGGACCTCATTTATTAAATTCCCCGTGACCCTATTGTTTTGGTCAATTTTATATGATCTCAGCTCTAGGCAGAAATGTGAAGAAATGTAATGCAATTGTTTTCCTTATCTTTTGAAACATCCCCCCCCCGTCCCCCCCCCCCCCCTCCACACACACCCTTCTCCTGACGCTAGACCAGTGGAGTGACAGCTCTGGATTTGGCAGGATGGTCAATGGGAACAAGAGGTAGTGACAAACCAAGAGAGACTCTGCACCTACTTCTCAGCAACTTGTTTCACTGCCACCGCTGGTACGTGCGCAGCTGAACGTGCAGTGAAGCGCTGGCAGCCAACATGAAGTATTCTCATTGTTGAAGGGGCATTCCATGCCCTTCCTTATACTTGCAAACCTCCCTTTTTCTAAGGACCTATTCTGTGTCAAGGAAAACCTTGAGATCGGAAACTTGAGTGCTTTGTTATTTATATCCCTTCCCATGTAGCTGGTTGGGTGAGGGGTTAGACTAGATAACATCTAATATCCATTTCAGCTCTAATTCTGGAGAGAGAGGCAATTAGTTTACAGATAAGAATCAGAGGTGTGCTGGAGTCAGCTGATCCTGGCTTGCGACCTTACATTTAGTGACATCTTATTGGTAGCTTGGCCATAGCGGGACTCTTTATACCAAGGAAGTCGGCATATTCTACAGGGTCGCTGGTTTTGTGTTTTTTCCCCCTCCCTCCGGAGAACAGTTTTAACTGCACACCACTTGGCAAATCTCAGATGTCTTGTGATGTTCACAATAAATACTTTCATCTCACTTTGTCCATGTGAATGTGTGAGAAATCTTCCCATATGGATAAAGTGAGGACACTTGAATATGTACTTTTAGTATTTTTTCCTGAGAATAGCAGTGAATGCATTATTAGCTCTGAATAACAATAGTCCTTTATAGAAGTCACTATAAGTATTCAGGGGAAATTTGAACAAAGGATTGGCATCATGAGTCTAACTTGGGTAGGAAAATTTCTGGTGATAGCTATCATTTCAATGATAAACCAACGTTTTTCCTAGTAAACCAATATTTTCCCCTGCATGGTTAGGGGAAGTGGTTACTCACCTGCATGGTTAGTGTAAACTTTTCTAGGCATCTACATCTTCCCCCCTCATTTTCAATAACTGGCTCTGCAGTATCCTAGTTCTTTTCTCTAAAATTCTTGCCTTTATTAATATGGCTATTATATTTAATGATTTTTTTAAAGCATTTTTGTTCAAAGGGACTTCCTCAGATTTGGAATCAAAAGACCTTCTTCAGTGTACTTGTATGTGTTAAAGAGAGAAGGTAATAGGGAGCGAGAAAAAGATGTGGAGTTAGGATGTTTCTTACTCTGTCACTGCCATTTACCCTCAAACACCCTCCAGTTGGAATTTTGATGTGTTATTGGTAAATCATTCTAATGTCTCCCTTTCAGCCTAGGTGAATATTTATTTTGATCCAACTTGACAACTAGCAAAAATTATTTTATAAATGGCAAGTTTTTTTTTAAAGATGTTAAAGATGTTTTTTTAAAGATGTTATTAAAGATGTTATTTGAGAGCAAGTGAGTGAGAGCATGAACATGAGTGGCACAACAGAGGGAGAGGGAGAAGCAGACTCCTCAGTGGGCAGGGAGCCCAATGCGGAGCTTGAGCCTAGGACCCCAAGATCATGACCTGAGCCCAAGTGGAGGCTTAACTGGCTGAGCCACACAGGCGCCCCATAGATGGCTGGGTTTTGAAAAGCAGGGCTGTTACCAAGGGGATGGGAGGAAAAGCTCTCAGGCCATGCCAAGCAGAATTGTGGGGTAGGAAAAGTTGTGCTTTCTTGGTTTTCTATTTCTCTTTCTGTGATTTCCCCCACCTTGTGACACTCAGGGCCTTCATTACTCCATCTGAGTAGGGTAGCCCAGTTCTCCACCAAATATATCCTGATCCTGTTCAGTTCAATTTAACAAGAACTTGGAGTCCATTCTGCATGATAGAACTACCACAGGCCCAGGGAATCCGATACTGAAGAAAACACAATTCATGCTTCAGAGGAGTCCCCATAATTTGATTGGATACACACACCCAGACACATTCTAAAGTCTTTCAGATATGATTTTGTTGATAACAGAATAGGTTCTATATGGATCTGAGGAGGAATAAAGAAATCATCACAGATCGTGAGAGAAGGAAGAAAGGAAGACTATATCAAGTATAAAATACTTAACATTTATTGAGCACTTATGGGTTGGTAGCTTTTCTAAGGGCTTTGCATGTATTAAACTCATTTTATCCTTGCAATAGCAATCCTATTGCTAAGAGTAACATTTTCCTGCCAATTTACTAGTGTATTCATTGGGGCATGGTGATGTTAAGTAGTCAAACACTCATAATTAATAAGACTTTGTAGAGCCAGGTTTGTACCTAGCAGAGCAGTCATGGTGACTACTGTGATATATGTAAAAATAGATTTTTACTCATCCATCCATAAGTATACATGAATATTAATTAAAAATAATCCATATCCTAGCATTGTTCTAGCTCTAGTAATATAAAGAAAAATTGACAGTGGTAAACTCAAGCATTTAGAAATCTAGTTGGAATAGACATCTCAGCAAACAGACTATGAGAAATTCCACTTGAGTAATATCCAAGAGTTAAGGAACACAACTGAGGGGCCCCCTGCCTGCAGATAGGAGTCTGGTACCATGAATGTTGGTTGAATTAATTTTCTGTGCTGTGCCCATTTCTAAAAAAAAACATTTGTTTAAGAGGACTTTCAGAGATGCAGGGAATATGGCCTCTTTAAGATGCCAACAGTCTTGGGCAGCCCGGGTGGCTCAGGGCGTGATCCTGGAGTCCCGGGATCAAGTCCCGTGTCAGGCTCCCTGCATGGAGCCTGCTTCTCCCTCTGCCTCTCTCTCTCTCTCTCTCTCTCTCTCTCTGTCTCTCAGGAATAAATAAATAAGATCTTTAAAAGAATATAAAAAAAATGCCAACAGTCTTTTGCTTGATACCTTCAGTCTATTTATTTTACCATGTTGTCATTGTCCCTCATCTCCCTTGGTGAATCCCTAACCTAGGTTGAATCCCACCCTCTACTCCACATCTGGACCTGTACAGTAGAAGACTCCTGGAGAGAAACACACCCCTTGCATACATGGTCTCTAAGATCAAGGGAACACTTAATGCTAGTCAGTAAGTGTACTGTGTTTCCCTGGTCCGTTCATTCTCCCTCTATTTAAACCATTTCATACCTTCTCCAGTCTTCTCAAACTTTTTAGATTGCCTGGGTCGTTCTCACTTGCAACTCATGACTTTGCTTCCTATTTTCTTGAATAGAAGCATATAAGAGAGAGCTTCCACTAATTCTCAACACTCCCTAATCCTCCCGCTTGCATCAGCCCCAAGTGCTCTGCCTTTTTCTCCTGGGTTACTCTGTGATCCATCTCTGCTCTGAGCAACAGCCATAATCTATACTTGTTCACTAGATCCCATATGTTTTTGCTGGGCACCAAATTTCCCCTTCTGTAAAGGATAAAACTTGCTTTTATTTCTCCAATGTTAAAAAATTCTGTTTTTCCTCCAGCTATTATCTCTTTCTTTTGGGGGGCAAACCCCTCAAAAATGTCTGTACTCATTGTTTCCAAATTGACTTCTCCCATTCTCTCCCATAGATCCATCCCAGACTTCTCCACTGAAATATATTTCTAAAAATATTTTTATAGAGATTTTATTTATTCATGAGATACAGAGAGAGGCAGAGACACAGGCAGAGGGAGAAATGGGCTCCCTGTGGGGAGCTTGATGTGGGACTCAATCCCAGGACCCTGGGATCATGACCGGAACCAAAGGCAGATGCTCAACCACTGAGCCACCCAGACGTTCCTCCCCCTGAAATACATTCAATTGCCTACTTGACATCTTCACTTGGATCCATAATAAATGTTCAAGCCACTTTGAGAAAAATTGAACTTCTGCTGTTACCAGCCCCCCACAGTCTCTTCTTTTACAGTATTTTCCACCACAGTTAATGGCAATTCCTTTTTCCCACCAAAAGCATTGGCATCATTCTGGATTCGTTTCTTTATCTGACAATCAGTGTTCAATATAATATAAGCCATATCTTGATAATATATCTAGAATCTAGTGACTTCACCTCCATTGCTGCCTTCCCGGTCCAAGCCACCATGACCACTTGCCTGGATTACGCAATTACTCTTAATAAGTCACTTTGCTTTCAACCTTATGTCTTAAGTCTGTTCTCAACAGAGAAGCCAGAGTGATCCTGTTCAAACATGAGTTAGACCACATTGATTTTTACCTCAAAGATTTTTAGTGACTTTCCAGCCTCTGCAGAGTAGAACCCAACACTTTAAAGATAATCTTCAAGTTTTTGCATGCTCTGGCCCCCATTAGTGCTCTGAATTTTTATTTACCAGTTATCCTCAGGGATCACTGTCTCACTTGCTTCAAATCCTTAACCAAATTCCACTTTCTTTTTTTAAAAAAAGATTTTATTTATTTGAGAGAGAGAACATGTGTTCACGTGAGTGAGCGAAGAGGTAGAGGGAGATGGACAGAGAATCTCAAGCAGACTCTGCACTGAGTGTGGAGCCCAACAGGGGGCCAGATCTCAGGATCCTGAGATCATGACTTGAGCTGAAATCAAGACTTGGTTGCTGGGGTATCTGGGTGGCTCAGTGGTTGAGCATCTACCTTTGGCTCAGGGTGTGATCCCAGAGGCCTGGAATCAAGTCCCTCATCAGGCTCCCCACAGGGAGCTTGCTTCTCCCTCTGCCTATGTCTCTCTCTCTCTCTCTCTCTGTATCTCCCATGAATACATAAATAAAATCTTAAAAAAAAAAAAGGAAGAAAATTGGACACTCAACTGAGTTAGCCACTCAGGAGCCACTCAAATTCCATTTTCTTAGTGAGTCTTCCTCTTCATAATATTCTTGTTCCTCACCCTTGTAGCCCCTAAAGCTTCCTTGTCCCTGCTATTACAATTACTATTACTTAGCATACTCAATATTTTAATTATTTAGTTTATTTGTTGTCTTTCTGCCCATCTAGAATATAACCCTTGGATTTTATTATTTAGGGTTTATTTCTTTTTGTTTACTTCTGTATTAGTCCCAGAGCCTAGCATATTCTTAGTACAGAATATGTGAGCTACAATTAAGTGTTGAATAAATGAACAAAAAAAAAAAGAATGAAAAATAAACTCTGCAAAAGTACTTAAGGCACATAGGTGGTCTTACGCAAGATTTGTTGAGTAATGAATGAATGGCACAATGTATAAAGGAATGTAGTTGAAAAAAACTATACCACTTGTAAACAAAGATAATTGTAAAGTGAAGTCAAGATTTAGGCTACCACATAAATTATGTACTGTGAACTTTAGTGCTCTTGCTAAGGGTAGATCAGATATTTGATTCCAAGCCTTAGGAAGATAATGGGAGAAGAAAAAAATAGGGGTGCCATGGTTTATAGAGCCAAAATTAAGGCACAACGATATCTCAAGCAAAGCAAAATTATTCTAGAGAGCCATTTCTCCCAAGAATTCTAAAAAAAAAAAAAAAGCAAATTATATTAAAGAAAAAGCACAGTGAAACATAATGAAGTGCCTTCACCAACCCCTTAGACTTTCCCTCACAAAACCAATGGCATCGCCCACACCATAATTCTATATTAGCAATTCTCAGAGGATCCAATATATCATCTAAGTGTTGCTTAGTTTGGTATATTTTAGGAATCTAGAGTAAAGGGTAGACTGCAGATTTTTCAGAGAATTGATCTTTCACTTAACTTATTCACTCCACAAATATTTATTCCCTACAACGAACCATTAACTGGGCTCAGCGCAGGATATACCTTACATAATGAATATCATATTTCCAAAATACCTCTTCTTTCAGTCAAATTTTGACAACTGTGAGGGCAAGTGATGAGTTTGAATTGTACTTCATTTCTAGAACCTAGAGGGCAGCTATGTTGAGTTTACATTTTTAATATGTTTCTTTGTGTTTAGGAATCATTATGTCATTGTTAATAGCCTGCATTTTGCTCTTATGGAGGCATGAGTCTGAGATTTGCATCTACCACCTACCACCATCTTGGGCAAGTTTTGTGAACCATTGAAAACTTTAGTTTCCTCATGCAAAAAAAAAAAAATATATATATATATATACATATATATAATATTTATATTTATATTTATTCTCCTTGAAATGATTAACAAAATATCTGGGTACTTGTGGGGGACTAGATGTGACTTGATAGGTAGGCAAGAAACTGGCCATTTCATTTACATGCTAAGTAGTGTGGATTTCAACTTTAGAGAGGGGTAACTACAAGTGAATTTTAAGTATCAGAATGACACACTCAGATTTATGTTTTGCATTCATCACTATGTTGGCAGTCCAGGGGTGAATAGGAAGTTTGGAAATTTGAAGAGAGCCAGGGAGGTAATTAATAATTGAGATGAAAGATGATAAGAACTTATACCAGGATAGTGGGGGCTGGGAATAGACCAGGAAAGGGACCATTTGTAATTTCCTTCTCTTTCTAAACTTCCCTATTTTGTATCCCATTCTTTGAGAGTACTGCTCATGGCTGGTAACTTTTCTGATACCTGAATTTGACCCAAAGTTCTTTTGTGTACCATGCTCTTTGGTGATGTTCCTGCAAAAGACCATTGACATATTTCAAGCAACAAAGCGGGGACCATGGAGATGATATCTGGGGGAAGAAGGATCTTCCTATTTTTCATACACTCGAGTTAAAGCCCTGAGTAATTCTGTTTGCTGAGATCACATTGATATGGTACCTGCTATCATCACATAGCCCTTATTTTTAAAAAGCATTGTGATCTGCTATTCTATATTGTCAAAGAGAAGTTCTTTTTTTTTTTTTTTTTGAGAAGTTCTTTTATTAAAACAGTGCCAATGTTATTGCAGAGGGCATTAGATATTTTTGTCTGACTCTGCTTCTGATATTTTCACCAGAGTATTCCACAATTAAATGGAAAGCTGTAGAAAAAATCTTGTTTATAAAACAAAGATAGGGTTTAAGCAAAGGCCTATCCTGTCGGCTCCATGACAGCAAAGGAGGCAGCATGTGAATCCCAAGCCTGGCTTTATCAGATTGTTGTTACATCAAGCCCTTCCTTGGTGCTGTTTCTCAAACTGGTCAATGGATCCATTTGTGGTAAGAGGGTGGGAATAATGGAGAGAAGAGAGTTTGGGCAGACAGTGAGAAGAAAGAAAAACAACATCCTCCAACGACTTTCTCATTAAGTTCTCGTGAGAAAACGTTAGGTTAGAAGCTTGAAAGGAACCAGTCTGTCTTGTGTCTTCCATATACTAACCAGTTTACTATGTTTAGGTCAATTAACTCTTGTTTTCTCATATGTCAGATTCGTTAAAAATTCATTCGACATACACGTAATGAAAGCGAACTGTGTGCTTAGCCCTGTTCTAACTAAGCATGGGCATAGAGAAATCTATAAAACAGACAAACCCTCAGGAGTTTAATTCTAATGGGACAGGCAAATAGTAAACAACTAAAATGAAGCATATAGTATTGGTTTATAATACATTATTGTTTTTATATAATGAATATGTGCTTTATATATCTGTATCATATTTGGTATATGTTAATACACAATTTGGTAAATAAGATATATAAAGCTGTTATGTAACAATTGACATATTGCAGATGATAAATACGTCAGGCAATAATAATAATGTCTTCTCACATCACAAGTGACATAAGAGTCAAAATTTCTAGAAGACTTTTGAAAATACAAGATACTCTGTAAACACAGACTGTATTTACTCATCTGCAAGGATGGGTACCTTATAGGGTAGTGCTGGATTTAATTTAAGGTTCTCCATGTATTCCCCAGAATTTTAGGCCTGGCTTTGGAATGGTACTCACTTATTCCTCTGTGTCCTCAAAGAATCTGGGAGACCACCCATACAGTTGAGTTTTGGAGATGCAGGCTGGGATTGCCCTTCATGGAGGGGGTCTGAATGACATAAACATTGTGGTCTTTGGGCACTTTGCTGGCCTAATATGCTTTAGGCAACGGATACCTTAGTAGCTGGTGTCTTAAAACATTATTATGCTTCCTATAATTATTTATGTTTCTATGAGGGCTGGAGGGATGTTGTGTGCATCTTCCTTCTGCCCAGCACAAAGTGTGACACCTGGTAGGTGCTCAGTAACTGTTGAAACAATGCTAGGTTGGCCACATGGTAACCCTTAGGGGGAATGTAGCATGTTATAGAACTACAGGAAGTCACTGGGAAGTGCATGTGCTCCCACATGAGCTCCATGCTTACCTGCTGTCTTGAGTGTAGACCTCTTTGTCTTTTTCAAAGTAATCATGGAGGAGAGAAACAAGGCCAAAGGGTAGTTCAGCACCACTGGAAACTGTGTTCTCCCCATTAAACTCTTTTCTTTCCTGAGAACATCTTGCATCATTCAGAAGGTTTATTTACGTTTTCTTTTTTCCATGACAATGAAGCTAATGATGTCCTTATTTATTTTAACAATAGTTTGAAAGATTGTTTTTATTCTTCATGGAGAATATCATTCCATGGCTCATAAATTTATAGAAACATTGGTATTATTTTAGTTTACAAAGTATAACCTTTTTTTTAATTTGGAACGGATAAATCAGAAGATATTGTGTACTCCAGCTTTTAGAATTCCAGAGTAATGTTACCAAGATAAAAGCAGTCTGGAATATAAAAGTTAACTGCCTTAATACCAAATTTATTTCTGTAGTTTGACAATCTATGTTTTCCTTCCTAGGAAGTTGGAATTTCCATGCAAAGCTTATGCTGCTCTGGCTTGGTGTGTAATTATACTTTTGTTTTTAAGGAATTGTTACTATGGGTCATCTATGAATGAATGCCAATTTCTCCAGAATTGGACTTTTGCTATTTCTGTGTTCTGAGATTGCATAAAATTCAGCTGACATCAGCTGTGCAAATGTATGTAACTGCCTATCTTCCAAGATGATGACTCATTCACATGAGTAACTAAGATAAGTAAGATTATCTTGTCAAATTCCTGGTGAATACATTCGTTCTCCCTACCGTCTACTCCCATATGCATCTGAAGAAATAGCAAAAAGATATAATCTACATGTAATGGTGATACCCACTGACTTTCCCCAAAGATGTTTTAGAAAGCAAAGTGGTGGTCATAAGAGAACAAACAAAAATCCTAAAGATTTGTGTAAAATGAGTTCATATGTAATATAATCTCTAATTTTCTATAAATATGTTTTTTAAAAAATGGACTGATAGTTGTTTGAATTCCTGGTATTTTTGGCCAGGCTAGTTTTATCTAATTTTGGGATAGGATAGGAGGTTAGAGTGGAAATACAGCTGGTAGTCATTACCTTCACTTTTGTTTAAAGAAGCAGAAGGCAATCAGGAAACAAATGGGAAATGACCCAGAGACTGAGGTAATGGGTATGAATGATCCAAACAAAGATGGGATGAACTTGTTGACTTAAATGTAGAAGCAGGAAAGTCAGGGGATTTATAATTCAAGCTGCATTTAAAGTACTCGAGCTGATGTATTGTCTCAGAATCACTGACTGGAGTTTGAAATTTGAAGAAAATATTTTATTGACTATTTTTTTAAAGATTTTATTTATTCATGAGAGAGAGAGAGAGAGAGAGAGAGAGAGAGAGAGAGAGAAGCAGAGATATAGGCAGAGGGAGAAGCAGGCTCCATGCAGAGAGCCTGATAGAAGGCTTGGTCCCAGGACCCCGGGATCATAACCTGAACTGAAAGCAGCCACTGAGCCATCCAGGTGCCCCTGAAGGAAACATTTTAAAAAAGAATGCTTTTCTTGGAAAAGGGAATTCTGAAGTTGGGATCCAAGGAAGTTCGTAAATGGGCTTTATCCTTCATATAGTTCTTGAGCCCTTGACATTATAGGCAAAAATTTGGATAGTTTTTAGATATGTAGTTTTGGTGGGTGAGGCAGAGGAAATGGTACACAGCTTTTATAAAATTTTCAGTCTATGACATAACAAAGTTTATGAGCCAAGGGTGTAAAGGGCACAGCATCTAACACCCTTCGTATGAGCTTGGCCAATCACTCAATCTCTATGAATCTGTTTCCGGTGTGTTGTAGTTAACCCTGCTCTCTGCAGTGCAGTCATGAGGATCAGATGAGATAATGTGCTTGAAAATATTAATAGCTTAATGCTACTACAGACCGCACTTCCCATGTGCCAGGCACATTTCTTAAGAACTTCATGCCCTTTATCTCATTTATTCTTGGCGACTCTATGAAATGAGAACTACTTCTTTCTCTGCCTTACATATGAGGAAACTGAAGTACAGGAAATCAAGCAATTTGTTTAAAGTCACACAGCTAGTAACACCACTGGGACTTGAAACGATCCAGTCTGATTCCTGAGTATAGGCTCCTGGCTGCAATACCAATAATGCCTCTCCAAAGGCCTTGTAAAATGTCATTCAAACATAGTTTACTGTAGAACTAGTTTACTAGTTTGCATAGAACTAGCTTACAAATAATGGTTGATGGAAATATTCTGAAGACAGGTTAAAATTTGCAGTTTGTTTTTTGTTTTGTTTTTGATGGTGGTGATTACAGTGGGTGCTTGGGAACACCAGCTTGAGGAACCCTAGGTGTAGCAGGAGAGGAGACACCTTCTAAGCAGAAAGTCTGCTAGTTTCACTTGGTCTCAGACTTTGATGCTCTGACTCCATTGTTAAGGCAAATTGGTCTCAAGCTAAACCATAACTGGAAAAAAAAAAAAAAAAAAAAAAAAACCTACTTTAGCCAGGTCAACCTTAATGTGCTTGACTAAGCTGATTTAGGAAGAGCCTAATGGCTCTCTCCCTAGTGCTAAATGTTTGTTCAGTGTGGCGGCTCTGCCTGATTTCTCGATGAAGGGCATATGGAGTGTGGGTGTGGCCTTGGTTCCCTGCTTTCCCAAGAGTGGGCCTTGAGGCTCAGAGCATCAGAGATTCAGGTTCGGTGTTTGGTGGAACAGTAAAAATCTATATTTGCTTTACCAAGTTTATTTTTGCCCATCATCTTCCTGCAGCGTGCTCCATGGCTTCAGCGGTGGACTCCCAGTGTCTCGATGATACATAAAGCAGGAAGAATGACAGTTTAGGGATTCCAGCCTGATACCAGAAGTCAGAGAAAATTGGAGAAAATAGTGTGACTCTCAGAACACAGAGTTCATTTCTTAAAAGCATCTCAGGGTGTCTTGCTGCCGACACTCAGAGCTGGAAGGAACCTCAGGTAGCCTCCTACCCAGGGGTTCTTAAAGAATTTCAAGGTCTGTGTGAACATATGCATTTTTCTGAGGTGATCTGTAGTTTTTGTACGATTCCTAAAGTGGCCCGTGACTCTTTCAAGAAATAATTTAGACTAAAACCCAGACTTAGGGAAAAAAATGAAATAAAATCCATCTAGAAGACAAGACTGCTTTAAATAGCTCTTTGAAGGAACAACACTAGGAACAGCCACTGTTGTCAGCTACTCTTGCTTCTTGAAAAGATCCTCCATTTGCTTATTTGAAATTTCTAAGGCACTTTAATTCCATTCACTTCGGTTTCAGTCTCTATGGTGATGGATGGAAAATAGCTGGTCAGGAGCACCTTTACAGCAAGTCTTGAGGATAGTTACTAAGTTACTAAAGAGTTTTCTTTTTTTGGACTAATAGCCTTGGCTCCTTTTATCTCTCCCCTTAGTTCTATTTTTTCCCAACCCTTAAATCATTTATGGGGTGGGAGATGGGCTGCATCTTGCCCCATGATTCTCACCCTTGGCTGTTATATCACTGGTTGTATGTTGATTATTTGAAATCACGACATTGTATTGTGTAGTTCCCTAGCACAGTGAGGCTTTTCTCACTTACAGGAACGTGACTTGTGTATATTATTGTTACTTTGATGATTAAGGGACACAGAGAACTTAGGTCACTAAGCAAAGTGACTATAGAACTGAAATTATCTCCCAAATTCTTGAATCTCGAGAACTATATTTACATAAATATCTAAAAACTACCAGTACAGATTGAAGTTCTTGGATGAAAATTCTCCTTTTTCTTCTTTGTAACCTGGAGAATAGTACACACTCCCCCAGGACTCCAAAACTCCTAAAATCGATGTGTTCAGCGAATGGTAAAGAAGACTGATGATTTTGAATTCTAGCCTTTATTATACCAGGATTTTTTATTTTTGTTTTTGTTTTCTTTCCCCCTTATATGACGCAAAAATATTCAGATACAAAACCTCTGGTAAATGTATCCATTTAAAAAGTGGACCAGAAAACAATAGCAAATTTCAGTTTTTATGAGAGTATTTGAACTTGGGACTTGTCACCACATTAATAATATAAATTATTAAGTACATATTAATAATTAGCTGAGCTATTTTCATCCTGTGATTGGACAGTTTGTGTCAGAGAAACCAAGTAAGTATCTTGTTGGCATCTCTTTGCTCACATATAAAATAAAGACTAGAAGAACGATCTCAGTGTTGGCTTCAAGGATGTGGTGGGGAATTGTTAGACCTCCTTGTGCTCTGATTATTGTTAGAGACCTGCAAGATGAAATAAGGTTCAGTTACACACTTAGCTGAAAAAATCTCTGTGATCCAAGTTGCCTTGTGAGACTCCATGCAGGACGTGTGGTTCCAGAGATTCTCTAGAAGCCCCAGCCGGCAATAGCTCTCTGCCAGGGAATTAGGCCTTAAAACTGGAGCTTCTATACCAGATGCCTTCTAAAAGTTAAAGAGCCTGTTGAGCCAAGATAGCTGAACAGTTAATAATTCACTGGAGTATGCATGGATGTACTCAAGAGCAGGCTGTTTTAAACTCGGGAGGGTTAAATGATTTCAGTGGCTTTTTCGTGTTGGCCAAGATAGCCTCTGACCACACCAACTGTTTGACAAGTCTTACTGAAATGCCGCTGGAGTTAAGTGTTCTTTTCAGGAACAAAAATATTTACAGTTATGACCCACTGGGAATAATTCATTCTCAGATGTTCTTAGACTGTCAGACAGGGTTTAATCCTGACTCTTCTACTTGCTAGTTTCATGACTTGAGGCAAGTTACTTAAACTTCTGTGTGTTTCTGTTTCCTCATCTGTGAAATGGGGGATAATAATGGTAGTTATTTAAAAAGATTGTTGAGGGGCACTTGTGTGGCTCAATGGTTGAACCTTTGCCTTTGGCTCAGATCGTGATCCCAGAGTCCTCGGATTGAGTCCCACATCGGGCTCCCCGCAGGGAACCTGCCTCTCCCTCTGTCTGTGTCTCTGCCTCTCTCTCTCTCTCTCTCTGTGTGTCTCATAAATAAATAAATAAAATCTTAAAAAAAAAAAAGATTGTTGAGAATAAATGGGTCAATACACTAAAGCACTTATAATAGTTCTTGGCCTTATATTAAGGATTCAATAATATTGGGTATTATTATTATTATTATTAGCATTTGGGGGATTTTCTAAATATTTTGAAAGCCAAGCACTTACTCATCTACTGATTATAAACAACTAGTCTGTTTAGGGTCAAAGTTTAGAAATATTAGATAAAATGACGTAATTATATAATAGCTTTATGTATCCAAACATCGATTTTAATTTGTATATACACAAATAATCAGCATTGTTTGTATATTTGTGTTATTAATTTGTATACATGCAAATAATCATCTATAGAATCGTCATGATATCTCTATTTACGCAGTCTATACTGTTAAGTTTCATAGACAACATCTTTAGCGCTATAAGCATAGAAAGTAAGCATCTTTCCCAGGAACACTTTAAAATAGTTTACTGAACTGATTGTACAGAGAAATTCACATAAGAGGTATTGATTCTTTAGACTTTGTTTCAGCGACCTGGTGAAAGATGGAGCTTTTATAGAAGAGAGGTCACTGGTCCACTCAAGGTCAGAACAGAGTGACTGGGATAAGACTAACTTCTGGTTTTCCTGACCTCTAGTTTGTTTGTAAGAGGAAAAACGAATCCTGTAACAAAGAGTTGGAAAGAGACATTTCACCAAATACACTGATTCATAGATTTTTAAAAATCTATCACATAAATACATAGCTTTCTTGATTGCACTATTTATTCAGAGTACATGGAAGGAAGGAAATGAAATAGTGAGCTTACCTGCATATGTTCAGTGATTGGGCTCATTTCATACCAGAAGCTTGGGATTGTGGATTCTGTAAAGTTTTCTGAATTTCTGCTTGAAACTAGACACCCACCTGTCCTTCATAGTAAAGATGATAGCCCTTTACCCTGGTCTTGGTTAAGGAACACTTTGTTCAAGTGATATATTATGAGAAGATGGAGCATTCATTACTTGGTGGTCTGAAGTTCTCCTAATTCAGCAGGATCCCAAAAAGAAGAGCTCTCAGTAAGCATTAAAAATTCAAACTGCATGAGTGTCTAAGAGCCAAGTTTTCTGGCTTATTAGCTTTTATTTATAGATCTGTAAAGGGCTTAAGTAGAAACTGTAAGCCTGCGGGGAAAGCCTACCTGTGAAGCTGCTTTCCAAGTGGATAGGTGTGTATAACTGTGATTAAGCAAAACTGTACAAGAGTTGGTCCAGTCATTTTACTAAAGACTTTATTAAGCTTGCATAAATGGCAAGCAGGCTAGCTTACTGTGGTCTCTGTGATCTGAGGGGTGGACGGCTAACTTAAAACATAGTAAGGAAGTTCCACTGACATATATTGAACTTCCTGGAGTTTTATGGGTATGATAGCATAAAAACCCCAACCTCCACACTTGGTCATTGAGGCAATTTTCAAACACTTTCGGTTCTATTGGTGTCTAAGAGGAAGTCAGATTAGCTCCCACCCAGAGTGGATCAGGCCCCCATAAAGATGCTATATTCTTCCAAAGATGACTGCCCAGTTTGTGTCCACACACTTCAACCACTGTGATTAAATGGCCCCTTTGTTCAAATAGCCAGATAGTGAACTTACCAGCTCATTCCGATGGATGGTGTGTATTTGTGACTGACAGCTACCAAGTCTTTCTCTGGTTCTTTGAGCAGGTGACGAATCATCCCAGTTGTCTTTGGTATTCCCCAGGTTTTAGTATTAAAAATCTTATGTCCTAGGAAACCCCTCCCAAGAATGTGAAAAGTCCTAGCTTTTAGAGATGAATGAGGAAGGATGGCAAAGAGTATAAAATGCACATGAGAGCCCATGAATTAGGGGCTGACAAAGCTTTTTAAGTGTCAAATAAATATGGCATGGATTATCTACCTTTTATGGTTGCTGTCATGGTTGGTTGTTCCCTCCCTTTTCTCTGATCACTGATGTTGGCCACCATGATTTGTGGTTCACAGCAACAGATGTAATTTAAGCATGTTGCTATTGTGAGTATGGTACTGTTTTTGACTTTGCCTGTGGCCTAACTGCTAGGTTTTGTATCGAGATAGTGCTATTTTAATTTTTAACGTCATGAACGTTATTGTTTTTCACAACCTAAGAGTGACCACATTTTCTTAGAGCTTAGAAAAGGAAAATGGGCAACAATTACAACACCAATTCCAACATGACCAAAACATCATGAAAAAGTCTGAATTATTGTGTTATTTTAAGAATAGATGGAAGGGCACATACAACTGTGTTAGGAAGTCAAATACGCAAACCAAGAATGCACAATATGCAGAAAATAATTGGGATTAAGCATGGTAGAGAAGGGACTGTGAAAGATTATATGAGGAATGTATTTCACAAGTCAGGATAAGACAGGCAAGTGCTCCTAAGTCAATCAAAAGCTTTCTATCTCCCCAAAACAAACCGACACTGCAAAAAAAAAAAAAAATAGGAGCTCCTGAGTTAGCTTTGGAATACCACAGGAAAGAATGCATGCTGTTGTGTCATTACCTGATTGTTCCATGAAACTGAACGAAATTAGTTTTTGAGGTTGCAACTAAATTCAGAATGTACTATGGGTAAACAAAAAAGAGAAATTTTGATAACTATGTTGAGCTGATTCTGTTGGATCTTACCAATGGTCATGCTGTTTATAGTGTATTAAGTGATGCCTTAAATTACAGCAACAGAAAAATATCCCTCCTGGCTCTTAGCACTTTGATTTGAAAATGGAGTTTCAAAACATTTTGATTTCTCTGAAGATTTTAGTAAAGCTTCAGAAAACATAAGACAAAAGACTGTTGAAATCTTGTCCAAATACAAAATCGACTTTGCTCATGTATCTTCATATTTCATAGGCAGTACAGTTATAAATTTTGACAAATTCTACTCAGTCCGTGAACTTCTTCCCAAGGATAATGAAAAAGATCTTACCAGCTGAATGTCCTGAGCACCTTGCCCACAAGACTAAAAGGGGGGTTTATATAATCTATTACTCTTTGATATTGAAACATTCATGATAAACATTTATGTCACTTTTCAGTTTCTTCCAAATATATTGAAGCACTTTATGATATATTCAACTTTATAGACATGAAAGGAGTTAGCCTCATTAGATGGGTGTACAAGAGATATCATTGTTGACAGCCATAAAAAGGCTTTAAAATGCTGACTTGCTGTAAAATCATGTTTTCAAAATGTGAAGCAATAAGGACTTGGATGGAGCTAGAAAGTAATATGGTGAGTGAAATAGGTCAGAGAAAGACAAATACTATGATTCCACTCATATATGGATTTAAAAAAAGAGAGAGAGAGAGAAGGAAGACAGCCAAGAAACAGATTCAACTATAAAGAACAAACTGATGATTACCAGAGAGGAGGTGGGTGGAGGGATGGGTGAAATAGGTGATGGGGATTGATGAGTGCACTTGTGATGAGCACTGGGTGTTGTGTGGGAAGTGTTGAATCATGGTACTATACACCTGAAACTAATATATACACTGTCTGCTAAATAACTGGAATTTAAATAAAAACAAAACAAAAAACTCTTTAAATAGAAACAAAACAAAGCCATAATCATAAAATGTAGGTCTTTTGTAAAATTGAAGTTACATAAAACAAACTTTCTAAAAGCAATGGATATTCTATACACTATTTCAACTTAGAAAAGATTTCATACAAATGCTGTACTTTTGTATTGTGGGGGAAACCTGTATGTTGTAATTACTGCTATTTTATTTATTATTTTTTATTACTACCATTTTATTTTTATTTATTTTTATTTTTTTTATTACTACCATTTTAAAGAAGAGCATTACCTGTTCTTTTAAAAAATAAAAGAAGAAGAAAATGGAATGAACCCCCCCACCAAAGAATGACTTTTTTGAATTAGAGAAAGGATTTCCAAATTAGGAAACCCATCAAAGATGAAACTGGAAAGAAGGATTACTATAAAAGAGAAATTTATATGGAGCTTTCCAAAACTGTTGGATGTTTTTAAAAGAGACCATATGAAGCCCAGAAAAAGGTAGACTAATGACATTATTCTATGTTTAGGTCACAGCAAATACTCCTACAACAGAAACATGACTAATTTTTGAGAAATAAACTACTTTAAATATCAAAAAAAGGCAGGGGGTGAGGGAGGGAGGCAGAAAGGGAGGGAGAGAAGGAGGGAAGAAATGTCACCAGGACAAGGGAGGCAGGCTTTCTCAATTTATCAAAACTAACTTGTTTGGAATCCAACTGCGATTTTTCAAGTACAAATTACCTGTGTCTTGACAAGAAAAGTATAATGCATGATGGCATCTAATATGCTTTGAAGAGTTTTAAAATGATGGCCATTTCATTTTACTTATTTTTTAAAGATTTATTTATTAGAGAGAGAGTGAGCATGAGCAGGAGGGATGGAGGGAGAGGGAGAGAGAATCTCCAGCAGACTCCTAACTGAGCATGGACTTGATGCGGGGCTCAATCCCAGAACTCTGAGATCATGACCTGAGCCAAAATCAAGAGTCAGCCACTCAATCAACTGAGCCACCCAGGTGCCTCAAAAATGATGGCCATTTCAGACATGGATAATAATTACAATGAGTAGATAGACGCAAAAAAACTGGATTGTCTAACAACCGGCCTACCAAAAGTCTGTAGATACAAAGTGGATGGGCATTTTTGGAAAACTGGAATCAAATTCCTATAAATCTAGTAAGTAAAATTCTAAAGATTCCATGATCCAACACTTGTGTTGTGAGGATATTTGACTTGATATCATCACATTTGATGAATACCAAGAATCAGTGTAATGTGTATGACATATTTTCTGTATTACAGAGAAGTATTAATGGAAAAGGAAATAGGAAGAGTAAAATACTCTAGGAAAAAGAACATGTCAATATCAGTTTTTAAAAAATTAAATTTGGGTAATTATTCCTATTATATTTACATTGTGCTTTTAATGTCTCCATTTATGTATCTTAAGAGCACACAATAATATAGCTTACAAAGTTTAAATATCCTAATAAAGCTTAAAAAGAGTTAAAGTGCTCTTCAGAAGGCAGAAATATTAGCAAAAATCTATTATAAATGTATATTTTTGCACCTGTATTAATTCTCTTAATAAGTCAGAGAAAGACAAATGCTGTATGATCTCACTTATATGTGGAATCTAAAAAGGTCAAATTGATAGAAACAGAGAGTAGAATGGTTGTTGCCAAGAGATGGGTGAAAAGGAAATTGGGGAGATATTAGAAGAGGGTACGTGCTTTCAATTATGAGGAAGTTTGGAAGATCTAATGTGCAGAATAGTGATGGTAGCAGACAATACTGTATTATATACTTGAAATTTGTAAAGTAAATTAAAATATGTTTGAAATTCCATAGTGCCTACATTAGACTTCAAGTCGGATATGAATAGCATTTTCACATGATGATATCAGTTATCTTGGGACATAAGAATTGACCTTTATAAAAGTCCAAAATTTACTTTCCTAATACCTGCTATGTGTATGCATATGTGTGTATGTGTGCAAGCACACACACAAGACCTCATTAGTCAAGCAAATACATGTACAATATTGTCAATATTTAGGTGTGCTCCGTTTGCACAAACCTGGAAAATTGTGGCTTAGAGCAAACTATTGTGCCTCGTTGTTCCACTCAGACATTTAGTGTTGCTTTATTGATTTGTGGCTCAGTTCAAAAGTGGAACCTGAACACTAAGAAATTACAAGTGCAAAAATGGCCATTTTTAAAGCTTGTATGCCTAATGAAATAGTATTTTTATTTTAACTAGACTTTCCTATGGAACAAGGTACAGATCCAAAGGATAGTTTGTTCCCATTGAGCTGCAGAGTAATTCAGCCTGGCATCCGTACTCACGGAATATGGGGAAGCCAAGGTCTCAGTCAAGTTACATAGATGATGAAAGTAAAATGCCCAGCAACCCACTAGCAATATCACATCTAAAGAGCCAAAGTTCACATCAGAACCAAGGCCAAGGGCTGGAAGCCTGAAATCTTCATATTAAAAGGGAAGAAAACAAGGGGAAAAAGGATTAAGAAGAAATTCCTTAAATGCATTATTAGCAGGTGGTGTCAGCCTGGCTTAAAGTTAGGATGGCCAACTTCTTCCCCCCAGCTTTATCGACATATAAAGACAACACTGTGGAAATTTAAGACCTACAATATGGTAACGTGTCATCTGTATATACTGAGAAATGATTTAGCACAATCCAGGTGGTTAATACATCCGTCACTTTTCTTAGCTGTCATTTTCGTGGGTGGGTACGGATGGATCTATAGTATTTTGATTACAATACTTGGGGAAATCCTTTGTCAGGAATGGTGTGCTGCTAAATCTTAACATGGAGCAAGTTACCCTTGATTTCTCTTTCCTTCTACCTTTCAATGCAGGCTTTCCTTTTGGATACTGGTAGTCATCTGGAGGGAGAATTAACCCTTCAAACGATCATATTCTCCCTGAAGTCTTTCGACTACCATCTAAATGTTGACACTCATTCCAGATCTCTAAGATCCCAGAATCCTACTTAACTGCCTAAGAAATATATTTCTCCCCTTTGATGTCTCAAAAGGACCTTGAATTCAGCACAAATCAAACTAAGCTTATTACTCCCCAGGCTAGACATTATCTAGCTGGAATAAGGGCCATTTCTGTTCCCTTCTCGTGTTTCAGCACTTCACCCCCTTCACGGGGGCTATGGGGCTAAGCACTGCATTTGAAGGACTCCTTTGTGGCTAGGGCGCTGGATGTAATTGAGGTCCTACCAATGAAATGCACCCAGGAGCTACTAGGAAGGTGAGAGCCATTCCTTCTGCAGCGGTCTGAACAGGACACTTGCCCATCAGACCTGAGTGCTGGCCATTGGAGCTCTGGGCTCCCTTGTCATTTTCCCAGGTGTGGTATTGGCAGTGGAGGCCTTACCTCTGGGTGGAGACAGCTGCTCCTCACCTGTGAATTCTGCTTCCTGAACCAAACGTTGACTGAGACGCTCCTAAAATGTTTTCTCCTCCTGCACTGTCTATCCTGGTGTCCCTCCCATCTAGACAACTACCTGAGGACAGCCGGTGTGCAGGCGGCTCCCGGATCTAATCCTCTACCTTTGAACTTTTCGGTTTCCTTATCTCCATTTCCTTGTTGGACACAGGGACTCATGTGACCTACTGTTACCCCGAACTGGACACGTCTACAATAATCTTTCTCTCAAAATCAGTTTGAGAAAAGGACACTATTATTAACAGAGATAGACGGATCCTTCCAGTTAAATTGTTCTATATCTTCATTGTATGTTTTAACAAGGCACGCAAGTTGGAAGTGCTGGACTCATTTTTGACGTTTCCTCTCTTGTCTAATCTTCAAATCATTCTGTTCCGAACAGTATCAGTTTTATTGGATTATTGCAATAGCCTGTTAACTGATCTCTGTACCTCTTGTCCTCTTCCCTATGTAATTCATCCTATTGGCATGCCCACACTTATTTTAAAACTCTACATTGACTAATTTCTTTCTTTCTTCACAAAAATTCAATGATTTCCTATAGGCTATTTATTTAATAAACTTGAAATATTTTAGCCTGGCATTTAAACGTCTTCATCATCTTGTTTGAATTTACGTCTCCTTGTTCTTCTAAATATTCCATCTGTGAGAGAGTCAAGATGAGGTAGGTTATGTGGTGATTATAGGAAGCTCCTAAATCTCTGTGGCTTAAAATCATAGATACATGCTGATCCTGTCTCTGAGGCTCAGCTGGTCCTCCAATTCAGACTGTTCTTTTTTGGGACCCAGACCAACAGAGCAAAACACTTCAGAAACACTACTAGCCATTGTCACTAAGGAAAAAGGAGCTCTGGTGGGTCTTGGAGTGGAATTAAACATGTAGGCCAGAGGTGATCGCATAGGCAGTGCCATAATTCTTTCATTCTCCTGGGAAGGTAGAAACAGAAATACAATGACTGTACTCTTCTACTCATTGTCTTCTTTATCTTCTGCTTTTCTGTCTTCATTCTCTGCTCTGATTGTTTTTTAACACGAAAGGCTCCCTACTTTACCCACATTGTACTCGTTCTTTCATAGCCAGCTTTCAGGTCATGTCTTTCATTAGCCTTTCCAGATTGGTCAAGGCCACAATAATTAGGGTGCCTTGTGGCTCAGGTTAAACGTCTGCCCCCAGCTCAGGTCATGATCCTAGGGCCCTGGGATCAAGTCCCCCATTGGTCTCCCTGCTCAGCGGAGAACCTGCTTCTCCCTCTCCCTCTCCCCACACCCCTGCTCATGTTCTCTCTCTCTCAAATAAGTAAATAAAAATCTTAATTGGTTTTGAAAAAATCCACAATAATCTCCCCTCTACACACTTAAGAATAATTTTCTTATTGTGATACCTCTTCTTTGTTGTTTTAGATCATTTAAATAAAAAAATGATGTTTTGCCTCATACTAGAGTGTATGAAGTGCTTCTTTTTCTTCTGTATGCCATCTGCTGTCCTTGTTACCATACTCTTAATTTGCAGGCTCTCAAGAATTTTTAAAATTTTGACGGCTATGTTGAAAATGGATGAATCCTAACCAAGTTTGTAAGGATAGAAAGGCACTTTAAAACTTGAGGGTCCTCCAAACTAGTACTACAGAGTATATTTTACACTGATGCTTATATTAAAGTAGAAATAGGGAAGCCCAGTTGGCTCAGCGGTTTAGCGCTGCCTTCAGCCTAGGGCGTGATCCTGGAGACCCGGGATCGAGTCCCCCGTCAGGGTCCCTGCATGGAGCCTGCTTCTCCTTCTGCCTGTGTCTCTGCCTCTCTCTCCCTCTGTGTATCTCATGAATAAATAAATAAAATCTTTAAAAAAATAAAATAAAAGTATATATCCAAGGTGTAGAACATATTTTAAGGGGAATTAACGTATTTATAAAAGCCTAATAATTATTCCATTGACACTATATTAAAATGTAAAGCTATACCTTAGTAATAAAAAAGTGCTATTGCTTATAGGTTATATGTCTTTAGGTAAAAGCTCTACATTAACTGTATTTATTACTTTAACGGTAATAAAACTTATTGTGTTAATTCCAGTGATTAAAATTAACTACTCTTTTTTTTTTTTTTGGCTAGTTTCTCATCGTATGGCTCAAGTATCTCAAATCTTAATATTGCTGCACAAAAATATGAGCCCAAAATTTGCCATCAACACGAAAATATGAGACTACTGCAACATTTTCAGATTATTTTTTAGAACTGTGTATTGATTTGAAGATGAATTTTTCCATTTTATCCATTTTGTCCTTGAGCATTTAGGGTACAGGCAAAAAAAAAAAAAAAGATAAGAAATATGTTTGCCCAGAATGAGTTACATAAAATAGAAAGATTAGCTAAAGTGAACCAGACAGGCAGGGCATTTGGCAATCTACAGACTATTGCTTGTGCATCTTTTTGTTACTTAGCAAAGTGGTTAAGTAGCACATTGATCTTCAAAGGACAATAAATTGTGCATACTCTGCAGCCATCTTCATGCCAACAAATTGTGTGCTGTGCAGGACTAAATTCTTCAGGAGCCACTTGTTATAGGAAGAAAACCTCAGCATCAGCTTTCTGATCCTAACTTGAAACTGTATCACATTGGAAAAGGAAAAAAAATAATGATATCTTTAATTTCTCACTTGATGTATTTTGTTTCTTAAATATTGAACAGATGAAAGGAATATTAATAATATCTGAGTATGATAAAAAGAACAGCAATAAAATAAACATCTAGGTATCACCAACAAGTTTAAGAAATAGACTATTACCCATACATTTGTATTTTCCTGTGTCCCTTCTTTAATTCCACACCTCTACTTTGTGTTTGTATCTCTAGATAATGTAGTTCGATTTTATATGGTTTTGAACTTTATAGAAATGGAATCACACTGGCTTAACTCTTGTGATTGGCCCTTTTTGAACAGTGTTATGTCTCTGAGACTCAATTATTTTAAACTATGTGGCTGTAATTCATTTTTGCTACTGTATATGATTTCATACAATCTTAATTTATCCTGTAGCTGATGAATATATAGACTGGTTTCATTTTTTTGTTGTGACAATATATACTGCTATAAATATTCTTTGCCTATGTTCTGGTGTATTTTTTCAAGAGTTTCTCTAGGATATGTACCTAGGAGTGGGATTGCTAAGTGATAAGGTAAGTACATCTTTAACTTCATGAAATGATATCAAATTTTGCTCCTTACAATCTACAGATGCTCCATATCATTGCCTATACTTAATATTCTCTGGTTTTAAATTTTCCGAGAATTTGTGGGTGAAATGTTTAGCTTAATTTTACTTTCCCTGATGATTGAGATTTTTTTCTTGTTTTGAATTAGTAGATGTTGAATTTCACTGATGGCTTTTTTCTGAATCAATTGAAATAATCATATGATATTTCTCTGTTATAATCCATTCACATGTAGGCACCTGGTGGCTCAGTGTTGGTTGAGTGTCTGACTCTTGGCTTCAGCTTGGGTCATGAATCCCATGCTTGTGGGATCAAGCCGTGTGTTGGCTTTGTGCTCAGCACAGAGTCTGCTCGAGATTCTCTCCCTCTCCCTTTGCCCTTCCTCCTGCTAGTGTGTTCTCTCTCTCTAAAAGTGAATAAATCTTGGGATCCCTGGGTGGTGCAGCGGTTTGGCGCCTGCCTTTGGCCCAGGGCGCAATCCTGGAGACCTGGGATCGAATCCCATGTCAGGCTCCCGGTGCATGGAGCTTGCTTCTCCCTCTGCCTATGTCTCTGCCTCTCTCTCTCTCTCTCTCTGTGTGTGACTATCATAAAAAAATAAAAAAAATTTAAAAAAAAGGGAATTTATAATCCATTCATATGGTGAATTAATCAATTTTCTAATGTTAAATTTCTGGAGGAAACCCAATTTGATCATGATGAAATATCCTTTCAATATATTGTTGGAACCAGTTGGCGAATGCTTTATTTCATAACTTTACTTTTGTTACTCCGTATTTTCTCTATACTTAGTTAGGGTTGTAATTTTTCTTTGTTGTATTCTCCTTGTTAATTTTTTGTATTAAGGTTATGCTAGTCTCAAAATTCATTTGATCAGATTGTTTTTCTGTTATGGCTTTATAAGATGAAAATTATATATTGTCATAGAATCTGTTGGGTAATTGACCTCAGGTTGGTGTTTTCTTTAAGGAAGAAGTTTTGACACCTGATCTTATTTATGTAATCCTAATAGAATTATTCAAATTTTGTAATTCATTTTGCGTCAATTCTTGATCACTTACGTTTTTCTAGGAATTTGTCCATTTAATTTAGTTATAAATGTATTGGTATGAAGTTGGTAATGCTAATTTATTACATATTGAATCTCTGAAATATCTAAAATAATGTATTCTTTTCATTATGTTTATTTGTACCTTCCCTTTTAAAAAATTTCACAGAATTTAGTTAATGTATCAGTGCTGATTATAGGTACAATATTGGACAGATCTCTAGAATTTAGTATCTTGCTTAACTGAAGCTTGATGAGTAACTCCCTATTCCTTCCATCTAGTGCCTGGAAACCATCAGTTTTTCACCCTATGATTATGTGCATTTGACTAGTTTAGACACCTCATATAAGTGGAATCATGAGGAATTTGCCTTTCATTTAGCATAATATTTACAAGGTTCATTGGTGTCCTATATTGCACAATTTCCTCCTTTTTTTAAAAGCTGAATAATATTTCATTGTATGTATACCGCAATTTATCTATTTATCTGTTGATAAACATGTAGGTTGTTTCTACTTCTTAACTATTGTGAATGGTGCTGAAATGAACTTGGAAGTGCTAATATCTCTTTGAAATCCTGATTTCAGTACAATCCCCAGTAGTGGGATTGCTAGATGATATGGTAGTTGTAAATTTTTTTGACGAAAATCCATACTGTGTTTAATAGAAATTGCACTATTTTGCATTTCCATCAATAGTGTACAAGGGTTCTTATTTTTCCAATTTTTTTGAGGATAGCCATATATATGAAATACATTTGAAAATTGGATTATTAGTGAGTTTTTGCTGTTGAGTTCTAAGAATTCCTTATAGATTTTAGATATTAATCCCTTAGCAGAAATATAGTTTGCAAATATTTTCTCCTGTTCCTTAGAGTGCCTTTTTCAATCTGCTGCTTACTTCCTTGGTGTGTAGAGGCTTTTTAATTTGATTTTTTTTTTTTTTTGTTTGCTTGTTTGGAGGTTTCATTGTGCTTATTTTTTGTTGTATATTTTTGTTTTTGTTGTCTGTGCTTTTGGTGTTGTATATGTGAAATCACTGCTGAGACCAATGATGAAACTTTTCTTCCACGTTTTTCTTTTTAGCAGTTTTTGGGCTTATACTTAAGTCCTTAATCCATTTTGAATGATTTTCATGTATGGTTTAAGATAAGGTACAATTTCATTCTTTTACATGTAAATATTCAGTTTTTCCAACACCATTTATTGAAGAAACTATTCTTTCTGCATTGTGCATTCTTAGATCTTTAGTTAAAGATCAGTTGCCTGTATATACATGGATTTTTTTCTAGGCTCTCTCTACTGTTCCATTGGTCTCTCTATATCTGTTTTTATCCCAGTACCATACTATTTTGATTAACATAGCTTTGTGATGTATTTTGAAACCAGGAACTGTGACATAATCCAGCTTTGTTCTTATTTTTTAAGACTAACTTAGCTATTCAGGAACTTATGTGGTGCAATATAACTTTTAGATTTTTTCTTCTATTTCTGTCCAAAAAATGTCATTGAGATTTTGAAAGACATTGAATGGAATCTGTAGATCTCTCTGGGTAGTGAAGATGTTTTAAAAATATTGTCTTTATTTTTTATTTATTTTTTAAAAAGATTTTATTTATTTATTCATGAGAGACACAGAGAGTATATATAGAGAGATGCAGGCAGAGGGAGAAGCAGGCTCCATGTAGGGAGCCTGACATGGGACTTGATCCCTGATCTCCAAGATCATGCCCTGGGCTAAAGGCGGCACTAAACCTCTGAGCCAACCGGCTGCCCAAAAATATTAAGTCTTTAAGCTATGCACATGGGATGCCTTTCCATTTGTATCTTTTTAAATATCTTTTCCCAATATTCTGTTATTTATAGAACACAAATATTTTACTTCCTCGATTCATTTTATTCCTAATTTTGTTATTTTCATGCTATTGTAAGTAGGATTGTTTTTTTCTAATTTCCTTTTCAGATATCTTGTTAGTGTGTAGAAATGCAACTGATTTTTAAATATTTTTTATGTTGAAAATTTACTGTGTTTATTAGTTATAAAAGGTTTATTTTAATGGAGTCTTTGGGTTTTCTACATAAAAGATAATGTCTCTTTCTTTCTTTCTTTCTTTCTGACTTGGATGCCTTAAATGTATTTTCTTATTTAATTGCTCTGGCTGGTACTTCTAGTATTCTGTTGAACAGAAGTAGCAAAAGTGACATCCTTGTCTTGTTTTTAATCTTAGAGGAAAAGTTTTAGCTTTTCACCATTGATTATGATGCTAGCTGTGGGCTTCTTCCTATATAGCGTTTTCCTTTTGTTCCTAGTCTGTTGAGACTTTTTATTATAAAAAAGCGTTAAATTTGGTCAAATGCTTTTTCTGTATCTCTTAAATTGATCGTGTGATTTTTATTATTTATTCATGTGATATGTCATATTGATTTTCATATGTTAAAACATCCTTGCATTCCAGGGATAAATCCCAGTTGAACATGATATATGATCCTTTTAATATGATGTTAGATTATATTTGCTAGTATTTTGTTGAGGATTTTTGCATCCATTTTCTTCCTTTGTGGTATCTTTGTCTGACTTTGGTAAAAGTATAATACTGGCCTCAGAAAATGAGTTTGGAAGTAATCGTCTTCAATTTTTTGGGAAAGTTTGAAGATTGATATTCTTTAAATGTTTGATGGAAGTCACCAGTGAGGCCATCTAGTACTAGTCTTTACTTCATTGGGATATTTTTAATGATTGATTCAATCTCCATAGTAGCTATACAGCTCTTCAGAATCCATTTCTTCATGATTCAGTCTTGGTAGTTTGTATATATCTAGGAATTTATCCATTTCATTTTTTCTAGATTATCCAGTTGTAATATCATTTCCTTTATTTCTGATTTTATTTATTTGAATATTTTCTCTTTTTCTTCTTGGTCTGGTTCTGGTTTTGTCAATTTTATCTTTAAAAAAATGACTTTTAGGTTTTTAATTTTTTTCTATTTTGTTGATTTTATCTCTAATTTTTGGTATTTACTTTCTTCTGCTGAACTTATGCTTAGTGTTTTCTTTTTTCCAGCTTTTTGATGTAGAAGTTGGGTTGTTTTCTGAGATATTTCTTTGTTTTTAATGCAGGCATTTACTGTAATAAACTTTGTTAGTGCCACTTTCACAGCATCTCATACTTTTTTGACATGTTGTGTTTTGATTTTTGTTTGTCTTGAGCTATTTTCTAATTTCCGATTTCTTCCTTGACCAATGGTTATTCAGAGTGTGTGTTTAGTTTCTATATATGATTGTATTTTTGAGCTTTCCTTCTGTTTTTGTTTTCTAATTTCATTCCATTGTGGTCAAAAGACACTCAATATGATTTTGGTCTTTATATTTGTTAAGATTTGTTTTGTGACTTAAGCTGTGATATACTATGGAGAAAATTCTGTGTACATATGAGAAAAATGTGTTTTTTGCTGCTGTTGCATGGAAAGTTCTGTTTATGTCTGGTAGGTCCATTTGGTATATGGTATTATTCAAGTCCTTTGTTTCCTTACTGATCTTACTGATCTTCTGTATAGATTAGCTGTCCCTCATTAAAAGTGGGGTATTAAAGTCTATTTTTGTATTGATGTGTATCTCTCCCTTTAGTTCTTCAATGCTTGCTTCATGTATTTAAGTGCTCTGGTGTTCAGTGCATATATATTTATAATTGTTGTATCTTCCTGGTGGATTGACTCTTTTATCATTATATGATGTCCTTTTTTGTCTCTTGTGACAGTTTTTGACATAAAGTCTATTTTGTCTAATATAAGTGTAGCCACCCCCACTCTTTTTTAGTTATCATTTGTATGGGATATTTTCCCCAGTCCCTCACTTTCGGCTTATGTATATCTTTAAAGTGAGTTTCTTGTACAGAGCATATAATTTGGTCTTGGTTGTTCATTTCCATGTAGCCACTCTATATGTCTTTTTTGGGAGGAATTAAATCAATTTATATTGAAAGTAATTATTGATAGGGAAAGATTTACTCTTACCATTTCATTGTTTTCTGTTTGTCTTATAGTTCATTTATTTGCCTTTTCTCTCTTGCTATCTTCTTTTGTGTTTTGTTGATTTTTTGTATCAATATGCTTTGATTCCTTTCTCTTTTTCTTTTGTGTAACTTCTCCACGTATTTTTTTTATGGTTACCTTAGAGTTTAGATAAAATATTTAATAGTTACAGTGGTTTATTTTTAGCTGATAACAACTCAAGTTCAATTACATACAACAACTCTGTGCTTTAAATCCCCTCACTTCATGTTATTGTCACAATTTACATTTATTCATTGGCTTATCTTTTAACAATTTTTAGTTACAGTTATTTTAAGTACTTATGTCTTTTAACTTTTACACTAGAATTAAAAGTGGTTTACCCACCACCATTATAATAATACAATATTTTGTATTTGTCTACATTTTAGCCTTTACCAATTACTTTGTTTTCTCATGTTGACATGTTGCTGTTTAGCATCCTTTTGTGCCAATGTGAAGAACTCCCTTTAAGGTTTCTTGTAAGGCAAGTTTAGTGGTGATGAAATCCCCCAGCTTTTATTTGGGAAAGTCTTTATCTATTTTTCACTTTTTAAGGAGAGTGCTGGCAGATATAGTCTTCTTGGTTGGCAATTTCTTTCAACAAATTTTAATATATAATTTCACTACTTTCTAGCCTACAAGTTTTCTGCTGAAGAAGTAGCTTATAGTCTCATGAAGTTTCCCTTATATGTGACATTTCTTTTTCTCAGTTATTGTATTATTTTGTTCCATTATTTTTTTACACCATTTATTATTTTCTCTGTTGAAATTCTTACTTTGTTCATGTGCTGTTCTCTGGACCTTGGTAACCATCTCTATGACTATTATCCCGAACTCTCTTTCAGGTAAATCAAATAATTCAATTGCATTAGGGTCAGTTTCTGGAGATTTATCTTGTTTTGTTTGTTTATTTGTTTGTTTGTTTGGGACATATTTGCATGATTCTCATTTTACTTGACTTTCTGTGTTGGTGACTGCGCATTCAACAAAGTGGCCACCTCTTCTGTTTCTCACGTATTGGCCTTGTACAGGAAAAGACCCCCACCAATCAGCCTAGACAAAGATTCTGGAAGGCTCTCAAAACCTCATGCTAGTGCAGTCTGTTTTCTTTGTTCTTTACAGCCCTCAACTATCTAGGATATGCTGGGTCCTGTCAGTGCACCAGAACAAATGAGATGGAAGCCAATTTTTTGGGCCATTTGCAGAAAAGTTGGGTGATGGATGCTCTGTTTAACTCTTTCTTTCTCCAGAAGAGGGGAGCTGGGTTGTTTGTTTGTTTGTTTGTTTGCTTTAATCTGCTTCTTGTGCACTGACATTTGCCAGGCCAAAAATCTGCCCATATTCTTACTTGCCCCAGGAAGCTAAAGTATGCCAGAACCTCGACATTCTGGGACACGCAAGTAAGAAGTCTATCCTTGGTGCAGTGCCTGAAAAAGTTGTGGAATTGAATGACCAGACCAATTCTTTCTTCTCCAGGGAGAAGCAGATAGCTTTGGTTATTGTCCATTCACTCTTTGCTGAGTCAAGGGAGGAAGTTATGATGTCTCTCAATGGAAACCACTATCTTTGTTTTCCTCCAAGCAGCTAGATTGCACTGGACACACCTGTACTTTGAGATGAGCAAACCATATGCCATTTCTTTGGGCAACCCTGGAAAAATTAGGGCCTCAGATGCACATAGGAACTTTTTTTTTTTTTTTTTTTTTTTACATCAGCGGGGACCTGAGAGCTGGGATTTTTAATTCTATCTTTCTTCCTGAGCAGAGGGAGGAGCTATGACATCTACCAACCCAAGCCACTGCTCTGTTCTCCCTCAGGAAGCTAGACGATGTCAGGTCTACTAGAGGTCCAAGACTGGCAAGTTCCAAGAAACCAGTTCTGTGGGGGAGCCCTTTTGAAAACATTGAGGTTTTGGATGCATAAACCAATACTTTCTCTCCCCTGGAAGTAGCTGGGAGCTAGGGGATCTCTTTTTGCTGATATGGCACTGTGCCAGAGGTAGGGATTCTGGTGAGAGGGTAACCAAGTTTGTTAAACCTGGTTCTGTGTTTGCCTGAGGTGCAGTGGCCTTTCAGTTAGAAATTCTGGACTTTTCACAAGGGGAATTTGTGAATTGTTAATGAATTAGCATGGTTGTGGAGGTACAGAAGGTCCAGGGCTATCTACTCTGCCATTTTGCTGATGTCCCTCTGTAGTATTTTAAAATTTTATGATTTCTTTTTGACTCCTCAGTTGTTTGGACTTTAAAGTTGAAAATGTTTTAACAGGTATACTCTTGGTTTCCAAGTTAAGTGCAAGTTTATCAGAGATAATGGACTGAAAAATAACAATTTTTGAAATATTTTGATATTTGCTTTATGGCCTGGTGTAAGGTAAAGTTTTAAGAAAAAATTATGTATGCTGAAAAGTACAGGTTATTCTTCAATCTTTGGTCACAACGTTGTGCTGTGGAAGGAGAAATACAATTTGGAAATAAGAGACTTAATTTTCCCAGTTGAGAATAAAATCATTTTCTTGGGTTAACCTTCTTTTTTTAACCTTTTTCTTAAGTTAACTTATGTTAGAAAGTATTAATAGTAAATATTTTTTTCATCTCTTTGAAATGTATGTAAAATTTCTGAAAACTCAATAGGCCTTTGTCAGCTTTCAGATCCAAATTAATAAACTTTAAAATTTCAGGAAATATTAAAATAATGTCTACAATATTTTTATTTGTATTTTTTCCCATTGATCTCTATTCTGAAACTTTTAAGGAAGGATTAGTCAGATATTGCCTTTTTTCTCCTTTCTAAGGGCTTTAAACATCTTTATTTCTGACTGATGTGGGGATATTGATTCAGCCTTCAGAATTTCTCTCTCTCTGGATTTACCTTCTTCCCATAAACTCATATAATTGTTTATAGTTCTTATATCCATTTTCAGGTTTTTCTCCTTTATTTTTAAATTTTTTTTTATTAAAGTTCGATTTACCAACATAGAGCATAACACCCAGTGCTCATCCCATCAAGTGCCCTTCTCAGTGCCCATCACCCAGTTATTCCATCCCCCCGCCCGCCTCCTCTTCCACTACCCTTTTGTCATTTCCCAGAGTTAGGAGTCTCTCATGTTTTGTCACTCTTTCTAATTTTTCCCACTCATTTTCCCTCCTTTCCTTTATAATCCAAATGAATGGATAAAGAAGATATGGTAGGATCCCTGGGTGGCTCAGCGGTTTGGTGCCTGCCTTTGGCCCAGGGTGCGATCCTGGAGACCCGGGATCGAATCCCACGTCAGGCTCCCGGTGCATGGAGCCTGCTTCTCCCTCTGCCTATGTCTCTGCCTCTCTCTCTCTCTCTCTCTCTGTGATGACTATCATAAATAAATAAAAAGAAAAAAAAGAAGATATGGTATATGTATACAATGGAATATTATGCTGATTTTTCTCCTTTAAGCTCTTCTATTTATTTTTCTTAATTCCTTGGGTAGCTCTTTTACCCTTACTTGAGCAGTTTCCCTTTTTCTTGGCACCTCCACATTCTAAACTGCAAAAGCCTGAACTTATGTGTAGACTGAAGTCAGAGTTGTAGGAAATTGATCCTGCAGCTGTTTTCCTATGCTTATGTCGTCCCTACAACTTTAAAAGGTGAAAGGCTTGGTAGTTCATAGATAGTTTTAAAAGATATCTGTTTTTCAGTATCTATAAAATACAATGATCACTCTTAGAGGTCTAAACATCATATAATTTTTTAAGTTAGTTTATAACAGTAATAGAAAAATAAATACAGATTTTTATACCAAGGCCAATCTGGTTCCATTTCCTGTTCTACTCTTTACAAGAGTATAATCCTTGGTAGTTTTCTTAATCTTTTGAACCTCAGTTTATAAAGTTGTTAAAGTAAGGAGAATAATGCCTAACTCATGTTGTTGTTTTCTTGAGAATTCAATAAGCTAATATGTGGAATACACACATTATTAGACTTTTGAATCCAGGATTTCTAAAAGTGAACTCATGGTAGAACTTAAAAAAAATAAGTGTAATAGGTAATTTATCCATAATCCTTAGCCATTTTAGGTCAATCAAATCTTGATTTTTAGGTTTAGACTATAATTCACTATGCTTTGCTTGGAGGTAGATGGAGAGATTTTTTTTTTACCATAGTGGTTAGGAACACAAAGTTTGGAGCAGACTATGCAGGTCTGAATGCCGCTTCTACAATTGTAGATTTGTGATCTCGAGCACTCTATATGCCTGTTTCCTCATCTGAAAAATGATACATGGTGCTTATCTTATAGCTTTGTTTTGACGATTAAATGATTTAATGTCTTTAAAGTACCTAGAATACTTTAGGAGGTTTCGTTTGGGGGCAAAATTTGACTCCAAGAAGAGTCAATGTTAGTTTAGTTTGATGTCAAAATGCCTCTAAATTTTTTCAACTTTGTGGTCACTTCACACTTGCTGTAACCCCTGTCTTAAAATTCCTTCTTTCCTATTTCCATCCCTTGATTCTTATCCTTTAGATCTGAAATTAAACATAATTTTCCTTTGCAAATCTTCTTGGATCTCACGAAGGAAGTTAGATGACAATAGCATCCTTGAGGACTATCTTACCTTGTAACCCATAAGCTCCATGAAGGCAAGGATTGGATGGTCTTTGTTTACTGATGAAATCTAGGCTCCCAGCAGTGTGCCCTGGAATGTTTGTTGGAGAAGGCATTCCTTCTCCAATTCCTTACACTCTTATTACTCAGTAGCACATGGACTCTTCATTGAGAGGATGATAGATGCAAATAAAAGAGTTTGAGTTTTCTTTTCTAGCCTTCTAATTTTCTAGTAAGCCCTGAACTTCCCTCAGAATCCCTGCTGATTTGTTCTTACCTCAGACAGGTAAAGAAATTACAGTCTCACTTGAGGTCAACAGCATGAATTTGCACAAGGGTCTCTTACCAACAAGAGGAGTCATTTTTTTCACTCTCAAAGGAAGAAGAAAGGGATCTTTTTCCCACCAGGGAAATTAGTTTGCTGCACCTTCTTTGAAATTTGCAGGTAGTTGAGATACAATCTTTTCTTTTTTTCATTTGAGTTACCCCTGGCAACCAGCTCCCACATCTGAATCAGACTTCTACTTTCCCATAGAATGTCTTTCTGAAGAACTGGAATTCCTTCAGAACAAGGTTTTGAAATCAGAATTTTGGGTGCTTGTTAGATATAGTCCCACAGTGATTCCTCACAGGATTCAAATGACCTGTGGTTTGTAGATGATATTATTGGCTTGTCTTTCAGAAATGCTGCTTAGCAGGAACTTCTCTCAAACTCTTTCCTGTCAATGAGGGAGAATGCGAGAGGGAAGTGAAATAACATTGATGGCATTCAGATAATATGCAAATTAAGCATTCTTACACACTTGCTTTCAATCAACTATCTTATCATCACTGAATAAGAAAGACAAATGGGCATCAAGTCAGCATCATAATTTTAAAATATAAATGGATATAAATATGATCAAATAAGACTTCATCATTATTATGCATAATCATGAATCATCCACAGAGTAAAAGATACAGAAATAGAAAAGAAATGGCCTTGATTGTCCTGATTATTAAATATAAAAAGAGAATTATACTTGACCATAGCAATGCATGCATTTTCCTCTTCAATAACGCTAGGATGCCCAAGAGAAAATAAATCCACAGAAAGATTCCTGTTAACTCACATAGGAAAGCAGAGGAAGGCATCTGCAAAAGACTCTCTATATAAAGTGTCTGTCTTTGAAATTTAAAAACAAATATCAAATATTTAACAACATTCAGATTCATCTGTCCGATCTAAATTTGGCCACAAATCCAGGTCAATTTAGTGTTTGCTGGCTATAATAAATGGATATATATTTTTTTAATTCTATAAAATACTGAAGATGTTATTTGGGATTTGTAGAGCCGCTCTAATTAGAAATTCTACTTCATCTGTGAATGATGTAGGGTGGGCATCAGCAATGTGAAATGTCAATTTTACGTCTCTTTAATTCTTTTCCATAAGGATGGTGTCAATTATTCTTGTTCCATGTTTTTGTGGTGTCAGTCAATCAACAGCATTTGAGTGTCTACTGTATACTCCAGGGAGCTCTAAAAGGAAATAGCTCCAGTCCTTGAGGATTTTGCATTGAAATAGGAGAGAGAAGGTAAACACATGAAAAAAATACACAACGGTTGTCATAGAGTCAAAGGCTAGCTTTCTAATTAGAACAAACAAAAAACAAAAGACATTTAGGTTTTATCATTTCTTTTGTTTAAGATTCCTAGGAAAATGTCACTTATTCTCAGGAGTATCTAGAGGACTGCCTGGACAAATATGAAGATTCATTTTAAACTTTTTAGGAAAATTCCTCAGATTTTTAAGTCGGTATAGGTTTGTACTACTGATCTCTTCAGCAGGGATCTTTAAATATCTGCTCAGATAGGAGGTTTTTGGCTCAGGTTCCTGAATTTGGAACTTAATACAGGGACAGTATCCCTACTTTAAATGTGTTGGTATTTCTGCTTTCACTGTTTTGATGTAAGCAGTTAGTTGTTGATTAAATAGCATAAGTGATACTTTCTTGATATCTGCCCCTCCCCCGCCCCCCTGCCCTTCATCTATCAAATAGGTGAAATAAAAGATTATGGTTTCCTTAAATACTAATTTCTGGTCTGTTGCCAATAAGGGCCACCAGCAAGAGCCATATATGACTGCTTGAGCAGTTCCTACCAAAGGCATGGGCTTTTTTTCATAGTGTTTCAGGTTTGTTCCTAGTGTTATTCTGTTTGCCATTTGGTCCATCTTCTCCTGCCCTGGGTGTTTCCTTGCTCCAGTACCAATACTTCCATTGCCTGAACTTCCCCAACTGGGATATTTTGGTAATGGATTGCCATTCTAAAGCATCTTCTCCCTAACTCCTAAACTTGTCTGATCCTTCAGGGGTTGTAAACTTACTCATTAATCCACACTGATGTCCTAACGACTTCAATAGTTTACTATGATCTAGTATTTGCATTGCATTGGGGATTTCTGAAAAAGAAAAAAAAATCAGTTTCTATTATTTAAACTTAAAACATTATGTGGATACCTGGGAGATCTTTCAGGATAGAAGGCCTTGTCTGGCCCTGAATGATTGCCCTCAGGCTACTTCTTTCTTACCATAGTGGAGATCAGGGACTGGGCTGGAGGATGTAGGGAAATATTTCATGTGTCCTCAAAGTCCCAGGAAGGTAATTGCATCACTTCCTTCTAAATCCTCAATGGTTTAGGATAGTCAGAATAAAGTCTAAATTTCTCACTGTAGCCTTAAACTTTACTTTTGCCTCTCTGACCTCATCTCCACTCTCCCTGTCTTCTACTGGGTCAAAGCCTCCCTGACAACTTTTAGTCCCTCAACCATCTGGCTCTCACTCATTCCCCACTTGAAGAGTCCAGAAATTCCTAGCGTTCAAATCTCCTATCAGATATCACCTTCTCAGAGAAGACCTTGAACTTTCTTATCTAAACAAGTAATTTCCTACCTCATCTGTTGTATTTTCCTTATAGCAGTCCTATTTTCTATAATACTCAAGCTTATTGTTTCCCTGTTTATTATATTTTCTCTACCATTGGAAGCTCTCGAGAGCTGAGACTTTATCTTATGACATGTATCTTGGGGTTCCAGAACTATGCTTTACAAATTATTGGTGCTAAATGAATCTCTGATAAGAGATTGTTGATTGGATAATCATAGCCACTATATGCTGAATTTAAGTTCCAGTTAAGAAAAAAGAAAACACTTAAAATGATTGCTTCCCTGCAGGCAGCCTGACCCTAAGAAATGATTACTCTGTCACATTCAAACCTTCTCAAAATAGAGTAGAATGTGAGCACTCCTGCTCTTTGAATATCTTCAGTTTGGAAGGGAAGAAACAAAGAAGATGACAAATTATGAAGAGCTAATCACACCGTTGGGAAGGAGTGTGCAGTGGATCATAGTATCACTAGGAAATTATTAATAATCACCACAGGAAGAGAGCTGAAAGGAATGAATCCTTTCATTCTGTTGTGGTGAATCCATGCAATATGTCCTCCTTGATCCTCCAAGTCCCTGGAAACCAGCAGAGTATGGAGCACGGAGCATGGAGCAGAGGCTTATTTACACTAACTAACATGAATACATGAGCAGAAAGAAAAACTTGGCAGACATAGCAGAGAGGCTGTGGTAGCAAGCACTGGCTCTAGGTTAGCTGGTAGTTGATTAAGGCAGAGTCACAGGAAGAAAAATTGGTTCTATTTGCCATGATGATGACAGGTAGCCTCCCAGTCAGACATCTTAGAGGACCCTTACTTGTCATCTCTACAAGAAGCAGTTTTCTCCCTGCAGTCATAGGTGGCACTGGTTATTTTGAGAGGTATATGTGCTTTTCTGGAGATGGAAACGGGAAAAGGAGAGAAATGGAAGGGTTTTTTATTTTCTCCCTTTGCTTAAAGTCTTATTTTCTTCCCTTCCCATCTATTTTTCTTAGAACCCTCGCCTCATCAAGTTTCCAATCTTTCTCAATTCATTTCTTCAGCAATCTGTCTTGTAACCTTGTATTCACCGAGTATCTTAACTGGGAGAAATTTATGTCAACTTGAAGGGTAAACAATGGTACCACATTAATTTGTATTTCTTTGATAATGTGTAAGCTGAACACATTTAGGTTTTTGACCCTTTCTTTCTTCCCAGGAGTATTACCTATTCAGATCCTGTGTATATATTTTTTCTCCTATTAGAGTGTTCCTGTTTTTTTTTTTTTTTTTAAATAGAGCTCACTGCTTAAGATCTTAGGCTCTCTAGAAGGAATTTTCTGAACCTCACCCTAGCTCTGCCGCTTGCTTTGGGACACCACGTTGCAAGTTGTGGAGTGGCCGTATGCATGAATTCTCATCTTTAAAACGGGAATAATAATTATTGCTGTGTCTCAGAGTACTTCTGAAGAATTATTAGATGAAATATGTTAAGTGCTTATAACAGTACCTTGCATATAGTTTATGATCCACAAATGTTATCTATTGTTATCAGCTATTTAAATATTAAGAATATTATGCCTTTATAGGTGATTTAACAAATGTTTTTTTCTTTACTTTTGCCTCTTATCTTTCATCTGAGGTTTTGACTTTCAAATGTGTTAAATTTTAAGTGGTCATATTTGTTGATCTTTGTTTTTCTCGAATGCTTTTATGTTCAGAAAGTTTCCCCCAACCACAATTTTAGAAAGAATAGATTTTCATGCCCTACTTATAATTCTCATATCCCCTTTTACTGCCTCAAACTCCCGATGTCTGACTGCAGTCTTATCCACTATTTTCTATTCTCACTTACTTTTTTATTTTTAATTGTGGTAAAGTATACATAATATGTATTTTACCATCTTAATCATTTTTAAGGGCACAGTTCCATAGAGTTAGGTATTTTTTTTGCAACCTATCTCCAAAATTCTTCATTGTGCAACACTTCTATTCTCATTAAACAACTATTTCCCTGCTACTTCCAGCCCCAATGGTAGACTTTTTGTCTCTTTAAATTTGACAGCTCTAAGTACCTCATATAAATGGAATTATACAGAATTGGTCTTTTTTGTGTATGGCACATTTTACTTAACATAATGTCCTCAAGACTCACCCATATTATAGCCTGTGTCAGAATTTTCTTCCTTTTTAAGAATGAATGATATTCCATTCTATCCATTCATCCATGGTTGGATGCTTGAATTGCTTTCACCTTTTGGCTATTGTGAATACTACCACTATGAACACCTCTTCAAGACACTACTTCCAATTATTTTGGTTATATACCCAGAAATAAAATTACTGGATTATATAGTAATTCTATTTTGGATTTTTGAGGAAACAACATGGTGTTTTTCATAGCAGTTACACCATTTTACATTCCCAACAGTGCAGGATTTTTCCAATTTTTTCATATCCTTGCCAATAATTGTCTCTTCATTCTTTGAAACTGCTCTGATAAAAGTCAATGATGAATTTTTGTTAATATGTTAAGGGACACCTTCCAGTTTTGGACTTTGAAATATGGCACCATGTAATACATGCTCATTTTTAAAAGTTTCTAAGCACTTAGTTAAATTTTGTTTGTATTACTCTCTTTGTTTTTTCACCTTGTGCTCCTGTTTTCCCTCAGTTTCCTTCATGGACAACTGTTCTTCTAATAAATCTAAAGCATGCTGTTTCCCAGGTTTCTGTTATTGTTTGGCTTTTCTCAGTCTATGTCCTATCCCTAAATGATCCATAAAGCCAAGCTGTATAATTATAATTCCCTAATATATTTATTTTTACAACCATTATCTTCCTGAAGCTTCATGATTAGAACTGAGCTCAAAAATGAGAGAAAGATCACTGTGGACTAGAAATAAAATAGAAATTCAAAACAGAGGCAGAAGTTGATGACTCTGGCTTGTTGGGATCTGAGTCTAAATACCAGTGGTGGCTGGTAATTGGGTTCCTATAGGGGAAAAGGTATTAAATGTGCTCTCTGAAAAGCAGGGGACTAGAGCCTGGCTCATTAATTGAAGCTTGGAACTAGGAAGTAGTTCCCCTCTAGAGTGAAAGGATGCTCAGAGCTAAGAAACATGAAAAGCTGCAGATCTTGGAAAGATACATCCTCAACAAGAGGAGCTGAATTACCCACCTGACTCTGGCCAGATGTACAGAATTTCTAATTCATTCAAAGCAGTAACTGCAAACTGCCAGTATAAGATTTGGTTCTGGAGTAAGGCATGGAGTACTGGGTGGCAGGAAATGTAAAGCTACTTGACAGGTAGTGGTGAGAGCATAGAGGGAGGCAGAGAAAAATAAAAGGAATAAACTACCAGTAAACTAAAAACTAAATTCCAGAGTACATGAGGAAATCTAATATTAAGTAAAGCATCTAATAAAAATGAATAGTTATAAAAAAAATTAGCTCAAATAGAATTATAGAACAATTATATAAGTATTTAGGGTGTTCAAAACATGAAGACATGACTTCCATGTAAATGAAGGGAAGATAGTAGGAAACAAAAATTGGCAACAAGAATGCTTGGTTACAAGAATGACCTATGTAGAAAAATTAGAAGTGAAAAAAGTAGTCATTAAAACAAAATTATTATTGAATAGATAAACCATAGACCCAGTAAACAGTAGTCTGTCTCTCTCTTAGTTATTATGAGGGATTGACTTACATGATTATGGAGCCTGAGAAGTCCCACAATCTGTCTGCAGGCTGAAGGCCTAGGAAAGTTGGTGGTATAGTTCTAGTCAAAACTTGAAGGCCTAAGAACTAGAGGAACCAATGGCATAAATCTTGGTCCAAGTCCAAAGGCCTAAGAACCAGGAATGCCAATATCCAAGGGCAGAGGAAGATGGATGTCTCACCTCAAACGGCAAATTTGCCCTTCCTCCATCTTTTCTTTCTATTGAGGATCTCAACTGTTTGGATGGTGCTCGATTGGCATTGGTGAGGTCAATCTTCTTTACTTAGTATACAGGTGCAAATGTTAATCTCTTTTGGAAACACCCTCACAGACATACCCAGAAATAATGTTTTACCAGCTATCTGGACATCCCTTAGGCCAATCAAGTTGACACATAAAATTAACCATTAAAGATAGTGAACTCAGAGTGAAGATAGGGTGCAAAAATTTCTGAGTTGAACTCCAATTCGATAACATGTATAGTAAATCAACTTGAATATTAATCATTAAAATATACGCTTTTTTCATTTCTAAGGGGAACTATAAACAACAAGATTGTATGGGAGGTGATATTCAATGGGTAAAGGATTCTAAGAATATCCTCAACATAAATACTGAATAACATCAGTTCTATAGGAAAACTTTTGTAAATTTTGTTCATGTTGTAGAACTTATCAGTACTGTGTTCTTTTTTATTGCATAGTATCTCATTGTATGGACATACCATACTTTGCTTCACCAGTGACCAGTTGATAGGTATTTGAGTTGTTTCCTATTTTTGACTGCTATGAATAATGTTGCCATGAACATTCATGCATAAGTCTTTGTGTGAACATTTCTCTTGAGTATACACAAAAGAGTGGGATTGCTGGGTTATGGTAAATTTTGCGCTTAACTTTTTAAGGAACTACCAAACTTTTTCAGGATGCACTTACTATTTTACATTCCACACAGTCATTCATAAGAGTTCCTGTTCTTCACATTTTCACCAACCTTGTTGTTGTCTTTGTTCAGAACCAATTTGGTGAGTTTGAAGTTGTATCTTATTGTGGTTTTAATATTAAATATGCTCCATTGAACTCCTAAAAAAATTGAGAAATGGGCCCTACCTAGCTCTCTGGTTCCCAAAGCTTTATCTACTGCTTAGTGTTGTTTTAAAAATTATGATGTGGCCATAATTCAATTATTGATTGATTCATTACTCAACAATGAGCAATTGAATATTTACAATAGGTCAGGCAATGTTCTGGGATAAAAAGATGAATTAACATGATTCTTGCCTTTGAGGACTTAACTATCTTAAATGGAAACATGGACCTAGACCATAAGAGTTACAATACAGTGTAATAGATGCAAATAAAGTACAAAACATTATTCAATTCTGGTCTAGTTAATCTTAATAAGTCAGGGCCTTTAAATTGCCTTTTTCCTTGTCATGAGAACAGTTTTCTCACATGCTCAAGGTTGATTTCTAATGGCAAGAGAATTAGGTTGGAATGAGATAGGAGCTGACTTCCAGCAAACACTACTGTGGGCTTCACATTTCACTTTACTTTAGTCCATTATCAGGCCTATTATCTAGTTCAGAAATTGATATGCTGAAAACACCCTAGTTTCTGTTCTTGCATCTTAAAGTAGAAAGATCAGATACTATTTCCGTTAGTTGTCTATCTAAGGATACCATATAGGCTATTCCCTTGACAGATTTAGTTTCACCACTGTACAGTGAGTTTTTCTTAAGGAGGAAGCAGCTGGAATGAAAGTTGAATTCTGAGATTCTGCGAACAATGACATTTGTTAGTAATTTGTAGCAGGTAAAGGAGTATAATCCCTAAAGTACTTTCTCCTATCATGTTCTTATAGTTCTCCTTTATTGTATCCTTCCTCTTATCTCCAACCAACACTGCTTCCCACCACCCAATGAATGAATAGCTTGCACACATTCCCCTACAGATTTTAAATACAAATACAGAGAAGGGGTTCCAGTGATTATTTGGTACCTCCCTGCCCTTTATTCATTTATTTTAGAGCGAGTGAGCATGAGACAGAGAGAGCACGAATTTCCCCTGCCCTTTAAATAGGAGTTAATTAAACCATTTCAGGTAGATGCCTATCTATCTTATTAAATATCCCTAGTGAAGAAATTCTATAACTTGTTCCACTGTTCAGAAGTCCTGAAGTCTATGATTTGCCATGAAAAATAAACTAGAAAGCTGAAGAATTTATATAACTCATTTAAAACACACTTGACTGAATTAGTTGAATGTTCCAGAGTACAATAGCTGCACATATAAAAAATTTTGGTGAAGGATGCCATAAAATTATAATTTTCCATTAAGTCTTTCAGCTCACAAGCACTTATTTGGCATGGGTAATGCATCAGGCAATATGGTAGTTACTGTGGGTACATAGATAAGAAAAAGATGATCTTCATCTTAAAGGAATAGACTCATTGGAAAGAAAGATCTGTAAACAAAGAATTACCACACAATATGATAAAAACATAGAAAAAAAAAGGTAATCATTAGGACAGGAATGAAACAGTTCTTGGGAAGACTTCCAAAGGAGAATGTGCTTAATAGAATTGTATCTGAAATATTGGCTGCTCAAAGTGTGGTTTGCAGACCAGAGAATTTGCATTGTCTGGAAGTGCAATAGAACTCTAGAATCTCAGGACACTTGGGTGGCTCATCGGTTGAGCATCTATCTACCTTTGGCTCAGGTAGTGACCCTGGGGTCCTGGGATAGAGTCCCAGAAAGCCTGCTTCTCCCTCTGCCTATGTCTCTGCCTCTCTCAAATAAATAAATTAAAAACAAAACCAAACTCTAGAATCTCAGGTCCTGCCCTAGACACATGGAATCAGAATCCACATTTTAATAAGGTCTCTTGGTGATTTGTAGGACATAAAACTTTGAATAGTTTTGCCTTAGAGGATTCCCAGTAATTCTCAGGTGAATATGGAAGAAGGGAAGAATATCTGGAAGTGGAAACAGTATGTGTGAAAGGACAATCCTGAGAGGGACTCCTTCTAGTAGCAGACTCTGGGACAAGGCTTTGAGTACAATCAGCCTATTTGGGAGGAAGATTTGGTAATGTAGTGGAAGGTGAGACGAAGAAGATGAGAACAACTATAGAGTATTTTTCTAGCACGTAATCTCCATGAGCAACTGGGAATTAGTCTGTGTGGCATGTAACTTGGAGTTATTCATAAATTCCAGTTATTCTGTGGTTCAGGGATGCTGCTAGGTGATGTTAATTCTCCAGGTTATTAGACTTCCTGTAGACGTGGGCCTTTGCACTTTGACTATTAGAAAAAGCTTTCAGGCAAAGAATCTCAGGTGAAAGCCTGCAGATTAGTGTTCATAGAAATGGGGAGTGCTGAGGGGGATATAGGTGGGCACCAGTGGTGACTGCTATAGGGATCAAGGCATGAAACAGCACTAGAGGACATACTCAAGGAATTGCTATTTATTCAGCATTCTGGGAGTACAGAACATTAATGTGTAAGCATTAGATACCTAGGAGTCAAATCTCAAAGGACTTTTCAAGGAAAATAGTCTAAGGAAGTTGAGTTTCATTCTTTGGGTCATTACATATTTTTTAAATTGAGTGTCATGATAATTTCATTTTTAGATTGTTTTGGTGGCAGTTGAGAGAATGGAAGGAAGTGCATGGGATGGAAAGTGAAGAGGCCAGTAAGAATTATATAACCTTAGATGTAGCTTCTGTAGTTAGAGTATCCTATTAGCATACTAGATTAATCAATATTTCAACCAAGCTTCTATATTCAAGGTAGTTTGCAATGGCCTATGTGAGATACAAAATATTGTCTGTTTCTTTTCCTCTGATTACCTAAAATAATCTATTCAAACTGAAGTCTAGTCCATTTATTAGTGCCATGGTTGTGAGTAAGTAAGGGTTGGTGTATTTGAATTCAGCATGGATTTGTGTGTTGTGTCTAGCCAATGTTTAGTGTCATCCGTTTGTTTTCAACAGAATAATAGTTCTTCTGAGAGCACAAGATACTATTTAACAATTTTTTCTACTAAAAAGAAGTATATATAATCTCCCAATTAATGGATATATTAATAATTTACCCTGCTCATGAGCATTAGTCACATTTTATTTATGATCATTGTTCCATTGCAAATAAATGAGAATTTTTTGGTTATTATTATACTCATATCAAAGCATTGCCTACCATCTCTCTTAGTTGAGACAGGCAGAACTTTGTTTTTAAGCCAGAGGACTTCATAATTCTTAATTTTACTGTTGCCTGGAAGATGTGTGTACAAAATGTCATATTTTTCAGATTTTATTTCTGTCACTGAAGTGTATTGAAAAGACTGATTCTATATGCTCCATTACTGACATCATTATAAAGATTTGATGTTGCTTAAAGTAGTCACTGATTTTTAAGGTCAAACTTCTTTGTTTACCTTTACATCAATTGGCATTAACTTTTTCCCACTCATCCTTAATTTGCATCCTTTATTTTCACTGTTGATGTCTTCTTAGAGCTGTAAGTCTTCAATTCACAAAAAGACTTGATTAATAAAATGACGAGTGTATTTGGTATTAAAGATAAGAATTTCTTAGCCTTTATTCTTTATTTTAACACAGAGAAAAGTTATTAGGGAGATTCAAAATGATAAAGCTATCTATATGAAAGACAATAAACAAGATGCTGAAATTGAGTCCAAATCTTCCCAAATCACCAAAGCTATTTGATAAGAAATTTATCTTCGGGGATCCCTGGGTGGCGCAGCGGTTTGGCGCCTGCCTTTGGCCCAGGGCGCGATCCTGGAGACCCGGGATCGAATCCCACGTCGGGCTCCCGGTGCATGGAGCCTGCTTCTCCCTCTGCCTATGTCTCTGCCTCTCTCTCTCTCTGTGTGACTATCATATATAAATAAAAAAAAAAAATTAAAAAAAAAAAAAAAAAAAAAAAAAAAAAAAGAAATTTATCTTCTATGAGCTGCTTCAGTTTAAAATAAGCTAAGCTTTAATGAGTCATGACCCATTCTCTGTTCATTTGTCTTCTCATCTTACTTGCTGTGGCAAGGATTCAACAAACACTGATTAATGTCAAAGAAGTTTCACTCTCTTTTGGAAATTTTGCCACAGTAATGTTATTTCTGTTTTACACTCATTTATGGCATTTTTTTCTATGGCGGGTATCAGAGGGGGCCAGTTAGATATATCTGTTGGCTTATCTGTTGGCTTGTCTGAAAAATGAAGCTACCTACAGATTGCACAAACTGATCTGATGCAATGGGAAAGTCCACAGGAGGACTTAAGCAACAGATCAAATTTTAAACTAAACTAATTATTCCTTTAAAACGAATTATTCCTTAATTAAATGATCTTAAAATGCTCAATTTCTCTGAGTGGTCATTTGCATATACTCCAGTGAGATGCTAAAGTGACCTGATAAAAAAGAGCAGATTTTGGAATCTGTGTTCATATCTGTTAGGTAAATACAGATTTATTGTATAATCTTGACTAAGTTGCTTACACTCTCAAGAGTGAGACAGGAATGTTCGTATTGTGAGGATTAAATGCTATAAAGTGATTGTCATAGTCATATTTTCATAGCTTCATAATTGGGGAAAACATAAATATCTGTGGATAGCTTTACCATTTTGTAAAGAGAAGAAAAGTCATTTGGGTATTGATGCAAGGATCCTTCCTTTTCATAATTTCTAAATTTCCTGTAACTTTCCATTCTCTTGCCCTGAAACCTTTTACTCTGGTTATGCAGTATTTATGCTGCGGGCATTATGGGTTAACATTATTGCTGTGCACACTTTTCCATTTAATTTTAAAGTTCCATTGTTCTGTGACATTAAGATTGCTATCAGTATTCAAAGGTCAATGAGTCAAAGACACTGGAGCATAACATATTTTTCTCCCACCATTTTAGAGCCTCATATTGATTCTGAGGACCAAGAAACCCGTCTTCCTTCTCTTCCTAGTGTTGTTGGAACTTTGAAGTTTTTCATTTCACAATAAAATTTGTAAAACTAAAAAAAATTTTTTTTGTAAAACTGATGGCTAGTCTTAAACTTGGCAAAACACGTTTTCCTTCTTTTTTACTTTTGCTGAAGTGTGAGCCCTTTCGGACATCTGTAGGTCAGTTCTTGTTGGAGAGCTGATAACAGTGGAAGCACCTGCACTTTGGAAATAACTCAACTCTGTATCAAAAGAAGTCAAGCAGCAAAGGTCAGGCAAGAACATGAATCCTGATGCTCAGACAAGCCCCAGGCAGGCTTTCTATAGAATCTGAGAAACCAGTCTCTGGGGGAGAGGGAGAACATTGTGTTCTTACACGGTCACCCTCTCCTGCTGCTCAGGACAACCCAGATATACTCCAGTGAAAGTCAGCTAGTGCGCAGGTGAGAGAAAATAAGTAAAACATTTTAGGGTGAAAATAGGAAAAATGATAAATGGAGATAATTGCGGAAATAAAGTGGTTTTTTAAATGTTAGTAGTTGTAAACTAAAGATGGCCCTCCGAATTGGAAATAAAATGGAGTTGTTTTTTTTTTTTTTTTGGTAGTTATCTTTTTATAAGTGAATAACCCCTACCTAAATAGATGCTATATTGGGCAGTTGTTTTTAAATTTCATTTTTGGAGTCATTATCTTCTTAAATCAGAACTCCTCAGTGATAGCCATAGAATGATAGGTGAGTAAAGAAGCCATGGCAGAATGTGCTCACAGCATAAAAACAAAACATCTTGGTTAATGTGATATTAGTGGAGGGTGGATGAGAAACTCTTCAATCAGCTTCAGGTTTTCTCTATTTGAATCATGGGCTTGGCATTCAACTGGTGAAAGGGTGGTATGACAGTAAGCTAAACACAAATATCTGAAGATTCACTCTTCCCTTCACTTACCACCAGCCAATTATCCCTTTACAAAATGGTGTTTACCTCATCAACATATATACGTCTTTAAAATAATGGGAGGATATGATGATTCATGTCTGTGATAGGATTTTAGTCTCCCGGCTTTAAGATTGCCCTTTAGTGCAGTTATTGTTAGATCTCACACTCACAAGGCACCTGAGTTCATTGTTGAGCCCTACTGCGAAAGCTTGCTATTGTTACTCCAGCATTACCCAGAGTTCTTGTTGGTGTGATGCCACATACAGCAGAATTGAGTTCCTAGTGAAGGACATAGTGTGCAAAGCCTGATTCCTTTCTCTGAAAGTTGATCCAGACTGGTAGAGGCTTTTAAAATTTTTGTATCTAAGATTAATTTTAATGAAATAATATTAGGAGCACTTGTTTTGGCCATTTTGAACCAAATCATTTCTTTTGGGAACATGAATGGCTCCAAGGTAGAAGGAGAAAAATGAGGCACTTGGTTGTGTGATTATGGAAGAAACATTATGTTTTGAGAATGAGAACCCAGAGGTAATTACTTCTCATGAAGAAAAAGGAGTATGCCACTTTGGCACATTCTACAAACCAATTAAATATCTTAGCAAAACAAGTTACCCTATATATTCCACATAAAATGGCATTTCTAAGCTCAGATTTCAGAGATAAACCTTATCTCAACTTTTTCTGCTTCCCTACTCTAGCCCCTTATAAGTTTTTCACCTGTAAACAAGAAAATACTCCTTAGAGTATTAGGCTGACATTAGCAGGTTATGGAAAATCCAGTGAGCCAGTAATAGAGTGCAATGCTGTGTGTGTTAATGCTCCCAGGACACACAGTGGTGCTACCTGGGAATCAGATTCAACAGCACATCTGACCTTGGGTGAGTCATCTAGTCATGCTTTGTTGGTTTCCTTATCCATAAAGTGGTGATGGCGATACTATCTACCTTGCTGGCATTCTACAAATATTACTGGAATGGTAGTTGGTTAGCACTTTGGAAGAACAGGCTATTAAAAAAAAATGCCTTTATTGCCATATCTTCAGGGCACAGAACTCATCTCACAATCAGGAGCTATTTTACCTGTACAATGTGTCCCTGAAGCTTGGAGAGGATAAGAATGTAGAATTTTGGAGGAGAGCTCAAGTTCAATTATTTAATTATGACAAAGCAATCCACAGATTTGTAGGTGGAGAAATACCACCTTTGCATCTGGTAACAGCCATCCACAAAAGAAACTAAATAAAACTAAGTTATATCCCTATCACACCCAAAGAAAAAAAATAAAACTAGTCCAGAAAACAACAAATATGCATATGCATTGAGGGCAATGATTCATTATCCACCCTATCCTTCAACATGTCCTGATCAAGAATGCCTAGATTATTTTCACATTGATCTGCTTATGGCCAACTCACGTTCACGGCCATAATATGCTTAAGAATTTCCATTAGAAACCACCACTGAAATCACTAGGCTTACAGTTTGAATGAGAAACAGGAAAAAAAAAGCTAGAAATTACTGTTATTTCCACTTTAGTTTCTCTCCAAGATGTTGAGATGCTAAGTGTTACCTAGCAGAAGGCATTGTAGGCATGGAAAAACATGACCAATCTGTCTGAAATTCTGCATCAATGAAAATAGTAACTTTCCTAGAAGCCTATGGTTGAAGACCCCCTTACACAAAATGTCTTCTCATGGAAATAAAATCTTTTGAGGAAAGTGCACTAAGGTAGGAACAGTAGGTCAACATATTTTAAACTGCACTAAGATGACAAACGATCAAAGGCAGTCACAACATCCAACCCTCAGGTGCCATGAAAGAGTGCACTTCCCAGTTTGAAAGCCACTAGTTGTCCATAATCCAGGCATATTAATCCTGTGGGAGGAAAGGATAGAGCCTCGTTGGCCTGTGGTCGTTCTAAATAGAGCAATAACTTTAATTCTACCATTATCAAGTCTCAAAGACAGTGATGCCTAATCATATAATTATTTGTCTATTTATGGGTTCTCAGTAAATGGTATGCTTTAGTTTATTGCTGTACTTGTTTGGGTTTTAACTGTCAGAGCAATTAAATGACAATTTTTATCATTTCAGAGGTTTAACAGAGTCTGCTGGATCAGTCTAAGGTTTGAATAGACCAAGTTGCCCAAGACATTTCCCCCCCTCTTCCTTTAGATATATATCTATTGATCCTTTAGAATCCTCCACCAACTGCATACTCTCTGGTTTTAGAAATCTGTTTGGAGTTCAAAAAGCTCCCTTAAAGAAAATCTTACAGTGTTTTTTGTTGTTTTTTGTCTTTTGCTTCTTATATGGCCAGGCCAGGGACAATGAGTCAACGGTTCAACATTCTTGTCACACCTTTTGTCCCCATCTTTTCTACTTTAACTGCCACATCCATACATAAATAAGTCAACAAAATGAGAAAAATGTATACATTTCCTACTGAATTCCCCAAATGAGCAACCCAGGCCATATCAGTTCTATAATCACCTAGCAAGAATGCTCTCCGCTAAAAAGAGGGGAAAGGAAGAAGGCTCTGAAATTGCTCCACTGTCTGGGTAGACTCAAGTGGCACAGGTTGGGAGTTTCAGTCTGCATACCCTAAAATCTGTCTCTCTTATGTGTTGAGATTATTCACTGGTTTAGAAAACTGCCAGTGCTTACAAGTAACTCTTAAGGACTGTTAACTAATGACTCAGTTTGCCTATGTATGTTTTCCCAATGGCAGAATTGTTGGCACCTGCTTGGCTTTTTAAGTAAATCCAGAAAATGGATGTTAAAGCCTTCTGGTGATTCAGCAGTGGGTGGAAATGTTATTGCTGTGCTAGAAGGATTTGTTTCTATAGGCAAAGAGCTTTTATGTGTTTTTCTGGGTTATTTAATAACTTAATAAATGTGACTTCATAGAGGCCATTTATTTATGTTTGCCTGTAGCTGAAACACACTACCCTGTTATATAAACATTGAAACAGTCTTGCATGTTACTATTTCATATTTTCACATCTTACACCCTGAATTAGGAAAATGTTCATACTCAACATGTTTTGAGAGTTGACTTTCACATAGATTTAAACTTAAAAAAATTGTCCCCTTCCCACTTCTTTCACTTTTCTCCCAGAAGTCTGAATCCTCTTCCCATGTGTAAAATTACCAACAAGTCCGGCTGGCAGGGCAACTTATCCAATTTAATCCACAGATATAATTCTGCATTTGAATAGCTGAGGTAAACACAGTCTATTGCTAGCATAAGGTACTGTCATTGCGATTGCAGGCAGTCATTAAATCAAAGGTAATTTGTGGTTCTTATCACCAAAACAAGGTGTATGAAACTTTTTGAACTCTGCAATCAAAAGAAACTAAAAACACTCATAAGTCTGAATGTTATCATCCTAAAAACTTTGAGGATCAAGCTGGTGTTGTCTCCTACTCCAGTCGTACTGCAGTACATAATTATTATGTGGAAAGAAAGAAAAGAAAAGAAAGAAAATGTTCCACAAACGTTGTAGGCAGAAATTAATGCAAGAAAGTCTTAAAATACACGAGTTTTGTAAAACGGTCTATCCACCCACGGGACCATGGGTCCTATGGGTGTAATTGAGTGAAATAAGCCCATTTAAAGCATCTATGTGTTATGTTAGGTGTTTAACAGCAAATTAAGTTGGCATACTTCTGATTCTATAATAATTTAAAAATCAACGAATTTAGAATTAAAGTTATGATCTTATAAAGAGAAATAGTCCTAAATTGGGAGTCAGAAAAATATTTTTCCACACATTCATTGCACAGATTATGAAGAATAATTCTATCTTTTGGACCCCCTGGTCCTCAGCAATGTTGTGAACAGACTGAATGGACTATATTATCACCCATGTGCTTTTCAGTTCTAACAGCCTTAAAACTACTCTAGAGCCATACATTGTAGAAGAAAGTGTTTTTGCAATGAAATATGAAAGTAGTCCTAGATTTTAGAGCAAGTCATAGAAAAGCAGTATGGTGGAAGGGAGAGATAAATGGAAAAAGAGAACGAACTCCTTGGCAATGTTTTTTAAAGATAAAGTTAATTAAAGTTGGCTTGTGGAACAATCCAAAAAAATTAAGAAAATTCCATTTACCATAATATCAAAAAGAATAAAATACTTAGGAAGATATTTAACAAAAGAAACCCAAAACTTTAATACTGAAAACCATGAAATGTCATTGGAAGTAATTTAAAAAGACCTAAAAAATAGAGATCCTGTGCTAAGGATTGGAAGACTCACTATCGTTAAAATGATGGCATTTCCCCAGTAAGTCTACTGAGGCAATGCAACCTCAATACAAAAGCCAACTGTCTTTTTTGCAGAAATGAACAGTCTGATCCTAAAGTTTGTATGGAAATGAAGGGATATGTTGGGAAGGCATTTTCAGCCCACTACACCCAGCAATTCCACTCCTAGGTATACATCCAAAAGAAATGAAAGCACATGTACAAGCAAAAATTTGCACACAAATGTTCATAGCTGCTTAATTCATGATACCACAAGCGTGGAAACAGCCAAATGTCCATTACTAAGAAGTATATAAGCAGATTGTGGTATAGCCATATAATAGGATGTTGTTTGCCTGTAGAAATGACATACTGAAACATGCTACAACATGGATGAACCTGGAAAACATTAAGCTACATGAGAGAAACCATACACAAAAGACTCTATGTCCTGGGATTCCATTTATATGAAATTTCCAGAATAGGCAAATCCATAGAGACAGAAAGTAGAAAGTTTTCTAGGAGTTTGGGAGAAGGACCAGAGATTAATTGCTAATAGATAAGGGATTTCTTATTGGGGTGATGAAAGTACTTGTGATAATTGTACAAATTTATGAATACATAAAAACTGAATTGCACACTTTCAAAGGGTGAATCTTACAGTGTGTGAATTATATTTCCACAAGGCAGTTATTCAAAAAAGAGGATCGTGGTTTTATTTAAAAGTTGACTACTCTCATGCCAAAGTTTCAGCCTGGGCAAAAAAAATACCACTATTATTGTATACTTTAGTCAGAGCAGATCATGGCAGTCAACCTGACTAACCTGAAGATCTTGGTCATATGCAGACCTGTTCACTTTAATGGGTTTTGCAGTTACAGTGCTCAATACATGCTTTATTATTTTTATTGACTGTTAATTGTAAAATAAGCCATAAATCTGAGTTTCACCTATAAAAGCCCAACAAACCAGTTTTTGGCTAGACACCAACCACCCCAGCTTTCTGAGAGTCTCATGTCACACAGTAGGTGATAAGCATTCTTTCGTTTTCCTCTCCTTTCTTTGAGATCTTAAATATTGCTATGGTCTGAATGTTTGTATGACTCCAGAACTCATATGGTGAAGCCTGAGTCCCCAATCTGATGGTACTTAGAGGTGGAACATTTGGGAGAAAACTAGGTCATAAGAGTTGAACTCTCATGAATGGGAGTAGTGCTGCACCTTAAGCGACAGGAGAGGGGATAAGGTCTCTCCACTACAGGAGAACGCAACTAGAAGCCTGTCTGCAAACCAGGAAGAGGATTCTCAGTAGGAACCAAATTGATCATGGACTTGTCAACCCCCAGGACTGTGAGAAATAAATATTTGTTGTTTTAGCCACACGGTCTGTTATCATGGCCCTAGCTATGCCAGATAGATGCCTTGTCCATCCCTCCTTGTTTATGGCTAAGACTGAACTGGATAGGCCTTTTTGTCTCTTGGATTGTCTACACCATAAGGTTTTTTTTTTAATTCAATATTGAAAAAATTTCTTGTTCCAAGAGTTTACCCTATCATTGTTTGACAGTGTTACCCAGGGAAAAAATTTGGCTAAGTCATATTTGGTATACACTGGAAATTAGAATATTTCTGAAGATGTAAGTTTTCCTGGCAGGATTTACATCAGTAGTCTTTTGTTAACTAGCATTAAGGCGTGGAGATGGGTATACAACATAGAAAAGATGGCCAAGGGGCATGTAAGTAGGATCTAGAAGTCTCTTCTAATGGTTTATTCTTTCATTTGTTCAGTTGTAATAGATATCATTGGGTCAGCCACTGGGTAAGGTGTTGAACAATAAATAAAGAACAAATCAGACAGTGTTCCTTCCCAACCTTCCAGTCGTCACCATTATGCTGGACCAGTCCAGGATATAATGCAATCACAGCACAACTCTTATTTATATTTTTTCCAGGTGCTACTTGTTTAAGAATAAATTAGTCTTATAATATTTCTGTGTAACAGACTGACCTATGGCCATATTCGTTTTACATTACAAACATTTCAGTTCAGGAATTAGATTCATTAGTGGAAAGTAGTAATCAAATTTCCAACTGCTAATTAAGGCCAAACTCCTCTCTCTCAGCTGAAGCTTGCTTTTGCCTGGAAGAGCCTAGTGAGAAAGAGTACAGTTGGTTCTGATGTCATTTCAAATGAAATTGTTTTCTTAATTTAATTTTCGTATTACTAATTGCTAATGAATAGAAATACAATTGGTCTTATATTGATTTTGCATCCTGCAATGTTGCTGAATTCATTTATTAGTTCTAATAGGTTTTTAGTGGATTTCTTACGACTTTTTGTTATGTATAAGATCTCATAATCAGTAGATAGTTTTACTTCTTGCCAATCTAGGTGCAAGATTGCTTTTATTTTATTTATTTATTTTATTCTTGACTAATGTCCCTGGCTAGAACCTTTAGTGCAAAGCTAAGTGGAAGAGCAATGGTAAATAATCCTTGTTTTGTTCTTGATCTTGAGGAAACATTCCATTTTTCAGTTTTAGGTATGATGCCAGCTGTTGATTTTTTTTAATAGATGCCCTTTATGAGGACAAGGAAATTTCTTTCTCTTCTTAGTTTGTTGAGTGATTTTTATCATGAAAGTGTCAGATTTTGACAGATGTTTTTCCTGCATTCATTGGGATAATCGTACGTCCTTTTTTTTTCATTATTCTGCTAATATGGTATATTATATTGAATGATTTGTATTCCAAATTAATACTGTATTCCTTTTTGTATGTTGCTGTAATTGGCTTGCTGGTTTTTTGTTGAAGATGTTTGCATCTATATTAAGAAATGATTGGTTTGTAGCTTTCTTTTTTTGTGATGCTTTTGACTCATTTTGATATCAGGCTAATACTGGTCTCATAGAATGAATTTGGAAATATTGTCTCTATGTCTTTATTTTTCTTTTTGGAAATGTTTTGAAGGATTAGTACTAATTCTTCCTTAAATATCTAGAAGATTAATTAGTAAAGTCATCTGGGCCTAAATTTCTCTTTGGGGAAAGTTCTTTCGATTATTCCTTTTTCTTTTTTTTTAACTTGTAAAGATCTATTAAGATTTTTCTATTTCTTCTTGAGTTAAATTTGATAATTTGTGTATTTCTGGGAATTTGTCCATCCCGGTCATCTAACTTTTGGTATATAATTATGCCTAGTATTTCATATGATTTTTTTAACTCTATAAAATCAGTATTGTTATCCCCCTGATTTTAGCAATTTGAATCTTCATTTTTTTCTTGGCCGGTCTAATTAAAGTTTAGTAAATTTTGTTGCCATTCAAAGGATGTTTCATGATGATGTTTTTATTCATCTTATCTATTGTTTCATTATTATTTTTAAAATTTACTTCCAGTTTAATCGTTATTATTTTCTCCCTTCTGCTTGCTTTGAATTTAATTTACTCTTCTTTTTCTTATTTTATAAGGTGGAGGTTTAGGTTATTCATATGAGATTTTTTATATTGGCATTATAGCTATTAATTTCCTTCTAAGCATCATTTAACTGCATCCCATAAAATTTTATATTTATGTTTTGGCTTCCATTCACCTCGACATTTGCTATTGACCTCATGATTTCTTCTTTGACCCCTTGATTATCTAGGAGAGTGTTGTTTAATTTCATATATTTGTTGATTTTGCATGTTTCCTTTTGCTGTTGATGCCTAATTTCATTCCCTTGTTGTTGGAAATAATACTTTGTATGATTTAAAGCCATTACATTTACAACTGGATTTTATGAGAAGGGAGAAAAGAAGTCTCTCCATTAATTAAGTGACTTTGATCTGAGTTCCTAGGAAGATAGAAGGACATGCTGACATCTCAGAAGCAGCAAAAAGCCTGGTGTTTTCAAGGTTTTTGATAAGGTTACTGGGGCTGTAATAGTGAGCAAGAAGAACCCTAGCAGCAGAATATGCAATGGAAGAGGCAGATGGGCTGTGGGGAGTAGATAAGACCACAAATGTTCCAGATTTGAGGTTTGGTGAGAATAATAGCTCAAGCTGAAGTTGACTTCTTTTTGTCCCAATTAGTAACTGTTGAAAGAGTTACAAATTGATTTTGGGAATCCTGATTCCCAAATTGTGATGGCACAAGAGAATGCAACTTCTCAAAGCCTACTTAATTTCTAACATATATGCACCTGAAGGTGAGTGGTCTCCAAAACAAGGGAAGAGGGGGAAGCAATCACAATCAAGGTTTCTCCATCTTTCAGGATGATGATGGTGCAAAGATAGCAACAACATTATGTGAAAAGTAGGCTCAAGGTCAGTATGTTGAGTGTCAGGAGAGATTGTGGAAGACTTTGGAATGGCCAAAATGATAAAAAGATTATTAGTAACATGTCCTGACTAGATTACTTACTTATCAGATTTTCTCAGCCTTTTATTGTCATTGAGCTATTTTTAAACTGCGTAAAACATAGATAACTGATAGCAATGCAATTGATTACTTTCCACATGTAAATGAATTCCGTTGAGTGACAGAAAAGTGATCCATTTACCCCCGCCCCAATATAATTTTGCATTTATTTGTAAATTCATTTCAGCATTCCTGATTAACCTATGTTAAGTGTGGTAGTTTGGATTCTTCTTTGAACCAATTGTGACATCCTTTTTTTTCCCCATTAACAAATGAGTTAAAATCTTTTGCATGTGTTCATCTTATATTATTATGGATCATGATTTTATTTTTTAGAAAAAATTACCTATTAAATTAGAAAAAAATCATTCTGTTCCATCGATATTTGGTCCTCAAGGACAATTTGTGGTAAATATCACATGCATCTGGTCAAGAGCAAACAATTCATTCTCATGATTTCTCTAACAGCCATCTTGTCTTCTTGGACCCTCGGCATTTATCTCTGAGTTTGGAGGCCACAATTCTATCAAGCAGTTCATATGGCCCAAACCTCCTCCCTGGTTGGGGTTGTCTGGAGCTTTCCACCCTCTACCTTTATCCAGAGATTAATTGAGGTACTCCCACTTTCCATCTTAAGGAGTACATTGTATTGGTTTTGAGTAGGAGCTTAGCTGCTGATTTACTTTAGGCAACGAGAATCTAACTGCTGTTCAGTGCCATAACAGAGGATACTCTTGCAAAAGCTCCTGCACTTGCTGGTCTTAGTGAAGTTTTGTATATCTAGTTTTCCTTATGGATCCTATGAGATTATTTCAGTTTTTAGTCTCTCAAGATTTGTAGCAGCTGAGGTGTTTTGGTGGTAGCTGTGCTTATAAAATAAACATGTCCAGGTATAACCGTGATAAAGACATGTTTAGAAATATTAGCTGTAAAAATAATTGATTTATGACTTCCTGGAGGAGTTCTTGACCTAGGATGGAACCACATGAAAATAAATCCTTCTCTATGATTTTTTCTTCTCTACCTTTTTTTCTTGAATTTTTTTCAGCTGTAGAACCAAGTTAGTTGTTTTTGCATCAAAATGCAGTTCAGCAATTCTTAATGAATCCAACACTTCTCTCTGTTTTGTTGGGATAAGTCCAAGGGACAAAAATAGATGATGTGACATGTAACAAATCATGAAATTACATGGAGTTCTTTTTTTTTAAGAAATTACATTGAGTTTTATTCCCCCCCCCAAAAAAATACTCTTAGATATTTATAAAATATATCATGATGAGTAATTAATGGAAAGACTGAGTATCCTAAAAAGATCATTTTTTAATGATGTAGCAGTAATGAAACTGGAAATATTGTTTTTTATTTAAGGGGTATAGTAAAATCTAAATGAACAGGATACTAGAAACCTCCCTACTTTAGCAATCTGTTGTCAGAGTATTTTATATCTTCATTGATCTGGAACCTAAATAAAGAATAAAAGTATGTAAAAAAAAAAAAAAAAAGAATAAAAGTATGTTATATGTCACTTTGGGGGAATAGTCTATGCATGTTTGATTGTATATAATAAAAAATTGAGTGTCATAACAAATTTGTAGGGGCTGCATTAGATCCATTATGAAGGAATCTCCCATTACCATATGTATTGAACTTTTAAGTGACAAAGTGCTATATACCTACAACTGTTTTTTCCCCCCTGTTACTTCTTTTGATTTTAGTTAGAGCCCTGGAAGGTAGAAGAAAGAAGCAGCAAAGTTGCTTGTCCCAGTTAGCTCTCTAACTATTGGCTGTCATCACTGGAAAATTAATGACAACTTTGTTTTCCTTTTTTCTATCTAGACACATATGTGGATATTAAAGTACAGAGTAACCACTTGGGATGTATGGGAGGAGGCAGAAAGGATCATAATACTGTTCAAGATGTTGAGGTGACCAAGATCTGATGGAAACAAAGCGCTAAGATGATGACAGAGGAAGAAGCAGATAAATGGCCAGGAATCATTATCCCAGGCTTAGATTGATGTTGGTGCAAAGCAAGATTCTTTGTAGGCAGACATTAAAGAACAAAAAGTTTTTCTCTGTTCTCAAAATTCTGGGAAAAAAAATCACTGTGCACAGAATTATAAAACTAAACCAGATCAATCTGTAATACTAAGATCAATTATTTTATTACTTTTTAATAATCAAGTGATTAGAAATCAATAAAATTCTAGTGTCAGTCATTGACAGCTAGGGAAAGAGGCAGAGACACTATGATACCTACATTTCAAAATGTCAATTACAATGAAAAATTAGATTCTAGTTTCAAATGTCAGACTAAAGACACGTTTGTCACTATTTCTTCCCATCACCGAATTAGCAGAAATAGTAATGACACTGAGGTATTATTCAACAGAAACAATGGACTGGATTATCAGTGAACATAACATTTTTAAAAATCTATGGAATTTAGGGGCACCTGCATTGCTCAGTTGGCCGAGTGGCTAACTCTTGATTTTGGCTCAGGTCATGATCCTCAGGGTTGTAAGATCAAGCCCTGCATCAGGTTCAGCAATGGGCATGGAGCCTGCTTCCAATTCTCTCTCTGCCTGCCTCCCCTACCTCTCTCTCCCTCTCTAAAAGAAATGTTTAAAAAAAGAAATAAAATAGGGGCACTTAGGTGGCTTAGTTAAGTTTCCAATTCTTGGTTTCGCTTAGGTTATGATCTCACATATGATGAGATTGAGCCTTGCATTGGTCTCTGTGCTCAGCAGGGAATCAGCTTGGATTTTCTCCCTTTGTCCTTCCATCTGGTCTCACTCACTTTTTTTTGCCTCTCAAATTGATAAATAAGACTTTTTAAAAATTCAAAAAATAAAATAATAATTTAAAAATCTTTGGAATTCAGAAAATAGAAGAATAGGTAACGATGGATGATTTCAGTAAAGGAAACCATAGTCTGGAATATCCTTTAAGGCAACTATAGTCAAAGAGACTTCTGATCTCTATTTGATAGGGTCCCAGAGGCACTGCAGATTCAGACAAGGGGTTCCCTAGCATAATGGCCAGCGTTTATTTCACTCAACTTAAAACAAAGTCTGTCAGTCAACATGCCCAGCAACTCAGGTAGGGCACCTGGTAAACCTTTTTAATGCCACAATCTTATGTATGAAAAAGCAACAAAGGATCGCAGAAATTTGAGGAAAGCCTGCAACACAAGAAAAACTAGATGAAACTTGCATCTGGGGAAAACAGGAAAATTTCTAAAAATGAAAATAAAAACCCCTTAGGGTAGTAGCCTTACAGATATCTATAAAGATACCATATATATAAGCTAAGATCTACATACCATGAAAAGTGAACAGTGAACTTGGTTCGAAATGGCAGACTGTGTACATTTAATTCTTCTTCCTCCTGACTCAGTAAAAATGATAGTAAATGATAAAAAAAGATGTAAAGCTACATAAAGACAGAGGGATGTATCCACTAGAAAATAGATTAGAACATGTTTTTGGAATTTAGGGGGAAACACAGAGAAGCTGGAAACTAATGAAGCAGAGTTGTAGGATCACAAGTTAGAAAAACCTGAGTTCTTATTATTAATGTGTTCCTGTAAGGCCTAGGGAACATGAGTTTTAACAGATGATTGCAAAATTCTACGAGGAAGGCCGTGAAAGCCATGAGAGTCCATAAATCTATAAAAAACCATACTATACGTTGGTAAATTCAACAGAAAGAGCTAATGGAAAGGTACTTAACAAGAGTCAAAATTAGAGATTAGCCCTTGGCAATTTAGTCTTGGGAAGGAGAAGAATCACTTCTTCCAAGTATTAGCTAAATAAATGAATAGAAGCAGGATAACATGAGATCATGGACTGAGAATCAGGTAAGCTGGGGACTTAAGAAGAGTGGTAAACGTTTAAAACAGGCATTGAAGGAAATGTATTAAGGAACTGAGAAGATGCAAAATTATTGCTCACAGTGAGATCGCAGCTGGATCATAATGCTGCAAATTGCACAGCATTTACCTTCTATTCTCAGATGGCACAGGTATTAGCACAGTACAGGTTCAGAGGGCCTGGCCGTACTAGAATGCTCGTGTAAGATGCACTGAAACGGTTGATCCTGCAGGATAGGCAGGGGAAAGTTATTATAAATAAAATCAGAAAAGTCTTGTGGACTGGGAGAACCTGAAGGAGAAATGAGGCTACAAAAACAGTAAAGAGCAACCTTAGTGGAAGTAAGTCTATTCGGAGGTGAAAGGCAACGTTTATGAAGAAAGTACAAGGTCTTGTTTTTTGTTTTGAAGAAAGTACAAGGTTTCAACTCATAAGTTAGTGTATTTCATATGAGGAGAGAAGGTCTCAAGTATAACTCTAAAGGTCACTGACTGACATGGAGTATAGATCCAGAGGTCATCTCAAGCATTTGTTATGTAACTAAACCTGCATTATTTGAGGGGAATGGAAGTTTAAAACAATTTTGAGAGAGAGAGAGAGAGAGAGTGTGTGTGTGTGTATCCAAAAATGAATCAAAATAATTAGGATGAAAATTGTGTGAAGGCTCTTGGCAAGATAATAGTGAAATTTTTCTAAGAAGGCACATCTGAGTGAACGGTAGTTATTTTTATCTCTAGAAAGCAAATTTTCCAATGGTGTTACAACATGAGGTAGATCCATTTCCAGAAAAGCAATAAATTATTTTGAAAAGAGACCGGACTAATGATTAAAGAGCCTTGCTAAGGATTACTAGTAAGGGAAAATCATTTCTGCATAGCCAATAAATAGCCAAACGATATAAAAACTAGAAATAAGATATTCGAGTAAATGGATAAGCCAAGGGATATTATGTCAATCAAGATACTGATAATCCACTAAGTGGATTAAATATATTAAATGGATATTGCTTTGGTTATCCCTTGTTACCTAATAAACCACTCCAAAACTTAGTACCTTAGACCACAAAATTATTTACTGTCTGTCAGGATTCTATAGGTTGACTGAGCCCCACTACACAGTACTTCTGCTCCATGAATAGCTGGTAGGCACTGAAGTCCACAGAACTCTGAACTGGCCTGGAATGTCTACATCAACTCATTTAGCTGGCAGTTGGAGCTATATATTGGCTGAGAGTCCAGGTGGTGCTGTTGACCAAGATGCCTCTTTTTTTTTTTTTTCCTCCATGGAGCCTTTCCATATGTGCTAATATTCTCAAAACACTGTCTTTAGGTTTGAATATTAGGAGTTCTATGTTAGAAGCTGAAGATCTTTCAAGGTCTAGTTTCGAAAGTAACACAGTGTTGTTCTGTTGCATTTTTTAAAAAGATTTTATTTATTTATCTGTTAGAGAGGGAGAGAGCACAAGCAGGGGGAGTAGCAGGCAGAGGGAGAGGAAAAAGCAGGTCCCCCAGTGGGCTGGGAGCCCAGCATGGGTGGGGCTCAATCCCAGGACCCTGGGATCTTGACTGGAGCTGATGGCAGGCACTTAACCAACTGAGCCACCCAGGCACCCCTCTTCTGTTGCACTTTATCTAAGCGAGTCTTGATTCAGGCCAGATTGGTTTTAAAGTGGTGATGTACAGAAATGTCTTTTTAAAATCCAAGTAAAATGTGCATATAGTTTTAAAAAATAGTAAGAAATTCTTGTTTGAAAAGTCATGGTTCTCTATTTGCCTTCCACCTCTGTTGACGAGGCCCAGTGAGCAACTGCTTTTCTGGAATTCTTTTCATTAATATACTGCATTGGTTCTACTGTTTCCTGAATCCCGTAACTTCTCTTTTGGTTTACTTGTTTGTCTGCTGGGGCACGTTTTCAAGTAGTGTCCTAAAAGAGGGTACATGGAACATGAATTTTTCAATTCTTTTTTTTTTTTTCCAGTTCTTGATTATTCAAAAATATTTTTATTCTGTAATCAAAATTGAGTTTCTGGAGTATAAAATTCTAGATTGAAAATAGTTTTCTTTCATAATTCTGAAGGCATTCTTCTGTAACTTTTAGCACCTAGCATTACTGATAACTGGTCTAATTCCAGTCTTTTTCTTGTTCTATTGTTCCTATTACCTAGAATATATATGGAATGGTTTGACCTTGAGGCCAGCTGATGTGCTTTGCAAAATTCTGTCCATCATAGAATGTGGGAATGAGACAGGTCTAAGAGGAAGGTGTGGTAGACCGAATGGCCCATTCAAAAATGTCCATACCCAAATCCCTGGAGTCTGTAAATATGTTACATCATTTGGCAAAAGGGACTTCACAGTTTTATTTAAGGTTGTGGCCTTTAAGATAGGAAAATTATTCTGGATTATCTGAGGGGACCCAGATTAATCACAGCAGTTTCTAAAAGCAAAGAACTTTCTCTGGCTGGAGTTAGAGAGATGCAGCACAAGGCATAGTCAAAGATGTGAAGCATGGAAGGGATTCAACTTACTGTGGTTGGAATGAGAAGGCACGCAGGTAGTTTCTAGGAGTGAAGAACTTCCCCCAGCTGATAGCCTGCAAGTAAATGGGGACTTCATTCCTACACTCACAAGGGATTGAATTTAGCCAACAAACTCCATTAGGTTGAAAGCAGATTTCCCCCAAAGCATCCACTAAGGAATATAGCACTGCTAACACCTTGATTTCAGCCTTGGAAGCAGTAAGCAGAGGACGCCGCTGAGCCCACATGGACTTCTGATCTAAAGAAACCGTGAGATCATAAATTTGTCTTGTTTTAAGTCAGTAGGTTTTGGCAGTTTGCTATAGCAGTAGATAACTAATACAGAAAGTCATTAATTGAAATCTGCATGAAGAAAATTAATGGCCTTACCCTCTTTCCAAATCAGTATATTTAGAATAGCTGTCATCAGGGTTACTCCCCAGCACTAGCCAAAAAAAAAAAAAAAAAAGAACAAATGCAACTAAATTCTCTGAAGAAATATAAGCATCTGCATTACTGAGGGATAGGGCAGCTTTTAGAAACTTTGATATTTCAGACCTCCATATTGATGGTTTATGCCCCACCCCCACCCCCCGCCAATCCACAATGATGCCCAGTTTTCCACTCTTGTGTCTTAAACCAAAATCTGCCAATTAACAATTCTAAGGAATAAAAGTGGTCTTTTCTAGACTACAGATATTCTAAAATATGAAAGAGAGAGGCTGAACTATTTTTACTTATAACACTCTGATACCAAAAGTGTAGGTTTTTTTCTTTTGACATCAAATTTGTGATGTCTTTTCCAATACCACTTCTTCAATTCTCTGGAAACCAACCGGGTGTCATACAATGAAATTCAATTCTGACACTACCTAGAGTTAGCATCAGACTCCACAGGTTTAGGGGCTCAGTCCCACAGACTGCCCTCACTTCAGATGCCAGCCACAAATCAAGTTCCCAGGTTACCCACAGCTTCTGTTTGACTTAGTTACCAAGTTGAGAGTTTCCTATAACTCTTCTCTCCAGTTTAATTGGCTAGAACAGATAATTGGCTGTTTTCTGAAATTCCAGAAAACAATGCTTACTATTACTGGTTTATTATAAAGGATCCAAATGAAAGGTCAGGTGAAGAGGTACATAGGGCCTGGAAGGAGTTCCAGAAGGGTCCCAAGTATAGGAGGTTTTGTCCCTGTGGCACTGGACTGTGGCCACATTTCTGGCATGCAGATGTGATTGCCAACTGGGAAGCTCTTTAAACCCCGCTATTTAGGAGTATTTATGGAGGTTCAATCACACAGACATGATTGATTAAATTATTGGCCATTGGTGATTGAACTTAATCTTTAGCCCCTCTTTCCTCTAGTAGTGGTTGGGGCTGGTGATGAAAGCTCCAACTTTCTAATCACATGATTGTTTCCTTTAGCAAGCAGCCCCTCTCCTGAAGCTATCTAGAAACTCACCAAGAGTCACTTCATCAGCATAAACTCAAGTATGGTTGAAAGAGACTTCCTCTGGATAATGAAAGATACCTTATTCTTATCACTTCTATCATCTAGGAAATTCCAAATGTTTTGTGTTTTAGAAGTTCTATGTTAGGAACAGGGACAAAAATAAATAAGTATAAATATGTATATTTATATATATATTATATATTTTTATATTTATATATCTCTATATTTTTATATATATGTATATATAATGTCACATCCACATACCAGAACATATGTCATGGAGGCAAACAGAAATGAAAGAGATAGAAAAAAGCTGGCACAGAGGAAACAGAAAATTCAGGAAACAGTGAAATTTTCTAAAAATTAAAAGAAAATACCCAATAATAGTATACTAATTCATATTCTAGGGATTTTTAAAAGATTGCATTGATGATATAAGGTCAGGACTAAACAAAACAAAGCCAAATCCAAAAATATTAGAAAACATAAAAAGAACCCTTAGGAAAGCAAAATATGGTTGAAAGGAAGAGAAAATATAATGAAGCATTGGTGAGAAAAGTTAAGAAAATCTCCTAAAAAGTCAAAAAAAAATACCTATCATTGGAAAATAATATATGCAAAAATGTTGCAGACATAGACAATCAAGCCAGAAGCTTAACATCTAGTTAAAAAGAGGTTCAGAAAGTGAGCACAGAACAGTGAAGGGGAGAAATCTTGAAAGAGAGAACACTAAATCTTTTTTGAAGTTTATAAAGGATACATGTCTCCAGATTGAACAGATAAATGCAGGTATATAATTTACCCCTTTTATTAGTCATCTGGGTAGAAAGAATTTCTCCTAGAGTTTTATCTGTCCATATTGCTACACAGTTCTGCATCACTGGTGCTGCCTTTGGGGTAAAGTTACGAGAAAAGAGAGGGAAGGATTAGGTATTGCTTCATACTCATGGATCCACAGGGCCTACCTCTCCTATTTCCTTTGGCCAGAAAACTAGTTTTAAGTATCTGTACTATTGCTTTCACTGCTGCAATGGAGCTCTGTGACTGAGGCTTCCTTACAGGCAGTGCCGGGAGTTAAAAAAAAAAAACAAACAAACAAAACAAAACCCAAACCCACACACTTCTTGGAATATAGATACCAGTTTTCCAAGTCAAGAAAGACAAGATTCTTCTCTGCTTCCCATACCTACCTCATACATTTGCGCTGGGTGAGATCTCTCTTGGGTTACAGCCAAGAGATTTAAAAGGAAAACAAAACAGAATAGTAATGCCTATTATTATTCCTCTTTCAGGGATTTTGGCATCCATCTTACCAATTCATTTTTTCAGAGTCCTCAGATTTTACTACTCCTATTTTGACTGGAGTTTTAGGTACAGTGAGCCAAATAAGCAGTAGATTGCTTATCCCATGTTGGCCAGGTATGGAGCTCTAAATCAGTTTTTGAATGTTTCAATAATTTAAGTATACGAAGAAGAGTCCAACAAAATGTAAGAAAATATGAAACTAAAGAGAAAGGTGTAAGATTGTATGTGAAAATGTTAAGTAGTAATTGAGACTATGATAATGTAGGGGGTGTCGGATATATGGGTTTGATACTTTGGGGAGTAGCAAACTCCTAAAAGAAAATATTAGTAAGGAAATATAAACTCTGACATTAGGAAGAAGGTGGAGGTAACAAAGGTCATAGGGGCTTGAAAAATCTCAGAAAAAACTGTTGTAGGCTTCTGAGCTTTAGACTTTAAAGAGAATTGTCAAGGAAACTTTATTATTTATATATCTTTGTCTCCTAAAGAGTGTTTATCACAGGGTCTTAGGCATAGCAGAAATGCTGTTAATACTGAAATAACTGAGTTTTTATGAAAAAGCCAGTGTATGAAAAAATCATTATTAATCTGTCATAAGCTATGTTAGATGATGAGCATTTTGTAGGGTATTGACTGGAATAGATGGAGACAAAATAGGCACATCTTATTGAGGATGTTAAATTTGAAAATGAGAGAGAATGAGGGGGACTATCAAGAACCAGTGACAGAACCAAAACACCAAAATTCTGTTAAAAAAGAAAGTGATGCTGTCAGCAGCTTGTGATATTGGTAACATTAGGCATTGGTTTCGGCAGCATTTAGAGAGATGACTAAAAATTCCCGTTTGCTATGACTCCTAAAGGTTGATCATTAATAGTCTGGTCTTTTCATGAATTGCCACTTATCATTAAGTCTTGCTCATTGTTTTATTGCATCAAATAATGGCATAGAAACTACTTAATGAATCCTTTAGCTTTTGGTACTGAAAAATTTTTTAAATTAATATACACAAGGAATTTTACGTACAGGAAATCCATTTAAACAATGAAATTTTCATTAAAAGTTTTCATTATATTTTTATTAAAATTAAACTATATGTAAAAACTTGTCCAGAGAAAGATTTCTTAACAAGACTTAAAAAAGGCAGTAACTGAAAAAGTTGGACTACATTAAATTTAAGAACTTCTGCCTGTAAAAAAAAAAAAAAAAAAAAAAAAGCCTTTAAGAGAAATCAGGCAAGTAGCATAACTAACTATATGGTTTACCCAGGATTCGTGTTTCCCAGAATGTGAGATTTTCAGGGCTCAAACCAGGAGAATCCAAGGCAAAATCAGAATGGTCACTCCAAAGGCAAGCAACAAAAGCTGTGACAATATTTGCAACATGTCTCTCCAACAACAGGCTTGACAATTAAGGCCACTTACATCTACATAGTTCAATTCTCAGGACTAAAATACAGGCTGCTTATAATTTCTTCCTGAAAACCTTTGCTAAGAAAGAAAGATAGGACTGTAGACCAACAAATAACTTCACAGCTTGTTTTTGGAAATTCACGAAAACAAATCTCTTCAAATCTGGAAAAACTGGCTTCTTAGGACAACAGGTTGCTTACGTGGTCAAAAAGCGCACCCATGAAACAAGTGTTTATTTAGGAAGCCTTGCTTCAGGACCCTTCCACCAAACCTGAACTATCCTATCGTGAATTTTTCCCAGTCGTAATTGATGACTGTATTGTGAAAGATGCTCTTGAAATTCCTTGATCTCAGATGTGAAAATCCCATGGTTGGCCATCCTGACTTCTTTTTGTTGAAATTTCAGACTGTGGAGATGGTTCTCTCTGTTACTGCTATCGGTTAATAAACTTGGATTTGCTTGAGCTTCAAATTTTTCTAGTAGTCTCTTAGAAGAGTTGGCAGTTGGCAGGTCTCTCGTAGAACATATAATGAATTCTTACAAATATAAGAAAAAGATAACACCACCCAATAAAAAAATTGGCAAAAGCTTGAATAAGCAACTTACAAGAGAAAATATGTAAATAGATTAACATGAAAAGTGTTTAGTTCATTAGACTTCAGGAAATGTGCATTAAGATCATCCAGCAGAATGGGTCAAATTAGAAAGTCTTGGGGAGGAAAATTAAAGTATCTATACACTGTTGATGGGGAGTATAAATTGGTGTGATCACATTGGAAGGTAGTTTGGTATTATGAATAAAAGATGAATATATATTCTATGATCCAGAATTTCTACTCCTAGGAATAAATCCCAAAGACATGGTGAATATATACTCCAGAAGACACGCGCAACAATATTAACAGCAGCATTATTTGTTACAATCCCAAATATCCATGAATGGTAGAACAGAAAAAATATTGTATGTTCATACAAAAGAATACAGCCTAGCAGTGAAAAGGAATAGACCAAAGCTATTTCCAACAATATGGATTAATTACAGAAACAATAGTAAGAGAAAGAAATTAGCCACAAAGAGTACATGTTATATGATTCCATTAATACAGAACTCAGTACAGATTAATCTCTGGTATTAGAAATTGGGACAATGGTTCTCTTTGGGGATTGCAATTTGGAGGTGTCTGGATGGGCTTATGAAATACTGGTAATGCTTTATTTCCTGATCGAGGTGATGGGTACACGGGTGTGTTTGTTTAATAATAATTGAGATGTCTACCTTAATAATTGGGTTATTATCCACTTTCTTGCACACATATGTTTTAATTATCTATTGGATACAACAAACCATCGCAAACTTAATGGCTTGAGATGAAAATGGTAATTTATTTTTTTCCATCAATCTGCTATTTAGGCAGGGTTCAGCAGAGGCAGCTTGTCTTTGTTCCTTGCTATGGGTTGTCTTGAGGAGTGAGGGTGACTTGGGATGAAATGAGGGCTCTTTCACCACTCATTCATCCAGCAGTTAATGCTGGCTCTTGGTTTGGACCTCATGCGGGGCTGCAGGCTGGAACACCTACAACTGGCCTTTCCATATGGATGCTTGGCTTTCTCTTGGCATGGGTGGCTGGGTTCCAAGAGCAAGCACAAAAGAGCAGGGCGGATGTACATAACATTTTAATGACTTATTGATACAACATCACTTCTCCCATATCCAATGGTCCAGGGCAATTACAAAAGTCTATCCAGATCCAAGAGAAAGGGGCATAGGCCACCCCCCTCCCCACCGACGGTGGGAAGAATGCCAACGTCACTTGTAAGAAGAACATGTAAGATAGAATATATTATTGTGGCTTTCTTGGGAAAATGCAATTTGTAGCAATGTGTTATGGTTTTAAAAAGCATCATAGTGAAAACATGGCCAGTTAAAAAAATATAAAATAGCAACCTCTGGTGGTTATTCTAAAGCAGAGGGAGTCCATATGATAAGTGAGGCATCAAAGGAAGAACGTAGTAACCCGAAGCTATCAACTCTCACAAATTAGCTCATTTATTTACTTGTTAATAACTCACGGAGCGTTCAGTGGTTGCCAAGTCCTGGGGGGATATTAAAATGAGTAAGACAAGGTCCTTGTTCTTATGGGACTCACATAGTAAGACAAATAACCTTACTGTAATTTTAATGCTATTGTTCAATTATGGGGCATGCAAGGTGCTGGCACAGTAGTTAACTCTTAAAAGAGTTGGTCTCTGATAGAAGGCACCTTACAATATTTCCCGTCTCATTGTTTCCCAGTCCGTGTTGCCTACTTTTCATGTGGCCTATATAGTCAACGTGTGTCCCTTTGAACCTGGTGTGCGAATCTCCCAATCACTTGCTCCCAGTAAGCCTCATTATTGCTATTCACATTATCATTGATTTAAAAACCATGGAGCTTGGCTTCTCAAGGATATTGCTCTGAAGGATATACAGATTTAGCTAGAATTAAAGTAAACTGGGGCAGTGTATTTGGCTACAGAATATAGCAATGTGTCCTACTAAGGGCAGCTTCTCTGTCAGGGGAAAGCTATATTTAACGCACTCCTTTTTAATTGCTTTGATGTCGTTCTGTGAGCATTGAAATTTAATCTCATAGGAACCTTTCCCTTTTTATAGATCCCAGGTCTTTTTCAGGTTTAAAAAAAAATGCATTTACCTCATTTTAGCAGGGAACAAATACTCACGCAAAAGAACATTAACAGGAAATATATTATTTTAAGATGATGCATGTTTCAACATCTAAGACAGGAAGTAAATGGATGAATAAATGTTAATAAGGTTAGTGTATTTGCACATTCACTCCCTCTTCTGTAAACCCATAAGCATAGATGTGTGAAGTTGGAGTAACAGCTACTCAGTGCCACAACTAAAGTGGGTCATGAAGACTTTGAGACTGTATAGATAATATTTCTATTTCTGTGTTTGTATTCATGACACAGACAATATGAATATGATGGCCTGGTCACAGAAACCTATTTTCATGGAGTATTTTCAGGGCTGGGGTGACCATCCAGAGTAACCTGCCAAGGGAATAGTCCTACAAAGAGAGATACTAGACCTTACCGAGGAATGTATACAGTGGTTTCTCTCACTGAAGTAACACCGTCTTCCCACTGCTTGGAAAATTGCAGTGACAGGCATTTCACCTTTCTCTTTGACACGACACACTCCTCATGCCCTCCCCCCCCCCCCCCACCCAGTTCTTTCCTCTCCCCAGACATTCCTCTCTGGTCTGAATCCAGGTCTTTTTGTCAATTATTTCTTTTTAGATTTATAAGTCAAAAAATAATATATTATCTTAAGATGGATTAAGGAACTGCCAGTTTTTTCAGTGTTGGAAGATAATTCCCGAGTCTGCTTATCCAGAGGAAAACCATTCTACTTTTTAAAGCCATCCTCCATATAATGTTTTTTAGACACTTCTATTGCTTTTTCATAGTAGATGCATTACTATTCGATAGATCTGTCCCTCTGTGGTAAAACAAAGTCCATACTCTAGGTATTGTGCTAAGTACTTGCCTATACATATTTTCATTTCATTTCACAGTAATCTTCTGAGGTAGATATTATGAACCAGAGAGGTTAAGAAATTTGCCAAAAATCACAAAATAGAGAATGGTAAGGCTGGTTTTCCCAAGCAGATTTTTCTTCATCATCTTCTTTTTTTTTATATATTTTTATTATTTTTATTATTTTTTTATTAAGCTTTCAATTTTATTTTTTTATAAATTTATTTTTTATTGGTGTTATAGAATAACACCCAGTGCTCATCCCGTCAAGTGCCCACCTCAGTGCCCGTCACCCAGTCTTCGTCATCTTCAAGTGTCCCTTCTTCTTTATAGCTACCATATAAGTGAATGACCATGCTTCAGATACTAAAGAATTGACATCATTTAGATCTGCATCGCTCAGATCTTAGTGGGCATCAGAATTACCTAGAATGCATTTAAAACCATATTTATGAACCCTACCGCAGAGTTTCAGATTCAGTATGTCTGGGGTGAAGACTAAGAATTTTTATTTCTAACAAGTCCCCAGGTGATGCTAACGCTGCTGGTTGGAAGGCCATATTTCAAGAACCATTGATTTATAGAGTTCCTCCGGGGTCTGCAGGACCTGTAATCAGAGCAATACTCTGGTGATTCCGAGGAAAACAATAGAAACCACTGCCCTTCCTAGGAAACCTATCTAGATGTAGTAATGCACCCTACCCCCCATATTCCACCTTTCGACTTTCCCTTCTCTCCAACCCCACAAGGCATTGCCATTCTAATCCTATAATCCACTGTGCATATCTCTTTTATTGCATTTATCACAATCTATGTCTAAAAAATGTGTTTTCTCCTTTTCCTCCTATGAAATTGGGGAGCTCATGAGGGCATAGGCTACTTTATTTCTCTCTGTATTTCTGACATCTAGTGAATATCTGACATTCATCAGAAACTCAATAATTTTAGAACAAATGATAGCATAAACATGGCATGGTAATTACACTTGTATTTACCAAAAACTATAAAAATAGCTGATAGGTCTTTGACAACATAAACATTAAAAAAAAAAAAAAGATTTGAAAGGTGTGGGCTGAAATGAAAGAAAGAAAACACCATAAAGAAAATGCAAAGTTTCAAATTCAGATTAAAAACACATTTTGGATAGTCTTTGTTGCGTTAATGTGAAAAAATCTTAGGGGTTTTAGTTAAATCTCAAATCAATATGAATTAATAGTGTGAAGTAGCTGCTACAGCAATTAATAAACCACGAGGCTTCTATATAGAATATATTTAATAGTCATATTATTTGCTACATTTTAGTTTAAACACAATAGCAATGTTTTAAAGAAAGGAGCCTAGTAGAAGAATGGGTTCAAGTTCCCAGTACCTCTTTATTATACCCAAACCAGATTATCTATGAAGTATGTACTCTTACATCTGTTCCTATTTAAATTTTAATTCAGGAAGATTTCATCGATTTTTTTTTTTTTAATAGCAGCAAACTTTAACTATAGGTTCCCTTCTCTTTTTCTAGCTGGGAGGAAGCTGTAGCCAATTTCTTATTATAGCCTCCACCATTGAAAATAGACTTCTATTGTTCATGCCTCTTTTCACAAACTCTTAATATTTTGAAATGGATCTCTTTTGAACTTAAAGTTCATAAATTTAGTCTTAGTTCAAGTAAGGGGATTATTGAAGGAAAGAATGGTTTAAGTGAAAGCCATTTACTTTTTTCCCAGCTATTTGTGTAGAGTAAACTAATTTCCTATTTAAAAAAAAAAAAGCCAAACAAACCCTAGTAAATATTTTTAGGAAATGTTGGTTTTGAAATAACAGACATTTAAAATGAAAAAGAAAGTTCTTACTTTCAGAAAAAAATTTAAAAATGGAATAAAATGGAAAAATTCTAGCTAATTGACTACTTGCTCTTGGAATACCAATTGGGATGATTAAAACAAATGCTAGAGAGGGGTGCCTGGGTGGCTCAGTTGATTAACCAAACGACTCTTCATTTCGGCTCAGGTCACGAACTCAGGGTCTAGGGATTGAGCCCCACAGTGGTTTCTGCACTCAGCAGGCAGTCTGCTTGAGGGTTCTCTCTCCCCCTCTGCTCTTTCCTCTGGGCTCTCTCTCTCAAAATAGATAAATCTTAAAAAAAAAAAAAAAGGCAAAGCCAGAAAACAAAACAAATGCTAGAGAGAAGTTGACACTCTTCTATGACAATTCCATTCTTATTTTTCTTTTATTCCTTTGACTACTCATTATCAGATTTGTTTGTTGGACATTTATTTATAAGTCACAGATCTTCCCTCCTTCAACTTATTACCAAAGTCTCAGTTCTTGGTTCTCAGTTCTTCCCTTTCTATAGTCTCCACCAGAAAAAAAATCCTTTACATATGTACCTTTTTTATGACTTTTACTCTCACCATTAGTTAGCTAATTCTAACATATAATATCCAATTCTATTTGTGACCTCAGAGCCAATCCCATATTTCCAACTATCTACTTTATTATTCCACTTGAATGTACTGTTATTATTTCAAACTTAACCATTTTTTTCAAATAGGACACATTACCTTTCTGTTTCAATCAGATATCTCTTCTAAATTAAAAAAAAAAAAAAAAAAAAAAAAAAACCTACCAGGATCCCTGGATGGCTCAGTGGTTGAGTGCCTGCCTTTGGCCCAGGGTGTGATCCTGGAGTCCCGGGATCGAGTCCTTCATCGGGCTCCCTGTATGGAGCCTGCTTCTCCCTCTGCCTGTGTCTCTGCCTCTCTCTCTCTCTCTCTCTCTCTCTCTCTGTCTATCATAAATAAATAAATCTTAAAAAAAAACTATCATTTTTTTAATCACTTAAATTTAAACTTTTTACAACTTTGAAATATTCTATTTTTCCTCATCCAAATGCCATTAGTGTTTCTTTCAAATATTACCTTTTTTGCTTTTCAAGTCCCATGTCTATTACACAAATTCTTGCTCTCCTTGATGAACATCTCCATTCTTGCTACATTTTTCCCCTTGAGTTTAACCACTCTATCCCCCATATCTATAGTAATGATTCCCTTTTCTTAATTGGATTTAAATCTTGTTTCTTGTGAACATGTTTTTACTCAGATACCATCTTCAATCACACGTGGACATTAAGTATAGCTTCTTAATCCATACACTTGCTAGATTAATATTCCCGAGTAACTATATCAGATGCCCATTAAAAAAATCTAACCCTCTAGAAGTGCCCCTCTGAAAGTTAAAAAAACAACAACAACAACAAAAAGCCCTTCTTCCTGGCCTATATTACTTAGAAAACATAGATTTTGATTCTCATATTGAATCTAATTTTACCCATTTACCATTATGTATTTTCCACTTAGGCTGACATGTCTTAGAAATCCCAATGTTTATTTCCCTATTTTATGCCTTAGCCAATAATGTTGCTCTCATTAGTTATATAACGCTGTCCCATCATCCTCTCTACCTTCCAAGTATCCTAGTTCTTAATTCTATACCTTATGCACGATAAGGCTGCATGATCCCACAAACATATGTCTGGTAAATGGCCACTCTGGTCTCTCAAATTTAGCTCATGCATCATCAGATTTAGAAAGCTTTTCCTGACCTCTATAATTCAATCCTATCTTATTTATATTATCACCTTAATAATGTATTAATATTATTTGTGTATATATTTATCTTTCCCAGGATACCGTGTGTGTGCCATGAAGTTAAGGCAAAAATCAAACAAGAAAATAACACAGTGCTTGGTAGAGAGTCGGTTATTAGTGAATGAATGTTGAATAAATGAATGATGAATGTCTACCTTTTAAGACAGGTTAAGTCTAACCTTCCTATTAAAACCTTCTTAGATTGTTCTCAGTGCTTGTTGATGTCTCTTCCATCAACAATTGTAGATTTTACTACAAAATTTAGTTTTCAATTATTTACCCTCTTATTTTTTAATTTTAGATTTTAATCTTCTCTGCTTTAACCAGATCAGAAATTCTTGAATGTCTGGGAACATGCCATTTTCTTATTCTGTCTTTCCCACACTGCTTAGCAGGGAAAATATGTTGTTTATATCTGTTGATTATAATTTTTCACGAACTACATCTCTGAAAGAATTAGAGATGATGTCTCACGTAGTTTGGCTAGAAACTTTTCTACAGATATATTTATCCATCATCTCAACTAAAAGATGTAGTCTTCAAAAAACATTGCTTTTTATTGGGAAAACACAACAATGGCATTTCCTCTCTGTATCTGATCTTTCTATTTTCTCCTCTGGCAGTAGTAGCAAGTCCCTTCCCAAATGCCAGTCCATTTGGTGAGCATGTTCCTCTGCTTTATTTCTCATAGTTAAAACCTCTGAGTTGGTTGAAATGCTGTGGAAATGTAGAAAAGATTTGTTTTGATTTATTCCAGTTTGAAAAGTGTTCACGTTTGTCCAGAATCCACCTTCTTTGTCAAATGCTCACTTTGATACTTGAGAAGTTGGACTAGAAATGGGCACTAATTTGGAAATAGTGCCCAGAGATAGGAACTAATTAAAAAACAACACTAAAATATAAAACCCAAAAACCAAACAGAGCTTCTTTACACTAATCAGTATTCTTCAAATGATTTTATGCTGTTAACTAGAGAGCTGGGGAAAAATAAGAAAATACTTATTAACAAGAAAAGCTAATGTGGTTTCTATTATTGAATTAAAATTAAGCATATTAATCTATCAGAAAAAAACAAAACATTGTCTTTATAATTTCAAATCAGAAATGTTTTAAAACTCAACAGAAATATCCCTTGCACGATTACCTAGTAAAATTGCAGCTAATTTTTAAAGAAAAACTTTCAGTTAAAACGTATCCATTAGGGAGAGAGTAATTTATCCTAATTCCTATGAGACGTTGTTAAGCATTGCACTGACTCTTGAAAAAAATTTAGTCAGTTTTAATAATCTTCCTCCCCCACGTTTATAAATTTAAAGGTTACTGGACAGTTAAAAATAATCTTCCTCTGGTTTTTCTAAATGAAAAGGATGTCAAGGCATCACCATTTGGAATGCTGTTGCAGTGATTTTGTAACTGTAGCAACCGTATGCTGATGAACCAGCTTCTATCAGGAATGTGTTTTAAAAATTCCTATGAGACTTCAGCAGCTTGGTAAGCCAAAGGGGAACATATTTCAAACTAATTGTTCCCATTTTATGTGATAAAAAAAAAAAAATCAGTCTCCTCTGTGACAATCCTGCTTTTTTTGTGTCAGTAATGAAACCACACATTTAATTGACAAGTGACAGTCCCTTGCTGTTCTGTTTCCTTTGCTATTTGTTATATTTTCAGTGGGTGTCTGTGGTGCTAAGAATACCTATGGTGGCAGAGGCTCAGTGTGACTGTGGTCAGTTCTATTTGTTTTCTGAACAGAGTCCTTTCCTTTACCTGATAATTCAAGATTGTATCTTGAATTTTAGTAAATCGAATTACATGTTTTATACGCCAGGGAGTTTTATTTCCATGTTAATCATTTTATGACTTCTTTAAAGGGAAAGGATCCCTTCATATTGCAAATAATTGGTCAGGAGGGAAAGAAGAACAGAATTGGGAACCGGTGAGGTTACACTTGAGGAAAGCAGAAATCTCATTTAATCACTGCCTAGCTTTTTTACCTAGGGAAAACACAAAATGAATATGATAATCTCTAGAAATCTTGCTTCTCATCTCCATGCAAGGGATCTACATTTTTATTTTTTATTTATTTTTTAATTTTAATTTTTTTTTTTGAGAGTATGAGCGGAAGTGGGGAGGACAGAGGGAGAGAGAGAGAAAAAAAATCTTAAGCAGACTCACACGTTGCAGAGCCCATTGCTGGGTCCAATCTCAGGACCCTGAGATCATGACCTGAGCCAAAATCAAGAGTTGAATGCCTCACCGACTGAGCTACCCAGGCACCCGAGGAATCTAAATGTTTAAAAACTGACATTTTTTATTACCACATTTTTAGAAGATGTGTTTACTCTGACTATAATAAAAATGTAAGGTAGGTTTTTATAGGAGGTAGCTGTAAAGGGTATTTTTTTTTTTTTTTACTAACCAAAAGAAAAATTCAGATAAACTACAAAATTTATTTTTTTTTAACCTTCAGAGAGCTGAGATGTCAAGGGAACCAAGTAGTCTCAAGTCCAAAGGAGAAAGACCCATAACCACGCCTCTCCAAACTTAGATGGGACGCTGGAACTATATTGCCTGTGGCAGGGAATGGTAGGAAGAAAGGGTCAGCTCACGTTGCAGTGAACTGTTAAAGGCTGGGTTTCAGCAGTGTGATGGTATAAAATCTCTAGAAGCCTCAGATATAGAAGGATTGCAGCTGTCTCATAGGCATTTTGCCATGGGCCACTACCACATGTTCAGGAAAAGACAGATTTCAGAAAATCCTGTCATTCCCAGGGCACAGGTAAAGAACTAGTGTAGCTGGGAACAGATGGGGGGAAAAATCCCTTTATTCCTGGCTGAGGGGTAGGAAAGAGGCCTGAGGCTGGCTACACTGATACCGTTAGAGGTGTCCTGCCTCTGTGGGTGGGGAAGGCAACACACTTCAAGGGCCCCACCGAGATCCATCTCAAATGCAAAGCAAAGTTTAACTTGCCTTCAGGAGGGAGGGACAAGAACCTTGAGAAACCCCAGCTTGAGGTTCAGGTACACAGGGCCTCCCAAGACTGGAGCTCAACCAGGACAACAAAGCCCCATCTCTATCACCTATAAACAGTACCAAGCTACTGCAACCGACCACTGAAGCAGGGACAAGGGATCGGAGAGATGCCTCCCGCCCCAACCCTGTGGTAAAGGCATAAAGGCATGGTTGAAAACAATGAAGGTGGGGTACCTGGGGGGGTTCAGCGGTTTAGCACCTGCCTTTGGCCCAGGGTGTGATCCTGGAGACCTGGATTGAGTCCAGCATTGGGATCCCTGCAGGGAGCCTGCTTCTCCCTCTGCCTGTGTCTCTGCCTCTCTCTCTCTCTCTCTGTGTCTCATGAATAAATACATAAAATCTTAAAAAGATGAAGGTATATCCACAGACACTGAGGGAGAATCTCCTTAGCACTCCTATCTCCCAGTCTACATTCAGGGTATCCTGGAGAAATTTGATGCCTTGGTGCACTGACCATAACAAAATCCAAACTCCTCTAAATTCCTGATTAGGTTGATGCAATCGTCTTCATTACCTGCCTAAAACTAGCTAAGGCAATTCAATATAGAAAAATAATCTTTCCAGTAAATGAAGCTGAAATATCCATATGGAAAAAAAAAGCAAGAAGAACTTATATTACATATGAAAATGAGCCATAGATCAAAATTTAAAATTTAAAGCTATAAAACTTCTATAAAAGACATAGAAGAAGATCTTTGAGACCTGGGAGTAGGCCAGAACTTATTTATTAGTTAGGATATAGAAAACATAGATCATTAAAGACATAAATTGATAAATCAGACTTCATCACAATCATATTGTTTTCTCTTTGAAAAACATGTCAATAAACGGAAAACAAGTCATATATTGGAAGAAAATATTTGTTAAACACTTACCTGATAAAAGACTGGTATCCAGAGTATATAAATAACTCTCACAACTCAATAAGAAAGGAAACAACCCAATTTTAAAAATAGTCAGAGGCCCCCAGGGTGGCTCAATCAGTTGAGGGTCCAATTCGATTTCGGCTCAGGTCATGATCTCAGGCTCATGGGGTCAAGCCCCACCTACTGTGTGCTCAGTGTGGAGTCTGCTTGAGATTCTTTCTCTCTCTGCCCCTCCATCCACTCGTTCTCTCTCTCTCTCTCTCTCTCTCTCACACACACACACACACACATACTCTCAAATCTTTAAAAAAAATTTTTTTAATAAAAATAGGCAAGAGATTTAAACCTACACTTCACCAAAAAAGATAGGAAAAAAAAAAAACCATAAAAATGTAGTCAGTATCACTAGTCATTAGGGAAATGTAAATAGTAAGCACAACCCATCTATCCAACTGGCTAAAATTAAAAAAAAAAAAACTTATAATCCTAAGCACTTATAATAATATGGAGCATGTGGAACTGTCAAACATTATGGTCAGTGGGTGTGCAGAATTTTACTGCCACTCTGGGAAACAGTTTGGCAGTTTCCTTTAAAGTTATACAGACACTTAGCCCAGGCCCCAACAAGTTGACTGCTAGGACTTCACCCCAAAGAAAATGAAAACCCACGTCCACACAAAAAATTATATGCAAATGTTTATAAAGGCTTTATTCATAATTACCAGAATTAAAAAAAAAATCCCAGGAAGTCCAGCAAGTAGAGAATGAACATGTCAACTATAGTAAATGTATTCAATGTGATGCTATTTAGCAATAAAAGGAGGGGAGTACTGATGCCTGCAACAACATCGGTGAATCTCAAATGAGAAAGAAGCCTGTCTCGAATGGCTACGTACTGTATGATTCCATTTAGACTTTCTTCTGGAAAACGCAAAATTATCAAGTCAGAGATTGGATTGGATCTGTGGTTGCCAGGCTCTGGCAGTGGAAGCAGGAAATTACTTCCAAAGGGGTACAAAGAAACCTTTTGGAATGATGAAAGGTTCTCTCATTTGCGGTACTATGAACACAGCTGTATGGGTTTGTCAGAATTCACAGAACTGTACACCTAAAAATGTCCGTTTTAATATATATATATTATATATATATTAATCATCTTGGCTAAAAATAAGCTAAAGATAGCTTATATAATGAAAGATCATTCCTAAGGCTGAAAGCTCCTAATTTCAAAAAATGAATCCTTGACATGTTGGCAGGTATGACTTCTGTTTATCTTTATTACAAATTTCCAGGAGGTTTTTGTTTTTGTCTTTTTTATGGAGTCCTCAGTGTCATACCCTAACTATGGACTGTAAAAGGGCATATCTTCCTGGATTCATCTTCTTCATTTTTCCTGTCTTCCTTTCCCCGTCTCTTAAAGATTGTTTCACTGGAAGGAAATCTTGAAAATGTTGAGGTCATCTCTGGAGGTGGGACGATAGGACCGAAATATTTTATTCGTCATACATATTTTTATATTTTCCAACTTCTGTATTATTTTTACAATCAGAAAAACTCTTTAAAATATAACAGTAAATCCCCAGAAGTGCAATTGCTGGGTCAGGGCAGGTCTATTTTTAACTCTTTGAGGAACCTCCACACAGTTTTCCAGAGTGGCTGCACCAGGTCACATTCCCACCAACAATGCAAGAGGGTTCCCCTTTCTCCACATCTTCTCCAACATTTGTGGTTTCCTGCCTTGTTAATTTTCCCCATTCTCACTGGTGTGAGGTGGGATCTCATTGTGGTTTTGATTTGTATTTCCCTGAAGGCAAGTGATGTGGAGCATTTTCTCAGTGCATGTTGGCCATGTCTATGTCTTCCTCTGTGAGATTTCTCTTCATGTCTTTTGCCCATTTCACGATTGGATTGTTTGTTTCTTTGCTGTTGAGTTTAATAAGTTCTTTATAGATCTTGGAAACTAGCCCTTTATCTGATACGTCATTTGCAAATATCTTCTCCCATTCTGTAGGTTGTCTTTTGGTTTTGTTGACTGTATCCTTTGCTGTGCAAAAGCTTCTTATCTTGATGAAGTCCCAATAGTTCATTTTTGCTTTTGTTTCTTTTGCCTTCGTGGATGTATCTTGCAAGAAGTTACTGTGGCCGAGTTCAAAAAGGGTGTTGCCCGTGTTCTCCTCTAGGATTTTGTCCATCAAAAGATGAGTGGATAAAGAAGATGTGGTCTATGTATACAATGGAATATTCCTCAGCCATTAGAAATGACAAATACCCACCATTTGCTTCAACGTGGATGGAACTGGAGGGTATTATGCTGAGTGAAATAAGTCAATTGGAGAAGGACAAACATTATATGTTCTCATTCATTTGGGGGAATATAAATAATAGTGAAAGGGAATGGAAGGAAAGGGAGAAGCAATGGGTAGGAAATATCAGAAAGGGAGACAGAATATAAAGACTCCTAACTCTGGGAAATGAACTAGGGGTGGTGGAAGGGGAGGAGGACGGGGGGTGGGGGTGAATGGGTGACGGGCACTGAGGGGGGCACTTGATGGGATGAACATTGGGTGTTATTCTGTGTGTTGGCAAATTGAACACCAATAAAAAATAAATTTATTATTAAAAAATAATAATAAAATAAAAAATAAATATAAATATAAAATAAAATAAAATAAAATAAAATAAAATAAAATAAAATAAAAAACAGTACTCCAAATTTCCTTAACATTACTCATTGGAGATCTCGGACTTTCTAGAGCTACAGACACTAACTTGCAACTGCCCATCTAATTGGGGTTGCCTCCATAGGGACCAGCAGATGTTGGTCAGGGAGCAGCTTTGTAGCAGATCACAGTTACTTCAGGCTGTGTTGAGCGTGGTGCCCGTCTGTGGCCTGCACAGAGTAGGTCTTTACCCATAATGTGCATGACCTGTGTGAAATACGTCCTGTTTTATGTTCAAATATAAACACACACTTAAGCCCAAATTAAAAAATCCCCACAAGACCTAGGTTGCATTTTGGGTACTGTGTGGGGGCCAATCCTAGGCCAAGCTATTTTTCTCTATCATACACACACGGAGCTAGAATTCACAGAGATGGTAGGAATATTTTTAAAAATAACACTAGTAATGAAAAACAAGTGCATAGGATATTTCAAAGCTGTCTTTTTCTGTTATGAACGCATCACAATTGGAATCTAAAAAATTGGAAAATGCAGATCTCTCTCTCTGTCTCTCATTTATCCATCAATCTCTGCGATTCTTATTACTCAGGAACAAGCTGCTATTAACATTTAGGACTGTTTCAGGTATTTTTTTCCTCTTTGCATAATTACTAACACATGTATTTAGAATTATTCCATATTTGCGTGGTCTCTTGAGTACTTAGGTTGGTAAAACAAAAAGGCAGCTACATCCCACTGTTACTCTGCTACTTGGGCGTTTTGAAAGTTAATCTCATCTTATCACACACTTTTCTTGCTTGGAATAGTGAATTAGAAAACACGATTTGGTAAGACCACGCACCCTTTCCTTTAATTTCTTTTGTTTTCCTATCAGTTTGCTGATTTTCCTACATTTACTGAGCTCCTTTTCAGTTTCCATCCTCTTTAATCTGTTATATCTGGGATTGGAAATAAGAGGGCCTATTATTCATGTTAATAATCTTTCTTGCCTTCTATTTAAATCAGAATTCGTGGGATATGGCACTTCCATTCCTAATTTTATTTTGTTTTGTTTTTTTTTTTTTTTAAATAGCACCCTCTCCTTGTTTTTTCCCTTTGCTCTCTATTGGACTCTCCTGATTCTCTTACCTATCCCATATCTGTGGAAGTTGCCTTAAAGTTTCAGAACTACCATGTGGAATAATGAAGAGCTCCATTATTTCCTCTTCAAAAAAGATTACCTCCACCAAAAAAAGGTAGGAGTTCTGGATTGCATATAACTGGACAGAGGTACAAAGAGATACACACATTTTCTTTTTCCTGTAAACTCTGAAGTTTTCTTTATGAACATGTAATTTCTAACTCACCTCTTATGAGTAAAGATGCTTTAGAATGGAAATCACCGCACAGTATTGAAAGAATTCCATTTTGCTGCTAAATCAAAGCAACCTTTGCTTTTGAGGACAGAGACCTCATCTATACAGTGATTCATTTCATGACCTTCAAAAAGAAAAAGTCAATTGCGTCACCTTGTAATAAAATGGGAGACGGAAGAGACAGTCTTACATACTGCCCTGAAGGTCAGCAACCACAATAAAATAAACATTTTTATTAATGAGTATTTTTTTAAAAAGTTACAAGGACGAAATAGACATAGAACTGACAGTATCAAGAAGAACCTAGAACAGAAATTAAATTATATTAAAGACGATTACATTTGAAAACAAATACATGTCTCATTTTAAAACTAAAATTTTGCTGCAGATAGGAGCAGCTGTCGAGCGGAAGCCACGTGGGATCCACGGCATCAGAACTTCCCTATTTTAGTGACTGTGTTTTAGGGCTAAACAACAGTGAAGACAATCAAAGTCATCTCTTGCTTCTCTCAATTGTTAGTCAATGTTTCCAGAGCCAATGTAGATGGAGAACTGGTGCATTTAAACGGACTTTTTAAATACCACATTTTACTTTAAAATTAAGACCTTCCAGTGATATAATAACCTTTCTCAGAAGTAACACTGGGAATCTATTTTTGAGAAATGGTCTTGAGGTTTTGTTGTGAGTTCAGCTTTCAGTTACTGTAAGTTTTTTTTTTTAATATATGTTATGCAGTTACTTTACTACTATTAATGCCAAGATCAGCTTGAGTCTGTCTTTGTTGCCAAAGATAACAAAGTTTGACCTCAATTCTACTTGCACGAGGGTTAGTTTACACTTCCTGGAGAACTGGGGATGACCTGGGGATTGATAGTTCCTTAGATGCTGGGATTAATACGCTTTCTGAATATGGAGGCGCCTGAATGAAGTCTCTCCTATGTAGGATGAGCATTGAAGGGACTTGTCAAGGAGCAGGGACTTTGCCCGACCCAGAACAGTCAAAGGCTCTGTGTCCTGTAACAGCATTCGGGATTACTATCAGTAAGGAAGGGTTAGGAGATGACTAACAGTCAACATCCAGTCAGGAACAGATGGCTCAAAAAGCAATTTAATATGAGGAATTAGTTACAAAGCATTAAGGCAGAGTAAGATGAGGTAATCCAGATATTACAAAACGTAGGAAGTCACTTTCTCTGGGCTGGAGAGCCAAGGGAGGAAATGGAGTTACCTGAGCTTGGCGTTGGGTTGGCCTGGCTAGCGCTGGGGTCACGTGGTGTCTACTGGAAGGACCTGGGTTCCAGAAGGAAGGTCTGCCTGGAATCACCACTAAGACTAGCCTCTACCAAGATGCTGCCTCAAGCAAAGAGAGGGGAAAAATTATTCTGGGAACCCCAAGAAGTTCCCTGGCCAGACTTTGGACACTTGCAAAGTTTATCTACAAGGGAGACATACTTGAAGGACTAAAGGTTAACCTCTTGATTACCAAAAGACACGAGCCACAGATTCAAGTTGTTTCAAAGGGTGGAAAATAAAGGGAAATTCTTCTTCCACTTGGACCACAGTGCTGAAGCCAACTTGTGGAGCAGTTGGAGGTCAGCGCCTAGAAGGTGAGGTAGGAGGGGCAGGGGCAATAGCCACGGAATGGAGCTAACTGCAGGCTTGGTTGCAAGGGGTGCCAAGGAGTGAAAGATGAAGGCAGCAGAAATGTGAGAAGCTCATGTTTAGAAAGGTTCACTTATGATGGACGCTGGCCCAGAAAGAGCAGCAGCATGCATGCCGGGCGGTCAGCAGAGAAGGAGGCATGGCAGGATTCTTGGACCTGTTTATGTAAAAATGGTAGTTAGGACCGGCCTTTGGGGAAGTAGAGGATAGTCACTGAAGCCTGGGGAGATGAGGGCTCTGTTCTGAGAACACATGTATGTGGTGGTTAGAACAGAAGTAACAAAAAGCTGCTAGTGACTACTAGGTCATTGGGCCCTGGGCACAGCGCTAACGACAGTGTCTGATTTAATCCTCCCAACCATCTGTGGAGTAGATGCCCTTCTTATCCTTACTTTTCAGATCAGAGGAGGAAGGCCTACCATCAGGTCAGATAGCCCAGGCCTTCTGACTGCAGAGGCCTCTTATTCCATCACCAGGTTACGCTCTCCCACTATGCAATCTTTGTGGTGTGATTGTGTAATTTCATCAGTCTTAATATTGGCCATGCTTTTAGTTCTTCAAAGGGATACATTCAGAAGGATTTCTAGGTCATGCACATTATGGAAAGGTTTCGTTTCTCATGAAGTACGCATTACCCCCAAAGGAAAAGATAGGCCCTTATCAACTGACACCCCCAGAAAGGGTATTTTGGCCCTAATTCAATCTGGCCAGGTGCCATCCATCTGGTTATGCATCCGGCTTGACTTATTCAGTAATTTGACTCATTGAAGCAGCATACATCCACAGCCTACTACTTGGAGCCCTCCTAAGAACAGAAATAAAAACTCTCTGCAGATGTGACTGAGCTGATGAAAAGCAAGGAAGTTTCTAGTTAAAAAAGTACTGCCAATCCTTTCTCACACCATCTGAACTTATAATGCTAGGAAAGAAAACTTTCATGTTGGTTAATAGGATGAGCGTTTCTTCCTGAGGATCCAGTCTTCTGTAAAATGACTGAGAGATCCCAGAGATAAGCCCACATGGCTCAAACTTCATCCCTTCCTTATCTTAATGAAGCAGAGATTTAGAATTTCGGTTTCTGAAGCAAGTAGTAACATGAACAGCCAAACCTTATCTGGCCGTAGAATGCTCTAGAACTGCTCTCTCCTTTTGGGGGGGGAGAAAAGTACATGAAGGGTTTTACTGTTCTTTATGCTAAAGACTTGTATGAAAAAATTACATGATACCTTAGTTCCTTGTGAGAGTAGAGCCCCTTGTTTGTCTTAACCTTGATCTTCAAAGTTAAGAATAAAGATTACTACCTAATAAATATAAATAAAAAGTAAGTTAGGCTGCATCACAGTATCTTTCACTTTGTGGAAAAAAAAAACTTAAATAAAAAGCCACACATTGAAAGAAAATACTAAACACTTACCAAGTAAAGGACTGATATTCGGAATATGTAAGAATTTAAAAAAATTCTAAAATACAGCAAACAACATGAAAGGATGTGCAACGTCATTAATCATTAGGGAAATGGAGATCAGAGCCACAGTGAGAGATCGTAGCACACCTATTAGAATGGCTAAAATTAAAAATCTGGTAATCCCAATGCTTCAATAACACGGAGCAAGTGGAACTCTTATATGTTGCTTGGAGGAATGCAAGACTTTTCTGCCACTTTGGAAAAGAGTCTGGAAGGGTGGTTTTTTTTTTTTCTTTCATTCAAAGTTATATGTATGTTTCCTGTATGAGAGGCCTATTTGGGGTACAACAGGGCTCTTGAGCCCAATGTGACTTAGGCTAGGAGGTGGTGTGGCTGATGCTTGGAGTGTGTGAATGCTTTGCCACCCCCAGAAAAACCTCAATGATTGTGTTTTATCCAGAGAATCAAGTGCCATCCCTATGATTCAATCACGTTCTGTTTCTATCCTTTCTATCACACTATTGACTAGGGAGGAGAGGAATGTAGAATTCTTTTTTCAAAATATTAAACTGGACAGAGAAAAATTATCAAATCACCTTGTTGCCATTGCAGCCCTATGTTCTAATCTGTATTGGAGTTTGACATATTAGTAGGTCCTTACCGAGCACATTTAGTGTGAAATCACTGTGTACTTTAGGGAAGGAAATAAAAATAAATGACAACTTTAGACTTATTTGGACTTCGTAATGATAATTCTCACTATTGCGTGCTGACTCCGTGCTAAGAAAAAGTACTGAGTGCTGTGCATGAGACATCTCATTTATTCTTCATAACATCCCTGTTGTCTCCATTTGGTAAATTAGGAAACCAAGGCACAGAACAGTTGAACAATTATACTAAAGTCACCGTCAGTAGGGGCAGAGAGGAAGTTTGAAACAACTCCAATTCTAAAACCCAATTCTAATTGGTCACCATGTCATGTTGTCAACCTAGCTGGCTGCAGTGTTGTCTTTGTTGCTCATTGCCTCTTTGTGTAGAGTTTTGGGTTTCTATTTGCTTAAAAATTTGTCTTAGTAATAAAATCTAAAAAGAGGAGGAAAAGAGAACGCAGTACCATCCACAAAGATATAGGAGCCCAAAACAATAATCATCTTGTTAAAAATGGAAAATATGAAAAAAAAAACACATTTAAAAGATGTCATGATGAGAAGATAAAACTATTTGCTTAGGCTGATTCTCAGACAGCCCCGTCTCCTAAAATGTCAACATTAGAACAAAGGCTGACATTTGTTTATAGTCAATGAGATGATGGTACAAAATGATACAGCCCAAAGAGGAACCACCATTAGAAATCTCATCCCCACCCCCATTCCTTCAGATCTAAATTTGAATAGATCTAAGAAAAATAAAAGCCAAATGAGCAAAGTTCTTATTGTTTTGACTCACTTTGGCAAGATAATTAAAGTTTAAAATTTTTTAATTTAAAATCAAAATAATTTAGATCAGCTTATTAAAACCTTTCTCACCTTCTCTCCACCTATTTTTATCAGTGGGGAAAAAAATCTTAATCTTGTGAAGTTGGGGCAAAGGCCGTATCTAATTCCTAGACACAACATGAGTCTGGAACACAGATATTAGGAAGAAGTTTCGAAAAGTGCATTGTGACTATTAAGTAACATAGGAAGAAAAGTTCTAGAGTGAGTTGTCAACAGGCAGGCTAAGACCTGAAACCTCTAGTCTTTTCCTCATTATGAAACACTGCTTCTAGTTTAATTATTTGATTTTATTCAGATGCATTTTCTCTTCAACATGGACATTCAGACAGCACTTGTTTTGCATAGACAATCTTTTCTCCATCTCTGTTTTTTTAGTTTTTTTGAGCACTTACTTTGTGTTGCAGCCTGGGTTATGCATTTGACATAAAATACCTTATCACAATGACCTTTTTGCAGATGAAGAAACTGAAGTTCTGAGGGATATTAAGGACTTTGTACATAATTACAGTTAATAAGAACGAATTGGAAATTAAACTCGGGTCTGCCTTCTCCTAAGAATCATGTTTGTAACCCCTTTACCATGAGTTTCTGAGATTTTTCCTAGACTCCAACCTCCAACATCTTATACTTTGTTAATACTTTCTCTCTTTAGGCAAATCCATTTACATTTTAGAAAGTTAAGTGATACTTCCTGTTAGCTGCAGCTCCATTTAGCATGGCATATTATGAGTATGGCTTCTAGAGTCAGATCACCCGGATTCAGGTTCAGACCCCATCCTACACTAGCTTGTGTAGGCTTGTGAGACCTTGTCTAGGTTGCCTGACCTTGTCAAGGCTTCAGTTTCCTCATTTATAACATAAGGATGATTGCAACACTGGGTAGTTGTGAGGTGAAGGAGATGAAGCATGGAGAGTATTTGCCTGGCTCCTAGTAAGTGCTCAATAATATTATTGTAGAGGAAGGACTCTTGAAATAATTAAGGGACAAGACTTGAGGTACCCTGAGAGTCTGTGTACAAACACTCTTGAATTCATGTATCTGTAAAGTTCGAAAAACGACTGCAACAATCTAACCTTCAAACCTTCTCCCATCTACATATTAATCTGATCATGAGTCTGCTAAAAACCTTCCCTGGCCTTGCAGAAGACCAAGGTTTATCCAAGACAAACCACCACAGTGTGACAACCAAACCTTCTATAATTTAATCTCAACATATTTTTCTCACTCTTCTACTTCACTTCACATAGCCAATGTTTAAGCCAAAGTGAACACCTTGATATTCCCAGTATAGATTATGCTCTTTATTTTTTGTTCCTTCATATCTGCATGTCCAAATCATACCTACTTCTGGACTTGGAACAAATGCCATTCCCTCCCCATCCTTCCTGATCTCCTCGATTGGAAGTATTTTCTCCTGCAGTGCTACTTCTCAGTCTTAAACAAAACAAAAACAAACAAAAGAAAAACTTTTTTAAAATTTGAGTATATTTGACAATGTTATATTAGTTTTAGGCATACAACATGATAATTCACATCTCTATACGTTATACAGTGCTCACCACAAGTGTAGCGTAGTATAATGCCACCACAGAATGCTATTGCAATATCATTGACTATACTTCCTATGTTGTGCCTTTTATTCCCATGCCTTATTCATTCCATAATTACAAACCTGTATTTCTCACCTCCCTTCACTAATTTTGCCTCTCCCTCCACCCCCTTTCCCTCTGGCAACCATCAGGTCTCTGTATTAATAAGTTTGATTCTGCTATTGTTTATCCATTTGTTTTTTAGATTCCACATATGAGTGAAATCACATTGTATTTGTCTTTTTCTTTTTTTTTTTTAGATTTATTTATTTATTCATGATAGAGAGAGAGAGAGAGACAGAGACAGAGACACAGGCAGAGGGAGAAGCAGGCTCCATGCAGGGAGCCCGACGCAGGACTCAATCCTGGAACTCCAGGATCATGCCCTGGGCCAAAGGCAGGCACCAAACCACTGAGCCTCCCAGGGATCCCCATATTTGTCTTTTTCAATTTGATTTATTTCACTTAGCATAATGTCCTCTAGGTCCATCCATGTTCTCATAAATGCAGGATCCCATTCTTTTTTAGGGCTATGTAATATTCCTACATGTCAAAACTACCTGGAGGGTTTATTATAACACACAATTCTGCACCGAACACCAGAGTTTCTGATTCTGTTAGGAATAGGGTAAGGCTTGAGAGTTTGCATTTCTAAGAACTTCCCAGGTAGGGCTGATTCTGTGAGTTTAGGAGCACCATTTTCATACCACTATCCTAGGAAATGTTAGCTCACAGCATTTACTACCATTTACTTTGCATTTCAGTAGTTTATGTGTCATACCTCTCTGAGGCTAATCTTTTTTTTTTTTTTTTTTTTTTTTTTTTTTTTTTTTTTTTTTTTACCTTTCTCCCATGTCATAGGTAAATAGGCAAATAACATTGTTTGGCTACGTGAATGTTAATGGTATGAGAAGACTTTTCTAGTGTTGGATACCAAAGAAGGTGAAACACCCTAACTTCACAGATGTAGCCTATTTTAGCACCAAAGTAAAATGAGTAATACTGTAAGAGGATGTGTATTTATTGAGGACTTGCTTTTTGCTAGATGTTAACTGAAGTATTTTACACATGTCATCACAACTCTGAGGGTAGACTCTAGTATTATTTCCATTTTATAGGTGAGCAGTGACCCTTTGATAATAAGTAATACCCCCAAGTTCAGCTAGCTAGCAAGCTGCAGAACTGGGATCTAAACCAGTCACTGTTTCCAAATCTCAGCTCCTAAAAGCCATGCTCTATGCCCTTTTGCTAAATGATAAGGACTTGACAAAGTAATGAAGTTCTATTCCTATAAGTAGTGGGTAGTAGTGGTCTCTTTTGAAAAGTGGATAGTTAAGTAGTTTAATTGTTCAGAACGTTTATATATTTGACTTCATATAACTTCTGCCTGTTATCGTCTAAATTAAAAAAAAATATAGGCTTAAAAAAATATATAGGCTTAATTTGGAATCTTAGGCAGAAAACAAACTTAAATTGTCAAACTATATGTAGGGAATGGTTAACCTCAATATCTTAGTCTCATTATTTAGCACTAGGGATTGTCATACACATTTTCATCAGTTCAAAAATGATGATGAAATTAAATTGCACCCAAGACACTGGAAAACCAGATTTGCCAGCATAAATACATTGGGTGATGGAAAGAAAAATCAAAACAAACAAAAAAGAAAAACCAAATTGAGTAATTTGGGTTAGAAGAAGCATTCCACAAATAAAGCTATTTGCTCCAAAATCATTTTAAGATTCTTAGTTACTGGGGCACGTGGGTGGCTCTGTTGGTTAAGTGGCTGCCTTCAACTTGGGTCATGATCTCAGGGTCCTGAAGTCGAGCCCCATGTCAGGCTTCCCACTCAGCAAGGCAGAGAGAGAGGCCTCCCTGCTGCTCATGCTCATGTTCTGTCTCTGTCTCTCTCTCTCTCCCTAATAAATAAGATTCTTAGTTGCTTTTCAGTTTTTATTACTTAGATTTAAAAATACAAATGGCCAGGTTGAAAGTGATGCATAAAAAAACATCTATAATAAACTGTAAGAACATCCAAGTAAAGCTGTTAATAGTAGTTTTAGTTTTCTATGCATTTTGAAGGGATTTTAAAGCACCAGGTTTTTCTGGTGGCTTGAGGTTTAGGCCATATAATTAAGAAAAACACATTTTTAAAAGGAGAAAGAGATGGTCAGTCTCTGTTGTGGGGTTGCTAGATAAGGAGGCTATGGACATTATCCTCTGTGGTGATGAACCCAAGAAAGCAGAGGTAGCAGAAGGAAAGGTCTAGAAGAGTCCTGCAATCTGGTCTGAATATTTGTTAGTGAACTCCCTGAGCTGAAGATCATTACTTGATTGTTATTAGGGAAATAGCCTGCTGTTAAGCTATTTCAAACTGTGAGTTTGCCCTCTATTAAGAAGTAGATGAAAATTAGTATAGGACTTGGAGCTATATTTGATTATCCCTTAGAGTTCTTGCACCCAAGATTCCAGAAAATTGTATGGGATTCTGGGGGCCGTGCTATTAAATTCCAAATTAATAAACCACTACTAAGCCTGGTAGCTTGATTTTATCCAACAGTTTTATGAAATACAATAGAAAAATCATTGCGGTAAAAAGTAAAATAATTAACTTTTTTTTTTTTTTCCTTTCTGGTTTGTGTTGTTGTTTTAAAGGGGATAATCAATAATTAGCTACAAGGAGTAAGTTCAAATAAAACGTGTTCATTGAAATGTCAACGTAGGTAAGGGAAATAATCATCTTGGTTTAGAGTTATAAATGTAGAATAATGAACATTAAAATAGTATCCATTTTATGACAAGATAGGTTATATGAAGATGCACGGCAGTTGTCACTACCTCCCAAATAGTGGCTATCTTGACTTAAAGAGGCCCAGGGCATCAGGGATGCAATCCTCATAAGGAAAACATTCTGTGTTGTTTCTTGTTTCCCTACTAATAACTGGCAACACAAAATTTTCTACACAATCTCTATCAGAAATCGTGTGTTTTGTGCTAGCCAATGAATATAAGGTAAAAAAAAGATCTTTTTAATTGATGTTTACAAGAATCTGAATTGTTGCAAGACTCAAAAAGTGATTGAAAATATTTTCTATAAAAATATGTGAATTCTCATAGATATCTTTTAGTAGACACAAGAATAGACATGAGAATCTTTCAGACAGACATGAGAATCTTTTCCTTGACAACCTTGGATGAATGATAGTCAACTCCATATTGTCGATTGATTAAAGGAAATAGCACTTGGTAAAGGGGAAGGAAAAAAGCAAGATAAATGAGGATGCCCCCGTGGAAGGTGGGAAGAGTGGCCTCGGGAAAAAGGAGGATGCAGATCCTTCCAGATGGCCTGAGCTTTGAGAATTTTTTTTTTTTTTTCAGTCCAAAGACTGGACTCACCACGTTCTGTGTTTTTCTTGGAAACCCTGAAGGTGAAATTCTCTTTCCTTTATCTTTGCAGTCTTACTCTGACCTCAATTTCCCATCAGCACCAGGGCTCCTGGAGAACATAAATGTGTTGCTTCCCATGAAAGATAAATGTGAAGTAAATCCTAAATGCATTTGGGCATTTGTGAAGTTCCAGATCTGCTGAGCTTTGACTTACCAATTAAAAAACCTAAAAAACCACCCCCTTGCACCAAAACTTTCTGAAGTTCAGGCTGGGATAGGTGATATGTTAAAACACAGACCTATATATATATGTAGTCCATGAACACTGTGACATTTATTCTCCCATGGTCCTCCGGGGGTTTTAAGACACTATCCCATTCACTGTGGGTTAAAAAGACTCTAAGTAACTCATTTAATGTTCAAATACCTATATTGGTCTGGAAAACTAGAAGTGATTTTATTTTATTTTTTTAGAAGTGATTTTAAAGGAACCCTTATGCATAGAAAAAGAAATAAAAACGTTGTTGCTTTCTAAAACAGTCATTCCTGCCCACCAAGAGGTCAATTCAACCCATGCCAAGGTGCTCAGAGGACATCCTAAAATTGCTGGCACTGGAAAGCCAACCTCTGACCTCTATGTTTTTGAGGTTTTTCAAAGTGCCAAGTACTTCATGTAACGTCTGTTAATTCTGAAAACAAATTATTCCTATTTTATAGTAAGCCAAACCTCAGTACAGTTTGCTGAGAAGAGTAAGCTGAGTCTCAAGAGGCTGGACAGGTAAGACATGGTGGCCCAGGTGTGGGCCCGAGTCTGTCTGGTTCTAAAGCCCTGCTTTCTTCGCACCCTTGAGCATCACCTGCAAACTTTAAGTGGAAAAGGTTCACAGTTAGATGTGTCTTTCAGCCTCATCATGTGAAACGGATTTTTAGGCCAATGGTTGCACTTTCCATTTTCGCGTCTCTGTGAGTAGTGGACTGATAAATCTACACACTCTACATACAAATGGCAAAGAAAATGTAGCTCTTTATTTCCCACAGATCATTGAACCTCCTAATAAACTCTACTCCACCAGACAGCAGTGGGGTGACCCACATGGAGGGACACACTGAATTAGTCCAACTTGCTAAACTCAGCCATCTAAATATAGTAAACATTCCCTTTAGGTGATGCAGTCATTTGTTTTAAAACTCAGTTTTCATATCAGAAAGGGAGACAGAACATGGAAGACTCCTAACTCTGGGAAGCGAACTAGGGGTGGTGGAAGGGGAGGAGGGTGGGGGCGGGGGGTGAGGGTGACTGGGTGATGGGCATTGATGGGGGCACTTGACGGGATGAGCGCTGGGTGTTATTCTGTGTGTTGGCAAATTGAACACCAATAAAAAATAAATTTATTATTTAAAAAAAAAAAACTCAGTTTTCAGATTTGCTCCTGTCTCTCCCTAAGATGGTTTTTGGTCAAGAACTCAATGTGTGACCTCATGGTTTTGGGGAAGATAGGGTGGGAGACAGGGCACCCTCAGAGACACATCTGTACCCCTTATACTTTTCTCTGTCTCATTTGGATTCTTCACTGGGTCTCTGGTCTTCCTGTTCTTGGGCACCTCTGGTATCTGATGCTGACTATGGGCCTGGTGACCATCCGATTGGTTCTTCTGGCTCTATCAGGACTCCGCTGCACACTCTGCTTACTTTGTCCCATGCCTTCACATCACGATGACTTAGATCTGCTGTGGCTTCTATCTGGGCCCTGGCTAGAGGTGGAACACTTGGTTATGTGCTCACTTCATACTCACCACAGCAATCCCCCCCTTTAAAGCTTCATAAATAAATAAATAAATAAATAAATAAATAAATAAATAAATAAATAAATAAATAAATAAATAAAGCAAGCAAGCAAGCTTCCCACTTAGACCCCAGTGATTTTTGTGTGCTTTTGAGGCCACTAGGGAAATCCAGGAATCCTTCTAACCTACAAAGGAGGAAGGGGTGGCCTGAGAGAGCTGCTGGCAGTTCTCCCTCTGCCTACACCTGTTGTGTTGTCATCCTTTGCTCCTACCCCAGGGGCTCACCCACACTGCAGGCATGCCCTATGAGGAGTCTCCTTCCAGAACCCCCCTGAAGCTTCTCTGATTGGAGTCATCCCACCTACGGATCTTTTCTTTCAAGGCTGGAGCAGTGGGGCCATCAGTCTAAAACTTAACCTCCCTCTCTTTTCCTTCTGTAAGAATCAGGGCTAAGCGTGAGTGGTGGAGGTGAGTTTCCACCCCTTTCTTTGCTTTCATGTATCTTCCCAGACATCGTTCCATCTTTTTTTTTTTCACGAAAGGCCTCCAACTTCCCTGTTTCATTGGGCTCTGATGGTAGAACAGCTCAGGAGAATCCAATATGTAGGGGGGAAACCCTACACTGGTTTAATAGTTGGAAAATATCGGCCAAGTTTCCTGTGTGCACAAAGTTTTATATAAGAAATGACAGCTACCATGCTGAAACAGAGCTAAACCTTAATAAAAATAAATTCGGGGAAAAAAATAAATGAAGGTTCTTGCTCCCAGAAGAATTTATGTGCAGTATTATCAAGTTTGCTTGCTGCCTTAGAGAAAGATATCCAATATTTAAAAATATTGTCAAGATTCTGGGCAGATTGATTCTGAAATTCCCCATCAGTTTTGCCTTTCAATCAGCAAGTTTCCAGCATGTACGATGTCCTGGCATATCACTTTACCAATCTAATAACTTCTATGAACATTTCACTATTCTTTGTATACTAAATGACAGTGTTAAACATTATTAAAATGTATGTTTTGAGGATTTGTCAGTTTCCTATTAGTTATTTTACATTTGTACACGAATTAACATATATTTCCCTGGTTTCTTTAGAGCCTTTAATTTGCTAATACGTACCAAAAGTTTCCAAGGAAGGGCTATAATGTAAAACAGTGTTTAGAAAATTTGGTTAGCTGTATATAATGTTTTCTTTTCTTGTTTTTTTTTAATAAGATTTATTTATTTATTTGAGAGAGAGGGCCAGAGGGGTGGGATGGGAAGAGGTGAGGGAGGGAGAGGATCCTCAAGCAGACTCCCTACTGAGCCCAGAGCTCCATGCAGAGCTCAAATCCCAGAACCCTGAGCTGAAACCGAGAGTTGGCTGCTTAACAGACTGAGCCACTCAAGTGCCCCAATAATCCTTTTCTTTTTTGACAAGAATTAGAGGAATGGAAATGAGGTCTCATAAAGAAAGGTCAAAATAAATTTTTTTTCATTTATTCATTTTCATTTCATTTATTCATTTTATTCCGTTTTTCAAAAGTAAGAAAGGGGTGAGAGGTTACTTTTTAATATATGAAGACTTCAATTTAAGAACAACCGTAAACACTTTATCTTGTCAGCAGCAAATAAAACCACGTAGACTTCAACTAGCGGGTGATTTTTTTTTTCCCCTTAGAAATAAACTCTTTCTGACTACCAGAAGGGGGCAAATATAATAATGGCTCTCTAAGGAAGATTGGGGAATGTGAGGCCCTAGCAATCTTCCAGGTTTTTAGGAGGTTGGGACATTCAGCTTGCTAAAGGTAGAGCCCCGGATTGGGTTGGAACTAGCTCACCCCAGCTCAGATTTCTGCAACTGAGCGCGCTCCTTTGGAGAGTGCTACTGCAAGGGACCCAGCGCCCATCTGAATCAGTGTGGCCTGCAGCAGTCTCCCCAGGAACCAGCCAGGCTTTGGAGTGGAAATTCCCCATTCTTGTTTAACACCTTGATTCTTCCAAGAGGTTAGGCTAGACCCAAACCTCTGAGCATTTAACCCAGCCAAGTGCCCTGGCTGGTTTTCGGGCATGGATGACTGCAGCAATAGCCTCCTTACCTTGGGGCTTCCTCACGCCCCAAGACTCTGTCCAGGTTGCATTAGGGAAATCATCCGGTGCCATACCATATGCCCAAGTCACATGTTTTCCCAACAAGAGGCTCCTCCTTTTGATCATTTTCTGCTTCTCTGACTTTGGGAGGTTCACCTTGCTGTGCTGCCAAGATCTTTGCACTTAAGAGAGGAAGGTTTTTCACCTGGAGGGAAGGTTGCATCGGGGCCCGCAGGGAGAAAACTTTGGCCTACTTTGGGGTCGAGCGGCTTGGCAACAAGGACACACAATCTCTGGATTATTGGCTCACAAGCGTGCTTCCAGCACTGAGTCAGAGTAACTCTGCCAAGGACGCAGAATGAGTTTTGTGGCCTATGCAAGGCAAGGAGTTTCTGAGTCGCTCAAAGTTCACTCTGTTGCTCAATTCCGGGCTTGCTTTTGAGTTTTCCACCTTGCCTGGGCTAAATGAGCTGAAGGAAACGGAGCTTTCCTTTACCTTGTGTTCAGAGGCGGCTACACTCCCCCAGGTGCTCCTTGCCTGTGACCTAGGGACATGAAACAAACCTTTGTGGCAATTGAAATATATTTGGATTCAAAATGTGGAACACCTTTGAACAGGCATAAAATAAAATATGAAGAATGGGTTAAAATTCTATTTGTTTAAATGAGTGCTTTGAAAATAGATTCACATACAACCGAATTTTTAAAACTGCTCACTTTTATCTAAATTTGGATCATTAAACAGACATATGGGGTAATTCACTTCTTAGATCTTGAAATTTTTTCTCTGCGTACTTAAATTAGTTCAGAAACAGAAAAAACGATTTAAATAGTGCTAAACAATACTATCTTGTACACAGTGTTCTCCAGCTCATCAACCATTTTTGTGTAGCTTGTTTACTTGATTATTCAACTCACACATTTTCAGATTTGTTCGGAAGCGTCTCTTAAAATACAAAATGCAATAAAAGGTGGTAGGTCGTTGACCAAAGGCCATTATTGCCCCCTTGAAATAGGAGAGCTTCTGGTGCTTTACCCAAGATAAACATTAACTGTTCACATTACGATTGTAATGTTTGTAGTAACTATAACTCAACTTACAACGGTTAACTCTATTCATTCCTTGAATTCATGTAGTAGACTTCCTGAAAAAAAGACTCCAAGTCTGCAAGTTTATCTTATAATACATTTATTCCCACGATGTTCCTCAGAACATAAGTTGGCAGATTTTACTGCTTCCAATTTACAGACAGCAAAACAATCCCTGAGAGCAGATAAACGCCCAGAGTTGGTGGGTCAGTCGGGGTCACCCCTCCTACAGGGATCCTGCGCTGCGACGTCCCCCCAGGGGTTCAGGACCGTTCTCTGGGGCCCTTCACCCACGCATGCCCTCTGTAGAACCATCCCTTCTCCCCAGCCTGTTCTTTCTAGAATTCTACATTGAAAGTCTACCCATTGTCTGGGCTTTTGGGGCCCTTCGAAGGCCCCGGTCCAATCGGTGGGGCCAAGAGTTGTTAATAGTTTTGTGTTCAACTCTACCTTATGACAGGCTCACCTTTGCCTGTGATAACCTCACCCCACTGAGGAAAGGTGGTGTCTAAGGCAGAAGAGGGATCTAAGAACCCCTGCCTCACGGGGCCTTCCATCTGACCCACGCCTTAGCTGGTCTTCCAACCCTTGCAAGTTCTGTGTTTATTCCATACTCATTGACAGCTGTAAAAACCAAAATTAAAACAGAACACTCTCTACATTTGTGTGGCTTCCACTATCAACCAGGGAATTGCTGAAAGGCCCCCTTTAAGCAGTTTGTGACTGAGGTTTGCAAAGTGACTCGGAGAGGTCTTTGGCAACGACAACTTTTCTCCCCCATTGCAGAGGGTTTATTTTTAGCTCAAGTCTCTGGCTTATGGAGAAATATAAGTAAGTGAACACTTTAGATACACTTCCATGCCCAGTAATCTCAGGAGAGCTTCACAATTAAGAAGTTCAATTTCCTTTATTCATTAAATGTCAATAAGTACCGGAGAGCCAGGCGTGTGTAATATTCATGCAAAACATCTTCCATTAATGGGCTCAGATGTGAAAAATAGGTCATTTTAGTAATTCTGATTTTTGATGCATAGGTGGCCCAGAATTCCACTTTCTGCTATTAAAGTCTGTTCCGTACCATGAAGGTTGTACTATTAAATGTCACAGAATAAAACATATATGTCTGTGTGTAGGTAGATAGATAGATAGCTATATCAAGGTTTAAAAATGGGACAGTGGTAGTAGTAGTCTTAAGAGATCTAAGTGTAATTTTCTTATCAGACTACTATAGCCTGTCCTCCCAAAGCATCCTGTTTTAAGGAAGTCAACTGTCCAGGGAGTAGCATTTAGAGTATTTCTCATTAGCTACCTTTTGTTTCCTTTAAAAAGAAGTGTATTTATGTGTGTGAGATAGACTAACTTATGTCTTCCTTGTGGATTCTAGAGCTTTCCTCACCCGGCTCTAAAAGTTGACACTTCTGATTTTTTTCTAAATCATCTGAGCCTACTCCTTCCACCTCCTTCAGTCATGCCATTCTGGAAAACTGCTCACGCTCCAAGGCTCACCTCAAATGGCATCTCGTCCATTGGAACCTTTTCCACCTTACCTAGGAGAAGCAGTGGTCTTATTCTATATTCCCCTGGATCCTGTCCATGTCCTGGCTGTAATCACATTATCTAATGTTTATTAAGAGCTCACTCTGTGCCCTGTAATATATTAAGTGATTTGCATGGATTACCTTATTCCCTTCTTAAAACCCTCCAATAAGACAGGTATTATCTAATTGTGTCAGAATAAGGTTAAAAACTCACCCAAAGTTTTACAGGTAGAAAGGGACGTGGTCTGGATTTGAACTGGGGCACTCTAAGGCACTCTAAGCGCCATATTATGTAGGTAATGACAGATATTAGATTCATTTTATAGCAATAGGTTTATGGGAGCTCATCCAATGTCATAGCTTCCAATACTATCTGTAGGTGGATTACTCCCAAATTTATAACTTCTCTGAGAAGCCCAGGCTTATGTTGTCCCTGGGGTTTCTAATAAATATATCAAAATTAATGTGTCCAAGATAGAACTTCTGATCATCTTTGCCACACCTGGTCATTCCATCGTCTTCCCGTGTTGGATGTTGGCAACCATATTCCCTTACTCTCAAAATCATAACTGAGGTCTTGTCATCGCCAATAACTGCAATCCCTCTACAATCTCCATTTCACACACCCCACTCTCTGACCAGCCTCCAACCTCAAGATTTCACCCAATATATGGTGCCCCAATTTTAACCATCTTTCAGGCCACATTTTATTAACCACATTTTACTGTGCTTCATCCCTCTGATATATTCTTCCCCTCTTTATCTGACTTAAATCCCAAGCTCAATCATTACAAACGATTCCTTGCATGTATCCTTCTTTGCCCCTCTCCTGCTCTCCATCCACTTGGTAAAACTTTGACCTTGATGAAATCTAAATATTCACCACACAACCGCTTTGACTCACCATAAATTCATAAATGAACCCTAAGTGGGACGTAAATGCTACGAGTCAATCATATGCTCTCACATGACTTAGATGTCTATTTTCGACCTCCTCCTTCTCTTCTGAAATTCACGTTTCCTCCCCTAGCCTCACTCTCAGCTGGTGACCTTGCTTCACAAAGAAAATTGAAACCGTTTAAAAAGAACTTTCATAGATTCCCACCACCATCTCTGGCCACCTATCAGCATTTGTATGAACATCTTTTGCTTTATTGCCAGTTATATGAAAGGAACTATCCAGACTCCCACCTAAGGCAAACCCTCCCACTTGTGTAGCAGATCCTATTCCCTCTTGCCTAATTAAGGGTATTGTTTCGGGAATCCTATATTTTCTTTCTCTCTATTAGCGGTGTGTCACTATCTAGTGGATCAATGGTTCAAATGACAAATGATGCTATTTTCCCATCTTAAAAAAAGGCTTCCTTTCATTCCATTTCATTCCCTCGTTACTACAAGCCCCTTTTCATTGTCCTGCTTTGCAGCAAAACTCCTTCCATTCACACTGTCTTAGACTCCTGTCCTCTCCTTGCTTCTTAAACTCTTTCTTACCAGCTTTTCATCTTCACTCTAGAAACATTTCTCCTGTTAGAGTCACCAACGACTTTGATAAACCTAGTAGTCAGGTTTATCAGTCTCCATCTTCAGTCTCCATCTTTCTACCTATTTGACACTGTTGACCCTTTCCTTCTTATACTCTCTTTTTACTTAGTCTCTAAGATACCACACTCAGCTGGTTTTCACCTTACCTCCCTGGTTGAAACTTCTCAGTCTCCCTAGAGGGGAAATCCTTTTCTCTTCAACCTTGTGATGTTGGAATATCCCACAGCTTAGTCCAAGATTCTCTTTTCTAGGTACAATATTTTCCCTTGGTGATCTCATTTAGTCTCATGGCCTTCAATCGTTACTTCTGTAAAAAGGATAACTCTTGAATTTATAATGTCATATTAAATCTCTCTACCTCCAGACTCATATAGCTAGCCAGCCTCTCCGCATCTTCACGTGGACATTTAACTGACATCTTAAACTTAGTGACTCAGTGTGCTTCCTTCTCCAGTTCAAGTAATGACAACTCCATGCTTCCAAATGTTTAGACCAAAAAACAAACAAAACACTTGGAATCACCTTTAATGACTCTTATCATAGATCCATCAGGAAATCCTAATGCATTTACTTTCAAAATATATTTAGAATCTGAACATTTTGCACTAACTCATTATCCACATTCTTGGCTGAACCACTGCAGCCAAAGAACTCTGTTCAAATTGTCTCCGTACAGTCTACAACCTGGTTTTAATACAGCAACAAGCGTGATCCTAATGAATCTCAGGTTAGATCATGTCAAGCCCATCTTCAAAACTTAGCATGGCCCCTATTTCAATCAGAGTAAAAAACCAAAGTGCTTACAATGGCCTGTGTGTCTCATATGACCTAGTCACACATCATCTTTGATACTCACATCCACTTTCCTCCTCATTCACCTCACTCTAGTCACACTGGTTTCCTAACTCTTCCTTGAACACATTAAACATGCTCCTGCCTTCAGGCCTTTGCACCTGATCATCCTCCTGTTTGGAATATTCTTTCTCTTGATGTCATATGGATAATATCTCCTCATTTCAATTTTTTGGTTCAAATTTGAACTACTGAATGAAAACTGTCTCACAGCTCTATTTAAATTACAGCTCCCCACCACCCAGTACTCCTCATTCCCATTACTCCATCCTTCTATTTTTTTTAAATTTATTTTGAATTGCTTAAAAATTTTTGAGTGTAGTTGACATAGATTGTTACATTAGTTAGATCTACAACATAGTGATTCAATTCTCTGTACATTATGCTCTGCTCACCACAAGTGTAGCTACTGTCTGTCACCATGTGGCACTATTACAATATTGTTGACTGTATTCCCTGTGCTATACGTTTTTATTCCTATGACTTCTGTTGTTCTTTTAATTTTTTCCCATACAAAATATCACCTTCTAACATATTGGATAATTTATATATTTACTATGACTATAGTTTCTTTTCTATTTTCCCTGTTTGCAATGCAATTTTCTTGTGAGTGGGAATCTGGTATAGTCATTGATGTACTTCAAGTGCCCAGACTGTGTTTAGCAGATTTCAAGAGCTCATTAAATATTTGCTGGGTGACTGAAAGAATGACTCCTTTCAGTTGCTTAGTACCAACCCTGGAGTCATTCTCCACCCCTCCCCGTGCTTTTCGCATACTGTACAAATAAGTCAACATCAACTCTTGTCAGCTCAATCTTCAACCTATATCCATGAATAGACCACTTTGTACCACCTTCGTGCTCTCACTCTGGTTAAACCACCATCATATTTTGCTTGATTTCTCTGCTTCCCTCTTTCCTTCTCTTTAATCTATTCTTAACACAGAAGCCAAAGTGGGTCCCATAAAATGCAGCTTAAATCGTATCATGCTTCTGATCAAATCCTTGCAGCAAATATCAGTGACTACTTCAGCCTATGGGGCCTCACCTTCCTGCCTCCCTGATACATCTCTGACATTCATTGCTCTCCTCCTTACTTGTACAGTGCAGCCACGTGGTCTCCCTACTGGTCCTTGAAAATGCAGCCACAGCCGTGTCTCAGAGACTTTGTGTTGGCCGTTCCCCTGTCTTGCAGTACTTTTTCCTTAGTATCCCTCGTGGTTCACATCTTTATCCTTCTGATCTTTTCTCGAATATCTTTTTACTGAGACCTTCCTAACTATCCTAGCATATGTTCAAACCCATCTCCAGAAATCTCTACAGCCTCCTCTTGCTTTATTTTTCTTCATCCAATACTCCCTAACATACTATATGTTTTACTTATTTATTTTGTTACCTGTCTCCTCTGACTGGAATATGTATTCCAGGAAGGCAGGGATTTTTGCTAATAGTCATAACTATCTTGGACAGTGTCTGGCACAAAGTAGATATGGCTATTTGTTAGATAAATAAGGGAAGGGTGGCCTGCCCACGGTCAGACCTGGTACATTAGAAATGCGCAAGGGTACTTTTTGAATACGTGAATGAGTGAAAAGGATCAAATCTTAAGGGTGTAAAAAATCATACTAGAAGAGTTTTCAATCGTATCTCAGACTGAGGGAAAGATAAGCAATGTGGGTAGCACATTTAAAACCATACCAGAATGGGGATGCCTGGGATCGAGTCCCACATCGAGCTCCCCGCAGGGAGTCTGCTTCTCCCTCTGCCTGTGTCTCTGCCTCTCTCTCTGTGTCTCTCATGAATAAGTAAATAAAATCTTTTTAAAAAATTTTAAAAACCATACTAGAATGAACATAAGACAATGAAAACTGACTGGCTTCTTCCCTGTTCTATAGTTTAAATTCGGAGACCATGCTTCCAGTTATCTTGCCTTCAATGTGACTGTACTTCTTCTAAGTGTATGAAGAGCCACTATGCCCAATGACAGCTCAAGCTGCCTTCTGAGTGGGGGCAACCGGACGAGGGCAGATGTGCTTTAGAGAGTAGCAGTGGCTGGCAAAAATTGGGACTACATGACCTCATTTTCAGTTTCTTCTTGTAGGAAAGATATTTTGAAGCAGAAAAAATATTCTTGACATTCATATAGTGTTTGAAATTTGCAATGACTAGTGTTGGAGACCAATACCAGAGGTCTGTTAATATGTGGACAGTTGATATTGCTATGTTTTCAGCATTGTCAGAAGCTCTAGGGAAAAGACACCCAAACACCTGTTGACTGTACCGTGCTACCTGATGGTGCCACCTAGGGATCATGCCGTGGTTTGGCCTCTGGGTTGCTAGGCATGTATTGAAGTTCCCTTTACTAGGTGCTCCATCATGTGCTTAATCATGAACGTATAGCAACTTTCCCCCAGAAGAACAGCCTGAATTTTGGTGAGTAAATATGAAATCTAACAAAAGTTTTCTCTAATATGTCAAGAATTAGAAAACTCCTCCTACTCCCCAAAGCACTTAGCTATAGTCGGGCAGATTCTTAATTTAGAATATCTAGATATTTTTTTAACCCTTTATGAAACAAGTAAACCCATCATTACATTTACAGAATGGAAGCACAGCCAAGGAGCATAACTTACCCTGTACTACCCAGCAGCTCCAGGGTGGTATCTGTGCAGGACCTCAGATGACCCAATTACATTTTAGCTGAGAAGAGCCAAATCTCTCTAAATCAGTTTATAAGCTGAGAATTAGCATTTTTGCCTTAACACGGGCTATAAACATTATAAGCGTATTATATATAAACATTATAATCTTAAAATGAAGTGTTACCCCAAGGTCACATCTCCATAGAGAATAAGCATGCACACAATACAAATATTAAAATTGAAGAAGGAAACTGCTATAGACTGTGAAATGAGGAAAGTTTATAGCTGTACTTTAATTCATCATCTTTTCCTTGTGGAAAACAGTCCCCGCTTCCCACCTTGAGGACTGGAAACCAGGGTCCACATCTTACTGAGGACATAGGAAGCCATAGGACTCAGTGAAAAAGGAGCTGTGCTTTGCCTTAGTCTCTAAGGCACATTCTCACAGGCCCCCTCACTGATGTCTTTTATTCCCATCATGGGCTCTTCACTCATCTCTGGCATATCTGAGTTCTTTGATGATTAACCCACTGGGTTCACTTTTAATTTCTTTGGAAATGAATAGAGTAGGCATTTTTTTCCTTTATTAATCTGTCCCTAGGCCTTTCCCTCACTTCATGCAACTATTTTGATCTCTACATTTCTTTTTAATTTTCCAAGAGTTGAGTACATATGCAAATAGAGCTATATATATATATTGTGTGTATGTGTACATTCTCATATATTAATGTCTTTAGAAGGTATCTATATATCTGTTAGGTGAAATTATTTACAAGGAGATATATTAAGTATATCTCAACTAGAGGATTATAATCCATTAGTGGCTTTTGAGAACAATTTCATCAATAAAAGAATAAATCACTGCTTCCGCGGTGGGTTCTACCTGCCTTCGATTATCTTCTTCCAAGTTCTAAAGCCTTCTAAGGCACTGACTTTCACTTTGTTCTGGCCTAACATACTCACTAGTAGTTTCTCCTGTGGAATAATGACATTGGTATTATTATTTTTAAGAACAGTAATAACAACCATGACATCTGTATAGTTCCTTATGGTACTGTGACATTGCCCTATTATTTGACTCCTGAAATGGACATATGTAACCTGAAAAATGATAGTGAAGTTTCACCAGCCCACCATTCTTTGCCCACAGCCATATCTTATTTAATGAATGAGGGAGGTGTTGGGCTCATGCCAATGATCAGAAATAACAGTCTGACTCTGAAAGGGTGAGTAGGGAAAGAAGAGAAGTTTGATAGGTGGCTATAGGTAACCTGGAATGCCACATTAAGGAGTAAACCTACAGGAACTGAGCTCTAGGACAAGGATAGGGATGAAAAGGTGTTAAGACAAGACAGGAGAAGGTGTTAATAAATATGAGCTTCCTTTATATCTTTCTTTCTCTCTCTTCCTCCCCTCCCCCCACTCCCTCCTCTCCTCCTTTTTGCAAGGATTCTCTAGTATGTTTTAGGAAACTAGGACTTTTCCAATTGCCAATTTCTTTATTTATGGATCCTTTCCCTGAACTTTTCCAGTAACAAAATCCTCCATGAAGGTAAACTTTAGTTACTGAACCGAGAAAGTCATTGGTAGATAAGTCATGGTTACTGTCAAGTTATTCACCTTTCTTATTAACTCTGTTTTTTAAAAGAATTTACTTATTTATTTGACAGAGAGAGAGAGAGAGACAGAGGAGATGCAGAGGGAGAGAAGAAGACTCCCTGCTGAGTGACGTGGGGCTAGATTTCATGACCTTAAGATCTTGATCTGAGCTAAAAATCTCAACTGAGTCACCTGGGTGCTCCAACTCTATTTTCTGTTCTAGCATTTCTTTTCTTTCCACATTCCTCTCTTCCTCTTCCTCTAATTAAGCCAAAATGGAACTGTTCCATACAAAATGTAATAAAGTTTGAAAGATTAAAAGCAACCTGTAGATTGACTAAAAATATCAAAGGAGAGAAAACTCAGTTTATTGGATTAAATTTGCATATTGATTTATTTGGGATAAAAGAAAAATACATATACAGTAGCCAAAGTTTACAATGGAGTTTTTATCGAAATTTTACTGAACATGAAATTGATGATAATGACATTTAAAATGGCAGTAAGTTTAGAATGAGGCCCTATCTAGTCAGTCATTTATGACTGAATTCTGAATTTCATAACTAAAATGAAGAAAGTCTTAAAGTATCAATGGAAAGATTCAACCTTCCTCTTTTTTTCTTGGATTTGTATATACCAGCCTTTCGTTTATGTCTTCAAATAGGAGCCTCTAAAGAGATTGTGATGCATGGCTAGGAATAAAAATTGGGCCTGTGTGTTAAACCACCCTGACATGATACTAGGTACTACTTAGGAGGCCTGTTTCCTATTTTACTTTTAGCTGTGGTGGTGCTGGGAAACAGGAAAAAAAAAACTATAAAGCACAATTAAGTATTGAGCTTTTACCTTTAATATTTCAGTAAGAAGAAAATAAAAAACTTTTGAAATAAAAAATTGACCTATTTCTAATTGCACAAAAAGGACTTTCTTCTATTCAATGTGTGCAATGTATAAGAGGGTCAACTTTCAGTTACTAAAATAAATCTTTTATCTACTGTTATATTTGCTATAATTAACCACTAACATGGATGTAAAGGAAAAAATTTTTAAAGATTTTCCTGATTTCTTTGAAAAAATGGGCTCTGTAGAGACATTGAAAAGAAAATCATAGTCTATCTACAGGTTGCCAGTTGAGTGCATTCTCTAGAGCTTGCACTTAAAAATAGTGCCCACATGATCAGGAATGATGAAATCCATACAGAGCTGTGTTCATTGATTTTTTTTTAATTTAATTGCTAAGAGGTTTCTGAAAATTCTGTTTCATCAAAATTGAACTCACAGTTAAATTAAATTCACAACTAAAAAGAAAAGCAGCACTAAAGCACACGCCAATAAAGAAATACTGTATTAACAGTGCTGAAAAAAAGTCTTTTCAGATAGTCTAGTGAAAGTAGAAATGCCAGAGGTTATCATAACTGTCAGATTGTAAGTCAATCATGAGCTCCTGGGAGAAAGAAATTTCCCCTGATGCAAGATCAGGGTTGTTATTGCTGGCTCGCATTTCCTGTCTTAGTAATATGTTCGGCACCAGGGAAGAGGGAATAGAGGTTCCGTCTGGTGAACTCATATTTGAAATATAACAGATGGAGGCCTTCAGGAGAGTGAACTGAGGAGAGAGAAAGATGGGGAGATGATGGTAGTGCATGAGAGATTTTGCTATTTATTCTGGTTGGTCTCGATCTGCATTCTCTGCCTCTCTGGCTAGGATAGACCACAGTTTAAAGTTGTCTGTTTTGCTTCACGGTTATTACACTCTTGGAGGGCATTCTGGAATATTGCCTTTCTAAGAGGAGATGGTTTATTTGTTTCCTTTAGGTTTCAGAACCTGGAAGCTGAGCTGCTTCTTTCCTTCCAGGGAGGGTATGAATCTGAATAGAAAAACTTCAATTTGGGGAGCCATATGACATCAAGATTGAATGTTCTGGTTGGCAGTTATAGGTTTGGATAAGTTCTTAACTTCTAGAGTTAAGTTCTTCATCTAAACACTTAGTATAAAAAAGAAATTTTAAAAATAAAATAAAATAAACAGTTAGTATTACCTTCCTCATAGGATATCATCATAAGAACGAAAGACATAAAATATGTAAAACGATTAGCAGTTGTCAATGTGTGATTCACACTGGTTCCTCCCAGAGAGTAAAACCTGTCACAAATTTAACTCTACTGTAAAGGTTCATAAAAACTTTCCAGACGTTTTGTGGGAAGGGGTCTGTATTTGGGCAGAGGAGGTGGTTACATTTGAAGAGCTTATAAAACGTCACCATATTGAAAATTTTTCCTTAGTCCTAAGATGGCTCTGTTTCAGATTAATTTTTTATATTAAAATATTATAAATACAACAGGTAGTTGTTAGTGCAAAATGTTAAGCGGAAGGGAAGTCTGTGGAGTTCCTGAAACGGTTAAAAAACAACTTCAAGTCACCTTAGAGAATAAAAGGGTTGTGAGATGTGGTCCAGGGCCATCTTGGGGGATATGCTTTTGCACTAGAGAGAGAGAGAGAGAACCAATCCCCATCCATGTGTACATATACACAATAGTTACTGAGCATCTGCTCTGAGGCAGCTTCAGGAAGAACCAAATGAACACTCTTCCTGCCCAGATGAGGCTTACAGTCCGTGGAGAAACCAAAACTAGTGGAATGATCAAGGAAGCATACAATCACAAGTTCAGGGCACCGGAAGTGGTGACCAGGCATTTTTGCACTGAAGATGTTAGAAGGGAGCTGCATTGTGCAGCAGTACATTCGTATTAGCAGCAGTTAGGGCTGTCGAAAAATGGTTGAAGTGACTTAATTTATGCCTGGCCTTGAAGCAACTGCAGTTGAGAGACTAAAAAATATCTACACCCCATGGGCTGATGCAGACCGCGTGAAGTCTGGAAGAGCATGAGGGGAAGAGGAGGAAGGGAAAGGGAAGGGAGGGAAATGGAAGGAGGAGGGAAAGGAGGAAGAGAGGAGGAGAGGACTTGGAAGAATCAGAACAAGATCAGAACTGAATTGTTTTTACCTGGCTTTGTAAGGAGGTTTAGAGGAAATACCAAAACCCACACTGTTTGTTCCTTATGGCCCGGGATAGCCAGTGTTCCCCTGGGGTTGGTGGGAATTGGGTGGCGGTCTATCTTCCCTTCCCACCTCTGCTCCAACAGAATCGGTGGGCCTGTGGTGCCATCCAGTTATAAATGTCCTCTGTCTCTCTTTGGCTATAATTTAAAAGTCAAATCGTTGAGAACCAAGTTTTCATGCTTCTCATTCAGGGATCATAAGCAGAGGATATGCAAATGTTCTATGACTTCTTTCTGTGCTGCAGTTACATTGCCTGTTTCTGGGAGGGGATTCACACCGTCTTTGGCTTAAGAACCATAGATACTAGTCACTAGGTTAATTCTAACTACTTTTCTGAGAAAGGGAAATCTTAACCTGGTGGCAAATTAAGAACTGAGGCCCAAGAGGGACTTTTTCCGAGTGTCTCTCGCCATAAGTACAATCTCCGCTAAATCTCTCTGTGGTTATCATCAGCTCTGGTGTCCATCAGTGCATAACCAGTACCTAGCACCGTAGGTCCGTGAATAGATGAATTAAAATAACCCCCTTGGTGATGTAAGGAAGTGTTAAATCACTATCTTGTACTCCCGAAACCAATATTATACCATTTATTAACCAATTAGAATTTAAATACAAATTTTTAAAAATAGGTACTTGCTTAAATGGCTGTGAGTGGCTTTTTTTTTTAATAATGATTTGAGGATGCTGATATTCCAGAAGACCCCCTTTTATCAATCATGGTATAAATATTTTTCCTCATTCTTAGGAAAAAGAATAGGCATAAATTGCACTTATTATTGTTTTAAAGTAAGTCTCCCCTAGACAGTGTAGATATTCCTCAAAGGATAAAATCTCCATCATTTAACAGATGGCACACAAAATGCTTCCAAAATTTGTAGGCAAAATCTTTATCTACAAACTGAGCCCACTGGCTGCTTGTTATTTCGTCTAAGGGAGAGGCCCTGACTACTAAGCACACTCAAAAATGGAGTGATCAAGGTCCAATTGGATGTGATTGCCAATAGCCATTTCAGTTTTGAAAGTGGTGGTAGAAGGGATCAGATTACTTCCTCACTTCTAGGGAAAATATCTGGAGTCTTGCCCTAAGGAAGGCGGACCTCGGATGATTTCAGACATGAGAGAAGAAATATTACCCACACGTACGGCTGAAATCACAGTGTTAACCATGACAGAGGATCAGTCTTGCTTTGAAAAGGAATTTCTTTTTAACGTGTCAGAATAAGGTCATAGAACTCTAGATCTCTTCGTTTTCTAGAAACTTCCACCTTATTTATGTTTCAAGAGATCCCAAAAGGAGGCCTAGTCTAGAGGAGGGACTTTTTCTGAATTGACAGATGAAAGAAGAAGTCTGGAGGGTCAATCTTTTCCCTTCTGGATACACCAAGACATGAAGGAAGGATGGCCAGTTACAAAATGAATCTCCTTAATTCCATAGAAGGATTAAACTTGATTAGCTTCTTGTCACTCTGCAGAGTCTTAGTCAGCCTTTACCTTTGGTAGAATGGATGAGCTTATTAGATACTCTTCTGAGGACTGTTTTTGGCATGAAAGGGGACAAATTCATAAAAAGCTACATAGTAAAGAGGTTCTGTATCTTCAAAAAAAAGAAATGGGTTTGTATTTTTGTGTCTCCTAATGGATTTTTGTGTCACATGATTCAGCTGCACTGTGGAGCGAGTGTCTCTGATTCTCAGTAGTCTCCCCTGCAGACAAGTTCACAAAACATATGTACTAGAATTCCCAAGGGCAGGCAGCAGCACAAAGTAGGTCCAAGACACAACGTAGGATGTTTCTTTGGCTTCTCCTTTTTTCTTGGCGTCCCCACACTAACAGCTGAGCTCAATCCATCCCTCAGGCCGGTGACTCTGCTTCCTCATATTTCCTGAACCTATTGCCATGGCTGCCATTACTTTCTGTAAGGTTTTCTCAATCAGGCTACGAGATTTGCAGTTTGTGCCCTTCCAACTTAATCTTTACCTTGTACTCAAGGAGCTCATTCAAATTGGATTATTTAAGACATTTACACATTTTCTCAATGGGCGGAGGATAACACCCTAACTTTCTGGCACAACATGCAAGACCTTTCAGGACCTGCCCCTGAAGACCTCAGACGCTCCTGAACTATGTGCAGGCCACAAAAGCCAACCTTTCTGCCACCGTGGGTTCTGCACAAGCCACATCCTCTGTCTAGAATGCTCTTCTTCCTTCTGATTTGCTCCCGCTTACCCTTCAGATATAGTTTAGATGTCATCCTTTTGCAAAGTCTTAACTGACTCTGGGGAATGGATCAGATGCCCCACAATGTACACCTTGAAACAATTTTCAGCCCACATTTTAACTGCTTATGTATTTGGCAGTTTCTATCAAAGATATAAATTTATTGAGCACAAAGATTGACTCATATACTCTATTGTATACAGAACACTTAGGGACATTGTAGGAACTTGGTAAATATTTGTTGAACATCTAAGTTTGCACTCCCACTGGATCAAGGCTTAGGGTATTGTTTTCCTCTGTAGTCTCCAGAAAGGCAGAAGCAACAGATGGTCCCATGAGGACTTTCCCAGCTCTGAGATTTCAGGAGAATATGAGGATACTGGGTGCTTTAATCAGAAGAGAGCTACCTCTGAATTCAGAAAAAGGAAGACAGGAGAATTAACAAAGAGGTTCTTCCATTTGATAATTTTGCTCAGACCAAAGTTTCATGTAGTTTAATTTCAATTTCTGTTATGCTGTTGATAACTTTATGCGGACCCAACTGTGTTGAAATACTGGCATAAGATATCTCTGGTTTGAATCGTCAACAAAATTCTTATTTAAAAAATGCATTTTAGTTATCCTCACCTGTCTACTGTCTCAATTTGAAATCCCCCAACAGAAGGCGGCAGAGGAAACCTTTTCTGAATTTGCCAAAGATAAGACAGTTGATCTCTGCCAAGATAATTTTGATTCTTAAAAACCATAGAATACTTCTGTCCATTAAATTACAAAGACTCTTTTTTCTACTATTCAATTTAGAAAAGATGGCCCCATAAACATACATGAATATTACATTTCCCAATAGTATCTATATGGTAAATTGCTTATTGTTTTAAAAATTATTCATATCTACGAGGTGATTGCTTGTCAATTTCCCATAATTCTATCCTTTTAAAGGAATGTTAAGTAGGAGTAGGAATAGTTCCCTTAATTTTGATGATCTTTAAAGCACATGATTTGTGCACCTTGAAACGAGACACATCCAGATTCATTATTTGGAGAGTAATTTGATGTTCATTGAAGCACTGTAATAACCCAAGCTAGTGTATTTTTGGCATGATTTGATGAATGTTTGGGAAAATTTGAGGAAAGGAAATTATAAATAATGGTAATAAACTTCATCACTGTTTTTAGAAAAAAAGCCCTATGTGTTCTTTTTCTAAGATCAGCCGTTAATGGAAGATAAAGTCTAGAGGTACTATTTGGTTAATGACCAAAAGAACACTTGAATTTAGCCAGATTTCTTTAAGTCTTTTATATAAGACTATTTTTATGTGTAAGCACAGGGAGAGGATCCAAATACATGTCAACAATTAGAATTAAATGCAGCATTTAGAACCTCTCTGTGTGTATTTGAGTTCTCCCCATAGAAACAGCCCCACATTAGCAGACAGCAGGGTGTGAAACTCCAAGAAATGGTATCTCTAATTCTTATACACTAAAAAATCCTAGAGAATTCAACAGCTAAGGTTGGGATGTTGATGGGCCTGAAAGGGCAGGCACCAGTAGCAAAGGCAAGAAATCTGAGAGCCTGGGCTTTGATCCTACTGATTCTGTATTTGCATTTTAACACTGCGATTTGCAAGTTCCATGACTGTGGTCTCAGGTATTCACTTCTTGTGCCTTAGACTCCCTGATGGTAAAATGGGTGCCCATACACCAGCCTTAAAGAGTTGTGGTTAAACTGGGCTGGTTCCATACCATGTGAGGCCCACTGCAAATAGAAAATGTGGAGACCTTTATTCAAAGAGCAAGGAAAAGTGATGCTAAAGGTACTAGATTTATATAAAACCTTTCCCTTTCTTTCTTGGTTTCTCTACTGATCACTGTGGATTTTACTTGCAAATGAGGCCTACTCTCTTGCATTCCAAGAAGTTCCTTTCCTGTGGTCTCAAGGTAGAGTGGAGACCCCCAAGGGTTTGCAACCTGTGGGCCAAGATATGCTCAGAAGCTGGACCACAGGTGGGAAAGGCTCAGGGGTCACCCACAGAAATATGCCATGGCCCTGGCAGCCTGGGGCAGGAAAGGTGGCTGCTTGTCCTGCCTGGAGACGCCACAGGATGTGTGTCTGATCCTGTCCCTTCCTGTGTGTGTTTGAAACATCTTAGACCCCATTTGCTTGAGGACAGTCTAATCAGCCAGCACGAATGTGTGTGTGTGTGTGAAGGGTTGCAGAAACAGCTGGACATGGGCAGGGAGGGATGCCTCGCAGGGACCCAGTGCCTGTGATGGGTGAGTGCACAGCTGAGAACCCATCCCCATGAGAAGAGGTGGGTGGAGATGGGACCACACGTGAGCTGAGCCTCCAAAGTCCCCATGTTTGCTCCATTGACCCACAGATGGCACTTACAAAACACAAATTCACAACTAAAATTATTAAGCTTTTCACAGACTTTTGGAGAACATTTAAGCCCAAGGCTCTTCTTCATGCAGGCACCTGTGTAGCTACACTGTTTGCACATCCATAAATTTGACTCTGGGGTTGAGTGAGACAATGCCCTATAGCCCCCGACACACAAGATACATTATAGAGCCCTCCATGGTGGCTGCAGGACAACACGGGTCAAGATGACACGATATTATAATTAAATATTTTATAGAGTTAAGAATACATTTAAAAAATTAAAATACTATAGGCCTTATCTTCAACAAGACTCTTCTACTGATGATTCAGATTTCTCAGTGAAGGCTTAATGGCTGGACCACCTGCAATGAAAACACTCATCAGCCAGAGTCCACAACAGGAAAATCATCTCCCTGCAAGGTCTTAGAACTGGTCAGGGTGCACAGATGGCACTTGTGAAGTTAGAACTATACTCACGTAACAATTTTTATATATGAGTCAGCATAAAAGCAGAGTAAAAGAGCTTGATTTTGGTGTTGGGATGTGAAGGAGACGTAATTGGAAGTATCACTGAGGGGAGTAGGAGGTAGTGTGGGGCTGAATTATAAGGTCCATTTGGGATTCTTTTAAGATCCTAAAGGAGTAATCGGCACCAGTGTTTAAACAGCCTGTCAAAATATCTCTGGGGATGAGGACATTCATCTAGTTAAGATGACAGTCATTCAAACCTGGGGACGTGAGGACTGCCAGTGGCTAATAGCCAACTCTGTAAAGACACGTATATGCTCAGAACCAAGGGAGGGACAGCAACCAGGTCCCAGGCGATGAAGCTCTTGGGGAATATTTGGGTTACCATGGAACTTCCTAATGGTGTCCTGTGAGCAGGCTGATCTTTTAAAAACCATAAATATCAGGTCCCTACACTGTTTGAAATACGTTGGCTCCTGGTTGCCTGAGAATAGTTGAAACTCCTTAAATCACATACAAGGCCTTCACCATCTGACTTTGCTCATCTCCTGACTCTTCTCCACCCTCTATATATTCTGTTGGGATATTTTTCTCTCAGGAACATTTTCTGCACCATCCTCCCCTTTCCCAGTGACTTCTCACCATAGTTTTTAACTTAAACACCACTTCCTCAGGGAGAGAGGCCTTGCGCTATCCTGGGTGGAGTGAGTGCTTCCCCTCTGCGCTCCCAACGTCTCTGATCAGAGCACTTTCACGTGGTCTCATTTGTGTTGCAGGGAGTGGGAATTACATCCATCCTAATCATCTTTGTAGTCCTACCTTTTTGGAGTTTAACACATAGTAGCTCCTCATTAACTCCTGGTAAAATAAATGAGTGACAAATGCTTTTTTTCCTGTAGTCTCTGGAGTAGAGAGAAGCTCAGTGTCTACATAGCACTGATGCAGATGTCTATATGTCCAGCACTGTACTAGGAAAGGTGAAATACCAGAGAACTCTGTGACACAGGTGTGGGTCCAGTCCTTTTCCGGAGCTGGGCTGTCGCCTGGGCTATAGATCTAGGGCCGTGAGAGTTGTCAGATGCTGGGACTTAGAATCCCAAGCGAATTTTTGCATCAGTTGAGCTCCAAATAAACAGTGCATGCACAAAGCACAAGTCAAAAACCAGATTAAGAGCTCTAGATGTGCTCATTACATTTGTTGAATGAATCTCCTTTTTCTAGTCCCTCCAAGCTGTTGATCATTTCTGAGACTTCTGCCCAAGCTTTCTGAGAAGGCGTTTTGAGAGGAGACTGTAGAGTTAAAGAACCGTTTCAGAGATGTGGCTTTCATATTGACATGCCTAATTGGAATGGCATGCCCTTGTGGGAGAGCAGTGACAACAGAGTGAAGAGTTTAGGTTGGCTCTGATTAGGCCGCAAGTTTCAATTGAGGTGAATGGTTTTCAGAAGGGCCAGAAAAATAACAAGCATGGAGCAGAAAAATAACAAGATGAAAGTCTCTCCACAGTGTCAGACAGTTTTAACTGCAGTGTCCATACAAGGATTAAGAGTAGGGGTGGTTTGGAAAACCACCCTGGGGGAGATTCGAGTATTTCTCAGCATCCAGCCATGTGTAGGTGCCACTTCAGAATTCATGGCACACGTTTAAAGAAACACACTTACATTATATCATGACTGCTTGGGGAAAATTCTGGAGACTTCCATCAAAAGGCCCATTACAGTGGTGCCTGGGTGATTCAGTCAGTTAAGCATCTGCCTTGGGCTCAGGTCATGATCTCGGGGTCCAGGGATCCAGCCTGTGTCGAGCTCCCTGCTCAGTGGGGACTCTGCTTCTCTCTCTGCCCCTCCTCCCTAGTCCTGTGCTTGCTCGCTCTCTCTCTCTCTCGTTCTCTCTCTCTTTCTCTCTCTGTCTCAAATAAATACAAAAATAAAATATTTTTTAAGGCCCATTGCGGAGAAACGCTATTGCGTTCTGTGCGAAAGCTGACGATAGCTCATATAATCATCTGGCATCGTGATCATCCATAATATGCCAGACCCTGTGCTGAGCATTAGATACTGAGCTGTGAATAAGAGAATTATTTATGTGCTGTCTGGAACAGCACTGGCCGGTAGACCTTTCTCCAACGGTAGAAGTTTTCCATAGTCTGTCCGATACAACGCACCTAATATAATAGCTAATAGCCGTACGTGGTTATTGCATATTTGCAATGTGTCTACTGTGAGTAAGGAACTGTGTCATTCGAAATCCCAAACTCTGCAGACTGATGGCCACAAGGCCTCCTCTCTCACACCTCAACTCTGGCATTGTCCACGCAAAGACTTATATTTAATTTGTGGTTTCCCAGCAGAAATGTCCTTACTTTCCCTTTGTGTCCCTTTGCCTGCAATGAACCGAAACCCTTCAGCCCCTCCACCCACTGGGCTCCTTGCCTACTTCCAGTAGGAGCCACAGGCTTCCCCACATCCCTGTCAGTTCCCATGGAACTCCTTGCATCTCTCCACCATAACACTTACTACCACACATTGTATCTCATCATTCCTAGATTTGAGAGACAGCGAAGCCCATGGGTATGGGCACAAGTTCTGGAGCCAAATTCCCTGGGCTCAGGCACACAAAGATTCAGTGATAATTCATTTTCTTATCTCATAAATATCATTCACCAGAGGCATATATAATTGCCAATCACAACATTCATGTAATTTTAGCCAAAAAACCCAGAAACTTAATGCTTCTAGTCTTTATTGCCTCCTCGGTCATGAGGGAGTGTTTTCAAGGAGAACATTTGAATTATTGATGATATAGGTCAGGACCCCATCACTGCTCCTGGGGAGCCTTAGCTAGTGTAAGAGGAAAAAAAGACTATCACTTAAATTTGTTTTTGTTCTAAACTTGCATGGTAATGGTTTCTAGTCCTTGTTAAGTTAAGAAACTTTCCAAAAGTGAAAACCACAAATGAAAGCATTCATGAGTAAATCAAGCAGCCGGGCAATTTATTCCAAGGAGGGTACACGAGTAGCTTTTCCCTTGTTCATCGTAGACCAAATGGAACTCTAAATGTTGTCAGAAGTTTGTCAAGATGCACGCTCAGAGGGCTCTCAAAAAGATGGAAAATCAATGTTGTTCTCTATTACTTTTACCGTAAAAGTATAGCATTTGAATTATAGGGTCTAGAGATAGGGAGGACGAGGATAGTTCATTATAATCCAACTCCTCCTCTACTGCTGTCATGACGCCATCTCCATTACTAAGCACAGATAAGAAGAGCTCTTATTTCAAAAGATTTCCAGGGCAGGAAATTCAATCTTCTGATACCCTCTCCCCTGAAAAATTCTCCTTACCGTCCAATCTAAACTGACCCTTTTTGCTGTAGATTATGAAGTCCATTAACTTTCATTCTGTCCTCTGGGAGGCAGGGGACAGCTTTCATCTTCTTAATAAAAACTCTTCACATTGCTGAGCATCTTATAAGCTGATTCATAACAAAAAAGACAGGTTTGGGTGATGGGGCGAGTGTTTTCCTGGGTGACTCGTGATACCCTCACTGACTGTGGGCTTCAGCTTTCCAGGCTGTAAACTGTTGGAAACCAACTTTTCGCTTATTTCTCAGTGGAGTTTTGGAAGGATAACTTCCTTATCCATTCATCTGTTGATGCGCGTCTTTCAAATCTTAAGCTTGAGAGTTATTTGAATTTCTACTGGTAGAAGCTTAAAACAACCTTCTCATCTATACTAAGAAGTTCTAACTCGATAGAGGATAAAGAAGGAAAACTATAGAATGGGTTACTCTCAGTTGAGCTGGGGACCTCCTGCTATATTAGCAACCTGCATTTTCCATCAATGAGTGCTCTGAATGTCAGCAAAAATTTGGGCTTCAAAATGCCTTTTTGGTTGATGAGAACCATCTTGAATTTTTCTTAATTGAGGTAAGGTCGATATATAACATTATGCAAGTTTAAGGTAGACAACATACCAATTTGATACATTTACATCTGGCAATATGACCTTCACTATGGTGTTAGCTAACATCTCTATCACCCCATATAACTACCATTTCTTTTTTCTGATGAGAACATAGAAGATGTAGTCTCAGCAACCTTCAAGTCTATAATACAGTATTGTCGACGATAATAAGCATGCTGTGCATTCAATCTCCAGAACTTAATCATCCCACGGCAAGTTTGTACCCTTTGACCAGGATCTCCCCAATTCCCCCACCCCTCCAGGCCCCAGTAACCACCATTCTATTCCCCATTTCTACAAGTTCAGCTTTTAAAATTCTACATATAAGTGAGATCATACAGTTTTTGCCTTTCTCTATCTGACTTATCTCACTTAGCCTAATGGCCTCAAAGTCCACCCATGTCACAAATGGCAGCACTTCCTTATGTCTCATGACTTTCTCAAAATATTCCATTGTGTGTATATGTAGGTGTGTATATATACATACACCACAACTTTCTTATCCATTCATCTGTTGATGCGTGTCTTTCAAATCTTAGCTTAAGAGTTGTTTGAATTTCTACTGGTAGAAGCCCAAAAGAACCTTCTCATCTATACTAAGTTATAACTCGGTAGAGAATAAAGAAGGAAAACTATAGAATGGGTTACTCTCAGAGCACTTAAAGGAAAAGAAAGAATTTTTCCTACTAAGCTGATACATCATTCTATTATTAGAGGATGAGAGTTACCTTGGTAGTTCCCATTTTGATCCAACTGCTCGGAAGCTGAGAGCTGAGGTATAGACTCCCTGAGTATTTTAATATAATGGCACCATTTCTGACCACTTTTATTCATTACTTGTAGTCTTTTATCTTGTATTTTGGAGTTCATTGTACTGGTGCTACTATTGAAATGTTCCCACAATGTACTTTGTAAATAGTTGGATTATAGGTAAACAAATACTTAAATCCTAACTCCTATTCAAACTTATTTCACTTCATCATAGCTGAAATTTATTTATTTTTGGAGAAACATAAAGCACACTAACTTCACTGTTTGTGTTGCTGTTTGTGCTATGAGAGACAGAGCTCCTTTATTCTTCAACCTGAGTATTTCAGGTTGTGTCTTCAAATCACACCTCTATATTGCTGCTACTGTTTCAGCTTTGCTGTTGCGATTTTATGGTTTAGACAGTTGGATATTTTATTAATTTATCTCAGCTTTTCATTCAAATTTTGTGAATGAGCCAAAGCATCTTGTGACTAATGGGAATCCAAATAAATAAATAAATAAATAAATAAATAAATAAATAAATAAACCTTGATTTTACAGGAGTACACAAAAAAGAAATGTAAGAATTCTGCTCCTTTACTAGATGAGCCCACTAGGTGGGCTGACATTTAAAATATTGATCATATTTTGGCAGTAGTGGTCTTTTTAAATTTAACCCGTTGTGGGGCTTAATCCTAGGACCCTGGGCTCATGACCTGATCCAAAGGCAGACACTTAACCGACTGAGCCACCCAGGTGCCCCTAAGAAATATGAGTTTCTATATAGTTTGTTTTGTAACCTGCAACCTTACTGAATTCACTGATCAGTTCTAGTAGTTTTTTGGTGGAGTCTTTAGGGTTTTCTATATATAGTATCATATCATCTGTAAATTGTGAAAGTCTTACTTCTTCCTTACCAATTTGGATGTCTTTTGTTTCTTCTCTGATTGCTGTGGTTAGGACTTCCAGTACTAGTTGAATAAAAGTGATGAGAGTAGACATTCTTGCCTTGTTCTTATCATTAGGGAAAAAGTTTTCAGTTCTTCCTCATTGAATATGATATTAGCTGTGGGTTTTTCATATATGGCCTTTATTATTTTGAGGTATATTCCCTCTAAATCTACTTTGTTGAGTATTTTTTATCATGAATGGATGTTGTACCTTGTTAAATGCTTTTTATGCATCTGTTTATATGAATTTTATCTTTTATTGATGTGATACATTGCATTGATTTGCAAATATGGAACCACATATGCATCCTGGGAATAAATCCCACTTGATCATAGTGAACGATATTTTTAATGTATTGTTGGTTGGTTTGCTAGTATTTTGTTGAGGATTTTTGCATCATTCATCAGAAATATTGGCTTGTAGTTCTCTTTTTTTGTGGTGTCTTTATATGATTTTGGTATCAGGGTAATACTGGTAATTCATAGAATGAATGTCAGTCTTGACAGAGTTAATGGAAAGTAACTCTGACTGTGTTTAGAACTTATGGTAGGAAAACCATGGCTCAACGACATACTGTTTTGATGGCTGGCTGCATCAGAATTAGATTTAAAGTCCTCTGGCTTCTAGCCCAGAATGTGGGGCCATGTTAAGATTATACTGCCTAAATAAAGTTTGGTATATAATCAACAATAAAACCAGAACAACAACAACAACAACAAAAACAACAAAATCTTGTCATTTCAACATGATGATATGCAATTAAATAGGTTCTACAGGAAAGATTCCCAGGCAAGCTTTAGCAAAATCTTGGTGGCATTTCTAGAAAAAATGATTTTCAACCAGAACTTGAAAAGAGTTTACTCTCACTGGAATAATTAAATAATATAGGTGGATGATGGAAGCAGTTGAATTCTGCTACTTTTACCATTTCTTCTGTCACTTGCTTTCTCTTTCACTTCCACTCTCATTTTCCTATCACTTTTCCTCTTCCTTGGTTTTCGCCTCCCTAAAAGTGCCTCTTACTGGTCTTTCTTCCCTACTTGTTATCTCAGCCTCCAAGTTGAGATTGTGCATCTCTTGGAAAAATTTCTGATGATTCTAAACCATGATAGTCTCTTCTACCTATGAGATGTCAAACCCTACTGTCTGCACCAATTTTTACATTTAAAAATTTGCTGGCCCCTATTTTTCAACTTTCCACATTTTAGATGTTTTTTTTTTTCCATTGGAGCTCAATTTGCCAACATATAGCATAACACCCAGTGCTCATCCCATCAAGTGCCCCGCTCAGTGCCCGTCATCCAGTCACCCCCACCCCCCACCCATCTCCCTTTCCACCACCCCTTGTTCCTTTCCCAGTTAGGAGTCTCTCATGTTCTGTCTCCCTTTCTGATATTTCTCACTCATTTTTTCTCCTTTCCCCTTTATTCCCTTCCACTATTTTTTATATTCCCCAAATGAATGAGACCATATAATGTTTGTCCTTCAATTGACTTATTCCACTCAGCATAATACCCTCCAGTTCTATCCACTTCAAAGCAAATGGTGGGTATTTGTCGTTTCTAATGGCTGAGTAATATTCCATTGTATACATAGACCACATGTTCTTTATCCATTCATCTTTCAATGGACACCAAGGCTCCTTCCATCGTTTGGCTATTGTGGACTATGTGTTTTACTCTTACTTGTTTGTAAGCTTCTTAAGGATAAAATTCATGTATTTTTATAGTAGATACATCATGATACACACAAAGAAGGCAATATATATTGATCAACTGTTAAAATGTGACCATTTTTTATATGCAGTAATCTCTAAAATACTTATAATAAACTGTATTACAGCCTTTTCAGATTTTGTTGGGAGTTTACTTATTCATTCTGTTTGAATAACTAACAGTTCCTGGAAACCATGATTGTTTACTCATTCATGATCAACATCAACAGTAATTTATGAAGTGCCTACTCTCTAGAAGGGTTTGGTTCCTTTGGTGACTCTACCATATATACCAACTCATGGAAATTGCATTAACAAGGGATATTAATCTGGGGCTCCTGGATGGCTCAGTCAGTTAAGCGTCCACCTCTTGATTTCAGCTCAGGTTATGATCTCAGGGTTGCGGGATTGAGTGCCAAGTGGAGCCCCACGTGGAGCCCTACATCAAGCCCCATGTTGAGCCATACCTCAGCTCCATGGTCAGTGAGGAGTCTGCTTAAGTTTCTCTCTCTCCCTCTCCTTGGTCCCTCCCCAATTCACTCTATCTCTCTCCCTCCCTCTCTCGCTCTTTTTCTTTCAAATAAAGAAATCTTTAAAAAAACAAGGATTATTAATTACCTGAACTCTGACATAATAGTTTTCTATGCTACATAAAAAATTGCCATATATTTAATGGCTTAAAACAACATACATTTATTATCTCTAAATTTCCCTGAGTCACAAATCTGTGTATGACTGAACTGAGTTCTCTGTTCAGGGTCTCATGAGGTTGTGATCAAGTCATTAGGCTTCATCCTCATCTGGAACTCAGGACTCTCTCCTAAGGTCAATTAAGTTGTTGGCAGAATTCAGTCTTCTGATTCTAGGACTGAGGCTTATAGCAATCTATATGCTGCCCCTCTCGATAGGCTATTCACAGTATGGCTGTTTGTTTCTTTATGACCAGAAGAAGAGAGCCCCTGATCTCTAGACCCTCTAGGTAGGCTCACCTAACTGGGTCAGCTCTCCCCTCTATATCCTTCCTTCTGATTAAGTTAAAGTCACTGATTAGGGACTTCAGTTATATATACAAAATCCCTTCTTGTTTGTCATATAATCTACTCAAGGGAGTGATCACCCCATTACTTTTGTTATGCTCTTTGGTTTTTTTTTTTTAAATATATTTTATTTATTTATTCATGAGAGACAGAGAAAGAGAGAGGCAGAGGGAGAAGCAGGCTCCATGCAGGGAGCCTGACATGGGACTCGATCCTGGGTCTCCAGGATCAGGCCCTGGGCTGAAGGCAGCGCTAAACCACTGAGCCACCTGGGCTGCCCATGCTCTTTGGTTATAAAGCAAGTTACAGGTTTTGCTTATATTCAAAGGAAGAGGACTATACAAAGAGCGATTCCTTAGGTGTTACCCTGTGATATGTCTGCTATTAACTTCAGATATCACACTCCTGCTCATGTGTTCAGACAGGAATACCCATCTTATTTTGTACAATTTGGACTTTATGCCATAGCTTGTCTAGACTCTAAATTTTTACTGATCATAATCCCTATGAGGTTTCTCCTGGTAAGTCATCTCTGAAATTCACATTCTAAAACTAGAGAGATTCACATTCTAACACCAGAGGCAAACCTATACCTCTAGGACATTGTCAAACTGACCTCCTTGAACCTCCAAATCTCCCTGGGAATCCCAAAAGGCATTGAGCAAATACCATGCCAGGTACCTTAGTGAGCATTAAGGAGAATAAGACTTGCTCTTAAAGTGAGCTTTTAATCTAATAGGAAAGGCAGATATGAAAACAGATGAATTCAATATTTCCCCAAAGAAGTTATACAAATGTTTAATAAGCATGTAAAAAGATACTCTACACCATTGCATCAGGGAAATGCAAATCAAAACCACAATGAGATATTATTTTACATCTGCTATGATGGGAATAATCAAAAAATAAATAACTGTTCACTAGGATGTGGAGAATTTCTTATAAACTTCTGGTGGGAATTTAAAAGGATATAGCCATTTTGGTGAATAATCTGGCAGCTCTGCTAGCAATTAAACAGAGCTACCAAAAGGCCCAGAAATTCCACTTCTGGGTTTGTACCCAAGAGAAATAAAAATATAAATGGCCACACAAAAACTTTTAAGTGGGTGTTATTCATAGTAACTGAATCATGGGAACAATCCGAATTTTCATCAACTGGTGAATGGATAAATAAATATATTGTATATCTATACAATAGAACATTATTTAGCAATAAAAAGGAATAAGTATGGATACATTCTATAATATGAATAAACTTTGAAAACATTCGACTATGTGAAAGAAGCCAGCCACAAAGGACCACATATAATACAATTCCATTTATATGAAATGTCCACAATAGACGAATATATAGAAACAGAAAGTAGATTACTGGTTGCTTAGGGCTAAGGAGAATAAGGAGAAATGGAAGGAGGATGGCTGCTAAAGGGCACGGTATTTCTTTTTTGGATGAAAATGTTCTAAAATTGACTATAGTGATGGTTGAACAACTCTGAATATGCTGAAGATCATTGAATTGTACATTTTAATGTCTGAATTGTATGGTTTGTGAGTTATATCTCAATAAAGATGTTACCCCAAAAAAGTAACAACAGAGCTTAGAGAAGGGTGAAGAAAGGAGACATGATATTTAGAGGTGAATAAGAGATAATGAAGAATGTAGAAATGGTGAGATTAGAAAATTTAAAGAATAGAATGAATAGGTGGTTATTGGAAATGAAAGGGAGGAGGAAAATTTGAAGATGAGTCTGATATATTAGATCCAGTTATTAAGCATCCCTGTGCTCCAGTGTGAGTTGTTGAAAAATGCTGGCTTTTGATCAACACTTTTCCCTTCCCAGGTCTTTCCCATTTAATTTATATTCTGTGATGCTGCATTTACCCTAAAAAATAATAAAGTGGGAAATTTTCTCCTGGCATAAATAAGCCATAGAAGAGGTTGATATTCAAAAACGACAGGTGAAGTGTCCCAGAGGAATACCAAAACAATGAACTCATTGAGCAATCTCTCTTTCCCACATCACCACCAGTGTTTGCGATTTTAAATTTCATTCACATATTTTCTCTTTGACTTTTAGTACAGTAGATGACTATAGGGAAATGTCTTGATCATGCAATTTGGGGGTTTCTTGAGAATCCAAAGGAATGGACCATTTTGAAATACCTGATGTTTGAAATGCAAACTGTTCATCTGAAACACTGAACCCCCAGTGGGTTTATGAAGCAACCTGTTGACATAAATAGTCATTGATGGATTTATGTGACTGCTCATGTTTGGGTTGTTTGCCATTTAGTAGAACTCTCATTCTGATGCCTTTAGTTGAAATCCTGTTAAACTTTCTCCTTCAAGGAACAAGAAATCCCATTAGAATTTGCCCTTCCTAATCACTATCTCAAAGCAATGAAAACTTTTCTTAATTGTACCTTTTAATATACACTTACTGGTAAGAAATCTCTCATCAAATGAATGGCAAGATTTTTTTTAAAAGAAAATCAACTAGAATAACAGTTACTCTGTCATGATATTATCAGCCTTTCAATTTGCAAATGATATCTTACAGTCAAACCAGAATAGAGAAAAAGGTTAATACACAGAGGGCATCCCCACTCTCTGTGATTGAATGCCAGGGCTACCCAAATGCACTAAGGGCCAAGACCCCAGATTTCAAGTTGTTTCTATTAACAAGAAAAGTCCTTGTCATGTTCACATTCCCTAATTTTTCTTGTGAGTCTCTTTTTAAAAATTAAGAGTGTGCCTGGATCAGTGAACTCCAAAAGTGATAAAGAATATCCTTTGAACAGGGACCCCTGGGTGGCTCAGACATATAGTTGAGCATCTATCTGCCTTTGACTCAGGGCATGATCCCCAGTCCAGGGATTGAGTCCCGCAATGGGCTCCCTCTGGGGAGCCTGCTTCTCCCTCTGCCGTCTCTGCCTCTCTCTCTCTCTCTTTCTCTGTCTCTCATGAGTAAATAAAATCTTAAAAAATATATCCTTGAAACAAAAAACAAATGATAGTTAATTTTTAGAATGACAAAATGACATTGCAGGTTAAGTGGGAGTCTAAATTCATTTTTAAGTTATTTGCTTATATTGTAATAGTGATATTCACAGCTCTCTCACCAGCTCAGTGTGCACAACTGAGCCCAAGAATATAGGCATGAAGTTCCTAGCATCTTTGTACCACTTCTCTCCGTTACACATTCAGTGAGGACTGTTATTTGTGAGATCTGATGGTATTTATGGAATTGTTTTTCCTAAATGACAAGACTTTATGGGTAAGAATCCAATAGATTAGTGCTAGTTAATGTGATTCAGAATCTACTGGTTAATGATAAGCTCCTAGGAGAAGCAGTCTTCCCTTGGCATCCCACAGCCTCTACTCTTAGACCTTAGACACAAAGGTTGATTTGATCCTCTTTTCTGGACGATAAAAGTTGATTGTCTTCAACTTCTAAATGCTGAAGATCTATTTATATATTGTCTTCAGAGAACCCCTACCCTCCACACATAAGAGATGTGTTGCTTAATCTTCAACAGGATATTCCTTTACACTTGAGAAAATTTTTTGTCATAAAATTAAAATTACAGGCAATTGGTTTGGTTTCATGCTAGGCTAACCAAACACATTAAATCTATGATATAGTTGAAGTAGAACATAACCAACAGTCTTATGGAATTTAGCCATTAGCCACTAAGCATATGATAATTCTATGGGAAAGCATGGTCAGAGCTTGAATTAGAGATTCCAAGTATCTCCCTGTAAATGGTGTTGAGACCCCCTTTGGTATCATAGCCTCTTCCCACCACTGACTGGAAGTTCTCAGGTCCAAGGCACTGGATAAGACATCCATGACTAGGAGCAGAGGTTCCAGGAAGGCAAAACCTGGGAAGAGTTGCAATGAAAATTGAACATGCTGGCTCTTAAAGTCTAGAAGATAAAAGCAACACATAAGGACCATTTGGTTGCCAGAGTTACCCATTTCTTAAATACTGGCCCTTGTATTTCAGCACTTGGGCTCTGTGCCCACACCACTCAGACTTCTTTAGGCAGCACATCTGCTCATGTCTCAAGGGCACTTTATATCAATGTCCTTTGAAGTGGCTCATCTGACTCAGAATCATCTGACTCAAAGTGGCTCATCTGACTCAGAATCACCACATCCACTGAACTGGAATCACGTAGTGTTTATGTGGATTTAGCATTTTAACTTTCTTACCTTTTAACAAGATTCCAAGCTTGTGATTTTTATGAATTTTAGAATCTGAAAACCACTTTCTTAGAAGTAGAAAAAGGAGAGTGGGTGACTTCATTGTCTTTGTCTACAAGGATGATCAGAAACAGCACTAATGGGTGTGGATTGCTCTTATACCACATTGCAATTATGAATATATTTGTATTTCTTCTTTACTCAACTGTAAGCCCCTTGAAGGCAGAAATTAAGCCATATTTATCTTCATATTTCATATGTACAGTATGATGCTTGGTAAAAAGAGATATTTAATACTTACTTTGAGATATTAATATTTATTGAGTAAAAAATTAAATAATGAGATAATCAGATATATCTAGAGATAAGGTAATTCTGGTATTTGCATTTTAGGACAGAGTGAGTTTAAGATGGAAATGTTACTTTAATGATGTTCATTGTGATTTGGGATATTTTTGTATATTGCTATATTTATCTAATTTGATTTATTTACATTCTTTATTTACATTCTTAAAGCTGCTTATTGGTATTCTGTGGGCTTTTAATTTCCTCTCCAAAACATATTAATATTTGTGTGCCAGATATTTAAAAAGTGAAAACTAGATTATGTTTTCTATCTGCACCTAAATAACAAGTAAAGAGGATGTATATGTTGAGCTCATATGAAGAAGAATGAATGAAATAGCCTGCAGCTATTTTCAACAGCTATCAGTGATTATCAGTTCAAAATCTCTTCCTAAATATCATATGACCTTTCCCCTGGCATGTATATTCTCCATATTTTGTTTTGTTTACTGGGAACATGAAAATGATCACAATTACTTAGCTTATAGATATTTTTTTTATTTTTTTATTTTTTTGAACTTAAGCAAGTGGTCTGCAGTCTCCTGAGATTTAGAATTGCAAGGTGCTAAGGCATTGGTACTATTGTAACTCCATTTTCAAAAGTCTTGTTTTAATATTATGCAGTTTAAGTTTCAATCCATTAAGAAATCCATGTCTCCTCATTTAAAGAAATCCTACCTTCTGAGGCATATTGCTCTGAGTTTCTCTGAGCATAACTGTCTTTTCTTGTCTTCTCCCCACCCATCTTCATTTAATTAAGGCAAACATATTCACTGTCTTTTTGTAAAGCCTTCCATCACACCCCAAAGCAGTAGCCACATCGGGCTGATCGGTTTAAGTGTGATATTATCATCTCTCTTCTTTTACTCCTTCTTCTTCTCCTATTTTGTTTCTTCTTCTTCAAGCAAGACTTGTTTAAAGAGTTGTTGTAACTTAATTCTTTCTTCTAAAACCAGAAAAATCCAACAACTATGCCCAAGGTGTTATCATAAAACTAAAATGGATTGTGGTAGACAAAGGACCGTAATGATGTTCTCTGAGATCTTTGTTTTTTATATATCCTTGTTAGTTTTTTGCTTATTTATTTTTCCTCCTTCCAATATATATTTTGGTTTGTGTGTACTCCATCACAATTTTTGCCAAAATATGTTGAGGAAACTGGGTGGCAGCCAATCTACAACAACATAATTCCCCTGTTTTAACTTACAGATGGTTTTCTAACACCAAGATAAACAATGAGTGCCTCCTCCAAATAAAGGAGCTTGGATTCAGTAACATACATAGAAAACCAGTACTTTCTCACTTACTTATTTTTATGGACACCTCACCAAAAATATTTTTGGATTTGCCTTGAGTTCCATAAGATCATGAGCAATACATTTGTATTGTGAAAATAAGGTTTAAAACTTGTGAATTTCCAAGTAGTTCATTTTACTCCATCCACACACTCTCCTTTTCTTCTCTCTTCTAACACATAAACTGTAAAATATAATTTCTTCCATAATTCCTTAAGTGATCACTGAAAATCCTGTCGAGTCTCTTCTACCACAAGTGAATATTTATAGATGATTTATAAAGTGCTGAAAACTAGAACTTATAATGGAGCATCTGAGAAGGCGTGAAATGTTTCTGTACTGGAAAACATCAATAGAGCAGAAAAGCAGACATTACCAGAGAGAGGTACTCCTTTGCAGTTCTCCCATGAAAAGGAAGATAGCATATAGGCTGTTCAGAAAGGACCAGAATCACTGAAATAATCATGAACTTCTCAAGAACCTATAGTGTGCTTGTCTGTAGAGCCCTTAGACATAATAGATCTGAGAAAGCGTTATAACAGCTTCCCTTTCAAGAGGATGACTTCTACTTAAAGTTTCCAGAGCTTAAAGTTTTATTCTGTTGTATGGATAGACATAGTGGAGTGGTTTCTCTCAGTCTCATGCAATTAAAAGTTTCAGAATGCCTCAGAAGCATGCCTATGTTGTGGATGTCCGTGATTTATTCCTTTGTGTGGGAGAAAATATAAAATCTCAAATTTCAATTCTCTTTTATACTTTGAGAATAACAAAAATACAGAAATATTAAATCTATAGATAATTGCAGAACTTTCTGATGGCCAGTAGATTTAAACTTCTAACTATGTGGTTCCACAGAAACAGAAAAAAGCTGATTTGGGTTTCTCCTCCTCTCTCCTCCCCCTTCAGTTCACTCTTGATTACAGCTGATAATGGCAAAGCAGTGCCCCCAAAGTTAGATGATAGTAGTAAGAAGGAGTATAAAAAGAGCCAGATAATTTACAAAGAGAAATTGCAAATCTCTGTCTAATTATGATTTGGAAAAAAATTGCCAAATATTCTTCTAATCAAAAGACAAATTCTTCATGGCTTTTTCTTTGAAGGGCTATTATTGGACCACTGTTAAAAAAAAATGTCAGATGAAGTCTGAGAAATACATAGGATTGGTATTATGGGCCCAGAGAAGCTTGCTGTTTGGCTTATAGTTAACTTTTACTGAGTACCTACTATATGCTGGACACTCTTATCAAGAGTTTAGGAGTTTTACTTGTATTTCTTCGTCCTCACAAAATCCTCTAAGCTATTGACAATTATTATCCCTGTTTACAGTTAAGGAAATAGAGGCATAAGAAGATTAAGCAACTAGACTGTGAATGCACAGCTACCAACAGTGAAATCTGAGACTTGAACCTAGGCGGTCTGGGCCCAAAGACCCTCCAACCTATCCAGGCTCCACTTACCGTTCTGGTCCTCTTGCCTATGATATGTTTGAAACACATACTTGAGTTTGTCGACCTTTGGTCATTGATTAATCTACCCTTAATAACTGACATTCCTTAGTTACCTACAGATTAAACTTTGTATGGTAGAAGAACTTGATTACTAGTGGGAGAGAAGAAGCAAATGTATGATGCAGATTAAGCACAATTATAAAGTAACCTGTGAATGTATGATGGTATGGACCATATATGATAATATGGATCAACCCAATTGCATAAATATTTATAAGGAAAAATCTCAGTGGAGTTGGGATTACTGGGGAGAGCTTAGATGGGTCTTCATTTAATTAGAATAATACCTAGTGTGGTGAGCTGAATAATGCTCCCCCACCACCAGGGATGATATCCATGTCCTAATCCCTAGGACCTGTGAATACATTACTTTACATGGCAAAAGAGACTTTGCAGAAATGATTAAGGTGAAGGAATTTGAGATGGGAGATTATCCTAGATTCCTGGGTGGGCCTAAACTAATCATATGAGTGCTTAAAAGCAGAAAATTTTTCCCAGCTTACAGTCAGAGAGGTGCGATCCCTGAAGAAGGATCAGGGGAAAATTCAATGTAATTGACTTTGAAGATGGAGGAAAGGGGTCTGGGAGCCAAGGAGTACCAGCAGCCTCTCCAAACTAAAAAAGGCAAGGAAATAGATTCTTCCCAATAGCCTCCAAAAAGGAACCTTGTCCTTGTGTTGATGTTAGACTGGTGAGACTTTGTCAGACTTCTGACCTACAGAATTGTAAAATAATAAAGTTTGTATTGTTTAAGCCAGCAAGCTTCCAGTAATTTGTGATAGAAGCAATAGAAAACTAATAACACCTAGCTTTTATTTGTTTGACAGTTCATTTTCCAAAGAACTCTCACAGACATTATCTCATTTGGTCCTGAGGCAATCTAGTACATTAGATTGAGCAAATGAGGAAACAGAAGCTTAGAGATGTTGAGTGACTTTTCCCAAGGTTTGTGTTCTTATTTCCCAAGATTTCACAGCTTGCAGATGGCAGTCAGCCCTCAAATCCAGGGCATGCTCTGCTCTGCACTTTCTACTATTCATGTATAGAATGGTCTAACATGTCAGCAAATCCCTTTGTTGGCCATTTACACTAACTAACGGATGGTTGGGTAAAGCTGATCCAGTAGTATACCATAGAGGCTAAAGAAAAGAGAATTTGAGATAGTTTGTAGGCCTTCCAACCTTCTTGATTGTATAAGTGTAAAAAAACAAAGCAAACAAACAAAAAGCACCTGTTTCATAGTTAGTGTCAGCTAAGAGTATCTGCATTATCCTCAAAGATTCTTGGTTTTTGTAAACTGCAAAATCTTTTACATTATAAAATTAAAAATTATTTTCTTCAAGATTCATCATGTCGAAATTCACATTGTTTAAGATTATGTATTAAGCCAGATTGATAAAATGTCCTTGTGATCTGAATAAGGCAAGTACTTAGAGTAACTTGTTTTGCAATCCTCTTTTACATTGTGAACCTTCTGGTTAATTTATCATACGTTTATAATTCCAGACATTAATGTAAAAGGAGGGAATGCCTGTTCAGTTTAATCTACGCCACAGAGACCAAAGTGCCCGTGTTACATAGCCACCAAACACAAATAATCACTTTCAATAATTTATTATTTGTAATATACAAATCATCAGATGGAAAATGAGAACTTGAATATTGAAAATTACAATTTGCCTGAAGAAATGGAGGCTTGGAAGAAAGGATGACTCATGTGTTCAATAAACTTTTGCAATTATCAAGACATCTAATGAAAATGGATGAGAATAGAAAGTCAATGTGAACTAAATTTCATTGAATCAGAATGTGTTTACAAAAATCAGCTTCAACAAAATCATATTAATATATTTGGTTCTAACTAGATTCATTTACACTTTGTTTGTTTTAGTATAATTCCTGGAGGATTGCTAGGGTCTAAGATGTACAACAGTGTAGATTGCTGTAACGTTTCAATACTATCCATCTAATTAATTTTAACTTATTTTATTTAGCCATTTAGTCATAGGGAATAATCTTCTCTAATCCCATTAGTGATAGATTACCTTATCATTTATTACCCATTTTCTGTTTTTTTATTCTTATTCTTTCAATGAATCCACAAAATACCTGAGGTATCTCAATCTCATCTAAATAACATATTTTAAATATTTGAACATTTAAGTGTACCTAAATCACGTTACTTAGATAAGATTTAGATGTTTATCTAAAATATCCAAAATATTGAGTTGCTAACATGCAAGTGATTTTGGTAGTATTGGTGTAAGTATAATACTAAGAAACTAATGTTGAGGGGGAGATTCAAGAAATTCATGATATTTCAGTGTTTCTTACCTTATTAGGGTTGCAAAACATAAACATATTGTTCTTTCAGACAGTTTCATGGTATTATCAATAGTTTTTGGTGATACCATGTAACTTCAGTTATACACACATTCTATGTGTACAGTTTTTACACAGTATCTCATCCCTCACTGTTGACCTGCTTTTTTTCTCATGCTTGATATTCTGTAGGGCCATTGTGCCTGCCTGTAGCATGTTAAAAAAATTTTTTTAAAGGAAAAAACCCTCTCTGCTATGAGCCTGGTGATATACTCCATTTGTTCAATATTCATTTTGGGTAGTAGTCAGGTATGAGGAATGAAGCACAGCATGGCAGGATCAAAGGCTGTGGCTAAGTTGGGGAAAGAAAGTAGAAAGATAAAGAACAAGCAATGCAGAAGCTCAGTCAAGCTGAAGAGGACTGAGCAACACAAGATCACTGTCTAGGCCACACATATTCCTACTTTCAACTTAGTGATTTCAGAGGCAGGATGCATTTGCCAATTTAGTTAAAGCTGGGTTGGTCTTTGGGGGTTATGCATAGACAATTGGCAATTTTATTTATTTTTTTTAAGATTTTATTTATTTTTTCATGAGAGACACAGAGAGAGTGAGAGATGCAGAGACACAGGCAGAGGGAGAAGCAGGCTCCATGCAGGGAGCCCGACGTGGGACTCAATCCCGGGTCTCCAGGATCACGCCCTGGGCCAAAGGCAGTGCTAAACCGCCGAGCCACCTGGGCTGCCCGAGAATTGGCAATTATAAAAGGTGTCATGAAGATGAGAGGACATGGACAATGGAGGCATCAGAGGTTTTTAAGCAAATGTCCCATGGTCAGAGCTCTAATTTAGGAAAACTAGAAGCCCCCGTTAATTGAGGCCAAGTTGGGATGGATTGCTAAACTTGTCTGTTGTGTCAGGTCACAGAAAAGATGTGACCACCAGTTGACCAGTGAGCTGGACCTGGGTACTCAGAGACTCCTCACCTCCTCCCCTGTCCTTGGAATGTGGGTTCTGCTTGCCTTTCCTGCTCCTGGGGGCTGCTCCTGGGGGCTATCTCCAATTGAGATAATTATATGGTGTTGAGAACACCTGCTGCACAGTGTACTTGACTGTCCCCAGTTAAGGCATCCCTCTACATCTCAGAGTTTTAAGATTTGGCAGGTGGGTGTGAGGATACATTTGCCTGGATACTGCCTAGGACAACCCTTGTATGTAAGTTCCCTCTGCTTATTAAAACTGCCACCTACCAACGGGGAATGGCCTGCCTCTTTCTTCTCCCTGCCCCTCTGTATATGGGGCCACTTTTAGATTACACAAGGCACGCTCCTGAGACGGTTGTGAACTGACATTGTCTCAAGCATGTATAAGCATTACCTATGTCTGCATGTAGGCTGCTGCTTGAAAAATAGTAAAGATTTTTTAGAATAGACTGTTTTTCCACCCTTCCAAACATAAATATCATAATTATTGGGTTATAGACCAATAGACAGCTATATGTAGATTCCTTATTATTTATATTAGTAGTATGTTGATCTATTTTAGTAGTTTTGTTGATCTAGTAGTTCTATATAAACCTGTGTGTGTGTGAATGAACTCTAATACACATCTTGGGTGTGGGTATTAGCATTTGAAGTCTATTTCACCAGGAATCAACATTTTCAAAATGGTTACTTAACACTTCAAATATATTTATTGAAATATACCCAGTGTGCTTATTCATTATCATTGGTGAAATGAGGACTGTCTAGGATAGATGAATGGCTAAAATATTGTAGAATTCACCGCCTTGAATAAATAAAGTATAAATTTCTAAAAACCCCAGCACTGTAATGCCATATGTAGAAGAGTAAAAATCTATAGTTCCATCCGTTAGTCCTATGTTTCTCTTCCTCCTGGAGAAATCAGAGACTGGATTCTACTCCAAGGTTGACTCCACAAGCCAGCAGAACACTACTGTATTCCCCTTGGAGTGATCCTCTCCCACAATGTGATAATCAGTGCATTTAGGCAGAGTTTGGATTTTTCCCAGGCTACGTAACAGGTTGCATGATCATTTGGCTTCCATTTGGCTAATACATGACTGTAAATTTGGTGGAATTCTGTTCTGAGACCTTTTCTTTTCATCATAAAACCTCAGTTAGTAAGGTTGTGAGAAAAGGGATGTGTAGTTCCCGCATACCTACTCACAGAGTCTACTAAACCTACCTAAAAGAACCTAATATTAGCTAAGTGATCTAATTGGTTCGAATCATTTTATAACCTATCTGAATATATCTAAGGAGATCCAAACCTAAATGTAATTAATCTTCATATCCATATGTATCTACATACATAATCATATTCATACACATATCTCTATTTTTCTTTAAGAAGAAGCAGTCAGAAAGGCAGTAAGGGAAAGAGGTGGCTGTGATGCCCTAGAAATCCAGGTGAGAGAATGATTTAGGGGGAAAGAGGACAATAGTTTGGTGGGTTTGCACAGTTTCAACCTAAGATGGAACTACATTTCCCAGAATCTCCTTTTCTGTACGGGTAGCTGTATCCCAAAGAGAAGTGTGCACAAGATTGGAAGGCAGCAGTATGAATGAAGCCCTTGCTCACTCTCTCTGTTTTCTGTGTTTTCTTTTTAATTTAAATTTTGTTAACATATAGCGCAGTATTGGTTTCTGGAGTAGAATTCAATGATTCATCACTTAACGTACAACACCCAGTGTTTGTCGCAACAAGTGCCCCTTTTAATACCCATCACCCATCTAACCGATCCCCCACCCACCTCCCTCTATCAACTGTCAGTAGTCACTTATGGCTTGTACCTCCCTCCTTTTTTGTTCTTTCCCCCTTCCCATATGTTCATCTGTTTTCTTTCTTCAATTCCACATATAATTGAGATCATATGGAATTCGTCTTTCTCTGACTGACTTATTTCACTTTGCATAATACCCTCTAGTTCTATCCACATCTCTGCAAATGACCATTGCCCTCTTTAAAGTTACAGGGGTGAAACGTGGTGAGAGACAGGTACAGAGGTTCTAGCAAGTTTCAGCTTGTCCTTGTTTTCCCTTCTCTGCACCCAACTCTTCTTTCTGACTTCCAGCTTTGTAGTGACTCCAACGGCAACCCTGATAGTCATCCCAGAGGCACTACCAGACACAGGACAACAGCCTTCTATGCATCCATTAAGCAACTCTTTCTCAATTCCCACTCCAGCAGCTAGCTGTACCTGCTGTTTCAGATTCTTTGGCCAGCTCCAACTTGTCTACCTGGGCCAGGGTTGGTCAGAGAGTTTTCTCTGATAACTTCCACAGCTCATTCACAGCTTTGTGGGATCTATTTTCTATAACAAATACTACATTCCATATTCTCAAAGTGACTCTGTTTTCCTGACCAAACACTGACTGTTGAAAATGTCCAATGTTGCAGAAAGAGCAAGTAAAATAATTATGGGAAAGCATTCTTTGAATAAAGTAACCAAGAGATTGTTGGATTTTTATAGCATTTTGTCTGCAGCAGCTGGACAGAAGAAATATCAAAGTCAGCTGAGAAATGGAAGAAAATGAGGGAGTAGAGACACCAAAAAAATACAATATTATAACTCTTCCATTCTCCTATTTACTATACTATTTTCCTACTATTAGTTTAAAATGTTTTTCCTTTTGCTAGACTGAAAATGTGTTGAATAAAGAAATAGTTCTTTGACATCTGTAGAGACTAATACAGTACTTGGCACCAACTAGACGATTTAAAACCTGTATAATAAAAAATAATTGATAAATATAATTTTAATCAACATTGAAACTTCAGACTGAACTTGGAAGAACTAGCTCTCTCACCTTAAATTAAGCAATATTTTCCATTGCTACAATAGTTATATTGGAGTGGGTAGAAAATTATTTGGGGAAATAAGCAGGAAAAGGAGAAAAAGAAAACATAAATAAAAATATGCCTAGTTGAGCCTGATAATTGCAGGGCATATGGGTTATACCTCATTGAAGGCAAGGAGAGAAAATTACCTAGCCACTTCATTGCTAACTATTGATCCATGAGGAAATGTTGGGATTTTTTTTTTAACTTTTCTCTGTCATAGACTCCATTGACAATGTGACAAATGTATAGATCTTCTCTCCAGATAAATTCCCATGTATGTGTAGATCATTGTGCTTTCATTTTAAGATATTCATAGAATTTCTCTGGGATAAGAATCCCTGCAATAAAGGAAATAACAGATATTGTCTCTTAAACTCTCATCCCTTTCCCAGTCTGTCTCTTATTCTGTGTCTCCCCGTCCCTACCTCTGTAGGTCAGATATCTCTTTCGAATTTTTTTTCTTTATAACAGTAGCTTTGTATGATCTATAGTTAGGTCAGGTAATGATTACACTCATGGGACATTTTTAGTGACCTCCATGTAAGAATAATATATAGAAGTTCTCTTTGTAAGAAACCGCTTTAAGTTTGTCCACATCAAATTTTATTTAGGAAAAAAGGTGAAAATTTATATTTTTCTATAATTTATGCCTACATATATTTGTCTCTTTTTTAAATTGAAGTATTATTAACATACAGTGTTCTATTCATTTCACATGTACAATATAATGATTCAACAATTCTATATATTACTCGCTACTCAAGATATGTGTGCTCCTGATCCCCTTTAACTATTTCATCCTTCTCCTTACCCACTGTCCCTCTGGTAAATACCAATTTGTTTTCTGAACTTAAGGGTCTTTTTTTGTTTGTGTCTTTTTTTCTTTGTTTTGTTTTTAAAATTCTACATTTGAGTAAAATCATATGGTATTTGTCTTTCTCTGACTGATTTATTTCCTTAGCAGTATACCCTCTAGGTCCATCTATGTCATTGCAAATAGCAAGATCTCATTCTTTTTAAGGCTGAGTAATATTCCAGTGCGTGTGTGTGCGCATGTGTACATACACACACCACATCGTCTTTATCCAAGTATCCATCAATAAATGAATGGATAAAGACAATGTAGTGTGTGTGGTGGGATTTTTTACCTACATGTATTTTAAAAAGTATAATAAAATGAGTGTACAGATTTCAATCTCTAGCTTTGAGAATAAAATTAGAGGTTCTACATATTATTCTCCATCTCTTACCTACTCTCCATGTATCCCCTTGCCTACACTTACACTCTTGCCTTGATAGTATATTATAAAATGTTGCTTCTGACTTAAGAGCTTCTTTTTACAGCAAAAGAAGTGTATCAGTGTTCTCATAGGTGTATAATTTATTGGTATTACTATATACTAATTCACTCAAAGCAGATAATAGAGCAACAAAATGACCTGGTAAAGACCCAAGACAGAACTGGCTTGGTCACAGTTATTTGGGGTTGGAATACTTCAAAAAATGCTATATTCTCTGAACAAGCATCCAGAATGTGGTGGTGTTTCTCTAATAGCTCTGTGAACAACAAAGACCTCTACCCTGGCTGGGGAAACAAAGGGTAGAAGTATGGGTGATTCCTTAGATTGATGATTAACTGACAAAAATTCTGCTTTCTATTCCTCTAACTTAGTTCTATGCCAGTTGGAGATCTTGGTTCTTGACAGAGGAATGCTTTTCATGTGGGTCACAATAAGAGTCTTATGAATCTCAGTGAACCAGGTGTTAGGAGTACCCACCTAGTCTTACTGGTCTCTTCATACCACTAAATCAACAGGTAAAAAGAGAGTGCCTAGCTTGGGTGATTGGTTTTGATGATCAAGGGGAAATAGGCCACACAATGGGAGCACAGGGTATTATATCTAGAACCCAGGAGATCATCTGGATATTTCTTAGTACTCCTAGGTCCAGTGATAAAAGTTAATGGAAGACTACAGAAAATAAGTGCAGGCAAGACCAGTAAGGGTTTAGACCCTTCAAAATTTAAGGTAAACAACCATGACTATCTGGATGCTGACTAAAGACAATGAAACTATGGATGAGTAGTGCAAGAGGGGGATCATAACTATAAACTGTGGTCTTGTAAGCAATAATAGACCAAAGCTCTTATACGTATACAATTTTTTTTCTTTAAACTGTCCCTTTTCCTACTATTTTATATAAAGTATGCTGATGGTGGTTATCTTTTTAATTTTGTCTTCAGATGCAAAGATATGAAAGGATTGTGACTACACTAAAAGAGTAATACTCATTAACTCCAGATGAGTAAAGGCGACTGGTGGGACTCTGGTCTTCATTCTTTGGAGACAGGGTGAGTCAATCTTTGTTTAATTGAAGGAGAATTGGATCATGGTATATGCAAGCATACTGTTGCTATTTATAAATTTCAATATTTATTTATTTGGTATGGATGGATGATAAGTAGGCAAAGAAGTGCGTTGTGCTGGATAGATTTCTCTTTTCAATCAAACCACATTTATTCATTCATTCCTATGTTCTTTCTTATACCTTAGGGCCTAGAAGCTTTCAAACTACTTTTTTAAAAAGTCTCTTGTAAACCTGGGTTTAGAATCCACCACTGAAAGACACATATATGAGATTATTGCACCTCAGCAAAAGCAAGCAATCATAGAAGTTTGGCAAATGGTAGGCATGAGATTTTGTAGCTCTTCAGAGTACTGGCCCATGAGCCACCTGGCCCATGCTACAGGAAGCTATGATTATCAGCAGTGGTTTCTTATGATTCTTGCAGCTTCCTGAAACCTGGCATCAAACCAGAGAACAAACAGTAGGGTTTTGTTTTTTTTGTTTTTTTGTTTTTTATTGTTTGTTTACTTCACCAACTCTACGAATGATTTTGTGGGAATCAAATTCCCTATATTATGTTCTACTTTAAAATGCTAAAGTGGATCCTGCTTTCCTGCTGGATCCAGTTTTCCTGCTAGAATCGTGACTGATATATCAAGTTCACAAATGACACTTCTTCCCCTTCCTATTTCCTAATGTTAACCTATTATCCCTAGGAAAAGAAAAACACATATTCTTGCAAAAAGCATATCAGATTAAGGATTTTTTTTTCACATAATGCTGAGCGATAGCTTTGATTTAATTCTATATGGTGATTCAGGAAAGGTTTTAGGATTCTCTTGAAAATATAGATGTCTAAAGGAAATAGAAGAAAGAAGTAGAACTGCTGATGAGTATTAAAGAACAAAAGATTTTCTACTCTCTTGGTTCTGATTTCTTAGGCATGAAGATCACTGCATATTTCTAGAGTTGGGATAATCAGTTACAGTGAACATGTACATGCAGGATGGGGCAGTTAATTCTGGAGAGTCAATGATAGTCAACATTCTCATCATAATAATTAAAATGAGACAAGTCCTTACTGTGTATTCACTAAGTACTTTATGTGATTTTTCTCTTTAATCCTTCCAACAATATTCTGAGGTAGTCATTAATTATCTTCTTTCCATATATAAGAAACTGAAGAAAAAAAAAAAAGAAAGAAAGAAGAAAGAAAGAAAGAAGAAAGAAAGAAAGAAAGAAAGAAAGAAAGAAAGAAGAAAGAAAGAAAGAAAGAAAGAAAGAAAGAAAGAAAGAAAGAAAGAAAGAAAGAAAGAAAGAAACTGAAGCATCAAGGGTTTAAGTTACCTATTCAAGAATACACATCTAACCAGTAGTGGAAATAAGATACTCAGAAACACATGCATAAGTAGCATGGTCAACACTGTGTCATAATAATATGAAATTCATAAACTATCAAATGCAAAATAGCTCTCTTAACCTTGCCTAGTCACTGTTATATCCACAAGAGCTAATTTGGGGAAGCCATGGAGGTTTCAGAGAGTGTGGGTTTAGGAGGAAGAAGGAAGAAACTGAAAAGATTGGATGACTTTGGTGTTAGGACTTCAGAGTTGGACCCCATAGAATAAAACATATCAAAGGAGGATAGTGGTTCCCAAATGTTAACTCTTTTGCTCTTTCATAGATTTATGGACCTAAGGTATCAGGTACAAAAAGCAGCCTTAATAGAGAACGTTATATGTGAGGACTTAAAACCTGAGCATATTACCAGCTCTTTCTCAGCATGTTTATATATTTAACTTTGCAATATTAGAAATTCTACCTAAATGTAGGGATATAGCAAGAGATTTCTAAAATATAGTGTATGGGGGAAATAACACATCTCAAGATGCTCATTAAAAGATACTACCTCAATGCAAGAAATTATTTTCTTATCAGCATAACTGTTAGTATTTTGCCCAGCTAATAAATTTCTAGTTTATAAATATATCTTTAGATTTATGTGTATATGTACCAATATGTTGTGTTTTGCCCCATAAATGAAATAACTTTAGAGAATAAAGGTAAAAAAAATATTGGGGTTTTAGAATTTTCAGTTGCTTAGCACATTTGATAATGTTGGAACTTCATAATGATGTTACAGGAAAATTAATTCTGTGTAGGCCCTGCTCTAACTAGAAAAGTGATCATTCTCTATCTCACTCAAAGTTTAGGAATATATTACTGGATACTATGAATTCAAAGGGGCAAAGCATGTAGTCTATACCCCCAAAGACAAAATCAGTTTGGGTAAGCAAGATACATATGTATGTAAAGTTGAAATAATGCAAAGCACCATATGAATAAATATGTTAGATATTAAAATATTAGGCTAACATTGGTGGCTTATATAATACATAGATAATTCTGGACCTAGTAATATGTAGCTGAGAAGAGAAGGGAAGGAATTTCAGGTGGGTAAATGACTTGAGCAAATGTAAAGGGAAGTTTAATAAACGTTGAACATACGGTTTAACCAAGGCATTCATAGGAAGGAAGGATGAAAGCATTCATCTTGGGTGTAGAAGAAGAAATGATCAGGGATTTGTAAGCTGTCTGAGGGACGTGGCAAGCATATGGTTCTGCCCATGTTCACAGAAACAAATCCTGGTTTTTCTGAAGGAGTTTATAAAATATTTGATCCTCAACAAATTTTACTCCCCTGTTCACTTGGTGGTAGATATCCAAAGATCATAAACCTCTTCACAAGTGTTATGCTGTTTCAGTTTGCTTCCAAAAGCTGTGTTTTTAAATGTTTCAGTATTTCCCTTCTGGAAGGCAGTTGTCAGGGATGATTACAAAATGTTCTTTGAAACACGGCTAGCAGCACATTGAAAGAGGCTGTTTCAGTGGACCGAATTCATGGCTGCCTCCCACATTTGGCATGTTCCTACCAATAGAACAGGAAATAGAAAGCATATTTGTTTAGTCAGGAAACTTGCATTCATTGTTTGTGCTGGCTGCACAGGAGGGTGAGTGGGTATTTATATTACTGCTCTGATTGCAGGGCACTTTTGATTCCTCATTAATGGTGTTTGGAGAGTTGTGAAAAGAAATATAACAGCACACAGTTATTTTCATAGACTTCCTTCAAAGTAGTATAATTACTACAAATATTGCCTTAGTCTCCTACTGAGACAATCAGAACCTAATTTCAGATAGAATAAAATGCAAGTAAAAGAAAACGAGAGGCTTAAGCCAGCCAACACTTTTAGCCTATGATAGGATTTTTAAATATGTATTTAGTAGGACCCTAGTTATTTCCAAGGGATAATTTCCATTATTTTGGAACTTAGGAATGTATTGGAAATGTGTTTTTTCTTCTATTTCATATCTTTCTATTGGATTCTTGTCTACTCCTCGTGTGTGTATTGACATCTTTTTTTGCTCATACTTGAATGATATACAGAAACTATTTAAACTCTCTAGCCTTCCTTCCTGAGCACAAAGACTCCCAGAGGACCAGTTCTTTCTTCCATAACCTGTGTATTCCTTCATGAATATATCTGTAGAGCCAGGATTTTTAAAACAAATCTGCTAGGGCCAAGATAGCAAATATATACTTAGTCATGGTAAAAACATGATTACATGTGTTTTTTATTTATTATTTTGTTTTGAAAGTCCTTTCTGACTAATAGAACTTTTTCCCACACACACAATTAAGCATCTGACGTGGGGAAGTTTTTCTTGAATTCTTTGACAGTGAGATGGGGTCGGGGTTGTTGTTATCTTTGCTTGTTCGTTTGTCCATTATTCAAACCTATACCCTGAGAGGCCAAGAGGTAAAACAAATGTATGAGAAAGGCCATGAGGAACATTCTAAGGCCCTATAGTAGCTTTGGCAAATTAAAGAGTATAACTAGTCCCAAAATTGATTGTTTCCCTTATAAAAATGTGGTTTGGAATTGCCAAATATTCCATTTTATAAAAGAAGCTAAATACTGAAATTTGAAATAAAATATCTCAAAAAAGAATCATATACTTTAAAACATGACAATAATTTAGGCCTCAGGGCTGCCATTAACAGCTTGTAAACTTTTATATAGTAATAAATGTGGCAGATGTTTGGCCTCCTGAAGAATGAAAACCAATGAACTCTGAACAAGATCCACATTGACAGCAGCTATTTTATTTAAGACTAAAAGTGTTAGTTACAAATGATTCATATAATTTTACATCATTTATCAGTACTAAAATATTTTACATACTAAAATATTTTATATCCATATCTCCAACTATATCCAGCACCCCCCAGCCACCTGCCCATCTGCCCATCCATCCATCATCCATCCATCCATCCATCCATCCATCCATCCATCCATCCATCCATCTCTCCATTTATCTGTCAACACACATACATGTATGAAATGTAGTTGTTCAAGTCTGAGCTCTGGAGTCAATTATGAAGGTCCAAATATTGGGTCTACCAACTATTAATGAAGTACCATTGGGGATTCACTTAGCCTCCAGTACCTTAGTTTTCTCATCTGTAAAATGTGGATGATGACAGTCTTTTAAGCATAGAGTTGTTCTGAGGACTGAAATTAGTTTTTGCCTGCATCTTCAGTAATATTTAACTTTTTGGTCATTTTCATGCCCACTGTTAGGGAACAAAAAAAGTAATCTCATTGATCCCCTTTCCACCCACCAGTGTGAGATGCTCAGATAAAAGCAGAAATTAGAACAAGAGCCCTCTGGACATACACTGTAGTGTAAAAACTTTACACAGTTTGAAGAAGACAATTTTGTCACAAAGCCCTTAGCCATTAGAGTTTCAATGACCCCAATGCTGGTCTGCTTTAAAAATAAGTATTGTGTCTATTTTTTTCCAGATGGTGGCTTATGGACTGGTTGTGTAGGTATGTCTTTCTTTAAATCTCTCTCTCTCTTTCTCTCTTTCAATTATCTACTTCATAAAATGGATTCTTTATGTTACAAGATAATTTAGAGTAGTGTTGCTTTAAATAGCAAGCTTTCAATGCATTCAAAGTATGAATCAATTTATGAAAAACTGATTTACACACAACTTTACAGGAACAAATCTATTGCATAAAAGCTGTTACAGGACTCAATCCAATAAGCTTTAACAAATGTGGGACTAATTGCTTGTCTAAAAACAAACCAACATTTCATTACCCCCACCTCAATTTTCTCAAACATCTACACCTTTGTTTAGCCTTTTTAGCCAGTATCCGAACTGAATAATCATTGTAAGAAAACTCCATAGTAGTAAATATACAACCCAGATACAGAATTAAGTATTTTGCAAGAGAGACTATTTTTCTACTTATTGATTGCCTGTCAGTAAAAATTGATGATTTTCCAAAGCAAAAAGCAAATATAAAATTCACGTTACTAAGGGTAATTGTTCCACTCCACATGAACTGCATAGCTTGTTTTTGTTGTTGTTTTGTTGGTCCTAAAAAAAAAAAACCAAACAAACAAAAAACAAAACTCAGGCCTAAAAACCCTCATCAGCAGGAAATTCTACAGACCTCCTTGACAAGCCATCAAAGTGCCATTTACAAACATGTAAATAATACCCTTGTAGCCAGGTAAATACAAAAAAAAAAAAAAAAAACAAGAACACACTGAACTCTCCTCCCTGAGGTGGACCTTCATTTCTATTTGCCTGTTCGTTCAGGACCTATTATACCAATAATTACTCCTTGTGCTTCTGGTACCAAATGTAAAAGTATTTGGCTTATTTGGCATTGAGATACAATTAGTACATATAACTGATGCTAAATGATACGCTTCCTGTTCTCTCAGTGTTAAGCTGAGGGCCCCAAAGTTAAGGAAAATAGGAGTTAAATGCAAACAAGTTAGAGATGCTAGATCCATTCGCGTTTAGACTTAGTAAGATATAAACTGCTTCTGTTATACTTCCTTCATCCTATACAAGAAAAGAAAGTTTGAAAACAATTGATAGGATAAATGAAGGCAAGGGGCAGGGTAAAACCGCTATAAGTGAGGGTCAAGAAGGAGGGAAGGAAGGAGTCAGAGTTGGGAAGGGCAAGGATGTGCTTTCCTTTCCAATGGCCACAGTGGTCAAGTAGCTAAGTAACTGGGCTTGAGCCATTTGAGAGTTTGCTGTGTGAGAGCACTGTCTGCAAAGTGACCACAGAAGCAGGAGCCTAAGTGGGTGTGCCTTTGGAGCAACTGCCAAGGGGTAGCTATAAAGCCAAAGGGAGAGGCAATGGCTTGGGCATTAGGAGGCAATAAATCACCTCCTTGCCACCTCTACTTCAGGGGACACCTTTATATCGGATGGGAGTAGATGTTCTGATTTAGATCTGTGTTGATATGGTGAAAAAGAGATTGTTCTGTTGCTTAAAGTTGAGATCTTCCAGAGATACTGTTCAACTCAGGGAAGAGAAATTAGAAGGCAGATTAGAGTATGCTGAAAGGACTTTCATGAGGAAAAAAATAAAGATTTTTCTGAGTGGCATAATTGAGTTGACCCATTCAATAAACTGTTACTTATACAGTGGAATGAACTAGAAATAGCCTTTTTAAAAATTAGGAAATGGGAAGGCAGTGGGATTTGCACAGTTCTATGAAATAAAATGCCATGAGTATAATGATAAATAGAAATACTGAGAATATTATTTAATATTTCATTGTAAAAGAATTCTCTGCCAAAGTTCAGGATGACAGGCTCATTACCATTACTCAAAATGTCACCTATACCTTATCTGGGAATCACCTAGACTTCTGGCTCTCCCTCATTTTCTGCTCATTCTCTCTTAAAAGTAGCTTTCAAATCAGTACTTCCCCCCCCCACCCCGATCTAGTCCTACTGCCCCAGTTCAAGTCTTACCTGGGCACTCCTCTGGGCTAGCACTACTTGAGATGAGTGCCCACACACCTTTCACCATCTGGAACCAACGTTGTAGCTGGACCAGCCCTTGTAGTTCTCTTATTATGATTGTAAGACCACCTTAGAAACAACCATTGGGAAGTTTTGTTAAAACAAAACCAAACCAAACGAGATTTATTGCAAGTCATGGAGGGTACAAGGCAAGCCAGGGTCGCACAGTGAGGTTGTAGGGAAGAAAGGGAGAGGGTGAGAGAAACTGAACATGCACCGGGTTTTCCCTTTATTGGGGCCAAGGATGGAACACATAAGGTTGCACAGTTTCATTCTATGGGTGAATTTAAAACACAAGAGTGGGAATGGAAGCCTGGTTAAGGGAAAATAGGGTTATTCAAATGGTCAGCTATCTAGGTTAACTAGGACCCTTTAAAAGGGAACTACATGGATGGGGCAGGCTGGCTCATCTCGTTGTATGGCTGGAAGTGTGTTTGAAGTGGATGCCAAGTCAATAAAAAGCTTAACGTAAGGCACTTACATTACAATCAAAAAGGCTGATTGTCAGGCACTTTACACTGTATCTAGAGTTCCCTTTCCCTTGCCTTCTCTCATTTGCTCACCAAAGGAGGTCTTCTGAGGTTCTGCCACACATGCAGACTCACAAGGCTAGGCCAGGCCACAGTTGGCACCAATTTACTCAGAAGATACTGCTCAGGATCTGCAGCTTGCCAACAGAGCAACCCTGAAAGAGTCCATACAGCAGCTGAGGCAGCAATCCACACAGCCCACCCTGAGCTATCATCTCCCCAGGGCAGGGCTCAGGGCTAAGGGAAGGAGACCTCCATGGGGCAAATGCAGGTGCCGCTCTGCCACAGAAGAAGCCACGTGCTTCACAGGGTCAATATTTCTTGTAAAAGTTCCACAGGCATTGCCTCCAGGGGTCACTTGTAGTCAGGAAAGCTCAAAGCTATGGTTTTCCTAATTTGGTATTTATAGTTCACTTATTGTTTTCCCAGTCTAAATGCAATTTACCAATCAGGGTTATTTTTACCATAAAGTAACTGTTGCCTAGTGATATAGCTATTATATATCATCTTATCTGGCTTCCAAGTAATAGAATTAGGAAATAACCCAAAGCTGGAGTCTTGTGCAGCAGGGAAAGGGCTTGATAACCCTTTTATCTACTCCGTCCTTCCCTGTGAGCCTTCCCTATCTCCACATCACCACCTCAAATCATGGGCTCCATTTTCTTTACTATTCTTCTTGTACTTACTATTTCTTTACTATTTCTGTATCTTGTACTTATTTCTGTTGTTGGCCTGTTCTAGCAAATGGTAATTATCTGTTACATTAAAAAAACCTATTAGGTCTAGTATTAGGGTGTGGCTGTTTGTGGGATGGGGAGTGAGGATTGTGAAAACATAGCCCCTAACACTGAGGATTTTTAAACATATCTATTTGTACCAAAATAACAATGGTTGACAGTTGATATCCTCAAACATATTTTGTTGGATTTGTCTTTTCTCATCCACTGAATGTAAAAGGTAAACTATTAGAATAGGTAATATGTGGATGATTTTTAAAAATCAGACGTTTGAAAAACTACTAGCTAAGATGAAAATATGACCTAAGTGAAATTTAATGCTTAAGAATTTTAATTGAGAAAATGACTTTTTAATTAGATCAGCTCATGAATTAAAGATCATCATTAAACTATGGACCATGGAATACTTGTAATAGCTCTCCATCCAACTTCAAGTGATGTTCTCAATCTAGAGCAAATGATGACCTCTGGATTTAATGCATATGTTATTAGCAGTTTGATCTCCTAGATTCAGTCCATGAATTTTAATCCTCTCCAAAAGATGTTCAGAATGATTGGAAAAAATGGAGCTGGATGTAAATAAACAGGAGCAGCTGTTTACCAGAAAAATTCTTCCTACCTGACCTCCTGCTAAGTTAACACAATGGTTTCTGAGAGAACATTCTGACTCACTCCCCTTCTGGTATTTACCACAAAACTCAAATCTCTTATTCTACCTTCTACACTGCTTTAATCCTTCCCTGATCAGGGAACATCCTTAGCCACACTTGGAAACTGACTCAGACCTACAGTCAGAGGCCAGGTTTGCAGGTTTGCTGATCCATACTCAGCCTTGTTTGCCTCATTCTGCTGTCCATGGCTCTGGGGAAGGTTGAATGTCCCAAGAAAGCCTGAAGTTTGAAGCCTGGACTCTGTTGATATCAGAGTTTGATGAAGTCAAAAGAAGGGAAATGGAAGAGCCTTACCTAAAACACTAGTTGCTGACGTGGGGAGAGATTAAGAAGGGAACCAAGGAAATAAACGAGGGAAGGAAGTAGCAGACATTGTCAGAGGGCTAGAGCAGTGAGTCACCATTGCAGAGAATGTGAGGAAGTAAACTGCCAACAGAAAATTGGGTTCCTGCATTCCACAATAACACCATGGGCTGAAATGTTTAGGAGGGAAGAATGACAGCCAGGGCCACACGTGGCCCTACTCCTACCCCGCTGTACCTGGCTTCACTTATTTCCAGCTCTTGTCTCGTATATGAAGAAGAGGAGAAAACACATAAGCTCTTTGTTTTCTCTGAAATGTTTGTGGAGAAATGCCGAAAAATAAGTAGAAAAATGAACCTTTCATAAACCCTAAAGGAGGTCATAGTTAATGTAGAAGTGTTGATGTATCCCTGAAGCACTGCCTTGAACCCACTGTTTCTTGGCAGATTTTGATTCTTACCTGCTTATTGTATGACAGAGGAAAGTCCATGCAAAAATAAATATTCTATGCCTGGTATACTATGGGCACCATTAATTGGTGAATGATGAGAATATCTCATGATAGTGTAGAACCGAGTTTGCTTAATATAAATATTCCTTCAGAAATGACGCCATTCAAGTTGTCTAAACAGATATCTGGAAGAGTCCCTTTGCTCCTAATTATTAGAGTGTATCCAAGAAGGGATTTTTGTATTTGAATATCTTGCCTCAAATTTTTTATTTAGTTACCTTCTTACCCTGGCTTACGTGAGTGGCAGCAATATGATAGAGGATGCTGAGTACAACCCCTGGGGCAGATTTCTTTCCAGAAAAGACAAAATCGGAAGGAATAAGATGCACTCATTCCCTTGGATACTAATTCAGTGGATTCTCTCTGGGGTATCACTCTCAGGCAAATTTTACGTTGAAACCATCTTATGATATGGTTATCATATGATATCATCATATGATATGGTATATATTGGAAGGGCAATTAAATGCTCAGTAAATGTTGGTTCTTATTAATATAAATCAATACTAGAACCAACATTTACTGAGCAAATGATGCATTCTTCAGATAGCCTCTCATTTCTCAGGCAAGACCCCATGTCACAGGTATTATTATTATTTTCATTTGTAAATGAGGAGCCTGAAGCAAGAAGAGGTAATGTAATTAGTCTGAAGTCCCATATCTAGTAAGTAGTGGAGCTGGATATTGAACTTCAGTGACCTGGCTCCAAAGCCCTCATGGTTTCACCACTACCTTAACTGCCTCGAGAGCCTGAAAGAAAACAGGACTCGCACATACCTTGAGGTGGAGAATGCACGATGAAGTGCAACCAAGTACGCGGAAAACTTCTACTGACTAGTGTAACTGTTTTGTCTCCTCCCTTCCTGGCTTTTTCTTGCTACCATCTCCCTTCTTTCCTGTTTCTGGTTCACTGCCTTTGTTTCATTCTAGATACCTAGACCCATAGCTGTCTTTTCATCTTACTGTATCTCCTATTCCTGGTTGGCATCATTAACTCCAGGATGAGTAATCACTAGGTCACGGATTTCCAAATATGCATCTCAATCTTGAATTCCAAACACACGACTAAGCTGACTTCTGTCAATACCTGGTTGCCTCATTGATACTGAAATCCAACATGTCTAAAACTGATGTCATGGCCTTTTGGATAGAGCTGTCCTCAGATTTACTTCTCTTCCTGTGTTCTCTGTCTTGGTTAATGACACCATTTCCTCATTTGCAATCTCTGATTGGCAATTGCTACCTTTCACTCCCCCCACCCCCCCGCCCACCATTTGAGGTCAGAGATCACCTCTCTTTGTCTTTTTCTGAAAATTGAGATATAATTGACATAGAACATTACATTAGTTTCAGGTATACAACATAATGATTGGATATTTATATATATTGTGAAGTGATCACCACAATGAATCTAGTTATACCCAACATTACACATGACTACAAAATTTTTTTTCTTGTGATGAGAACTTCTTTGTAGTATAGTTGACGCAATGTTAGCTTTGGGTGTACCAGTCTGTACTGAGAACTTTTAAGATCTACTCTCATAGCAGCTTTCAAATATATAACACACTATTATTCATTATTAAAGAAATCATATCCTGAATCCAGCTGTTCCTCTATTCCCCCTGGCCTTTACTCTATTGAAGGTGTGAATTGATGTCTCTCTGACATCAATTTTCCTCTCCTCCAATTAGAACCTCCTCCATTTTTTCCGAAGATTACAATTCTTAAAAGTGAATTTAGCCAAATTAATTGTTTACCTGGAGACATCTGTCAGTGTTCTATCTTTCACAAGATAAAACCCAAATTCAAAGTAGCTGGCAAGCTCTTTCAAACACAGTTCCTGCCCTCTACAGTACAGAGTCTGTTTCTTGGTTTCTCCCTCTCTTTTTCCCTATGCTCATTCATTTTGTTTCTTAAATTCCACATATGAGTGAAATCATATGGTATTTGTCTTTCTCTGACAGATTTATTTTGCTTAGCACAATACCCTCTAGCTCCACCCACATCATTGTAAATGCAAGATTTCATTCTTTTTTATGGCTGAGTAATATCCCATTGTGTATATGTACACACGCACACACACACACACACACACATATATCCTCTTGATCCATTCATCAGTTGAGGAGCACTTGAGCTGTTTCCATAGCTTGGCTTTTGTAGATTATTGTAGATAATTCTACTATAAACAAAATATGGGGGTACCTGGATCCCTTTAAATTAGTATTTTTGTATTCGTTGGGTAAATACCTGCTAGTGCAATTGCTGGGTCATAGGGTAGTTCTATTTTTAACTTGAACCTCCATACTGTTTTCAAACTGATGTTTTTCAGAGGGGAGGTGGGTGGGGGAATAGGTGAAATAAGTGATGGGGATTAAGGAGTGCACTTGTGATAAGCACCAGGTGTTGAATGGAAATGTTGAATCTCTAAATTATACACCTGAAACTAATAATAAAAAAAGTAGGTGAAAACACACTGTTCCTGTCTATCTATAGCAATAAAAATACAAAACAGCAACAACAAAAAGATAAAATGATTGTGGCTACCCGCTGCCTATTCCTTATGCCCCAGCAATCCAAGAGCCCAATTTAGAGGCAAGATAAAGAAGCTTTAGAAGAGCAAACTGAGCTGAAAAAGAGACTGCTTCCATTTGGGATCTCTCTCTTACCCTCTCCAAAGTACCTTGGTTTATCCAGTTCCTAAACTATTCTCTACCTTCCCCACTCTCCATCCACACACTCCTTTTGTATTCAGCCGTGTGGACACGTAAACCGTGTGGATAATGGAGGAGAGGGTTGATTGGAAGAAAGAGTCATCAAGACCTGAATTTAGGGTGGATTATTAAAAAGAGAACAAAACAAATCAAACCGGAACCAAAACAATTTAAACCTTTCACACTGCCAACATACTTATTCTACTAGTATCTCTGTTCTGCTTGTTATGGGCTAAATTGTGTTTCCCCCAAAACTCATATGTTGAAGTCCTAATCCCCAGTCCTCCAGAAAGTGGTGTTTGGAGGTAATCTTTAATAAAGAGATAATTAATATAAAATGGGGTCATTAGGGTAGCCTTAATCTGATATAAAAGGAGATTAGAGCAAAGATATTTACAGAGGGAACACCATATAGAGACAAAGAAAATGGCCATCTACAAACCAAGGAGAGGGGCCTCAGAAGAAACCAATCTTGTCAACACCTTGATCTCAGACTTGTGGCCTCTGGAGTGTGAAGAAATAAATTTCTGTTGTTTAAGCCACTCTTGCTTTGTTATAGAGCCCCTGGCAAACTCATACAATACTCTTATAAAAACAATAATAGCTAGTATGGTGTTTGAATGTTTACTATATGCCATGTTGTGCTCTTAATGACTTATATATTTTTTAACTTATTTGGTCCTCACAATTATGAGGTAATATGACTTTATCTCCTTTATGTGTAGGAGGAAGCTGCAGTATGGAGAGATTAGCTAAGTTTGGGGGTTAAACAGCTACAAAAGCTGTTTGGAGGAATTGAGATTTTACCCTAGAGAAGTTTGTATGTGCTCTGTGCTGCCTTCCCTGCCCCTCATACATTCAGGGCTCTAGACATGCCTGGCTTCCTGTATTCATGTTTTGACCATGATTCTGGAGGCTTTGTTTTGTTTTGAGACTTTGCAGATGATACCTTCCCTTCTTATAAGTAGTATTAATCTTCCTCTGCACTTGCTCTAAATAGAATTTCACCTTCACTATGACACAGAATATGTCTCTCCTTCTCGGGGTGCCTATTGCACTGTGTATATCCCTTTTTATAGCCCCTACATTGATTTTAACTGGTGTGTCTTTCTCCCCCATTGAACTGTTAGCAATTTGGGATCCAGGGAGGCCTTAATATTATATTCTCCTGAAGCTTCTACCTCTATGCCTGAAACGTATTAGGTAGTTAATGAATATCTGTTAGAGGCACCTTAACTTCTGATTGTACTCTTTTATTGGATATCTTTTCATGTTTATGATGGACTGTATCTCTGATTTCAATTAATAGGTTGAAATGAAGACTTTGATGTTTTGTAAATATGAGTTCCTTAATAGATTTATGTGCTATTGCCTAATGGCAATGCTTACAGTTCAGCTTTCAGGAGTTTTATCCTCCACTTGTTATGAACTAAGCCGATTTGACTTTTATTATTGTCAAGTTGTTCTTAGTAGATATTTCAACAGCCTCTGAGGACTAGAGGTGGGAGGGGGCAATAATTCATGTCTCCCACAACCTTGTCGTAAGAGAGATGATATACTAAGTGAAGGCAGGTCTCGGATGGAACTTTGCCACACATACAAACATTTGCAGGCAAGTGAAATAGTTATCTAACCTGTAATACTGCCTCCTGAAGTCCCTCTTCTCTGTCCTTGTGGAGGCTCCTCAAACATCTTGAATGAAAGATGCATGCTGAAGAAAATGACAATATTCTGATGGCCGGAAGAGCTAACCTTCCAGCTGAGCAAGGTATATTTAGAATGGTGCAGGTCCTCCATGACATACGAGTCAACCATGTCTCGAGCACCACTCATTTTACTAACGAAAAATTATTTCTGATGCCCTTTTTGTTAGTTTGAAGCCTACTAGCAAGGATTTCATTTTTGGAAATCCTTATTAGCCTTTGGAGAGGAGACTTCTGGTTAGGATCTTTCAGAAGCTATTGAAATACTATTTGAGTGTGAGTTCCTAGTTACAATCCTTCAAATGTTGGTTAAGTCATAATAGGTTATAGTTGCTAGGTATTTGTAGTGAAGAACTTAAAATTCAAGCTGTATAGGATAGTATCAAAGAGTTTTCCAAAGTGACCATCTAATTTACACCCTCAGAAGGAAATGAGAGGTCTAGTTTCTCCACATCCTCACCATCACTTGACATTGTCAGTCTCGTTTTTAAAATTTAACCACTCTTCTGGATATATAGCTCTAGTGCATTATGCTTTTAATTTGCATTTGCCTCATGGCTAATGAGGTTTGGTGGCTTTTCACATAGTTAGGAGCCATATAGATGTGCTCTTGGTGAAATGTCTTTATTTTTCTACTGAGTTGCCTATCCTTTCCACATTGACTTATAGGAGAAGTATATTTTTAATATTTTCAGAACCTGGGGCAAGCATTTAAATATCTTCTCTGATTTCCTGGCTTTTCTTTTAATAGTCTTTAATTTCAGTGTGGTTTAATTTATCAATCAGAATTTTTTCTGGAGTTGAACTATTCCCTAGTCCTATTATATGATCTTCATAGAAAGCCTGGGGAAATAAGGAAAAAAATTTATTCTTTAAAATGAATTAATACTAAGTCAGAAATTTTTATTAATACCAACGTAAAACATTGAACAATAGAAGTCCCGCAAGGGGAAAAGTAGAAGGAAGGCACATCTAGAGACAAAAGCACTTGCTTCTTACTAATCCTTAGATGTTATGACTAAGAGTTAATCTAACCAAATTTTGTAAGCCCATAATTAGAATGCTTCTTTCTGACACATCTGTATTCTTAATTTGCTTTCACATCCTTGTTTTATGGCTTTGGGCCATCAAAAGTCACTGTGAGTTCCCATAGCTTTTCCTCTGAGTATTTCTCCTCAAGGAATCATTTTCTGACAGCTTTCTACTTGAAACTGCCTTTTAAGCTCCTTCTCCAAACGTTCCAACATCACTAGAGCCTTATATCTTTTATGAATCAGAGAAAGCAAGTATGAGAAACATTAATGTTGCATCATTATGCTGATGAGAGTGTGACTAATTTTTTGCAATCAGTAAAAGGGAAACTGCTCATTTCCTATTAAAGCATAGAACAAGCTTTTCCCTGACAGATTTTTTCAAGTAGTAACTGCTGCCTAGGCATTCCCTGAAAAAAAAAATTTTTTTTGATAAGGTAGAGTCTTGATGTCATTTCCAGCAATGGCTTGAGTGTTCCAAAATTTTAAAGATTGCTGGTGAACAAAGGATTTTATGAAAAGAATTTCTCAGTGGTTCTATACAGTGACAGACTACTAAAAGATCATTAGCCCATATTAGAGGATATTTTATAATCAAATTTAAGTAATAATAATAATAAGCTGTCAACTTGTTTAATTTCAAATGGAATCCAAGACCAACTCCTATATTAAGTTCTATCCTATAACCAAGAGTATTTTTTTCATGACTCATCCTTAAATTATTGACCTTATTTTCACATATTGGATTGTGAATAGCTATGAGGTCTGTTTAGAAGTCACATACTCGAAACAATAAACATTATCTAATTTTCTCAAAAGATGTGGAAAATTTTCTAAAGGAAGTAGACCTTGAGACGAGTTTGAAAGAGTAGATGAATTGACTAGGGGAAGCTAGGATTAGGTGAGGAGTAGAAGATAGCACAATGAAAGGCTTGCAAAAGGAATCAAATGTAGGGTTCAAAAGACAAAACTGCATTCAAACTATAAATCAAACCTGCAGATGAGAGATAGTACGAGGCACATCCCTGAGTGGTGTCAAAATAACAGTGTTCTGAGTACCATCTAAGAGCTGAGCTGCACTTTAATGAGCTCTACATTTAACCTACCCCTCTTCCTTATATGTGCCATACTCACATTTTCTTCATTTCAGTTGACACTGCAAATTACCTTAACTATCATACTTCCTTTTCTCAGCTGCAGTATTATTTCTAACTATAGCATCATATTTGATGAATCTCAATTTTCTTATGTTTACATTTCCTTAATTACTCTTAGACATTTTTTCTTGCCAAATGCTGTTTTTTTTTTTTAATTTGGCCTTACTCTTTTCCACAAACTATCTTTAAGTTATCTGAAGGCAATGTACAACTTTTATTGTGTTATAATATCATAACATCTTTTTGAAAGTCCTTTATATCTAGCCACAATCTTTCATGTTGTCCTATAATTGCCTTTCCTTGTCTCAAATATTAGGTAGACCAAAAGGTTATGATCTTCAAAGTAGTGAAGGTCATCGTGTTGTGTGTCTTCCACGTCTTTTTTTATGAGCCCATGTCTTCCACTTGTTCCACAGAGACTGCCTTTTCTAGTCCTTTAGTAGCTGTGGTCTATTTCTTGAACTGTTTGCTTGCACACTCCATTTCTCTTACTGTTCCTGGTCATAACAGAGTAAAAATAAAAATCTCTCTTCTTTCAACACTTCCTTCTATCAGGAGCTTTACATAAATTATTTCCAGTGATCTGTAGTAAGAAAAGTAATACCCAGAAAAGTTAAATGTCTTGTCTAAGTTTACACAGAAATAAGTAGCAGAGCCAGACTGAAATTTCATGCGACAAATTACTAAGCTTACACTTTTAACTGCTAAACAAACTAAGATAAAGCATGTTTATCTGGAAAAGGAAAAAAAAATAATAAAACATAGTCCCTTCCCTCAGTGGATTCATAGCCTATTTGGTGAGCGAGGAATACTACCATACAGGGAGAATAAAATCTTCTTATTTTTAAAAATATTTTATTTATTTATTTATTTATTTGAGAGAGAGTGGGGTAGGGAGAGGAGCAGAGAGGGAAGGACAAGCACACTCCATGCTGAGTGCCAGACTCAATCTAAAGACCCTGAGATCATGACGTGAGCCAAAACCAAGAATTGGTCACTCAACCACCTGAACCACCTGGGCACCCTGAGAATAATATATTCTTAATCATATTCTTAATATGATGTTAATCATTTTGTAAATATGATGATAACTGTATAAAAGTAGTTGGGCCATACAAGAAGCTGATAAGGTTTAACTGGATTTAATTCTGACTTAGTAGTGTAGTAGATATACGGAATGGTCATGCCAGAAGGCATAGCTGGATAAAGCTTCTTGGAGGAGATGCAACTTCAACGAGGTTTACATTCTTTCCCCATTACTGGATTTTCCTCCTACAGGGCAATATGTTAAAGATCTGCTTATTGAGCCTCTTCAAGTTCTTCTGGATTACCTGTGAATCCACATAGGTCATTTGGAATATTCAATCTTTTCCCCAAAGTACCGGCCACATCTCTCTAAACCAAAGCTTGCACACTTTGCACTATGAACATTCCATTAATGTTCTTTATCTATTATGCAGCCACTGAAAACAAACATTAAGCTGTTATCATGTTGTTATGCAACTGTTCCAAAGTTGTATATTCAAAAATCCCATCTTCTGATGTATTTTTCAAGAGTTATCACATGATTCAAAGTTTAAACCTTTATTGAGGTAAGATAATTAATTCAGGTAGTTACACAATTCTGAGTAGCTCTTTACAATTTCTAAAGCATTCACAGGTCCATTATCTTCCTTGAGTTCCGAAAGGTTTCACTTTTTGTGGACATTTATGACAAAATCCTCCCCACAAATGTTGAAAAATATTCCTTCACCTGACACATACCAAAGGTGAAAAGTAGTACAGAATATGACAGTAAACATGATGTAATTTCCAAGTGATAGAGCATGGAAATTCAACTAAAATGAAAATTTTTAGCCTGAATCATTTCTCTTACTAAAATTGCAATCTAGCAGCCATACAGACTGGATTAGTACCTTATCATCTTAGATTGAAATATATTAGTATTCTACGATAATCCATGGCCCAAAAGCCATAGACAGTTTTCTATTTTTTTTGTTCAAACTAATTTCTATTAAAATTCATTCCATTTTATTCTATTGCTGGCTGTGTGCTAATATTCAGAGAAATATTCATTATCAGTGACTATACAAAAATGTCTTTAACATTCCTTTAAGTTTTTAAGGAAATATTTGCATATACAATAGATATCGTGTAGGAATTCATTCAAATTTATTGTATTTTATTCCTGCATCAATTTTTACAGACATATTTGCTTTATCACATTACTAGGTAAGAATTCATTCAAATCTATTTCATGCTATGGCCTGTTTTCTAGTTCCTAGTATTCACTGATTTGCCATATTTAACATAAATTTAAATCAGTTTAGATAATCCCTTTCCTTTTTCTTCAATTCAAATTTTCATCAAGAAGTTTATATCAGGATTTAATAGTTTTATTTCATTTCTAATTAGTTAGCATGTTCTTAGCTTCAAGGGACAGGAAAAAAAACAAGATATCTGGAGATAGAATTGTCCAGGGTTAGTATTCAGAAATTGAATTGCAATATTTAGGACCAAGTTTTTCCCCCATTCTTTCTCCTCTGACATCATCTGCTTGTCATTCTTGTCCCTGATGGTCAAGACATGAAGGACACAGTTGCCAACATCATGTGCAGTCACTACAACATACAGTAAATGAAGAGAGGAAATTTTTCCATGCACCTATTCATTACCAAAGACCCTCTTCCAGAAATTTCCTAGCAGACTTCCTCTTATTTCTCATTGCTCAAGATTGTGCCCCTGTCTTGAATATATGATTCACCAAAAAAAAAAAAAAAAAGAATCAAATGGTCATGATTGACTTTGACAACCACCCCCCATTGCCTTCGGGGCTGGGGATAAGTTTGCTTCTCTCAGGCCCACATCCTTGCCAAGGAAAGTAAATAGCTGGAAGAAAAAAAAAAAAAAAACTGAGTTTCTGCCAGTCAAAGAATAGGAAATATTTGGAAAGTTAAAAAAAAATTACTTATACTCGCTAGTATTATCCCTTTTTCCTTTTAAACACAATTCTGGCCCTACTTGATACTTTTCCTGTTGCTAGATAACCCTTTCCAATATTTCACAAAATTTGACTGTATTTAAATACTATTTAAGTATACCTATTAAATAAGAATAATTTGTTTTGTAGTTACAGGCAATAACATGGTTTTGGTTATAACAGATACAGAATTTAGAGGTCCAAAGCTTGAATCTGTTACTAGAACTGTCATTTCTTTTCAAGTCTCAAGGCTATCTCTTGACTTCAACTTTATCTAGGAGATTATAAGTAAATTCGGTCCAAATTCAGTCACTTCTTGGTCAAATCCATAATGATTATTTCAGCCCAGCTGAGTTCCTCTCCTGCTCTTGCTGGTACTAGGGAAATCACTGGGGATCTTACAGAGCCACCTGATGCTGAAGTTACTGGTGAAGGGAGGGTGTTCTTACTACCTCCTCTGCCTCTGCTTCCCACACTGTTGTCAGTAAGCAATGGCCTTTTGGCCTGTGCTCATGGAATAAGTGATGACAGTGGTAGCTTGCGCAGCTGTTGCATTTGGTTCTAGCAAAAGTTCAGAATATAGGAAATTCCCTGTTGATGTAGCTTCTCTCTTCCTATCCCTGTTTGGGGGTCCAGGCCCTTCTCCCCATGCTAGCAGCACACCCACAGTGGAGCTGGCCATAGCTTCCTCCCTCACTCCAGATGCACAGAAAATTTCTAAATCACCACGACATCTCTCTCAGGTCCTCAGTCACTACACAGGGGGTGTATATCTTGGTTTTCTAGGGCCACCTTAGCACATTAACATACACTTGTTGACTTAAAATGACAGAAACTTATTCTCAAATTTTTGGAGGCTATAAAGTGTGAGATCTAGGAAGAATTTTTCCTTGCTTCTCCCAGCTCCTGGCTCTGAAACTCCTCTTTCCCCTTCCATCTTCACACAACCTTCTCTTCTCCCTGTGTCTTATCTGCATCTTCATGTCTTCCATCTTATGAGGATAGTTTCCATTGGGTCTATGACCCACTTGTATAATCCAAGATGGTCTCATCTTGAGATCCTTAGCTTAATTTCATCTACAAAGATCCTTTTACCTAAATAAGATCACATTCACAGGCTCCAGGGTTCAAGAGGACATATGTTTTGGGGGGGCATCATTCACCCCACTACAGGGAGTGAAGTCTGAAGCCTGTCTCATGCCATGCGGATCCTGCTGCCATCTCTCTTGCTTCTCCAAAACCCAGTTGTGCAGAACCCACTCAAGACTCTTTCTGTCAAGCAGCAGACTGGAAACAAGTCTGACTCCTCTCTCAAGTGTCCCCCAAATTTCATGACGAGCCTTCTGTTTTCTTCCCTTCCTTCCCACTCCATCTCCACCACCTTAAGATTCTGCTCTAAGAGGTCAAGAGATACAAACTCCATTTGATTTCTCACCCTGTACCAGTCTATCCTTGTATTCTTCAAGGCCCTCTCTCCTCCCCACAGTCATACCCCCCATCAAAACATTTCCTCTGCAAGGGTGAGAGTGAAGTACCAACCATCTCCAATCTTTTTGTTCACATCAAAAACAGTGCTTCTTTAGACTTAGCAATTTAGGGTTGAGATCTCTGACACTGGGGTGAGCCCTCTTCACTAAAATGGACATCATTAGGTTTAGCCTTCAGTTGGAGGAAGAACTAACAGGAACAGAAAGATGTCCACTCAACTGACACTTTACAATTCATCCTGCCCCACTTACAAATTGAGAATTCTCATTCAGGTCCACTCAAAATTGCTCTACTTTTAGCTTCCCTAAGTGCCTAGAAGTTGCTTGAAAGCCTCAAGTCATTTAAGTTATTTTTCTTTTCCATTTGGCTAGTATTACCATCCACAAAAACATTTTAGTGTGGCTATTGTGAATACAAAATAATTTGGGTCTGATGGCAACTCAGGACCACCTCTTTCCTTTTGAAATAAGTGAACCCTTTTGGAAGATTTTTGTGGTTCATGCAGATTGCTGCAAGATTGATTTTGCTGTAGTTGAGCAGAATTCGTTAAAATCAGACATATAATTGGTACCTTAGTGAGGAAAGAGCGACTGGGTCTTTGTTCCCAGAGCCCCCAAATTTAGAATTTATAAACATAATAAAAGTTGGTTTAAAAAGATTTATGCTTAATAATAGTGAAAGGGAATATAAGGGAAGGGAGAAGAAATGTGTGGGAAATATCAGAAAGGGAGACAGAACGTAAAGACTGCTAACTCTGGGAAACAAACTAGGGGTGGTAGAAGGGGAGGAGGGTGGGGGGTGGGAGTGATTGGGTGACGGGCACTGGGGGTTATTCTGTATGTTGGTAAATTCAACACCAATAAAAAAAAAAAAGGAAAAAAAAAGATTTATGCTCTCCACATCTCAGAAAATGACCTTTCCCAGCAATGGAAATGGGTGCAGGAAGAAATAGCTACAGGCTAAAAATTTCCAGTATCATAAAGAGAGAGTTGGACAGTAAAAAGAGACAGCCCAGGAACCAAGAAGAAGCTGAAATTTGGAGATAGAAGGCAGCCAGCAGGGAGGATTTAATGGGATGAGCTCCTGGTAGGAAAGTTGGGAGTGAGAAAACAATAGATGACTCTGGAATAATACTCTGTCAGTGGAGGAAACCTGGCTAAAGAGGTTCCTCACCCCACCTCGGCTCCCGTGTCCCAAAGCCTGGAAGTATGCCCATCCACTTGTCAAATTACCACACACTTAACAGCCTAAATACTAATTTATTATCTTATAGTTCTGCAATTCAGATTCCAACATGAGTCTCACTGGGCTAAAATCAAGGTGAATGGTAACAACTTCCAATTTTTATTTATAAAGTATTCTGGTAACAAGATCCTCTATTAATAAGATTAATTGAAGCTGAATCTTTAAAAGAAGGATTACATTTAAATCCCACTGGCATGAGCTCTTTAATAGGCTGCGGAGAAAGATTTTATATTCAGAGATGTTTTTCAGGCTTTAATGTGCTACTTCCATGACCTATGACCTACTAAGTTCTTTTGTCAAAACTGTAATCAGAGGTCACATGTTTACGAGTTAACTTTAACCTCCTGTTTTACTATGAGGATGCCCGGCAAAGTTTAAGCAATCTGTATAGGAAGCATAACATCTTAGGGGTTTTGAACGCCAGCTGGATTCCCATTTTGAGTTGACCTATTAAAGTCTTTTCCTGTCCTATGATTTGGTTATCAAATAAAACAGTCATCCATTTATCATCTAAATTGCATTTACATACAATGTATGAGAACAAGGCCAGTGGAAAATGGTGGAGGAGTCCTCACCTATTTTGGGAGGGGACTACAAATCTTCCCTATCGTGGTCACAGTGAAGTAACACAGGTAAAACCAGGTGAAAGAAGATAGATTTAAATCTCAGCAAATGAAATGTTATGCTTGGTGGATCACATGCTTCCCTCTAGGGATATCTGAAGAAGGTAGCAGGGTGGTGGGGGGTGGGGAGACTTGGTATATCTTCATAAGTTCGACTGTGCAAATCTCAGAAGGGAGATTTAGGTCCTGTGCAAAAGCTCCAACACATATTGAAAACATTCATAAAGCCAAGTTTGTTCCAAGTGGACTACTAACTGCTAGACGACAATGTGCTCGTTTACAATATAAAAGTAAATGGGTCATTTAAACTAGGTTACCAGCAGATCAAAATGGGAATAGAGAGGTTTATGTGAAAGAAGAAAGGGACAAAGAGAGCAGGGCACCTGAAAGCTCGGATATCTGCAAATTTCTGCAAGGCAATGGGAGTCGGGGCATGTTAGCTTGAGTACATTTGAGAAGAGCATAATTTGCAGCTTTGCATCCCTCCAAAGTTGTTTTGTGTCTCTGTGGGAGCACGCTATTTCGTCAAGATGGCAAATGGCCAGTAAGAATAAATAAAATTCATGTTGAGGGAAAGAGCTAGCCTGGGAGAAATCTGGGGCATAATCCTTTGAACAAACGGCAGTAAGGAAGGTGGAATGATATTTAAAGTACAAAAGAAGTGGCATGAAGGGGAGCTTTCATACTTTCAAGAAAACTGTAAGAAAAGTTGTGGTCTATGATGTTTTTTTGTGACTACAAGAAGGAAGACCTCATGACTTTAGGAAATATTTCTAAGAAGTCAGGTTTATAGATTTGCAAACAGAAGAATTTCCTTCCATTAAAACCAAGTAGTATCACATGCATTGTTTGTATTACTAATTAAAGTCTAAATCTATGAGAACCTTAAAAATATCATGCTGTTATTAAAATAGTAATAATAATAGCCTGCGTATAACGACTTGGATTTGTAGCAGTTCATAGGTATCGATTATACTCATCCTATCTAATTGAATGGGCAATAAAAGGCCATTTGGGAACGCATAAAGTTTTCAACTGCCTTCTTTGACAGGAAGAGAGATCACTTTTTTAAATGGGAAAATATTCTTGCTGAGTTGTTAATAAATGCGAATAAAGGAAACCAAAAGCCATGGAAACAAGAGAAAGACAAGTGTTAGAATGTTAAGTGAAAGAGAACAATTGGGGGTGAAACCACTAATCAAAGGCCAGCCCTCCCCATTGGGACTTTAATGAAGAAGATCCATATGAAGGGCAATACCCATGCCACTGACACGGAGAGAGCCTGGGCAGTCAAGAAAACACTGTGTTGTTTCATGGAACAAGTACTTTACAAAACCAAAGAGGTCCTTTTTTCATCTTTCCTGCCCCTCTCCACCTTACCAAATAGATCCAAATACAGAATGCCTATTAACTCTGCTAGTCTAAAATAAGCATTGAGTCATCCTTTTTCTTTGGGTTCAATCAACACAGCTTCTTAGGCTTCTCTTGAGCCAGGAAGCTTTACAGGCTTTCATCATTTCTGATTCATTCATTCTTTTGTTCTGTATCTTAAAAGCTCGGCAGGTTTGGAATTGATAACAGAGTTGCAGTCATTAGTCAACAAGTTTTTCATGAGAACCAGCAGGCTGAGAGTATACTGACCACGGGTGGCCCTAAGTGGCCACTGGGTACAGAGCCATCATGGGAGGGAGGAAAGAAGTGGAAAACATGGCCCTACCACCGAGGCTCCCACAGTCTGATTCTAACAGAAATCACAAATTAGAGCTGTACCCACGGGTCTCTAGGAAGTGAAGAGGAGCCTAAGTGCTGCCCAGGAGTCCTCCTTGACCGGGCATTTTGCATGCTCTGGTCTCCTCTTGCAATTTTCCTGAGTCTCGAACCTCTAAACCTTGAAATTATCTTTGGGTCAATCCATTGTCAATGATGAGTATCCTGATAAGCTCCCAGGTGTGTGTATATATATATATATATTAAAGATAGTGTGTGTATATAAATATATAAAGTGATTCAGACATTTCTTTAAAAATTCAAATGGCATAAAGAGGCTTACAGTGAAAAATACATTCATGTCCTTCCCACCCCAGACTTCAAGTTCTCCCTCTCAAGGAATAATCACTATTTCTGCATTCTTGTACCTAGAAACAGTCTGGGGGATATGCAAATAAATATATATGCCCACCTCTCCCCTCTTAATAATAATTCATAGATTTTCTTTTTTTTAACTCTATTTTAGATTTATAGAATGGCTGAGCAGATAGTTCTTAGAGTTTCATATATCCACTCTACATCCCCCATCCTTACATACAGTTCTCCTATTATTAATTTCTTACTTTAGTATGGTCCATTTGTTAAAATTAGTTAATGTCGATACATTATTTTTATTAACTATCATGCATCGTTTACATTAAGGTTCACTCTGTTTTACAGCTCTAAGGATTTTCGACGAATGTATAGTTACATGCACCCACCATTACAGTTTTTATAAAGAATAGTTTCACTGCCCTTAAAATCCCCTGTGCTTCACTCATCCATCTCCCCCGCCGAACCTCCAAACCCATGGCAACCACTGATCTTTCCACTGTCTCATAGTTTCACCTCTTCCAAAGTATCACATAGCGGGAATCATACAGTATGTAGACATGTCAGCCTGGCTCAGCCATATGCATTTCAGCTTCTTTCTTATCTTTTCATGGTTTGATAGCTCATTTGCTTTTATCACTGAAATAATATTCCATTGTACAGATGTACCACAGATTGTTTATCCACTCACTTATCAAAATTATCTTGGTTGCTTATTATTTTGGGCACATGGAAATAAAGCTGCCGTACACATTCGGGTACAGGTTCTTATGTGGACATGTCTTTGACTCATTTGGGTAAATACCTAGGGGTGCAGTTGCTGGATTGTATGGTATGTTTTGCTTTATAAGAAATTGCCAACCAAGGCAACCATACAATTTGCCTTTCTAGAAGCAGTGAATGGGTGTTCCTGTTGCTCCACCTCTTCACCAACATTTCATGCTGTCAGATTTTTATTGTTGTTATTGTTCTTTTTTTTTTTTTTTTGCTATTCTAATAGGAGTATAGGTGGTATCCCATTGTTGCTTTAATTTGCAACTGTTTTTTTTTTTAAGATTTTATTTATTTATTCATGAGAGACACAGAAAGAGAGAGAGGCAGAGACACAGGCAGAGGGAGAAGCAGGCTCCATGCGGGGAGCCCGACATGGGACTCGATCCTGGGTCTCCAGGGTCACGCCCTGGGCTGAAGGCGGCACTAAACTGCTGAGCCACCCGGGCTGCCCGATTTGCAACTCTTTAATGACATATTGTGAGAAGCATCTTTTCACATGCTTACCTGCCATCTGTTTATCTTCTTTAATGAGGTGCTTTCTCAGATCTTTTGTCCAATTTTTAATTGGGTTGATTATTTTCTTATTGTTGAGTTCTCAGTGCTCTTTGTGTATTTTGGATAGAAGTCCTTTATCAAATATATGCTTGCAAGTATTTTCTCCCAATATGTGGCTTGTTTCTTCATTCTCTTAGCAATGTCTTTCATAGAGCAGAAGTTTAAAATTTTAATAAAGTACAACCCATCAGTTTCTTTTCAGGGACTGTATTTTTGGCTTTGTAACTAAAAACTCTTCATTGAAGACATGGTCACCTAGATTCCCCACATAAGTGAGATCATATTGTATTTGTCTTCCACCGCTTGATTTATTTTACTTAGTATAATGCCCAAAGTCAATCCATATTGTCATAAAGGCAGGATTTCCTTCTTTTTTGGCTGGAAAGTATATATTACCCTTAAACAACATGGGTTTGAACTGAGTGGGTCTACTTATGCATGGATTTTTTTTCAATACTCTGCTATAAATGTATTGTGTCTTCATTATGATTATCTTGAGATTTTCTTTTCTCTAGCTTACTTTATTGTAAAAATAGGGTATATAATATATATAACATACAAAATATGTATTATTTGACTCTTTATGATATCATTAAGGCTTCCATTCAACAACAGGCTTAATTAATAGTTAAGTTTTGGGGGAGTCAAAAGTTATACATCGATTTTCAACTACACTATGGGTTCTCTGCATCCATATATAACAAAATGTACATATATATAATCATATTTTCTTTATCCATTTGCCCATCAAACAACACTTGGATTTTTTTTCCCATACCTTGGCTATTGTGAATAATACAATTATGAGCATGGAAGTAGAGATATCTCTTTGAGATTATCATTTTGTTTCCTTTGGGTATACATTTAACTGGAAATGGGGTTGCTGGATCATACAGTAGTTCTAATTCTTGAGGAATATTCATAGTGTTTTATATAGTGGCTGTGCTAGTTTACATTCCCACCAACAGTGTACAAGGGTTCCCTTTTCTCTATATCCTCACCGGCATTTGTCATCTCTTGCCTTTTTGATGACAGCCATCCTAACTGTGTGAGGTGGTATTTCATTGTGGTTTTCACTTGCATTTCTCTGATGATTAGTAATGTCGAGTGTCTTTCATGCGCCTGTTGGCCATTTGTATGTCTTTTTTGGAAAAATGTCTATTCAGATCCTTTGCCAAGTTTTAATTTTTTTTTCACTGTGGAGTTTTATGAGTTTTTTTTATATAATTTGGATATTAACCTCTTAACAGATATATGGTTTGCAAATATTTTTCCCATTCCATAGGTTGCCTTTTCATTTTATTGATGGTTTCTTTTACTGAGCAGAAACTTTTTAGCTTGATGCAATCTCACTTGTTTATTTTTGTCTTTATTCCTTTGCTTTTGGTTTCAAATCCAAAAAATCATTGCCAAGACTTAGGGAGCTTACTCCCCACCTTTTCTTCTAGGGGTTTTGTGATTTCAGGTTTATGTTGAAGTCTATCTCCTTTTTATTAAGATCTGTTTCTGGAGATTCATCTTGTTCTTTTGTTTGGTACAGTACATACCTGTTTCTTTATTTTCCTTGACACATAATGTTGGTTTCTGTGCACTATAAAACAGCTGCCTTTCCCGGTCTTGACAGAGCAGTCTTGAGTAGGAAATGATCCTCGTTGATGAGCTCAGCCCACGCTCCTGGTCTCTCAAACGTCTTTGTTCTTAGTGTTTTCCAAAGTTAAGGCCTACAGGGTCTCAAAGGGGAGGATAGTCAGTTTGTACAGGCAGGCTGATTAGAAACCTGGGACTGTAGGCAACAGTTGAGAAAGTTGTAGTTAATACCCTCCTAGTTAGAACCTGGAATTTGGACATTTTTATCTGCTCTCTTCTTGCCAGGCTCCAGAATATAGCTGGGGGGAGGGGAGTGACAGCAAATGCTCCTTAGGTCATTAAGAATTGTTTCTTTGTGTGCTACAGTCCTGTGAACTTAAGCCCCATTGGCTATAAGTGCCAGGTGATCCAGGGCCCACCCTTTGGGTGGTAGCCACAACCTGGAGCTCCAAAATGTGTACAAGCTCCTTTCAGGGAGGTACTGGGGACTTGGTTTTATTATTGGCATGGGCTATAGGGAGAAGGCAGGGAAAATGTCTACTGGCCCTGGACACTGGAAAGGATTGTCACAGTCTATAAATGCCTGCTAAATCAGAAGCCTGACCCTTAAGCAGCAGCTTTGAAAGCATGAAGAAAAAGGGAAAGATTGGGAGATAGGGGTTTTTTTTTCCTCTGCACCAAGGTGAGCTCCGAAAGGATAGCTGGTGAAGAACTGCTTCTTTGTTTGGTAGCATCTTGTGGGACGTGTGAAAGGAAACCCCCTTGGCTCTCAGAGCCAGATGATTCAGGGACCAGTCCCTTAGGGGACAGCCATAAAAACTCATGCAGTCATATGTACAAGTTTCTCCCAGGAGGATACTCACAACTTGGAGCGGGTTGGAAGGAGAAGGCCCCTAGGAGCCTGCTGAATTAAACCCTGCTCATCCTGCAGCAGTTTTTAAAGTATGCACATAAACCTCTTGCATGGAAAGACTAGGAGATGGGTGATTTTGCCTGTTTCCTCTAGCTCGAGCCCTAGGAGAGGGGAGGGTAGTACCTTAAAGGTTACTAGCTATTATGAATTGCTTCTTTGTTTGCTCTAGTCTTGGTCTTAGACACACAAGCCCATTGGCTTTTATGGCTGGGGGTCATCCCTCAGGTTGTTGTCTTAAAGATAGGATGCTACATGTGGGATCTAGGCTCGAGGCTCCACAGGGAGAAGCTGAGCATTTGGGATTTCCTCCTGATTGTATGATGCTCTGCCAGAAGTGGGGTTTATGGTAAGAGAGTTTCTCAACCTTTCCACATCCACTTAGTTGTGGGAGTTTTCTTATTCACCAGTGTGTAGGAGTGGTTGAGCTACTCTAGATCTTTTTCAGAGGGAATTGCTTCCTGTGTAGTTAGATGATAGGTGCATCCATGGGTGAAGGAATGCTCTGGAACTCCCTGTCTCTATCAAAACCAGCCTTTGTTGTTGGTTTTGAGCAATTTGATTGTTATTTGTGGTGTAATTTTCTTCATGTTTTGTTTTGTTTTTAATGCTTGGAGTTTATTAAGTTTCTTGGATATATGGCTTTATACCTTTCATAAAAATTTGAAGAATTTTGGTCATTATTTCTTCAAACTTCCCTGTTCTCTCCTTTCTCTCAAGGACTCACCTTGCATGCACATCTAGGCTGCTTGAAATTGTTCCATAGCTCACTGACCTGTTTATTTTTTTTTTAATTCACTTTTCTGTCTTTCATTTGGCATAGTTTCTATTGCTATGTTTTCAAGTTCATTTTTTTTCTCCTGTGTTGCCTACTCTGAATTTAATCTCTTTTAGTAATTTCTTCTTTTTTTCCTTTAAGATCAGACATTGTAGTTTTCATCTGTAGAAGTTTAATTGGGGATTTTAAAATATTTTCTATGTCTATGCTTTACCTTTGAACATAGGGATATAGCCGTAATTACTATTTTCATAGTTTTTCTGTTAATTATAACATCTGTATCATTTTTGGGTTGTTTTCAAGTGATTGATTTATCTACTCATCATGGGCCGTACTTTCTAGCATCTTTGCAAGCCTGGTTAATTACTGATTGGATTCTACACACTGTGAGTTTTACCTTATTGAATGCTAGATATTTCTTTGTTCCTATAAATACTCTTGAGCTTTTTTCCTGTGATGTACTTAAGTTACTTGGAAACAATTCGATCATTTCAATTTTTACCTTAAACAATTCTAAGCTTAGGACTTATGTCCACATTTCTGTGTCTTCTACCCAACACCTTGTAAATTGTGAGGTTTTAAGTCGGCTGGTAGGAACAGGCATTATTCCTGACCCGGAATAAACACAAGACAATGTTGCTTCTTTACCATTGTATATGGTTCTTTTCTGGTATATGTACTGACCATTTTCTCATGTGCATGCACTGTCCATTACTCAACTAAATTCATAAGAAAGAACTTTTGCAGAACTTTGAGTTCTGTCTCTGTCCATCTCTTTCTACTCCAGTATTTTGTCCTGTGAACTCTCACTGCATCGGATTTCCCAAACTCCCAGTAATATCTTCTTAATGCAAATGGTCCATCAGGCTCTGCTGGGTTCCCCCCCACTCCCCCACCCCCCACCATGGACTTTAGCTTGGAAACTCTCTAAGCTGAAGGAATAGCAGGGTTCATTTCATCTGCTCCCCTTCTCAGGGATCACTGCTTTTTACTGCCTGGTATCTGGTGTCTTACAAATATATTATTTCACATATTTGTCTGGTTTTGATTAAATATAGCTGTGGGAGAGTAAATATAGTCCCTATTACTCTATCTTGGCTAGAAGTAGAAGCTTACACTATTCATTTAAATTTTTACAAAGAATTCAATTTTATGGATATACTGCAACTTATCTAATAAATTTTGAATTGGTTGCTATTTGGGCGATTTCTTAATGCATTATTGAAGAAAAACAATACACTGAAAATCCTTACATATTAGCTTTGCCTCATAAACAGAGCTATATGAGGGGCACCTGGCTGGTTCGGTCAGTTGGGCATTGGACTTTTTTTTTTTTTTATTCATTTATGATAGTCACAGAGAGAGAGCGAGAGAGAGAGGCAGAGAGAGAAGCAGGCTCCATGCACCGGGAGCCTGATGTGGGATTCGATCCCGGATCTCCAAGATCGCGCCCTGGGCCAAAGGCAGGCGCCAAACCGCTGCGCCACCCAGGGATCCCGGCATTGGACTTTTGATCTTGGCTTGGGTCGTGATCTCAGGTCTTGCGATCAAGCGATCAAGCGCTGATTCAGGGCTCTGCACTCAGTAGGGAGTCTGTTCCTCTCCTTTCTTTCCCTTTGCCCCTCCCTCTGCTCAATCTTTTTCTTTCCCAAATAAATAAGTCTTCAAAAAACTTTTTTTAAAAATAGAGCTATATTTAAGATGCTAAATTCCTCAATCAAAAAGTATATGCATTTAAATTTTGATAAACATTTTAAAATTGCACTTCAAAAGTTCCTACCAATTTTCATACCATTAAACATGTCTGAGAAAGCTTATTTTTTTTTAGAGATTCCTGTTTCTTCTGAGGTTCCCATTTCTGTTAGTCCATTTAAATTGTGGGTAAATGGGAAAGGATGTATGGAGAAATGTTTTATAATTTCAAAAATTCTTAGTGTTTGAGTTTTCTCTCTCATAACTGATTCTGCATTTTGTCACTTTTTTTGCTTACATATGTGTGTATTCTGCTTACTATATATAATTTACATATTTAATTTCATTAAATTAATTAATTAATTTCATTAAATTAATTTCATTAAATTTAATTTTACATATTAATTTCACAGCATTACGAGATAGGGATTATTACTGTCATAATTTGGCAGATGAGATAACAAGTACATAAATATCTAATAACATTTTAAGTTCATGAAGTTTTATCCAGAAGAGACTGGATTTAATACCTGTTGCTGTCACTGCAAACTCTATAGCTAGTCTTGTCCTCAGCACTGGCTTTACCTCGTCCATCCGTGGCTAACACATGGAAGTCTATGGATCTGCAATAGCCTGGAGAGAGCAAGGTCTAACCAGATCCCAAATTTCACACCTGGTAGGTCCTACCCTTGCCTTGTCCATACCAGTATCAAAGTGTCTGGCATGGCCTCAGTTCCTCAATACATTAGTCCTTGCTGCTGCTTACACTCTACTGATCTGCATTTTTGGGGGTACACTCTATTTCCTGGAAGATTATGAATAAAAGAAAGTGTTTTCTTTGGCCCATGCATGGATCACTGCATTCAAGCCATCATTTCTTGACCTTGCAGTTGTCTCCTTCACTTGAAGCTGGCTCTCCCATTGTTTCTGGAAAGAGAGTTTATTTTTGCCTCGCTCTGTTTCTCAATACTGTATATCTTGCATTTTTTCCTGAGAGAATCCTGACTTTTCTCCTCTAATGGAACTGTCTTACTAATGCTGGTATTGCTAGAACACCAAGACAATTTCTATCTTTATAGGAGGCCAATCTCTCTTATGTAGTTAGATCTACCTGGATCCCCGACTCTATGCCACTCTCATGTACTTTGGAACAAACACATCATTTTACTCTTCTGCCCCATGCTATCAGCATTTCCTTGGTCTCACACAGCATCAGCTCCAATGATCACCAGAAAGATGATCAATGTCTTTCCTGTTTAAAACTCAATTCTGTTTATCCTTTCCCTTTCTTGGCAGCTGAACTACACTCAGTCTAGTTATAACTTAAGGCCTCTTCCACGTGGATAGGAAATTTTCTCAGCATGCCTCTCAACCAATGACCTTCCTGGCCCAGGGATCTCCAGAGAGGTACTCAGGAAACTCAAATTAGTACACTTTTACAATTCATTCTCTTTAAACATTTGGAAATTGATATGGAAATAATTTTGCAGAGGCTCTTGCTACAATGAAACTGGTAATTTTATTTGGAAAGATAACATAATCAGGCAATTTTGTGTGCACTATGAACAGAAGAAGAACTTAGGTTATTAAGCAGTAGTAGAAAGTGTTTCATGCACGCCCAGGAAAGAATGCCTTATACATGAAGTTTTTTTAAGAATTGGATGCAACCTCTTTCAGTGTTCTGCCTCGAGGATCATGGGCATTTGCATTGCAGTGTCTGGCCATCCCACACATGCCCTTCTACAGAAATCACACTCCTCATATCTGGGATGGGTTCCTGCTGAGTGTTTTGTTCTCTTGGTTATTGGCCCTAGCAGATTGGTCACAGAGAAACAACCGACCCAAACAAGGCCAGTTTTCATTCCTTTGAATGTGCCTTTGGAATTCAGAGAGCCCAGTCTGTTATCTGACATACTGGGCTGGCAGGCAATCCAACTCTGTGGGGCTGGGTGTCACTTTTTATCATATGCCATGAAAAGTTGCTAAAGCCATCATGGAGTCTGAAAACAATCAACTGATAGAATCAGAAATATACGAACAAATGACTGTGATGCCATGGAGAGCAGAGAGTTAGCAATTCCTATGAAACCAGACTATCCTTCCTGACCTCACATTTCAGGCAAAGCCCTGGTGTCCTCCCATTGCATCTCACTTATCGTGTTAACTGTGCTGAGTGTGTTTTTTCTGTAACTTGCAATTAAAATAAGTTTGATCAGGACAGAGGTAAACCATAATACCCAGGATGGTTTAAGAGCAAGCCAACCTTAAGGCAGAAGGAATGGGGATCCCTGGGTGGCGCAGCGGTTTGGCGCCTGCCTTTGGCCCAGGGCGTGATCCCGGAGACCCGGGATCGAATCCCACATCGGGCTCCCAGTGCATGGAGCCTGCTTCTCCCTCTGCCTGTGTCTCTGCCTCCCTCTCTCTCTCTCTGTAACTATCATAAATAAATTAAAAAATTTAAAAAAATTTAAAAAAAAGGCAGAGGGAATGAATAACAATAGAACCGTTCTGCTCCTTATCTATTTGAATAAAAAGTACTGTTCTTAGTTGAGAGTTAATAATATACGTAGGTACTTGGGTTTTTTGCAGGACTTCTATAAATTGGTAAAGTAACATTATAAGCAAAAGGTATGCTATTTTAATATGTGTTATATCCTACTAATAAAATCCCAATAATAACAATAGATATCTACATTTATTGAATACTTACTATGTTAGGCGTATGTCAACTACATAACATAAAGACTATTTTTGTTCTATTATTGTTATAGGCTTAGGAATATGAGATGGCTACAGAATAAATGATCTTATTCCTATTTCAGAGAAATAATCATTGAAGGCCACATATGACATAGCCTCTATGCCATCTATCCTCTTCGATTATAATCTAGTTTGGCTGTATATGTCTTAAAATAAAACAGCCAAAAAATAATAATAATAAAAATAAAATAAAAAGATAAATAAATAAAACAGCCAAATCAAGCAAAATACTCTACCTATAGCTTGACCAATGTAAAGCATAGTATCTTCCATACTCCCTAATTAATTAATTAATTAATGCATTAATAACTCAACAAAGATTTAGTTGAATATCCTCCATGTGGCATATATTTTACTGCCCAGGCAGTAAAGATGAATTAGATGTGGTGGTAGATGTTGAACATCTTTTCATGTGTCTGTTAGCCATTTGTATGTCTTCTTTGGAAAAGTGTCTATTCATGTGTTCTGTTCATTTCTTAACTGGGTTATTTGTTTTTGGGGTCTTGAGTTTGAAATATTCTTTGTAGATTTTGAATACTAACCCTTTATCAGATACTTCATTTGCAAAAATTAATGTCTTCTCCTATTCTGTAGGTTGCCTTTTAGTTTTGTTGATTGTTTTCTTCACTGTGTAGAAGGTTTTTTATCTTGATGAAGTCCCAATAGTTCTTTTTTGCTTTGGTTTCCCTTGTCTCCAGAAATGTGTCTAGTAGGAAGCTGCTACAGCTGAGGTCAAATAGGTTGTTGCCTGTGTTCTCCTCTAGGATTTTGATGGTTTCCTGTCTCACACTTAGGTCTTTTTAAGTTTATTTTTGGGTGTTGTATAAGAAAGTAGTCCAGTTTCATTCTTCTGCATGTTGGTATCAAGTTTTCCCAACACCCATTTATTGAAGAGACTGTCTTTTTCCCATTGGATATTCTTTCCTGCCTTGTCAAAGATTAGCTGACTATATAGTTATGGGTCCATTTCTGGGTTTTCTCTTCTGTTGCATTGATCTGTTTTTTGTGCCAGTACCATACTGCCTTGATGACTACAGAATTCATCATCAGGTAAATACAAATCAAAACTACAATGAGATACCACCTCACACACAGAATGGCTACAATTAACAACACAGGAAATAACAGATATTGGCAAGGATGCCAAGAAAGGAAAACCCTCTCACACTATTGGTGGGAATGAAAACTGATGCAGCCACTCTGGAAAACAGTATGGCGATTCCTCAAAAAAGAAAAAAAAAAAAAAAAAAAAGAAGAACTATTTTATAACCTAGCGATTGTACTACTAGGTATTTATCCAAAGGATACAAAAATTCTGATTCAAAGGGATATTTGCACCCTGATGTTTATAGCAGCATTATCAACAATAGCTAAATTATAGAAAGAGCTCAAACGTCCACTGTCTAATGAATGGATAAGGAAAATGTGATATATATATAATGAGATCTTACCATCTGCAATGACATGGATGGAGATAGAATGTATTATGCTAAGCAAAATAAGTCATTCAGAGAAAGACAAATACCATATGGTTTCACTTATAGGTAAGTTTAAGAAACAAAACATATGAACATAGGAGGAAGAGGGAAAAAAAGGAAGCATACCATAATGGGCTCTGAACTATAAAAGAACAAACTGAAGGTTGCTGGAGGGGAGGTGGGCAGAGCAATGGATTAAATGGGTGATGAGTACTAAGGAGTGCACTTGATGTGACATTGGGTGTCATATGTAAGTGATGAATCACTAAATTCTACTCCTGAAACCTATAGTACAATATATGTTAACTAACTAAAATATAAATAAAAACTTGAAACATGAAAAGAAAAAGAAGTAGCGGTGGAAAGATAGCACACACAGAGACACGGGTTGGCAAATGTTATTGCAGAGGTTAGAGCAAAGAACTGTGGGTGTACTCTTTCTAGAGGTAATCAGAGGTGGATGTTTGGAAGATGTCTTGAAGGCCAAGTGGAATCTGTTGGGGTAAGAATGGCAGAAGAAAAGAAGTACTTTCGATAAAGATAATAGATATGCACAAAAGCACAAGGGCTTGAGATAGTTGCAAAACAACAATTCTTTGTGGCTGGAGCAAAGGTGCCTTGTGTGGTGGGAGAGAAGTCCTATAGGAAAATAAGACTGGAATGTCTTGCATAACTAAATAAGAAATTCACCCTTAATCCCATTGAGGGATTAAGTGACAGCAGAAAACTTTTCTAAGTAAGAACTGGCAAATGCCCATTTGTTTATTTGAAGGTAACTCTGGTAGCTGTAGGGAGAATGATAAAATCAGAAAGATCAAGAGGCAGAGGACCTGGGTAGCTCATTTGGTTAAGTATCCAACTCTTGGTTTGTCTGGGGTCATGATCTCAGGGTCTTGAGATCAAGCCCCCAGTAGGGCTCTGCTTAGCGCAGAATGTGCTTGAGATTCTTACCCTTTCTCCCCTTCTCATCATCCCCCCACTAGTGTGCTCCCTCTCTCGCTCTCACTCTCTCTCAAATAAATACATAAATAAAATCTTAAAAAAAAAAAAAAAAGATGAAGAGGCAATGGTAGAAATCTAGAGACCGAAAACAGCAAGGCCTGAAAAAGCCAGGGACAATGGAAAGGAAATAGGGTGCACAATGATGTTTGAGATAGAAAAACAACATGATTTTTTGATGCAATAAATGTGGGCTATAAGGGAGAAACCAAAGGTAATCACAAGGCTTCTGGCTTGAGATATCCTGTGGACAATATACTATCAACCAAAAAGCCGCGCCCAAGTCCAAACAGTACTGGAGGGAGATGAGGAAGTAACAGGGTCAGGCTTTGGCAAGCTGAGCTTGAGGTGAGTGGGACAAGCAGCTGGAGATGTCTAGCAGCAACTGGAAGTGCAACCTCAAATTCTATTCTGTTGGTAAGCAATCGTGAGCCATCATCGATTGATACTGATGACTTTTAGGATACTTCTAGCACTTTTTCCACCTCTTCCCATTCTCTTGCAAAAATTATCGTAAGTGAGAAACTCATCTAGTTTTCCTGTTTAATTTCATTTTACTGGTTTCTGCCTGTCAAGATGATTTTGCATCTAGACTCGATTCATCACAGATTTCCACTTTTTGTTATTTACAGACCTGATACACTATCTCGTAACGTGGTTAAAAATGTTGAGTAGGACCAAAAGCAAACGCGATGGCTCGCCAGCACTGATGGGTTACGAGGCTGTGTCACACTTTGTACCACCCCTCCTTGATCTGTCTGCCCTTCTCCACCCTGTGTTGGGCTCCAAGTATTTGACTCTTAAAAAACTACATAAACTGGGCGGTTTGTGCTCTGGCTTCTAGTGGGAACTACCAGTGGAAGACATAGGAAGCATACCCAAAAGTGGGATCAGTGAGAGGCCAAGGGGTTTCTGTTTCTCCTTCTCTCTCCCTCAAGCTTGGTACTCTGGCAGTGGCTACCCTTGTCATGTGACATCTCTTCCTGGGCTCCAACTCTCACAGGGCTCTAGTGACATCATGTTCTCTTTTTTTTTTTTTTTTTTTTTTTTTTTTGCTCCCTCAGGTATAGGCTTTGAGTTTCTGAGTGTTCCACTACCTGTAGATAACCTTTAGTCCCACCCACCCCTATGCACGGAGACTATGAAATTCTCTTCAGAACACCAGTGCACTTTGTTGGCTGCTATGCCCCTGACTGATGCACCACTTCATTGGACACCTTAGATGTTTTTCCTATGTGATTTAAGATATATGGTCCAATTATTATTATAAAGGACTTGTAACATTTCACTTAAAAGAAATCATTCTCTCCCATTCCAACACGAATTGCAACTAAAAGAATGATGTGATATAGCAGTTTCAAAGAATATAAGAAAAAGGAAACTGGGATCAGAGAGTGCACACACACACACACACACCCCAAACCCCTGCTTCCTTAGCTCAAGTTATTGGTTGACATTTCCTCATTACAAAAATCGTGATTATAAGTCCAGAGTAATCCTTTAAAGTAGAAATAATGTATAATAATATAGCCTGTAAATGTCCCAGTTGGAGTAATCATTTGTAGTTTAATCATATTAGCTCACTCCACAGCCCCAAGGTACCCTGGGCACCACTTAGTCCATGATGAGAACAGCACCCAGAACAAAATGATGGTAACTGATCTTAACTACCACTATCTGTGGCTCAGATAAATGAGGAAAGGTGGAGGTTGGGATGTTCATAGCCTCAGTTTTTCTTTGGACTAATATAGGTAGAAAGAAGAATCTATCTGGTTTCAAAAATTTAGGAGCAATGGTCTCTTCCTCACCCTAGTCAGGTTGGACAAAGGCTCAGCTTCTTAGTTCACAGAAGGAATGTTCAAATATTCCAGGTTCTTGGAAGATTTTCTACATTTGCTATTTAAGAGACATCAGTCCTTGTTGGTGATGTGGGCAATGGGTGAGCAGGGAGTGGGAGGTAGGGAGGGGACATGAATTATCCTGAACTTTTCTGGTTTAGATTTTTTCATCATATTCCATTGTCTCTTCCCCCCACAGGACATTCTCATTGCAGCTTTGTGAGAATGTAAATTGCCATTTGGTTATATCAAAAATTCCAATTACAAAGCCAAAGGCATTGTTAAACCCCAATATAATGCTATAAAACTAAAACAGAAAAGAAATAGGATGAAGTGACTTTTGCCAAATTAAGTAAAAACTCTTCAGTAGTGGATCCCTGGTTGGAAGTATGGCTATATCTGTTACTCAAATGATGGCATGGTAGAAAAATTCCAAGAGATGATACCTTGGGAAAGATTGGGAGGTGGGAAAGCAAAACATAGCATAAAATGATTTAACAATGGCATCTTAAAAAGCTATCCTCTGTGGATAATGTTCAGTGGCAATAAAAAAGCTTTCCCTATAAAATTAGATGTTATGTACTTCAAAATGGAAATTTGGGGTTTTCTCTGTTGGAAATTACGAAAAAAGATTTCATGAGGTCTTATGGTTCCATCATTTACCGATTGAAATACTATTATAACTCATTTTGGGGGAATGTTTTGCTGCCTTTGTAAGTTTTAGGTGCCATATTATTGAACAGATTAACTATTTTTCTTAAAGTTCTGAAAAACACCAAGATTATCTTTATATAAAAAGGAATCCTATTTTTCCAGTTGCTTTCTGTACTTTTCAGAGATCTCTTAAGATTAAAATTGCCTCTATCTTTTCCTCTGATGATACCTCCTCCATTTCCTTCTTCCGTCAGTTGACTTGTGCATTTGTCTGACAGAAAATTGAAATTAAAAAATATTGCAAGTAACACTGAGCACTTGCTGTATGGCATGCAGTGTACTCCTTTACCCACATTGTGGAATGTAATTTGATCATCCCAAGACTCTATGTAAAGGTATCCTAGGTATCCTACTTTATGTGTGTGTGTGTGTGTGTGTGTGTGTGTGTGTGTGTAATGATGTGAGAGATGAACATTAAACTTAGTGATCAAAAAAAAAACTTAGTGATCATTTTGCAATATATACATAAAACAAAGCATTATGTTATATACCTTAAACTAATACAATGTTATGTCAATTATACCTCAATAAAACTAGGAAAAGATTTTTTTTGAAACAGGATTTAGTTAACTTGCATAAAATAACACAGCCACAAAGTAATAGGGTTGACATTTAACCTTAGTCCCAAATCTGACAGAAATGTTTTCTATTTCCTATAAAATTTCTCACCACTTGTCATAATCAATTAATGGTAATTTTGGCTTCTTGCTCAAAGTGAAAAAGAAAAGAAAAGAAAAAGAACTTCACAAATAAAAGTAAAGTTTGTGGAATACTTCAAATGTTATTTTTTTAAAACAAAGATTAGTTTACATTTTGCTTCTATGACTTTTGATACATCATTTTTCCCTCTAAAATGCAAATGTTTTCATTTTTATGTGATAACAGCCTAACCTTTCAAAGCTGATGAAACAATGAATTTCAGAATCCATTTTGTTTTCTGCTTTTTCTTTTCAAATGTGTTATGTTCTATATACACTTTCTGTATTTTTCTAATTGGAGAAAATTATTTTCTGTCAAACTTGCAAGGAATGTAAAGATCATCTTGAAATGAATTTTTAATTGAATATCAATAGTAGAGCAATCTATCCCTTAAATTGTCCAAGTTCTAATAACCTCATCTTTGAAATTGAGCTCATTTTGCTTTTGGGGGCGGGGTATACACTCTAAACCAGGATTTGATGGACTATAAATCAGATTTTAGCAAGCAGCCTGCTTCTGAGGCATAAAGAACCAGTTAGTCAGCTCATTTACATATATCAACTATAACAATGCCCCCCCCCCAATCCATTTGGTAACTCAATTTCCTTATGAATCTTTTCTTATGGGAAATACCTTAAATATCCAGGCAATTCACTGCATGGCGGCCTAGATTTTTCTATAGCTGTCTCTTAGAAGAAAGTTGATCCAAGGATTTAAGTTTCTCCTGATCAAGGAAGGATAAATTTCCATGACTTGACTAAGAGGTTCCTACATTTTAGTTCTAGTATAGATGCTTTGTCTTATTTCTGATTATTGTAGTGTTAGACTATGGAGTGTGGGCTAAAATTTATTTATGCCCCCAGTAAAAGAGACAAGTTAGTGTGGAAATTACAAGTGAGGGCTCTATAATACATTGGATTTATATCCAGGGTCCACTACTCCCTTTCACTGTGACTTGGACAAATTACCTAATGCCCTTAAGCCTCTATTTTCTCATGCCAAATCAAAATAAATAACATCTCCCCAGGTTGTTATAGTTCAGAAAATAGTCTATGTCTGGTGCTTGGCACAGTGTCTGTTATGCTACAAAGGTCAACTTTGACCCAGGTAGGAAGCATAACATCTGTAACCATTTACATTGCAGATTAACCCATGGTGCCAACAACTGCATGATCACGTGGTATGTGGCCAGTGTCCCAGGCAGGCTAATCAGCCTTACACTGACTCATGGCCTCAGCTCTACCCGGCAAGGGCATACGTAGTATAAGCAGAACAAATCTATACCCATTACTAGACCAAAAAAAAATCAAAATATTTGCCCCATAGCTGGTCAGTCAGCTGGATCACCTTCATACACAAAGGACAATATTAAAACTAAGACTATCTGCTCAAAAATTCGCACCTGCAGTTAACTGTGACGATTAAGGGAAGTCAATAAATTAGCAGAAACTTAGGAAAGAGCAAAGTTAGATTGGAAAGGGTATTCACAATGAATATATTTAAGAAGCAGCTCAGTGTGATTACTGCCACAAGAGGTAGTTTATAAAAAGAATTAAACAGGACTGAAATAATTTAGATCTATGATGTCAATTAAGCCATATTTTCACATGCAATTCCTTACATAATTGGAGACATGTAAATTGGTTCCCTTTCCAATGAAGAAACACTCTTGAGTAAAAATTAAATCCGAAATATAAACACTCTTAACTGGTGCCTAGCCCACTCCTGCCAAATGTTGTATAAATAATAAAGAGATATTAGTTTTAGATTATCACCTTGCTGGGCGCACAGCACAGCAGAAACAAACATCTCCTGCTAATGTGGTTTCCTTGATGATCCATGGATATAGGAAGGTGGTAATATGCAAGAACCTATGAATAAAAGGGTTTGATTTTGTTCTGGTTCTTGCTGTTGGCAAATCATTTGGCATAGGTGGTCTGAAGGTCCCTTTATGGGAAGAGGGGATGAAGCCTCTCTGTATTAGTCTGGCTGAAAACAGGCTGACAATATCAGAACTTCCCATTATTTGTGGCTTACTTTAATTATAGAGCTCTTTACGACAACAAAAATTCATCAGATTAACTCAAAAATCAAATTATTATCTTTCTTGCCTGGAAGAAAAAGCACAACTGCACTTATCATCCATTTAGCTTTTTTTCTTTAACACTAACGATTAACAGTAAGGTAGCATCTTACATTTTTAAGCATTTTGTACTCTGTTGGATATCTTCACTTAAAGTAGTTCTCCTAAGAGGAGTAAGAGAAAGGATAGCTGTGAAAAATACCTTCCTAACTATGAAGACTTAAAAATAAATAAATAAACAGAACAAGTTAACAGGAGAAACACTGAAAGGTTGGTTCACTGAAAGGTATCCAGCTTCCCTGAGAAGGATTTGCACAGTTAAAAACATTTGCTGCCTTAAAAAAAACTATTCAGCCTACCCATTCAATTTGAACCAGAATTTCTCCCCATTCACAAAGGCTGTATTTTTCCTTTCTTATCCCTGCTCCCTCCCACCTTTTTTTTTTTTTTAACTCATCCAAGAGCACAGATACCTGGAGCCTCTTTCTGTCACAGAAACACCAAAAGTGCTTCCACCAACACAGCCATTCAAAAACAGCAAATGTAAAAAAGAATGGGGGGGGAAAAAAAGATGATTTTCTTTTTCTCATGTGGCCTCTTAGGGAATCTTTGGCCAACTTGGGCACAGGAAATTACATATTCATGTTACTTCCTACCTTGTTCCCCCAAACTTGTGGTTCCATGGCTCCTTCAAGTCTCTGCTCAGACCCTGCGTTTTCAACGAGGTCTATCCTGACTTCCCTTTCGAAACTTGCACACCTCCCTCGACAGCTTTTGGGGCTGTTGATCTCCTTGTCTCACTCAAACTTTTCTGATCATCTTCTAAAATATAGTATGTTTTTCTTATTTGGGCTTGTTGTTTACTATCTGTCCCTCCCCTGTAGAATAAAAGGTTCGTTAGGGGAGGGATCCTTGTTGAGTCCACTCACGTCTGGCACAGAGTAGACCCTAAAGAAATATACTTTGAGTGCAAGAACAAATAAATGGTTGCCTTTTGTCCCTTTAATAGGTAACTCAAATGCTTATTGAACATCACAGCCAAGCCTAATTTTAAACTTCTGGAAAATAATGAGTGGAAAATGTTAACATACGTGTGCCAAACACTCTCATTCTGCAGAGAGAAATAAAAGCACATTTCAATAGAGATCTGAAAAACCTGCAGAAGGGCCAGTGCTGTGCTTACTAATAGTGTATAACAAATTACTGGGTTTTAGAAATTCAATTTAGTTCTCAACATGTGCCGTTTTGCCACCTGCATACACAAGAGTCACACCCACACTGAATCTCTTCGTCAGCTCTACCTTTTATCCTCCTCCTCATTAGCCAATACCTAATTACATACTAATTGGCTCAGAGAACGCAAGCTTGTTATTGCACTAAAAACACTCAAAGCTCCCCCACAGACAGATTCTCATGAAAACCAAATATAAAAGGAGTTGGCCCAGTGCCTGGTTTTCATTAGGAGGAAGCTAGATTCTTTTTTTTTTTTTAAGATTTTATTTATTTATTCATGAGAGGCAGAGGGGGGGGGGGGCAGAAACACAGGCAGAGGGAGAAGCAGGCTCCATGCAGGGAGCCGGACGTGGGACTCGATCCTGGGACTCCAGGATGACGCCCTGGGCTGAAGGCAGGTGCTAAACCGTTGAGCCCCAGGGATCCCCAAAGAAGCTAGATTCTTTTAGGTCCTGGCCACACAGATGAGTGTTTTAATGCTCCTGTCAAGTCAGGGGTTTTTTTGTGGACATATTTTGATGACAGCCAAGGAAACCCAATTTGGGTCTTTCATGTGGCAGTGAGCTTGTACCTTTACAAATGACCTTAGCAATTATATGAATGGTTCATTAGACAAAGCCATATCTGTAGCTCACCAGGGACATTTCTTCATTCAGTTTATTGTTGTTCTTTTGTGATCCCTGGACATCAAAATATTCAAACCATACTACCTAGGGTTAGATAAACTGACCGTTTGGAGCACAAACAGGTAACTCTGTTTGCTGAAAATAATTTTTCATCAAATGGACCGCACACCGAACCATTCTTGCCATCATAATACAATCGACCAAGCTGTAAGTAATGATACAGATATATGGAGTCTGATTTGAGATGTAGTTCTCTAAAGCTGTGACTTTGTTTTGTTTAACTAGATTCTGGTATTATAATTATCAGTGAGGATAGGTTCAGCCACCTGGAGAAGATTAAAACTTAGAGTCCAAATGAGGACCACTCATGGTACATCAAGTTGGCTGTTGACTGCGCTCCCACAGTCTCCTGGAATGGAGGAGGTGGGGGCGGCACCAGGGGGAGAAGTTGCTTGCCATGCAAGGAACTGAGATGCTGTCTTAGGGCAGGAATAAGTAGGAACAAGACAGACAAAGGAACCCTTCAAGTGACATCTGTTTACTGAAACAAGCCACATAGAAACTCCAAATGTGTATATAAAGGAGGTTGAAAAAAAATGAAAATATAAAATAAAATAATAAAATAAAATAAAATAGATAAAATAAAATAAAATAAAATAAAATAAAATAAAATAAAATAAAATAAAATAAAATAAAAAGGAGGTTGAGCATCTTGGAAAGAGTTCGTGTGCAAATCGTTGATTTGTTTTGATGATATGATGTACAGGATGAAATACAGATTCCCTATGTGGATAAGCAGATTACTTGAGTATCATCTAACCAAATTACACTACAATGCAGGAATCCCATGTGATAACCCCATTAGATTATTATTTAAGGTCTGAACAACTCCAGGGATGGGGGCTCTACTTGATAACCCAGTCCTTCTTAGAAAGGTTGTCATTTTAATAAACTCCTTAAGTATCATATGTAGTACAGCTAATAATTATATAAGGGTAATCATGCTTTATCTTTGAAGTGCTTTATGCATTTCAAATTTTCATTTGAACCTCCTAGAGTATATTCCATAATCCAAATATTGCTAACGGTATCATAATTATTAATGGATAATGAAATTATGCAAGTACAAAGGGTGGTATACAGTGGTATACAAAGTACAAAGGGTGGTATACAGGCACATGATGAGGCCTAACTTAGGTGACTGAATAAATCCTTTTTCACAAAAGCACAATGTCTGTTTTACACGTCCTAGGAACTTCTTTGGTCAGTATATTGCCCAAAGTTCCTAGTCGCAGACGATAGACCCTAATTCTGCATGTTTAAGCTGAGATGGTTTTATTAAGAGGCATACATTACACAGAATCCCTGGGGAAGCTCTAAACTAAGCTTACAGGAATACCCAGCCACACCACAAAGTTGGGCTGGTACATGAGATGCTGCCTCCATCAAAATCAGACAGTTCAGGATTGGAATGTTCCTGCCGCCTGTTCTGGAACCATGCCAACTCCGCCAGGATGTGCATGAGCTAATTGGCTGCCCTGCACCTGTTTCTCTTCACACATAACTATATTTCAAATCAAAATCCTACACGAGTACATCTGATTGGCAGACTAACTCACACCAGGAACCTCCTGTAAGGGAACCTTAGAAATGGACGTGTAAATTATTCATCCCTTTGTGTACATGAAGGTGGGTTGGAAATTCACAGAGTCTCCCCCAGTGGGGTGGGAGGAAGGGAAGAGCTGCAAGCTGGGACCTGAGCATTGGCAGTGAGAGCAGAGGACTTGGACAGACTGATACTTCTCAGGGCATCAGCAACATCTGCACAATTGGAGACAAAACCTAGGAATTCAGGGGATTTACAAATCTATGTGTTCTGGCCTTCTCTTTCTCTAATACACATATTCATCATGACCTGGCTCTGACCTTCTCTCCTGCCTTTTCCTACCTTAAAACTAATACTCACCAAGGTCTTTCTGCTTGGAGTCCACTGAGCAAACACACTGTCATTTTTTGCTTCTGTATATTTGCTTTTGTTGCCTTTTTACCCTATTGCCCTTTCTGTGGGTTTTTCTGACTCAAGGTCAAGCTTGGGCATTCCCTCTACTAAGAAGCCTTCTGTAAGTCCCTGATACTGAGCCAGGTATCTTTATCATAGCATCAAGTGAATCATCTTTGTACTTATAACATTTAATAACTATTGTTTGTTTTTATGTGTGTGTTCTCTCATTGCATTGTGAGCTCCTTGAAAGACAGGTCCATGTGTTATTCATCCTAATACCTGAATACAGTTTCCAACAGTGCTCTATTAGTAAAAGGTAGATAATTTGTCTAACAAACATTATCAAAATTTCAACGTTTTTACTAAATAAGCATTTATTGAATAAATATCTACTGATCACTCATATCAGAGTTAAATATGGGTCACTGGAGACTGTGCTCTACGTAGTCTTTCAGGATCCACACTGCTTTCATTATTCAAGTGATATATTCTAGTCCTCTCTTTTCCTTGCTTTAAACCAGAGGATAGAAAAAAAACATGAAAAAAATGTGGAAAATGTATATATTTTAGGTGGCTGCAAACATTAACAGGAAGCGTTGTATATGACTTTCCCCAACATCCCCTTATCTAGGGGGAAAGTGGAAAATAAAGTCTACCTGCAAAGTCAGGCACAGCAGGAAATGCTATTTCATGATGATGGCATTGTTTATACCGCAATCTACATTTCAGCTGACCACCAAATTTCATTCTTCCTCCCACAAGGGAGACAGCTCAGAGTTCCATCCCATTATTGCAGACAATTGAAAAGTATAGAATCTCTGAGCGATGCTCCCTCACATTGCAACCAGTATGATCACTGGGATGTTCTGTTTTACTCAGTCATTAGGGATTCCAGGCTTGATACATGACATAACTCTGTCATCCCCTTTTCGTGCTTCTCTGGTTTCAGAGGATTAAGGGAGAAGAATCTGGAGAACCAAAATTTTGACAATACGTATATGCTATTCCTACCCATATTCAATTGGCCATAACTAAGTTACACATCCCTAGCTAACTGCAGGAAAGTCTCAGGAATGTAACTATGTTCAATGCCAGGAAGGAAAGAAGAGGAGTGCTCTTTGACCATAATGGAATCAAACTTGAATTTAATGACAGAAAAACAATAGTAAAATCTCTTTAATTTAATAAAATTAAATAGCATGCTTCTAAATAATTGATGGGTCAAGGGGAATGACTCAAGTGAAATTGAAAATACATAGAATTAAATGAAATGCAACATATATTTAAAGCAGTACTGAGGGGAAAACAAGAGCACTAAATTTTGCATTAGAAATGAGGAAGGGTCTCAAAATCCATAATTCAAGTTCTCACCTAAAGAAAAAAGAGGAGATAGAATAAAACCCAATGCAAACTAAAAGTAATAGAGATAAAAGCAGAAATCAATGAAATTGAAAATAGAAAAAATCAACATATTGAATCAAAGAAAGAAAATGTTGGTCCTATAACAAATCAATACATTGTAAACCTCTACTACAACTGACAAAAATTAAAAGAGAAAAGTCACAAGTCACCAAAATATCAGAAATGAAATAGAGGCTGTCGCTTCCTGCAAATATTAAAAAGATAATTTTAAAAAAACAATCTCTACCATTCTTTGACTTTTGATTGGAGTATTTAGCTCACTTACATTTAATGTAATTATTGATAAAGGAAGATTTAGGTTGAAACTTTGCTATTTGTTTTCTGTATGTCTTATGTCTTTTTTGTTCCTTTATTGCTTCATTTAATGCCTTCTTTGGTGTTAAGTAGATATTTTCTAGTTTACCATTAATTGACTTCTTGTTCTTTTTACTATTTTTTTGTAGTTATTTTCTTAGTGGTTGAATAGAAAATTACAATTAATATTTTAAATTAAAATAGTCTAGATTAATATCAACTTAATTACAATACTATATGAGAACTTCATTCCAATATAATTCCTTTATCTCTCTCATTTGTGTTAAAGTTTTCATATAAACTATATCTTCATACATTATAAGCCCACCAACAGTGTTTTAATGTTATTGCTTAATGCAGTTGCTTTTCAAATTAATGGTAAAGGAAAGAGTTTCTCACCAAAGTGCATTTATATGTTCTTTTATGGTAACTATTTAGTTACCTTTACCAGTAGTATTTACGTGGATCAGAGGGGTGGTGAGTTGCCTGTTACCCCACTCCAATCATCTGAGTGCTTACTAAATCCTTCAGATATTCAGTCAAAAGGCTTATTGTAATTACTCCCATTAAATACTTTGGGACTGAAAGTCCTATATCTAGTGCACCTTTATACATCTGAGGCAGGATTTTCTTCTACTGAAGTAATAGAATATATTGAAAAGTAAAACAAAACAAACAAAAAAACCTCCCTACAGTATGCACAAAACCTTGGAAAGCCTAGGGCTCTTTTATGCTTAAGTCACTTCAGTAATTGAATCTAAAGCTCTGGGAATGCAAAGTGCTACTACCACTCTTCTTCCTCCCTCATTCTTTACCTCTGCCACCCATCCTAATAACATTAGGCGCTCTCTCTCTCTCTCTCTCTCTCTCTCTCTATATATATATATATATATATATATATATACATATATATATGTATATATATATATATATACACACACACAAAGGTCTAGACAATTAAATTATTATATATATAGAGAGAGAAATATAGATAGATGATAGATGATGATGATAGATGATAGATTAGATAGATAGATAGATAGATAGATAGATAGATAGATAGATGATAGATAGATATACAGGGATGAATGTTGTAGAATGTCAGCTGTTCTGACAAATCTAAAATATAGCATCTACTCAGTAAGAAATGGCAGCCAAGGTTTACAGAGTCAGTAGAGTCTCTAGGTCTCTAAGTCAAAGAAGACAATAAAGAATGTATAAATTGTTTTTTTTTTATCTTCTTTAAGATAATTGTTCCTTTTGCTGTGTTTTCATTTGGATTTGAATGGGAAGTCATGAGATATTGCACCAGAGCCTGGTAACAAGATGGTATTTGAAAGAGTTGAGTGAATGATGGATTACTGTAATTCTCAGAATGCTAAGATATTCCTAGAGGGTTTTTGTAAAGTAGGGCTCAATAAATATTCATTCAATGAGTGAATGAATGATTGAATTTCCTCTTTTCCCTTTCTTCCTTGTCTTGCCCCTCATCCAAACTAGTTGTCACATATTCAAATTCTTATATCTCTTAGAAAATATTTTCTCTCCAGAATTATTTTTCCATTATGCCTTGGAACCTCTAACCTCTCTAATGTGCAGGAGCACAGGAAAGCTTAGCTCAAGTCTTTCATGTTCCTCTCTGGGAGGGATATCCGATTACTTTTATAACATGGAAAATTGATGACTCTCTAGGACAGAAAGACAAATACAGCTCATATACTGCAGGTCACTTCTACCCATTGCCCAGTTTCCATGCCTCATAAGTTAGATTAGATTCCTTGCCTCCTTGGTGACCCAACTCTCTCAGGCGGAATTGATTATCTTTTTTTGTGCCAAGACTCTGCCTTCTATAAACCATGAGCATGGCTCTTACCCTCTACTGGATTATTTTATATCCCTGACCCCTCAACTGCAGCTGCTTAAGAAGAGGAACTACATTCCACTCATTTCCCTGTCTCCAATACTTACTAAGAGGTCTGAGAGTTGGTGTAGAATAAGTGTCTTCTTTAAATAAGTGGATGAGCTAATGAATAAACTGCTGGTACACATTGAAAAATATTTTTCACGGCTATCTGTTGCTGGGCTCTTGGTGGTCCATACCCTTAGCAATGCTGCTTTTATTTGATCTGACTTCTTCTCCACAGCTGTGATTACTTTCTATCCTCAGTGTCAAGTTTAGCCCATAAGAGAAGGTTGACAAAATTTGCTTCAAGGCTTACATGGTGAGGAAAAAACTAGGCCTTGGAGGATTTGCTGAGGTAGCTCAGAGGATAAGCTAAAAGTTCTACTACCAAGTTCAAAAGATCTGAGAAAAGCAAGCAAAGCACTAGCATCTTAGGGAAAATGTTGCAGAGAGAAAGGACTGGCATGCCCTTGGATATACATGTTCAAACATGAGGCAAACAGAAGATTGAAGTCAGTCACCAGCTTAAAATTCTTCAGTGGTTCTTCAATACTACCGCAGAAGGTCCAAACTGATGAACCTACTTTTCAAGATGGCACCTGCCCATCTCTCCTCCTACATCTTCTTGTAAACTCTGCCTTTCAGCACATGCTCTGGCTGTGTTGAGCAAGTTTAGAACTCTTTGTATGCTACGCTATTTCTTTTATAGCTTTTCAGCGGGGGGAGGGGGATAACTGTAGACTCATTGAAGTTATAAAAATAGTACAGAGAGGTTCTATATACCCATCACCCCATTTCCTTGAATGGCGGCATTATTGAAACTATGTAAGTATAGTGAGTTATTGAAGCCAGGAAATTGACTCTGTTGTTTATCTCAGTACCGTTGACCATATGTCCTTTCTGCTTGTAATAAAATCCTTTCCTTAGCTCAGGTGCCACCTTCTTTATCCATTTAATTGTGTTCCCATGTCACTCTGTATATATTTATATAACAATACATTTTATTATAATTACCTGTGCCTTGTCCTGGGTGGAATGTGAGCTCCTTAATGGCAGAGTCTATGTCTAATTCATTTTTATATCCTTACTGCCTAACCCAGAGATTGGCACATTATAGATAGTAAATACATGCTAAAAAAATTAATAAATGAGTGTTGCAAGGTAACTAAGATAGCTGTAATAGAGATCAAAAGAAAGGGAAATATTTAGGAAGTATTACCTGTAATACTCGATGGCTAATTATATGAGGTAAGGGCTGAAGGAGGAGAGATGAGAGTGGGATTCGGAAGTTTATCAGGAATAGTGAATAGGGGGCAGCCTGGGTGGCTCAGCGGTTTGGCGCCTGCTTTTGGCCCAGGGCATGATCCTGGAGACCCAGGATTGGGTCTGGCGTTGGGCTCCCTGCATGGAGCCTGCTTCTCTCTCTGCCTCTCTCTCTGTGTGTGTGTGTGTGTCTCATGAATAAATAAAAAAAATAAAATCTTAAAAAAAAAAAAAAAGGAATAGCGAATAGGATTGCATGCCTCTCAGCATCCACTCCAACCTTTCTGGCCTCTCTGGTCTACACAGGCCTATACTCTTGACTCCAGTGACAGAGCACTTGACAAAGTTCTAGACAATCAAAGTACTTTCCAAGCAATATTGATCATTGTAGAGATGGTTACCTGACTTACGCCACCTCGAGTAGTGTTCCATTCATAGAACCTACAAAAAACAAAAGGGCTCTTGATCTTTTCTTCTGAATTAAAACTGAGAAGTTATAAATCCAAGGCTGCCATAGCTCTTCTATTTTTCCAAGATATGAATCTGGATCTTCTGGAAGCCATCAAAAGACAGAATCGGGAGAAAGCAAGTCCATATGGTGTTTGATGTAACCCATGAATCCAGCCATGCCTGAAGAAAAAAATGCGTTATCTCAGATCACTAAAGGAGATGGCACCTTGAATAAATTAAATAAATTTATCTCTTAATAGAGCTAATAAATTATAGATTTATCTTAATAGATAAATAAATTATCTCTTAATAGAGCTAATTTGAGCTGGTGCTTCTTCAAAGAAAAGGTCCTAACTAACATCCAAAGGTTCTGCTGAAGACTATTAGGATTCTGGATTTTGTTTCCTAATTCAGAGTTGCTCTTTCAACCAGATTCCTACCTTAAATAGGGATATAGGCTTCACAAAAACTAAAGCTAGGCAAAAATTCTCAGTTCAGATGGTTCCTTTGGTGATTCAACTTTTCAGGAGGCCTTCTACCGCAGTAGTTAAAGTGCACATTTTCACTTTCAGGCAGACTGACTTTCTAGTCATGGCCTTTGCACTTACTTACCTGCATGATTTGACACAGTCCTCACTTCCTGAAGCCTCAGGTCTATCATCTGATAAATGGGAAGAAAAACACTTAATTCATTTCCATGAAAATTGAGATAATGTTTATAAAACACGGTTTCAAGGATTTAGTAAGCGCCACATCATGTATGAAGAAGTAGAACAACAAGAAGCAGAAGAAGCATCAGAAAAAAGCAGAAAGGACAGAAGCAGAAGCATCAGCATGAGAAGGAAGGAGAGAAGGAGGAAGAAGAGGAGGAGGGAGGGGAGTGGAAAGGGGAATAAAAAAGGAGAATAAGAAAAGGAAGGTGAAGAAATAGGGCTTTGTATCTGCCATTAAATGGACCATAATTTTGATGATGGACAAAGAATACATAACATTGAACATGAGTCGCATTGTCCCCACCAGTGGCTTGTCTTCTGCTTCTACAATATCCTGGGTATTGTCAGCCCCACTGGCAAAGCAGAACATTATATGGTGGTAGTAGGTGAATTATTCTCCGGTTCTTACAATAGAAATCTCAATTCTGTATAAGTCACGCTCAAAGTTTTGAGTCTTTCTTTGTGTTTTCAAGACTTCTACATTTTTTAAAAGGGAAACTTCCTGTACATTTAAAAATCATGGGAGATTTTTGTATCTTCTATACACATTATGATGGTTTGACTTCCTAGAATAGCTACCAAGAGCACAGATTGATTGGTCGGTGAAAAAACAAACAAACAAAAAAACCAATAATTATGCCATACCTGCATATTGTTTTCTTAAATGTACATGATTTTTAAGATTAAGAATTCAAGACTGGGGATCCCTGGGTGGCGCAGCGGTTTGGCGCCTGCCTTTGGCCCAGGGCGCGATCCTGGAGACCCGGGATCGAATCCCACATCGGGCTCCCGGTGCATGGAGCCTGCTTCTCCCTCTGCCTGTGTCTCTGCCTCTCTCTCTCTCTCTCTCTGTGACTATCATAAATAAATAAAAATTTAAAAAAAAAAAAAAAAAAAGAATTCAAGACTATGCTGATCAGGGATCCTTTGGACCTGTGAAATCTGACTTCACTCTGCATAAAAGTTACAAGTTTACTGTTTCCGATTTATTCACACTGATAGGCCCAGTAATATTTTATTTTGAAATGTTTCAAACTTATGGTGAAGCATAGAAAATAAATATAATAGATACCATGTCCCCAGTACCCAGATCTAGGGGTTGTTAATATTTTGCCACATTTGTTTTTCTACCAAAAAAAAAAAAATAAGAAGAAGAAGGAAGAGGAAGTAAGAAAGGAAAGAAGTGGCGGGAGGAAGGGAGGGAGGGAGGAAGGAAGAAAGAATTAGAGATAGGCCAACAGCCTATCTATCCATCCTTCCTGTTGGCCTCCAGAAATGGCTACCATATTGAAGTTGGTGTGTGATATTTCTGCGCCTGGTTTTGCACATTTTCTATGTACACATGTATTTGTTATCTGTGTACTACTCTTTATATTTTGAAGTTTCAAAATAATACCCTATAGGACAGATCCTTTTGAATTTGGTCCTCCCATTCTTCATTCTGTTTTTGAGATTTATTAGTGATGATAGATGTAGACCTAGCTAATTCATTATAATTGCTTTATGGTATTTATTGTATCATATATAATATGTATGTATTTATTTCCTACTTATGGACAATTAGGTTGTTTCCATTTTTTGCTATAATAAACAGGGTTGCAATGAACCTCCTTGTATAATTCTTAAAATTCTCCTTGCTTCCCAGTGCAAGATAGCTGGAAATAGATTTGTTGGGTCATTGATCATTAACTAACTTCTTCAGCTTTTGAGGTGTTGTCAAATTGTGATCCAAAGCAGTTGTCTGACCAAATATACTAGAACAAACAATATGCTAGTTTCTATTTTTTTTTCATATCGTTATCAACAACTGTTGCAAGACTTAAAATATTGTCAGCCTGATGGGTAGGAAATAATTTTCCAATGATATTTTAATTTATGACTTCTGTTCCCATACCTTTGAGACAAAAAAAAAAAAAGAGTCATGGGATAATAGCCCACGTGTGAAAGGGCTGGGAAATGAAGTCCTGGGGACAGCCACTTTACAGTGATAAGTCCACATTATGGAAGAAGCTAGATGTTTCAGCCACTGATTACGTTTTCAAATGCTTCCTCATAATTTTCATTATCAATTACGAAAAAATGTAGGTCAAAATCATCCATCATAAGTGGAGATTTATCAGTGTTTCTTTGTAATTCTAACATTTTTTGCTTACATCAATTTTAATGCTCAGTTGTTAAGAGTCTACGAGTTCGTCTTGTTTTTTTATGGTAAAGTGTTTCTTTTCAGGTTGCATAATGGGTCTCTTTATCTCTAATAATGCTTTTGATTGGTTTATCATTTTTGATTCATTTTCTTTCAAGCTTTCTGTCATTTCTTCTAGAATATGATAATAGCTGGCTTAAGATTTTTAAATGAGAGAAGGTCTTTTTTAACTGCTATTTCTAGTCTATTTATAGTAGTAAATATTATATGTTTAGATTTCTTTTTTGTGATTTCTATTTCTGTTTATCATTATTTTTATCTTTCCTTACCTTCTATTGAATAGAACATGTTTTTATTAACTTTTGCCCTTTATTATAATTCAGAACTTACACTGTGTATTTTTTCTTTCTTTTCTCTCTTTTTTTTTCAGTCTTTACTTTTAAATTCCTAATTGAATAATTGAATATTTTTAATTCCTGAAATTGATCAAAACTCCATCCTCCTCACAAATAGTACAGGTACCTAGGATTCTTTACCTCTGATCAACAATCCTCTCCAAATACCAAATTATTTTCAATACTTTGATTCTATTATATTTATATCTACTCCACCATACTAGTAAGTATTTTTCCTTTAGTCGATTCTTTTTTCATTTTTTAAAATTTTTTTCAATTTTTTTCTAATTTGAGTGTTGTTGACACACAATGTGAGATTAGGTTCAGGTGTACAATATACATTATGCTCACCACAAGTGTAGCTACAATCTGGCATTCATCCAAAGCTATTACAATACCATTGACTGTGTTCCCTAGTCTCTGCCTTTTATTCCATGACTTCTTCATTCCATAACAAGAAGCCTGTATCTCCCACTCCCTTTCACCCATTTGCCCCTGCTGCCTCTCCTCTGGCAACCATCAGGTTGTTCTCTGTATTTATAGGTCTAATTCTGCTTTTTGGTTTTTTATTCATTTTTTTTATATTATACATGAGTGAAATCATATGGTATTTGCCTTCCTCTGCCTGACTTATTTCATGTTGAGTCAATCCTTATTTAGATTGATTGATCCATATATGCACTATTTTATTATTTTTCAACAGTGGCTTCTGTGTCCTCCTTCTTCCTTCTGAGTTCAGCTTCCTACTTTCTTTTTTTTTTTTTTTTTTTTTTTAGCTTCCTACTTTCTGACTAACATACTTCAATAGTTTTGTGAGTGGTAAATTATTTCAGTAGTGGTTTGAAAATGCTTTATTTCCTTCTCACTCTTGAATGATGGTTTAGCTAGGTTTAGCTAACTTGAAATCTATTCTTCCTAAACACTCAGAAGATATTACTATAATGTTTTCTGGCTACTTTTATTGCTACTGAAAAGTCTGCCCCAATCATAAATGTTTCTGTGTAATTTGTTTCTTATCCAAGGTTGGTTTTGAGACTTCTTTTTTTCTAAAGGAAGTTCCAAAGTTTTCTCATGGAATCACTTGATTTGAATTCCTAAAAAAAAAAATTCTCTTGCTTGAATCTTTTTATGTTTTTTCAAACTTAAGATTTCTGAGTTTCATCAAATCTGGAAAATCTATAGGTACTATGCCTTTAAATATTATTGTCTCCTTCTAGAACAAATGTTATGTAAGTATTGACTTTTTCTATATCCTATCCTTCTGTTTCTTTTTTTTTTTTTTTAAGTTGGCTCCATGCCCAGTGTGGAGCCCAACACAGAGCCTGAACTCAGGGCCTAAGATCAAGCTGACATCAAGAGTCAGAGGCTTAACTTACTGAGCCACCCAGGTGCCCTGGTTTCTTAACTCCTTACTCATTTTTTTGGTCTTTTACTTTTTCTGTCCTGCATCAAGGGTAATTTCTTCAGAACTCTCTCCCAGTTTACTAATTGCTCTGTAGCTATATTGTCCATAGGCTATTTAAACCATCATTAAGTTTTAAATTTCAACCACATTCTTTCCTTTTATTTTATTTTTTTTCTTATTTATTTTTTTATACATTCTTTCATTTTAAAGTTCTACCTGGCTTCTCTAAAGTTTTCTCTCTAAAGTTTATTCTAAAGTTTTCTCTAAAGTTTTCGAAACTTTTCTCTCTTCTTAATCCTTTAATCACTTACTTTGTATTTTATTTATGATTATCATTCTCATATTTCAAGTTCCTAGGTGTTTAATCTCATGTGTTTCATCTTCTGATTTTTAATTTACGATTGATTATTGCTCATGTATTTTGTAAATTTTAATTGTGATCTTCTTTTTGTTTATTGGTACTTGTTTTTTACTTCAGGAATGTTTTATGTCTTAAATGAGGCAAGTGTTCTCCCGAGTGATTTTGTGTTTTCTTCTGCCAGTCATCCATATTCTTTTGTTCATATTTTTGGCTTGAGAACTCCAGAATTACATGAATAATACAAAATGAGATCCCAAACCCATAAGACTCACAGCCCTGGCCATTAATTTTTCATGAGAGACATTTTTTTTACCCAGCTTCTGGGTAGAGACAATATTCCTAGTCATTTTCCTATGTCAGTCGATTACTAAAAATCCTGCTTTCTGCAAGGTCTCAGCTCCAACTTTTAGCCTCACATAAGCTATATGTTACCCAGTACCTCCCAGAGCTGAAGCATTATCAGATTGCTTGCTTATTATTTTACCTTTTTCTTTTGTCTCTATTTCTGGCAACAGTGGATTTCCATTAACTTTTTGGCAAAGTTAACTACACATTAAAATTTATTGTATTTTATATACCACTTACAGGTTCAGGTATTCATAGTATTTCCATCATGATCTTATATATCAGTTTGTCAGAGCTCCAAGTCCCCAGTTGTTCTTCAATCCAATTCTCAAGCAAAGAGTAAGATTGAAAGGCCCACTGTCCATCTAGAGATGGACCAGGATATTTCCCACTATCCAGTCCATCAGCTTGGCTTTAGTAGTTTAGAGCAATTAGAATCCTGCCTCTGAAGTTTGCATTTAGAGTATATAGCAATGTTCCTTAAACTGTGGACCCTATGCCTTCCTGTCTCAGAATTATCAGAGGGTTTGTTTAAAGTACATATTTCTAGTCTGAAACACAGATTTACTAAATCAAAAGTTTTTACAAATGGAACCTGGATACTTTAAACATTTTTCAGGCAATTTCTTTGAAACCAGAGTTTGGTTAACTGCTTATTTACAGGTATCCTTCAACTGGTTAACATTCTTTTAAGTCCTGAAGAACACACCTTATTTTCCTGTGTGCTCACTAACATTTAATAAAATGTTATTAAATTATACATTTAATTTATTATACATTTTTAAAATAATAAAATCGTATACATTATGTGGCTGAAAAATATTTTTTGGGTTATCAAGATGGGTGAAACAGAGCTGAATTCACACTAGAACCAAAAGAGCCTGAAGCTTGCTACATATGATCCCATGGCCCCAAACCTCTCTACCCCAACAGTGGACTGAACCCTAATCAAGATTTAATTTTTTTTTTATTTTTTTATTTATTTATGATAGTCACAGAGAGAGAGAGAGAGACAGAGAGAGAGAGGCAGAGACACAGGCTGAGGGAGGAGCAGGCTCCATGCAGGGAGCCCAACGTGGGATTCGATCCCGGGTCTCCAGGATCGCGCCCTAGGCCAAAGGCAGGCGCCAAACCGCTGCGCCACCCAGGGATCCCCCTAATCAAGATTTAAATAATAAAAATGAGTTATTCAATTATTTATCCAACTAAAAGCCTATCAGTAGTAAATAATATATATTTAATATACAATTGTATTCATTAACTCAATAACTCATGATACTCTATGTGACAGGGAAATCACACATGCCATAAGACCCAGTTTCCTCCCTAGGAGAATTTACCTTGGTAGCATGTTGAACATGCACTACAAATAAGGCTTGATTTGCCATTCTTAAGTTAGAGCAGAAGTAAATGCAATGGCCCTAGAACGAAACTGTTGACAAAGCAAGTTACAAAGCTCTCTCCTTTATTCTTACCAAAGGTTACGAGCACTTAATGAGAAGTTAGGAGTACAAAATCTCAAAGGCAGCTGGAAGTGTGACTTTTAATTACCTGAAAATTAAAATCAAGATTTTAAATTTAATATCTAATGTCACTGACAGCCAAGATGAAGGGAAGGAGAACCAATTTGATTCAGTCTCTGTCCATAGCAGACACACTGATATTTTAGGGACCATCTTTATTTCTGCTACTGATTTTCTCTGGCTGAGTTGGGGGAGGCCATTGGAATTAGGTGACAAGTTCATATGTCTTCGTATTGAAGATGGGTATGTAAATCATCTATTCAGGTGGGAATAACCAGAACTGCATGGTGAAATCTAGAAAACAACAAAGAGAGTCTATGAAATTATGCACTAAGACAAGTTCTAGCAAATGCTGAATGTAGTATTCAGAGATCATGGATCTCTCTTTAAATGGATGACTTAGTTAAGTGACACAACCTTTTTAAGTTATGCAGTCTGTGGCAGAGATTTCTGTATCTCAGTTTCCTCATCCACCCCCCCCCCCTTTTTTTTTTTTTTTTTTTTTTTTTGGTAGGGTCATTAAAGAAACACAATTGGGATGTTTCAGAGCCTGGGTGGCTAGGCAGTTGAGTGTCTGCCTTTGGCTCGGGGCGTGATCCCGGGGTCCTGGGATCAAGTCCCACATCAGGCTCCCTGTGAGGAACCTGCTTCTCTCTCTGCCTGTGTCTCTGCATCTTTCTCTGTGTCTTTCATAAATAAATAAAATCTTAAAAAAAAAAAAAAGAAACACAATTGGATGAAAGATGAAAAGTATTTTCCTAGATTCACAAAGTTCTCTAGTAATGGGCTATGGTAAAACATTCTCTCTTCAACCTCCTTCACCACCTTCCTGGAAGCATTTTGTCAGGCCCCACTAAATGGAGAACCACTTCTTAGCCTTGGATTTCCTATAAAGTGCCCAGCAAATGATGAATGTTGTCTATTGGGAATTATAAGAACAAAAGAGATGGATCCCCAAGTTGTTTGGGGCTCCATCTCTGGGTACATCCTCTTTATGTGCTTTGCATCAGAGTTGCCTTCAAATACTCTGTCTTCACCAAGTAGGGCTTTTCAAATGCCAGCACCATACTGGAGAGTCTTCCCTAAGGGAATGCAAGAAACAACTGGTCAGAGGAATATGTGACTCACCCATGGAATCAAATGAGAAACTGGATAAATAACCATGTCACTGGCAGAAATGAAGGCATTCCCCAACCAAATATCAATTTTAAATATCTTCAGATACTGCTGCAAAGATCATACACTTATATCTGATGTTCTGCTGTATAAGATGGATAGGGCCAAGTGTGGAGGAGACCGAGATGTAGCCCCAGTGTCTGAGGTTGTGTCAATCTAAGGTAGTGGATCCCACAAGGATCCAGGAGGTGGGCAGGGTGAACCTCAAGGACCACATTAACAAAATCAGACTGAATTACACAAAGTCAAGCACAACCAAAGGACTGAAATAAGATTGGGGGGAGGGGATAATTGGCTTAGATATCTGTGCCCTTATCCAAGTGAGAAATAAATTATTGAACAGAGTGCAGGACCTCACGCTATGTGCCATACTGCAGCTTAGAGTATCTCTTTACCTTTAGTTCAGGTTTAATCATATCTGCATCACCTTCTGCATTAACCTCATACAGATCTCCAGCCTGCTTTCATATCCTGGACTCTTTTGCTCCCATTGCACATGGTTTCCCTAACCCTGCCTTCTAACCCAATCCATTCTTGGTGCAAAATCTCGATTAAGTGCCTCTGGAAGAAGGTAACATTGAAGACAAATTCTCTTTGCACTCAGGCAGTAAGAATGAGCTGTCAGAACCACTGTAGAGTGCCTCTGAAGGGACAATGTGAAAAAGAGTGAAGGGTTACATTAAAAAAAAAAAAAAAGAACTCTTCAGTTTTTATATTAAAGTACTGCTTGTTCTCAAACCTTTTAGTCCCCTATTTGGTGCTGACTGGAAAACTTCCAAAAGCAGTTTATCAAGGGGAATGAGAAGGAAATATTTGTTCTACCCTAGAAAATACTCGCTTTAGGGCAAGTATTGCCATTAAGGCCTAAGGCATCACACAACATTACTTAAATCCAAAGCAGTGGGTTGGGGTATTCCCTGCTACACCTGCATTCCTTTCTGCCTTTTCAATCATTTTTGGTGTTCTCTCTTCTATCTCTGCTCTCAATTGTCCACTCATTGCACCTTTTCCAGAAAATATTTGAGACTGAAAATGGATCCTATTTATAATTCTGTTGGAACAATAAGTATAAGCCAGTACTATCTGGGAGCAACCAAGATGGTGTTCATTATACTGCATGTCTGAATATCTAAGGCGTCATAAACCTAGAGAATTGCCCAAAATCAAAGAGCTGGCATCATAAAAGTGGTTTCTGATACCCTCCAAATGTTCTCAGTTCCTATCTTGACCAAGACATTAACTTCTCTTGTGTTTGCTAATTTATTCTTGATTCCTGCTTCAGACTCTTGGGTAGCTTTCCTATGTATCGTCTTGCTCAGTTCTTATCCTTACACCTGAAGCAGCTTCCATGAATCTTAGCTTTGGCTGCCATCTCTGACATTGATTAGTATCCTTCTGTGAATCATCATCTGCCCATTCAAGATAAATTATCCAGACCAGCTAGCTTAGCTCCTCCTCACTTTTCCTTACCATTTCACAAAAAGGACATTCCACAATATCTACTTCTAAATCCATTACATATAAAAATCATCATTATAATAATCTACCTCCAGATAATAAGACTTTCATAGACATGGTTTTGATACTCAAGCAAACTTGTGGAGATGTATCAAACACTTCAAAGAAGAGAAGCTGAAGCTCCAGGAAAAATAGCATGGAGAACTTGCAATGTTTTCCAATATGATCCCAATATTCCCAATCAAATGTCATATGTTTCCCCTAAAGTTTCTAGATTAGGACTATTATAAGTCATCTAAGTGCTCAACTAGTTTATTGGATTTGTATCCCCATGCTTGTCTTTATAGGACTTATTCTTACATAATTACTAGAGAAAGATTTTTTGTAGCCCATATCTTTGTAGCTGGTCATTCAGATCTCCCCATGGGTTTTGCCCCAAACTCAACTGGGAACAACCAGGCCCTGTGAGGGGATATGCAGTGTTCTTCTATCTATCCTGTTGCCTTTACCACATGAACCTTGGTGCATATGCATCTTATAGCTGAGCCCCTGCTTCATTCCCCTGAATTCTACTCACTGTGATGTTTTTGTCCTTGGGTTTCAAGATCTTTAAGACAACACACCTGATATCTGATGCTAGAGCTTCCTGAAATCATCCTTCTTGTCCTGTCAATTACCACCAAGGAAAGGCCTCTCTGGCCTAGGGGACACTCTATGCCACTTGACCTCAGTTTGGATATTTAGCTAATAAGGCTGACGTCTTGCTGCCCTCTCTCCCCATAAACTGACTTTCATATTTTGGCTCGACTCAAACTCACATTTCTCCCTAGTCCTCCCTCAAAAAGAACAACTTTGTTTTGCTATACTACTCTAGCGCATTATTACTTTTATCAAAATTTCCTGGTTTGCTTAAATTCCCTTTGCTGCCTTTTCCAATCTAATCCATTTCACCCGAGGGCTGGTTCTTCTATTTCTTGGTCAATAACTCTAAGCTTTCCCTTATTAAGTGAAACTTGTCATACTCTGCTTGATTCGACCAGAATTTCTATGGAATTTCAGTGGTTGGGGTCTATTGTGAAGAAGAGGAAGCCAGAAACAGGTAAAACTAGGGCTGGGAAAAACTGACATTGCTATTGAGCAGATGCTGTGGGGCAGGTTGCCTGGGAACCAGAGAATATGCCCCGACTAACCCAGTGATCTTGCTTCTGACTTAAGACTATAGCTGTATCCACAGTGAGGTTTCCACTGTGGGCCATGGAGGTTCCAGGTCCCATTCATGCATCAGATCAACTACTATTATGGCTGAAGCAGCCAATATCTTTAATGCAGTACTTCAGTTAGAAACTGGTTGTAGGAGAAACAGGTACATAAATTGACCAACATGATAGGGAGTGGTCAAAGGAAGATGTGAGCAGAGAGGACAACTGGCTTTTGGCAACAGAACAGACAGAAAACCATACCAGGTGGTGGAGTGGAAACTCCATTATCCTCTCCCCTGATCAGAGTTGCTCAGTAAGTAATTAGGATAGATGAACAGTCTTAGGGATTGCTGAGGAGAAAAAAAAATAAGCAGAAAAACTGGGTGCCTGGCCGGCTCAGTCAGTAGATTATGTGAGTCTTGATCTCAGAGTTGTGAGTTCAAGCCCTACATTTGGTGTGGAGCTTACATAAATGAAAGAATGAATGAATACCAGCATACAACAACCAATGTATCCACCCCTATAAACTTCTTGATTGTTTGCTTGGTTCTAGATATGTCCTTAGATGTTCTCATTTATATGAATAAGCATGTAAGTTCTGGTATCTGTATCTCCAGAGTGGTTTACAGACCTATGGTGAGTTCAGGCTTGAGTTATTTCTTGGTAAGGAAATCACATGAGCCCTGAGAAATCTTGGTCTCAGATAGCTCTTGCCTATATCGTTGTGAGACTGTTTAGCCATAATATCTGAGGAGTGATTAATCAAAACTCAACCTTCTCAAACTGTTGTGCCCAAGATTGCGTATCCGAGAAACCACCAAGGAGCCGACACCAATGCAAACACACGAGGGTTTATTTACAAGCTCGAGTTTGGGTCCAAGTATACTCTATACAACAGAGCAGGGACTTGGACCCCGAAGTGGGTTACAGCTGGGGTTTTTATGGCCTGGTCTAGGGGATCTTCAGAAGGGGTGGAGGAATTTTTTCCATTCCAGTATGGGGGAAAGGGTGGGGGAGTTTCTTAAGATTTGATATGGGATTCTCTGCCGAGGGCATTCTGCAGTTTTTCCTGTAAAGTTCAGCTCTTATTCCCAGGGACCTAAGATGGCTATACTTGTGCTAATGCTAAACTTGAGGTGGAATGGCCTTAATTTTTCTTGGCCTCCACACAAACGTTAATGGCACATAGTAGTAACCGAAGGAGATTATTACATATAGTCTCTACCCCTTCGGAGTCCCATTCAACAGATTGGAAAGAACTGGAATCTGAATTTTTCAATACACATCAGGTGATCCTGATAGAGTCCATCCTGGAAACCTATGTTGAGAAATCCAGCTTTGTGAAGAGTCAGGGATGGTCCTCAGATCAATGGGTCAAAAATAAAAGGTTAAAGGGAAGGTGTTAAAGGGAGGCAGAGTTAAAACATTTTATTTGGGCTGAATTGAAGGATAATTCTTTCTTGGCCTGTTCTCTGAGGATTTTCCTTCCCATAAATTTTCTGAAGGAAAATGGCTCGAGACAATAACAACATTGAATATTTAACTGAACTCATACTATGTGTCAGATCCTGTGGTAAACACTTTAAAGATATGGCCATTCGATCTTCCCAACAGTCACAGCAAGTAGGTACAATGTTTATTCAAACTATACAAATTTGTTAGTAGATGAAGAATGTCATTTGGTTACAAAACTAGTAGTGGCAGAGCTGAAGTTCTGACGTGAATCTGTTCCTGACTCAGTGCTATCAATGAGCACACTTACTTGCTTCTGAGCATGCAGTATTTGCCCCCCACCAGATCATTTTTGTTCCTCCATGCATGCATTCAATAGTGAATGAATTTGTTAATTAAACAATTATTTATTCAGCACCTACTATATGAAAACCCATTAAGGATTTTGAGTTGGAGGAGTAAAGACGTCTGATTTAAGGGTTAAAGGAATACTCTGGCTGGCGTGCTGAAAGCAGACTTTTGAACAGCAAAATATCTGTGTGTTTGTTAGAATCAGTCTAGATTGTAGTCGTAAGAGGTCCCACGTGGCAGTGGCTTGAACAAGATAGGAGATTATTTCTCTCACAGAGTAGTTCAAGTCATAATCAGGATAAACAAAATGATTTGATAGTGTTTTGGGCTCTGTTATCCCCAGGACACTTCCCATCTTTTCAGAGTCAAAAACCAATCACCACCATGGCTGCATTTTAACCAGGGGTGAGCAGAAGTAGAAAGGGGAGGCAGGCTCTTTTTCTTTTAAGGACATGTTCCAGATATTGCACAAACATCTGTTTCACTTGCAACCCATTGGCTGGAAACCCGGCATGTGGGCGTAACCAATTTCAAAGGACACTGGGTAAGGAAATCTTTGGTTAGTCATTTACCCAAATCAAGCTGCCATTACTTTAGAACAGTGGCTCTCAAAGTGTGGTTTCTGGACCAGCAGCATCAGAATTATCTTGAAGTTTGTCAGAAATGCAAATTCTCAGGCCTCGTCCCAAACCCACTGCTCAGAAATTCTGGGGATGAGATCCAATGATCATCATGTTAATGAGCTCTCTAGGTAATTCAGAGGCATGCTACCCAGAAGACTAGGGAGAGGGGGCATATTAGAAACAAAAGGAAACACTGCTTCAAACTATTAATCCTTCCTTGCCTAATTTATTATCTAAAGGTTTCATGAAATTACAGTATAGATATTAATTAAAAGAACTTGAATCTTAATATTAAGCATAAAATACAATATTACTAGTTTCATTTTGGCCTTGCAATAAGTGTGGTTAATTTCATCAGTGTTGTAATGGCCATAACCTGCAAAGGATAACAAAAAAAAAAAAAAAAAAAAAAAGTGCTTTGACAAAACATTTCTTCTGTTACCTTCTCAGGCTATATTTACTCTCCTACTGTGTTTTCTTTGGTTTCCATTAGCTTGTCAGAAAATTACTGTGTGTTGTCACAGTTAATTGATATTTATAGGACATCCTCAGTATCAACCCACCAAAATGAACAAATAAAAATTGCCATGTCTGCCTGGAGGAGAGAAAAATATTTCTTAGGAAAGTCTTCCTCTTATCTGTAAAGAAAGGGCTGGCTATACAGTGAAGAGCATACATTAGTGTAAAAACCCAGAACAATCAACTGAAATATAGAATGAACAGATAATTTTCTAAGAAAATGTAAATTAGCTAATTTAAATAAAAACAGAAAATTCAAATATGCTAATAACAATTGAAAAAACTGAAAAGGTAGAAAATCTTTTCTTTGAAAATGTAGATCTGCACTTTAAGAAGGCAACAGGTCTAGTTAGGTTTCAAAGAATGGTAAATTTCCATGTTTTATAAACTATTCACAGCATAAAGACAAAAGCAACAAGAGAAGAACCTTTTAACTCATTCAGTAAAGCTTAGTATAATACCAATATATAAACCATATAAGAATAGAACTTAAAACCAGAGGCCAAAACTCAATTTATGAAGAGTCCTAAATAAATTATTAGTAAATTGAATATAGCAACATATTAAAAGTATAAAACATTAAGAAGAAATAGAATAATCCCAAGAATGAAATAATTATTTAACAATAGAAAAATTCTTGGGCAGCCCTGGTGGCTCAGCGGTTTAGCAAGGCCTTCAGCCCAGGGTGTGGTCCAGGAAACCCAGGATCGAGTCCCACGTCAGGCTCCCTGCATGGAGCCTGCTTCTCCCTCTGCCTGTGTCTCTGCCTCTGTGTGTGTGTGTGTCACTCATGAATAAATAAATAAATAAATAAATAAATAAATAAATAAATAAATAATCTTAAAAAAATTCTTAAAGTAATTCCCAAGAAAAACTCTAAATGTAACTCTCTAGATTTAATAGCACAGTAAAAAAAATTATAATTGCCTTAATCAACAACTACTTAATAAAATTCAATACCTACGTCTGAATTTTTAGAAATCCAACTTTATCAGCAATCTAAGGGGGGAAAAAACCCCACTTTCTTAGCTTGATAAAGAGTATTTACTGTAAGTCAGTAGCATGCATCATATTGTTGCAACATGAAAACATTCCCAATGATAATAGAATAAGACAAGAATTTCTACTTTAACCACTACTATTGAAGCAGAGGTCCTAAAAATGTAATTAAATTAGAAAATAAAATAAAGTTTCTAAATATTGCTGTTATTTGCAGACAGCACAATCACTCTCTTAATAATTCAAAGGTAATCAAATGAGAAGCTATTACAGCTAACAGGAGAGTTCAATAAGAGAAACAGTTACAAATGATAATTTTAAAATTCCAATATAACAGCAAAAGTTAAAATACAATAACAATACAAAATACCTAGGAACTTAAGAAATTTTAAAAACCTTTATGAGTAAAGCTATAAAACTTGACTGAACAAAGAGAATACTGTGTTCATAAAAAGTAAGATTTATGGGACGCCTGGGTACCTCAGCAGTTGAGTATCTGCCTTTGGCTCAGGGTGTCATCCTGGAGTCCCAGAATCGAGTCCCACATCGGGCTCCCTGCATGGATCCTGCTTCTCCCTCTGCCTGGGTCTCTGCCAATCTCTCTCTCTCTCTCTCTCTCTCTCTCTTTCTCTTTCTGTGTCTCTCATGAATAAATAAAATCTTAAAATAGAATAAAATTTATTTTTAAAAAAACTTTTAAAGTAAGACTTACTATTTTCATGTTATCAATTATCACCAAACTATCTACTAATTTAAAAAGTTGTAATAAAAATTCCAAGAGGATTTTTCAGAAGACTGTAAGATAATTCTAAGGGTTATCTGAAAAATGTCACACAGGTTAGACAACTTCAGGAAAAAAAATAAGGAATGATTTCTACCCAATAGGAAAGCAGACTACAAAGTTGGAAATATCAAACCATTAAAATATCATTTTAGAAACAAATCAGTGAAATAGAAATCTAAAAACAGTCATTTGTACTTTAGCGTTTAGTTTATGGTAAAGGACACTCATTCTAATAATGGGAGAAAGAACCTTCAACAAATAGTGTAGAGATAATTGGCTATCCAAGTGAGGAGGGAGAAGTTTTAAAATCACCCCATGTACAAAAATAAACTCAAGACGCATTAAAGGTCTAAGTATTAGAAGGAAATGTAGCAAGTGGTCTTATTATTTGGGCAAAGTCCCTTCTATATCATATTTAAAAGACATAAAGGGAAAGATTTGCTTTGAACTCACTAAAATTAAAAGCTCCTGGGCTATAAATGATACTATAAACAAAGTAAAAAAAAAAAAAAATACCATGGGAATTCATTCAGTAAAGCTAGCATTTAACTGACATATCCATATTTATTATTATCTATTTAAAAGATGAAGATTCATATCTACAATGCATAATCTTTAAAATCTATAGTTGAAAAAAATGGACAAAGATTATAAACAGGCAAAGATTATATGCAAAAAGAATACAAATGTCCATAACAGAAAATGAAGATCATCAATCTTACTAGTTTCCAGGAAAAAACAAATTAATACACACAATTTTCTCTTATCAAGTTGACACAATTAGATTAATAAAATTAAAGGAGAACATGTAGAATTGAAGTCAGAATAGGTTAATTTCACAATCTCTTCACAATTATATAAATAGATGGCATTTTTAGAAGACAAATTGCAGAAATCTATGTTGAGGGAAATTTATATACAAATATAGGAAGGTAGGAGGAAGGAGTATGGAGAATGACATTGCAGAAGGGAAGAGAAGAAAGATGAACACTCATTATTTTGTATAGTTCTGTATCATTGAATGTTTTAGAGTGAGAATATATTTGTGTATTACTTTTGTATTTATTTTTTTAATTATTAGTTTCAGTTAGAACCAGCCACAGAAATAGAAAACACATTGCAGGCTTGAAGCCCAGACATATTCGTTAGAATTCACTTTCATTCCTCTAGCATGGATAGCCTCGATTCCAAATCATCAAAATGTACTCTCATCTGTAAGAAGTCAATATGGAACGTAGATTGCTTATGATCTCTCTGCTGCAACTAACACTTTCGTAAACTTGCTTCTCTTTCCTTTTTAATAAACACAAATTCAACTTTTCTGTTGAGTCTCAGAGACTCCATGGCTGTTTCTACTGCCTAGGCCTCACTTAATCAGACTCTAGTTAATTAAATTTGCTTTACAGCTGCTACAATTCTTGGGAGCCATTAGGCTTAAGGGAATCTGTTAAATACATAATTTTATGGTGTCAAAATCAGGGAGAAATTGGACGAAGTAGTGAGCTATTTCTGAGCAAATTCAGAAAATTTGTCTATCCGTTATTCCTGTCTCTCCATTATTCCCGTGCTTACTAAGCAAATTAGGAAAACTCTGTTGTCGATCCATTATACTTAGTTGACCAAACTCTGAACAGGGCTCCATCTTAATGTTTGTCCCTTCTCTGCCTAAATCTTGACTGCTAAATCCTGCTAAAGAAAATTATAGAACCATCAAGATGAGTACCCCTAAATATACACTTAACACCCCCAACTGGGCCTCAAGCCCAGAATTTCTTTTATTCTCTCAAAACTCTATGCTCCTCAAACTCAGATTTCTGTAGGAGTCTTTCCTTCTATTTCACTAAAAAATTAGATACCATCACAATTTCTCAGTTTTCTCAGTTTTCTATCAGGGGACCTATGAAACTACCCTCCCTCCTTTATTTTGATTTCTGAATTGTAAGAGCCCTCCTTCTTCCAGTCTAAGACTATTATATTCAGCCATAAAAAAAAAAAGAGGAAACTTTGCCGTTTGCAACAATATGGATGAAGCATGAGGGCATTATGCTAAGTGAATAAACCAGACAGAAAGACAAATACTGTATGATATCACTTATATGTAGAATCTAAAAACAGAAAGAAAAGAAAAACTCATAGAAACAGAGAGGAGAGTAATGGTTGCTGAGGTACGGAGAAAATGGGGAGACACTAGTCAAAAGGCACAAAATTTCAGTGAGAAGATGAATAAGTTTTAAGGAACTAATGTACAGCATGATGACTATTGTTAATAATATTGTATTATATTTTTGAATTCTGCTAAAAGAGTAGATCTTAAGCATCCTTACCTCACCATGAGGTGATGGATATGTTGGTTAACCTGATTGTGGTAAATATTTCACAACTATACATATATCGATTTATCATGTTAAAGAAATCAATGGTAGGGGATCCCTGGGTGGCGCAGCGGTTTAGCGCCTGCCTTTGGCCCAGGGTGTGATCCTGTAGACCCGGGATCGAGTCCCACGTCGGGCTCCCGGTGCATGGAGCCTGCATCTCCCTCTGCCTGTGTCTCTGCCTCTCTCTCTCTCTCTCTGCCTCTCTCTCTGCCTCTCTCTCTCTCTCTCTGTGACTATCATAAATAAATAAAAATTAAAAAAAATAAAAAATAAAGAAATCAATGGTATACATATTGGAAACAAAGACATTAAACTGTCTTTGTTCACAGATGACATGATTATCTATGTAGAGAATCTGAATCAATCAGCAATAACCCCCAGAACTAATAAGTGATAAAGGCAGGGTTGTAGGATTCAATGTCAATATATTTAAAAAAAAAAAAATCAGTTGCTTTTTTGTCTTTCAATGAACCAACGCAGTTTGAAATTAAAAAAAAAAAAAAACACCACAATACCATTTACATTAGTACCCCAAAAATGAAATATGTATAAATCTAACGAAATATATACAAGATTTATATGAGGAAAACTACAAAACTAGTCTACAAATAATCTCAAAGAACTAAACACATAGAGAGAGTCCATGTTTGTGGATGGGAAGATTCAATACTATCAAGATTTTAGTTCTTCTGAACTCAATTTATAGATTCAGTGTCCTACCGTTCAAAATTCCAGCAAATTATTTTATGAATCTCAACCAAATGATTCTAAAGTTGATGTGCAGGGACAAAAGACCCAGAATGGCCAACACAATGTGGGAGAAGAACAAAGTTGGAGGACTGATGCTGCTCAACTTCACTTACTATAAATCTATAGTAACCAAAACAGTGTGGTGTTGGTGAGGGAATAGATCAATGCAACAGAATAGAAGGCACATGTATAGTCTATCTCTGACAAAGGAGCAAAGGCAATACAATGGAGAAAAGATTGTTTCTTCAACAAATGGTAACGGAACACTGGATGTTCACATGCAAATGAATGAATCTAAATCTTACATTCTTCACAAAAATTAATGCAAAATGGATCATAGACCTAAATGGAAAACACAAAACTAAAACCCGTAAAAGATAACACAAGGAGATAACCAGATGACCTCAGGTTCAGTGATGCTTTTTAGATACAATTCCAAAGATACAACCCATGAAAAAAAGTAATTGATAAATTAGACTTCATTAAAATTAAAAACTTCTGCATTGCAAAAGGTAACATGAAGAGAATTAAAAGACAAACCAAAGACTGGGAGAAAGTATTTCTAAAAGACACATGTGACAAAGGTCTGGTATGCAAAATATACAATAAATTCTTAAAACAAGAGGAACACCTGGGTTTCTCAGTGGTTGAGTATCTGCCTTTGGCTCAGGATGTGAGTCCACATCGGGCTCCCCACAGGGAGCCTACTTCTCCCTCTGCCTATGTCTGCCTCTCTGTGTCTCTCATGAATAAATAAACTCTTAAAAAAAAAAAAAACAAAATAAGAAAACAACCTGATTTTAAAATGGACCAAAGACAGTAACAGACACCTCACCAAGGAAGATACACAGGTGGCAAATAATATATGAAAAGATCTTCCACATCACATACCATCAGGAAAATGAAAATTAAAACAACAATGAGATACCATTACACACCTATTAAAATGGCCAAACTCTGGAACATGCATAACACCAAATGCTGGTGAGAATGTGGGGCAACAAGAACTCTCATACATTGTGGTAGGAATGCACAACAGTAGAGCCACCTTGGAAGATAGTTTGACAGTTTCTTACAAAACTAAACATGATTCAGCAATCGTGCTCTGTAGTATTTACCCAAAGGTAGGCAGAGAACAGAGGATATTTAGGGCAGTAAAAATCTTCTGTATTATAATGATAAATATGTCATCGTGCCTTTGTCCAAACCCATAGAATGTACAACACCAAGAGTAACCCTTAGGTTAATGAGGGTCTTTGGGTGATTATGATGTGTCAATATAGATTCATCCTTAGTTTAAAAAAATGTACAGTTTTGGTGAGTGATAGTGATAATGGGGGAGGTTACACATGTGTGGGAGGCTGGAGTTACATGAAAAGTCTATGATCCTCCATATTAGAAACCTAAAATTGCTGTAAAAATGTCTTTAACAAAAAATATGTTGTATACTTTAAATTTATACAGTTTTATTTGTCAATTATATCTCAATAAATTGGGGAAAATAAGACTATTAGACTCCACAGATTTCTGGGTCTACCCTCTACTACTATCACAGGGGCCTTACTCTATTGATAAATCCCTCCTTCTAGCTATGTCTGCTTCTCTCTTTCTCTGGGTCCTTCCATTATTATTTAAATATGATTGAGTAAAACTTAAACCCTATCTCAAACCCTTCCATCTACCTCTAATTTTCATATCCCTTTCTTTTATGGTTACATCTCTGAAAAAAAATCCTCCTACATGGTGGAAATTTTTGTTATTAATGTCAAAATCGTTTCTTGTAATATTTCCCATTTCTCTTTCTCTCTATTCAAGCAGGTAGTTACCTCTGGCAATTTTCTCAAGGTGATTGACTAGAAAGAGAGAAGAATGTGTTTCTGAGACGTCCCTTTAATTCTATTGTGGAAAAAGATGTTTGGGCTTAAACTCAATGAATGGAAAAGAGAAGAATTACTCTGCTTGTCCTGACACCCTCTTCCCCTGTTGAAAGATGCCCTTGAGTTGAGAAAGGGAGAGAAATAGTTTAGGTAATAAAGGCAAAGCTTCACAGATAGGGCAGTTCCCCTATGAGATTTAAAGCATTGGAGGGCAAAGATAGAATGTCCTTGCTTTTTAGGCACAGCTTGGAGGGAGGCCCAAGAAAGATGATGTCTCCCTGTCGTATCTAGCCAAAGAAACTATTGATGCTCGTGTCCAAATCATGACACAGAAGCCAGGTGGGAGCCCTTATAGGCATAAACGAGATGTCTATGAGGCATCCTGTAGGTATCAATGGGTAAGAGCCATCTCCTCTTACATTCCCAAGAACCAAGACTCCTTAGAAATGTGACTGAATCTTGAAGATAGAATGAGTCTCCAAAAGAACTGAAATTAAGTAGGTGCCACCATAATGAACAGTAGAATTGAAATAGCATAACTAAGTATCCAGAATGAGGTTTGTGCCAAGGTGAGCAACAACTTTTATTCCTGCTAAGTTCACCTGATATGCCTGGGACATTTTCTTGATTGACCACTCTTTCCTTTAAATTCTCTCTTGCCCTGGAATTCATGACTGAAAAATTCTGGTATTTCTACCAGCTTCTTGGCTGCTTCTTAATCCATCTCGTGGATTCTTCATCTGCTTATTCTTTAACTGGTACCACTTATTTATTATATTAATATTTGCTCAATGTCTACCATGGACCTGACATTGTTCTAGGGACCAGGCATAGGACAATAACCAAACAGATTTGGCCTCTTCCACTATGAGTGAGAGCCTAGCGGAACTAAGAAACCGAGTCTGGACAAAGATAAATTTGAACCCACATCGGGTTTGGGTCACACACTCCATATGATTTCATCAGCAAATATGGATTCAACAACCTGTATTACAGTAATAACTTACACATCTCTAAGTCAGGCCAGGTATCTGCCTAGAGATTTGGACAGTTTTATCCATCTGCCTCCTACCTCGGCCTTCTTGAATATCCTTTTGCATCTCAAACTCAAGATGTCAAAAACTGGCCTGTTTCACTTATTTTATGAATGTCATGTATGTCATCCTATTGCTCAAGCTAAAAACTTGGCCTTTATTCTTTATTTTTTTCTCTCCCTTGTCATCCTCATACTATCTGTTCCTAAGTTCTGTTATGATATATTCTGTGCATCTCTTAATTTTACTCACTGCTAGCTCTTCCCTAGATTACTGGAATAGACACCTAATTAGTCTCACGGTTTCTAATTTTGTCTCACCCAAATCATTCTTTATACGATAGTCAGAGTCATCTTTTCTAAAGCAACTCTTATCAGGACACTATCTTTCTTAACTCTTTGGTGATTTTCCCAATACTCTTGGAAAAAGCTTAACAATTTATATGGTCCCTAAGTCCCTGTGAGATACTATACCTACCAACCTTCCCATTCTCATCTCCTGCCACCCTATCTTTGGCCTCTCCTACCATCCCTGTACCACATGCCACAATTTGGTCATCTCTCTCTTTATTTTTTTCAATTTTTCAAACATTGCAGGAAGTTTCTTGTATCCAGTTCTTTGCATACGTTTCCCCTCGTCTCTGCAACTTAATATTTTTGCCAAACTTCCTCCCCAACTATCGCTTGGAAAACCTCTGATCATCCTCCAATACTTGATTTGGACTTTATATCTTAGCTCAGTAGGAATTGTACTCCTTCAACATGCTTCCATAATATGTGGCACTTTTCGTAACACCACTTATATCATGTATCATTGACTATCTACTTATTTGTAATCCTCCAACAGTAAGTTCTTTGAAGACTAAGACTGATATTTTCACCATTGCTTCACATAGTAGGAGCATGGTATATATATACTGAAGTATATATACTTAGTAAATACATATAAATACATATATGCTTAAGTATATATGTATTTCTAGTATTTACATTATATTTTTACATTAAAATTTGCATTATAATATTTATATGTATTTTTATATATACATATACTTAAGTATATATGTATTTAAAATACATTACATGTTATATTTACTATGGCACTTTAAATAAATGAAAGCATTTATACTGTAGTATTTCTAAATAGGACTAAAGTTGCGAGGTTTATGGTAGACTGAAAAACCTGTTGAGTTTTTCATTTGATGAGATGCTATTTGAACTTCTAGGATGTCCTGGGTAGTGACTTTAATCATTAGCCAGATAGAAAACCGTCCCCTGGATTTTCCTCCCAGGCAGATTTATTATGAAGCTAATGGAGTTGAAGTTGCAAGGCTCCTCCTTTGCGCAGGCTCTTCCAAAGTCCCAGAGGGGTGCCAGCAGTGCAGTCACAATCATATGATCTTGTAAACTTTGAAAAATACTAAACTTACCCACAGGTGCCTTTTATTCCAACTTATTTTCTGTCATTTCTTCTTATATCTAGTCATGCTGGAAGAGTCGTAGGCATTTTTGAAATGTGGATAAGGAGAAGCTGAGTGCTAGGTATATTTAGTGGGATATGTTTATTTAGTTTGCAATTATTTCCATGCAAGTAGCTACCTCATTAATTAAAATATTATTTTCCTGGATTGTCTGGCATTTGTAATTTTTATGATTTTTCCTTATCATTAGTAAGTAATTGCTTTTTTATTTGTTTAAAAAAATTATAAATTTAAAAGAGCCCACTCACAAATTACATCAGCCTCAGGTCTTATATAACCTGGATGTTTCTTTTATATGAACAAAGAAAACAGGAGGCAACAGAGAATGAACGGTGATTACTTACCTCATCTCGAGGTCCCAGTCTGAAACTGTTCCTAAGTTCCTTAATTCACTGATTACATTCTTTAGGTTGGTTCCTTCCATGTGCAACCCACTAAGGAATGATGAAACATTCTCAGAAAACAATGCAAATGTACGAGGCTATAGAGGTTATGCTGGTTTTTGCACCACACTCGTCCTGGGGATGGTCCCACCCAGCAAGGAGCATCCAGTCTAATAAAGATACAAATAAAAAACTAGGCAACCTCCACAATTACCCAGATGTCTGTACGGTGGTCTTGTACTTTTTACTTGCGCAAGAAATATTAATTGAACCCATACTCTGTGCATGGAATTTTATCTCTAAATGTGAGGTAAATGGACCAGGAAAGGGTCTGATTTCAAGTGGGACCAAGAGCTACCAGTGAACGGTCAGATGATAGTTCTCAGGCAAATCTTGTCATTGCTAATTGAAGGCAGAGAAATTTCCGCTTCCACCAAAGAGGCTTGGTGGTAGCAGTGTTTAAGCAAGTCAACATGTGTAAAATGATGTGATGTTGAAAATCTTCTGCTTCATAATCAAAGAAAATAAAAAAAATCTCAGAGGAAATTGAAAATTATGAGCTTTCTGCGGGCTCCACGAAGGCATAAATCTCTCAGCTTTTGACTAGACAATTGGCTATTTCATGTTATTAAATAGAAACACTGCTCTTCTCAACAGTGAATGACTAATTTCAAGGGATATGCAATAATGTCATCTGTCTTCAGGAAATCTCAGGGAAGTAAAGAAAATATACTTTATCCCCATTGCAATTAGCATGTGTAATGTGCTCAACTTTCTTCTCCCCTCCGCCTGACTCACCCCTAATAAAGAGGAATGTTTTATATGGTAAAGGAAAGAAAATTAAGCCTCTCCAGAGATATGTACCCTTCATTGAGGATCTATTATTTCTGTATACTGCTTGTTTAATTCTCACATAAATATCATTACCTCCATTTTACAAAAGAGGACCCAGTCTCAAGGAACATGCCCGAGGCAGCTAATAAGTGGTTGAATCAGAGGTGAAATTTGAGTCTTACTGCACCAAACCACATTCCCTCCTGCGATGCAAAAGTATTTCGTTCCTCATGCATAGGCTTGAGCTTTTGTGGATTTTATGGGAGATGAGCTCAAGAGGTTAGGAATGCTGGGAGGCAGAGCTGGCCAACATGGGTATGTAGCCGGTTCTAATCTCCATGGGACATAAAATTTTCATAGGTGTAGATCTGGCTCCTGCTTCTGCCAAACCAGCAGTGTCTACAAGGGACAACCCTGTCACTGGTAGTTGGTTGCTCTGGAAAAAATGGGAGAATTGGAAAGAAAGGCCTTTTCCCTTCCACATCTCACATACGCACTATGAACTAGTGCCTCTCCTAAGGTCATCACATACATAAGCCCAAATACCATGGAGGAAATCTGGCTGGACAGATAAAATCCATCCCGTGTTTCAATTCTTTGCTCTCCTTTCGCTTCAGGATAATTCCAAACTCCTGAGAATGACAAATCTTGGAATAATTACTCCTCACCCTAATCTATGCACTCTCCAAGCCTGAGGAACAAGTTAACATTTCTACACCTTCCTGTGTTTTCATATATTTCTCTGTACCTTTGACTCACTTTATTTCATGTGCCAGAAATGCCTTCCTCACCTTCTTCTTGGTTTGGTAAAACTCTTCTGATTCTCCAATATACAGTTCAGTTAACATACTTCCGAAGAATCTCTTGACCCTGGTAGGCAAAATTAATTTTTCCAGCCTCTGAGTGCCTATGATAATTTGTGCATATCTTTATTTGAATATTTATCATATTATAGTATGATTATTTAATAGTTTATGTGTCTGAATCCTCTACTGAATTACATCTATTTCCTATTCATCTTTCTACCTAGGTTCAATTAATATATGGATAATGTCCTGATTGTCCTTTCCCGTTTTATTTAAGTTGGGGTCACATTCTATACTTTTCCTTTCTGGTGAAATAAAATCAGACTTAATTTCAGGAAGAAATGTAATTCTAACCCAGGAGCCAAAAGAGAAGATGCAAGAACGGAAGTAGAAGAGGTGGTTAAAGTAAGTGGGTGCAAATTTGATGACAGTCTTCACCAGGCTTTCTGAAGGGAGAATCATCTGTTTTTGAACAAGTGCCTTCTCTTGCCTCTTTTGTCAGAATGCAGTTAGACATGGAACATTTGAAATGTTCCTGGGAGAGAATGAATATAGATCATCACAGAAAGAAGATCAGGACAGTTTCTAAACCGTCCAATATTCTTCAGAGATACCTTAGTTCATCCAGGGTCAGGGGTGAACAGAGATTGACGTGTTGCTCATGGAACTGAGGGCAGCATGGGATGATTGAAAAGAGGTGAGGTTTGCAGCGAGACAGTTCTGAAGTCACACACCAGCACTGCCATGTAGTCACCGTGCGTCCTCAGACAGGTTATGTAACTTCTCCATGAGGGCATTACTAACCCCCAGTGTAAGAACAACAGTTTCAAGCAGCATAAAATATTATCAATGTCTGGTTCACAGTCAGTGCTCATTAATGCTATTTCCCTCCCTTAGAAAGAAATAGATGGCATATATTTACATTAAGAATTAGGTATATCCAGCGATTTTCTCAAAGCTCTAACAGATGCAGTTGGAAATTTTCTTGGTTTCTCAACTCCTTAGTTGGTGAAATACTAGAGAATGCTATTATCTGGTGGTAACATATGTGAGGTGGAATCGGTTCTCTGATGGGAACGTTAGCAAAGCACTGAGCTAGAATTCCTTTTAATGATCTTCCCTGATCTGGAAGGAAAAAACATTCGTTGCTTGGGTCTTAGGCAGAAATGTTTTCAAAAAGAAGACTGTGCATATGTTGATAGTGTGGATATGCTCAACTTCTAAAGAAAACATTCATTTTATTTTTTTTTTAAAGAAAACATTTAATCACAGGTCATGATATGCACTTTTCTTAAAATTTGTCTCATTGGAAGCTTTCAAACAGAATTTGCATAATTCTCTCTCTTTACTTTCAAATTAAATAGTACATAATTTGAACAGGGGTATCTGGTAAAACACTCCAAATCATGAGCAAATGAATTTGTCCTGAACTTTTTGTATTTCTATATAGTGAATGTCACTGCTGAGTGGCAATAATGTCAGAATTTACTCCAGAAAATGCTAGTATATTTTGAGTATCATCTTTATGTATATAGTATTTTATTAAGGTAATACAAGCACAGTGTGACATTACTTGGTTTTCCCTGCAATTTTGAAAGGTTAATTGAATTGTTGAGCAATATTTTAATTTATTCTAATTTGCTTCATTGAGATTCATCCTTCTAATAGTTTTGAATATCTTTGCATACATTAAGGTCTATTAAAGTGAAGCCTTTTTTTTTTTTAACCAAATATTCATTGGTGGCCATTTTCTCCATTTTATATTTAAACCCTATTGTTAGCCAAATGTCAAACACTTTAGAAATCTTTGCATTAAAGGTCATTTTTCTGATAGCTGAAGTCATCTTTTTCACATAATATCCTGGAAAGGAAAGTGCTTGGTTATTCAAAAGTCTCATTCCTATCTTTTAAATGGGGTGCAGATAGAGATCATAGTATTTTTACGGATGTGGAAATGTTGCCAAATCAATTCCTAGGATTTCATTTTTATAATGGCAAGTCAGGCCTCTCCTTGCATTCAAAGAAGAAAATTTGCTGAACCGCAAGTGTGGAACCAGAAGGCCATATGCTAAAGTAAATTGCTACTATATGAGCAAATGGCACGCTGCCACCACGAGTAGACATTTTCATTACTTCTCATTCACTACAGGCTCCATAGTTTTTCCCCAGTTATAAAGATCATTTTAAGTAAAGAGATGGAGCAACACTCTCAGGATGAGATGCTTTAAGAATATTTTGTGTAGTTAAGCCAGAGCTTAGTGAAAAAAATGAACAACCTAGTGAGAAAGGAGAGAAAAGAAGTTTCCACTCATGAATTCGTGTCGTCAGTGGATGTCCTTTTTCTATCTTTTAGAATCACAGGTATGAGGAAATTGCAACCAAAATCTATTCTCAGATGTCAAAGTATAATTATCAGAAGCTAAAATCATAATTCTAAGGCAAATATTATATGTGCAAATTTTTCTCCTTAATTAATGAGGAAACTGATAAGGTGTTAATGATTGACTCAAAGAACATTTACAATGCTGGGATATTCTTAGGAAATTTAACAAAGAAATGTTGGGTTAAGATTGCTAATTTCCACTTAAAGATATAACAGATTTATTATGGTCCAACAAGTCATAAGTCTTTGGCAGCATTTATTTCACTGAACAGGAATTATTTTCATTTTTACTAAACAAAAATCTATGAGTTAGGCAACTTTGTTAAATCTGGGACCTCTAATCAATAATAATGACACTAAGTATATTCTTCTAGACAGTCATTGATGGCCTTTGCCCCATATGATATTGAAAAGACATACCACACCTTTATGTCTTTTTTCCTAAGTTTTAGATAATTCTCTGACAAAAGTAATGAATTGTGCAGTAGATGCCTGCCACAAGTTTTAAAGTATCACTAGTAAATGAATTTATATTTTAATGGAATATTATGTGTACTCAATCCTGTTTTAGTCTTTTTGCATATGAGGAATTTTAGGAATCCTGCTCAACATTGTATTAGGATATATGAAAGTTGAGTTGTAAACGGATAGCGAGCATTAGAGTTACATTTTTTTAAAGATTTTATTTATTTGACAGAGAGAAAGAGAGCAAACGTACACACAAGCAGGAGAAGTGGGCTCCCTGCTGAGCAAGGAGCTCAAGACTCAAAATCGATCCCAGGACCCCAGCAACATGACCTGAGCCAAAGGTAGACACTTAGCCAACTAAGTCACCCAACCACCCCCCAGAGTGACACTTTAAATACATTGTATACTGTTTTCTTATTCTAAAGCCACTACATCACTTAACACATGCATTTTCATAGGCCTTCAAAACCTGTGAAGGGCTTAGACACCATATGTGTCAAATAGATAAAATGGCCTTGCTCTAACACACATACAGACCCACCAACAATGACATCTTCTCCGGGTTAAGGAATCACTTTTGTACTGTACAGGTTGACATGCTACAGCCTATGTATCAAGGTCTTCCATAGTTCCTCTGAAATTGCTTCTCTGCTATTCCCCAAATCACATGCCTGGTTTGGGCACATATCAGGGTGCGTCAGTGACCTGCTACACACCTACATGGGCTCTGAAGCCAGATCCTTTGCCCTGAATCCCTGGTTATTCAGAATTCTGCTCTGGGCAAATTATTCAACTTCTTTACGCCTCTCTCCAAATTTCTGAAATGGGTCAAATAAATTTACCTTCCACAAAGAGTCCCCATGGGAATTAAATGAATACATTTTCATCATTTACATAGAACATTGTCCTTGTCCTCGTGAATGTACAATAATTGTCAGCTCTTCTTGGTCAGATCAGCCTTTTTGTCCTCCATTCTGTGTTTCCAGTCTTCCCCGCCCCCCCCCCCCACACACACACACACACTTTTATCTCTTCCCATACCTGGAAAGTTCTCTCAATATGAGCCATCTTCAGTGCTCTTCTACAATCTCTTATTTCTCTAACTCTTAATGATCTCCTCTTCTAAACAATCATCACACTTAAGTATATACTTCCTTCTACAGTCTGAGGCTGCTCCATGTATCCTGTTATTTCCGCAACTAGACATGAACACCTTCAGGACAGTGTGACATCAAGAGGCATGTGCTGATTTGATAAGGGACACTTCTACTTAGGAAAATAGGCTCAAGCCCAAAGGCTCAAGATTAGAAGAAAGTACGATGAGGATAATAAATAACAGTCACAATGCCATTAAGTCAGACCTCTCCTTCCAACAACTCCTACTGCATGTGTCAATGTGTTTAATTTGCTTGTTTATCTGTAAGTTCATTTACATGGAAAGCTGTGCTTGCGAGGCTGCTCTCTGCATTTGACTTTGCTCATGAACTAGTAGCGTCTTTAGAGAGCAGTCAGAGAAGGCACAGATTTGGAAAAGCCTGGCCAGAGATCAGGAAATAAGACGTACATTTTTTTCTATCTTCAAGAAAATCTCTTGCATATCTATCGTGCACCAATCAACCTGTTGAGACTCAAACCGGTCAATCTTGTGAGCATAGCGATAATTGAACTAATTTGGATTTTTGTAGGTCCCCAATTTTTTTAATGATCTGTATAAATTTTAAATATGAGATCCAAAATATGTACAGTTGACCCTTGAACAACATCAGGATTAGGGGTGCTGACCCTTGCATAGTCAAAAATCCATGTATAACTTCTGACTTCCATGAAATTTTACAAATAGCATATGGTTGACTGGAAACCTTACCAATAACATCAACAGGTAATTAACACATATTTTGTATATTATATATATTAAATGCTATATTCTTACAGTAAAGTAAGCTAGAGAGAAGTAAATGTTATTAAGAAAATCATAAGGTAGAGAAAATACATTTATAGTACTGTAGTGTATTTATCAAAAAAAATCCATGTGTAAGTGGACTTGCACAGTTCAAACCTGTTTGAGGGTCAACTGTACATTCAATCTCAAATATGAGCCATCTCTAGTCTTTCTTTTCCATGAGAGACCCCTGTGGGGAGACAGGAGCTCACATCTACTCACCCTACAGCCACATTCAGTAGAGTTTGTACATAAAACACTTTGGCCCAAGCAGCCTTTGCTCCCTGTGCTGGGACTTTGTTCTCCAACAGGTTCTGCTGCTGTTGCTGCTGGTATCACAACTGAAGCTGTGTCTGTCCCACCATCATGGTAAACCGTGTCACGCTTGCCCTTGCTTCTTCACCATGGTCCTCTGTGGAAGGTAGCATTGTGAGCGGGCTGCCTTTTGCCTGGTGTTAGCATTGAAAGGCCTGCATGCCAGAAAGTTCTCCATTCCCCAGCAAATTGGAATAGTTGCTCATTGAAGCTTTTATGCATTGGCTGAAACTTCCCTCAGGCAAAACATCAGAGGATCTGCATCCACTCACTCCTATGCCAGACAGAGTCTATTCTCTGCTTCTTTACCCCTTTCTCAGGAGCTCTTTATTTGCCTCCCACTGAACTTTGCATCAGTCACCACCAGTTTCCTAAGGCGATGAGATGGGTTCCCATGGGGTGCAGTGCAATGGCAGCGATAGGTTCTGGTGTTTTGTCTGCCTGCCTCTCCCCCTCGACAGCTTCAGCCCCTCCTTCCTTTTTCCTCTTTCTCCCCAGGTCCCCATAGCTTCGCCATTTGAGAAGAATCAACCATTAGCTCTCTAAGCATTCGCATATTTCAACATAGCTCCTTAGTATCTTTTGATCACTTCTGAACCAAGATCCTTGCCCCAATGTCTTTTCCTGACTGTCTAACTGTATGAGAAAAATACATCTGCCAAGTCTGCTATATTTAAATGTCTGAAGCTAGAATCAAGGCCATTTTCCCATTGGTCAGACAGGGTGTGTTCTTCACTTGGTTTTACTAAATGCTAAATAAGAATATAAGAAACATGAGGCTACTTTAAGAGCCATAAGAATAAAAAGAGGAAAGCTGAAGAGCCTCCCCAGCTGAACAACAGTTCTCATTTGATTAACGCAAGAAAGAAAAATAGTCATAAAGTTCTCTAAATATCTCTTCCTCAGAAAAAGAACCAAAAATGTATATTTAATACCCCAAATGTATTTCTCAAAGTTCTAAGCTACAGAACATATGAGTTGGTAGGAATCCTGAAGAATTCATAATTATAACTCTGTTATCGTGACACAACAATATGCTCAAAAGTAATATTTGGATATTCTTTCAACATAATCGATAGCTAAGCATATGCATGGTACTATGGGTGATAAGAATCACATGTAAAAGTTTATGCCTTGATGTAGATTGGAGAGGGTATCTGAGGAGATAAAAGGATTATTTTATGGGAGAAAGAAGACACTCTCCCCTTAAATGCCATAGTACTTCATAGGCTACATGAGAAATACAAATCGGTCTCAGAACTCTCCTATTGAAATCCTTCAGGAGCCTCCCACAAATCTTTATATGGCCTGGAGGGTTTCTGTGTGATCCGACTGGGTGGTTATTTGCACCCCGCCACCCCCCCCCCCCGTGTCCCTAGAGGGGACATTGGGCAGTATCTGGAAACATTAGGAGTTGTCACAACTGAAGGGAGAGAAGTCATCTTGGCATCTAGTGGGTAGAGGCCAGAGATGCTGCTAACATCTCACAAACAAGAGCTTCCCACAGCAAAAAGTCATCTGACCCCAAATGTCAATAGTGCTGAGCTGGAAAAGGGTTTATCCAGCCCCTCTCCACCTCTCTGGATGCCTCTTCTACCGCCTGCATCCTTCTTTGCTTTGTTCCTCTCATTCCGGCCTTCTTACCATTCCTTGAATGGGCCCTTATCCTTCCTACAACTTGGACTTTACCATATTGTTCCCACTGCCGGAACATTTTCCTCCAAGACCTCTCTTCCTTTGCCTGGTTAAGTTTCTGTTCTTAAGCTCTCAGCTTCAAAATCACTTTCTTGGAGTGCCTGATGCCATTAATTCAGGCAGAACTTATCTGGTCTCCTGGCATCCTGCACTTCCTTCCTAGCTTGTTTCATAGTTAATAATTGTGTATGTGGTCACTGGCCTCCTAAATGTCTGCATCATTAGGCTCCAAGAAAGGGCCCTGTTTCTTTGCTCACCTTGAAATCTCTAATCCAGCATAATTCCTGTAGGTAGAAAAGTCTCAATGACTGTACTTTCGGATGAATGAATAAACATTCAAGTACATGCTTAGAACAAGTAAACAAGTATGATATCAAACATTTATTGGATGTGTGCTGTGTGTCAGGCACTGTATTAAATGCTCTTTAAGGATCATTCTGTCCTTACACGGTCCTCAGGATATAGACACTCATCTCTTATTATCTTGTTGACAAGTCAGGGATGGAGTCATTGAGAGGTTGTATATCTTGCTGAAGATCTCCTAGCTTTGTAAGTGGAGGAGCCAAAATACCTTCTTAGGTCTGTCTGACTCCAAAGTCTCCCACTTGAACGTTCCTAGCAGAAGAGTCGAAATATTCAGCGAGAAAAGAAAGCAAGAAAATGAAGGACGCGGTCATCTGCTTCTGGGGAGACATTTTTTTTTCTAGCAGATTTTGCCCAGAAGTCATTGTTTCTTGACAAAAGCATCAGGTAAGCACATGCTCTATAGAGAAACTTCTGAGAAGAGTCGAACAGATGTTACAGCCAGGGGTGAAGCCAGGCATTGGCGGGGGCTCAGTATGAAAAGGAAAAGGTAACCATAGAGATTAGGGGTCTTGCAACTGTTTGTGCAGAGTTGTATCCTTCACAACAATGCCTCCCAAGTCTGATTACTCACCAGAACCTTCTGGAAAGCCTTTGAACATTTCCATGCACATTCCCTGCTCTTGACATCCCAATCAGGATATTTAAAGTGGTGTTTGAACTCTGTCGGTTTACTTGTTTTGTGGTTGTTTCTGCTGAAGTTACCGGTGTTCAGGCTACATTTTTGCTTTGGAGGATTCTGATGAAAGAGGAGAGAAGCAGCCCAGTGAAGGCTATCACAGTACCCAAGGAGAAGGGGCCGTTGGAGCTGTGGCCTCACCAGGCATGTACACTGTGCGGGAATGATTTGTCTGCCCATCAGTTTTCCTGGGTTCCCACTCCTGGCCCCAGTGTCTGCTTTCCAGAGAGGAGATCCTCCCCCTCCTCCATGTGGTTCTTGCAGGGCTTTTCACTATAATGATAACTAGACACACACACACACACACACACACACACACACACACCCCTCCAGCTCTCTCACAGGGGAACACATGAACTAGAATGGGCCACTTGTGATAATCCACCCATTCCTCTTCCACAGCAATTAAGCTGGACTGGAGCACAACCAGTGCAGATTAGAATCCTCCCTGAGATCGGCACATAGAGATTGGGAGAGAGACCGTTACTTTCCACTAGGGTGGTAAAGCCATGAAATAGAGAGTGGTCATATACTCTGGCTGTATGGAGAAGTCTAATGCAAGAGAAGATGTGAGAGGAGGGGAACAGAATTAAAAGATGGAGAGAGGAGAGAGTCCTTGGTGGCATAATGAGGATGGCCTCTATATTCCACAGTCACATGAGCCAACACATCCTTGAGAATGCTGTGTCCTCGGGAAGTGTGTGTACATCGATGTACACACTTAGCTTTTCTCTGGATAATCAGCGGATTAAATAGGCTTGTGCACAATTCACACTGGGAAGACGATCTTGAAGGGAAGATAAGCAAAACTATCTATGTCCACACTGAACTCTGCTGCTGAGCTGGGGCTTCCCAGACTCTAAATGAGAGCCCTGCTCAAGCTCTCAAAAGTGACTTGGAAAAGTGGGTTGCTGGGAGGGTTGCGTGGGGATGAGGCACTTGGTGGAAGGAGTACGGGATGAGATCGGAAACAGTGTGAGGGGTTGAGGGCTTCCTGAAAGTTCATGAGACTTATGATAGAAGCTAGGAGAGTTCAGGGCAGGGACACAAAGGCAAAGAACAGAGGATGTCACCACCACCCCCATGGAGGGTATAAACCATGGTTGCTTCCTTCTGAAATATGGGAAAAGTCATATTTAAAAGCACAGGTTTAACACTGTCCCTTTCACAGTAGAGTTGTTTCAAATGACCCAGAGTTTTCAGTTTGATGCTCCCATCCAGCCTCATGTGTCATTGGGGGTGTTGAAATGGAGTTGGTAAAGAACTCCTTCTAATCCTTGGAATTCAGCCTCTCTCGTGACCCTTGTATTCTGGCAAAAAAAAAATTAAAAAATAATCTTAAAAAGGTGGCTATGGCACCCAGGGAACAGACAGCAGGAGCCGGAGGAGCCAGAGGCTGTGGGAAGGGACACCTGAGGAATTCCCTGATAAGATTTTCTTCACTCTTCATGTAGGGCAGAGGAAAGTGACCCTTGATAGGGGGGTGGGACAGCAGGAGACAGGGGCAAGCAGCTGCATCAGAGATGCAAATATTTTTTGTTATGGTCGTAATTGGGCTGAGGTTAGTTACAAGTTATAGAGCCCTAACACTAACTAGGGAAATAATTCCAGATGAATTGCGTTCCTTTCATAGCCTGTCCTTCATCCTGAAGGCTGAGTTCCTCTGCTTTTCTTGTTCTTGCTTATTTTGGGAATAGCTCATGAGTAGGTCATCTAAACAGGGTTTCCTTAAACTTCTGATTATAACAAGGTTTGACTCCCAATGAGTCTCAAAATCCCACTAAGGCCCTTCCCACTCGCCTCTAGCAGGATTCCCATGGATTGCATGAGACTCTTCAGTGATTTTTCAAAGCTGCAAACATTTGATGTAAGGGCAGCAAAGTGATACACGGCTCTCCTTTGACCTTGCTTCAGGAAACAGATTTCCTCGAATAGATTTTCCTCTTCAACATAGTTGTGCTGAGTGAGAAAATGCTGTGCAACTTCATCAGAGAACCAAATGATTAGGATTTAAGTTACAAAATACATATGAACCAGGGTCCTCATGAAATCTTTACGTAGGAAAAGTACGTGACGAGTAGAAGCT